>NC_082692.2:41463476-42686217 GCF_949987515.2 Delphinus delphis | reverse complement strand
TTTTTAAGTATAATTAGAATGCTAACAAAATTCTTATCTCTTTTTATCCTTTAGATAAAGTTCTGTCACCGTTTCCTATGTCTTTGAGAACAAAGTTTGGAAAACCCATTTGTTCTGATCAAAAAAGAGCTCCGAGCTGTAAATGAGTTTTTTGCATTAGAACTTCTTCTGCATCTAAGGCTTAGCAATTAGCTTGAAGAGGTCAGAGGAACATCTGTTTTATGTCTGCCATTCAATAGAGAATTTGCATGGATAAGAGCATTTAAAATCCCAGAGCTCTAAAAAACTGTGTTCCCTACCTGCTGGTAACAACAACACATTGAGTTATCTGGCCCGGCAAGCTATCTAGGCAGATGGTTTCCATTTTTCTCTGGCTTAAAAAAAGTCCTTAATTAAGAACCAAGAAAAATGGCTGATCTCTTCATTTTCAAATAATAAGTGAACTTTACCTCTTTAGCACATTGAGGATGCTAATTGGTAGATAGCAAATTGCAAACACCAAAAGCACAACCATCAGCATCCGGGCTGTTTTCCGTCTGGCTCGGATCTGCTTTATTTCAGCGGCCACAGCGCTAATCCTGGATTTGGTCTGCTGTCCTGGCCCCCGAGGCTGTGAAAGAGGCTGCAGGGCCTTCCATTTTCTCTGAACTACAGATGATGTTCCAGGAATCTGAAAGGAGCGGATACCCTTTATTGTTATCTGATTTAGGAAAGTTCCACTTTGGAGGAGTAATTGGAAGACACAGTAAGGAGAGTATCCCAGACACCCGAGGCCTAGGAGGTTTGCGAGCCTCTTTCCCCAGACCGTTTGCTGAGTGGAGTGTGTTCTTGAGTAATACAGCCGAGTGCCAAATAGGAGTCTGGGTGGAAAAAAAAAGTTGCAACATCACCATTTTGTTGAGGTCTAAAGAGAGCTGCAAATGGAAATGATATCTCTTTATAAAAAGAGAAGTTGTCCACTCAAAGGAATAATATTCAACACTAAAAAGAAATGAGCTATCAAGCCATGAAAAAATAGAGAGGAAACTTAAATGCATATTACTAAGTGAAAGAAGCCAATCTGAGAAGGCTACCTATTATAAGATTCCAACTATATGCTATCCTGGAAAAGATAAAACAATGGAGACAGAAGAATGATCAGTGGTTGCCAGGGGTGATGGGGGGAGGGATGAATAGGCATAGCACAGAGGATTTTTAGGGCAGGGAAAATACTACTCTTCATGATACCATAATGATGGATACCTGTCATTACACATTATCCAATGTATTTGAATACACCATCCAAACCCATAGACGGTACAACATCAAGAGTGAACCATAAAGTAAACTGTGAACTTCCGGTGACTATGATGAATCAATGTAGGTTCATCAGTTTTAACAAATGTATCAGTCTGGTAGGGTATGCTGATAATGGGGAGGCTGTTCATGAATGGAGGTTGGAGAGAGATGGGAAATCTCTGTACCTTCCACTTGATTTTTCTGTGAACTTATAACTACTCTAAAAAAATATGAAACCAAAAAAACCCTTCTTAATTTAAAAGAGAGAGAACTGAAAACTGGGGAAGAAGAGCTCTTACTAGGAATTTTGATTCAGCTCAGATACCTAGAGTTGAAACAGAAGGAAAACCTAACAGATAATTGCCAAAGTAACCTGCATAGTTTTTCATGCATCAATACTGCCACCTGCTGCCAGATGGAGAGATAGGACTTAACTACCTATTGCTTTTTATTAGGTTTTCTGATTCTCAGGTTTGGTTAAGGCAGACTTTGAATAAAAGGAATAAAAATAAAATAAAATATTCTCTGTTGCTTATCATTTGTTGTTACAAAATTGCTTGAAGGCAATTTTGTGGACCGACCCTTTAAAATGCACATAAAAACCTTGAATATCCCTTGTGGTCTTCCATGAACATTTCAAATAGCTGCAATTTGTAACAACAGTTACACAACTTGTACTTTTCCACTTCTTTTCAAAGTTATTTGATAATAGCAGGGAGTCCCTCCAAGTATAATATTGTCTTAATTATAAGCTCATGAAGATTGATAGGGTTTAGTGAGCAAAACAATAAAATTCAGCATGTGTAATTTTTTAAGAGTAAAATGTGCCAACAAGCACACCATAAGCACATCCTAGTTCTATTAAGATTATTCAGCTGTTGCTTTTATCTCTGTGCTACAAGCCAGAACAGACCGATGGGTCTCTCACAGTGGATGTTGGATGGATTCTGTTGCTTTATCCATAACAAGATCCAAGTCTGTTAGATAATCTTTAATTTGAGAACAGAATTTTACTTTGATTTCCACACAGATGAATTAATGATAATTAATTAATTATGGCGCTCCTTTTGAATATAACTATTCTCTCTCAAAAAGAAGCAAATGAAGTTAAGGAAAACCTGCCCTTAAATTGAAAAACACCTGATAAACGATTTCTCTTCGGATTCTGTATGTCCTGCCATGTCGGCTGACCTTTTCACATCGTGGTGGCCTCACTCAATCTTCTTATCTATTGATTGAGACTCCTTCCTCTTCTATGAGTCTTTTTTATAGATAGTCATTTTTAAAAATAATTGAGGAGAAGCTGCAAAGGATGTTGGAAATTTCCAGAAAAACTGTAAAATGAGTAACCCTATTAATGTCTGCTAAATGGCCTTGAACTGTTTCCTAAATGATCTCTAAGAGATCATTTAAACTTAAGCAATCTGTTATTCAATGCTCCCCTGAGGAAAAAAATCAATATCCTGCATCTGATGACTTCTGTAACCATCAGAAAGAGTTCCCATAAAGAGAAACTGCCACAGGGAGCATAACTATTGTTCCTGCAATCATAAAAAAAAAAAAAAAAAAGCAGAAATGATGTCCCCTCTTAGATGATGATCTAAATAGAAGATGGTTAATCCTGCATTCATTGTGAAGAGACATACAATAATCCCCATCAATAATTTGTGTATGTCTAGAGAAAGTCAGCATAGTATCAGTAGAAATTACTAATTTTAACTGAGCACCAGGAATGATGCACAATCTGGAGTAATCATTAATGCATTCTTAAAAATAGGTTATTGTAAATCCCATTCTACAGATGTTCAAGCAGACATTGAGAAGTATTAAATAAAATATCCAAGTCTATATCTTTAATAAGTGACAAGCCAGAATTTGCACTCAGGTTCGTCTGATTGCAAAGTTCATTTTTTCCCATTGTGATGCACCATTTCCATTTATAAACTTCAACACAATCTGATATGGAAGTTAGCAAATTTTTTAACACATGCCTAGTTACATAAAAGCAATAATAGTCATACAAAAGGGCTTTTGAGAGATCCAGGCTATGGGACTGTCCATGTGAGAAGGTCTTTTCCTTGTCATCTCAGCGGGCATTCAAAAATCCCTGACTGTGGAAAGCACACACACACACACACACACACACACCACACACATACACACACAACACACACTATACAAACACACACACACAACACACACATACACAAACACACACAACACACACCCTTACACTCAGACACACAATGCACAGGACACACAGCACACACACACACACACACACACACACACACACACACACACTGCTTTTATTCCAATATCATAAATAAACTTTAAAATCACCTTTGAGGTGAAAATACATCCTGGAAGAGGTATTATCACAGTTATGAATTTGAACTATCAGGTAGATGATGTACCTTGAAACCTGCCCTGTCTGAAGAAGTCTTTGTGGCCAAGATAAGCAAATGTGCTGCAAACATTAAAAAGGGGATGAGAGAATATTATGAACAGCCAGTAAATTTGTAAACTCAATGAACTTAAATGAAATGGATAAACACCATGAAAAAAAAGATAACCAAAACTGACTGTGTCTTTACAAACCCTGTTACAAAAAACAAAACAAAACAAAACAAAAAAACTTAGGCCCAGATAGGTTCATTGATGTAGTATTCAACCAAACCATAAAGAATAAATAATATCTATCTTATTTAGACTCTTTCTGAAATTCAAAGAAAAGATAATATTACAATGAATTTTAATGAAGTCAGTAACCCTGATAAAGACATGAGAACAAAAGAAAACCACTGACCAAATATCTCACATGACTAGAGATGAAAATTCCCCAAAATATATATATCAAACCAAATCCAACAATAAATAAAAGGATAATAAATTTTGCTCAAAAAAGCAGATTCATTCCAGCAATGCAGTAATGGTTTAACATTTAAAAACATCAATCAAGGTAATTTATCATATTAACAGAAAAAACTATGATCATGTCAATAGAGAAAGGAAAAGCATTTGAAAACTTTAACACCCTTGCATGTAAATTAGTAATAGAGAGAATCTTTCTCAACCTGATAAAAGGCATCCATGAAAAGTCTTTAAGGTATCATCCTACTTAACATGAAAGATGAACACTTTCTTCTAAGATTGGTAACAAACCAACAAAGATTTCTCTCAACACTCCTACTCAACATTGTACTGGAGATCCTAACCAGTACAGGAAGAAAAGAAAAATAAATAAAAGGCATATAGATTGCTTCTATTGAGAAGACATTATTGCTTATGAAGAAAGTCTTAAGGAATCTACAAAAATGCCACTAGAACTAAACATATGAATTTAGCAATATGTAGGACCCTAAATCAATAAACAAAATCAACTGTATTTCTATATATTAGCAATAAATGATTCTAAATTTAAATTGAAAATAACACATTTCAATAGCAAAACATGTATTCTAAGAATATATTTAACAAAATGTGGACAAATTATGTGTACTTAAATTATGAAAATTGCTAAGAGCTATTAAAGAAGACCTAAATAAATGAGGAGATATACCATGTTCATGGATTATAAGATTTAATATTGTTAATATGTCAATTTCCCCAAATTGATCTATAGATTTAATGCAATAAATCCCATTCAAAATAATAACAATCTTTTAACTTTATCACTCCCTGACAACTTTTTTTCCCACCTTGGTACTTCTCTTTTAGAATTTAGATGCACATGCTAAGTTCTTATGATCAGGATCATAACTATTTTGTCTCGTAGCAAGAGAATTTACATTTTTATTATTTCAATCACTTAAAATGCTATGAGGCTTGCTTTATAGACTATTATAAGATGTAACCTGAAGACTATTCCATGTGCATTTGAGATGAATATGTATTCTGCTACTTTTGAAGAGGTACCGCATAGATATATTAGGTTTAGTTGGTTGATAGTTTTCTTCAAGTCTTCTATGTCATTGTTAATGTTCTGCCTAGTTTTTCTATCCATGACTGAAAGATGAGTGTTGAAGTTTTCAATTATTAATATTGAATTGTCTGTTTCTCCACCTAATTCTTCTAGTTGTTGCTTCCTGTACTGTGGACTTCAGTTGTTAACTGCATATAGGTTTAGCATTTTTATATCTTCTTGATGGAATGATTTATCATTTGAAATATCCCTCTTTACCCATAGTAACACTTTTTATTAACGTTTCTTTTGTCTGATATTAGTAGAGCTACTTCAGCTTTCCTTTGGTTACTGTTTGCATAGTACCTCTTTTTCATTATTTTACATTTAATCTATTTGTGTCTTTGAATATGAGGTGTGCTTTTTGTAGACATCATACAGTTGAATCAGGTTTTTTTTTGTTTGTTTGTTGTTTGTTTTATCTATTCTGCCAACCTCTAGAGTGTTTCATTCATTTACATTTAATGTAACTATTGAGAAGGTGTAATTTACATGTCTCCCTTTGCTGTTTGTTTATATATGTGTGCATATATATATATATATATATACATATATATATATATATATATAGTTTCTATTTTGTTCCTCTATTCCTCCATTGCTTCTTTATTTTGTGCTAAACAGATATTTTCTAGTATAGCATTTTATTTCTGTTGTTGTTTTTTTCGCTACATTTTTTTGAGTTATTTTTTTAGTGGTTGCCCTGAGGATTATAATTAACAACTTAATCTGTTTAGATTAATGCCAACTTAATTTCAATAGTATACAAAATCTTTGCTTCAATATAGCTTCATTCTCTCCTCCTTTCTTTGAATTACATCTTTATACATTATAAGATGAAGATTCACAGTTTTATAATTATTGCTTTACAATATTATCTCAAGTCAAATAGGAGAAGAAAAGAATTTCAAACAAAAATATATTTATACTCTCTTCTATATTTACCTACATAGTTACTTTTATCTCTCTGTGTGAACTTGTGTTACTGCCATTTGATTCTGCCTCTGCAATTACAATTTGCTGTTTATTTTCTCATACTAAACTGACTTGTTATCATCTAATGTTAATTATTTTAAGTTCTTTTTGAAGAATGTTGAAGAATAAAGGGCAGTAGATGAGCATGTGATAAAAATTGGAACAAGGAAGTTCTTTCAAAGTTTTAGTCTTTGGAAAATTGAAATTTAGTTCCAGACTCAAGTATCAGCACAGTTCATCCCCAGCTCCTCACACAGTCCCAGACACATAGTAGGTGGTCAATAAATATTTGTGGAATGAATTAATGTGAGTTCATATAATGAGTAAGATTGAAGTGTTGAATTATTTGAGAGTTAGAACTGAAAAAATTCTGTCAGGTACAAAAGAGTTAAGATTTAGTGAGCCTTAAAAAGAGGAGTTCTAGAGAAGATCCTGTAGAATTTCCAGACTGAATGAGTTCTCTGAGACACATTGTCAAATAAAGAGAATATTTAAGTCTTTGATTAGAGCAAAACATTGGACAATTCTTTTCATTGTAACAAAGCAGGACCCTATGGGGCCTTCTAGGGACAGGCCTTTCCCCCATATCCTGAGTTGTTTTACAGATGTGAAAAACCCCCACCAAATGGAAGAAGTTAACTACTTGATAATCATGAGCACATAGTCCCAGGCCTCCTGGAGTCTATGGATAAGGACTGTAATGTTAAGCTTTGTGACACCACCCTGTTACCTCACCATCAGCCAATCAGAGAATTGTACATAAGCTGATCACATACACTGCGACACCCCTCCCTCACCTGGCTTTTAAAAATGTTTTGCTTCAGGGAGTTCAGGGGCTTTGTAGGCCATGAGCCACCCATCTCCTTCCATGGCCTTGCCATAAACTTTCTCTGCTCCAAACTCCAAAGTTTCGGTTTGTTTCACCTCACTGTGCATGAGGCTAATGAACTTGCACTAACATAGGTTTAAAATTCTTGAGAAAGTCAGACAAGGACAGACATTTTGCTCATTAATAATCTTACACTTAGATATTTCAAAGAATGTAACAGATTCCCTGCATCTCTGTAATTTTAAGCAAATAAGACAGTCCCTCTGTTTGATGGCTCACTTGATGTAGACTATGGCATACATAATGCCTTGGAACTCTGTTTAGAGACATTAACAGTTGGAATTTGATAGTTGCTCAAGCAGAATTCTACATAATCACCATTTGGGGTTAATTTACTTTATTGTGGCTGCTAAAGTGAACTCAGATGAACTTGCTGTTTTCTATTGCAATCTGTCTGTAAATGTTTTTAGTTTCACAGCCCAAGCATTTTACTGCAAATCTTCTGGATCATGTGGCTTGTACTAACCAGGACAATTCATCAAAAGAATGTGGATTATTTCTAAGCCTGCAATACAATTTTGAGCTTACTTTAGAGTTTGAGAAATGGAGAACTATAAGCTTAAATAATGAAGAAGTAAACTGGTTGAGATTTGGTAGTTATATAATTATTTAACAAACATTTTTTGAATACTTTTTTGTGCAAGGTAACATGTTAAGTGTTGGGAAGATGATGATGAACGAGACAGATTTATGTACACCCAAGAAATTTTAAAGTTATGTCATTCTGTAAATAAATGAATAAGCAAATATAAGCATTTCTTATGTTTAATGCACACTACCCAGTAAAAATATGGAAGTAGGAAATGCACTTAACACTGAATATTCTTAGTCAAAATATCAATCTAAATTATCTTTATGCCTACATGCTCATCAAAGTTTTATCTTCTTCAAGAATTTTTCAAATTCTAATTTTTCTATGAACTTTGTTCTGAGTAACTGAGCAATGGATTCCTCTCTTTCCTCTTCTATCTAAACTTTCCCAGCACTTTCTCTTATTCTTCCACTAAATTTTTTCTTATAAAGTATTTATCAAGCAACTGATATGTGCTATGCATGTACTAGGTGGAGGGCTACAAGATCAAGGCTAGTGTGTACTGTCTCCATCTTAGTAGATTAGAGCAGACAGACAAATAAAAAGTCATTTTCATGTTACTTAAAAGTACTATGAAAGAGATCTATCTAAGAAAGTAGTCACAAACATCAATTCAACACATGCTTATTATTTTAGAAATATAAGCAGAATGAGGTGAAAGCCTAAATAACAGCATATACTATTATGATATTTTATTTAATGAGCATTTTCCATGCTTGAGGCACTTGAATTAATTCATCTAATAAGTGTGAGGTAGATGCTATGCACCCCTGCTTGGCACAGAAATTTAAGTAATTGACAAAACTCCCACATCTGTTAAATGGCAGGGTTAGAATTTAAACTCATGCAGTCAGGACCTTGAGTCTGTGTTTTTGACTTCTGTATTATATCAGTTCTGGTCATTCACTCCCACTGGCCAGGTGGAGATTGTTAAGGAAACTATCCCTACGATGTGGAAAATCACCACTCATGGTTTACAGTGATACACATTTGTTATTTTAGTTACAAAGACTGGGGAACAGAATGCATTTATAAGGTCAGAAAAGAAGTGACTTCTTTACAAAAATAGAGGAAACAAAAACATTTGGAATTATGAGACATACGGGGTTGATTGCTCATATACAAGAAGTAAAAGATGATCTTGAAAATCGCTTTGAATAACAAGGGTTGAAGAAGACCCAGATTAAGACTCATCCTCAGACAAAAACCAAATAAAAGGTTTATGAAATCCTTTAAATGAGTAAAGTGGCCCAGTAAATTCTTTCAGTTGGATAAAATATGTCAGAACAAACAGACTAAGTGTGTGGCTTTCCACAAGCCTGATAAGCTCAAAATACTGGCAATAAATTTAGGAAAAAAGAGATACATTTCTGAGAAATGTGGCATTTTAAGATACAATTTACAAGTACAAGAAGCTGAGTTATATTCTTTGTCTGTACCTTTACATGTTCATCGATTTCCGTAGAGTCATCATGATTCAGCTTAAATGTCTCCTGGTCTGAATTAGATCCACCTCCACTAAGCTTTTCTCTGATCCCCTTTGCTTATATTTTTTAAGGTGATTTTTGCCCTGGAACTGTTTCCTTCCTCTAGACTATGAATTCACCAATGACACAGACTAGAACATTTAGCTTTTTATCAGACATGCATGCAAAAGTAATATAAATATTTGACGAATGAATAACTGAGTGAATGAATACATTCACTGAGTTAATAAATGAGTGAATGAATACATAGCAAAATTATCTAACATTTCAGTACAAATTAGCATAAACAATTTTTAAAATTCTCAATTCTGCTTGACTCTTCTACTGTTCTGAAAAAAAAATAAGATCTTTGAAGTTGGAGATTTAACCCTATAATAAAAATGTATTACATACATCTCATCAAAAATGTATTACATACATCTTTACTTACAGTCTCAGGAAACTTTAAAGGAATTTTTATTTATTTCTCATAAAAAGTAAAATTTACAATATTATTCCTAGACAAAAATCAAGTCGATTAATCACAGAGGTTTAAAATTTAGTCATTAAGGCAGTTCATAAATAACATTCCCTAACTATCACCCTAAAAAATGCCTAGACATATGTTCATGACTAAGGTCTCATTATTTTAGAAGAACACACAATCCTTTGCTAAGCATATTATATTGGTTCAATTCACTCTTAAATTTTGTTTTTAAGGACATCCTAAGGAAAACACAAGAAAGTTATTTGAAATTACTTACCTGTCGGCACCAGAGTTTACGAAATATTTGCAGATAGGCCAACACCATAAGACACAGTGGTGCCATGTAGGTCACCAGAAAGAAACAGATGTGATACATCTTGGGGTAAATTTCACCTGGAATGAAAGTTAAAATAATAAAATATTATAATTCATAGACTTTTTAAAAGTACATCTGTCAATGTTTTGCCTTCAAAATTACCTTCTATATGATTTTACTGTTATGTTATATACACAAAAGGGAAAAATGATTTATAATATTAACTACTTACATTTAAGTACTAAATGCAAAGTCTTAATGTCATGTAATCTACTCAGAGAGGAAGAACAATTAGCCATTTCTTAATTTGTGTTACTACAGTCTTTCCAGTCAAGTATTCATTTATCAAAAAGCCTTTTTTTCTCTTAATTACATCTGTTTAATCAATAAAAATTAATTTGGATTGTCCAATACTTGGATTTGCAAGGAGGGACATTACTCAATCAAAACTTAATTGCTAATGTTTTTGTTAAAATGGAAAAAGACAGTAAACTAAGTTGATTCCTCTTCATTTCTCTCTTGAGAGATGAGAAAATATTCCCAGTTGTATCTCCAAATATGAATTCAGAAAGTTTTTCGAAAACTAAAACAGCAAACATTTGATAATGATTATTTTTATTGACCTACTAGGACATATACAAAATTCCTCTTTAAGTAAGTTGTGCACGTGTGTTAATGCATGTACTTTTAATAAAAATGAGATTTTTAGGGTTCTTTAAAATTAGATTTCAAACCAATATGGGTATTTTCTTTTTTTTGATATCCGTCTTACTTATCAGGCATAAGCACATATAGGATTGTAGTGATTGCTTATTTGTCATTAATTCTATGTGCACAGGTAATACATATCACAGATTAGGGCATTTATAAGGAGTCAATCAATTGGCACTGTGGCTTAATATTAATTTTTAATTTTTCTAAAATATATCCATTACTGACTTTTAAAACACTTTAAGGGATATTTCCCTTTAACTAGTATTTGAATATATCACACTGATCAAGCTACTTTTACTTAAATGTAAAACAAGAAACAATATATCCTAAATGGATACCATAGACATTAAATGCCAATAATTTGATACAATTCTAACTAAATGCTAATAAAACAAAGGTTTTTTTTAAAATTCTAAAAATTACATAACTTATTTTGACTTTGATATTGGCAATGGGATTTGTTCTACACTATTATGGAAGGATGATGCTATCACTTTCATGGATTTTATTATTTTCGTTACTTCAGAAAATATGTAGAAGCATGAAGACTCGGTTATGTGGTCAAACGTGGTAAGAGCAATTTATACTGAGGATTAACCAATAATGATTATGATGATGACCATAATGACTGATAACAATTATTGAACATTCATTGAATTCTTACTGAATATATTTTCAACATATCAACATATCCTCATATCAATATGTGATACGTATTACCTGTGCACATAGAATTAATGATAAATAAGCAATCACTACAATCCTATATGTGCTTATCCCTGATAAGTAAGATGGATATCAAAAAAAGAAAATACCCATATTGGTTTGACATCTAAGTTTAAAGAACCCTAAAAATCTCATTTTTATTAAAAGTACATGCATTAACACACATGCACAACTTACTTAGAGAGGAATTTTGTATATGTTCTAGTAAGTCAACATATCCTCCACAGTATTGATTTCATAGTCTTGTCTTCTAGAGTTTAATATTCTTCTTATTTTTACTCCTAAAACTGTCTTCTTTCTCAGACAGATGTTTTTCTCCACTACAATCTTTAGAGCACACAGCAGGGTGTGTGTGCTACCAGGAGGTCTAAAAGACCAATTTGATGTGTCATTTTTAGCTTCTCTGGGGCCCAGGTGGCTCACATCTAGCTCATCAGCTTCAGTTTCTAACTTCCTTTCAAGTTTGTCCTGCAAAACAAGCCAGTTACATAAAAAGTGATAGAATCTGAGCAGCCTGACTGGAGGAATAGCAAACAGTCTTTCCCTTTGAAGTGCCGCAGCATTCAAAGTGCCATGCAGCATTTGCAGAGCCAATTTCAAAGGAGCTGGAGAGTGACCTCGGCACTTCCCAGGCACCTGAGTGGCTTTGAACTTCTATTTGTTTTGAAGAAAATGTCGTATAAGCTTCCCACAAAAAAAATATACCTTTAAAGCTTACATACCTGTGAATCCCTGATGTCTGCATCAGACAATTAAATTGAGTGAGTGGAGAAAGGTAGATTTGGTAGGTCATTTATTTTTAAACTGCAGAGATGGATACCATCGCTGTGATAACAGTCTGGAGTTTTAGACGGGAAAGAAAGCTCATTCTGCAACCAGTATATTTATAAATAGTTAGAAAAATATGTAATTGGCTGGTAAATGCATATTATGATAATGAACACCAACATAGAGAAAAATTGATCAAGCAAAATTACACTTGCAGGCTAAGATAGATTGTTTTAATAAAGAGATTATTATAGATAATTGGGGAAACATGATCGTCTTAGATTCCTCATTTCATGCTTAGAGTCTAAGCTAATTGAAAACCCAGAAATGCCATTGAAAGTTTAAATTATATGTGTTGAAACTATCTTTGAAGTTTCTCTACACTTGATAAGCAATATATTTAATATATTTTAAGACATATGTCTAGACAGTAGCTACATGAAATTTGTTCACTTAAGCATTCCCTAAATTAGAAAACAGCATTTTAAAGATTGACAACCGTTAAAATTTCGTGTCTCTACTCAACGGATGAATAGGCATAATCTGCATACATTATTGTATGTATATCAAACCAACAAATAAGGAGTAAATATGGATCTTTCTTTAGTCTTTGAAATCAGAGATTAAAGAAAAATGTCAGGTATTAGATAGATAAAGCTTAACTTCTCTTAGGTGAGTTAAGGTCCATTGTTGAGTGAACATGTTAATATAATTACCTAAAAATGACAAACATTTTCTCCTTCATGTTACACCTCTCAAGGATTCAATGGAAAATTAAGTTAAATATAATTTTCCAAATATTCAATTTGGAGAGTCTTTTCCAAGTTCATGTATCCATAAAAGTTTATCTGAATCTGTAATATATTTTATTATCTTCTCCCTAATAAGTGTTTTCAATAAATGTTCCTATTAATAAACACACATATGTATATACTTTCCAAATCTCATAATAGGCCAAATACCATAATTAGCTTGAATATAAGGAAGGGCTCCACTATTATTATTATTTTTCAGACCACCAAAGAATAATTTGGCAGTACAATCCAAGAGGAGGGAGATTATAAATCCCCGGCATCCAAAACAATGTTTGACAAACAGTACATGCTCATTAAAAGTTGGATGAATTACTAGTAAAACATATCTTGGATTGAGTGGGAAAAGACAGTTAATTTCTTCCAATAGGATCTATCCTGTGAAACTATGCATTTACAAACCAAGCAATCAAGAATGTATGGTTATAATTCTGGAAGAATTTTAAACTTTCAGAAGTGTGAATGGATGTGATTGATGCAAACAGTAAGCATACACAAAAACATAATTTAAACATCATTAAAATAAATATTAACACATTTTATTTGTTTTTGAGTGTCAAGTGTGTCTGCCAAGAACTGAATAGTTTGTGGTCTTTTTTTGAACAAGCCATAGGCAATGATCAACATAATGAGTTGCAGAAGTAATGTATCCATAAAATATTACATATTTGTGGTCTTATTTCCAGTAAGATGGAGTTCTCAGTTATTTTGCACCATGAGCGAGACAGCATTTGCAAGACTTTCCCAAAAGTTATTTGATAGATATGAATCAAGTGACCACATAGTTTACTGACTCTTTCCACATTGTAATATTGGTTGTAGGACCATAATGTTATCTCTGTTTACTTTTATAACCAAATCATTGATTTAACTTAAGATAAAGATAAGAAATCAGTTTATGAGTTAATAGCAAATAAAAGATATTTCACAACAAATTTTTTAAAAATGGGACTAAATGGACTTTCAAAAGTTTTGTACTTTAGAGAGCTAACCCTGTAAAATATAATTGTCTATGGTGATTTTAAGTTGAGACTATCACATATATGTCCAAGCTTTAAAATTTTAAGTTAAACCTAGATTTATAAATAACTTATATTAACAAAGCTTATGCTAATGTAAAAATCATTAAAATAAACTAAATGTCTAATGAGCAGAATAATAAGAACCTGCTTTTAATTTTTCATATTCTTCTTAAGAACATGAAGTTATTGATAATTTCATTTAATATACGAAAAACTAATGTCACAGATTTTATTGCTTGATTTTGTGGATGATCAACTCAATTCAGCATCACTTAGCTTTTAAAATCATTTTAAGTAATTTTATGCTAATATAAAATCACTTTCAAATAGCTTTCCTAAATGACTTCTGAAGACTGAGTTTAGATTTTTAGGTATTTGACAATAATTTCTTTTTTTTTAAGGAAAATATCCCTTCTATAGTTAAGTAATAAAATGTGAGAGATTGGGATGCCTTTTATATATTTATATCTGTTGCTCAAAGTTAATTAGAAAATGATGCAGCTATTTACTTAATCATGATGACTAACAGGATTCCCTAGTTCTGCAATCCTTTTGCTCATGGGAGTTAATGAAACTTGATCATTCAGGGCAACACTAAAAAAAGGACAAGTTTATAAAATCAGTCCACAGACTTATAAATGAAATTAATTACCCAAATACTTTAGAGAAAATACTACTGACACATATTGAATAATAGGTGGGAATTTTAATCTAATTACCATCTCCGTAAACTTAAAGAATCCCAGCTTGTGAGTTGGAAGCTTCTGAAAGCAGCTCTTTTGCACCTTTCCTGTTTGCCCATTTCTGTTCCCCTCTAACCTTAAAAGAATCTAATTATAGGAATGAGATCACTAGGCAATTGAAACTAACTCCTGACTTATGCTCTCCTGAACACACACGGTGCCTTGTCTAACCTGTGGATTCTTTACCTAGATTAAAAGAAGTAAGAATGAAGAATTAAATAGTTAAAGAATGACTAGCTCTCTACCCCCAACAGCCCCCTTAGCAATCCTGCAGGCAGCCCACATGGGCAAGATAAAGAAGAGAGAGTCAGCCAGCTTACACTCAATGGAGAATGATGCAGAATCCAAACTCCTGCCTAGATGATACACTGAGATTCTTCCCCCTTTTTTCCCTTCAAAAACTGTCAGGGCTGAGCAGAATCTTTGGAGGTGGTCTCAGGACATAAGTCCACCTTCTCCCCAGATTGCCAGCTTTTCTGATTAACACACCTTTCCTTTCTACTGACACTTGCCTCTTGAGTATTGACTTCTGAGTGACGAGCAGCCAAACCCGGATTTGGTAACACTTATATTTAAATGTGCTTCATAATATTGAGCAAATAATTTAATTTATGGTTCAGTTTCATCATGATTAACTAAGCATTCTGATCAAGAGATCTTTAGGCTCTTTTCCAAATATAACTCATTGCATAGGAATTAGATAATCATAAGAGATATGTCATATTTGGCTCCCAGCCCACCTTTTCCCAAACACAGTTCTTTAGACTGCATTCCAGAAGCTACAAGTTTGGACTCTCTTCCTTTCTTCTTCAAGGAATGGTGCCCATTGTGTGAGTTTTCCTGCTTCCTAGGACACCCTTTTCCCTCTTCCTTGTCTGGAAAAGCCCTGCTCATTTTTTTTTTTTTTTGGTAGATTATCATCATTTAATTGGTCAAATTATTAAATTGTACATTGAAAGAGAATCACACTCATGCTAGTGAATCTCCACATTTTTAAAGTCTTTCTTAAACTGAAAATAAGTGAGATACTTAAACATTAAGGCATAGTCAAATCAAAAGGCAAAACAAGTTCATTCTGAGAGAACAGAGTTCAAACCCTGAGCAAATGAACTGCCCCTTGAGCTTCCTCCCTGCTCATCTTTAATGCTTTGCTGAAATGTTAGCAGGTCCTTATAAACTTTTGTTCACATGGCCAGGACTGAGTCTGTCCTCTCACTTGTGCTCCTAGCACTTTGTATATAAGTATATTAAAATACTAATCACACTATAAACCTTTATTTATTTGCATTTCAGCCTCATTATATACAACGGGTTCCCTTGGGCAGAGTCTATTTCTCTTCAGGTTGGCACAATTTCTGGCATATCCTAAGTACTCAAGATGTTGTTTGAATATTAAATAAATGGGACCGAAGACACTTAAGAAATATTTCTATCATTCTGGAACTTTCTACTCATTTTGGTTTTGTCTTCATTGTTAATGGGGAAACTTGGGAAAAACTGAAGAAGATACAGAAAGAAATACAGCAAAAGAATTGCAATTGAAAGAAAGGATAAATCTCAATTTTTAAAAGGAGTATTTAATATTTACAGTAATAGATAAAGCAAATTTTGAAATTTTAATTATTATAGGTCTTTGGATAACATATGGAATAATCTCAGTGTCTTTTGAGTTTTATCTTGCTGCAGTGGAAACATATGCCTAATTTTTCAGTTCCTGATTTTCCTCTTTTCAGTGTTCCAATAAAAGAATCAAGGTAGGAATTAACATGAATTCAGAGATTCATATGCTTGAACATACCAGGTCCATGAACAATCCTTGGCGTGCACTGCCTCTGTTGATACATCTTTCCAGTAAACAAATGCTTTCCTAATGTTTACAGTTTAAATATGAGCCATTGTAATATATTTACCCAGAAGAGAACAGATTGTTTCCTTTAAATTCCGTGTGATAATTTTGTAACTAGTGTTGAAATGCAGGATTATTTTATTTTCTTTCATCCTTTGCTGTGTCCAGATTTGTGCCACCACTAGGCATTGATAAAGGTGTTTCCACTATTACAGGAAAACCTCAAAGACTGTTGCTGAGAGTTTTGAACCAAAGGAGCATAAGGCCTCCTAACTTGATTGTTTAAATTTAACCACTGAACATATCAGATGGGAAACCAAAAAAGATTCATAATTTCATAATTAGTGTAATTCTTAAGTCAGAAAATAATTATGCTAGTGATAAAATGTATCAGTTTACTATATTATGAATAGAGAAAAGGTGTGTAGCTAATCTGACTCAGAGAACAGCATAGGTCCACGGGCAAGACATCCATGTTCCCAGGCCAGACATGGTTTTAAAATGAAAAATCCAGTTGTATTTGAAGCCCATTAGGGAACCTGACACCTGAGACAATACTATGTTCTACGATGTTATAAAATAAACGATATTAACAAATGCCAATAAAATACACGAGGCCAGCTTTACAAGGGCTATGCAAATTAGATTTTCAATTTGCAGCTGTCATATAAATGCAAGGGCCACAATGGACTTACCGCCCCAGTGCTCATCACAGACTGTAAAGAGAGTGGTTTTATTGGCTAAGCCAGGGAGCATGGTGCTGCACTCCATGACGATGGCCTGAGGGATCATTATGATGCAGGACACGATCCAGATGATGACGATGCTGTTCCGGGCCCTCTTGGCTGTGCTCTTAAACATCAAAGGGTGACAGATCGCATACCACCGATCCAAGGCAATGCAGCTCAGTGTGAGGACAGACACAGACACTGACACAGTCTAGAGAGGAAAAGAAGGTAGTACAAGGGAAGCACCGGGTGTTACATGGACCACTCTCAGTACTTTTACCCTGTCAGAAACATAGGCACACAGATAACCAGATTCAAAGTTGTCAAAAAACATTTCACACAAGTGCTTTCTATTAAAAAAAGAAAAAACTCTGCCAAAAAAATAATATTAGAAATGTATCAGGGAAAAGAATACCTTTTTTCCGTTAAACATAAAAATGTACTATACAAGCCTTGCAATCTTTTTTTATGCTAAATGTTTTAATCTATAATATGGCATTCTTTAAATAATGACAATCATGATTTTGTCTTGAAATTTTTCTATTGATAGGGGAAATCTTATCTTGGAATGAAAAAATAGTAAAATATATATGTTTAGTCTGAAATGGAAAATTCTCTGTCACTTATAGAGAATAATACAATGACATGTATTTTGTTTAAATTATCATACAAGAATCTGGTTGAAATTGCATTTAATTAGTATTTTTGAATTATAGGTATCTCATTTCCTATTTTTAAAT
This sequence comes from Delphinus delphis, assembly GCF_949987515.2. Taxonomy (NCBI): domain Eukaryota; kingdom Metazoa; phylum Chordata; class Mammalia; order Artiodactyla; family Delphinidae; genus Delphinus; species Delphinus delphis. The sequence continues at coordinate 42,668,151 of NC_082692.2, read as the reverse complement.
AATCAAGGTTATTTGTACATTAGTTCATTTCCAACATGTTACACCCAAAGAAAGGCATGAGTCACGATAAAAAATAATTCTTTATATGAATCTCCTTACCATAGTTTGCTCATTGCTGGAATAAGCAACCTGCCTCTAAAATTCAAATAGGTTCACCCAATCCAGATTTCTATATAATAGCACCACAAACAATACTTTAACTTGGAACTTTAAGAAAATAGTAAAGAAATATGTCAAGCATGCTTATCCCCACATGATCAGTTTATGTAATTATATTTAGTGTATTCTATACTGGATGATTGGACCATTGGTTCTGACAAAATCAATTATCTCAAAACTCTCTATTTAAAAACAAGCTTCTTGCTCTTTTCTGATATATCTTTTACAGATTTCTATTTATTTTCTTCTCAACATTTACAGTACAATTATTTTCTTTAATTCATTAATTTACTGTTTATCTTCTCTATTGGAACAAAGACCAATGGCAGGAGGGACTGTTGTGTTCACAAAACAGTACCTGACACAGTGCTTGACGTGCTTAATAAATATTTTTTTGAATTAAGGAATAGTCATAAGCCTCAATCTAAGGTAATATATATGGCACAGTCATCTTTCTATATTTTTCTGTCCTAGTTGTACTGATCCCATAAAATGTGAATGAGCAGGTCTCTCTGTTTCTTACATCAGGACCTTCCTTGTCGATGCACTGACTGTAGGTACAGATGAGAGAGAAGGATCTAAGGGCTGGTCCAGCCCAGCAGGAAAGGCTCTGGGTTAAGGATTAGGACCACATATCCATTCTCATCTCCTCCCAGCTAGCTGCACAATATGGGTCCCCTACTTAAGAGCTGTAGGTAAAATGTGGATGGGTTATTGTTTGTTCATTTATTTTTCTATTAAATGAGTAAAATGATGGGATGAGATGCTTGCCAACTCTGATTCTTTTGATTCTCTTTGGAAAAGGCAGCAGAGTGTGGTTGGAGTCAATTCCACTACCAGGTTTCCTGGGTATGTACCCCACTGCACTTGCCAAATGCATGATCTTGGGTAAGTCACTTAACCTCTCTATGCCTCAGTTTTCTCATCTGTGTGAGAATGCCTGATAATCGTAGCTGTCCATGGAATTGTAGGAACCGTCAGTTGAGATGGGAAACACCTAGTCCAGGGCTGGTATATAAATGCTGTGCAAGTGTTTGTTATTCCTTATTATGATTATGACACGATGATGGTCATTATACTATTAGTATTCTCTTCTATTCCTGAGCTTGGAGTTCTAGCTTTTAATAGGAACAGACTGCTTTTCGGTGAAGTGCAGTCATAGAAATTACAAATAAAGGTGTAAACTATGCTAAATTCTTGGAGGCTAATTTCGTTTTAGGTGTAATCCTAAAGGGATGAACTCTACTAGAGAAGGTTTGGTTGATGGCACCTGGCAATTCCTTGGTGCTGCCTCAGAGAGCATTCACACCTCTTTCTCAATTGTCCTCTTCTCCTCCAACTTCCATTTCTTCCCTGAGAACGTGTCAAGCACCCAGGGTCCTTCCATACCCTTGCCAACCTGGGAAAAAGACAGTGGTCTTCTAGCTCTGCACAGTTGCCATTTCATAGTTGCTGAGTCAGGATTATATTTATGCTCTCTAGCAATTAGAAATGTAAAATGCTCATCAAGACCTAGTGTTTTATTTTTCATGAATTCTAATCAACATGGGTGAATGGGATAGAAGTAGTGTGGTTCAAATTCTGAAGTCATTTTTATTAGTTCCCTCTACTGTTAGATAGTAATAATCAATTCAAAACAGTGCACTTGAGAGATGGCTGTCCAGTGTCAACAGTAAGCCAAGGTGCAGTGCCTTCTCATGCGAGAACATGCTGGTTCGGTTAATCTAGCAGTAGAATCCATTGCATGGACCATTGACCATCAGTGATTTGATAGTTACTGTTTGAGTGCTACATTTGCTGGTGTATAATATACTCTAGTATACAATTAGCATCCAATTTACATGATTTTCTTGAAGGGGATATATAATTGCACCTTATCATAAGTGATTATAAATGAGAGTTTTGTTGTTGCTTTTAACTTGTAGGAGTGCACTTAAAGGTGCCTTTTTCATTGAGATTTTAATATTAGCTCAAGTCAATTTGATAATAAATCATTTGAGAAATGAATGTAGTGTGAACCATGAACATTGTGAGTGAAGTGAGATGATGTGAACTTTCTTTTGCTGTCGGTGCTTTATCTTGCACCCATCCTATGAGCACCCTGTGTTCAGGGCAACACGGGAAGCTTTCTTTGGTAGAGGACTCAGTTTCACGCTAGCATATAAATGTGACAAAAAGGACTCAGAGATCCATGACAAGTAGAAATGGAAATTTTGCCAAATCACAAGTTTGGATGACAGGCATTAATGGATTGGAAGGTGGAGACGTGTGACTGAGAGTGAGGGAGCCTGTCCCATCACCCGACACCCAAAACTCAGTTGGCTTTGGTTCTACTTTTCCTGGCATTTCCTGTGCAGAACCTCTTCTGCAGTTACAAAAAAATGTCATTCTGAAAAAGCAGTCAACTGCTCCTGTATGTGTGAGAAGAAAAGTGAAATATTTTACATTTTTTCTAGAAATTCATGATAATTATTCAGCAAATAGCCCAATAAATGTTACTGGTAGTAGACCTATGGAGTGATTAAAGATATAAAAGGGATATTTTAATTAGTTAGCTAAGTTTTATTATATTTGTAAGATTTTTAAGATTGATGAGAGTTTGCTGAAGTCTTACAGCATACCACTCATAAATCTAAAGATTGCATTGAATTGTATTTAGAAGAAAAAGAACATATAATTAATAGGAAATTAGTAAATGTCCAAAGAATCTTAAATGCAACCAAATAACCTTAAAATTTGGCTGGGTGTTTTGTATATGTTTTTAAATACTCAGTAGGACATAAGTATCATATGAAGGACCATTGGTTTCAGAACATCACCATTAAGGGAAAAAAAAACTACTCAGATGATTGGCTTATTACACATTGGCCCTATTCCTTCTACTTGGGAAAATTCTCTGGAAAATGGACAATAAATATTGAGAGAATTTGGAGATGTGAGTTATACCAGTGACTCAATATTTTTGTGCATTTACAACTTTCCATCAAGAAGTAATGTTGAATGAGGTAATGAATGGGTCAGATCTTGTGGTTATTAATAGTTTTGTCCTTGATCTATGGTGAAGAGGATCAACTGTTGATCTTCTGTTGTTTAGTCAAGTTGACTAAACTGGACACTTTATAGAGAAGCAGATAGAAGCTATCAAGAGATGAAGATGTTCTTTCAACTGTAAGACTTGTTAAGTTGTGCTGCTGGAAAGAATACTGTCATAATGAACATTAGGAGAGACCCATGCCCTGCCTCATTCATGGTTGCACATTGCTTTCAATATGTCCTTGCATCCACGTAAGAGAATCTGGAATACCTAGTCTATAAGAAGGTATTGCTGTGCATTAGAGCAGGGCTGCACCTATTACAGGGTGATGCATCCCTCTCCATCACCCCACTCTCCATCAGGGAAACTTCTGGTTTGCAGAGAGAACAACTCAGCCAATAAAAGATTCTGGGCAACTTAAGCCATCTTAAAACTTAAAAAGATCCCCCAAATTTCCCCCTGGGTGGTTACTGGAACCAAGAGAAATTTAAAAAACTTTCTGGAAGCACCACAGAAATGGTGACATATTAGAATTCTCTGCTATTTATGATTTTCCCAGTGTCTCCACGTAATCATAAGACCCATTGCTTAGTGATTTTTTTCTATGGTGATATTTTTCCCTGTTGCTCAATGTACTCTTTCTCTCAAAAATTTTTGCTATAGTTTATTTTTGTAACCCACTCATGATTTTCAGATGACTGACAAAACTAGCCTTGCAGTTAAACTTAATGCTTGCAATGAGGCTTATAACTTTCATGACATTTCCCACTTAGTAGTCTATCAGTGAGGTCTGGCCTAAAAATGTATTATTTCTTTTTATAATGAGTCATTGTAGAACTATTGAGGTAAAGGTCTCTTTGTAACATTTTAGATCCAAAAGCCTAATTTATATAATTTCTAATAATGAGCTATTTGTGGTCTCTCTCATCTTTTGTTTTTCCCAAGACTTCACTTTTGGAGTACTTTTAAGAGCACAGCAAAACTGAGGAGAAGGTACAAAGATTTCCCTATACCCCCTGTTCCCACATAGCCTCCCGCATGATCAACATCCCCCACCATAGTGGTACATTTGATGTAATTGGTGAACTTACATTGGCACACCATAATCAGTACACTCTTGATGTTGTACATTTGGACAAATGTATAAGGACATGTATCCAACATTATAATATCCTACGTTATACTGCATTAAAAATCCTCTGTGCTCTCCCTGTTCATCCCTTCCAACCCCTGACAACCACTCATATTTTTTACTATCTCCATAGTTTTGTCTTTTTTCCTAATGTCATGTTATTGGAATTATGCAGTACATAGCCTTCTCAGATTGGCTTCTTTCACTTAGTAATAAGTATTTAATGTTCCTCCATGTCTTTTTTTTTTGCGGTATGTGGGCCTCTCACTGTTGTGGCCTCTCCCGTTGCGGAGCACAGGCTCCAGATGAGCAGGCTCAACGGCCATGGCTCACGGGCCCAGTCGCTCCACGGCATGTGGGATCTTCCCGGACCGGGGCACGAACCCATGTCCCTTGCATCAGCAGGCAGACTCTCAACCACTGTGCCACCAGGGAAGCCGCCTCCATGTCTTTTTATTGCTTGATGACTCATTTCTTTTAATCACTGAATAATATTCTATTACCGGGTTGTACCCCAGTTTATTTACCCATTCATCTACTGAAGGACATCTTGGTTACTTCCAAGTTTTAGTAATGATAGATAAAGCTGCTGTAAACATTTGCATGCAAGTTGTTGTGTGGATGTAAATTTTCAGGAATGCAATTGCTGGATCATATGTTGGGACTATGTTTAAATTTGTAAAAAAAAAAATCAGTCTTCCAAAGTGGCTGTAACATTTTGCAGCATTCCTACTAGCAATGAATGAGCATTCCTGTTGCTCCACATCCTTGCCAGCTTTTGGTATTATCAGTGTTCCATAGTTTGGCCATTCTAATAGGTGTGCAGTGATATCTCATTATTTTAATTTGCATTTCGCTTATGATATGTGATGAGGGACATATTTTCCTATGTTTCTTTGCTACTTGTATATCTTCTTTGGTGAGGTGTCTGTTAAGGTCTTTGGCCCATATTTTAATTGGGTTGTTTGCTTCCATACTGTTGAACTTTAACAACTCTCTGTATATTTTAGATAAAAGTTCCTTATCATCATGTCTTTTGCAAATATTTTCTCCCAGTCTGTGCCTTGTCTTTGTATTCTCTTTACATTGACTTTTGCAAAGCAGCCGTTTTCAATTTTAATGAATTCAGCTTATCAGTGATTTATTTCAATCATCAGGCTTTTGGTGTTATATATAAAAAGTCATCAAAACACCAAAGGTCATCTAGATTTTCTTCTATGGTATCTTCTGGGAGTTTCATAGTTTTGCATTTTACATTTAGGTCTATGATCCATTTTGAGTCCATTTTCTGAAGAGCGTAAGGTCTGTATCTACATTCAGTTGTTCTAACTTCCCCAACTTGTCATTATTGGGAGCATATCGTCATTTCCTCCAAATCTTATGAAACCAACTGGAACCCTGGATGGAATAAATATCGGGAGGTGGAGGGTGGTCAAGGGAACCAGTAGGGAGTGGCCACCATTTCACTCACTGTCCAATTGCTAAAGAAAATCCATGTCTTTTAGAACTGTGGCTCTGGACAACAGCTTGGGAAAATTTTTAAAGATTTTAGAGCTATCAGAATATCAATCAGAAAATTATTCTCTGGAAGTGTTTGTTCTTAATTTCTTGTAGAGAAACTAGTTATAGGAAAGCTGTTTTCAGAACTGAAAAATAAAACATCTAATTCTGATGACCATGACTGATGTTTACTGAGAACGTACTATGTTTTTATAAGGTCATTGTCTTCCAGAGAGCAATCCCTATGCCAAGTGGTTCATATAAATTATCTAAGTAAGCTAATCCAACCACCATAAGAGATAGTTATAATTAAAATTATTAATCTTTTAAAATAAGTGAATCTCAAAGAACTTACATATTTGGCTCAATAGCATACAATAGGTGAATGGCAGAATAGAGATTGCAAAGATTCTCTACCAGATTCCTGGTAGTTTAATTCAAAACCTGCACTATAACCTGTTCCCTGTACTGCTTTGATCATATAGCTTTTGATTTCTCAGTAGTAAATGAGACAACTTATAAAAACAGATAGTCCTCAATTACTTGGACTGGGAAAGGCTGAATCATTAATTTGGTCAAGTTCCTTATTTTATAATCAGAAAATTAGAGACCAAATAGGTAAAAGGTTTGTGCAGCATTTATTGATGACTTGAGAATTCTGACACTTTGTTTTTACCCAGAACTTACCTTGTTTACCTGGTATTACTTTCCTTAAGTTTACCAGTTCCTTAAGCAAGTATATTTCTCTCTTAGCTCACTAGGTAATTTACCAAAGGGCCATGAATATAATTGAAAATGACTATACTTTTTCAGTAGTTTCTGTGTTTGAACCCCAAAAGTGTGAAAAATAATTACCTGTAAATAAGGAATCACTTTACAGAGGGATTGTCCAAAGAACCAGGTCTCAGTGATGTCCACTACTAAAGTGGCTGGAAGGCAGGTGATGGTCACGAGCACGTCAGCCAGAGAAAGGTTGACGATGAAGTAATTGGTCACCGTCCTCATGTGGTGGTTCTTCCACACGGCCACACAAACTAATTTGGAAAGAAAAAGGAATAGTAACTGTTATGAACTGAATGTCTGTGCTCCCCAGAAATTCATATGTTAAGATCCTGACTGCGCCCCCCTCAAAGAAGATGTGGTACATATATACAATGGAATATTACTCAGCCATAAAAAATACTGAAATAATGCCATTTCCAACAACATGGATGCAACTAGAGATTATCATATTAAGTGAAGTAAGTCAGAAAGAGAAAGACAAATACCAAATGATATCGGTTATATGTGGAATCTAAAATATGACACAAATGAACCTATCTACAAAACAGAAACAGGCTCATAGACATAGGAACAGACTTGTGATTGCCAAAGTGGGTGACATGGGAAGGAATAGACTGAGAGTTTGGGGTTAGCAGATGCAAAGTATTATATATAGAATGTATAAACAACAAGATCCTACTGTATAGCACAGGGAACTATATTTAATATCCTGTAATAAACCATAATGGAAAAGAATATAAAAAGAGAATGTATATATATGTATAACTTAATCACTTTGTTGTATTGCGGTAATTAACACAACATTGTAAATCAATTATACCTCAATAAAATAGAAAGATCCTCCCCCACAATGTGATGGTATTAGGAGGTGAGTCTTTGGTAAATGATTTGGTCATGAGGGTAGAGCCCTCATGAAGGGCATTAGATCCTTATAAAAGGAACTCCAGAGAGATCTTTTGCCCCTTCCACCATGTGAGGATACAGCAAAAAAGCTGCTGTTTATGAACCAGGAAATGGACTCTGACCACTGAATCTGCCACAGTCATGATCTTGGACTTCTCAGGCTCCAGAACTGTGAGCAAAAAAACTTCTGTTTTTTATTAGCCACTCAGTTCATGGTACTCAGTTACAGCAGGCTAGACAGACTAAGACAGTGACTAAACAAAGAAAATAACTATTGATGAGGGAACACCATCAAGCTAATTGGTACCCCTGCAAATCCACAAATAAATATTGCCAAGGGAGATAATTTAAGGCTGTCCTGTGTTTTCACCAAAATGGTCAATATGTGTGAATGCTGAATATATGCTTAAAAATCAGTTCATTTACCTTGCAAGACATTTTGCAATGGATCATAAGGCTGTGTTTATTTTTACTTGATTTTGAATTTCATTTTCCAGGAGTTAAAGAGCAATCTTTGATTTATCGTTCTACTCCTTCGGTGGTCAGCAAATACTCAAGAAATATTTACTGAGTTGAGATGAATTAGGAGTTCGCTAGTTTTCAATGAACTGCAACGTTTGCCTCATCCATGACGTTGACCCCTACCTGCTCCCAAACTCTGCCTTTGGGACATTTAAGAGATGAAGAGCCTTAAAGACAAAGTCAACAAAAAAAGTCCTTACTATTGCCATGTACTGAAGTGGATGGTTCATATCCTTAGATCGTTTAACCTCAATGACAATCCCAAGGGAATTTATCATTACCAATGTTTTATATATTATGACGTCAGTGAGACACAGGAACTTGTTGAGGACAAATGGCTCATAAAACACAGAACCACAGTTACAACTGGGCTTATACACCAAGTGAAGAGCTGGTCTTTCCACCACACTGGCTACCTTCTTTTGTGAAAATGAAGGAGTTATATAAAAAAGCACATATAAATTCTAGAAACTCAATCTCTCTCCTTTCTATTACTCTTGATGGCCTCTTAACATCAGCTCAGATGAAACACACTTTCTCGGCCAAGCCTTCCTCCCTTTCCTTCAGTGTATCCCCCTGTGTAAAAGTTGAGCTATCTCATTCAGCTTCTCTTTATGGAAAGAATACATAGTTCTTTGATGCTCTGTCTGCCCTCTGAGATATTCAAAGGTTACATAATCACTGGTTCCAGAACTATATAGGTGTAAGCACTGCTACCCACATCTATTGATGGGTTTGCTTCACTGAAAGGAACTGTGAATTTACCTGGGTATCATTACCCTGTCAAAGCTGTCGCTTATGCACCCAAATGATGCAGTGATTAGTAACCTTATGCAGTGAACAAATAAAAGCACATTTGTTAAATTTAAGTCACTGAGTGAGGATTCCTTTTTGACAATTATGCACCAGTTTATTATGACTTTCATATGCTGAAAAATGCTTTTACTAGCTTCTGAAGCTGAAATTACCCTCAGTCACCAACAGATGCCAATTTAATGAAATACCTGAATTTCTGAGGATTTAATTGTGAAAACTTCACATCTTCCTTTAACTCCAGCACACAAGTACCAAAAACTCAAGTGAGCTTTATTAGGGTAAATCATAGTCTTTATTATCTGAAAATTCTGCTGCTGAAACTTTTATTTCTCAGAAACGCTTGAAATGCTCACACACACACACACACACACACACACACACACACACACAAACCCATCTTAGCAGTCGACTAACACATTATCACGGCTTGTTATGAGAAAATTGACAAAAAACATCACACTTCTGATCCTTGGTCAATAAATGGTCCAAATGGTGCAATTTGGGATCTAGAAAAGAAAACAAGACTTAAAAAGTGCAATCCATTCTAGTTTGACTCCCAATTCTCCCTATTTTGGAGGTGAGGAACGGCAATGCTGGGAGGACAGTGTTAATGCATGATGTCTAAGCAATGAGAACAAGTAGATTCTCAACCAACGCTTCTATAGTATTTACTATGTGCCATATCCTGTTCTAAGCAATTTAAATTATTAATCTTCATAATAACACTATGAAATGATTATTGTTAATATCCCTGTCTAACATGTGGAAAACTGAGGCTCGGGAGGTTATGGAACCTACCTAAGGATGAATAGCTAGTAAATGCCGAGCTTAGATTTAATCTTATAAACTCTGCATGCCATTCTATTATATACCAGCATCTATCATTGAAGCAGAAGGTAGAAGGCAGCTGCCAGCCTTTCTTTGGCAGGACTTTAACATACATTCATAAAATTCTGGAATTGGAGATCATTCAGTCTAACTTGATGCATAAATCAACTCTGCAGTATTCCTGATTCATTCTACTTGCATATTTTTAATAGTAGGGAATTTATGATTTGCTTAAGCCCTCAACTACGTTTTGTGTTGACTTTACCTACCAGCAAGTTCTTGTTCATGTTGAGTTGATATCTGTTTCCCTTTCAGTTCCATTCATGGGTTCTTTATTCTTTCCTGGAACCCAAGGAATAAACCTTATCTATTTTTTTCTGCATTGTACCTGTATTAGTTTCCCAGGGCTGCTTTAACAGAGTACCATAGGTTGGGTGTTTTAAAGCAACATAAACTTATTGTCCCACAGTTCTGGAGACCAGAAGTCCAAAATCAATGTGTCAGGAGGGCCAAGCTGCCTCTGAAACCTGTAGAGAAATTCTTCCTTACCTCTCTCACAGCTTCTGGTGGTTTGCTGGCTATCGTGGCCTTCCCTAGGGTACAGCTCTGTATCTTCAGTCTCTCTCTCCATCATAACAAGGTGTTCTCCTGCCTCTCTGTATTCACATGGCATCTTCTTATAAGGACACCAGTCATATTAGATTAGTGGCCCACTCTACTCCAGTATGACTCATTTTAACTCAACTAATCATATCTGCAATGACCTTATTTCCAAATAAGGTCACATTCTGATATTCAGAGGATTAGCACTTTCACATATTTTGGGAGAGACACAATTCAACTCATAATAGTCTGTCCTGTGACCCCTAAAAATTTGTGTTCTTCCCACATGCAAAATACAATTCACTCCATCTCAACGGTCCCCAAATTCTTAACCCATTTCAGCATCAACTCTAAATCCCAAATCTCACCTACATATTATTTAAGTCAAGAATGGGTGAGATTTGGGGTACGGGTCTTCCCAGGGCAAAACTCCTCTTCATCTATGAACCAGTGAAACCTAGAAAACAAGTTATCTACTTCCAAAATGTCATGTTGGGGTAAGGATAGGGTGATATTCCCATTCTAAAATAGAGAAATTGGAAGAAAAAGCGGGTCACCAGTCTAAAGCAAGTTTTCAAATCAGCAGGGCAAATTTTACTAAATTTTAAGGCTTAAAAAAAATTCTCTGTGGCTTGATGCTCTGTTCTTCTAGCTCAACCTATAACAGTAGCCATTGAGATATTTAAAGTCCACAGCTATTCCCCAAGCCTCTGCTTACCGAGGCTAAATATCTCCAGAACCCTCATGTTCAATGCAGGGTTTCATATCTCACATCACCCTGATCGCTTTATTCTGAGCACACTCCAGATAATCATTGATGGCTCTAAATGAGCTATCTACAACTGCACACATGTTTTCAGCTGTGGTCTAACCAGGACAGAAAAGAACAGGGTGACTGCTTTCATTAATATTTCTCTATTAAGACAGCCTGAGATCTTGTTAGATTTCCTAATAGCCAAGTCACACTTTTCTTTGATCATACATGTATACAATTGCTAGAAATTGGTTCCCTCATGTAGATGTTTCTTTACCTCTAAGTCTTAGGGAGAAAAAGAGAGGGAAAATTAATATTCTAAAAAAACATTATTGGAATAATTGGAGAAGTTTGAATTTGGAATTTATGTTAAATAATATTACTGTGACAATTACAATATCTTAAGTATGGTGTCTACATTATGTACATTCAAAATACTAAAGATTATGACTATGCCTGCTCCCCAAGACTTTGTTTCTCTGGGTTAAACATTGGCAGACCCTTCCTGCATAATAGCAGGATTACCTCTTTCATGACCCTGGTCTCTTTATTGTGAAAATGCTGCAGGTTAACAGCCGATATCTCTGAGCTAGCTATCCAGAACTGAGCACACATCTTCAGGTGCATATCTCCTCAGTTTGAGTTGAATAAATATCCATTAGTTTATTCATTTCCCCATTCAAAATATTAAAGATATAAGGGAAACAACCTTCTCCTGGTAGCACATCAAATTTATGCAGTTAAATTCATCATCTTTTCTTATATTCTCTTCCTGGACTTTATATCTCCCTGAAATATAACATTCTTCCTTTTTCTCCCCAATACCTTATGTTTAAAATCCCTCAGATATCTCTTACCTCTATAATTGTCTTTCTATTCCTTTTGCAAATACCTGGTCAGATTGTGGTAATAATTAGCTAGGATGTTGCAATTACCTCCTAATAGTTGGTCCTGCACCCTGCCTCTCTTTACTCCTATCCATTTTATCCAGTGATACCATTCACTCCAGTTATATTAACTCTTTCATTTCAATAGGAGTCTCTCCTTTTCTTTGGAATTAAGTACACAATCCTCAGGTGGCCACCCAGTTCTCATTGAACTTTCCCTCTATGTCTTGCAATGCTGCCCATAAAATACTCAGAGCTGCAGGATAAGTTTGATATCTCACTTTATAGCCAACATTCCACACCAGGCGATTGCTAATGCCATTCCTCCTTTTTGAAATGGCCACACTCCATTTCAATCCTCTTTTCAACTAATTAAATCCTACCCCAAAACAAACAAACAAAAAAGCAAACCAATCAAACAAAAAAATTGGTTTCATGTAATGTCTCTTAATTAGCCTAACTCAATATGACTTCTTTCTTTTTTAAAACCATATTACACCATAAAAAAGAATGAAATAATGCCATTTGCAGCAATATAGATGGACCTAGAGATTATCATACTGTGAAGTAAGTCAGACGAAGACAAATATCATATTATATCACTTATATATGGAATCTAATACAAAATGATATAAATGAACTTATTTTAAAAAACAGAAACAGACTCACAGACTTAGAGAATGAACTAATGGTTACCAGCAGGGAAGGGTGACAGGGAGGGATAGATTGGGAGCTTGGGATTAACACATACACACTACTATATATAAAATAGTTAACAAGACCTACTGTATAGCACAGGGAACTCTACTCAATATTCTGTAATAACCTATACACACATACACACAAATATATAACTGATTCACTTTGCTGTACACCTGAAACTAACACAACATTTTAAATCAACTATACTCCAATAAAAAATATTTTTAAAAGGAAAAAAATATTAAAACAAAGAAATAAAAACATATTACATGTTGTACCTTTCCTCGTCATGAATCACATTCTAAAATTATTATGAACTATTATGGGTATTTGTATTTTTTTTCTTATTCTTCTACTGGTTCAAAAACTCTTTTTCATTTTGAGATGGGCTTTTCCTTTCTCTTACTCTTCTTGGTTTCGAAAGCTTTTCTCCCAACACAAACACTGCCTAAAACTTACTTTGCAATAAAAAATATTCATAACATTGATTTGTTCATCCACTTGTATCATATTGGTGCCTTTGGTATTGTACATTTACCCATGAGGTTCTTTAAAAGAAGAGAAAAACCCAGTGGCTGAATGGAGCATTTATTTTCCTCATTCCCTTTAAGGCCTGACATTTGACAGAGAACTTGGCTGCCTGCCAGTTATTTTCTTGGCTCTCAATTCCCCATATACTGCCTTCTGATGAGCCTTGGCAGGATGTGAGACATGAACTTGGTACTATTTTTGAAATCGGTTCTCTGAATGATCATGATCCACCAATGTTAAAGTTAGTTTGTGGTTAGTCTGCACTTACAACAGTCTGCCTGCATTAATCAGGAACAAGTGAGGAATGGTTGTGCACATGGGGGTGAAAGGTGATGCCAGAAGGCAGAGACGCAGATTGAATGAAAAGCCACCTTGAACACAGATATTTTGAAAAAAAGACTTTTGAGATACAGAGGTGCCAAGAAGATAAAAGTCCATTTAGTCCTTCCTCTTTCACCCCGCATTTGGTTCATCATCTCTTCATCTGTAAGAATCTGATGATGTATAGCTCCCATCTTTGCTCTGCAGGACCGACAGACGGAACCTGACTCCAGCTGTATGACAGCATCTGTAGTCTGTGACGTAGGGAGGGATTTAAAACATAACATAGAGATACAGTCTTTAAAAGTAACCTGTTACTGGATGTGCCAAAGATTAAACTGACTTTCAAATAGGAAAATAAAATATTGGTACAATAAAACCCTTTTGCAACTTCAATCTGCACTTATGATAAACTGGCTTTTGTTTTAGTATCTAACACACTGCATATGGACAAAGTGAATTTCTCTCTCAAATCAATCCTTGCACTTGGAAAAATTTAAACTAAGGTGATATCCTGTTAATCTGTTGATGAGATTGCATCTTTTATTAAACATACACTTAGGTCTTAAAATGGCAACTAATAATTGATATTATAATATCAAGAGGAGTCTGTGCATGGTATATAATTAGCATGTTACTGAGTATCTCGAAAGATCTGTACTATATATATCAAATTATTTTAGGCATTTTCACATTTATTTAATTTTTCAACATTAAAACAAGATATAGGTGTTAAGTGACATAAGCCAGATACAAAAGGACAATGATTATATAATTCCATTTATATGAAGTACTTAGAGTAGCCAAATCCTTTAAGACAGAAAGAAGAATGTGGTTGCAAGGTCTGGGGGGAGGGGAGAATGGGCTATAATTACTTAAGAGGAAAGAATTTTAGTTTCGCAAGATGAAAAATGTTACAGAGATATATAGCGCTGATGGTTGTACAACAATGTGAATGTACTTACTGCCAATGAATTGTAAACTTAGGAATGGTTAAAGTGGTAAATTTTAAACTGTGTATACTTTATCACAATTTAAAAAAAACACTTTCCATGGAAAAAGGAGCTATAAAATGGGAAACAAAATTTTTGACCCAACAATAATGTTCCTCAAAATTCCTAAATACAGAACGAAAATTCCAGGGGACAATCTTAATTGCTCATTTTATGATTTTTAAAAAACTCATGAACAGCTAAAATAATGAAAGAAAACGCAATTATTCAAATATACCTCAGTTCTAATGGCAGTATAAAAGACAGCCAACACATGATTTTTTAATACATAATTTAAATTATTTCTTTGTGAAATCAAAGTTTTGTTTGTAGTAGGTTGTGATATTGTAATTTAGATAGTGTCTTAAATGATTATGCAATGTCTTGATTGTTCTTTATTTAATGTACATATGTATGTATATAGATATGAAAGATGATAATTTCTTGATTGTTATTTGTTATATTATCCATATAAAACATGTCAGAAAACAACTTTAAAAAATACTGTAGGGCTTCCCTGGTGGTGCAGTGGTTGGGAGTCCGCCTGCCGATGCGGGAGACACGGGTTCGTGCCCCGGTCCGGGAAGATCCCACATGCCGCGGAGCGGCTGTGCCCGTAAGCCATGACCGCTGAGACTGCGCGTCCGGAGCCCGTGCTCCGCAACGGGAGAGGCCACAACAGTGAGAGGCCCGCGTACCGGAAAAAGAAAAAAAATAAAATAAAATACTGTAGTTCCACCTTTTGCCACAAAGTGTCAGTGAAAGACTTTGAAAGTGCTTACCCTGTCACTTAAGAGGTGAGTTTTAAACATTAAGTGAATTGTAATATTCTTTATAAAGTATAAGTAAATACACTTGTTTCAAGTGGGATATTCTAGACCATATTCTAGACCAAAAAGAATCCTTAAGAAAGGACAAATTTGGCTAACCTCTTTTAAATTATATACAAATGAATGAGTCAAGGTGAAATACAATTATTTTTCTAAATGAAAAACAGCAAAAAAGCCATTGAATACACATAGAAGGTAGCCTCTATTTAACTCTTGTGAGGAATCTATCTTGAAAGCAGGAAAGGATTCATCCAGAATCATTACAGTGTGTAGATTTAACACATAGGAAAGTTGACTATTGATGTGGTCCTCCAAGGGTAAAACAAACTCTCCATGAAATCCGCGGGTATTTTCCTTTTTCTCATCTTCATTGCACCTCACCTCTTTGGCCCCCCTTATTGTTACTTTTGCTTCCTTCTTTTCCTGGGAAAATATACCAATAATTCCTGACTCAGTCTCCCATCTCCACCCACACATCTTGGCAAAGTTGTCTACAAATCTCTCTGTCTGTGCTCAGAAGAGCAGCAGGCAAAGATGCCACTACTTTTCGTGCAAATCTGACAGATGGGACACTGTCAAGAAACACTTCAGTGCTGTGAAATGATCCCCCCCCCCAAAAGGTTATCTAATATGAAGAGAAAGAAAACTTAAGAAAAAGTTATTATAGAAGCAAAGACAACAATGTTCTGAATGCATTTCAGTTTTTGTTTCCTTAAGAAAATATAAAAGTCTACAGGCTGACAAAAACTTTCTCATTGGCACCTGCTCATTATTATAACATAGGCAGGAATTCTCATGCTGATACCAATGAGGTAGTATGGGGAATAATTACAATACCACAATTAATAAATCATCTGGGAAGGGATTTTGAAAGACAGGGTCTTCACACAGGCACAAATATACCTGGAGAAACTGCATAGAAGAAGGTTATAAAAGAGAAACACAAGGGAGATGGTAATTCATAGGAATCAAGTCCAAAGGAAATTCTTCAGAAAAGAGAGTGAGAAGGTAGGCTTGACTTCTGCTGTCTGTGAGAGGCAGAGGAGGGCTCAACCACAAATTGTACCAAGGTTCTGAATAGGATCTGCCAGACACCAGAGCATCACTTCATGTTAATAAGTTTCCCCAGGCCTTTGAGGCTGGCCTTTGCGGAAGGTGAGGAGGGAGGAAGTCTCCACAGTCTTAGCATCTGCAGTTCTATTAATGGCTACATCTAGTAGGCATCAAAGGAGTTTTTATGGGGTGGGGGGGTGTATAAATTTCTTGGTTACCCATGTCTTTTTACTCTTTACAGGTAAATCACTATGAATGTTTGTTCCCGGTGCAGCCTCTCAAAATTCCATCTGGATCTCTACCCTGTCCTCAGAGCTCTTTAGGGATATATGGTCAATCTTTGTCTTGGCCCTTTTGCTTTAATTAGCACATATAAGTGACCTATCCTTCCCCTGGCACTTGACTTCTGTTTATCATACGGCCTGCAATGAACTTAATTTTTTGGCTTCCTTTGTAGGACTATTTTCCCTCTTTCACTCCATGTATATCTTCAACCGTCCTGTCTTTTTCTTCCATGTTCTTTTCTTTTTTGTTATTATCTACTCTTACAACTTCAATTCTCATCTCTAGGAGACTAATTTCCAAAGTTAGAACTCTAGTTCTTGGTTCAGTCTTGCTTTCCATAACAAAATTTCAAACTACATTTTGTTCATCTTTTATATATTTTGTCTTTGATTCACACTCAACTCATGATTATAAAATGTATACATACCAAATTAAAGCATTTTGACATTGTCCTGAAGATTAGGGAGAATCACTGAAAGATTTTAAGCAAGGGAGTGACAAGACCCTGTTTCTATTTTTCAAAGATGACTTGGGAGAATGTGGAAATTATATATGCTCTTAAACTGGAAGCAGGGTAGCCCGTTTTGAAACTTTTTAGAACTCCAAGGAAATAAGGTGAGGACAAAAGAATGGGGAAAAAATGAATGAATTCCAGAAATAATAATGAAGTTGAAATAAAAAACTGTGGTGAGTGATTAGATATGAAGATGAAGAAGGTAAGAAGAACTGAGGATGATTACCAGGTACATTGCTTGGCAGGTGGGGAGAAGATCCTATTGCTCACTGAGTTATGAAATAGAGGAGAATGAGGCAGCTTCATTTGGAAGTAGGGATAGAAGATGAGAAATTCCATTGTGTATACGTGAGTTTGAAACACTTATGAGTTATCTCGCTGTCAGTATCCATTTGGCATTGGGATTTATGCATCTATATTTCAGGAGATATATTTCAGTTACAGGTACATATTTGGGATTCATTGGAATAGCCATACTGTTTAAAGCCAGTTGAGTGGATAAGGTCAACCAGGGATAGATTAGAGTAAGAAGGGAACAACCTAAGTCATTTCCAGAGAATTGTGCAATTTCAGCCAATTAGTCTTGGTTGGCAAATATCCAAAGGTGCCAATTTTCTCTGAAGTACTAAATATTATAGTATTGAATGGTACATTGATTTTACTAGTAGAAAATAGTATACAGTTCTGGTTATGAGAGATAAGCTTGCTGCAGAGCAAACCTCCCATCCAAAACAACCATGGAGCAGTTGGAGTGTCACACATGTCTTTACAACATTGGAAAGCTTATGAGAGAGTGAAGACTTGAAGGGCCAATATCCTGGAGAAAAGGAAAGAAGACAGATGTACACTGACATTCAGCACCTCTTTTCTGCTCAAAGCTTTTGGCAGTTTGCAGGCACCAACTAAGGGCGGAGAGTAAAAAGTAGCAGCCAATAATATGAGAAGTTGAGCAGGAACTTGAACAGTCTTGTTGAACAGAGGGCAGTCATTCAATCAACCTGAGGTGAACAACCCTGGCTTTCAGCGGCAACCCCAAAGAGCAAACTGTAGCAGAGATAAGCCTGAAGGAGACATGCTCTCCTAAAGGATGAAGCCCAGCTCCAAATACCTTCACTTACTGACTGGATAGAGGTTTTCTGTCTCAATACGAACTGCCTGCCAAAGCAAAAGCAAATTCTCTGTGGAAGAATATATATTATCTAGAGCATCAAATGATTTCATCCAAAGTTTTCATATGAAATGTGACTCATTCAATAGAAAAGTCATCAGGCAGACACAAAGGCAACACCAAAAGACCAAAGCCTATAGGAAAAGAAAAGAAAAGAAAAGAATAAAGCTTTCAGAAATGTTAAAATAATTCGATTAAAAAGTTCAAGAAATTATGTGATATATGTAGACTATTAATGAAAAATTGAAAAAATATTTAAGGGGAAACTGTAGACCTCAAAAATGTTTTAACTGGAAACACAACAATGGATCCAATAGAAGATTAGATGGATAGAGCCAACAGTAGAACTATCCAAACTAATAGAAAAGTATTCAAACTAAACAATAGAGAGAAAAAAATTGAAAATGCAGAAAATAATATGAATAATACATGCTTTAAATACTAAAATACATGTAATTGGGTTCTCAATATGTGAGAAGAAAAGTAAAATGAAGCAGAAACAATATTTAAAAATATACTAGCCAAGGAGAGATGTTATCTGATAATTTTTTAAGACTAATTAAAAACCAAAGGTAGAGTCCTGTGACATATCACTAGAGACTTCATTCCAGATTAACATTAGTAATTAATCAATATTACATATATCTTATTATTATTCAACATTTTAGCAATTACTTAAAAGATGAAATAGAAGGGCATATTTGTTAAACTTGAAGATAGCACATAACTGAGAGACATAGTTAATATTTTGGGTTCCACATGGCTCAAAAGTTCTTGCCAGGACAGAGCAATGGGGGAAATATAATATGAGATATAACAAGAATAAATGTAACCCTGCATTTAAGATCAAAAGCTGTTTTAGGTACATTACATTTTACCAGGAAAAAAATAAAACTAATTAAAGGCAACTATACACAGATATCTGAAGTGTCACAAATCTCAACCAAGATAAATATAAGAGAAAACTACACAAAGTTATATTTTAATAAAGCTTCTGAAAACCAGTAACAAAGAGAAAAATCTTAATTCAGATAAAAAGCATATCACCATCAAAGCATAATACTGGGATTGACAGCTAAATTTTCAAAAGAAAAAAATCTAAAGTATAACAAAATGTCATTTTCATGCTGAGAGTAAGAACAATTTAGAATTGTATAGTCAATGAAAACATATCTGATAAATGAAGATGAAATAAAGTCCTTTTCAGACAAACAGAAGATGAGAGAATTTGTCAACAACATTCTCAAACCAGAGAAAAATGAAAGGGAGTTAGACAGAAAGAAAATGATCAGTTGGAAGTACAAAATGAAGAGAGGAATGAAGAATAATGGAAATTATAAATATGTGAATAAATATCAATTATAAATGGCTAAATAAAATAATAAACATCATCATGTTTTGTGAGGTTTAAATAACTGCAGCAGAAAGGAAGCAGTGGTAAACAGAGTTAAGGCAGTGTTCTAAGTTTATTTCAGTGTTCAGCAAGTGTTAAAAATACTAATTTATCAATATATTAAAATGCATTATCAATGACATACATTTTCATCACTAGGGAAATCTCTAAAAGAATAGTAAGTGAATATGTAACAAGCTAAAGAGGAAAGAAATAATAATTTTAAAAGGTAAAAGGCAAGAAAAAAATTGAACAAGGGGAACTAAAAGAAAGCAAATGAGATGATAGGTATAAATACAAATATACCAATAATTACATTAAATTAAAACTTCAATTAAAAGACAAAGGTTATTGGGCAGGATTCAGAAAAAGACTCAATCATATACTTCTTAAACAAGCAATATACTTTTAATAAAATGACACAACAAAATAGAAAATGCAAGAATTTGAATATTAATTTAAAGAATGATGATGTAGCTAAATTAATTTTAGACCGAATTTTAAAGCAATTTAAAAATGTTAAATTTAAAATTTGGACAAGATGTTGAGGTAAGAAGCATTACTAGAGCTAAAGAGGGAAATTTTATAATGATTAAAGGATCAATTCACTAGGAAGATATAACAATTCTAATACTGCAGCCTCTACAATATACGGAGCAAAAGATGATACAACCAAAGTGGGAATCATAGAGGGATATTATAATAGATCTTTCTAAGTAACTAATAGAATAAACAAACAACAAACTCCATTTCAGATTTATGTAATTAACAAACTTTACTTAATATATTTGTAAATCTTAATTTATATCTATCTGGAATATTATACCCCAAACTGAAGAGTACACATTATTTCAGAGTATGCGTAGTACTTGGACAAAAGTTTAACACATTATGGAATATAAGTAAACCTCAACAAACTTCAGAGTATGGAAATCACAATGGATTTTTTTTAAATTAATTTTTATTGGAGTATAGTTGATTTATAATGTTGTGTTAGTTTCTGCTGTACAGCAAAGTGAATCAGTTATACATATATACACTCTTTTTTAGATTCTATTCCCATATACATATGAATATTTTAACTGAACTTGGTAGAATTAAGCAAAAAATCAACAAAAATATTGGGAAAACCCCACAAATGTTTGAATTTTAGGTCATGCACTCCTAAATAACTCATGATACTTAAGCTAAATTACAATACAGATTAAATTATTTTCAACTGAATGATAGCTAAATACAAACTATCAAAAACTATTCAAAAAAAACTATCAAAATGAAGTTAAAGATATACTCAAAAAATATGAATAATCTTAAATGAATCTACTGGAAAACAAAAACTGAAAATCAGTAATATAATTATTTATCTCAAAAAGTTTAAAAAAGGAACAAAAATTAAAGCATTAAAACTAAAGGAGGTAGAAAGAAATAAAGGATAGAAATAATGAATTAAAGAATATGCAAGAGCAAGAACTAAAAAGCCAAAATTTGTTTTTTTTTGTGAAAATTAGTAAAATTATTAACTTCATAGTAAGATAAATAAAAAACAGAGAAGTCACAAATATTGAAATCAGAAATAAAATTAGAACTTTACTCACATCTTTTTATTTACTTTTGTTTTTAACTGGGGTACAGTTGTTTTACAATGTTGTATTAGTTTCTACTATAAAGCAAGGTGGAGTAGAGTTTACTCACATCTTATGCACATTAAAATATAGAGAATATAAGAAAAATGTATGTCATTAAATTAAAAACTTAAATGAAGTAGACAACTTCCCTAAAAATACAGCTCATCACAGCTGATACAAGAAAAAGAAAATCTGAGGTGCTTATATCAATTTAAAAAGTTGAATCTATAATTGGAAAACAAATTTTCCACAAAGAAAACTCCAAATCGATATGGCTTCTCCAATGAATTCTTCTGAACATTAAAGAAAGAAATTGTTTTTCAAAAAAACCTATAGAATTAAAGCAAAGTGCACATTTCCAGATCTTTTAAGCAGGTAGCAAAAGTGTTGATACAAAAGACCTGAAAAGGATATTTCCTGATCTAAGGAACTCTTTTGAAAATAAATGCTAAAAGCTTAACATATGCTCACCTTATTTTTTATAAAGAAGGCAAGAATATACAATGAAGAAAAGACAGCCTCTTCAATAAGTGGTGCTGGGAAAACTGGACAGCTACATGTAAAAGAATGAGATTAGAACACTCCCTAAAACCACACACAAAAATAAACTCAAAATGGATTAAAGACCTAAACGTAAGGCCAGACACTATAAAACTATTAGGGGAAGACATAGGCAGAACACTCTATGACATAAATCACAGCAAGATACTTTCTGACCCACCTCTTAGAGAAATGGAAATGAAAACAAAAATAAACAAATGGAACCTAATGAAACTTAAAATCTTTTGCACAGCAAAGGAAACCATAAACAAGACCAAAAGACAACACTCAGTATGGGAGAAAATATTTGCAAATGAAGCAACTGACAAAGGATTAATCTCCAAAATTTACAAGCAGCCCATGGAGCTCAATATCAAAACAACAAACAAACCAATCCAAAAATGGACAGAAGACCTAAATAGACATTTCTCCAAAGAAGATATACATATTGCCAACAAACACATGAAAGCATACTCAACATCACTAATCATTAGACAAATGCAAATCAAAACTACAATGAGGTAATCACCTCACACCAGTCAGAATGGCCATCTTCAGAAAATCTAGAAACAATAAATGCTGGAGAGGGTGTGGAGAAAAAGGAACCCTATTGCACTGTTGGTGGGAATGTAAATTGATACAGCTGTTATGGAGAACAGTACAGAGGTTCCTTAAAAAACTAAAAATAGAATTACCATATGACCCAGCAATCCCACTCCTGGGCATATACCCTGAAAAAAATCATAATTCAAAAATCTACATGTGGGATGTTGGCTGCTCCCGCTGCCACTGCCGCTCTCAGTGCTGCTCCGGGACTCGGCTGCTCGCACCCTGCACTGTTGGGATGTTTCTGAGGCGGTGGAGATGCACACTGCAGCCAGGGGCTCGGCCGGACCATACAGGCCTGCACAGCCTGAGTTTTATTGAGATAATTCATATACCATACAATTCACCCATTTAAAGTGCACAGTTCAGAGAGGGGGAAGATGGCGGAAGAGTAAGACGTGGAGATCACCTTCCTCCCCACAGATACATCAGAAATACATCCACACGTGGAACAACTCCTACAGAACACCTACTGAACGCTGGCAGAAGAACTAAGACCTCCCAAAAGGCAAGAAATTCCCCACATACCTGGGTAGGGCAAAAGAAAAAGGAATAAACAGAGACAAAAGAATAGGGACGGGACCTGCACCAGTGGGAGGAAGCCATGAAGGAGGAAAGGTTTCCACACACTAGAAGGGCCTTCCTGGGCAAAGAAGAAAGTGGTGGAGCGGGGGAGCTTCGGAATCACGGAGGACAGCGCAGCCACAGGGGTGCGGAGGGCAAAGCGGGGAGATTCCCGCACAGAGGATTGGTGCCAACCGGCACTCACCAGCCCAAGAGGCTTGCCTGCTCACCGGCCGGGGCAGGTGGAGCTGGGAGCTGAGGCTCGGGCTTCGGTCGAAGCGCAAGGAGAGGACTGGCAGCGTGAACACAGCCTGAAGAGGTTAGTGCACCATGGCTAGCCGGGAGGGAGTCCGGGAAGAAGTCTGGACCTGCTGAAGAAGCAAGAGACTTTTTCGTCCCTCTTTGTTTCCTGGTGCACTAGGAGAGGGGATTAAGAGCGCTGCTTAAAGGAGCTCCAGAGGCGGGTGCAAGCCGCAGCTAACAGCACGGATCACAGAGACGGGCATGAGATGCTAAGCCCGCTGCTGCTGCCACCAAGAAGCCCATGTGTGAGCACAGGTCACTCTCCACACCTCCTTTCCGGGAGCCTGTGTAGCCTGCCACTGCCAGGGTCCCGTGACCCAGGGACAACTTCCCCAGGAGAACGCACACACGCCTCAGGCTGGTGCAATATCACGCCAACCTCTGCTGCCGCAGGCTCACCCAGCACTCCCTCCCCCTCCCTCCCCCGGCATGAGTGAGCCAGAGCCCCCGAATCAGCAGCCCCTTAAACCCCATCCTGTCTGAATGAAGAACAGACCTACACGCAGAGGCAGGGTCAAATCCAAAGCTGAACCCCGGGAGCTGTGCAAACAAAGAAGAGAAAGGGAAATCTCTCCCAGCAGCCTCAGGAGCAGCGGATTAAATCTCCACAATCAACTTTTTTATTTTATTTATTTTTTTTTGCGGTACGCAGGCCTCTCACTGTTGTGGCCATTCCCATTGTGGAACACAGGATCTGGACGCACAGGCTCAGCGGCCATGGCTCACGGGACCAGCCGCTCCACAGCATGAGGGATCTTCCTGGACCGGGGCATGAACCCGTGTCCCCTGCATCAACAGGGGGACTCTCAACAACTAAGCCACCAGGGAAGCCCTCCACAATCAACTTGATGTACCCAGCATCTGTGGAATACCTGAATAGACAACGAACCATCCCAAATTGAGGAGGTGGACTTTGAGAACAAGATTTATTATTTTTTCCCCTTTTCGTCTTTTTGTGAGTGTGTATGTGTGTGCTTCTGTGTGAGATCTTGTCTGTATAGCTTTGCTTTCACGATTTGTCCTAGGGTTTTAACCATCCATTTTTAATTTTTTTATATATATATATTTTTAACTTTTGAAAAAGAGTTTTTCTTAATAATTTTTTATATTAATAACTTTATTTTATTTTATCTTATTTTATTTTATCATCTTTCTTTCTTTCTTTCTTTTCTTTCTTCCTTCCTTCCCTCCTTCCTTCCTTCCTTCCCTCCTTCCTTCCTTTCTTTTTCTTTCTTCCTTTCTCTCTCTCTTTCTTTCTTTCTTTCTTTCTCTTTCTTTCTTTCTTTCTTTCTTTCTTTCTTTCTTTCTTTCTTTCTTTCTTTCTTTCTTTCTTTCTTTCTTTCTACTTTTTCTCCCTTTTATTCTGAGCCGTGTGGATGAAAGGCTCTTGGTGATGCAGCCAAGAGTCAGTGCTGTGCATCGGAGATGGGAGAGCCAACTTCAGGACACAGGTCCACAAGAGACTTCCCAGCTTCATGTAACATCAAATGGGGAAAATCTCCCAGAAATCTCCATCTCAACACAAACACCCAGCCTCACTCAATGACCAGAAAGCTACAGTGCTGGACACCCTATGCCAAACAACTAGCAAGACAGGAACACAACACAACCCATTAGAAGAGAGGCTGCCTAAAATCATAATAAGTCCACAGACACCCCAAAACACACCACCAGACATGGACCTGCCCACCAGAAAGACAAGATCCAGCCTCATCCACCAGAACACAGGCACTAGTCCCCTGCACAAGGAAGCCTACACAACCTACTGAGCCAACATTAGCCACTGGGGACAGACACCAAAAACAATGGGAAATACGAACCTGCAGGCTGCAAAAAGGAGACCCCAAACACAGTACAATAAGCAAAATGAGAAGGCAGAGAAACACACAGCAGATGAAGGAGCAAGATAAAAACCCAGCAAACCTAACAAATGAAGAGGAAATAGGCAGTCTACCTGAAAAAGAATTCAGAATAATGATAGTAAAGATGATCCAAAATCTTGGAAATAGAATAGAGAAAATGCAAGAAACATTTAACAAGAACCTAGAAGAACTAAAGATGAAACAAGCAATGATGAACAACACAATAAATGAAATTAAAAATACTCTAGATGGGATCAATAGCAGAATAACTGAGACAGAAGAACGGATAAGTGACCTGGAAGATAAAATAGTGGAAATAACTACTGCAGAGCAGGATAAAGAAAAAAGAATGAAAAGAACTGAGGACAGTCTCAGAGACTTCAGGGACACATTAAATGCACCAATATTCGAATTATAGGGGTTCCACAAGAAGAAGAGAAAAAGAAAGGGACTAAGAAAATATTTGAAGAGATTATAGTTGAAAACTTCCCTAATATGGGAAAGGAAATAGTTAATCAAGTTCAGGAAGCACAGAGAGTCCATACAGGAAAAATCCAAGGAGAAACACGCCAAGACACATTAAACAATCAAAAATTAAATACAAAGAAAACATATTAAAATCAGCAAGGGAAAATCAACAAATAACACACATGGGAATCCCCATAAGGTTAACAGCTGATCTTTCAGCAGAAACTCTGCAAGCCAGAAGGGACTGGCAGGACATATTTAAAGTGATGGAGAAAAACCTGCAACCAAGATTACTCTACCCAGCAAGGATCTCATTCAGATTTGATGGAGAAATTAAAAACTTTCCAGACAAGCAAAAGCTGAGAGTTCAGCACCACCAAACAGCTTTACAACAAATGCTAAAGGATCTACTCTAGGCAAGAAACACAAGGAACAAAAAGACCTATAATAACAAACCCAAAACAATTAAGAAAATGGTAATAGGAACATATATATCAATAATTACCTTAAATGTAAATGTATTAAATGCTCCCACCAAAATACACAGACTAGCTGAATGGATACAAAAACAAGAACCATATATATGCAGTCTAAAAGAGACCCACTTCAGACCTAGGGACACATACAGACTGAAAGTGAGGGGATGGAAAAAGATTTTCCATGCAAATGGAAATCAAAAGAAAGCTGGAGTAGCAATTCTCATATCAGAAAAAATAGACTTTAAAATAAAGACTATTAGAAGAGACAAAGAAGGACACTACATAATGATCAAGGGATCAATCCAAGACGAAGATATAACAACTGTATTTATGCACCTAACATAGGAGCACCTCAATACATCAGGCAACTACTAACAGCCATAAAAGGGGAAATAGACAGTAACACATTCATAGTAGGGGACTTTAACACCCCGCTTTCACCAATGGACAGATCATCCAAAATGAAAATAAATAAGGAAACACAAGCTTTAAATGATACATTAAACAAGATGGACTTCATTGATATTTATAGGACATCCCATCCGAAAACAACAGAATGCACATTTTCCTCAAGTGCTCATGGAACATTCTCCAGGATAGATCATATCTTGGGTCACAAATCAAGCCTTGGTAAATTTAAGAAAATTGAAATTGTATCAAGTTTCTTTTCTGACCACAACACTATGAGACTAGACATCAATTAAAAGAAAAGATCTATAAAAATACAAACACATGGAGGCTAAATAATACACTACTTAGCGAAGTGATCACTGAAGAAATCAAAGAAGAAATTAAAAAATACCTAGAAACAAATGACAATGGAGACATGATGAACCAAAACCTATGGGATGCAGCAAAAGCAGTTCTAAGAGGGAAGTTTAGAGCAATACAATCCTAACTTAAGAAACAGGAAACATCTCGAATAAACAACCTAACCTTGCACCTAAAGCAATTAGAGAAAGAATAACAAAAAACCCCCAAAGTTAGCAGAAGGACAGAAATCATAAAGATCAGATCAGAAATAAATGAAAAAGAAATGAAGGAAAAGATAGCAAAGACAAATAAAACTAAAAGCTGGTTCTTTGAGAATATAAACAAAATTGATAAACCATTAGCCAGACTCATCAAGAAAAAAAGGGAGAAGACTCAAATCAGTAGAATTAGAAATGAAAAAGGAGAAGTAACAACTGACACTGCAGAAATACAAAAGATGATGAGAGATTACTACAAGCAACTCTATGCCAAAAAAATGGACAACCTGGAAGAAATGGACAAATTCTTAGAAATGCACAACCTGCCAAGACTGAATCAGGAAGAAATAGAAATATGAACATACCTATCACAAGCAATGAAATTGAAACTGTGATTAAAAATCTTCCAACAAACAAAAACCCAGGACCACATGGCTTCAGGCGAATTCTATCAAACCTTTAGAGAAGAGCTAACACCTATCCTTCTCAAACTCTTCCAAGATATAGCAGAGGGAGGAACACTCCCAAACTCACTACAAGGCCACCATCACCCTGATACCAAAACCAGACAAGGATGTCACAAAGAAAGAAAACAAGCCAATATCACTGATGAACATAGATGCAAAAATCCTCAACAAAATACTAGCAAACAGAATCCAACAGCACATTAAAAGGATCATACACCATGATCAAATGGAGTTTATTCCAGGAATGCAAGGATTCTTCAATATGTGTAAATCAATCAATGTGATACACCATATTAAAATATTGAAGGAGAAAATCCATATGGTCATCTCAATAGATGCAGAGAAAGCTTTCGACAAAATTCAACACCCATTTATGATAAAAACCCTCCAGGAACTAGGCACAGAGGGAACTTTCCTCAACATAATAAAGGCCATATATGACAAACCCACAGCCAACATCATCCTCAATGGTGAAAAACTGAAACCATTTCCACTAAGATCAGGAAGAAGACAAGGTTGCCCACTCTCACCACTCTTATTCAACATAGTTTCAGAAGCTTTAACCACAGCAATCAGAGAAGAAAAGGAAATAAAAGAAATCCAAATCGGAAAAGAAGAAGTAAAGCTGTCACTGTTTGCAGATGACATGATACTATACATAGAGCATCCTAAAGATGCTACCAGAAAACTACTAGAGCTAACCAATGAGTTTGATAAAGTAGCAGATTATGCAATTAATGCACATAAATCTCCGGCATTCCTATACACTAATGATGAAAAATCTGAAAATGAAATCAAGAAAACACTCCCATTTACTATTGCAACAAAAAGAATAAAATATCTAGGAATAAACCTACCTAAGGAGACAAAAGACCTGTATGCAGAAAAATATAAGACACTGATGAAAGAAATTAAAGATTATACAAATAGTTGGAGAGATATACCATGTTCTTGGATTGGAAGAATCAACATTGTGAAAATGACTCTACTACCCAAAGCAATCTACAGATTCAATGCAATCCCTATCAAACTACTGCTGGCATTTTTCACAGAAATACAACAAAAAATATCACAATTTGTATGGAAATACAAAAGACCCTGAATAGTCAAAGCAGTCTTGAGAACGAAAAATGGAGCTGGAGGAATCAGGCTCCCTGACTGCAGACTATACTGCAAAGTTACAATAATCAAGACAGTATGGTACTGGCACAAAAACAGAAATATAGATCAATGGAACGGGATAGAAAGCTCAGAGATAAACCCACGCACATATGGTCACCTTATCTTTGATAAAGGAGGCAGGAATGTACAGTGGAGAAAGGACAGCCTCTTCAATAAGTCGTGCTGGGAAAACTGGACAGGTACATTTAAAAGTAGAGATTAGATCACTCCCTAACACCATACACCGAAATAAGATCAAAGTGGATTATAGACCTAAATGTAAGGCCAGAAACTATCAACCTCTTAGAGGAAAACATAGGCAGAAAACTCTATGACATAAATTACAGCAAGATCCTTTTTGACCCACCTCCTAGAGAAATGGAAATAGAAACAAAAATAAACAAATGGGACCTAATGAAACTGCAAAGCTTTTGCACAGCAAAGGAAACCATAAACAAGACGAAAAGAGAACCCTCAGAATGGGAGAAAATATTTTCAAATGAAGCAACTGACAAAGGATTAATCTCCAAAAGTTACAAGCAGCAAAATAACAAAAAAACAAACAACCCAATCCAAAAATGGGCAGAAGATCTAAATAGACATTTCTCCAAAGAATATATACAGACTGGCAACAAACACATGAAAGAATGCTCAACATCATTAATCATTATAGAAATGCAAATCAGAACTACAATGAGTTCTCACACCAGTCAGAATGGCCATCATCAAAAAATCTAGAAACAATAAATGCTGGAGAGGGTGTGGAGAAAAGGGAACACTCTTGCACTGCTGGTGGGAATGTGAATTGGTACAGCCACTATGGAGGTTCCTTCAACAACTACAAATAGAACTACCATATGACCCAGCAATCTCAGTACTGGGCATATACTCTGAGAAACCATAATTCAAAAAGAGTCATGTACCAAAATGTTCATTGCAGCTCTACTTACAATAGCCAGGAGATGGAAGCAACCTAAGTGTCCATCATCAGCTGAATGGATAAAGAAGATGTGGCATATATATACAATGGAATATTACTCAGTCATAAAAAGAAACGAAATTGAGCTATTTGTAATGAGGTGGATGGACATAGAGTCTGTCATACAGAGTGAAGTAAGTCAGAAAGGGAGAGAGAAATACCATATGCTAACACATATATATGGAATTTAAGAAAAAAAAGAAAAAGAATGTCATGAAGAACCTAGGGGCAAGACAGGAACAAAGACACAGACCTACTAGAGAATGGACTTGAGGATATGGGGAGGGTGAAGGGTAAGCTGTGACAAAGTAAGAGAGTGGCATGGACATATATACACTACCAAACATAAAATAGATAGCTAGTGGGAAACAGCCACATAGCACAGGGAGATCAGCTCGTTGACTTGTGAATACCTAGAGGGGTGGGATAGGGAGGGTGGGAGGGAGGGAGATGCAAGAAGAGATATGGGTACATATGTATGTGTATAACTGATTCACTTTTTTATAAAGTAGAAACTAACACACCATTGTAAAGCAATTATACTCCAATAAAGATGTTAATTTTAAAAAAAAGAAATGCTAAAGGTTTAAACAAAACATCAGCAAAACAAATCTAGAAGTATGTGTAATAAGAAAAATCCATCCATCATTACCAACTAGGAGCTTGTTTCAGGAATATAAATTTGGTTTAACATGCAGAAATCACTCAATGTAATTCTCAATATTAACAGAAAAATCCTTAAATTCTATATGCTCTCTCAATAAATGGAGGAAAACCATTTGCTATAATTCAGCACCCACTAATAGGTTTGTAGCACACAAGGAATAGAAGATCTCTTCCTTAGTCTGAGAAATACTAACAATAAAAAATTTCACTAATTCTCATATTGTCTCTCCCTGAAAGATCAGAAATGAGTAAACGATTCCTCCGAATGTCCATTTCTATTCAGCATCGTGCTGGAGCTCATGCAATAAAGTAATAAAAAGAAATAAAAGTCATAGAGGTTAGAAAGAATGCAGTAAAACCTATTACTATTCACAGAGGGCATAATTTTGTAAGTAAAAGTATGGAGAAATCTCCAGATAAATTATTAATCTTACTAAATGAATTCATCACATTTGCTGGTAGTACATGCTATACAAAGTATACAAAATCAATATACAAAATAACAACACAATAGAGAAATCAATTTTTTCCTATAAACAAAAAATAACTAACTAGAAAATGCAATTTTAAAAGATACCATTTATAAGAGCCTCAAAAATATTGAATATCTAGGAAAATTTTAATGAGAGATGCAAATAACTTCTCCATAGAAAATCATAAAATATAAAAATATTGAAAAATAATCTAAATAAATGGAAAGATAAACCATATTCATAGAAGAATGAGTATTATAAAGATGTGAATTTTCTCTAAAATTGTTGTATGTATTCTATGCATTCCCAATCAAAATCTCAGCATCGTTTTGGTGAAGGCTGACAAGCTGATATTAAAATTTACATGAAAATGCAATGGGCCCCAAATAGCCAAGATGATATTGAAGAAGAACAGATTTAAAGGATTACACTCTACCAGCTATCAAATCTTATCATAAACCTTCAGTAAACAAAACAGTACAATATTGGTACAAAGAAAAATAGATCAAGAAAACAGAATTAAAAGTTGAAAAACTGACCTACACATATATGGACTCATGATGTATGAGTGGCCCTTCTGCATATGAAAGGATTGCTTTTTCTATAAATGGTTCTGAGTATATTGATATCTACATGTAATAAATGAAATTTGATTGCTACATCACACCATACACAAATATTAAACCCAGGTCAATTATAAATCTAAATATAAAAGATGAAAATTAAATCTCCCATCATTATGACTCTGGAGTAGATAAGCATGTCTTGAACAAATTCCCCCAAATATATTAAACATAAATAGAAAGTTTGATAAATTAAACAACCCTAAAATTAAGGTACATCAAAAGAGTATGAAAATAATGCCACAGAGAGAAGATAGTTTTAAAGGTCAGTTTGCATAATTTTTTCTTACAGTTAATGGGTTTTGTTGTTGCTGCTGCTATTGCTTTTATTGCTTTTAACTTACTTTTTATTGAAGTATCACACATGTAGAAAAATGTTCAAATATACCACCAGACAAAATGTACACACCCTCAAGACCAAGTGTATACAACATATACACAACTGTACGTGTGGTCTTAAGTAAGACCAAGAAACAGAATATGACCAGAATCTCAACAGCTCTCATCACATTTCCTTTCCACCAATGTGTGACCAAAAGCAAACCCGTATCCTGATTAGTAACACCATAGACTATTACTTACCTCTTTTTAACTTTATTTAAGTGGAATCAAAATGCGTGTGTTATTTTGTGTCTGACTTCTTTCTCCCACCATTATGTTCCTGAGTCCTTCCGTGTTGTATGTATAGCTGTAGTTCTATAATTTTCCTTCCTGTATAGTGTTCCAATGCATGATTAGATTATGATTTACCTACAATCCATGGACGTTTTTGTTGGTTCTAATTCAAGACTATTGTAAACAATAGTCTATTAACATTTGTGTGTGTGCCTTTTGGTGGACATACGTATGGGTTTCTGGCAGTTATAGATCTGAGACAAATTGCTCTCTGAGGTATGCATATGACCACTGTTAATACATAGCTGCTAAAATATTTACCAAAATGCTGGCTGCACCACAGTTCTTAATCTCACCAGTGGATGTGAGTGTCCTAGTTGCTCTATGTATTTGCTAATACTTGGTAGTGTCAGTCTTTTTTTTAATGTTAGATATTTTATTGAGTCAAGTTTAACATGTTCATTGGCCCTTTAGAAATGGAAGAGAACATACCTCTCCAGAATTTTTGTCATTTTAAGGAAGTCTTATTAACAATTTTATGGGGCAATTTGTTGGCTACTTCAGGATGTGATTTCTTTCGGAAGTAACATGATGGTTCTCTGGTTTAAATCTGGACTTGTTTTAAAACTAGGTATTCTTCAAATTAATCCAGCCATTTCTCTTACTTCTTCCTATAGTAGTTTTAAACATTTTTATATTTTTAACCATCTGATATAGTCTCTTGTACCTTAAATTATACATATCATGAGTGAATCTAATTTTATCTTTTATCTTCTAAATTCAGGGCCTCTATTCTGAATACAGAAGATGCCCAGTGAATGATTGCTGAGTGACAGATTGATTATGTGAAATTTGCATGACTTATTTTGTTTTTGACATTAGAGAATTTATCATGACTATTTGATCCTGGAAAGAAAAAAAAATCAATATAGGTAACTCATGCTACCTACTACTCCTTTGGCCCTTTATATCTTTTCTGCTCACATAAATCCCTGAAATCGTGTCTGAGAGTGTCTTAGATGAAGACTGAAAACAACAGAATGACCTTTTAGATAATAGGATGGACCACATCAAATGTGTTTGCACCTAAGCTTGAGACTGAAGGAAAACCTTCCTGTCTGAGCATAGGTATTACAATTATGAAAAGATCAATCTCTTACAAACCATGTTGATTTCTATTTTATGGCAATTTATATTTAATAAACCTAAGTGGATCTGCTACTTATTACTACATGCTTAACTTTACTAAATAATTTTAAATCCTATTTTCTTTCCTACCTCTGAATATAGTGGCAATAACTGAGTAAGTAAGTATAAGGAAAGGCCATTTGCATCTTCCCCAGATTTTACTAATTTTAGGCTTGTCTAAGATCGTGACATTCCCATGAAGTCTGATAATATTGTACACTAACACTTTTTTAAAAATAGCTTTTTTAATTTTCAAAAATGCATCTTTGTCTCCCAATCGGCCTTATAAAATATATCTCATTTTTCTTGGATCTTAAGACATTCAGTTCTCCAAATCACTGCTGAAAGCATGGAGGTATAAAAACATTGTTTTCTGAAAGAAAAATAAAAATTAAAAGATAGCCTACATTTTTAAATCCTTAATTCATTTATATTAAAAATCTCTTCAAACATAAATAGATTTTATAGAGGTAAATATCATATATTTTAGAATTAAAAAATCTAATTCAGATTTCAGCTTCAATATCCTTTAAACTTGGGCAAGTCACTTAACCTTGCTGTGCTTCAGCTTTGACTGAAGACTGAGATACTTGTACCTATCTCATAGGATTGTTTTAATGAACATAAAAATACTTGGCACAGAGCTTGCAGCAGGAATGCATGATAGATATTCACTAAAAATTATACATTTTTCAACAGAGTGAAACAATAAAATTTTCCACAAATTATCTCTGTCACCCAACAATATAGACTTCTAGTACTGGGTATTTTAAGATTTCACTGGAGACTGTGATCTTTGTTTGTTAGATAAACTTGACCTACAATCTATGATCAATAAACGTGTCCTAGTTTTAGGGCTCACACTGAATAAGGTAAGGTGACATCCTTTCAGAGAACATGTCAGAGAAAGTGAGACTTTTTATTCTTAATGAAAAGAAAGAAAAAAAGTATTTTAAAGAATATGTACCTGGCTCTTCTAGACGAGAAGAGCAATGGCATAAACGGCCACAGTTGTTCAAAATTCACATCCCATGGATTCAGTGAGAAGTCCCAAGGAAATAAGAATTATGCAGTGCATTTTAATAAGTGAATATGTAAAGACTGTATTAATTAATTGACTATTTGACTAAGTAATATTCATACCCTAGTGAATGAGTATGAAAATGAATTACATGCAAATGAATGTAAATACTTGCACATTGACAAAGAGAGGATGCTCTTTGAAGCAACTATTAGTATTGTTAAGTTTTTAATTATAAGCGGAGGCCAAATGTTTGTCAGAATAGATCTTTGAAGTAAAAAAGGAAATAATTTGATATACAAAAATTTGTTTAGGAAAATGGGTTAGGACACATATGTTTTGTGGAAGATGGTGGACAATTAACAAAGATGGAGAAATTAATCACAGTAGGACGAGCAGAGTGGAGACGAGAAGTTTATAAATTCCATTTTGAACACATTACATTTGATGTGTTTAAGGAACATCCATCAGCAACAGCAACAGAATGCATGATTAAAGATAGAAACTCGCCTAAGGTGATGTAACATTTATTAAAGGGGAAGCTTGTTATGTTAAAATAGCTCACGATGGCTTGTCTTTAGTTTGTCATTCACCACTTCGTAATTTTGCCAGTCTTGGTAATCTTTTTCCTTTAATGACTGAGCCCTTTGTTTTTTCTTCTTTTCCTTTCATTCATTTTGTTGTTGTTCAAATAATGCTTTATGATAACTGAACCTGCTATAGTAGGGTCATACATTTCTAATTTGAAAAGACAGGAAGTAGACACTTGTTTAGAAATCAACAACCCTGACACTTTTAGTTGTGAAAGTGGGAGTTTCTTTTAATTCTGTTCCCCATTAAAACAAAGAAGATGATCCATTTTATATGGATAATTTGTCCTTGCTTCTCGTCTTGAAAGAGTATTATTCTCTCTCCACACATTTCTAATTTTGTTACAGTAACTTAAAATGTTGAAAATGTATATTTAATTTTTTTCTGGTCAAAGATTAAAAAGTACCCTTAATAGAACATCTAAGTCTATACTTATTATTATAAATAAAAGTGATTGAAATTTTTAAATTTCATACATTTTTGCTTAGTTACTGAAATATGTGTAGATGACTAGTGTAAGTAGGATATTGACTGGACCTTGTTTTTCAGAAAAATTGTGTCTTTTTCCCATTGCTAACTCATACCACATCCCAGAATGACACTATTGTTGAGCTGGGAAAGAGCCTAGGGGCATGGGAGTTGTGAAAAGTAGCAATCACCTGGGTTAATAATGGAAAATATTAAATTACCTGATCTTTCTCACTGACTCACAGCTCCGAGTAAAGGATGTTGTACAGAGATGAAGTAAATTCCCTGTTATTCCAGGCATATGCCTTGAAGCTGGAGTAAGGAGTCAGGGGTTGGTTCTGAAGCAGGGAAAGCACAGAGGCTAGTATGTGGTATGGACCTTGGTCTGGTTGGCTAGACATGAACTAGAAAGGAAGTCTTCGAGGTGATTTTTTGGGTAATGGCATTCAGATGACTGAGCCACACTTGAGTTTCTGCCTGAATTCTTATTCATTCATTCATTCTTTAACATATATTTATTGAAGGTAATATTTGCTTGCAAAAATCCCTTACACGTTTTAACATATCATTGTTCATTTTGTGCCAAAATACAAAACTATATATTGTGGTTTGGATTCTTTTAATCTCTTTCCAAATATCATGTATCCATTCATGTTAAGTGGAAACATATAGAAATAATATATGTCAGTCACTATGCCAGGTGATGGTGAAAATATTTTGATGTCATTCCTTGAATACTGCCCCCTCCACATGCTGGAATAGATCAATTCAGGAGAAATAATGTAATTTCCCTAACTCATCTTTTTGTTAACTCATATTAGACACTATAAATTCATTTTAATTCATTTAAATGGATTTCATTTAAATTCAAGCATAAACTCTTTTTAATTCATATTATACATTTTGAAAAATATCTTGATGCTTCTGGATTAGATAATTGCTGCTGGCCTATAAATCAAGAGTAATGAGGTTCTAAGGATCTCAAATTCTTTTTCCGTTGTTGACTTTGTTATTATTAGTATTATAGAGATATTAGTGCAAATGCTACCTATAAAAACAAATTACTTATTAAGTTTACGCTATTAGTCAAATCTTAGTAGCTGTTTATATCTAGGTCTATATACTACAGAATTTAAAATGGAATGAAGAGAATTTAAAAAGCTTTCAGTTGTTTAATTGTTAATTGTTGTTTTCTATCTTTTTTAGAAAAAAAGATATTTATCTATCTTTCTAGATAAATAATCTAGAAAGAGTTAAGAATACAAATGAATTTATTGTCTAAGAAAGTTGTTTCCACTTCATACAGCAAGTTGAATGAGACCTCAACAGAAAAATGGACTGTAGATGAGATCTCAGGGGCTATTTGTCTGATGGCTGCAAAACAATGGAACATGTTATTGGAAAAAAACTTGGTTCACTTATAATGAACCAAAACGTTAACTAGTTATCAACTAGTAATTTACTGAGGAAGTCAATGTGGTTCCAGTGGAAAAGAATGGATGTAATGAGTATTAGGACCCTGAATTTTCAGTAGTCATGGACTACAAGGTGCAGGATATCTTACCTTTCCATCTATATTGTGAGTTAAGGATGCTATAAAACAGCATCACAGACTGAATTTACAAGCTCAGGGTGACCAAATCCTGTAATACTACACTACACAGTGAACTTTTATATTTTTTATTTATAAAACTCATATTCTTTCAAAATTGGAACTAAAAATTCTTTGTTCTCCAGGTTTTAACTTTCTTCTTTGAACTCACATAAAAATTTCAAACATTTTTTTCTGCCCCTATTCTGCTTGAATTATTTCCCCCAGTCTGTCATTCTTCATGTTCTGCTATGAATCCTCATGTGTCTCTGCTGTGACTCTGGTATTTATTGCTACTCTGGTAGTCCTCTCTCTACTTCAACTGTGACTTTTGCCCTGCTCTGGGTCTTAACTGACTCCTCTCTCACTGTCTGTTTGCACCACAATGCCTTAGGCCCAACAAACCAAGCCACTGAATCATCTTCCAGACTCTAACCAGGGCCCAAATAATGTCTTGTCTTCCAACTGTCAAATGACTAACTTATTTGGATAAATATAATTGTTATGTCCATCTTTATGTATCTTCTCTGAACTCTCTGTCCCAGGATATTGATGCCTCCATTATATAGATTTATCTATACTCTTAAATCTCAATTTCATTTTGTTTAGTTCCATTTATCTTTCCTTCTTCCCCGTTCCTTGTTCACAATATAAATTGACTTCTCATTTTTAATTGCCCCTCTTCTCCCCACCAAGGATAACCAAGAACATCTGCTTTGAATCAAGGATTCACACCATAGGGAAACTAGAGAGGAATACAATGCAGCACCTGTCTTCAGAATAATATGGTTTCCATGGGAATAGGATACAACTATAGGAACACACAAGGACAGTCTATAGTCAAATATTTAATTCTCTGTGATTGGCTAGGTATATGTACAAGAATATCTTTTTATGCAGTACCAAATTCCTCATTCAAACACAGATCTAAAACAATTAATCATGTTACAGAAAATTAGGATGGGTTTTTGTGTGTGTGTGCACACAGACACACACACATACACACATTCAAAAGGTGCAGGAGAGATATTGGAGTCAGATAGAACTGGATTCTAGTTCAGGTTCCAACATGGAATAGTTCTGTGTCTTGAGTCAACCTATTTCAGTGATACAAAACTAATGAGGACACTAATTCTTACCCCATGGAATTATTGTAAAAATTAACTGAAATACTCATGTTGATCTCTCCATGCCTGACTCCCAGTAAGCAATCAATAATTATTGCCCAATTGAATGAGTGTCAACCACTTATTACTAGTGTATAACCTTTCTAGTCACTTAAACCTCTCTTAAGCCCTACCTGTAACACTGGGATAAAAATAGTACTGAGCTCATAGAAAGCTGGAAGAGCTAAGTGAGAAAATCCAAATAACAGAAAAATGTCTGGCATCTAATGGGTATACTCAGTAAACATCAATTATTACTATTATTAGATTATGCTAATTCTCCCTTGTTTTACTCCATCCATATCTCAAAATTTAAATTCTATAACTTTTATAAAATACACACATTACATTTGAAATAAGAAAAGTTAGTTTTTGTTTGCTTTTTTTTTTTAGTTTTATTTTTTTAGTTTTTTTAATAATAAAAAAAAAAGTTTCAGTTATCTCCACATCCTGTTTTCTGGGATTTGATATCACTCCACAAGCTCAGATGGCTCAGAGCTTGAACATAAAAGTACAGTGAATTTAAATGTGGCTAAACTTCCCTAATTCCATAAGAATCAATTTTTTTTCTTTCATACTCCAACTTAAAGAAATAGAAAGCACTTTAGAGCACTTTGATTTATATTTTACTGTAATATGGGCTTAACCAAGGCTATGAAGCCACAGTGTGAAAAAGAAAAAGAAGAAAGGAAGGAGAAAATCAAGAAGAAAGGTATGAGGATCAGCACACTCTCTAAAGATATATGCATTGGTGACATTTGACAACTGTTGCTCTGATAAACCTCCCAATGATTCTCTGACCTGATGTCCCTGAATTTAACACGCATTAAAACTTGTTGGCCCCTCCCATTGCACATCAGTGCCCAATTAGGGAAGAAGGTGTGTGTTGGGGACCAAATGAAAATGCTCTGTCAACGATAATCATGCAAAGTAGGGCTTACCAAACATTCCAAGTGCAAATACATGTATGTAAGGCAAAAAATATCAAAGGCATTTAATAGCAGTTATAGTTAAAAGAAGTTATGCTGAACAGAAATTATACTTTTAGTTTCTGTTGCTCAAGAAAATGCTAATTACAATTTCAATGGATTATCTTAAAATGTTTAAATGTGTTTACAGTGTGTTAATTATAACATCATTCTTCATACATTCGAAAAACATATGTATATGGAATTGTATTTATTTATTTATTTTTGCCAAACAAAAGAACCATAGTTTTTACTTATTTTTTTTTTCATTTTAACATCTTTATTGGAGTATAATTGCTTTACAATGGTATGTTAGTTTCAGCTTCACAACACAATGAATCAGTTATATATATACATATGTTCCCATATCTCTTCCCGCTTGCATCTCCCTCCCTCCCACCCTCCCTATCCCACCCCTCGGTCACAAAGCACCGAGCTGATCTCCCTGTGCTATGCGGCTGCTTCCCACTAGCTATCTACCCTAGGTTTGGTAGTGTATATATGTGCATGCCGCCCTCTCGCTTTGTCACAGCTTACCCTTCCCCCTCCCCATATCCTCAAGTCCATTCTCTAGTAAGTCTGTGTCTTTATTCCTGTTTCACCCCTAGGTTCTTCATGACATTTTTTTTCATAAATTCCATATATATGTGTTAGCATACGGTATTTGCCTATCTCTTTCTGACTTACTTCACTCTGTATGACAGAATCTAGGTCTATCCACCTCATTACAAACAGCTCAATTTTGTTTATTTTTATGGCTGAGTAATATTCCATTGTATATATGTGCCACATCTTCTTTATCCATTCATCCGATAATGGACACTTAGGTTGCTTCCATCTCTGGGCTATTGTAAATAGAGCTGCAATGAACATTTTGGTACACGATTCTTTTTGAATTATGGTTTTCTCAGGGTATATGCCTAGTAGTGGGATTGCTGGGTCTTATGGTAGTTCTATTTGTAGTTGTTGAAGGAACCTCCACACTGTTTTCCATAGTGGCTGTACCAATTCACATTCCCACCAGCAGTGCAAGAGTGTTCCCTTTACTCCACACCCTCTCCAGAATTTATTGTTTCTAGATTTTTTGATGATGGCCATTCTGACTGGTGTGAGATGATATCTCATTGTAGTTCTGATTTGCATTTCTCTAATGATTCATGATGTTGAGCATTCTTTCATGTGTTTGTTGGCAGTCTGTATATCTTCTTTGGAGAAATGTCTATTTAGGTTTTCTGCCCATTTTTGGATTGGGTTGTTTGTTTTTTTTGTTATTAAGCTGCATGAGCTGCTTGTAAATTTTGGAGATTAATCCTTTGTCAGTTGCTTCATTTGCAAATATTTTCTCCCATTCTGAGGGTTGTCTTTTGGTCTTGTTTATGGTTTCCTTTGCTGTGCAAAAGATTTTAAGTTTCATTAGGTCCCATTTGTTTATTTTTGTTTTTATTTCCATTTCTCTAGGAGGTGGGTCAAAAAGGACCTTGCTGTAATTTATGTCATAGAGTTTTCTGCCTATGTTTTCCTCTAAGAGGTTGATAGTTTCTGGCCTTACATTTAGGTCTTTAATCCATTTTGAGCTTATTTTTGTGTATCGTGTTAGGGAGTGATCTAATCTCATACTTTTACATTTAGCTGTCTAGTTTTCCCAGCACGACTTATTGAAGAAGCTGTCCTTTCTCCACTGTATATTCCTGCCTCTTTTATCAAAGATAAGGTGACCATATGTGTGTGGGTTTATCTCTGAGCTTTCTATCCTGTTCCATTGATATATATTTCTGTTTTTGTGCCAGTACCATACTGTCTTGATTATTGTAACTTTGCAGTATAGTCTGCAGTCAGGGAGCCTGATTCCTCCAGCTCCATTTTTCGTTCTCAAGACTGCTTTGGCTATTCAGGGTCTTTTGTATTTCCATACAAATTGTGAAAATTTTTTGTTCTAGTTCTGTGAAAAATGCTAGTGGTAGTTTGATAGGGATTGCATTGAATCTGTAGATTGCTTTGGGTAGTAGAGTCATTTTCACAATGTTCATTCTTCCAATCCAAGAACATGGTATATCTCTCCATCTATTTGTATAATCTTTAATTTCTTTCATCAGTGTCTTATATTTTTCTGCATACAGGTCTTTTGTCTCCTTAGGTAGGTTTATTCCTAGATATTTTATTCTTTTTGTTGCAGTGGTAAATGGGAGAGTTTTCTTGATTTCATTTTCAGAATTTTCATCATTAGTGTATAGAAATGCCAGAGATTTCTGTGCATTAATTTTGTATACTGCTACTTTACCAAATTCACTGATTAGCTCTAGTAGTTTTCTGGTAGCATCTTTAGGATTCTCTATGTATAGTATCATGTCATCTGCAAACAGTGACAGCTTTATATTTCTTTTCCAATTTGGATTCCTTTTATTTCCTTTTCGTCTCTGATTGCTGTGGCTAAAACTTCTGAAACTATGTTGAGTAACAGTGGAGAGCGTGCACAACCTTGTCATGTTCCTGATCTTAGTGGAAATGCTTTCAGTTTTTTACCATTGAGGACAATATTGGTTGTGGGTTTGTCATATATGGTCTTTATTATGTTGAGGAAATTTCTTTCTATGCCTACTTTCTGGAGGGTTTTTTATCATAAATGGTGTTGAATTTTGTCGAAAGCTTTCGCTGCATCTGTTGATATGATCATATGTTTTTTCTCCTTCAATTTGTTAATATGGTGTATCAAGTTGATGGATTTGCATATATTGAAGAATCTTTGCATCCTGGAAAGAAACCCACTTGATCATGGTGTATGATCCTTTTAATGTGCTGTTGGATCCTGTTTGCTAGTATTTTGTTGAGGATTTTTGCATCTATGTTCATCAGTGATATTGCCTGTAGTTTTCTTTCTTTGAGCCATACTTGTCTGGTTTTGGTATCAGGGTGATGGTGGCCTCATAGAATGAGTTTGGGAGTGTTCCTCCCACTACTATATTTTGGAAGAGTTTGAGAAGGATAGATGTTAGCTCTTCTCTAAAAGTTTGATAGAATTCGCCTGTGAAGCCATCTGGTCCTGGGCTTTTGTTTGTTGGAAGGTTTTTTAATACAGTTTCAATTTCAGTGCTTAGATTGGTCTCTTCACATTTTCTATTTCTTACTGATTCAGTCTTGGCAGGTTGTGCATTTCTAAGAATTTTTCTATTTCTGCCAGGTTGTCCATTTTATTGGCATAGAGTTTCTTGTAGTAATCTCTCATGATCTTTTGTATTTCTGCAGTGTCAGTTGTTACTTCTCCTTTTTCAGTTGTAATTCTATTGATTTGAGTCTTCTCCATTTTTTTCTTGATGAGTCTGGCTAATGGTTTATCAATTTTGTTTATCTTCTCAAAGAACCAGCTTTTAATTTTATTGATCTTGCTATCTTTTCCTTCATTTCTTTTTCATTTATTTCTGATCTGATCTTTATGATTTCTTTCCTTCTGCTGATTTTGTTTTTTTTTTTTTTTTTTTTTGTTCTTCTTTCTCGAATTGCTTTAGGTGCAAGATGAGGTTATTTATTCGTGATGTTTCCTGTTTCTTAAGGTAGGATTGTGTTGCTATAATCTTCCCTCTTAGAACTGCTTTTGCTGCATCCCATAGGTTTTGGGTCGTCATGTCCTCATTGTCGTTTGTTTCTAGGTATTTTTTGATTTCCTCTTTGATTTCTTCAGTGATCACTTCGTTAGTAAGTAGATTATTGTTTAGCCTTCATGTGTTTGTATTTTTTTACTGATCTTTTCCTTTAATTGATATCTAGTCTCATAGCTTTGTGGTTGGAAAAGATACTTGATACAATTT
Source organism: Delphinus delphis (assembly GCF_949987515.2). Classification (NCBI taxonomy): domain Eukaryota; kingdom Metazoa; phylum Chordata; class Mammalia; order Artiodactyla; family Delphinidae; genus Delphinus; species Delphinus delphis. Next base: position 42,625,246 of record NC_082692.2, on the reverse strand, counting down.
CAATTTTCATTAAATTTACCAAGGCTTGATTTGTGAACCAAGATATGATCTTTCCTGGAGAATGTTCCATTAGTACTAAAAAAAATGTGTATTCTGTTGTTTTTGGATGGAATGTCCTATAAATATCAACTAAGTCCATCTTGTTTAATATATCATTTAAAGCTTGTGTTTCTTTATTTATTTTCATTTTGGAAGATCTGTCCATTGGTGAAAGTGGGGTGTTAAAGTCCCCTACTATGAATGTGTTACTGTCAATTTCCTCTTTTATGGCTGTTAGTATTTGCCTTATGTATTGAGGTGCTCCTATGTTGGGTGCATAAATGTTTACAATTGTAATATCTTCCTCTTTGATCGATCCCTTGATCATTATGTAGTGTCCTTCTTTGTCTTTTCTAATAGTCTTTATTTTAAAGTCTATTTTGTCTGATATGAGAATTGCTACTCCAGCTTTCTTTTGGTTTCCATTTGCATGGAATATCTTTTTCCATCCCCTCACTTTCAGTCTGTATGTGTCTCTACATCTGAACTGGGTCTCTTGTAGACTGCATATATATGGTTCTTGTTTTTGTATCCATTCATCCAGTCTGTGTCTTTTGGTGGGAGCCTTTAATCCATTTACATTTAAGGTAATTATCGATATGTATGTTCCTATTCCCATTTTCTAAATTGTTTTGGGTTTGTTATTGTAGCCCTTTTCCTTCTCTTGTGTTTCTTGCCTGGAGAAGATCCTTTAGCATTTGTTGTAAAGCTGGTTTGGTGGTGCTGAACTCTCTCAGCTTTTGCTTGTCTGTAAAGCTTTTAATTTCTCTATCACATGAGATCCTTGCTGATAGAGTAATCTTGGTTGCAGGTTTTTCTCCTTCATCACTTTAAATATGTCCTGCCAGTCCTTTCTGGCTTACAGAGTTTCTGCTGAAAGATCAGCTGTTAACCTTATGGGGATTCCCTTGTGTGTTATTTATTGTTTTTCCCTTGCTTCTTTTAATATGCTTTCTTTGTGTTTAATTTTTGACAGTTTGATTAATATGTGTCTTGGCGTGTTTCTCCTTGGATTTTTCCTGTATGGACTCTCTGTGCTTCCTGAACTTGATTAACTATTTCCTTTCCCATATTAGGGAATTTTTCAATTATAATCTCTTCAAATATTTTCTCAGTTTCTTTATTTTTCTCTTCTTCATCTGGAACTCTATAATTCGAATGTTGGTGCATTTAATTTTGTGCTAGAGGTCTCTGAGACACTCATCAGTTATTTTCCTTCTTTTTTCTTTATTCTGCTCTGAAGTCGTTATTTCCACTATTTTATCTTCCAAGTCACTTATCCGTTTTTCTGTCTCAGTTATTCTGCTATTGATCCCATCTACAGTATTTTTAATTTCATTTATTGTGTTGTTCATCATTGCTTGTTTCATCTTTAGTTCTTCTAGGTCCTTGTTAAATGTTTCTGGCATTTTCTTTATTCTATTTCCAAGATTTTGTATCATCTTTACTATTAGTATTCTGAATTCTTTTTCAGGTAGACTGCCTATTTCCTCTTCATTTGTTAGGTCTACTGGGTTTTTATCTTGTTCCTTCATCTGCTGTGTGTTTTTCTGTCTTCTCATTTTGCTTATCTTACTGTGTTTGGGGTCTCCTTTTTGCAGGCTGCTGGTTCATATTTCCCGTTGTTTTTGGTGTCTGTCCCCAGGGTCTAAAATTGGTTCAGTGGGTTGTGTAGGCTTCCTTGTGCAGGGGACTAGTGCATGTGTTCTAGTGGTTGAGGCTGGATCTTGTCTTTCTGGTGGGCTTGTCCACGTCTGGTGGTGTGTTTTGGGGTGTCTGTGGATTTATTATGATTTTAGGCAGCCTCTCTGCTAATGGGTGGGGTTGTGTCCCTGTCTTACTAGTTGTTTGGCATAGGGTGTCCAGCACTGTAGCTTGCTGGTCGTTGAGTGAAGCTGGGTGCTGGTGTTGAGATGGAGATCTCTGGGATATTTTTGTTGTTTGATATGTGGAGTTGGGAGGTCTCTTGTGGACCTGTGTCCTGAAGTTGGCTCTCCCACCTCAGAGGCACAGCACTGACTCCTTGCTTCAGCACCAAGAGACTTTCATCTACACGGCTCAGAATTAAAGGGAGAAAAAGTAGAAAGAAGAAAGAAAGGAAAAAAGAAAGAAAGAGGATAAAGTAAAATAAGATAAAATAAAATAGTTATTAAAATAAAAAATAATTATTAAGAAAAATTATTAAAAAAAACGGATGGATAGAACCCTAGGGCAAATGGTGGAAGCAAATCTATACAGACAAAAATCTCACACAGAAGCATACACATACATACTCAAAAAAGAAGGAAAAGGGGAAAATATAATAAATCTTGCTCTCAACATCCACCTCCTCAATTTGGGATGATTCGTTGTCTATACATATATTCCACAGATGCAGGGTACATCAAGTTGATTGTGGAGATTTAATCCACTGCTCCTGAGGCTGCTGGGAGAGATTTCCCTATATCTTCTTTGTTCTCACAGCTCCCGGGGCTCAGCTTTGGATTTGGCCCCGCTTCTGCGTGTAGGTCGCTGGAGGATGTCTGTTCTTCGCTCAGATAGGATGAGGTTAAAGGAGCAGCTGCTTCTGGGACTCTGGCTCACTCAGGCTGTGGGGAGGGAGGGGCACAGAGTGCGGGGTGAGCCTGCGGCGGCAGAGGCCGGTGTGACGTTGCACCAGCCTGAGGCGCGCCGTGCGTTCTCCCGGGGAAGTTGTCCCTGGATCCTGGGACCCTGGCAGTGGTGGGCTTCACAGACTTCCCGGAAGGGGGGTGTGGATAGTGACCTGTGCTTGCACATGGGCTTCTTGGTGGCGGCAGCAGCAGCCTTAGCGTCTCATGCCCATCTCTGTGGTATGTGCTGTTAGCTGTGGCTCACGCCTGCCTCTGGAGCTCCTTTAAGTGGCGCTATTAATCCCCTCTCCTCGTGCACCAGGAAACAAAGAGGGAAGAAAAAGTCTCTTGCCTCTTCGGCAGGTCCAGACTTTTCCCCGGACTCCCTCCCGGCTAGCTGTGGTGCACTAATCCCCTGCAGGCTGTGTTCACGCCACCAACACCAGTCCTCTCCCTACACTCTGACCAAAGCCCGAGCCTCAGCTCCCAGCCCTGCCTGCCCTGGCGTGTGAGCAGACAAGCCTCTTTGGCTGGTGAGTGCTGGTCGGCACCGTTCCTCTGTGTGGGAATCTCTCCCCTTTGCCCTCCGCACCACTGTTGCTGTGCTCTCTACCGCAGCTCCGAAGCTTCCCCCTCCACGACCTGCAGTCTCCGCCCGTGAAGGGGCTTCCTAGTGTGTGGAAACCTTTCCTCCTTCACAGCTCCCTCCCACTGGTGCAGGTCCCATTCCTATCCTTTTGTCTCTGTTTATTCTTTTTTCTTTTGCCCTACTCAGGTACGTGGAGACTTTCTTGACTTTTGGGAGGTCTTAGGTCTTCTGCCAGCATTCAGTAGGTGTTCCGTAGGAGTTGTTCCATGTGTAGATGTATTTCTGGTGTATCTATGGGGAGGAAGGTGATCTCCGCATCTTACTCTTCCGCCATCTTCCCCTCCCTGGAATTGTATTTAATACACTGCATTGGCATTACCAGGTATTTGAACATGGTTGAATGAATGCATGTGAGTGACTGAGCTATGTTCACATTTTTATTCTCCATGTTTTGCACAGGTTCTTGAATATATCATATCAGAAACTTTCCAGAAGCATTTGCTGAGTTATTTCCTTTGCCTACACAGATCACACTTGCAACACATGCCTTTGGCTCACCCTTTGGGAGTAGAGCACTGCACCACTACTCTGGATTATCATCAATAATTCAACTTTTAGAAAGTTAGGAGCAAGAATGAGAAGAGCAAGCTTTATTTTTTTAAAGTACTGGAGTCAAAAACATAAGGACGGAGATAAAAGAACATGTGCACCATTTGTAAAGTCCCATTTTTGTTTGTATATTTGTATAATAAAGGAAACAAATGCATATATGAATATAGACCAATAGTATATATATACACTATAAATAATTTTCACATCTTAATTCCCAAATTCATTTATCTAAAGTAATGTCTAGAAACCAAAATTTACTTAGGAAAATAGAATGCTTTAAATTAAATTTAAATTAAGGCTAAAGAATACTCACAAGATAACTCTAAACCTGAAAAAATACCTCATCATGTAAATAGAGGCTAAGATCACACATTTGAAAAAATGTCAGCAACTGTCTCTCAAATGTGAGTTACAGAAAGTACACCCACTTGGATATATGCATTTGTTCATCTATAATTCTTAGTAGGTAGAGAGTTGGCTTAGAGTTTACTGTTATTAATGGTGCTTAATATGAGTAATTTCCTCCTTATCCATAATGAATAAAATTATTTTAAAATGATCAATTAGGTAAAAGTGAATATGTGATGTGTGTGAATTAAGTGTGGTTACATTTTATGCTAGGTGAAATGTTGGAGAATTTTTCTTTATCTTTCTCCATGACAGTCAGATTTTTAGTTAAACTTATAGTTTAGGGACTTCCCTGGTGGCCCAATGGTTAAGATTTCACCTTCCAATGCAAGGGATGGTGGTTTGATCCCTGGTCAAGGAGCTAAGATCCTACATGCCTAGTGGCCAAAAAACCAAAACATAAAACAGAAGCAATATTGTAACAAATTCAATAAAGACTTAAAAAAAATGATCCACATCAATCAATCAATCAATAAACCTATGGTTTATCCTAAATTTGAAAGGGTTAAACACCATATAGAAAGTTGAAAGAATATAGTATAAAAATATTCAAGTGATAAAATATCAACAGTTAACATACCTAGAGTTAAGTTTAGAAATGAGGTTTAAAATATAATATATAAGTAATAAAAGTAGTGACAAACAGTCATAAAAGATCTCCCCCCAACCTCCATCAACTAAAAGTTAATTAGGGTCAAAGAACAACAAACATATACCATTTCGTGGTGCTAAAAATTTCTTCAGGAAGTTCACAGGTAATGCTGTATTTTTAATTCATGCTTATGGGATAATGATAATTCAGAGAAAGCATAAAGGAAAACTGAGTAAGAGCCTGTTCGCCAAAGTAGCCAGATGGACCATTGTCACAGAACTGACCACGTCTACTAATTGCTTGGCTGCACATAGATACAACTGAAAGGTTCCCAGTTGCTGATAGAGAATTTAGCAAAATGTCAAATATGGTGTCAATAATTTAGGTAAATTACCAGTTCAGTTACCAAAAAATGGGGAATAAACCAGAAAAAATGGGTCATTGGAACAAAAAAATACTTTATATACTTAGCTTCAGTAAAAATTCCCTAAAATGGCAATAGAGATACATTGACAAATTAAATAGACTCTAGTCTCTCTTTTTTTTAGCAGCATCTTATATGAACTCAAGTTACTACAAGTACATTTGTCAGATTTTCGAGCAATTGATTTTTTAAATTATTATCGTGATAAACACATGAAAACATGAAACCTATTCCCTTAACAAAATTTTAATGTACAGTATTGTTAACTCTATGCTCATAGTTTTACATCAGATATTTAGAACTTTTCATAATGCATGATTGAAACTCTATACCCACTGAAGAGCAACTCCTCATTTTCCCCTTCCACCAGCCCTGGTAATCACTGTTCTACTCTCTGATTTTATGAATTTATTTAAGAAACATCATATAAGTGGAAGCGTGCAGTATTTGTCTTTCTATGACTGAATTATTTCACTTAGCATAATGTTCTCAAAGTTCATCCATGTTGTAGCTTATAGTATATTTAAGGCTGAGTAATATTCCGTAGTATGTATATGCCATACTTTTTTCTACCCTTGGCTATTGAAAATAATACTGCAATGAACATGAGAGTGCAAATATCTCTTCTAGATCTTGTTTTCAGTTCTTCTGGATAAATACACAGAATTGAGATTGCTGTATCATATGGCAGTTCTATTTTCAATTATTTGAGGAGCCTTCATACTGTTTTCCATAGCAGCTGCATCATTTTACATTCCTAACAACAGTGTACAAGTGTTCCAATTAATCTACAACCTTGCTGACATATTTTTTTTTCCTTTTTTAAAAAGTAATGGCCATTGTATCAGGTATGAGATGATATCTCATTGTGGTTTTGATTTTCATTTCCCTAATGATTAGTGATGTCGACTATTCTTTTTCATACACCTGTTGGCCAGTAATATGTCTTCCTTGGAAAAGTGTCTACTCAGGTCCTTTGCCCATTAAAAATTTTATATATATATATGTATATATATACATATATATATATATATAGCTACTGAGTTATAGGAGTTCTTTCTATATTTTTTATATTAACCACTTAAAAGATATACAGTTTGCAAATATTTTCTCCCACACTTTAAGACAATCTTTTTGGGGGAAGTTTAGGTTCACAACGAAGTTGAGAGAAAGGTACACAGATTTCCCATATATATGCCCTGCCCCCACTCATGCATAACCTCTCCCACTCCTCAAAATGGTATAATTTTACCAAGAATGAATCTACATTGACACATCATAATCACCCAAAGTCCATAGTACATTTTAGAGCTCACTCTTGATATTGTACATACTGTGGTTTTGACAAGTGTATAATGTATCTATCATTATACTATCATACAGAATATTTTCATTGCCCTAAATATTTTCTGTACTCCACCTATTCATCTCGCCTTCCATGCTCCTGGCAACCACTATCTTTTTGCTGTCATCAAAGTTTTACCTTTTCTAGAATGTCATAATATGGAAATCATGATATTGCCAGAATCAAAAAGTATTTAGCCTTCTGGGATTGTCTTCTTTCATAAATATAGTATGCATTTACAATTCCTCCATTTATTTTCATGACTCGATAGCTCCTTTTGTTTTAGTGTTGAATAATATTTCATAGTCCAGATATACCACAGTTTATTTATCCGTTCACCTACTGAAGGACATCTTGGTTGCTTCCAAATTTTAGTAATTATGAATAAAGCTGATATAAGCATTTGTGTGCAAGTTTTTGCATGGGTATAAGTTTTCAGCTCACTTGGGTAAATACCAAGGAGTGCAATTACTGTGTCATATGGTGGGATATTAACCTCTTATAGACATATCATTTGCAAATACCTTTTCACATTTAGTAAGTTGCCTTTTCGATTTATTGATGGTTTCCTTTGATGTGCAACAGCTTTTAAGTTCAATTGGCTCACATTTCCTTATTTTTGCTCTTGTTTTCCTTGCCCGAGGAGACATTTCCAAAAAATATTGCTGAGGCTGATGTCAGAGTGAACTGCCCATGTTTTCTACTAGGAGTTTTGTTGTTTCAGGTCTTACATTTAGGTCTTTAATCCATTTGGAGTTTATTTTTTTGTATATAGTGTGAGAAGATGTTCTAATTTCATTCTTTTACATGTAGCTGTCTAGTTTTCCCAACACCACTTATTGAAGAGACAGTCTTCTCCCCATTGTATATTCTTGCCTCCTTTGTTGTCGATTAATTGACCACATGTGCATGAGTTTATTTCTGGGTTCTCTATTTTGTTCCATCGATCTACGTATCTGTTTTGTGACAGCACCATACTGTTTTGTACTATAGGTTTTTAGTATAGTCTGAAGTTAGGGAGCATGAAGTTTTGTCCTTTTTCTCAAGAGTTCTTTGGCTATTTGGGCTTTCTGTGGTTTCATACATACTGGAGTCTGTGTTTGTATTAATTAACTCTTATTGTGGTGGTGGTGGCACACTTATCTACAGAGAGACTTCGTGCTAAATAGGGACAAGGGAGCCATAATCTCTGTTCTCACAGGACTCATGGGCTAGCTGGTGAGACATCACTGGACAAATAATAACAATAAAATGCAGTAGGTGTTGTGACGGACAATCAGCTTGCTGTAGGACTACACATCCCGGTTCCTTGAGAATCACAGCAGATTTCCCAGAGGAAGTGATGTTCAAACTGAGACCCAAAGCAGACGTGAGAGTTGACCAAGCAGTTCCAAATCAAGAACACTGTAAGTTCAAAGGCTCAGGGAAAGTGGTGTATTCACAGAAATAGGGAAATCCAACACGTTTGGAAGGCAGAGTTGGAGAGGAAAGTCATAAAAGATGGGGCTAAGTCATGAAGGGCTTTTAAAAATACCAAGGCATTTGGAATTTGTCCCCACTCCACAACATATAAAGGCAGGCAACAGACAACTCCTGAATTAAATAAAATACTGAGCAAAATGAAGACTGCAGGAATAGGGGAAAGAAGATCCATATTTTTCTATCAATACAGAGTATTAATTCCAGGTGTTTTAGCAGTGATATGAATTATACTCAATTGATACTTTGTAAAATACTTGTGAGGTTGAAGGTCCAGGACATTCACAGTTTGAAATTTACTGTACCTTTGACAGTTTTACTTATTGTCAGTGACCTCTTGATCAAATGCCATAAAATAAAGTCGATTTGATAATATTATTAAGACATAAAGATGTCAATTGATGTGCAAAAGTGCTTTTAAATCCAGAAGAACGTGGCAAAGTCAGGTTGTACCGGTCCAGATCTTTTTGTTGCAAGTAAAAGAAAACAACTCTAGCTTATGAACAGAAATAGAAATATGATGTAAGGATGCAGATATGCCTTACAGAGCCCAGAGGCAAGTTTATATCTGGCCCTGGCTACAGGAAGGCCATGTGGTCAGAAAATGGAAAAACATCAAGGTCATTTCTATGTTTTGTTCTCTTTCCTGTCCTCACTTAACTATTCTCTTTTGCTCTCCCCCTGGACTGGGTTTCTCAAATCCCCAGTGTGACAGTGGAATGAGTAACTATCCTCAAATCCCCAGTGTGACAGTGGAATGAGTAACTATCTTGTTCTAATGGAAGTGGTGGCAAAGACAAGTCACAACTTCTCCCTTCACACTATAAATTTCAAGAAGAAAAACTTTGAGTGGCCCCAGAGCAGATGTCCACACTTAGTCTATTCAGTGAGCATCAGAATTACAGGGTTACAGAGTTCACGTCTCCTGGCCATCCAGGCCTATGTATTTGGAGAGCTGGTACCCTGAAAGGTGTCACTTTGAACTAGGAAGAAACCTCAAAATTCTATACAGCACTAACAAACTAAAGACTTCTATTCTAATAATTGTGTTATTAATTGTATTTAGTAATTTAAAGTGTGCAGCTGTACTATGTCTATTAACATATCTGCCTAAGGTATAATACATTTTTAATAATCTTCTTTATGTATTTTATCTGTTGACACAAGAGCAGCTATACTGAGTTAGATAGTGTTGAATGATGCCATTCTGAAGGAGAAGCCAAAGGATATTTTGTGTGAGAACTGTTACACTCAGTGAGGTATTCTATAATTTTTCTGTAAATAAATTTTCTTAATAAAACTTTTTCAATGACACAAATAGCACGATTAAATCTCCTTTATTACATGACTCATTAGTATGTGAATTTAGGTAACCTAGAGATTGAATCATATCTTGAGCATGACAATAACATAATATAACCCCCTTAGGGGGCTTTAATGGATTTAGAAAACAGTCTGGTTTACCTTATCATCATGTTAATATAGCACAAAACTTTAATATGCAAAGAGTTAACTTAGAAAATACATCTATAATAAAAGAATCATGGTAAGTACAATAATAATAATTGTTTAACTTGAAAATATTTTTCAGTATTTCACATCTCGTTTCTGGGAGATGCCTCAGCAGCAGTACCCATTATTTGGACCTTGAATTGAGGCCCAAAAAACCATGATTTAAATTACAATGTAATTCAAGATGGTCCTTATGTTCTAAGTACTGTGCTTAGCTCCACGTGAACTCCAGTAAGTAATACTTTTGCACAGATGTCAACTCAATGCATGATTCTTTCATTTACGTAGTTAATCTAAGTCTGATGTTGATTAAGACACAACTCATCATTAAGCTCATCTAAATATACCTATAAATATTTATCATGGCTGAATTCCATTCAGATTTAATCTGGAGGTCCTAAAATGCACATCGCAGCAGAAAATGCAAAGAATGACACTAACTTAGGGTGTGAGATGAAATTTCATCTATATGAATCACTGCAGGAGTCAATGGTAACAACCTGGAATAGCTTTCCTGTTCCCATCAAAATGTACATCCCTGAAGGTTTAGATTTAATCAGTAATGAGGCAAATCTATGAGTAACACATTCTTAGATGGGGTTTATAGATAAAGTTCAGAATTCTGCTTCTTTGGCTAAACAAAAAATAGCTCTTGGGCTTCCCTGGTGGCGCAGTGGTTGAGAGTCCTCCTGCTGATGCAGGGGACACTGGTTCGTGCCCCGGTCCAGGAAGATCCACATGCCGCAGAGCGGCTGGCCCCATGAGCCATGGCCGCTGAACCTGCGCGTCCGGAGCCTGTGCTCCGCAACGGGAGAGGCCCCAACAGTGAGAGGCCCGCGTACAGCAAAAAAAAAAAAAAAAAAGAAAAAGTCAAAAAAATCAAAAAATAGATCTTGTTAAAAAGATTGAATGTTACCTCGTAAAGGTAGCAATTCATGGTTGTTCAAAGTTTTTCCAAACATAAATCTCAAGCCATATCCAATGACAATGCTATTAAAGCTTAGCTAGATCCAAGGAAGATGTATTAAACCAAGAAATGGTGGCATCATTTTAAAAGCTAAATTTGTCCTAGGATCACATAGATAAATTGTTTCTTTCAATATCTGGAGTTGTAGCAGATTTTTTTAAATGAATGCAGATATATTGACATTAAGCGGTGGTTTATTAAATTCCACTCTTGATATTAAATACTTATAGAGGATAGAAAAAAAGTGAGTTGTGCTATTTTACTGTTAGAAGAAACTGTATAGGTCACCCTGTCTGACCTCCCACTCAAGGCAAAAGCTTTAGTACAATAGCCCTGTTACAGTGTATTGTTTAAACATTTGAAGTGTTTCGGAGCTGATGTCATTATTTTAGCCTATTTCATCATTTACAATTCTTAGAAGTTCCTCCCTATTGTAAGCTACAATGTTCTACTTATTGTTTCCACCACTTTGTCCTAATAAAACTTCATAAAACTATCAATTTTGTCCTTGCCTCCCAGATGCTCATAAACTAATTGGATTTTAAGGTTTACTTCAAATGGCAAGTTTCAAAGAAATTGTATCCATATTTTTCAGACCTGATATGGAAACCATTGAAAAGAAAGATAATAATCATTAAATCCATGGAAAATTCAAATCCTTAACTTAATAATTTCTACATTAACTGAGTTCAAAGCAAAGAAAACATTGTTTTACATATTACATATTTCATTTAGAATGCCAACAAATGCTTTCATAATTGAGTGTTTTTATTTACAAGCTAGGAACCCTCATTGGTAAAATATTTTTTTCTTATCTTATTAGTTAAATGTATTTATTTATTGATGAATATAAGTTGGACCAAATTCAGAATTAATTTTCAACCCTGCTATGAAGCATAGTAAGAGAACTCAATCTCAGTAATCTATGAATTTCCATATGTAATTGCAAGGGTTATTTCATTTATGAGATAATTTGGAAGTTATCTTTAATCTTCCTATTTTCTAGAAAAGCAAACCAAGGCCAGGAAAAATAAGCGTATTTTATATGCTCACACATCAATTGCTTGTAAGGGCAGAAATATAATAACATCTCCTGTCTTCTAAACAAGTTCTTTTTTTCTTTTTTTCATTGCATGATAAATCCTGAACTTGGAAACTTACCCAAAGTTACTGATAATACTCACATACCAAAAAATTATTCTACAATAACTATTAAATTATTTTTGCCTCTTTTGATGTGATCTTTAAAGAGGAATCAGTTATGTTAAAAAGTTTTTGAAATTAATTAAATGATAAAAAATCTTTCTGATGTATAATAATATATACAAAACCTTTTATATTTTCAATAAATGTCACATATCTTATTTTTGCAGCCATTATTTTTGTTTTAGTTAGATGAGCCAAGGATGTGAACCTGAATTCTCAGTTTGTTGATATTTTTTTCAACATCAGTGGCTTTACAAATACTAATAGGTAGATGCTATTTTTCATCATATTCCTTGCATTCATTTTTTAAAAAATAAACCAAATGCTTACTAAATTCTTAATAGCCTCACACAGTTTCCATTATCTCCAATTTTTGTTTGAAAATCTGTGTCATTTCTCATGCTTTATCTTAGCTCATCTTTTGAATACACAGCTAGATTCAGAAAATAAATATTATATAAATAGGAGATTAAATATTTTTCTCTGAGAAGATGAGGAAAATATCCAGGTGCAATCTCAGTCATGACATCTTTCTGTGTTTATAATTATCTTGCCATTTTACATTTTTATAATTATTCCTTAAGGTTCTCTAAGTTTTAAATTATTTCAAATCTTGTAAATTCAAATAAATATTTTAATTAAAAATTAATTGGTGATTTGTGTAACTACACCCACACCTGTATTAAAATTGTTTGAGCCATAACTTAGTTATTTCTACTATCAAAAAATCTGAAATTTTCTTCAACCAATACTTGGCTTTCTTTTAGTCTTATTAAATGCTTCTCAAAGCCTTAGTAAATATTTATTTAGGTCCCAATTTTCTGAAAAGAAAAAAGAATGTTTTCAATAAGTGAAGAAGTCCATAAACGTAATTTAACAAACATAAAAATATCATTAAAATTTTGAAAACAAAGTATAAATATCATAAGTGTATGAGAAAATCCAGGCTACATAAGCTATAATAGATTAACAATAAATACTGATGTGTTATACCAGGCAGCCTGAGCAAGGATTAAAATATGGATAAGAACACAAGTGATGATATTTCTCTCATCTAAAAAACAAACATGAAGCAACCAAAATACCAAAAATCAAGAAATCACTTTTGAGGCTGTTTTGTTCCAAGCACTTACAAAACACTTCTTGTTTTTGTTTGTTTGTTTGTTTTTCCCTCTTTAATTGTAAAACTCATTTAAAGAATTGTCTGTATCAAAGTCTCTAATTCTCCTCCCCCTATTTTTTCTTAAATCCACTCTACTCATCCTCCCCCTACCCCATCACTACACAAAAGCATTCTCCATAAAGCCATTAATGGTCCTCATAGTGCTGAATCCCAGGGCACATTCTCACTGCACATCTCCCTTGACTTATCATCAGCATTTGACACAGTAGCTGAGTATTCTCTCTTTAAAACAGGTAAATATCTTGGTTCCCTTAGATTTCTTCTTCATTGGTCATTCTTCTCAGTCTCCTCTCATGTTTTATTGTTTTCCTAATGTCTATTGGAGTACTCCACACCTCAGTCCTTGGGTGTTTTCTCTTCTTTATATACATTCACCTACTTAATGATCTCATCCAAGCTCATCACTTTAAATATCAAGTACCTACTGGAATTTCTCAAATATCATATATATATATATATATATATATATATTCAACCTGGATGTTGCTACCATACTCCACTCTCACATGTTTAAGTATCTACTTAGCTTCTCCACTTGGATATCCAATAGACATCTCAAATTCAAATATCCGAAAATAAAGTTTAATATCCTTGAATTTGAAAACTCCCAAATCCAAGCTTCCACTTGCTTAGGACAAAACTTTGGTGACATCTTTGAGTTCTCTCTTTCTTTTCTTAAATCACCTTCCACAATCCATTTGTCAATAAATATTTTTCACTTTGCTTTCAAAATATGTCTGGAGAATGAGACTTCTCACTATTTCCATTTCTCACACCTTGATCCAAGCTACTGTGCTCTCTTCTTGTAATATGGCAGTAGCCTATAAAGTATTTCCCTGCTCCCCACTCTTGGGCCCAGTCTTAGCTCAGCCCAATCTTCCCTACAAGAAGATTCTAAGAAAAGTATTCAAGCAAATGCAGTTTATTTGGGAGGTGTTCCCCAGAAACACTGTTGAGAAATGGAGAAGTGAGGTGTGAAGGGAAGAAAATTAATTAAACTTATGTCATGAGCAAGATACCACTGGCAGTAATTTGAGCCTAATTAAGAAGGGGCCACCATGGTGATGCTGTGGAACACACATCTCAGAGTTATCCCTGCCAAGGAGTGAGAGAGCCTGGGTATTTATCCACCAACAACCATGAGCCATAGCTTGAGAGTGCTTCTGATTTGTGTTCTATGGCACTGTTAATTGGCTGAGTATGTGGGCAGGTTATGTTCTCATATCCTTTAAGAGAGGGCATAGAGAAAGACTTTATGGAAAAAGTCACAGGAATTGGAAGTCAAGCTGGTGAGTTAAGCACTGAGCAGGGAGTGCTGATAAGAGTGGAGTCAATACAGCATTTGATATATGCCCTTACAGGCTAATTTTAAATCCAGCAACAGTGACCCTGTAAAACATAAATCAGATCATTCATTTCTCTGCTCGAATCCTTCTAATGGTTTCCCATCTCACTTGGAGAAAACAAAACCTTAAGTCCACTCAATGGCTTGCAAGACCTTATCAGATATTCCATCTGGTCCCCAGCTACATATCTTTTCCCTGCCATTAACTCCTTGCTTTTCCACACATACCCCAGGTATGATTCTACATCAGGGCTTTTGCCATAGCAGTTTCCTTTGTTGGAAATGTTCTTTCCTGGAGTATCTGTATGGGGTTCTCTCTCCCTTCTAAAGATCTTTGCTCAATTGAGAACTTTCCTGACCATCCAATTGTAAAATGAACCCTTCCTTACCAAGCATTTCCTAACCCACCCCCTGCTGTTTTATTTTTTCCACAGCACTTAACTTCATCTAAATTTTGAATATACATATTTTACTTATTGCTTTTGTTCACTGTCTCTCAACTCCCAATAGATATGAGCTCCACAAGGACAGGGATTGTTTCTGTCTTGTTCATTTTTCTATCACCTATCCTTCTAACACAACTGGACATAACTTACCCACAAGGAAAAGACAGAAAAGCCAAAAACCCCAACCATGAGTACGACATTAAATACCATTGAATATCATTACTTAATGAGAGAGCAAATAATCAGGAAAAAAATTAACTTTCTCAATCTTGAACTATGTATGTTATTTTAAAATGTGTTTTTATAAATAGGACAAAGGAAAAATTTATATCCTTCAGAAAATTTTTATTTTATACACTCATACATAGATATTCTCTTTATAAAGCTTAGGGCATACAGTTTATCTCTTTATACAGGCAATCTTAGAGAAGGGGTTCAGGGTACCTTAACCTAATTATGTTTCCAGTTCTTATTTGGCATATCAATAAAACATGGAGAACTCTGAATAATAAAAGATGACTATTGTTCCTAACCCAGTTTTTTTCACATTTTTAAAGTAAAAGAAATATTAAAACCACTTTGATGCAGAACTAAATATGACAGAGATAAAATTTGAGCTGTGTGTGGAGGGCTGGCTATTGCCTCCTGTTCCATTTGTCCCTGCCATGCTTTTGACAGGGTCATATCCAGAAAAAAGTCATTCCTTGAAGATAGTTCAGCTCTTGAAGTCAGGCATATATAAGGGAAAGATGATGAAGGCTAGAATTCAGATTGTTCCTTTAGTGGTGGTCTATTACCTCCACAAAAAGTAGACCTCTTGGTTATGGATATTCAGTACTTTCCAATGGGATTTAATTTTGTGACTGAGAAAAAAAGAGGAAGAATGAGTGATAGAAAAGAAACAGATCTATGCAGGTATCAAGTGTCATTTCCTGCATGAATAGCAAAAATAAAAAATTTTAAAAACCTTTATTTTATATAGATTATAAATTATTTTCTTTAAAATGTAATTTATATATTATTTGATCTGAAAAGTTTTTTCTACCCTTCTTCCCAAATCTGAGAGCCTATGAGCTCTCATATAACCTTGAATTTACCTCTACTGTGAGTACAGGAACTTTTGCTTAATTTTTCTAACATTGTTTTATCTCAAGTTCTTTTCTAATATTAGATTCTTAACATTGCTTCTTGAATAAATTCATTATCTGGATCTATGGCAAGAAACATTTCAAACCAATACAGTTATCATATCATAAATCTGAGCAATATAAGTAGATGTTAATAGATGATATTTCTGGCTTGCTTTTCTAGATACTTGCTGTAAAATTTGTTTGTGGATCTAAATAATTTAGAAAAAAACTAAGTCCACCCAAAATTTTCTTGATGTATAGAATATTAAATTAAGCTACAGCTAGGTGGGAGGTGGAATGTAACTATTAGATTTACATAAATTCCTCCTGAGCATTGTATATGGCATTTATAGGTTCATTTATACTCATGAAAAATGAGTTTCGCCTGACTTTTTCTTCTGCTGCTAATAAACCAATGTAGCTAAGCAAGAAAAAGGATAATTTATGTATTGTGTTTACCATTTAATAATATATTTATAAATACACAAAGAATTACCCAAAAATCACTTCATATTTTCCCATTGAAATTAGAATTTTGTCATTAAAATTTACTTTTAGAATTTCATGCACAAGTGTTTTTGAACTGAACGTATGTGCAATTTGTTGTACCTTCTCTAAGCTTTCTATTCTTTGTTGCTAGAATAGTTAGCATGACCTAAACACAAATAGAGAAAAAAAGAACAGCAAAGGTCTAAGTCTGAATGGAATTTTACTAACTGCATCATTGATGAAGCTGCATGGAAATTCTTGGGCTACATGTTCTTCTTTGCCTAAAGCAAAGTAAGACACATAGCACCAAGGAAGACAGAGGAAGTCTAATACAACTGTTCTGTCTGCACCTAACTCCAGATACAAGGAGCTCCAATGACCAAGGGGGAAAAGAAGATGATTATCCTCTAAAATTAGGGAAACCTTACCAAGCATGTCTATCTTAATTGCTATTCTCATCAGCTCAACTCTTTCTATACCCATGCAAGCATGCAATGTGGAGGCAAACAGGAGGGAAATGGGATTCTTATTTAACCAAATGAAAAATTGCAAATAAAGGTAGAACAAGAGAGAAAGAGAGGTGGAATCAATATTTGCTGGATGATTTTATCTTTTTTTAATCTCTTAGGCTCAACTTTATTTCAAGAATTTAAAACTGCAGCTAATTCTATTTGAGTTAGAGTATTTCATAGTTTGTAGAGAAAAGACTTCAATATTAGCCCCAAATGCCCACCTTATAAATTTCTTAAACTTAGATAGGTGCTGTGCTCATAAACTTGACCTTGTAGATTGAATCTGAGAAGGAAGAGTTGCCAGCACTCAAATGGGCAGCAAAGGAAAGTAAAACCTCTCTGGAGTTCACCATTGTGGGGAGGGAAAGGGGTTGGATATCAACTCTCAAATAAAAAATGAATGATCGAGGTGGAGGGAGAAAAGATACATGAGTAAAGAAAAAAATTGGATTGAAGACTCAGAAACAGGATATAGTTTAAAATTATTCTACAAAGCAGATGAAAATCTTGGGAAAATTATTGCTTGAGATTTTCCAAAAGTGGAAGAGGATGGTGGCCTCTCTGGAAAAAACATAAGTACTCATTAATGAGCTAAGACAAAGGCAGAGAACAAAAAATGGATGAATTAAAAATAAAACAGACACATTCTAAAAAAAAAAATCTACATTTTCTTACTCCCCTTCCCCACATTTTATGATTTTGATGGCTTATTTTACACCTTCATGTTTATCTTTTTGCTATTTATTGCAGTTATAATCACTTTCATAATTTTTTCTGATTTAAAAAAAATCTATGTGTTGGCTTATTTAAGTGATCTATCAATACAATTCTTTAATATATTTGCTTTTCCTATTGTGAATTTCCCTTTTCTATAGATTCTTGCTTCTTTTCTATTTAGAGAAAAACTTTCAATATTTCTTTTAGGATAGGCTTAGTATTGCTGTATTAGTTTAGGTTTTTCTGAGAAATTGTTTATCTCTCCTATTCTAAATGATAAGCTTGCTGGGTAGAGTATCCTAAGTTGCAGGTTTTTCCCTTTCTGGACTTTGAATATATCTTACCACTTCTTTCTGGCAAGTCCTAAGTCCTCATCTATTAATTATCATCTTAACTGTAAGTGTATTGAATCCACCAATCAAAAGACACTGGATGAAAATAAAAGTTGCTGGATGAAAAAATAAGACCCAACTATACGTTGTCTCCAGGAGACTCAACTCAATTCTAAAGAAAAACAGAGACACCAAGTGAAGGGATGGAAATGATATTCCAAGCCAATGGTAACCAAACAATAGTGGACATAGCCATACTTGTATCAGACAAAACAGACTGTAAGCCAAAAAAGGTGACAAGAGACAAAGATGGACAGTATGTAATGATAAAGTGGACAATTCACCAGAAAGACATAACAGTTATTAATATATATGCACCTAACATAGGAGCACCAGAATATATAACAATTATTAACAGACCTAAAGGGAGAAATTGAAAGCAACATAATAATATTAGGGGATTTTAACACCCCACATCAATGAATAGATGATCCAGAAAGAAAGTCAACAAGGAAACAGCAGTTGTATATGAAACATTAGACCAGATGGATTTGATAGATTTGTACAGAACATTCCATCCAAATGAAGCAGAATACACATTCTTCTCAAGTGCACATGGAATTTTCTCAAGGATACACCATACAATGGAATACTACTCAGCCATTAAGAAGATGAAATCTTGCCATTGGTGACAACATGGATGGACCTTGGGTGTAATATACTAAATGAAATAAGTCAGAAGGAGAAAGACAAATACCATGTAATTTCACTCATATGTGCACTATAAAAAACAAACAACAACAAAGCCCAAAATAAATAAACAAATCAAACCAAAACAAAACAAACATTCAGATACAAGGAACAGATTAGTGGTTACCAGAGGGGAAGGGTTGGGAGGGAGGGTGAAATGGGTTAAAGGATCAACTGTATGTGATGGATGGAAACTAAATTTTTAGTGGTGTATACAGAAGTAGAAACATAATGTTGGACACATGAAATAGATAATGTTATAAACCAGTGTTACCTCAATAAAAATAAATTTAAAATAAAATAAAAAATAGAACAGTGAAATGAGACTTGAAACTCAAGGGAAGAATTTAAAAACACTCACCAGAGGCACTAGAAACTAGAACCAACACTGAGCTGAGAAATAACCCAGACTTCAGAAGAAAAAGAGAATGAGATAAAACTGTGTAAGGGACGATAATAGCTAGAACAGACACAGGTACAGTTTAAGGATTATATCAACTATTGAAGAAAATTCAGCATTAAGCAAAGTATAAAAATATTTTCTAAACATGAGACTCAAATCAGATGACATAATTTCATACTATTTTAGATAATATGAGTAACTACCAGGGAGGGAAAAAAACATGTTACTTCTCAAAAAGCAAAATATTACATTTGACTAAAATGATTTATTCACAGAACTAAAGTGCAAAGACCTTTGGAAAAATATGTACAGAATCTGATTTTAAAACTTTATAGCTAAATAATTTTATGTCCAATCAATCTTACATTCACTTGCTAAGCTTGCAAAATTACACTCTCTCCCAGGAAAGAGGAATTTGAATCCACAAAATCAATACACATATCAAAATCAAGACATGAACACTGGGGGAAAAAAAGTGTGAGTAACTATAGTTGAATACTAAGACCATTTATATTATACAGTAACAACAAATAATTTGTAAATACTTATACCAAATTCAAAGGAAATGCTGAAAGCTATTATACAAAATACAATTTATAAATTATACAATAAAATTGTATAAAATATATTGCGCCTGCAGTTGCAGACAAGAAGAGTCAAAATTATACTATATGTCATCAGTGGCAAAAATCTGAAATTACTCTATGGATTTTAATTTTGAGAATGGTATAAAAGAACTTGTAAAGAGATATATGGAATCATGAAAAATTATAGGCAGGACAGAGGGAGAAAGAGCAGTAGACACGTTTACTAAAAAATTGATAGACTTAAAAACAACTGTGGTAGAATTAAGTTTGCATGTGTCATTTTCAAAATCACTAAAAATGATTTCAGAAAACAAACAAGAGCAAAAACATAAAGTAAAATTAGAAAAAAAGGACATTTTAAGGATAGAGGTTACATACAATAAAAGAGCATCTAGATTCAGCTAAAATTTTTTTACAAAAAGACCTTAAATAATATGCATTTTCATCTTGATTGCTGCAACCAAAGTGAAATTTACAGGTGGAGAAATCAGATGGGTGGGAATGTTTACCTGTGGTAGTGAGTGGCAGAGCCCAGGTTTGTCAGACACCAAATGCCAACCCTTAACCCACTATGCTGTACAGGCATACCTCAAAGATATTGCGGGTTCTGTCCAGACCACTGCAATCAAGCAAATATTGCAATAAAGCCAAGTCACATTATTTTTCAGGTTTCCTAGTGCACATAAAAAATGTATATTTACTCTATACTGTATGTAGTCTATTAAGTGTGCAATAGCATTATGTGTAAAAAATAATGAATATGCCTCCATGTTGGTGTCTGCTGACTGATCAACTTGGTGGTTGCTGAAGGTTGGGCTGACTATGGCAATTTCTTAAAATAAGACAACAAAGAAGTTTGCCTCATTGATTGACTCTTCCTTTCACAAAAGATTTCTTTGCCGCATACAATGCTGTTTGATAGCATTTTACCCACAGTAGAACTTCTTTCAAGGTTGGACTCAATCCTTTCAAACCTTGCCTCTGTTTTATCAACTTAGTTTATGTAATATTCTAAATCCTTTGTTGTCATTTCAACAATCTTCATAGCATCTTCACATAAGTAGATCCCATCCAAAGAAACCATTTTCTTTGCTCATGCATAAGAAGCAACTCTTCATCTGTTCAAGTTTTATCCTGAGATTGCAGCAATTCAGTCATATATTAAGGCTCCACTTCTAATTCTAGTTATCTTGCTATTTCCACCACATCTGCAGTTACTTCCCCCACTGAAGTCTTGAACCCCTCGAAGTCATCTATGAGGATTGGAATTACCTTCTTCCAAACTCTTGTGATGTTGATATTTTGACCTCTTCCTATGAAATCACGAATGTTCCTAATGGCTTCTAGAATGGTGAATTTTTTACAGAAGGTTTTCAATTTACTTTGCCCAGGTCCCCCAGAGGAATCATCATCTATGTACGGTAGCTTTAGCCTCATGAAATATGTTTCTTAAATAAGACTTAAAAGTCAAAATTACTCCTTGATCCATGGGCTGCAGAAAGAATGCTGTGTTAGCAGGCAGGAAAACAACATGAATCTCCTTGTACATCTTCATCAGAGATCTTGAGTGACCAAGTGCATTCTCATATTTTGAAAGGAATCTTTTTTTCTGAGCAGCAGGTTTCAATATGGGCTTAAAATATTCAGCAAACCATGTCATAAGCAGGTGTGATGTCATCCCGGATTTTTAGTTCCATTTACAGAGCACAGGCAGAGTAGATTTAGCATAATTCTTAAGGGTCCTAGAATTTTCAAATACTAAATGAGCATTGGCTTCAACTCCAAGTGACCACTTGCATTAGCCCCTAAGAAGAGTCAGCCTATCATTTGAAGCCAGGCATTGACTTCTCTTTAGCTATGAAAGTCCTAGATGGCATCTTTTTCCAATAGATGTTTCATCTACATTGAAAATCTATTGTTTAGTGTAGCCACCTTCATTCATTATCTTAACTAGACCTTCTGGATAACTTTCTGCAGCTTCTACATCAGCACTTGCTGCTTCACTTCGTACTTTTACATTATGGAGTCGCTTCTTTCCTTAAACTTCATGAACCAACCTCTGGTAGCTTCAAATTTCTTCTGCAGCTTCCTCACCTCTCTCAGCCTTCATAGAATTGAAGAGGGTTAGGTCTTGCTCTAGATTAGGCCTTGACTTAAGGGGAATGTTGTGGCTGGTTTGATCTTCTATCCAGATGCTAAAACTTTCTCCATATCAGCAAAAAGGTTGTTTCACTTTCTTATCATTCCTAGGTTCACTGGAGCAGCACTTTGAATTTCCTTCAAGAGGTTTCCATTTGCACTCACAGCTTGGATAACAGTTTGGCACAAGAGGCTTAACTCTTGGCTTATCTCTGCTTTCAACACACCTTCCTCACTAAGCTTAATCATTTCTAACTTTTGATTTAAAGTGAGAGACGTGCATCTCTTCATTTCACTTGAACACTTAGAGGATGTTGTAAAGTTATTAACTGGCCTAATTTCAATATTTTTGTGTCTCAGGGAATAGGGAGGCCCAAGGAGAGGGAGAAAGATGGGGGATTGGCCTGTCGGTAAACAGTAAGAACATGCATATTTATTATGTTTACCATCTTACATGCGTGTGGTTCCTGGCACCCCCAAATAATTACAATAGTACATTAAAGATCACTGATCACAGATCACCATAAAATATAATAATAATAAAAAAGTTTAAAATATTGTGAGAATTACCAAAATGTGACACAGAATACAAATTGTACAAGTGCTGTTGGAAAAATGGTGCTGATAGACTTGCTCAATGCGGGGTTGTCACAAACTTTCAATTAAAAAAAAATATAATATCTGAGAAGTTAATAAAGCAAAGTGCAGTAAAACAAGGTACCCCTGTACTCGTTCACATTCATAGCACAAAATGTAGATTTTTTAAATGTAATCATTCAAGCCCCAAGCACATTGACAGTATGCAGTGAATAGTGTTTTGATGGATTTAGATTTCTGACAGACTGATTAAATCCTTCCCTTATGAATTTTTCATTTCATTCACACAAACAGGGGAGAAACCTGGAATTTTATTATAATATTTTTCTGACATCATCGATTACAGTGAATATTTTGTTTCCTAGCTTTAAATTATCCTCAGATTACCTCTTTTTGTTAATTTTTTTCAAAATAAAACAAATGTAATTATTTTAAAGTTTACATAAGAGATATTGAACACTGTTATCCTTAAATGGATAACTGTATTTTGTATTTACTTTCTCATTGCTTTTTTTGATAGATAAAATGTAATACTAGAAAAATCAGTTTAGTACATGAATTTGAATATGTTTGCTGAGGTGAATAAATTAGAAGAAAGGAGATAAAGACTAAAAAAATAAAAGTATTAAAGAATTAGAGAAAACAAAGTCATGAATCAATTTTTCCCAGCAAGCACCTACATTATCCAAGATATAAGGCCACTGTTTACATTCCTGAAAGTATTCAATCCTTTCCTTTCTAAACATCTTTATTAGTCTCCAAATTTTCAAGAAGGTGACCATCCCTAATTCTGTGATATGTTGCATTAAAAAAATAGTCAAACCTACACTATCCTCATTCCTAAAATTAGAAATTTGAGCTAGATGGTAATCAAGGGGAATTCTTCCTCAAAATTTTTAGTGGACATTTGTGCTTTTTGTCATCCAGCATCCATTACTCTTTCTCCTGTTGGTAGTAACCTGATTTTTCTTTAGCAGACCTCCCCCCTGCCCAAAGCTCCTGCTCTTCATATAAGTGCATCCAGTGGCATTGGTCCTGTTCCTGGGAGTAGGCATGAGGTTTAGAGCTGGCCAATCAGAACATCATGTCAATTTGATTATGATAGTTATGGATGGCAGTCTGACCCAAGCAAAGTGAACAATGTTCAATTTAAATAAATCCTGGGATTTAGGCTTGAGCAACCAGAAAAAGAGGAGGACTCTTTTCCACTAGAGTTGATCCTAGTGTGTCACAGGAACTTTGAAAACCAATGGAGAAGAGAGAAGAGTCTGGAGTTGGAAACAGAACAGATCCTGATGGCAGCATTGGGACCTCTGGATCCATGTATCTGTGAAATGCATCCTGGACTTTTCAGTTCCCCGAACCAATAACTCCCCCACCCCAATACAACACACACACACACACAAACACACACACACACACGTATTTCTTGTTTGTTAGCTGGTTTTCTGGGTTGTGTCACGTGCAGCAGAGAAAATCCTGGATAATGTAATAGTTATCAGACCCTGATTCCACAGTGCTCTTTCCTGATTCATTATCAGAATGCAGTGAGGAAAGTCAGAAGATAGCAGAGCAAAGCAGTGGTGCTTAGAGCACTAGTGGGTGCTAAGATAATTATGGATCAGGTTTGGAATCATGGTTGGGGTTAGAGGCAGGAATTGGGTTAATATTAGAGGTAGAGGTAGGTTTGGGGTTAATGTTAGGGTTCGAATTAGAGATAGTTCTAGGATTAATTTTAAGGTTCAGGTATAAGAATTGGGTTTGGGTTTAGTTTTACAGTTGGTTTTCAGGTCAGAATCAGAGTTAGTTGTGGAGTTATTGTTAGATTAGCTTAGAGGTAGGATTGTTGACTGTGTGAGGTTAGGGTTCTAGGAAAGATCAGGTGCATTGGTCATGTTACAGTGTGGTTAGGTGTAAAGGTAGATTTGAAGTTCCTGAGGGAACAGCATACTCCTTGACCTGTTTAGTCAGGGCTTCCTGGAGGACAACCCAGGCTACATGCTTGTGTATCATCTTCATCCTCTGCATAAACTTAGATAAGACCAATCTCTGACCAGTGTAAACTATGTCAGAAAATAAAGGTAGTCAGAGCTTCTCACTTTTGTCTCCTTTTTTTTGTTAACTTTCATTTTCTCTCTCCTTTCTCCTTCTCACTGCCTGTATGATGAGGGTTTGGATTTTAAACTTCCTGTTTTAATTAGTACTTTGCAGTCCAACCATCCAAATCTAATGAATGTAAACAAAATAAAGTTCATGTACCTGAGAAGGAGTCATCTAATTAGGTCTATGGAGTTCAACAAATATCATTAGGGTTCTTTCCATCTCTTGGTCTCTACCTGTAGAAGCTGGTCTAATTCTGCTCTATAAATGATTTTCTTCTATGTGGCCAAGGAAAGAGCTTAGGCATCTCTAGGTCTAATCATCCCTAGTGGCAAAATCTTAGATTAAAAAAGTTCATTTATCTCCCATAAGTGATATGTAAAAATTCAACAGAAAAACTGATTATTTCCATTTGGATCAAATTATTATCCTTTTGCCAAGCATGGTGGTTAGGGAATGGGGAATGACTGGCCCTTCTGTCTCTGATCCTGCGGAGCGGGGATACTTTGATTAGCAGGTTCTTCCCTCTCCCAATCATATTTACATGGAGTGGGAAAGAATGTTTCCTAAAGGTAGAGCTAGTGCTGATACGGAAAGAAGAAAAGTTCCTTCTGGGGAGACAAAAAGCAACAGCTGTCTATTACAGATCTCTATGCTGTAGTGAAATTTTAAATTCTTGACATTTTCCGCATTGTTGAGATATAGAGGATTATGTTTTTTTGGTTTTTTTGTTGTTTTTTTTTTTTGCGGTACGCGGACCTCTCACTTGTTGTGGCCTCTCCCGTTGCGGAGCACAGGCTCCGGACGCACAGGCTCAGCGGCCATGGCTCACGGGCCCAGCTGCTCCACGGCATGTGGGATTTTCCCAGACCGGGGCACGAATCCGTGTTCCCTGCATCGGCAAGTGGACTCCCAACCACTGCGCCACCAGGGAAGCCCTGTTTCTTTTTATCTTCTGTTTTTTTTACCATGCCTATTTCAGCTACCCTAATTCTCTCTGATTTTTTTTTAACTTTTTATTTTATTTTGGAGTATAGTTGATTTACAGTGTTGTGGTATATATGTATAGTTTATATTCTTGATATCAATCATAGACAACATATACATTATGAATATCTTCTGGTGAGTGGCTTCTATTTTGCTTTTTGTTTTTTTTGGCTGCACCATGTGGCATGTGGGATCTTAGTTCCCTGACCAGGAATCAAATTGGTATCCCCTGCATTGGAAGTGCAGAGTCTTAACCACTGGACCACCAGGAAAGTCCCTCTCTGATTTAAATTTAAGCCATTTCCTCTGGTTTTATCTTCCTTGTGTACCTAGAACAACTTGATACAGCACTTGCCTCATGATCCCATCACCTAAATACATTTCCAAAGTTTTAATTCAGTCTTCAAGTAATTTTGGTATGCTTTTCCTTTCACTATATTATTTTGGGTTTTGTGTGTGTGTGATGTTTCCCTTCCTGAGGTGTCTCATATTGTGATGTTTCTGTCTTTTAAAAGTCAGTATCCTATTGATATTTCATTTTATCTTCAATTACTATCTCTGTTCTATATTGTTATTGGGTATCTTCTCCATTCATTCTTCTCTTCCTGCCCTTTATTCTGAAAGTTAATCACTTCATAAATATCATTTCCACACTGTTTTTAGTAAAAATTTGTTGGAAAACATGACTAGAGGTAACAATGTGTCTGCATTATTAGATTTTTAAATATTTTATATGAATCACTCCATGTTTATTTTTTCTAATTTTATCTTCCCATATGATTATACTTTCATTAAAAGCCATATTTTTTGTTTTACAGAGATCCAAGAGGCCAAAATCTCTTTCATTAAAAAAGCACAAGATTCGTGATAAAGAACTGTCATTAATATCTCATTGTTTTGGGTCCCAATAGTCATACTTCCAGCCCACTCAGTGACAAAGATACATAATTAAATACCAAACTTACAGAAATGGAATATTGGGAAGCTGAACAGAACAGAACAGAATCTCCCAAAGTAAATCTCGTCTCTTTCTATGACTTTGTTCATCGTGTTTATTATAAAATTAGACTTTAATATTAATATTTTAAGCCCTATAGTGTTCATAGTGAAGTAGGAATAACACATAATTAGAGGATAGTTACCATCTCAGATATATTTTCTGATTTGAAATTTGAAAAGAATGCCCATATTTAATTATGTATCAAATCGTTTTCAAAATTCCACTAAATGATCAGGATTTCCTGCTGACAAAACAGATTATAATATAAAAACATATGTTTAAAATCAATTCTACTTCTTTTACTATTGTTGTTCAATAATGAAGCTTTAGTCCCTTTTGAAGGGAGGTCACTTAATTACTCAGCAACATAAAATATTTTCTCCTATTAGAATTTCAAAACAATGAATTGCAAATAAATGATGTTTCCAATAATACCATATGCATGCTAAAGCTATTGCAAATAAGTAAAACTCAAACATTTAAGCTAGCTATAAAAACTTCCATTCTAAGATTTGTAAAATTCTACTCCTGT
Source organism: Delphinus delphis (assembly GCF_949987515.2). Lineage (NCBI taxonomy): Eukaryota > Metazoa > Chordata > Mammalia > Artiodactyla > Delphinidae > Delphinus > Delphinus delphis. The sequence goes on along the minus strand of NC_082692.2, from coordinate 42,598,233 downwards.
TCCTAATAATGTTAAGTTAATAATGCAAATGTAGGAGATACTGTCCTTTTAACTCAACTATCTAGGGCCATGGAAAATAAAGAGGATTTAGACAAATGAAGCAAAAACGTACTTAGGGCACTCGTTTTAAATCTGTTATGAAAAAAAAAGAACTTTGGTGCTACAGAGGCAGATAACCAACTTGAGAATTTTTGCCCATTTATGTCCCATTGCTGAAGTGTTAACCAGTTGAGAACCAGCCTTAAGGCAGGAACAGAGGAGGAAAGGACACGCAGAGGTCAGAAGACCAATGGCATTAACTTATCCATTAAGGGAATTAACTCTGTAGTACTGGAGTCTGACATTGATAAAATTAGTGATGCTAATGCTGAAGGATTTATTTTTAAATATCAATTTAAAAGAAAGTAATAATAAAACAATCAAACTATTATATTGGATGAGAAATTTGGAGGTAATGATACTTTAACCAAGTCTCATAGGTAAGCAGGAGGATGGGTTGGGGGCAATGGGAATTCCTCTGTAAACTGTGGTTTGCCAGAGAGGTGAAAAACCCTAAGGTTTGCTACTTTGAGTAGAAGGCAACACAGTTTCTCAAGGAACAAGACCTTTTTTGTGATTCTGAGGATACAAAAACCTGAAGTTAGCAAAAATTTAGTTTGTTTTTGCCCTCCCTGCCTCTATAGCAGTTTTGCTTCATCTTTTGTCCTTCTTGTTATTCACTGCCAGATGCACCAACCTCCTGTGTTTATGTTTCCATTAAGCTAATTTTGTACACATATTTTATATGCAGTACACTGTTCATATCTCTTTAATAGTAGACACCAAATGGCCTTTTTCTTCCATACATTGTATTTCTACTCTTCCTGGGAGACTAGTAACTCCTTGAGGACAACAATGATATCTTTTTCATCTTTGGTTTTCTAGTGTCAAGAAGAATGCCTGCCAATAAATATATGTTCAATAATCATTTAATGAATGAATGAATGAATGTTCTCCCATTACTCAGATTTAATTCATACCCATTCAACAGTAGCTTACCACACAAACTAGATCTCTGGAGAATATCAGGATCCAGGCTGCATAATTCTGACCTTCTCTCTCAAGAAAATGGTACTCTGTGAACTTCCAAAGGAATCAGTCCCTACCTCCTTGCAATCATTATCCGGAAACCTTCAGTAACTTTTCTTCACTCCTTAAACTGAGCACAGATCATGTTTTCTTACAATCACACAATGCTAAAAGTAGAACTCTAAGCACTTAACTAAAATGTTGAATAGAAAAATAAGCATAAGAACTACAGCATATATCCTGTCCCTGTTTATATTCAGGGTATGGAAAGTAGTTAGAGATTGACTGCAAAAGAGGAAGACAGTCAGATTTAATAACAACTGAGTTTTAAAAGTTTTATCAATCAATACTTATCTTACATATCAATATTCTAAGTAAACACAGAATAATAACTTGCAGGATCCAGTTGCAGGAAAGTTAAAGATAATGGCTTTCTTAATAAAAGACAAGATTGATTCTAAATATTTTTCTTGAAATGAAAATGGATGCTTTAAATTTGAGTTGATTGAATTGAATATAAAGAAGACTCAAATTATCTACAACTAATGCCACTAATAACTCCTTAAAACACACGTGAGTCAACACAGTTTTTTTGTGTATATATACAACATGTATGCAATGTATAGGAAGAGAATTAGACTTACATATTCCAAATCTGAATTACTGTAGTCCAAAATAAAAATGTCTCTTCTCTAACCTGCTATAGACAAATATATCTCATGTCTCATAAATCTTTTGCAGTATTTTTGTAACACCTACTCTTTGGAGTTAGAATATTTGCAAACTCCAGTATATTGAAGAAAAGAGTAGGTAACCATCTGTCTGCAGTGATTAGACAGAGCTTGCTAGTGTCTTATTACTTCCTCCTTGTTTCCATATAGAGGATTAAAGATATTTCAGTGAAAATTTGCATTTCTAAAATCTTAGTGTGGACAAGTCCTTCGAGGACAGTTTTTAATTCCTTGTCTTAATCCATATCTTTTCAGTGTTTCCATACCTTCAATATTATTGCTGAAAAGTTTTTTATGTTTTTAGAATGTCACATAACCTTAGTATCTATTCTGTGACCAATAACTCCTGACATTTAAAATGTAATAAATCAGCACCACAATATCTAAATCAGAGGCTGACCTTCACATGCTTTTGTGTGGTCAAACACCTTTTATTTTCATAGCAGCCATCCAATTCTCTCCATGACATCGATTAACCACATTTGTTTAATGGTTTAAGGAATACATGGTAAAAGGAAGTAAATTTTGTTTTAATCCTGAAACAATGACTTCATATAGAAAATCATAAATTAGAAAATATAGAAAAAGCCTTTGCACTATTAATTCTATTTTTGTCTAGAATTTTTCTGTCTTTGCAGTATTAATTCTAAATGCAGTGAATTCTGCTTATCATGCCAGACTTCTGAAATGTCCTTTTCTGGTAAAGTTGTATAACAATGAGTATATACTGGCTACAACAATAATAAACTGAGGCACAGTGCACACCGACGCCTTGGCTTAAAATATTATAACGAAGTACTACTTCAACGTTATCGTTGAGAGAAGTCTTGGGGCTTCCACACATTTATCCCTTCCTTTTTCTCCTTTAACTCCTCCTCTTGGTCTTTTTGCTGCATTTTCTTGTTTTCCTGCTTGATCCCATTTGAAAGCAGGTCTTTTAATTTTCTCTCCTCTGATAGCTCTTTACTGACACAATTGAATTTGTGTCAAATGTAAAAGCACCAGGTTTTCATTTTGGTCTCCAAAAATAGGAGGTCTCAAATAATAAGTGGCTCAGCTTTACTTTTCCTATAGCAGGAATTCTCATATTCAGTGTAGTGGGGCCCTATTTAAAATGTAGATTCTAGAGACAACACCACTGAAATTCTGACTCAGTAAGTCATGCATGCGCACTGAAATCAAAATTTTTACCATGTCCCCCAGCTTTTTGTTTTCATTTTTGTTTCTAACACACAGTTCAAGGTGATCTTTTTCAAGATTTAAGGAAATATAGCTGTGATGTTTTCATACAGTAAAAAAATCTGTAAGAAATAACTTTTTATTCACTGTGAAGTTTCTCCTACAGTCTTTCATATCTGTGGGGAATATGTTAAAATATATGGACATAAAAGATGATATTGCTTATAGAACTCAGGTTTATTTCACCTGGCTTGACTTTTTACTTAAACTCTTGACTGCATATTCAAATGTTCACAGTACACCTACAAATACTATCTCACATTTAGACTGTCTGACATCAAACTTTTGATTCTCTCTCCTTCCCTACATCTAACTAACCTGCACCTCCCCCAGGATCCTGTATCTCAATAAATGGCCCCACCACCCTTCTACCTGGCATGAAAATGTTGACTCCCTTCTTTTTCTCACACCCATATGCAATCCATCAATAAATCCTCTTGGTTCTACTGTCAAAATATATCCTCAATATCACCATTAGAATATAAACTTCCTAAAAGAAAAAGCCTTGTTTATTTTGTTTGCTGCTATAAGCACACAATAAATATTTTTGAAACAATGAATTTATTCAGTGTTGCATAAAAGGTCTCTCCATTTGATGTACCCATTAAGAAATTTACATTCCCTTATAAAATTTAAATTATTCCAGAAGTCTAAGTAATTCCCACATAAACTGTATACATTGCTTGCAGTCACAAAGAAAAAAATCTCTCAGAGTAGCGAACTAATTGTGAGTGGCATGTGAGAGAACCAGCCCTACTTCCTACTGGATAGCTTCATACGTATATTCCTCTAACAATGCAAACTCAACTTGCCTTGGCAAATTCATCATGACCTCTCTACTCACAATGCTTGATTTTCTTTCTATATGGTCTGTCCATCTTAAGAAAAATACAAATAACGCAATAATTGTACTTTCTTTGGCCAAAAACTTGTATTAATCAGAAGATTCTTTTCTGTTCCTATCCATTTCCCACATCTGATGAGTAGTCTATTTCCAGAATGTCTCATATTTTTTTTCATATTTGATTTCACTGTGCTGTTTTTACCCTCATAATCACTTTCCTGAAGAGTCTCAACAGGCTTCCCAGTGTCTGGTCTCATAAATTCAACCCATTCTCACCATTGCCCCAGATTCATCTTCCTCTGGGAAGCTCTGATCCATCAGAACTCATTTTAAGATAACTCCAGGGATTTCAAACTTTTAAAATCCAATCCACCATGACATAAAATACAGGTGAGACTTGGCAAATACCCACAAAAAAAGTAGCCCATGAAAGCAATGCAAAGCATCAAAAAAGATTACTTGAGGTCTCTATTCCTTGAAATTTCAAAAAAAAGTGTTCACAAAAGCCTATGTTTTACTGGAGTTCCCTGAATGATATTTTCAGCATAGCTATGTATATCTGAGAGCAATCATAAATGTACTACTTCATCAACTTGGGTGTAATTTCTTTTCATCCTTTGGAACTTTTCAAAATTATACTCACATGTCAACAAAACCACAAATGCTACGTCCTCAGGGAAAGAGTGCTTCCTACCCCCAATCAAATCCAACTTTTATGTTTCTATGTTCTAATACTTAGCATACACCTCTCCAATAACCCTCATGCTATAGAGTATTGTTGACATGTCAGTCTCTCTCCCAAGATTAGAAATTCCTTGTAGGTAAGGACCATGCCCCCTTCACTCTGTATTTCCTCCACAGAATGTAATAGAACAGATTACATGTTGTGGGTGCTCAATAAATATTTGCTGAATGAAATAAGAAAAGGAAATAGCTCCAAATTAGATAAGCCCTAGAAAACCAGTGTGTTGGTTCAGGCTGCTTTATTTTTTTGTGTGCCTTTTTCTGCTATAGTTGGACCGAGCCCTCTGCTTCTCTATGCTGCCTTTAGCTCCATTTGGATGATAAAAATATATTTCCATGACTTCAAATTTCTACATATACTGTCACTGTTGCTGATGGTGACTCAGCACTCAGAGAAGTCTTATAAACTCCTATTTACCAGAAGAGAAAATCCACGCCCAGAGAAAATCTTGACTCTTGCTGCCACCCCTCTGATCTCTGTGGCCAGGTACCTATGATGAGTTTTAGTGATTAGTCATTGAAACTCAAGTCCATTTCAGTTGAGTTTACCAAAAAAAACTATGCATGAGAATTTGTTTTTCTTAAATTACACACCTTTTTTTAAACTTGCTATGCACACTAGCATGGATAAACTAGCAATGGAAGAATGGAAATGGAGAACATTATATTTACTTACAGTTCAGGAAGGGAGAGGTCAAGTGATAACATGTAAATCTATTCAAACCCCTAACACAATAACAGCTCTCTAGTACTAAATTCCACTACCTGGGAAAAGGAGTGAATAATAGCCCTATCACACAGGTTGTTATAGGAGCTATTTAGACGGTGGATGACAAATACTGCTCTTGAGGAGTTAGGTAATTATGGAAATATAACAACTCCCAAAAAGCCTAACATGTAAATTCTACTGTAATTCAGTTGATTCACGATAATGAGAAATATTGATAATATTCTTTTAACTGGTTACATGTCTGCTAGAATTAGCAATGCCTCCCATCTCTGGGCAAGACTGTACTTTTATTTTTCAAAAATTTATAATTTGATTGATAGTTCAGGAAATTGAGGACCAGAATTAGTCAATATGTTTATTGTTTCTCTTATTCCCCATTAAAAGAAGTGTCTAGAACTCTCCAATTATTACCAACATTGCTCTTGGGCTCCACCTGAAAATATATTTTTTTCAATTGTCTGCACAGTATTTTGTCACTGGCAGTGGGGAAAAATGACAAAGGATTCCTAAAGCTGAGACTCTGTGGGCATTCCTGAATCATACTGGGCTCATGTGGAGATATGTTTCGCCCTTTTATTTTTGCAGAAAGTATGGGGTCGTGATAAAATTCAGTCTCAGCTCTCTTATCCCATCTGGGACACAAATGGTCAAATATTTCCTTAGACATCTATAAAAACATAGAAAACAACTAAGAATCACTTTGAAACAAAGAAGGCTTAAGTAAGAGTTTTATACATTATATGTTCTCAGTAATTTCAGGAATATAGCATGTTATTTGGAAGCATATTTATGTAACTTCCTTGAAGAAAAAAAATAGCTGCCACAGTTTGTAAATCTCATTTGCTCTTCAAGAGAAGAGCAAAATAGTTTCCTGGTAAAGTCAAGGGGATTACAGTGCTGAGGAGAGATTTTACAAATGGTCTCCCATAATCATTACTTTAGTGACTATATATTTATTTTAATGTGTGTGTTGTTTAAGATATTGAAAAAAGTTATCACAAACATGATTCAAATTATTGAGGTTTTATTTTAAGATTTTATATAGAAGAAATTTAAAGCCTACAAATGCCTAATTTAAAAAATGTGCTTATATCTAAAGTATTCCTCCTGGTGGAAATCTAACACTTAAATTCATTTAGTAGCAAAACATTGCTGTAAGCCCGGCACTGTTCTAGAAGCTGAGGATGCACCTGCAAAAACAAAAAATAAAGGAACTACTGTCTTGGAACTTATATGTTACTTAAGGGAGACAGTAGTAAAATTAAAAAACAAACCAACAATATAATTTCTAATAGTAATAAGTTCTATGAGAGAAACAAAATGGGCTGCTAACATAGAGGGTAGAGATTCAGACTGGCCTCCTCAGAGACTGTCTCTGAATATGTGACAATGTGAGCTGAGCAGGAACCAGCCAGGAGAGGGCCAGAGGGGATTAGAGAGTGTGAAGATGCTAAAGCAGGAATATATTCAGTCTGTTTGAAGAATATAGATTTTGCTACAAAGATCAATCACCTAAGGGGTGCTCCTTCTTACATGGATGTTAATTCAAGGACATCCTCATCTCTAGTGTATTTATCATTTTGGCTTTCCTAAAGTCTAGTTCATTCACTCAGGGAATAGTTGAAAATATCTCTTGACTTTGGGAAAGTCAAGGCCTTATATCCAGTTTCTTTTTCGGCATTTTTAAAGTTTGGAAGGTAGCTTCTTAATCCTGCATGAAAAGCTAGTGTGCATTAAAATCATATTATTCAGGTAATGCAATCTCCAAAATGTGTGTGTGTGTGTGCATGAGTGTGCACATGTTTTTATTTATGTGTTTTTAACTTCTTAAATTCTTATTTTCCCCTTTTCCACTGAGATAGTTTGGCTTCCTGTCAGTGACCGATTGCAATGTTCATTATGCCTGGGGAAGAAAAACACATAAATTTATGAACTAGGATAATCTTACTGACTTTCAGGAATCTATGAGTCACCATCACCATCTCTGATGATTTCAAAGAGCAAAGCTTTCTAGGCTTCCCTGTGGCTGAAATATAAATCAAGCCCCAGCACATAAATGTCCCAACAATTATGAAGTTCTTTTCCTGTACCAGCTGGTGAGATTTGTTAATGTATTTGTTTTTCAGCTTTCTAAACTTGGGGAATTTTTGTATTAAGTATTCTAATTGGAGAGATTAAGTTTTAGCTATTTTTTTCACAATGAAATGTTGACTCAGTTTCACCCAATGACAAAATGGCTTCATAAGCACATAACCACATCTCTCTACTTCCGTCCCAGAAAGATTAGCACAATCTACACATTTTAAGAAAGACAAGTTGGCCTCAAAATGGTATTTATAAGCAATATGGTTCTCTACCGAAGTATATGACGCATCAAATTTATTCTGAATTTATGAAATTAATTACTATAGACAGTGGTTTTCTGACCCCAATTATGATTTTATAATAATAAAATCAACCACATGGTTGTAAACCATGTGCTTTATAAATTCATCTTAGTGTCACCAAGTAGGAATAAAAACTCACCGAAAATCTAGAAAAGGATATTACAATTTTTCAGCAGTGCTGTATTCCCCTTGTGAGTTAGGAATAGCAAACAAAAGTTTTTAAAGTAACCACAGTTTTAGAAATTTTGATGCATTACCATGTGAACTTGCAGAGACATGCTTATGGTAATTCCCTAAAGGCTGACCTGGGGTCAATGTAATACCTTCAATTATTATTGGAATGATAAAACTGCCATATAAGATAAATTTTCAAATGAGCATATTTAGAAGCTTGCAGGAAATCTGGAGTAGAAATTTGGGGATTTAGTTGGAAAATATGAAAAAATTTCCATAAGATCTCAAATTTGTCATCTTTTGGGTTTTAGTGTGAGGCCAAAATATGATCTAGTTTCAAGTGATGGATGGCTAGGAGCATAGTGACCCATTGAAACCCCAAAAATAGGTTAATACAAAAACAATTTTAGTGAAAAACTATATAGAATATTGGAAAATATTAATAGAGCTATGACACGTGAGACTAGGTGCATCTTTCAGAAAAGAAATATGAAAAAACATTTTAAAGAGAAATTTCTTCTCAAATTTAATTATTCAGCAAAGCAAACACAGTAACACTTTTTCCTATATTTTAATCTTCTTTCTTTCGCTTCTTTTCTCTATTTCTTTGTTTTCATTTTCTCACTTTCTCCTTTTCTCCCTCATGCAGCACGTGGAAAGCCTCCTAGAAGAATTTTGATTGCCTTTTCTTATCAGTTTTTTTTCATTAAAGTAGGCTTGATTAAGTGAGCCCCAAACAGGGCACAAACTCCAGTGTGAAAACCGTCCTGAGTCTCCCAATGACAGCACGCTCCTTAAAGTCTTAGAAGGGCTCCCTTTCAGCTGCAGTGTCAGAGCCAGCTAAGACCCTATCTAATGCCTCAGTTCCATCCCTAGACTGTCCTCTTCTGCACTTACCCAATTGCTTAACATTCTCTGCATGGCCTATGCTATTTCACGCCTCTTTGATTTTGCTCTAGTTGTTTCCTCTGCCTAGAACACCTTGCTCTATTTTCCTCACCTGTGTGACTTGCATTCATGCATTAAAACTCCATTTAGGAGTCATCTTCTCCTGAATCTCTCTCTAATCCCCTCAATGGAACTAAGTGTCCTTATATGCTTCCACTACATCTTATAACTCATCTATCAGGGTATTTGACATATTATATTGAAATTATCTGTTATGTTTGTCTCTTCACCTAAAGTATAGGTTCCTTGGTTTCCATTATCTTTGTTCCCTGGATTCTTATTCCAGTAATTGGCACAAACTCTTCCAATATTATAAGTTACTTCTATTAGCAGAGATCCAAAGTGTGAAATGGAAATATCTATCAGATTATCTTAGTCTTATGCCATTAAATGCTTGATTCCTCTAAATTCCCTTGTTCTGAGACTATGGTAGTTAAAAATACTTTTAACTATTGTCTGATTCCTGTGACAGAGACAGTGTTCCCTTATACTTTCCAACCCCACTTGTAGTTAAGCTGATACAATGAGATTGGTTTTGGTCAAATGATTATGGGCATGACAGACACGTGTTGCTTTTTGGCAAACGTAGTTAAGAGCCAGTATATATTTCCCAGTTCACTCCTCTCCAGCCATGACAACGTTAGAGGCTGTAAAATGACTTATCCCCAAATTGAAAAAAAATAAAACAACAAACATTTATCTCATCACTTCTAAATCCTCTTCAGGAACTGCGAGAAACTTAACTAGATAATTCTGTCTCAGAGCCTGTCATTAAGTCAAGCTGGTGGGGGCAGGGGAGGGTGCTGTTGGCATCATAACAAGACTCTTTCTGGCCAAAGGATTTGCTTCTAAGATCACACATGTGGTTGTTAGCAGGCTACATTTCCTCTATGGTGGTAGGCTGGATATTTTAATTCCTCACCATGTGGGTTGCTCTCAACAAGGAAACTTACTTTCTCCAGAGCAAGAAATCCAAGAGCAAGAGAGTGGGAACTCAAGGCAGAAGCTGTAATCTTTTATAATATAATTTTGAAAGTAACATACTATCACTTCTGCTATATGTTACTGTATGCTGCTATAGACCACTTCTGGCATGATATGGAAAGGAACTAAATAGGGTGTGAATACCAGGCAGTGGGGGACACTGAGACCCATCGTGGAGGCTTGTTTCACAGAGGCTGCATGTTAAGGTGGTCCATGAACAGAAAGGACATCTGGACCTTGAGATACAATGGACTCTCCAACCCACATTAGATGTCAATTAGATGTCAAATAGACAAGAAATAAACTTCTGTGATGCTAAGCCAATGAACATTTAGGGTTTATTTGCCACTATAGCACAGCCTACCTTTTCAGAACAATAAAGCTCTTCACATAGTTATGTCTACAGAAAGAGACAGTGAAGATTGAAAGAGCTTCAAGTGTTCTGTGACTTTTAAGATTAACTTCTTGGGGGATTCAAGATGGTGGCGGAATATGAGGACATGGAGTTCATCTCTCTCCATGCATGCATCAGGAATACATCTATAGATGCAACAATTCTCACAGAAGACTGGCTGAAAACAAGCTGAAGACCTTGGACACCGGAAAGAACTGTAAAGATCCCTGCATAACTGGGTAGGATGGAAAAAAGAAGGGAGAAGGAGGAGGAAAGGAAGCAGGACAGGACAGGGCAGGGGAGCTAAAGTAGAGGAGAGATTCCCGAATTCGGGGAAACTCCCTCTCTGACGGGGGAATCGATTGGGACAGAAGGGAAGCATTTGAGGCTGTCAGAAGAGGGTGAAGCAGCAAATTGGTAGCAGATGGGAAAGAGTGAGAAATACACCGACCGTCTGTACTGTGGCTCTCTGTGCCCTGGACTGGGATGTGTGTTCACAGTTATGCAAGGGGGCTGGGAGCTGGAGTGTGGGGATTGGGGAAAAGGCCAGGAGTGAGAACTGCTGTTGGTCAATCAATTAGAGAAAGAAGAACAAAAAAAGCCCAAAGTTAACAGAAGGAAGAAAATTATAAAGATCGGATAAGAAATAAATGAAAAAGAAATGAATGAAACAATAGCAAAGATCAATAAAACTAAAAGATGGTTCTTTAAGGAGATAAACAAAAATGATAAACCATTACCCAGACTCATCAGGAAAAAAAGGGAGAAGACTCAACTCAAGAGGATTAGAAAGGAAAAAGGAGAAGTAATAACTGATACTGCAGAAATTCAAAGGATCATGAGAGACTACTACAAGCAACTATATGACAATAAATGGGCAACCTGGAAGAAATGGACAAATTCTTAGAAATGCACAACCTTCCAAGACTGAACCATGAAGAAAGAGAAAATATAAACAGACCAATCACAAGCACTGAAATTGAAACTGTGATTAAAAACCTTCCAACAAACAAAAGCCCAGGATCATATGGCTTCACAGGAGAATTCTATCAAACATTTAGAGAAGAGTTAACACCCATTCTTCTCAAACTCTTCCAAAGTGTATCAGAGGGAGGAACACACTGAAACTCTTTCTACAAGACCACTATCACCCTGATATCAAAACCAGAAAAAAGGTATCACAAAAAAAGAAAATTACAGGCCAGTGTCACTGATGAACATAGATGCAAAAATCCTCAACAAAATATTAGCAAACAGAATCCAACAGCACATTAAAAGGATCATACCCCACGATCAAGTGTGGTTTATCCCAGGAATGCAAGGTTTCTTCAATATACACATATCAATCAATGTGATACACCGCATTGACAAGTTGAAGAATAAAAAGCATACGATCATCTCAACAGATGCAGAAAAAACTTTTGACAAAATTGAACACCTATTTTTGATAAAAACTCTCCAGAAAGTGCACATACAGGGAACCTATATCAACGTAATAAAGGCCATATAAGACAAACCCAGAGCCAACATCATTCTCAATGGTTAAAAACTGAAACCATTTCTTCTAAGATCAGGAAAAAGACAAGGTTGCCCACACTCACCACTGTTATTCAACATAGTTTTGGAAGTTTTAGCTACAGCAGTCAAAGAAGAAAAAGAAATAAAAGGAATTGAAATTGGAAAAGAAGAAGTAATACTGTCACTGTTTGCAGATGACATGATACTATACAGAGAAAATCCTAAAGATGTCAACAGAAAACTACTAGAGCTAATCAGTGAATTTGATAGAGTAGCAGGATACAAAATCTCTGGCATTTTTATACTCTAACAACAAAAAACCCGAAAGTGAAATTAAGGAAACACTCCCATTTAACATTGCAACAAAAAGAATAAAATACTTAGGAATAAACCTACCTAAGGAGGTGAAAGACCTGTATGCAGAAAACTATAAGACAGTGATGAAAGAAGTAAAGGCAATACAAACAGATGGAGAGACATACCATGTTCTTGGATTGGAAGAATCAACATTGTGAAAATGACTACACTACCCAAAGCAATCTACCAATTCAATGCAATCCCTTTCAACTTACTAATGACATTTTTCACAGAACTAGAACAAAAAAATTCACAATTTGCATGGAAACACAAAGAACCCCAAATAGTCAAAGAAATCTTGAGAAAGAAAAATGAAGCGGAGGAATCGGGCTCCTGGACTTCAGACTACACTACAAAGCTACAGTAACCAAGACAGTATGTTACTGGCACAAAAACAGAAATATAGACAAATGGAACAGGATAGAAAGGCCAGGGATAAACCCACACACATATGGTCACCTTATCTTTGACAGAGGAAGCAAGAATATACAATGGAGAAAAAACAGCCTCTTCAATAAGTGGTGCTGGGAAACATGGATAGATACATGTAAAAGAATGAAATTAGAACACACCCTAACACCATACACAAAAATAAACTCAGAATGGTTTAAAGACCCAAATGTAAGGCCACACACTATAAAACTCTTAGAGGAAAACATAGGAAGAACACTCTTTGACATAAATCACAGCAAGATCCTTTTTGGCTCACCTCCTAGAGAAATGAAAATAAAAACAACAATAACTAATGGGACCTAATGAAACTTAAAAGCTCTTGTACAGTAAAGCAAACCATAAACCAGACAAAAAGATAACCCTGAGAATGGGAGAAAATATTTGCAAATGAAGAAAGTAACAAAGGATTAATCTACAAAATATAGAAGCAGCTCATGCAGCTCAAGGTCAAAAGAACCCAGCCCAATCCAAAAATGGGTGGGAGACCTAAAAAGGCATTTTTTCCAAGGAAGACATACAGATGGCCAACAAACACATGAAAAGCTGCTCAGCATCACTAATCATTAGAGAAATGTAAATCAAAACCACAATGAGGTATTACCTAACACCAGTCAGAATGGCCATCATTAAAAAATCTAGAACAATAAATGCTGGAGAGGGTGTGCAGAAAAGGGAACCCTCTTGTACTTTTGGTTGGAATTTAAATTGATACAACCACTATGGAGAACAGTATGGAGGTTCCTAAAAAAACTACAAATAGAACTACCATACAACCCAGCAATCCCACTACTGGATATATACCCCGAGAAAACCATAATTCGAAAAGAGTAATGTACCACACTGTTCATTGCAGGACTATTTACAATAGCCAGGACATGGAAGCAACTTAAGTGTCCATCGACAGATGAATGGATAAAGAAGGTATGGCACATATATACAATGGAATATTACTCAGCCATAAAGTGGAAAGAAATTGAGTTCTTTGTAATGAGGTGGATGGACCTAGAGTCTGTCATACAGAGTGAAGTAAGTCAGAAAGAGAAAAACAAATACTGTATGCTAACGCATGTATATGGAGTCTAAAAAAACAGTACTGATGAACCTAGTGGCAGGGCAGTAATAAAGACACAGACATAGAGAACGGACTTGAGGATACGGGGCAGGGAAAGGGAAGCTGGGACGAAGTGAGAGAGTAGCACTGACATATATACACTACCAAATGTAAAATAGATAGCTAGTGGGAAGCTCCTGCATAGCACAGGGAGACCAGCTTGATGCTTTGTGATGACCTAGAGGGTGGGATGGGGAGGGTGGGAGGGAGGCTTAAGAGGGAGGGGATATGGGTGTATATGTATACATATAGCTGATTCACTTTGTTGTACAGCAGAAACTAACACAACATTGTAAAGCAATTATACTCCATTAAAAATGAAGAAAAAAAGATAAGACATCAAAAAAAAAAAGAAGTAACTTCTTATTTTAAATTAAAATATTGGATTTATTTATTTTCTTATGTGCCAATTTTGTAAATCTGGTTAATGTGCATCTGTACTCAGAATGTTGACAAAATCAGGTACCAAAGACATTGTAGCCGAAGGTCAGACAAAGGGAGTTAATATTCTTATCCTGACTTCTTGGAATACAGGACACTGGTAAGGTTTTCCAAAGCAGACACATAATCCCTGGATATTTCTATGCAGTCAAACTTTTCTTTTAAATTGATTTCAAATCATTTCAGGCACATAAATTTTTACACTAAATACAACCTACCTCATTAGATTGTTCTGAAGAATAAATGAGGCAATGTATGTAACAATGTCTTCTGAAGAGTAAAATAATATGTAAACATTAAACATTGTTCATATGTATGTGATATCGAAAGCAAATTACTGGAAAAGACTCAATGATAGTAATCCAAAAATACTTTCAAGAATAGAGTACATATTTATTCTGAATAGTTTTGATTTTTTGTTTATGGGGAAACAGTTCAAATGGAAAAAAATTTAATGGTATTTAAATATATATCCAACCCATTTACTTGGTCAAGAGATGATCTCTCATTGGGAATAAAGATGAAATCAATAAATTCAGTCCTAAGAGTCAGCTATCCAAAAGACTGGTCATATACATCATGTATTTCATCTGATAGCCTCTCAAACTGTTCCACTGTCAGTGTCTAAAGTTCATTTCATTTATGGTGTTATGGGTAATGCCTCTTTGGACATATAAAATACCATTGTGCTCCAGGAGCACTATTATGTGATATAAAGATTGACCTATGCAGTCAAATCAATAGAAACTTATGATTTTTTTAAAAAGTTAACATTAATTCCATCAGAGAAAGATAAAAAGAAATGTGTGAGTAGGTTTGAAAGCCAAAGGAGGAACAAAACAATCTTTAGATTATCTGAGATAGTAAATGTTTAGGTCCTCAGTCTTTAATGGTCTCTAAAGACAGCACCTTCAGTAACAAAATAATCCTTGGCCACAATTATCTAACGTTTATCCAGAGAGTCACCCCCCTGAACAGGCAAAAACCTTTTTGACAACATCTATTTTTACCTTGAAATTTTCTCTTGTAAAGTAACCCTAGCCTGACCTTGATTAACTTATCAAATGAGCTCATCCTCCAAGCTGAAGGACTATAGTCAATCAAAGGAATAGCATGGCAACTGGCCAGCACAGCTCCATAGATCGTCTGGAGGGCACACCTCGGTAACATTCCCATTCTCTCTTTTCTTTCCTTTTTCTTGGTCAGGATTAGAAGCATGGGACAGAGTCAGGATGACACAGGTGGACCATGGAACCAGATAACTCTGTATTAGAAACCTAGTGCTGATACTTACAGTCTGACTAAACTTTGGAACTAGTTAAAATAGCTTTTTGAATTTCATGTTTCTCATTTGTAAATCAAAGCTATTAATCTCCTTGTTATAAGTTTGTCATGAGGCATCAAGGAAATATATATATTCATCGTGGAACGTAGCTTCCAAGACCTGGCATATAGTACTCCATAAATATTCTTCATTTTCCTTTGCAGCTAGAAGAGGAGTTGCAGACGAATAACTACCCTTTGTTTCACCCATCACATGTCATTAACTGGACCTCACCAGTGAGACGTTATTCAACAGAGCCAGCATCCCTAAGGTTGGGGGGTATGTCAGAATTCTACAAGAAGAAGGATGGAAAGGTCATCTCTCACCAGTGAAATAACACCAGTGATGGATACTCCTGAAATCTGAGGAGATGAGTAAGAATTCAGGGACTTTGTAATGTTAATGTAACTGTAGTACGTAATGATTTGCAAATACGTTCTGAAACATGAATTAATAAAAATTCATGTAAACATATAAAACACATATGTATGCCCTAATAAAAATTTTATAAAACTTCATGTATTTGTATGTTAGATTTAGCCTGTCTTATACATTGGTAACATTTTCATTTATTTCACTTTCCTCAATTTTTTTCAAATATAGAAAAAACCCATTCCATTTAAATTATCAGTAGCACATGTTATTTCATTATTGTCTTCCCATGGTAAATGTTGCTGTTATCTATGAGAGAGCCATTTAAAAAGTTATCCCTGAGATTCTGTTCAAGTCAAAAACATGATTTATTTTACCTGGTAAAACTAAGTGGCTATGATTTGTTAGAAAGGTGGAGGTGTCAGTTTAACTCTTATTCAGGTAAGCATGCTTTGCATTCTGTAACTAAAATCATACAAGTTTAAAGCTTAGTGGCTAACCTTACCTTTTACGGTTACTGTTCATGACTTCTATCGGGTCTTGGCAGAGATCAGTAATGTATTATCTCTAACCTCTTTCTGCTTCCTGTGTATGAAAGAGTGGGTTTTAAAAGACCCACAGAGCTGAGATGGGCTTTGGGACAAGTAGAGAAGAAAGGTCTCAGACTTAGGAGCAGCGGGAACTTGCGACTCTGCCATTGTCATGTCTGGGGCATATGATTAGCTCTGTAAGAAGCAATCCAATTACAGGTATTCCCCCCATCCCACTTACCCAGTTTAGTTTAACTCTTATTAGATATATTTATTAATGGGTAGTGTGCTTTAACTGAGTTAAATCAACATATTATCTCTGTGTGTGTGTACGGGCACGCTGTTTAAAACATTAGTAGTGATAGACTGGCCAGCTAACGTTTCAGAAACTCTTGAGTTAATAGAACCTAGAGCAGGGAAATGTAAACTGAGAGAAAGAGAGACAATCATCATGATGGTTAGGAATGACTTTCACATAGAGGTGGGAAGGCAATGTTAAGTAGTCAGTATGATGCACTAAACATCTAATTGGTGTGGGAGGGTGGAGCTGGTATGGAAAAGAAGAGTAACAGGTGCCAACACCATGTCACTAACAGCTTTTATGAAAACACTCAATTAGAAAAATGCCAGAGTAGAGGCCATAAAGAGCTACAGAGCTACAGATTGGCCGTGGAGGAACAGGATGGCTACCAATCACACCAAGGAGAGATTTCCATAGTGGGAATGAAGGGAT
The DNA here is from genome assembly GCF_949987515.2 of Delphinus delphis. Taxonomy (NCBI): domain Eukaryota; kingdom Metazoa; phylum Chordata; class Mammalia; order Artiodactyla; family Delphinidae; genus Delphinus; species Delphinus delphis. The sequence goes on along the minus strand of NC_082692.2, from coordinate 42,581,151 downwards.
AGAAATTGGCATTTAGTGTCTACTGTGTCAAGAAAAGAAAAAAATGTATATATTTGTGTACACCCCTCTAAATATCTCTGTAGAGGATGCTCATATATATATCCTCATAGGATTTCTATAAGGCAGGATTTATTTTTTCAATTTATTTGATTCAAGTATAGTTGATTTACAATGTTGTATTTATTTCTGCTGTACAGCAAAGTGATTCTGTTATAGACATATAGATATTCTTTTTCATATTCTTTTCCACTATGGTTTATCACAAGATATTGAATATAGTTCCATGTGCTGTACAGTAGGACCTTGTTGTCTATCCATTCTCTATATAATAGTTTGCATCTGCTAACCCCAAACTCCCAATAATCCATCCCTCCCTCCCCACCTCTCCCCCTTGGCAACCACAAGTCTATTCTCTGTGTCTGTGAGTCAAGGCAGGCATTATTAACCATAATTTTCAGTTGGAAAAAACAGGCTCAGAGAGTTTGTTAACTTGCTAATGCCACATAAGAGGTGAGAAACACAGTTGGACTGATGTCATTTGTTGACTGTTCTCCTCATTTTTTCATATGAAGATGACAACAGGGAAGATAGAAGCATTCCAGGTGAAAATCATATATTTGAAAATGGAAGTAAGAGAAGCAGAGAATTGCTCATTTCCTCCAGATGTTTAACACTTGAACTGACTAGAACCCATCTCTCCATCCAGTTTCTACTCAAGGAATAGTAGGAATGACATCAAACATATTCCCTTGAGTGTCCCCAAGAACACTTTCCCCCTACACACATTAATTTTAAAAACATAACATTGCTCAAAATGTACTGGTCAAATAACTGAATGCATCTACTTGTCTAAAGTACAAGACATCCTTAGGAATAGGTTATATGTGACATAATTTTGAAGATACTGGAAAAACACTGCTTCCAGAAAGAACCTGTCCCATCTTTCTTCCTAGGATTTAAAATTCTATAATTAGACATGTATATGTTTTTATTAGGATGCATATAATCATGAAATTGCATGTAGAGTAATTTTTTGCCTTATTTTGAATGACTTTTGTCAACATTTTTTCCAATAAACTGCTTTCTAGCTTGGGAAAGAAGCATCTGATAATGGGGAGGGTATATAATGAGAGAGGCACCATGGAGAGCAGAAAAATAGGTAGGTATGATCAAGACCTTGTCATTCTGCTCACAAAAGGACATTGTGGGAGTAATGACTGCTAACTGATTACACTATATTTGTAAGTTCAAGAAGGTTGAGATTTTCCAAGTAGTTAGTTACATGAAAGTACAAGTGGTAAGTGGTCCTGAAGGGTCAGTGATTACATCCACTGCTTACATGGTGGTATTTCACCTTCATACCCAATGTTGACTCTTTTATCTTGCATGAATAATGTGATTTCTTGTCCTGCCATTCTCTGCATAAAATGACATACCAGGGGGGCAAAAAAGCAATTCTCAATCTAATCTGTTTTGCAAATTTGACAGTGACTTAAAAGAGCAGGAAGTTGTCTGTGAGTAATGACACTGCTTATTTGTTTAAATGTCAAACTTGAACCTCATCAACTTTCAGGGAATACGTCCATAAAGAATATGGGTTTCAGTTCAGCCAGAGAGGATTTCAGTGTCATTCATTTCTGAGGAAAACAGCTGTCAGTTTCATGAAAACAAAGAGCTTTGAGTATATCTTTTTTTTTTTTTTAAGTTGAATAAAATTGGACATTTCAGCACTTGGGGCTGTGGACAGTGCTCTCTCACTTGACATTATGAAACATCTACTCTAGAGATGTTTCTTTCCTGAGACTAAAGCACTCCTCAGGCTAGCAAACATGCACCCCTAAACTATGCAATTAGAATATGAAAACCATGCATCACAGGTCTGTGCAAGCCAGAATAAAATAACAGCAAAAAGGAGCAAATTTTATCACAGAGGTTAAGCCTAAAATAAAATTAGGGAAGGAAAATAATTATGATTTGTAGCTATTCCTGAAAAACACGTCAAAATTTTACTGCAATGCAATAACATTCCTCCCTCAGTGGGTTTTTGTTGGAGAGAATCACAGAACCATTAACCCCTCATGGTAATTTATTAATAGTGGACATAGATGCAAGGGAGAAAAGGAAATACATTTAATAGGCTTGCAGACACTGGGAGAAAAGAATTAATTCTCTGTATGCTTTCTAAATCTAGAGTGGAATATCAGTGAAGAATTCTGGACCTGAGGTCAGAAGAAATGGAACTGAATCTGAATGATGTTCCTTAATAAGTCATTTTATTTCTCTAAGTCTTGCTTCTTCTGTCAAATGTGGGTTACTCTGAGGTTAAGTGAGAGAGTGTATGGGAAGGAGTCTGGCACAGAGTAGGTATTCATAGATGTTCAATTTTGATTATTCATTTATCATTAAGTATTAGCATAATGCAGTGAAATGTTGCTATGCTAGTAGCCATGTATCTTAATTATTGTAACTCTAAGCATGGATGACAAGGAGAAGGGAAACAAGAAAATCATTATGATTAACAGACTTAACCTTACAACTGGTCCTAACCATGTGTATTTCCACCTTTCACATTTTCTGCCTCATCAAAACATTTCCTTTATGTTTGCCTTTAAAAAACTGCAACAACGTTAAAATAGCCTGAAAAAATATACAGACAGAGCCAACTAAAGTTCTCAGAGGATTCTTATCTTTCTTGTCAAATAATATTCTACCAGCTCTCTCAGGAATGCCTTTCAGTCACATACTACCAACTATTCTGCCTCCTGAATTGTCAAGGGACTACTGTGACTGCTTCTTACCCAGACTGACACATATGGGGAGAGAAGGTAAAAATCAGGCTAGCGCTGAGAGCCTGATAATTCTCTTATCATCCTCCACTGCAGCTACAAAGTCTCTACTTTGGACTTCAACACCTCCCAGCCTATTCCACCTCGCTCATCTTCTCCCCCTTTTTGTAACTGAAAATCTAGAGCATCTTCTCCTAGCCCCCCCCCCATCTCCTGTCATTTTCCACAGAGATTCCTTCCACACTGCCCTCTGCATTTAAACGCCTCCTACTCTCCATTCATCTAGGTGCACGCTCCTTCCATTCACAATTTATGTTCAATCGTCCCTCCCTTCCAAAGCCCCTGTTTTTTGTTTTTTAAGTCGATTTCCCAGCTGCCCTAATAAACTCCATCACCACAGCCACCATCTAGCCACGGCACCGCTTCTTCAACCCTCAGAAATTGTGCAGAGGTGGGGAGTGGGAGAGGAAATTTATGCTTGCATACCAACCTAGACAGCGACAAATAGTGAGAACCTAGCACAAAGCTTGGTCTAGTCTTTGGAAAAAAAGAAATCAGCTGCAAATATTTCCCGAGCCTGGAAACAAGCATGCTCTGGAAAATACATGGGTACAGTGGATAAATGAATGAATGGATGGAGGGATGAATGATTGCGATTTCCTTGGTACTTTTCTCAGAGGCCCCTCCTCCTTGCTCGCTCCCGGCTTGGCTCCTGTTTAATTCAGCTTCCTTGCATGAGTGCACCTCCCTGCTTTGCCTCTGCTCCCACTTCTTGCCCTTTCATTACCGCCTCTGGACTCAGCCTCAACCCCTCGCCAAAGGGCACTTGTACCGGGCTCACAAATCCTTTGTGATTTCCACAGCCCAGGAGAGCTTGCTCCGAAGGGGCACAGCTTCTCATCCTGCCAGCCTGACCTCTCCCCACCCCCGAAACACTCGTCCACGTTACACAAAAGGATGACTAATTCCCCCACACTCCATCAAATCCACCTGGAGAGCCCTGCCTCTGTCCCTTTCCCCGCGCTTGGAACCTTGGTGCTCCCAAAGGCAATGCGGCTCCCTGCAGAAAAAGGGATTACCATTCCAGGGCTCGGTCCTGGTTCGTAAAATCAGAAAACTTTTTAAAAAAATATAACCCCACCCCGAGAGCAGCCACCTCTTTGTGTGCATCCCTGGGGGGAGGAGGGGTCTTGGCAGCCGGGGGCGCGAGGACTTGGCAGCCCCTACCTGGGGCTGCCCGGCGGACACTCACCCAGGACGTTCCCAATGAGAGCCACCACGAACACGATGATGTAGCCGGCGATCAGGACCCACTCGTATTCTTTGGGGTGGAGGTATTCCCTCCACAGGTACCGCAGGAATTCCTCGTCGTCATAGTCGGTGGGGTTTAAAAAGGGCTCTTGAGTTGCATTCAGCTCCGGAGCAGATGACCAGTTGCGACAAGGCGGGGAGTCCTCCAGTTTGGTGCCGGACATCACGGGCTCCAGTCCGGGTCGGCTCAGTGCTGCAAGCGGCTCGGCCCCTGCCCCATGGGCGCCGCGGTCTGCGGCGTGAGGAGGCGCGGACAGGCGACCAGGGGCTCAGGAGCAGAAAATGACGTGAAAAGTTACGGAGCCAATGCCTCCGAGTCTCCCGCCCGCCGGGCAACTAGTCCGCCGGCGGGGCTGTGTCTGCAGGCGATGTTGCACCGGGAGGCGAGGAGTAGGCTGAGCATCCAGGGACTGGGCACCAGAGGCTGCAGCAGGGACACCGGGAGGGGAAGCTGCTACCGCGGCTAGGGCTCAACGACTCCTCATTCCAGCGCGGAGTTCGCAGCCCACAGCCTCTTCCCGCACCCGGGAGAGCTGGGGCTGAAGAAGGAAAAAAAAAAAAAAAGTCGTGAAAATGATATTAACCTGTTTATCCGTGGGTTCCATCTCCCTCTTTTCTACTTCTTTTTTGTTCCTGCACTTCTCAAGTGCAGTTTCTGTAAACACAGACTTGTGTAGGTCTGTGCACATGACAAGCCTGGCAACATAGGATTAATATAGGATTTGCAGATGCTTTTGTCTGGGACAGGTAAATACAAAGTAATGAGGGGCAGCCACTGTGTTCCTCAAGCAGGACGATGCAAAAGTCATTTCAGGCAAGTCATTTAACATTTGCTTGGCTTTGCCAACTTAACTCAGCTAGTACTTGATGAATCTTTAAGGCATCTCCTCCTCTCCTCCTCCCCTCTTCCCAAACTGGAGAAAGAGATTATATATATATATATATATATGGCTGGAATTTGTATTTGCAACAGCAAGTGTCATGTGAAATACAGCAGCAAATCCTTGAAGGACACTAAGGGTAAAAAATGTGATCATAGTTAATGTTGTCCAGCAGAGGTGGCACTGACATACCTCACAGCGTTAAACAGATTCTCAGTAGGATGTACACAAGAAGAGGGGCTCTCTCTGGGGAAGCCCACACCACGCTGGTCTTTCTTCTCATCGACTCAGGACTGATGTCACCTGCTGTTCTCTCATGGCTTGATTTTGTCTCTAAGGATAACATTTTGGGATTTGTTAGAGTGTGAGTTCATGACCCTTTCACTTTCAATAACCATGATAGGAGCATTGTATTTGATTGATTACAATCCTGGACATGGGAAGGGCCTTGGAATCATCTAGCCTAAACTTCAGCTTAATATTAGAAGCCTTCTGATAATATTGTTCATGTGTTTGCACCTAGTTTGGCTGTGACCACAATTCACTCCCTCCACCATCATGGGACTTCTCTAGAGGTTAGAAAACTCTTCTTTACATTAAAATAAGGTCTTAAACTGACATCTGTCTTTCTCAGTCTTTTAGCCCCAATTCCTAGTTTGCATCTTGGTGCTACATGCAGTAAATCCTCTACGTGACAATCCTTCACATAAGCATCACAATTCCCCCCACCCACTTCCATGCTTCCTATGTTCACTGTTCCCCAATTATTTCCATTGTTTTTCAAATGACACTATCTTCACAACCTACCTTCACTTGGTCTTCCTTTTATGTCAGTGCCCCTCTGCTGGACAGTTGCCAATATACTGCAGGGTATACAGCTAGGAGGAAATACAGTAATATGGTTTGCCAGTACAAATGTAAACTACTCTTTGGATGCAACCAATGTTTGTATCTAATTATTTTTTCAAAAGTCACAAGACGCTGTTTATTCATACTGAGTCTTTATTTAAGATCCCTCTCCCACCCCCAATCATAATTCTTCACGTTTGTTTTGTTCTTTACAGTTTACAAAATTCTTTCATGCTCCTTAATTTAAAACCCCCTGAGAGGTTGGCCCAGTTTTGCAGATGAGGAAACTGTTCCTGGAGAAAGTAAGTGTTTATCAAAGGTCAAGTGAGGAATCAGTGGCAAAATCTTCAGTTCTTCTGACCCCAGCCTGATGCTTCCATCATTCGACAGTGTCATGTTTCACAAGAAACACTATTGTGGTATTTTCCCAATCCACACTAGTCAAATTTCTTTTTAAGAGAAGGGAATAAATAGGCATTTTATTTTTAGACAAATATTTACTTAGTGCTCTTATTTCACTCAGAGATACAAGTTAAACAAGATTACTGCTTTCATGCATTTTACTTTCTACTGAAGTTAGAAACGAGTCAACTAATAACTACTTAAGAAGAATATGAAGAAGGGACAAGTGCTATGATGAAAGCCAAACAGGTGAAGTGAGTGGAGAATTCCAAAGGCCATATTAGAAATAGATGGTCAAAAAGACCTGGGTGAAGAGGTGGCCTGTACGTAGAGATACCCAAATGGTAAATGCACATATTAATTTCATTTTGTTAATTTGAGGCTTAACCAAATCATCTTAAATGCTGATGCTCTTTCCAAAGCATTAGCCGTTTCTCTAGACCTCCTGTCATCAGTAAATTTGACAAGTAGGCCTTCTGGGTCTTCATTCATGGTCATTGATACAAATCTGTTAATGTTATCCTGTGGTATAATATGTTCCTCTGATTTATTAATATTTGTATTTTCCACTTCCCTGTACTATTCTTTTCAAAATGGGGAAAGTTGTTGCAACTTTAGTTCCAACCTGCATTCATTAACCTCTGCAAATTCCTTGCTGTTGACAATCCATAAATATGGACCCCGTGCACTATTCCTATGTACTCAGTGCCATTACTTTTCATTTGGTGGCACTTCAACTTGTCAATACTTCCATATTTTAAGCTTTCTACCTGCAGTTAATCATCAGTCTTTCCTAAAAGTGTCAATAAGGAGAAATGAGAATATTTTCAAGATATTGTTCTGATATCTGCTTTATGCTGTGATAAGCCTAGATTTGTCTTGATCCTGAAAGGATTCCATTTCTGGAATCCCGCTGTCTAGGATTTACCGGTGATTTATTTTAAATATGCTACTCCAATGCCATACAAAAATTCACTCAAATATTCAAATTATCATTTGTTTTATATTTTATAAGCACATTAGAGAGAGATGATAAATATTGCAGGACTCATTTTGATATAATCTCCTTCATTAGATCTTTTATACCTTTTAGGTCATTTGAAAAGAATTTTTTGTTCTGTAGATATTATTCTCTTCGATTCCAGATCTTTCTGCTGGATGTAGGGAGAAAGAGACAGCCCAATATCATGAGACAGTAAAGAAAGTTCCAAATTTGTCGTGATGACCTCTTAAGGATGTTATAAGAATTAAATGAATTGATATTTTTAGAACAGTGTCTGCTATATAGAAAATGATCTGAAAATGTTTGTTGAATAAAATTTTAAGCTATATGATCTCGTGATATGAATAATATTTGCTTTACATATTAACTACTCTAAGTGTTAATATATTTCCTTAAAAAAAGGAATGTAGCTCACAATAGTCTGAGTAATTCTGTTTAACTACCCAGCTGAATTTTTTTGGCACTTTTATTTTAGTTCCCCCACTAGCCTGAATATTAAAACTGAGAAAGAAAAGGAAAATAAATCTCTAAATCAGATTTTTTGGTTCTCTCAGCAGTTGTAGTTAGGTTGCTCAGAGACCTCAGATTGTATGGGTTGTCCCAGATTTTCTATACTTTTTGCAGCTTTATAATAACACTATGGGCTCATTTCAAAAATGTTTCTGAGTATCTCCTTTGTCCCCAGGAGCACATAACTAAGAGCTGGGGACATAATGATCAACAAGACATAGTCCAGCCTCAATGATAGTCAGCCTCTCACAGTCCAATGGTGAATTAGAAGTGTTATCATTACAGAATCACTCTGTGAGTTTCTAGGGTAGAGGGATGCACAGAGTGTCATGAGTACATGAAAGAACACATAATTTAGCCTGGAGAGAACTGAATGGATGGATCCCCCACAGGGAAAGTCACTCTTGAGCTGACCCCTTGGAGAGAAGGATGCGATGTCTAAGTGGTTAAGGATAGGAGGTGTCCAGGCAGAGGGAACAGCACTGAGTGAAGACTTGGAAACAGGAGAAAATGTGGAGTATGTGGGCAAAACCAAGTGAAAAGTCAGGCTTGTGTAACTATCCCTGGCAGTGGTGTGGAGAATGAGTTGGAGAGGGTGAGTCTGAAGGTAAGGGCTGGTAGGAGGCTAGTAGGGTAATCCTGCTGTCCAAAGGAAGGTGGTAGTTTTGGGGATTGAAGGGAGCTGGGTATTATTAAAAAATTCAATTTTCTGAATAGACATCATCCAGGATGCAAGCATCTTGCTTTAACACTGCTTTAAGGAAGGCTGACTACACAATCATAGTATGTTTGAAGTTTATGTCTCTGTTTCTCTGTAAAATTTGAAGATTAAACTAAAGAAAAGAACAGAGTTGTTCCACTGTCGAATTTCCGGTATTTGAAAAGAAGTTGTTTTCCTTCCATCTTTTCTGTTAGAATGAAAATTTTTATTTTACCTCAAGAAATGAAAATGCATTATTTCAAGTTGGAGCACGCTCAGTAATGACTGTACCGATGTGACGGATTCGCAGAATAAATGCATTATTTTTGCAGGGTGTTATCTGACATCTGTAGGCTTCAAACACCACATTTTCTTACAATATGGTCTTGAGCTAGATATTTCTGGAAAAGTCCCTGCATCACAAGGGGCCTAGAAATATATTTTTCATATAAGAAGGAGGAAAGAGTCTTCTGATGACTTGTTACTACTAGGAGTAACTCTGGAGTGGATTCTTGAGAATGAAATCACCTCTTGCCCTAAAAGACTCCGACATTAACAAAATCCTTTGTCACCAATTATTACAAAACATTTCTGTCTCATCTGCTTCTTTTTCTTCCCATCCTTCTTTTACCCCTTGCCCTATTTTAATTAAGTTTTATTTCAGACAAGTTTCTTTGTGTTCCTTCATCACTCCTATCCTGAGTTATCAGGTCTGACATTTTATGCTCATGGTTTTTTGTTCAACAATATCTGAAATTCCTGCTCTATTCCTATCCCACGTCAAGCGTGAATAGGCACTGTTCCTCTCTTATTAAGTTTTTGTCTCCTTAAAAGCATAGATGAGTAAACAAGTAATTTAATTTAGTAAAGCAAATGTCCTTAGGAGTACACCCACAAAAGTCTGAAAAGGCAAGAAGAAACATGTACTCTCTCAAAGTAGGGTCAAGACTATCCGAAGGAGATATTACCTGCACTCAGAACTGAAGGATGAAGAGTGATAACCAGATGAGGGCAGATTTGAGAGACACAGTTGGGACCAGATGGAAGCAAGTGATTTGTCTGTGAGACCACGTGAACTGCATGCTCTCATCCGTGTTTACATCGGCCAAGCACTCTGCCAAACGCTCTGCCAAGCGCATTACGTGCACCAGCTCAATTTATCCTCAGAACTCTAGGAGGTAGGTCTTAGGAACTATTATACTAAATTTACAGATGAATAAAGTGAGACACAGAGAGGTTAAGTAACTTGCCGAAGGTCACACAGCTAGAAAGTGGCAGAGTCCTACAGCACAGTTGTCATGATCCAATTCCGGAAACATATGTTTTTCCAGTTACTCTATTCTGTTTCCACAGTAAAGAATCAAGAACTTTTCAGTATGATCAGCTGTTTCCTTTATTAGTATTCGTAATATGGAAAGTTTTGATTCTTAAAAAACATATTTGTAAAATTATATAAATTTCATTTATTTTAAATGTTCCCATTCTGTAAGATGGGAAAAGCCCAAAGGAACTTTTTGGCCAACACAATATTTTTAAAGGTAGTGTTGAAGAGCAGAATTGCAGGGGAAACTCCTGCAATTATACTCCTCAGGGTGATGTTTCCCCCAAAGTAACTCAATCTCCTTCTATGTTCTCCCAGGTATAAACATTTTTGTCTATACTATGCACATAAGGGCATAAATATTGTTTAATTCTTTGTTGTCACCCCAGACAACAGCAGCAGGTTGTATGCAGCTACTGGCAATCACTACCTGATGATCAGGGTTGAACTGAAGGGAGGAATTCCTTTTCAAAAGCATATATTTTGTGAAAAATTGTACATATGTGTCACCTTGGTTGATGTAAAACCATGAATATGTAAGTATACCATTGCCTATTACTAAATCATTAGTCTGGAAAGGACTTAATCATTTTGTCTAATATGCTACTCGATTAATTCACTTCCTCTTTCTGTAAACTAAAGTTTTTTTTTTTTCTTTTTACTGTGGAAAATGATTAAAATGGAAAAAAATAATGACAAAGAGTAGAAAAAGATCACGAGTTTCAATGAAATCCTACGGTAAAGTGCAGACTGTAACTTTTGGGGTGTTTCCCCACTCTAGGAAGTACCCTTCTCTGAGAACAGTCCATTGCCTGCAGCCACTCTGGAGATTGGCTTCCCAAGGAGACTGCCTGTGCAATACCTGCCTTTCTAAAGTGTACAACTCAGTGGTTTTTAATATATTTCTCATCTTGCGCAACCATCACCATTACCTAATTTCAGAATGTTTCCCTCACCCCAAAGAGAAACCCTATGACTTCCCATTTACTTATCTTCCCAGATGCTGGCAACTAGATTTAACTATCCTGGAAATTTCCTATAAATGGAGTCATAAAATATGTGGGCTTTTGTTTCTGCCTTGTTTCACTTAGCATAATATTTTCAAGGTTCATCCATATGGTAGCATATATCAGTATTTTTTAATGGCTGAATAATATTCCATTGTATGGATAGATCACATTTTATTTATTCAGCAGTTGATTGTTTCCTCTTTTTGGCTGTTATATGTAATGCTGTTATGAACATCCATGTACAAGTTTTTGTGTGAACTTATTTTTTCAGTTCTCTTAGGTATATACCTAGGAGTGGAATTACTGTTTCACATAGTAATTCTATATTTAACTTTTTGAGGAATTGTCAGATTGTTTTCCAAAGTGGTTATGCTCTTCTACATTACCGCTAGCAATGTGTAAGTTTACTAATTACTTCACATCCTTACCAATAATTGCTTTTTTCCACACTTTAGGAAAAAAAAATATATATATATCTGTCCTAGTGGGTATTAAGTGGTAACTCATTGTGGGTCAGATTTCTATTCCCCTAATGATTAATGATGTTGAGCATCCTTTCATGTCCTTATTGGCCATTTGTGTATCTTCTTTGGTGAAATATCTATTTGAATTATTTGCCTATTTGAAAATTTGTATTTTTATTATTGACTTGTAAGTTTTTAAATATATATTCTGGTTACTAGACACTTATCAGAAGCTTGATTTGCAAATATTAGTTTCCCATCCTGTGGGTCGTATTTTCACTCTTGGTAGTGTCCTTTGATGGAAAAAGTTTTTAATTTTGATGAAGTCCAATTTATCTATGTTTTCTTTTGTTATTTTGCTTTTGGTATAATATTTAAGAAACTGCAGACTAATCCAAGGCCCTAAAGATTTACACCTATGTTTCCTTTTGAGATTTTTATTGTTTTAGTCTTTACATTTAGGTCTTTGATCTATTTTGAGTTAATTTTAATATATGGTATAAGAAAGGGGTCCAAATTCTTTTCTTTTTCTTTTTTTTTTCCTGCATGTGGATATCCAGTTGTCCCAGAACCATTTGTTGAAAAAACTCTTCTTTACCCATTAAATGATTTTGGCACCCTTGTTGAAAATCAATTAGCCATAGATGTGTGGGTTCATTTTTGGCCTTTCAATTATATTCCATTGATCTGTATGTCTATGCTTATACCAATATAACAATGTTTTGATTCCTGTAGCTTCATAGTGTGTTTCAAAATTGAGAAGCGTGAGTCTGAAAATTTTGTTCTTTTTCAAGATTGTTTTGGCTATTGAGTATCCCTTGCAATTCCATATGAATTTTAAGATCAACTTCTCTATGTCTGAAAAAAAGGCAGTTGAAATTTTTATAGAGATTGTGTTGGATTTGAATTTGTAGGTCAATTTGTAGAATATTGTCATCTTAACAGTATTAAGTTTTCCAATTTATAAACATGGGTTATCTTTTAACTTATTTAGGTCTTCTTTAATTATTTTTAACAATATTTTATATTTTTCAGTCAATACAACTTGCATGTCCTTGGTAAAATTTATTCCTAAGCATTTTATTCCTACTAATGCTATTGTAAATGGAATTGTTTTGTTAATTCCATTTCCAGATTGTTCTCTGATAGTGTATAGAAATACAACAGATTTTTGCGTATTGATTTTGTATCCTGCAACTTTGCAGAACTCCTCATTAACTCTGTAGTTTTGTGTGTGTAAAATCTTTGGAGTTTTCTATATATAAGATGATGTCATTTGCCATAGATAGTTTTACTTCTTCCTTTCCAATCTGGATGTCTTTTACATCCTTTTCTTGTCTAATTAGCTAGAACTTGCTGTACAGTGTTGACTAGAATAGGTGAAAGTGGACCTCCTTGTCTTTTTCCTAATTTTAAGGGGAAAGATTTCAGTCTTTCAGCATTATGTACAATGTTACCCATGGGTTTCCATAGATGCTGTTTGTGAAACTGAGGAATTTCCCTTTTATTCCTACCTTGTTGAGTATTTTTATCATGAAAATATGTTGGATTTGGTCAACTTTTTTTACATCTATTGAGATGACCATGTGTGGAATGTCTTCCCCTTTATGCTATTACTATGGTGTATTACAATGGTTGATTAACCAATCTTATATTCCTGGGGCTAATCCCACTTGTCCATGGTATATAATCCTTTTAATATATTGCTGGATTCAGTTTGCTAATATTTTGTTGAGGATTTTTGCATCTGCATTCATGAGAAATACTGACTTGTAGTTTTCTTTCTTGTGATATCTTTGTCTGGCTTTGAAATGAGAATACTACCAGCTTCATAGAGGGACTCTGGTTTTGATTTTAGTTTTACTATTCACTATGATTCAAGTTGAGGTAATTACTCAATAACTTAAAGCTTTGGATTCCTCAGCTCTAGATTAATAATAACTTTATGCACACAAATTGTTGTGAGGGCTAAATGAGATTATTATGTATGCTTTGTAAACTGTCAATCACAGTATTTATGTCGTATTACAAGTGTTGATGTGGGTGGGTGTTAAGAATAATAGCAGCAATCCGGGTTGGGTTTGAATTAGAAACATACGTACCTTCACTAAGATTATTATACTTTATCTCTCTTGATCTTTACTATGGCTTGTATAAAATGAGTCACAATCATCCTAGTTGTATTGAAATACCCACATTAATAATAGTAATAATATAACTATAATAATATAACAATAAAACATATTAGCACTACTATATATACATTGAGTGCATATTGCCCCAAACCCTTGACATATATTAACTTATTTCACCCTCACAATGCCATGATGAAGGTGCTGTTACTTTTCTTCATATTCTAAGTGAAAATTGTACCTGAAGTTTGGATAATTTGTTCAAGGTCACACAGCTCAGAAGTTACAGATAATCAGTAAAATCTGTGACATAGTTATACTCATAAAGTTAGTTATTTTTCACTCTTGTTCAAGAGTTGCTCTCATGTTTATGTAAATAAAATGAATCAATTTTTACTCAAATATTTTTTCAGAACTATATACGTTTTCTGAAATAGCCAATGGATTTAAATGAAAGTAAAATAAGAATGACTCAATCTATTTTTTTCTGTCACCTTGAAAGCTAACTTCTTTACAAACTTTTTTCTATAATGCTGGAATAAATTAACATTATGCACATTGAGAACATCTAACAACAACCCTCGCACATCTCTGCAGTGAATAGCTCTGAGGCCTTGGCAATTCAGACAAGTTTTTCTGAAATAAAGGACTATACATTTATAGAAAACATTTAATACCATGGCTGAATATCTTCCTCTAAAGACAACAAGAAAGCTATCATCTTATTTTTTTAGATCTCTAGTAAAGATGTGAATTGGGGTTGATTTAAAGATCCTTGACTGGTTTTTGTCCTAACATAAAACAGTATTTAAATAAAATTTTAGCAATTGCAAAGAGGCTCAGAGTTCTAAAATATTTCTGTCCTTTAACTGGGTTTGTTATTTGGTATTTCACATAAAAAGTAGGGACAAGGCTTTGAAATTTAGTAGAGGCAAATCAGAAACAAACAAAACCATTATAACCTGGCATGGTTTGATTTAATAGGTTTAAACATATAGCATTAAATCAATAATGTAATGTATTGCCAATAGAATATGAGTGAGTTGATAAATATGTTTTGGGATTGCATCTTGAACACTGAGGTTGACCTGAGTGGGCATAATGGCAGGTCATGACCTTGGTGCATCTATCAAAGACAGGGTCCTTATTAGGTTACAATTACTCTTTTGTAGTTTTTATGAAGGTCATTGCTCAAAATTAAGAAATATAAAGTTTAGTGAAGTGCCATGTTGAAGTGTTTTAACTGTATCAAACTTTCTAAATAACTTTCAATTAGAAGTTCTAAGAACCAAGTGCATTTGTCTTGTTTAAATACTGTATTCCAAACAATTTTTGAAAATAAGTAACCAAACTTTATGTAAATATAATTAAATATAGATAGAGATTCAGGGCAGGTAAATTCCCTCCTCTCTTAGAATTTACCTTAAATCTTATTGAAGTATAGTTGATTTACAATGTTGTGTTTCTTCTGTACAGCAAAGTGACTGAGTTATACATATATATATTCTTTTTCATATTCTTTTCCATTATGGTTTATCACAGGATATTGAATATAGTTCCCTGTGCTATACAGCAGGATCTTTCTTATCCATTCTGTATATACTAGTTTGCCTCTGCTAATCCCAAACTACCAGTCCTTCCCTCCCCCACACCCCCTTTCTCCTTGGCAACTACAAGTTTGTTCTTTTTATCTGTGAGTTTGTTTTTGTTTTGTAGATATGTTGATTCATATCATATTTTAGATTCCAATAAATTTTTTTAAAAAGAATGAAAGAATATACCTTAAATCATTTAAATTCATTTTCAACTTCCAGTTATAGAATAAATAAGCCACAGGTGTGTAATATACAACATATATTAATAATATTGTAATAACTTGTATCAGGACAAAGGGTTACTAGACTTATCATGGTGATAATTTTGTAATGTATGTCAAATGTCATATCACTGTAATAAACCTGAAACTAATATAATATTGTATGTCAACTATATTTCAATAAACATAAATACATGAATAAATAAAAAGCCAAACCTCCACTTATGGTAAAAAATCTCAGCAACTTAAATATAGAAGGGACCTTTGTTAACCTTATAAAGGACACATAAATAAATAACTAAATAAATAAATAATAAAGTGTTTTAATACATTTATTTGTATCATTACAATTTTTAAAAATTATTTATGTTTTTGTGACGTTGATATCATAATGTAAAGTATGAATGATGGCTGGTACACTTTATCTGAAATGTGTTTAAATGGTTTATATTTAATTTCTAATTTATTGTTCATTGGCTTTGTCAAGATGTTTTGATATGTCCTCATTTGATCTTTCTTGTATTCATGCTTGATAAAAAGTGGAGAACAGAAAGCACAGCTAAAATTAATAATAATAGCAATTTCCCCACCTCGCTTTCTACCCTCAGTTGGGTCCACTTGCATTTATTGGTAAGATCCTGAAAAAGAGTAGCCTCATATGTCCTATTCCAGAGGAAAGCCCTGTTGTGTGGCAGTAAAGCCTGTTGGGTGTCCACACTAGTCTAAATGCATCGATGACCTCTTTTGAAATAGAATAACAATTATGAGCAAGCAGATTTTGGACTCTTAGCATTAATGGGTTTTTTTTTTCCTACAAAATAAATTCTGTATATGGTTGAAAGAAAACAAAGCAGAACTTTGGAAGAATTACAAAGATAGGAAATGACAGGGGGATAAAAAAGATTTGAAGGTCTAGGTAGAGGGAAGTTCGTTTTTTTATGAGGTCCTCTGTCTATGTTCACACTAGAGTAATGAACTAGATAATTGTCCTTAGGCTATAAGTATTCATGCAAATAGTTTTGAATAAAAGATATTAAATGTCCTCACTCCTGACAATAGCTAAGTTTACCACTCAAGGATAAATTAGGAAAAAAAATGTTTCTACCAGAAATGACCATTTTGTTTTCTTATGCTTCAAGGTCTCTCTCTGTAAAATGGCACTTGAATGCAGTCATCCCTCTAAAGGGGTGGTTCTTAAAATTCAGTGATTCCCATACACATTTAAGTATGTAATGAGTTGTGATGTTTTCTATTCCCTTTAAATTGTTTGTATAAACATACTTACCTAGTACTTGGAACTCATCCATGGATTTCCAAGTTCAGAACTCCAGCCCTGTAGAGTCTTAGCAATTGGAAGCATCTCAGAGATATGTCATTTTCCTGCCATAAATTAAGGAGCACCCATAAACTAAAACTGCATAGGAGGAGAGGATTAGCTTTCTGTCACAATCCAGTATTAGGTTTCCCTAGCAACCATCCTGCAAGCCACTCTAGCCATCTGCATCTGGAACAATTGTTTCACTCGAGTTTGATGTAAACACCTGAAGAAGATGATGCAGGCGGGGAAAAGGTGAGGGTGTCAATGCCTGAGAGTCACTTGATATAAAAGGAATGTCTTTCCCTATAATTTCCAGTCAACAACCATTATTCTGGTTAATAATTATTTGTGTGTACATGTGTATGTGCTGACATAATATTTTTAGTGAGCCACAACTTTATTTATTAGTCAAATTGACGTGTATTTCCCTATACATTCACTACAAGAGAGCCACCATATAATGTGTATTTTCATCACTTATGTACATTTTTGGTGAAATATCATGGATTAATTGATATCTTATAGTTTTATCCAAATATTGTTTCATATACATACTACAAATATATGAAAATAACCACAGTAAAGAATTAACTTACATTTTGTGAGAAAATAAGTATGCAATGGTTTTAAACATCTCCTAAACTGGTGCTTTCCCCAATTTGCTCTCTATTGGAAACATCTGGGAGTTTTAAAAAATCACAATGTCCAGGTAACATCTCATACTGATTAAATCAAAGTGTCTTGCAATGAGAGCCAGGCACCAGTAGGTATTTTCAAAAATTTAATAAGTAAACATTTTATTTAGGATTTCTATATCTACATTTACAATTGAAATGGACCCATTTTTAATTTAATATATTTGACATATAGCATCGTGTAAATTTAAGGTGTATGAAGTGTTAATTTGATATAGTTATATGTTACAATATGATTGCTGTTGTAGCAATATTTAACACCTCTATCACATTACATAATTATACTTTCTTGTTAGCAGTTGGGATAATTAAGTTTCAGTCTCTTAGCAAGTTTGAGGATTATAGTACAACACTGTTGTCTATATTCATTAGACTGTGCATTAGATCTCTATGGCTTATTTACTACTTATTGAAAGTTTGTACCTTTAAACACATTAATCAATCCCTCCATCCTCCATCCCCTGGTAACCACCCTTTTGCTCTCTGTTTTTTATGAGTTTGATACTTTTAGATTCCACAGATAAGTGATATATGGTATCTGTCTTTCTCAGTCTGACTTATCTCACTTAGAATATTGTGCTCAAGGCTCATCCATGTTGTCACAAATGGCAGGATATCCTTCTTTCTTATGACTGAATAATATTCCATTGTATATATATATGCCACACCTTTTTTATCCATTTTTCTGTTGATGAGCATTTAGGTTGTTTCCATATCTTGCCTATTGTGAATAATGTTGCAATAAACATGAAAGTGTACATATCTCTTCAAAATCTGATTTTCATTTCCTTTGGGTATATACTTAAAAGTGTAATTCTTGGATCATATGGTAGACCTACTTTTATTTTTTTGAGTAACCTCCATATTGTTTTCCATAGTGGTTGGACCAATTTGCATTCCCATGAAAAGTGTATAAGGCTTCCATTTTCTCCACATCCTCACCAGCCCCTGTTGTCTCTTGTCTTCTTGACAATAGCCATTCTAACAGGTGTGAAGTGATGTCTCATTGTGGTTTTTATTTGCAATTCCCTGATGATTTGTGATGTTGAGCATCTTTTCATGTGCCTGCTGGTCATTTTGATGTCCTCTTTGGAAAAATGTCTATTTAGTTCTTCTGCTCATTTTTTTAATCAGATTGTTTTTCTGTTGTTATTATTTAATTTGTATGAGTTCTTTATATATCTTAAATATAACCCCTTATCTGATACATGGTTTGCAAATTTTTTCTTCCATTCTGTATGTTGTCTTTTCATTTTGTTAATTGTTTCTTTTGCTATGCAAAAGCTTTTGACTTTGATGTAGTCTCATTTGTTGATTTTTGCTTTTGTTGTTCAGGCACCAGTAGTTTTTAAAACTCATCTGGTTATACTAATGTGCAACAACATTTGGAACCACTGCCCTAAATCCTCTCTATTCAAAGTGTGGTCCTCCAACCACCAGCATTGGAATCACCTAAGAGACTACTAGAAATGCAGAAATTGGGCTCTACCTCATACCTACTAAATCAGACTCTATATTTGTTAGCAATATCTCCAGGTGACTCATATGTATTCTGAAGTTTGAAAAACACTGATTAAAATTTAAAAGATAAATTAAACAAAATTCCTAATCAGAATAATATGTATAGAAAATAGTCTGGGAAAAAAAAATATTTGTATCAGAAGAGTGTGTGACAGTAATGTTAAGGAGAAAATTCTTTTTTCCACTAACCTTTACCCTAACCTGATATTCTGATTTTATTAATCAAACATCAGATACTTCATCTGCAGGATTGATTATTCCAACAAGGCATCTTGCATTTACCCAAGACTCAATTAAGATTTTTGACCTCTAAATGTCAGTTTTGTTATAAATCCATACTGTGAAAATTAATTTCTACAAGTCTTTTTCAGTATGGTAATAATAATTTTATAACAATGTAACTTTTCCTTGCTATTATGTGAGTAAATGATTGCTTTTACATTAAAGCAAGTGTCTTTTTTTCAGATTTTATGGCCTCCGAACTAGGTAACTTATACTGTATATTGTTGCTTTCAGAGATAAATTTTTAATGTATGCCAATTCCATGCAAATCTTATTATTATTCTCTACTATAAAATCATTTATTAGCTTGGTGATATTTGCTGCTAGTCTACTATGTACCAAAAAATTTTAAAGGGGAAGTTTTTACAAAGTATATACAACTAATAACATATACTGTTCATTTTGAAACTTAGGTTTATATAAAGTGCATATTAACAGATCTAAAGGGAGAAATAGAAAGCAATACAATAATAGTAAGAGACATCAATACTTTCATCAATGAATAGATCATCCAGACAGAAAATCAATAAGGAAACATTTGACTTGAACAACACATTAGACCTGGTGGACTTAACAGGCACTTACAGGCCTTCCATCCAAAAGCAGCAGAATACACATTCTTCTCAAGCACACATGGAAAGTTGTTCAGGATAGATCATATATTAGGTCACAAAACAAGTCAATAAATTTAAGAAGATTGAAATTATACCAAGCATCTTTTCTAACCACAATGGTATGAAACTACAAATCAATTACAAAAAAACTGGAAAATTCACAAATATGTGAAGATTAAACCACATGCTACTAAACAACTAAGAAGTCAAAGAAGAAAGAGAAATTTAAAAAATATCTGGAGAGAAATGAAAATGGAAATGCAGCAGACCAAAACTTATGAGATGCAGCAATATCAGTTCTAAACGGGAGTTAATAGCATAGCAATAAATGCCTACATTAAGAAACAAGAAAGATCTCAAATAAACAACCTAACTTTAAACCTCAAGGAACTAAAAAAAGAACAACAAACTAAGCTCAAAGTTAGTAGAATGAAGGAAACAACAAAGATCAGAGTGAAAATAAATGAAATAGAGACTAAAAAGACAACAGAAACAATAAATGAAATTAAGAGCTGATTTTTTGAAAAGATTAAAAAAAGATAGAGGACACTTTAGCTAGACTCACTAATAAAAGGAGAGGACTCAGATGAATAAAATCAGAAATGTGTATCTGATACCATAGAAATACAAAGGATCATGGGAAATACAAAGGACCATATTAACAATTGTACACCAACAAATTGTACAACCTAGAAGAAATGGATAAATGTCTAGAAACATACAACCTACCAAGAGTGAATCATGAAGAAATAAAAAAATTTGAACAAATTACTAGTAAAGACATTGAATCAGTAACTAAACATCTCCCAATAAACAAAAGTTCAGCACTAGATGGTTTTGCTGGTGAATTCTACTAAACCTTTAAAGAAAAATTAATACCAGTTCTTTTCAAACTCTTCCCCAAAAAGTAGAAGAGGAGGGAAAAACTCTCATATTCATATTATGAGGCTATGATTACCCTGATACCAAAACCAGACATGAACACTACAAGAAAAGAAAATTATAGGCCAATATCCCTGATAAATATAGAAAAAAGTGAAAAAAATAAACATAGGTTGGAAAACCAATAAATTAAGGAAAATATAATTCAGCATGCCAACTGTAACAGTAGATAGAAGAACGGAAAGAAGGAATAATCTCCCTACCAATGACTGCTGCATGGAGGGGTTGCAATTTATATCATAAGTAAAAGGACTATTCTGATTTCAGTAAATGGGGACAGAGAGCTCAGAGAGATCGGATACCAGTTTTTTGTTGTCATTTTTCGTTTTTTGGTTTTTTTAATGAGAAAAAGATATCATGTTTAGGGAATAGAAAGAAATTTAGTGTAACTATGGAATAGTGTGAGGAGACATGAGGTGAAGAAGGTGGAAAGGAGGCTGGGCAAGATTGTTGAGATTTTATTTGCCACATCAGAGAGCAAAGTCATTTCCCTGGGCGTGTACAATTATTGCTGCATGTAAGCAACAGCAAGAAAAGTGGTTTTCATTTTTTTTTTTTTTTTGGAAAGGACACTGGGTTTCAAATGGAAAATGGAACAAGTTGAGGGAAAAAAAAGAATCATTGAAGACGAAGTAGGGGTTTATTACAGCAGTCTACATATCAGATTATGAAGCCAAATCTGGCCTCTGTACACCGACACTGAATTAATTCTTGGATACAGAGTTTTAGGTGGAATAGAAAAGAATAGCTTTATTGCTTTGCCAGGCAAATGGGGCCACAGTGGGCTTATGCCCTCAAAACTGTGTGTCTGAATCTGGACGGGGTAGTGAGGAGTTTTATAGTAATGGTTCAAAGAGGGCATGATCCGCTCCTGGACATTCTTCTGATTGGCTGGTGGTGAGGTAAGTGGGAGTCAACATCATCAACCTTCTGGTTCCAACCAGTCTGGGGTCTACATGCTTGTGGTCAGCATACAGTTAACTTCTCCCACCTGGTGGGGGTTTCAGTATCTGCAAAACAGCGCAAAGATATTGTTATGTGTATCCCTTGATGGGGAACCTGGGCCCTGCCCCAAGGCTGCACTATTGTGTGTGTTTTTTTTAACATCTTTATTGGAGTATAATTGCTTTACAATGGTGTGCTAGTTTCTGCTTTATAATAAAGTGAATCAGTTATACATATACATATGTTCCCATATCTCTTCCCTCTTGCAGCTCCCTCCCTCCCACCCTCCCTATCCTACCCCTCTAGGTGGTCACAAACCACCGAGCTGATCTCCCTGTGCTATGTAGCTGCTTCCCACTAGCTATCTATTTTACGTTTGGTAGTGTATATATGTCCATGCCACTCTCTCACTTTGGGCTTGAGGATATGGGGAGGGGGAAGGGTAAGCTGTGACAACGTGTTTGGTTTTTTTGACCGTTTCTACCTTGTGTCTTCATCCCCTACCTTCCCTGATTATCAACTGTTTGAACCTGCTCGTTGAAGGTCAAGGAGGCTGAAATGAAGCCTAATTCCTGTAATCAAGAAGTGAGGGACACAGAAAGGCTTTTGTGTCCAGGAGCCTCACAAGGTCCTGCTTGGTATTTATTATAAAGACATAAAGTACATCAGTAATAAAAGGAATGGGAGAGGGAACACATTTAAAATACCAGTTGGGAAGTAAAATTTACAGGGTTAATGACTGGGAGAATATAAAAGGGAAAGGTAATGAGATAGGCAGCAAAGTATACATGTGGTTTTTCTTTGGGGTAATATGCTAATGATGAGGCTAATCACTGAAAAAGAGAAAAATAGGAAAAAAATGCAATTTGGATAGGGAGGACATTGGTGAGTTTAATTCTGGCATCTTACCCATGTGGAAGATCTTAGCTTTGTTCTTAAGAAGACTATATACTATATACTAATCCAGAGCTCACAGCAAAGCATGGTCTAGCCAAGAAAATTCACAAGTCATTAATCAACACAGATGCTGAATAGCTCATATCACTCAGAAATTGATGACAAGGAGACCAGAGCCTCAGATGCTATAGACCACCAATATCTGAAGGACACATGAAAGAAAATGATTCTGCAGATGATGTTGAGAAAGGGCTGTGATTAAGTGAGACACACAGGAGAGGAAAGAGTAATGTCACAAATGAATGTTTATGAGAACTTAGAGGAAATAAATGCCAGCCAAGGTCTGCTGCTGTTCAGTTTTCCCAAACATGATCCATGACTAAAGAGTGGATTCTGTTCCTTTTTGAAGGGGCTGATAATGACATAAAACTAATACAAAAGCTTAGATGTGATAACATGCTTGAAACTTAGTGTTAATGCATATCACGGAACAGACAGCGTCTGTTAGCAAGAAGATTGGCCCCAGACTACCCAGGTTCATAGCCTGGCTCTATCTATTGCACATGAGTGAGCCTGAGTATGATGCTTGCCTCCCTCTATGTCTCATTTCCCCAAGCATTAAGTGGATATCATTGTTACCCACCCTCATACAATTACTGTGTTGGTTAAATGAGATTTTAAAGGTTAAGAATTTAGAAATAGCTGGCACAAAGCAGATGCACTAAATAAATGTTACCTATTATTATAAACAAAGTATTTCTTTAGCTTGGCAAGGATCATCCAAGATTATATCAGTCACAATTATAATTCCAAATAAGACAGAAAACAAACAAAAAGAAATAGAAATCACTTTCTAAGCAAATCAATAAGTTTCTGACAAACTTTCCTTTTGAACAAATTATAATTTTTTTAACACTGCATTAAAAAAGGCAGAAACATTTGGGATGAAAGTGTCTGCAGAACCAAATGGTGGGTCTGTGGACTCCATCGTATTCAAATAACTATAGAATTAAAAGCATTATATTCTGTGTTCTAAGGAAAAACACAAAAGAAAACATGGTAGATAAAGATGTCAGAATTCCTAAACTAAAACACCAAATGTCTGGAACTATACCATAAGAAACCAAGACATTTAAACTCATTAAATTGTACACATCAAATATGTACAGTTCTTAGTATGACAATAATACCTCAATAAAGCAAGAGTTTGAGTGATGACTTTTCAAGCTATCTAGAACATTTTTAATTATACGGTAATTGATAAATACTGGAAACTGCTATTCTACTAACTTAAAAAAAGGATTTTTAAGTGGCAGTGTTTTACCCAATAGTTTAAAACTCTATCTGACTATCTAGAAATAGTAGTTTTTATACATAATGTTTTACATATAATGCCAGCACCTCTTTACCTGTCTACCCACCCACCTACCTAAGTAACATCTTTCAATATCCATTTTTTGTAGATTGTGCCCAGGTTCTGAGATGTTACAGGAATAGAAGTGCATTTCCAAAATGTCATCTCCTTACTCAAAATATTCTTACTGTTCACCACTTTTAATGGGCTTGAATCATAGGTCTTTCCTTGAAATAGGGAAAATGTGGATGACTCAGAAAGTATGGGTCTGGTAACACACACAACTGGAAAAATATTCATTATTATTAAATCTCAGTGTGTCCATTTTAGCTCAGTGCTACTTCTTTCATTTAAAAAAAGCAAAATCAAACATTTGCCCTCCCCCAAAAGAAAAATAACATATCTGTCCTCTATCAACTACTTATTTATTGAGGTTTCTAAAAGTCTTTGACAGGTTTGTATCCAATAAAATAAATATGGCATTAATGTTACTTTAAAAAAATAAGTGTTCAGTTGAAATGTACTCTAAAAAATGTCATAATTTTTCTTAAAGATTCTTTAACTATCTTTATGAAATTATTTAAGATTTGGCAAAGATAAATCTCACTAATTTATATTATGTACTGTTTTGACATCCATCACATCTTGATTTTACTCTTTAATTAATCACATTGGAATTTACAGTCATTTTTTATGATTATAATGTGAAATTTTACTGACATAGTTTTACAGTGCATTTCCCCTTTCTTGGTATTCTATGTCCTGTTAGTTAATGAAGAAAAAATACTTAGATGTATTTTATATGTTTTTGATAGCTTTCATTCTTGTTTTTGGCAAATTTTTTATACATATTTCATATTTGCGATGTTATAAATATGTATGCATGATTTAATAGTCACCACTAATTTGTTATCTGTTAAAATAATTTTTTATTTATTTGTTCAACTTCTGTCTACTTGTGATTGTTTTAAGAATAGATGTTTCCTTGGGGCTTCCCTGGTGGCACAGTGGTTGAGAGTCCGCCTGCCAATGCAGGGGACACGGGTTCGTGCCCCGGTCCGGGAAGATCCCACATGCCGCAGAGCGGCTGGGCCCGTGAGCCATGGCCGCGTCCGGAGCCTGTGCTCCGCAACGGGAGAGACCACGACAGTGAGAGGCCCGCGCACCGCAAAAAAAAAAAAAAAAAAAAAAGAATAGATGTTTCCTTGGAAAGAGATGTTATAGATTTTTAAACATCTAACAGGTAGGTCTAAACATCCATAAACTATTTTATCCATCTGAAATACCTCTTCCTTTAAAGAAATAATAAGCTCTTCCATAGAAGTAAATTTTTTTGCGAAAGTCATATTCTTTAAAAAAAATAAAATCAGTATATTTATTAGCAATTGGAGAACAGTATGACATAATGGACAGATAATTAAACTGCAGTCAGGAGTATTTTCTTCTGTCTTCCCTTTGTAAATTTAGGTACTTTGTTTCTCTTTCCTGGTTTTCTCATGTAGAAGATAGAGCCTTAACTGTTTCTGGCATATGTGTCTGTCAAAGTGCCCATCACTTGATAAGTGATCAATAAACACTTGTTGAATAAATGTTAAAAAGCTAGTGAGGGAAGGGGCAGGAATTCCAAGCCAGGGGCAGCCACCTCTGAAAACCCTTCTCTCCTCTGTGCTCCTAATCTCTGTCGGAGAAGATTCACCTGTATCTCATCTAAAATATTAAATTCCTTGCGGGTATACATTTGCAAGGCAATGCTAACATAGTCTTTCTAGGCAACTATGAGTCTGTAGAAGAAAACTGGAATTAAATTGGAAAGACATAGGTTAATGTCCTAGTTCTACAACTTACTTTTGTGTGTGCTTCTGGTTCTACATCATAAAATTATGGTTTCTTTCACAGTGTCTGTGTATGTGTCTTTTTTTAAAGAGCATATAATATATAAAATGCATTTTGTAAAATCTAAATCTCTATAAGTACTTCCTAGGATTACAAATAGTGTGCTGTGATGCTGTCCCAAAAGGGCTTGATGGGAAAGAAGGCAACATTTTAAAAAATGTTTTTTTCTTTTCTCTCTTCCTCACCTGTATGTGTTCCTTAAAAAAAAAAAAAAGGAGTCCTTTTGGAGTCATCTCCCAGGAAACCATGGCAAGAAGATCTGCGTGAAGAGGTTGGAGGAAAGACTGAATCCACTTATGAGGAAACTATTAGTCAAATACAGAGCAAGGGACTCCCTAATTGACTAGAACTCTTCAAAACCAGGCTGGAACTCCCTAACCACTCATTTCAAGTTTTCTGTAGGCCTTAATATTTTCAATATCATGAGAGAAAAAGGAGAGTGGGCAAGGAAGGATGCAGAGATTGTGGGAGACCTCCTGCTGGTTCTCTGGTCACTCAGAAAGAGTCAGATTAGATTAAATTCTACAAAAGTCAGGAGCACCATTTCATAATGCTTTGTGGTTTGTCTGGACAGGAGTCAGCATGCACAGACAGAGGTAGGTACCTGAGTGTCCTGAGATGCAGCAGTAATATTTAATAGAGTTAATTAAACCCCCGTGGCTCACTTTCATAATGAAAACAATGACATTTCACAGATATATAGTTTTAAAATTACCCCACCAGCTTTAAATATGTCAAATTGGTCAATTTTATGCCTCCAAATTTCAAAGAAAAACACCCTTTCTAAAAAAATCTTAAATGATTCTCTTTAGATTCCACTTACTTTACTTGGGGTACTAGGTAGCAAGATTTATTTGTAGTTTAGAATGATGTTTGTTTCCTCTTTGACCAATATAGAGAAAACAAAGAGTTCTTTGCTGAAAATCAAATCAGGACCAATTATTATGCCTAATAGTACCTGGTATTTGCAGAGCACCATTCTTTGAAGTTTGTGGTTTTCCCAGTGCTTTTATTACACATGATGTCCTTTGATCCTGCCACCATTACGTGTGGAGGGAAAGTCAGGTATCATTCTATTGTACTAATAAGTGCAACTGAGACTTTAAAGATTACAGAACTTGTCAACTTCCTTAAGGAGTACTAAGTGAGTAACCAAACAGAGTCACAAGTTCAGCCATATCAAAGCTGGGCTTCTTGAGCTTCCAGTCTTTAGTTAATTTCGTATATTAATCTGCCCCTTAAATAACAGTAATTAAATATCTCTGGTATATGGAGGTGGGTTTCTGGCTTGCTGTAGTTGTCTCCTAACTGACTTTCCTATTTGCACTCAAATCCCATTCAGTCTAGTCCTCAGATCTGGCCAGGGTCGGCTTTAAAACACAAATTCAGTCACGTTCTTCTCTCCTACAGCAAAACCTTCAATGGCTGCCATCATATCTAAAAGTGAATCCATGATTCTAATTCTGACCTCGGAGGTCCTCCAGGATCTAGATTCAAGGATCAAGGACCCTTCTTTCACTTCACACTTGAGCTTTTTTTTTGCCTCGGCCACCCCCACGTCTTGCGGGATCGCAGTTCCCTGCTCAGGGATAGAACCCCTGGCCACAGCAGTGAAAGTGGGAGTCCTAACCGCTGGACTGCCAGGGAATTCCCTGCTTCTTAAACCCACCAAGGGGACTGTGACCTTGGGCTTTTGGTGGAACACTCTCCTTCCAAATGAAAATGCAATTTGTGCTTCTAAAACCACACTTCCAATTTTGTCTGGATGATTGATTTAGGTCTCTGCTTCCTCTCAACTCCTCGGAGAGTTCCTCTATCTTTACAGAGATCCCCACTCCCATCCTCACCACCTATCCCTCTTACCTGCTGCATTCCCAGCACCTGGAAGGGTACCTAGCAAAAGTGAGTCTCAACAAATATATGTTGAATGAGGAATGAACAAATGAATGGATGAATACAGTTGAGATGGAACAGACCAGCAAGGTTGAGTTTTTGCCCATGTTAGCTGCCCATATGGAAATATTCATCAATGTCCTGGAGATGTGACTTAACTGCCTACTTTTGGAAGCAATCTCTTTCCAGGGAATCTCTAACCATCTGGCTGTTTAGGCAGTTTAACATGACACATGTTAAAATTTTAGCTCTAGAAAAAATTTAAGACGAGGATTATATTTCAGAAGGAATTAGTTCACATAAAGCAATGTTTATAGCTAAAAAACAGAGTTTTTTTTTTTTAACATCTATTCCTCAATCTGTTAGCACCAAGGCAGCAAAGGCACATTGCTTTGCAACACCAGTCACATATTTCAACAAGGAGAGATTTCATTTTAATGAAATATTACTTTCTTCAGTTATTAGATTAACTTATTCATTGATCTGATCAAATTCACATTTATAGTTTACATTGCAGGATCTCACCTACACACATTTTGTTTAAAGGAGCTCATGTTACTTGCTGGAGACAAATATGCAAACTACTTCTGCCTTAAATTGGATTGTTTCATCAACTGTATCATGTGAAATATCTTTATAGGCAAATGTTTCAGGACAAAAAAACTTTAACAATTTCATCTTTTCAGCATGCTTGAAAACTTAAAGCTTCTTTCTTTTTTCTTTTTTACTGATCATATAAAATGGATTTAGAAAAGAATAATTATAAAATTGAGCATTGTTCTTAACCATGAAATGAATTCCAAGCTTCTTGTACCTGTGTGGAGGAAGGAAGGGCAGAGTTTACCATGTTTAGAATATCAGCACTAAGAACTAGGAAAAGAAGAGACTTGAAAGCACAAAGTTCGTCTGGCTACATTTTTAATGTTCAGACTCTGGTTCTTATATTTCATAGTATTTGGTCTTTTGTTTCCTCTATATCAACCCAACAAATCATCAGTAACAACTCAGTTTTATTTTAGTGCTTGACTGTCTAGAGAGCACACTTTCATAAAAATTATCCAATTGGTTCCTCACAATTACCCAGTAAGACAGTTGTAATATTTATATATTTTTACATTTAACCAGTCTGAGGCTCAATGAATTCCACAATCAAGAACCAAAGCAAGGACATTTGACTCTGCGGTCCACCTTTTTTTCCATTAAATCATACTGCTGCTTTGATTTCTAAGATTTAAAATTATTCCAGTCATTTACCTAGCTGCTCTCTCAAGCTTTTTGAGTTCAGAGCAATACTGAATGAAAATCCTTCCTTACAATTGCCTGATGCTTCTAGCTACTAAAATATATCACAGCTCTATCTATCTGAAGTAATACAGTAGATCTTGGAAGTTTTTAATGCCTTGCTATCAGTAAAAAAGATAATTAATAAGCAAACTTGCAGGTATATTTATTCCTTCTCTCTGTTCTGACATTAAGTTGGATGCACCTAAAATCTCAGTTCCTAAACCAGAATAGTCAGTAATCTCAGAACAATAGAGGCTGTTGTTTTCACAGAGCATTGAAAGGTTTTAGCTGGCTACCTTTCAGGCTGTTGACACATTAAATGTGGCTAGCATACATGATGTGTTTGGGGTTAATTTAAATGTATTTTATTCCTTGATTCCTTGATTCATTTGTATAAATAGAAATTAATTGCAGAAAACCCAGGTATAGGAAATTACTTCATAATGATTTCTAATGCTCTTTTTCATTCCTGTGAGCATTGTTCATCTAAGGTCAACATGGCAGGAGACTTTCTAGTGCTGACTCACATCCACTTCTCCTCGTCTTCTGGGCTCACAGAAGGTTGAACTTTCCCACCATGTGACTATTCCTGGATAATGGTCTATGAGAAGAAATGTTGAAGTAGTTAATTGCTGGTATGAGACCCTTCAGTGCTCTCTTCCTCTGCCTGAGCAACTAAGGAGACATCAAGATGGCATAGCTGCCAGATAGAGAGGCTTCATCACCAGGGTCTCCACTTGGAGTAGGACCTCCTCCCAAATCATGCAGGCCATGAAAGCAAGAGTGAGAAAGGAATTTTGAGGGGATAGGCTACTGAGATATTCTACTTTAATACCAAAGGTTATGGTCAAAGGAGCATAGGAATCGGATTCATTCAGAAAATCTGGATAACATCCAATTTAATCACTTTGTCAACTTGGAGAAGTCATGAAATTTGTTGTTTCATATTCTTCCTTTCTAAAGTAGAGATGATAAAATATTACCTATCGACTTGGAAGAGTGACTATGAAAATCAAATTGCATAGTATAGGTTGAGTCACTCTGCAATTTATGTTCCTAAATGTGGTAACATATTTTTGATTCCTTTGAATTGTGGTTTTCTGATTAAAGGAATTTATCTTCCCAGTCTCCTCATTCCCTTCCTATAGAAAAAGTAGACAAGAAGACCAAAGTTAGAGTGTGGGAATGAACAGGATGCCTTTTTTAAAAATTTTAACTCTTTGCTGTAATCATACTGAGGCTCAAGATTTCTTAGAATCAGGTCTTCCAGACTCAAGTTCAATTCCATGATATTCAGTGTTTCAAATTGGTTTATATGGTTTTCCACTTTCACTAGCTTTGAACTTCAGAGAACCAAGACACTCCCTTACACTTCTTTTAGTACAATGTGGAACACAAAGTAAACTAGGTGTTGAGAGAGCATCAAAGCATTTCTGGTGTGACCAAGATGGTAGAGTAGGAAGACCCTGAGCTCATCTCGCCCCATGGGCGCACCGAGATTACAACTCTTTACAGAGTAACTATTGACAGTGATGACATGAAGACTAGGAGAAAGAATTTTCCACAAAACAAAAAATATAAAGAAGGAACCACAATGAGATGCATAGGAGGAGCAGAGATGTGTTTTATTTAAGACCCACACCCCCAGGTAGGTGACCACAAATGAGAGGATAACCATAATTGCAGAGGCTTTCTACAAGGACTGAGCAGTTGGGCATCACATCAGCCCTCCAGCCCAAGAGTTCTGCACCAGGAAGTCAAGACAAGCTCTCAGAACATCTAACTTTGAAGGCCAGCAGAGCTTGCAAACAAGAGAGACAAAGGCTGTGGGAGACTCCACTCTTATAGGGCTTACACAAAATCTCACAGAGAGATTTTGGGTCCCAGCACAGAGGCAGGCAGTCATTTGAAAGGAGCCTTGTCAGACCCCATTGCTCATCTTGGACAGCTTCCCAGAGAGACAGGAGGCAACTGGGACTCCCCTGGGTATACAGATACAAGTGGGAGCCATTTGGGGGAGCTCATTCTACCATGCGAACAATGATGATGGCAAGCATCATTTTGGAGTCCTCCCTCAGCCCATTAGTTCTAGGGGCTTACTCTCCCAACAGCAGGCCAGTTAAATCACAAATAATCAAAGAAATGTAAATCAAAACCACAATGAGACATCACCTCACACCTGTTGGAATGGCTATTATCAAAAGACAACAAATATCAAGCAAGTGTTGATGAAGGTGTGGAGAAAGAGAACCCTCAGCCACTGTTGGTGGGCATGTAAATTGGTACAGACACTATAGAAAACAGTATGATGATTCCTCAAAATAAAAACTAAAACTATCATACAATCCAGCAATACCAGTTCTGGACATTTTTTCTGAAGAAAACAAAGACACCAATTTGAAACAGTATATACACCTCTATGTTCATTGTGGTGTTATTTATGGGAGCCAAGATATGGAAATATCCTAAGTGCCCATCAATAATTAATGGATAAAGAAGATGTGGTATATATATATATATATATATATATATATATATATATATATATATGTGTGTGTGTGTGTGTGTGTGTGTATGTGTTTATATATATCCAAGATGTGATATACACAATGGAATATTACTGAGCCATAAAAAGTGTGATATCTTGCTATTTGCAACAGCAGGAATGGACCCAGAGGGCATTATGCTAAGTGAAATAAGCCTGATGGAGAAAAACTAATACAGTATGATTTCATTTATATGCAGAATCTAAAAAACAAAACAAATGAACAAACAGAAAACAGAAACAGACTCATAGATACAGAGAAGTAACTGGTAGTTGCCAAATGGGTAGCGGTGGGGAATGAGTGGAATAGGTGTGGGAGATTAAGAGCAACAAACTTCCAGCTGTAAAATGAGTCAGGTAGATGTAATATACAGCATAGGAAATACAGTAATAATTTTGAAAAGTGACAAATGGTAATTAGACTTAACAGGGGTATCATCTTGTAGATGATACTCTCTTGTACACTTGAAACATAAGTAAGTCAATTATACTTCAATAAAAAAGAAAAATTTTAAAATATAAATAAATGACAAAGAAATATATAGGTAAGTAAAAAGAGAGTATTAAGTCAGTTTATACTATTCCTTGGATTCTTAAACACAATTGCCCAGTCTAGCAAAGCAAGAAGACCAGCAAGACCAGTAAGTACTCCTTGTGTATCTCCTTTACTGAGTGAACAGGCACAGCCGAGAAGAGAAACAGGCATAAAACTAACTTTCCAAATTTGAGCCATGAAATTTGACCGTGGTTTGAGTCCTCCAAACATAAGATATAATGGGGATATGGTGTAACTCTTCAAGCTCTCATCTAATCCTCTCTCCATTGAAGAAACAAAAACAGTGCAGTCATTAGAGACACACTCTAGGTAGTAATTAAAAGCGGGCTCTCTGAAGCCAGGCTGAATTCCAGCTCCGCTACTTACCGAGTTACTCTGAGCATGTAACTTCTTCATGCCTCAGATTTTTCATATATAAAGTAGGTATAGGGCTTCCCTGGTGGCGCAGTGATTGAGAGTCCGCCTGCCGATGCAGGGGACAAGGGTTCGTGCCCCGGTCCGGGAGGATCCCACATGCCGCGGAGCGGCTGGGCCCGTGAGCCATGGCCGCTGAGCCTGCGCGTCCGGAGCCTGTGCTCCACAACGGGAGAGGCCACAACAGTGAGAGGCCCGCGTACCGCAAGAAAAAAAAAAGTAGGTATAATAATGGTACATAGCTTATACATTTGTTTTGAAAATTAATCTATGTAAAGTGTTTTGAAAAAGTCCAAGACATAGTGAACACTATAGGGCTTACTTACTGTTGTCTCCTTTTAATCAAACTCCAAGTTATTCTAACACAAAATGAAAAGAATTGGATGCTGTAAAAGATGGGAAGAGTTTTGGGGAAGACAGAAGCATGCATTTTTGCGAAACTTTCATGAACAACTGAAGCAACAGAAGATGACTAAAGATGTTGTTAGGAACATTTTATTATTTTGTGATTGATAAAATCTATAGGACTCTTCAATCTTTTGGGCTCAGATTTGCATTGCTTTCCATGGAACACATTTGGGTGAACCGATGGTTCATGTCTAAACTGAAATCTAATCTGCCACAAAACTATCGCTTTCCCTATTTCTGATAAAATCTAAGTGTTTTCCTGGTTCCTTAAATATGGGAATTCAGTGTCATTTTTTGGGTCCTACATATCTCCCTCTTTCAAACCCAATCAGTGGCAAATCCTGGTCAAATATGTTCACAGGTGTCTTTACCACTTCCTTTCTGTTACCATTTCACAAAGCTGGGTCCTCACCTTCCTGCTGCTGCATTGCTTGAGGCTTCCCAGCAGGCGCTGCTACCAGCGACCCTCACCTCACCATTGCTAGAGTACAAGAGAAGAGATGGGTTTAATTTTTCCTTCCAAGGGTACAGATTTCAGAAAATAGCCATTTGAGTTCACTTCTACTACTAAAAGTAACCAAGTGGTAGTTTTATTCCTAATGTGATAAGCCACATATGAATTTAAAGAATAGTAATGCCCCATTTTACATATACATACAGAAACTGATAGAATGGCACACATATATAAGCATGTTTTATATATGTATATGTATAGGTATATAATGGGGCATTGCTGATATAGATATACATATAGATATAGGTATATCTGTCTTTTCCTTCTTAGAAGCTACAATGATTCTTCACCAGTAGCTGTTCATACTAGCATGAACATGGATGTTAGTAGTGAGTTCAGATCCAGCAAGTAATTCCTGACTTTCAGATCACTATGCAACTGAAGAATGCTTTGAAATGAATATCATATTTTTACTTTGAACATTTGTTATTTCTGACTTGATGCATACCCGTTCTGCATTTTATAAGGGCCTCCATAGTGAGTGTGTATGTGTGTATACAGCCCCCTACACACATACACACGCAAAGAAAGAAAGCAAGTGAGAAGAAGATGCCTGTCAACTTCAATTCTGTATGCATAAAAATGCATGAGAGAAGGGACTGAAAATGTAGGGGCAAAAAGTCAGGAAATGTCAAGCTTGATAGGTCATGCCGAGGGGAAAAATGTACTCTAAAAATGTCCTACCATTTAACATACTGGTATTAATTTGATTTTATATTCAACAAGAATATGTTATGTATATCCACGATCATATCTAGATTGTTATTCTACCAAGCTAAGACTTCTGTTGCTCAGTGGAGCTCAGCATTTCAAGGCTGTTAATCTCTGCTTGTCATTCATGCCAGTTTTGGTGTGTGTTTTTTTGTAGTACAGGTTTTCTTTTTACATATACCAGACACATTAATCCATTAAATTTCAGGACACAGTACAAAAAAAAAAAAAAACAATTCAACTAATTCATCTGACAATGCTGTTCATATTCATGATGCCATTTTTTGTTGTTGTTGGTTTGTTTCCTAATAATAAAGAAGGAGACTTAGGGCTGTTGGGCTGATATATATTTGGGGGTCCCCCCTTCCCCCCTCCCCCAAACCCCACCAGGGTGAACAGGAGGAGGAAAAGGGAGGGCAGGGCCCACAGCAAAGTTTCATAATCTTGAATCCAGTGGGGGAGGAGGAGAGGAAAGGAAGGAAAAAAAAGGAGAAAATATAAATCCTATAATACATACAACAGAGTGGGGATGGTACAGACATGAAGCTGAGGCATGGGATGGGCCGCTGGGGGTGGGTGCAGCAGAACCTCCCCCACATTCCTTTCTCTCTTTAATGCTGTTTCCGTAGTTACCAGGCTGAGAAGCCCTCTCAGAAGATGGGACCAGGAGAAGAGAGTCAGGGACTCAGTTGGGACCCCAGCTATAGCTGTTGTAGGCAGACTTGCTGGTCTGGGGCTTCTGTGGGATGGAGCTGGTCTGCTTACATTGCCCACTGCCTGTGTGGCCATCCTGCTGCACGTGATGGTGAAGGATCTGGGAGTGAGGCTGCTGATGGGGGGTCAGAATGTGCCTAAAGGGGGCAGGTGGGTAGGCAGCAGATGTGGCCAGATTGATGCCCCCTACTTCCTAGGGATGAACGCAAGTTGAAGGAGGCAGCAGGAGTACTGGAATGAAAACCTTGTTTCTCAAAGGCCTGCTGGGTTTTGGAGTACACAGAACCTGAGATATCTGGCACACCTGTGTTACTGGAGGTGACTGATACACCAGTGTTGTATCCATGAGACCCATATCCACTTGGCTGTTGGGAAAGGGTGGCTGATGCATTCACACTGACAGTCACACCATGCTTCTTGGAAGAGGTAGGAGCCACAGGGAACACAGCAGGCCCATACTGGAAGGTGCTGGGGAGGCCCGGAACCCCTGTGTAGTATGGCAGGCTGTTGTAACTGTAGCCAGGATGCAGCGCCGGGTTCAGGAATGTCTGCTGCATGGTGTAGTGAGTCTGTGTCTGGTTATGCTGGGGCTGGGCTAAGGCTGTGGCTGTGGCTGGGGACGAGGCATCCCCATGGCCGAACTTTGTGAGGTCACCAGAATAAGTGTTGCTGGCCAGGCTACCATCCCTCCCAGTCAGCGGAGTGGTGGGTGTGGGAAATGGGAGGCTGTAGTAATCCAATGGAAATCTTGTCTGAAGCATCTGCAGGTCATCATAACCATATACTTGTGGCGGGTAGACATGTAACAGCCCTGGAGCCATAATATATGGATTAGGCAACAACAGCAGGACCCCAGGAGGGAGGTTGGGAGGAGCTTTTCCTGAAGTCATAGCAACTGAGCTTCAAGTGGAGGCTATGATGGTAGAGTTGCTGCCTAGACTGAGGCCCAAGCTCCTGCCACTATTGAGACTGGAAGAGACACTGACCATTGGTGCAGAGACTGTGCTGGATGTGGTGGAGAAAGTGCTGGAGGAAGAATGAAGATTTGCCTCACTCTCCATGCTTGTGTGCAAAATAGTGGATGTCGAAGTCCGCTCAGAAGATGTTGATGATGAAAGGGTATTCTGCTGAGAAGATAACATGCTGCTGTGTTGTGTGCTGGTAGTATTTGGAATCTCCTCATTGTGGCTCAAGCCACCCAAGGAGGATGAGTACTGATTGGCTGTCGTCAGTAAGGAATTTGCAGATACCGTTTCACTGAGAGGGGGGATGCTAGAAGTGGAAGGTGCAGAGCCTGTAGCATCTTCAACAGATTGCGGGTTCTGCAACTGCATGGCCTGCACAGAACTGAAGCCATTCTTTGCCTGAGTCAAGTCCTTTTGGGGTGATGAAGAGATGGAGCTGGGTTACCACTGAGTCTGTGTGGATCACTGTTCATAAAGAGGGCCCTGAGCATTATTTTGGGAGGTATAGGTTGTCGACTGAATTGGGCCACTCTGATAACTGGACTCCTGGTTAGATGAAATTGTGGATGAAGATTCACTGGCCGTGCTGGTATAGAGGCTACTTGGAGCCTGGCTTGAAGAGGTGCTCGTGGTGGGAGTAGACTCATAATCAGAAAGAACAGACTCTGACCCAAACTGCAATGCCCCAAACTGCAGGCGGAGCCCTGAGATATGTGCTGAGCCAGGCATCTCAACAGCCAGAGCAGGAATCTTAGAAGTCACGGAGGCTTTTTTCTTCTGCTGTTTCAGTTTTTGCTGAGCTGGCTGAGGACTGGAGGATTGTTTGTCTGAAGACCCAGGAGACATTTGAGGAGTTGAGGTGGATTTGCTTGGCAGAGGAGAACACGGGTTGGGGCGGGGAGGTGCAGCAGTGGAGGTAGCCACTGTGGGTGGCTTCTCCTGAAGGAACACCTCCATCACAGTTGAAGACGGGGTGAAAGGCTAGTGCTTTGTAAAGGGGCTGTGCACTGTTGAATCATTTGGGTTCTTCAAATCATACTGCATCAGCGATAGGGATTGTGTGGTGGAGCCCATGTTCCAAGAGGAGGTGGTGGTGGTTCCAGATTGAGAATGTTGAGCTGCCAACTGAGCCAGGACCTGAGCAGTCTTGAAGTGCTCCAAGAACTGAGAGCCTGTGGTGCTTCCACTTTTAGCTTCACCAACATCACCAACTTCTTTCCCTAACATGCTCACCATACTGTGATGAGAAAACATGTTCCCTGAAGCAGGCTGCGATATGGCGCTCTGCTTCGAGTTACTGAAGACCAGAGGCTGGAGAAGAGAAGGAGACTGAGATGGATCCAGATTAGATGAATCATTCCCCCTTGAAGGCAGTGTCTTCCCCAACAGAGCAGCAAGGTCAATTCTCTGACCAGCAGTGATTGTCACATTCTCCACAGGCAGATGCTCTGACGACACATTAGAGGCAGTGAAAATCTTGGTCTCGGAAAGATCTTCATTCCCGTCTTCAGTTTCCCACTCCTCTGTTGCAGTCCTCTATGCACTCATCCTATCATCGGGTTCAAAGTGGCCAGTGCTGTTCTATGTATTGCAGCTGTTATTGACATAGTTATCAGTATTTGCCAGCTCTGCATAATCAGCTGGATTAAAGGTTCCCATTCCTTGAGCAGAAAACCTTCCTCCCCACCTACCAGAGTCACCTCTGCCTCGGCCATGACCTCTTCTGCCTCTTTCTGTGCCTCTTCGAGAAGGCGCTCCACTCTTGGTGCCATCTAACCCATTTTCCTGACCTCAAAACTCTCGTCCATGGCTGGCACCTCTCCCCCGTCTTGGTGACCCACCACGTCGCCGACTATAGTCTCTGTCCCGGTCTCGATTTTCTTTGCCCTCCTTGTTGGATTCCATTTGGCCACCATCCTTCTGTCCTGAGACTCCCTTCTTCTTCCCAACCATCTCCCAGGAATGCATATCTGGGTTTCCTTCCAGCAGTACATTGATGGCTCTGTTGACATCTCCATTGCAGTCATGCAAAGCAATGACACATTCATCCTGGTTCTTGCCTGTGATATCAATCAGTTGTTTCACCTTTTCCTCAAAGCCAGCATCATTATGGTCCAAAATCATCTGTGCAAGTCGAAGTTGCTCCTCAGTGGCCCAGGGCTGCTGCTTGTGCTGTGTCTGGTTTTAATTTTCAGGTCGTTCCCAGTTTCCTCGGGCTCGGTTAATGCCCACCCATGTCATCATTTACAGTATATACGAATAACAATATTTACAACGTAGAATACTCAGTCTCCTCCTCATGCCAGTTTTTAAAGAATTGTTTGAATGTAACTGCACAACATGCTGTTTTGTCCCCTAGTGTTGTCCCAAAGTCTTTTGTGACTGAAAAGCTATGGTGATCATGGACCTGTGGTGTCTAGGTAAAAGGCTGCTTTTCTCCCCTAAAGGATGAGTCAGGAAAATCAATCACACCCAAACATAAAGCAATATATCTCCAAGCACACTTCTGTCTGATTCTTCTCACGAGCATAACATAAATGAGAGATACAAGGAGTTGGTCTGCAGCCGGACTCCCTCACATTACCCCTCAGCCACTTCCTTCCTTCTGTCACAGATGAGAGCTGACTCATCTGTAAGGGGCGTGCAAGTGGAGCACCTCGACTTTGAATGACTGTTCATACCTAACTTCCCCAGCAACATTTAATTTTAATGTGCTTCCTTGTTCGTGATGCTCCTCAGGTGTCATCTGTGTGGTTAACCCACTCCAAGGGTGGCATGCATAGTGGGTCAATATTCCCCTTTCATGTGCCTATAGCACATAGATAATCAATAACTATATTGTTTCCCACTTAGTCCAGACATCTTTAGAATTCTCAATACAATTGCATGTCAGGTGAACTTCATCAGTCAATCAGGGCTAAAACCTACTTGCTATGCCTAGGTTACTCATTTTCATTTAAAATATGTGTATTGTAAAAAAGAGTTCAGGCGACAAAATGATGGATCTCAAATTTATTTTTATGAGTATTCCTTATTAAATTAGCAATAACAACAAAAATATATGTATGTATGTGTGTATATATACATATATATTTATTAACAAGACTCATCCTTAGGGCCGTCATTGACTTTTGTATATGTTTACTCAAAAATATTATGAAATGAAAATGCTATCAGATTATTAATTTTATTCAAGAGACTGTTAAACATGTTTAAAAAATAGCCACAAATACATGTGCAAGTTATGTTATTTATTAAGTCTACAGAAAAACATGGTAGAGTGTGTAGATTTATGGTAACATTCTTTCCTCTATGCTCCCCAAAGTCACCATACTTAGGTCGATTGTAATTCTTGCCACATTGTTTTGAAACCACTTCCTTTCTTATTTCACTGACTAACTCCTTTGAAACAGGAGAGCCTGGCTTCTCTTTGCATCATGTGATAACTGATTGAAATAACTGATTGAATGAATAAATGATTCTATTTTTTTAACAAGTGGTGTTATATTATTCTGCTGTCACGAGACTAACTCTATTCTTAGTGCTTCCAAAGCATGTTACTATTCTTATCTCAGTGAAATTTTGTTCAATGACTAATTTCAAATGTATTTTCACCTTAAGACAATTTCCTTCTTTTTTTTTTTTTGGCTTGCTGAAATAGTAAATAAACTGACATAAGTGTTAGTTCTTTGAATGAGTCATTTTAATGTTACTAATTAGTTTAAATGGTGAAATTAATATTTAAAAGCTATAATCCTTAAAACTATATAAGTAACTAAATTGGCTTTGAAGGCTGTAAATGTTTTAATACTCACACAAGAATGTTAACTTGCAATCATCTTAGAAAAAGTTTAAAATCCATTTCCAACAAACTATATTATCTTTGAACCTACTGAGAAACATTTGGAACTTGAATTTTTTTAAATAAATTATATTTATAATTCTCTGTACAACCCAAATACATTACCACGATGGGAAAATTCTGAAGCCGGAGTCTTACAAAAGGTGAATTACTGTGCCTTTATTATCAATAATAATATGTGTAAAATGACTCACAATCCATCCTTAAAGCTTTGGATTCTTTGATATCATCAAAGTAGAGATTTTTAACTGCAGAAAATGCTGACATGACATTAGATATACTAGAAGCCATTCCTTAAAATTTGTTGATTAATCGTGTGGTGCTAGATGTTCCAAATCAACTTCACTCTTCTTGAATCCTCAGCTTAAACTCACAACTTGAATCTTATTTTGCATTTTGAAATTGAGCTAACACTGGTCCTTTCCACTTCCTCCTTTGGTGTCTAGAATTTGCTAAATCCTGATGGCTATGATTCAGGAATCTCAAGGATATTCCTTTTGTACATGAAGATTTGTCCAAGTCAGAGATGCTCTCTTTAAGAAAGTAACTGACCTGGCATATTTTTGTAAAGAATATATTTAAAAACATACAAAATGTCCAAGTCATTCTTCTGGATGGTGGGATTCTAGGTGATTTTAAATTTTTTTTCTTTTTTCTTGACATTATTTTCCAAATTTTGTGATACGAACCTCAGTAATTGTATAAGAAAAATTAAAGTTAGTTCATAATATCTGTAGATATAGATAAAGACGAAAATTTACAATAGTGCTAAGAGTATCTGTACTTACTCTACACCAGATGCTCAACTCAATTATTTCTGATGGAGTGGATACCATTTTTCAAAAGAAAAGTAGTATTTATACTATTACTTTGATGTAGTAGCAGTGATGCTGTGTGTTGTCATGGTAGGGTGGGGGTTAATAAAGCAAGGAAAAAAGAAACACAAAGTATATTGAAAACCCCTGGGGTCTGAGGGGAACATGGATCTTTAAGGATGAGGCTGGATTTTAAGGCCATGGTCTAGAGACCCGAGAAGAATGTTTGTCTTTTCCCTAAAGGAAATTCTATGTTATTGGAATATTGTAGCAGATAATTGATACCACTAGATTTTCACTTTCTTTTTTTTTAACATCTTTATTGGAGTATAATTGCCTTAATGGTGTGTTAGTTTCTGCTTTATAACACAGTGAATCAGCTAGACATATACATATATCCCCATATCCCCTCACTCTTATGTCTCCCTCCTGCCCACCCTCCTTTCCCAACCCTCTGGGTGGACACAAAGCACAGAGCTGATCTCCCTGTGCTATGCGGCTGCTTCCCACTAGCTAAATATTTTACATTTGGTAGTGTATATATGTCCATGCCACTCCCTCATTTCGCTCCAGCTTACCCTTCCCCTTCCCCATGTCCTCAAATCCATTCTCTACGTCTGCGTTTTTATTCTTGTCCTGTCCCTAGGATCTTAAAAAACATTTTTTCTAAAATTCCATATATATGTGTTAGCATACGGTATTTTTTTTTTCTCTTTCTGACTTACTTCACTCTGTATGACAGTCTCTAGGTCCATCCACCTCACTATAAATAACTCAGTTTTGTTTCTTTTTATGGCAGGGTAATATTCCATTGTATATATGTGCCACATCTTCTTAATCTATTCGTCTGTCAATGTACACATAGGTTGTTTCCATGTCCTGGCTATTGTAAACAGTCCTTCAATGAACACTGTGGTACATGACTCTTTTTGAATTATGGTTTTCTCAGGGTATACGCCCAGTAATGGGATTGCTGGGTCATATGGTAGTTCTATTTCTAGTTTTTTAAGGAATCTCCATACTGTTCTTTATAGTGGCTGTATCAATTTACATTCCCACCAACAGTGCAAGATGGTTTCCTTTTCTCCACACCCTCTTCAGCATTTATTGTTTGTAGATATTTTGATGATGGCCATTCTGACTGGTGTGAGGTGATACCTCATTGTAGTTTTGATTTGCATTTCTCTAATGATTAGTGATGTTGAGCATACTTTCATGTGTTTGTTGGCAATCTGTATATCTTTTTTGGAGAAATGTCTATTTAGGTCTTCTGTCCATTTTTGGATTGGGTTGTTTGTTTTTTTGATATTGAGCTGCATGAGTTGCTTGTAAATTTTGGAGATTAATCCTTTGTCAGTTGCTTCATTTGCAGATATTTTCTCCCATTCTGAGGGTTGTCTTTTCATCTTTTTTATGTTTTCCTTTGCTGTGCAAAAGCTTTTAAGTTTTATTAGGTCCCATTTGTTTATTTTTG
The DNA here is from genome assembly GCF_949987515.2 of Delphinus delphis. NCBI lineage: Eukaryota > Metazoa > Chordata > Mammalia > Artiodactyla > Delphinidae > Delphinus > Delphinus delphis. The sequence goes on along the minus strand of NC_082692.2, from coordinate 42,539,350 downwards.
TTTTTATTTCCATTTTTCTAGGAGGTGGGTCAAAAAGGATCTTGCTGTGATTAATGTATTAGAATGTACTGTCTATGATTTCCTCTAAGAGTTTTATAGTGTCTGGCCTTACATTTAGGGTTTTAATCCATTTCAAGTTTATTTTTGTATATGGCGTTAGGGAGTGTTCTAATTTCATTCTTTTACATGTTGCTGTCCAGTTTTCCCAGCACCACTTATTGAAGAGGCTGTCTTTTTCCATTGTATATATTTACATCCTTTATCAAAAGTAAGGTGACCAATGTGTGTGGATTTATCTCTGAGATTTCTATCCTGTTCCATTGATCTATATTTCTGATTTTGTGCCAGTATCATACTGACTTGGTTACTGTAGCTTTGTAGTATAGTCTGAAGTCAGGGAGCCTGATTCCTCCAGCTCCTTTTTTCTTTCTCAAGACTGCTTTGGCTATTTGGGGTATTTTGTGTTTCCATACAAATTGTGAAATTTTTTGTTCTAGTTCTGTAAAAAATGCCATTGGTAGTTTGACAGGGATTACATTGAATCTGTGGATTGCTTTGGGTAGTATAGTCATTTTCACAATGTTGATTCTTCCACTCCAGGAACATGGTATATCTCTCCATCTGTTTGTATCATCTTTAATTTCTTTCATCTCTGTCTTATAATTTTCTGCATACAGGTCTTTTGTCTCCTTAGGTAGGTTTATTCCTAGGTATTTTATCCTTTTTGTTGCAGTGGTAAATGGGAGTGTTTCCTAATTTCTCTTTCAGATTTTTCATCATTATTTATAGGAATGCAAGAGATTTCTGTGCATTAATTTTATATCCTGCTACTTTACCAAATACATTGATTAACTCTAGTAGTTTTCTGGGAGCATCTTTAGTATCCTCTATGTATAGTATCATGTCATCTGCAAACAGTGGCAGCTTTACTTCTTTTCTGATATGGATTCCTTTTATTTCTTTTTCTTCTCTGATGGCTGTGGCTAAAACTTGCGAAACTATGTTGAATAATAGTGGTGAGAGTGGATAACCTTGTTTTCTTCCTGATCTTAGAGGAAATGGTTTCAGTTTTTCACCATTGAGAATGATGTTGACTGTGGGTGTGTCCTACATGGCCTTTATTAAGTTGAGGTAAGTTCCCTCTATGCCTACTTTCTGGAGGGTTTTTATCATAACTGGGCGTTGAATTTTGTCAGAAGGTTTTTCTGCATCTATTGAGATGATCATATGGTTTTTATCCTTCAGTTTGTTAATATGGTTTATCACATTGATTGATTTGCATATATTGAAGAATCCTTGCATTCCTGGGATAAACCACACTTGATCATGGTGTAAGACCTTCTAATGTGCTGTTGGATTCTGTTTGCTAGTATTTTGTTGAGGATTTTTGCATCTATGTTCATCCGTGATACTGGCCAGTAGTTTTCTTTCTTTCTTTTTGTGTGGTTTTAGTATCAGGGCGATGGTGGCCTCGTAGAATGAGTTTGGGAGTGTTCTTCCCTCTGCTATATTTTGGAAGAGTTTGAGAAGGTTAGGTCTTAGCTCTTCTCTAAATGTTTGATAGAATTCTCCTGTGAAGCCATCTGGTCCTGAGCTTTTGTTTGTTGGAAGATTTTAAATCACAGTCTCAATTGCAGTGCTTGTGATTGGTCTGTTTATATTTTCTATTTCTTCTTGGTTTAGTCTTGGAAGGTTGTGCTTTTCTAAGAATTTGTCCATTTCTTCCAGGTTGTCCATTTTATTGGCATATAGTTGCTTGTAGTTATCTCTCATGATCCATTGTATTTCTGCAGTGTCAGTTGTTACTTCTCCTTTTTCATTTTCAATTCTATGGATTTGAGTCTTCTGCCTTTTTTTCTTGATGAGTTTGTCTAATGATTTATCAATTTTTTTATCTTCTCAATGAATCAGCTTTTAGTTTTATTGATCTTTGCTATTGTTTCCTTCATTCCTTTGTCATTTATTTCTGATCTGATCTTTATGATTTCTTTCCGTCTTCTAACTTTGGGTTTTTTTGTTCTTCTTTCTCTAATTGCTTTAGGTGTAAGTTTAGGTTGTTTATTTGAGATGTTTCTTGGTTTTGGAGGAAGGATTTTATTGCTACAAACTTCCCTCTTAGAACTGCTTTTGCTCCATCCCATAGGTTTTGGGTCATTGTGTTTTCATTGTCATTTGTTTCTAGGTATTTTTTGATTTCTTCTTTGATTTCTTCAGTGATCTCTTGGTTATTTACTAGTGTATTGTCTACTCTCCATGTGTTTGTATTTCTTACGTTTTTTTCCCTGTAATTGATATCTAGTCTCATAGTGTTGTGATTGGGAAAGATATTTGATAAGGTTTCAATTTTCTTAAATTTACCAAGCCTTGATTTGTGACCCAAGGTATGCTCTATCCTGGAGACTGTTCCATGAGCACTTGAGAAGATAGTGTATTCTGTTGTTTTTGGATGGAATGTCCTGTAAATATCAATTTGGATGGAATGTCCAATAAGTATCAATTAAGTCCATCTTGTTTAATGTATCATTAAAGTTTATGTTTCCTTATTTATTTTCATTTTGGATGAACTGTCCATTGGTGAAAGTGGGGAGTTAAAATCCCCTACTATGATTTTGTTACTTTTGATTTCCCCTTTGATGGCTGTTAGCATTTGCCTTATGTATTGATGTGCTCCTATGTTGGGTGCATAAATATTTACAATTGTTATCTCTTCTTCTTGGTTTGATTCCTTAATCATTATGTGGTATCCTTCTTTGTCTTTTGTAATAGTCTTTATTTTAGAATCTATTTTTTCTGATATGAGAATTGCTACTCTGGGTTTCTTTTGATTTCCATTTGCATGGAATATCTTCTTCCATGCTCTCACTTTCAGTCTTTATGTGTCTCTAGGTCTGAAGTGGGTCTCTTGTAGACAGCATATATATGGGTCTTGTTTTACTATCCATTCAGCCAGTCTATGTCTTTTGGTTGGAGCATTTAATCCATTTACATTTAAGGTAATTATTGATATGTGTGCTCCTATTACCATTTTCTTATTTTTGGGAGTTTGTTATTGTAGGTCTTTTCCTTCTCTTGTGTTTCCTGCCTAGAGAAATTCCTTTAGCATTTGTTGTAAAACTGGTTTTGTGGTACTGTATTCACTCAGCTTTTACCTGTCTGTAAAGGTCTTAATTTCTCTGTCAAATCTGAATGAGATCCTTGCTGGGTAGAGTAATCTTGGTTGTAGGTTTTTTCCTTTCATCACTTTAAATATGTCCTGCCACTCCCTTCTGCCTTACAGAGTTTCTGCTGAAAAATCAGCTGTTAACCTTATGGAGATTCACTTGTATGTTATTTGTTGTTTTTCCCTTGCTGCTTTTAATATTTTTTCTTTGTATTTAATTTTTGATAGTTTGATTAATATGTGTCTTGCCTTGTTTCTCCTTGGATTTATCCTGTATGGGACTCTCTGACCTTCCTCAACTTGATTGACTATTTTATTTCCCATATTAGGAAAGTTTTCAACTATAAATCTTCAAATATTTTCTCAGTTCCTTTCTTTTTCTCTTCTTCTTCTGGGACCCCTATAATTTGAATGTTGGTGCATTTAATGTTGTCCTAGAAGTCTGAGACTGTCCTAAATTCTTTTCATTCATTTTTTTTTCTCTTCTGCTCTGTGGTAGTTATTTCCACTATTTTATCTTCCAGGTTACTTATCCATTCTTATGCCTCAATTATTCTGCTATTGATTCCTTCTAGAGAATTTTAAATTTCATTTATTGTGTTGTCCATTATTGTTGGTTGGCTCTTTAATTCTTCTCCATCTCTGTTAAACATTTCTTGTATTTTCTCCTTTCTATTTCCAAGATATCAGATCATTGTTACTATCATTACTCTGAATTTTTTTTCAGGTAGACTGCCTATTTCCTCTTCATTTATTTCATCTGATGGGTTTTTACCTTATTCCTTCATCTGCTGTGTGTTTCTCTGTTTTCTCATTTTTCTTAACTTACTGTGTTTGAGGTCTCCTTTTTGCAGGCTGCAGGTTTGTTGTTCCCATTGTTTTTGGTGTCGCCCCCCAGTGGCTAAGCCTGGTTTAGTGGGCTGTGTAGGCTTCCTGGTGGAGGGGACTGGTGCCTGTGTTCTGGTGGATGAGGCTGGATCTTGTCTTTCTGGTGGGCAGGACTACATCCTGTGGTGTGTTTGCAGTGCCTGTGACCTTATTGTGATTTTAGGCAGACTCTCTGTTAATGGGTGGGGTTGTGTTCCTGGCTTGCTAGTTGTTTGCATAGGGTGTCCAGCACTGTAGCTGGTCATTGAGTGGAGCTGGGTCTTAGTGGTGAGATGGAGACCTCTGGGAGAGCTTTTTCCATTTGATATTACTTGGAACTAGGAGCTCTCTGGTGGACCAATGTCCTGAACTCAGCTCTCCCACATCAGAGGCACAGGCCTGACACCTGGTGGGAGCATGAAGACCCTGTCAGCCACACAGCTCAGAGGAAAAGGGAGAAAGAAAAAGAGAGAGAGAGAGAGAGAGAGAGAGAGAGAGAGAGAGAGAGAAGAAAGAAAGAAAAAGAAAGAAAGAAAATATAGTTTTTAAAAGAAAAAATTTAAAAATTTACTAAAAATTAAAAAGAAATTTAAAGTATTTAAAAAGAATTAAAAAGGACAGACAAAACCTTAGGACAAATGGTAAAAGCAAAGCTATATAGACAAAATCACAGAAAGAAGCATACACATCCACACTCACAAAAAGCGAAAAAGGAAAAAGAAAAAAAAAATATATATATATATAAAAGGAAGAGAGCAACCAAATCAATAAACAAATCTACCAATGATAATAAATGCTAAATAGTAAACTAAGATAAACATAAAACCAGAAACAAATTAAATGCAGAAAGCAAACCCCAAGTCTACAGTTGCTCCCAAAGTCCACTGTCTCAATTTTGGGAGGATTCGTTGTCTATTCAGGTATTCCACAGATACAGGGTACATCAAGTTGATTGTGGAGATTTAATCTGTTGCTCCTGAAGCTGCTGGGAGAAATTTCCCTTTCTCTTCTTTGATCGCACAGCTCCCAGGGTTCAGCTTTGGATTTGGCCCAGTCTCTGCATGTAGGTCACCTGAGGGCATCTGTTCCCTCCCAGAGAGGAGGGGGCTAAAGGAGCAGCTGATTCGGTGGCTCTGGCTCACTCAGGCCAGGGGGAGGGAGGGGTTCGGAAGCGGGGCAAGCCTGTGGCAGCAGAGGTCCACATGATGTTGCAACAACCTGAGGCGCACTGTGTGTTTTCCTGGAGAAGTTGTCCCTGGATCACAGGACCCTGGAAGTGCGGGCTGCACAGGCTCCCAGGAGGGGAGGTGCATAGATAGTGACCTGTGATTGCACACAGGCTTCTTGGTGGCTGCAGCAGCAGCCTTAGCATCTCATGCCCGTCTCTGGTGTCCACACTGATATCCGCGGCTTGTGCCTGTCTCTGGAGCTCCTTTAGGCGGTGCTCTGAATCCCCTTTCCTCCCGCACCCCGAAACAATGGTCTGTTGCCTCTAAGGTAGTTCCAGACTTTTTCCCAGACTACCTCCTGGCAAGCTGTGGCCCACAGCTTCAGGCTGTGTTCATGCAGTCAACCCCAGTCCTCTCCCTGGGATCTGACCTCTGAAGCTGGAGCCTCAGCTCCCAGCCCCTGCCCACCCGAGCAGGTGAGCAGATAAGCCTCTCAGGCTGGTGAGTGCTGGTCAGCACTTATCCTTTGTGCAGGAATGTCTCCACTTTGCCTTCTACACCTCTATTGCTGCACTCTCTTCCATGGCTCCGATGCTTCCCCCACCCCACAACGCCCTGTCCCCACCAGTGAAGGGGCTTCCTAGTATGTGGAAACCTTTCCTCCTTCACAGCTCCTTCCCAGAGGTGCAGGTCCTGTCCCTATTCTTTTGTCTCTGTTTTTTCTTTTGCCCTACCCAGGTACATGGGGAGTTTCTTGCCTTTGGGGAAGTCTGAGGTCTTCTGCCAGTGTTCAGTAGGTGTTCTGTAGGAGTTGTTCCACATGTAGATGTATTTCTGATGTATTTGTGGGGAGGAAGGTGATCTCCATGTCTTACTCCTCCACATCTTGAAAGTCTCCCCCTAGATTTTCACTTTCAATGTATCATTCTGGCTGCAACATGGGAAATGAACAGAAAGGATAGAAGACCTGTGGCCCAGGTGGCCTATGATGATGGCTTTCAAAGAAATAGAAATGAAGCCAGAAGTATATTGGAGATGAGATTTATAGAATCTGGTGTTGGGATGCTTATTGGAAATAAAAGAGAAAAAGATGAAAAGAAGATTACCAAGTCTCCTGCTGGTACAAGGGGCTACATGGTGGTGACATTTGCCACAATGGAACATTGGAAGGGGATCAGCATTGGGAGCAAATATTGCAAAGTATGTGTTAGCCACACTGAATGTGTGCTGCCTTTGATATTCACAAATGAAGAGGTCAAGCAGGAAGTTAAATGTAGAGATCCACAAATGAGAGAACTATCTTGGATTAGAGATCAAAATGTGTAAGTCACAGACATAGGTCTGTGCCTCTGGCATAAATGAGGGTAAAAGAAGGGGTAGACAAGGTAAGGGGTTAAGCCTTACTTGAGTCTAACTCTGTGGACACCTAAAATGGGTTTGTTTCTTTTTATTTTATAGTGGAGTATAGTTGATTAACAATGTTGTATTAGTTTCAGGTGTACAGCAAAATGATTCAGTTATACATATACATGTATCTATTCTTTTCAAATTCTTTTCCCACTTAGGTGATTACACTAGTGTTAATAAAATAATGACATGGCAGCCTGAAACCCCACAGTGGGTCCAGGAAAATACATGTGGGTTGGTATTACTAAAATACAAAGTGAGAGAAAAGGAGTGGAAATAGATGTAGGTAAGTAGATTAATGAGTTACTGTTAAAGCGAATTTGCTCTCAAACCAACTTGCATGGGAGTCTGAATGCCATCTGGCAGGAGGAGTGGAGCAGTTGAAGAATATTGGCAGAGAAGATGCATGACTATGTTTGTGTTTTAGGTGGGACATACTGACAGGAACTTAGAGGGTGAATTTAAGAGCAAACAGACAGGAATGAGGAAAACCCGAGAAGTGGCTCTTGCATTTGTCTGGACAAGGTGCTGAGAGACGGGATAATTGAAATACGAAGAAAGCAGACTGAAAAATATTTAAGGCACAGCATGCTCATTTGTCAGAAATGGAGAGTGAAAAGGAAGAGTCTGTGGCATGACTTGCAGGCTTCTAGTTTTGAAGATGAAACAGATTACAGTGCCATTTATGGAGGGTGGCACATTTGGGGAGGAGTTTCCATGTTGGACATGTTGAATGACTATGGGATAATCAAAAGACATGATTAGGCAACATTTAATACATGAGTGAGAAAACTTAGGACGTGATTTGAGCAGGAAATAAATACTTATGGGTCATCAGCTTATAAGCAGTTGTCAAAAGTAGGAGAGTTGATGAAATTGCATAATTAGTCTCAACAAAGCAGTGGTGCCAAGAAAGTTTACGAGGGAACATGGATTTTAAGCGTTAGGCTGAGAAAGAGATGGCCAAGATAAAAAACAAAACAAAACCAAGATCAGAGTTGTTGAGGAGAACCATGAGAAATCAACACTTTCAGGAGCATGAGGTCAAGAATGTCAGACGCAGAAGAGGAGCTTTGGATCTGAAAGTGTGGTGCATAAGACACTAACATCTTTTTTGGATGTTTCTAAGTCCCTTTATGATGATGTTATTGTATGAAATCAATAATAGGGAGTTCTAGTATGCTATAGTGGTGTAAACCCACTATACCTCATCCCTCCTGCTTGTTACAACTAATAAAGAAAAATCTATAAAAATAAATAAATTTAAACAAAAAACCTGAAACACCTACTACCTGGGTATTCCAAATAGTAAATAAGAACAGGTAAATTGTAGAAGGAAGTCAACATTTGGAAGAGCAAATGACAAGAGAGTGAGTTTTCCATTTTCTTTTCTTTTGGGGCTTTATCCCAAGAGCAGGCACAAGTCACAGAGTGCCTTAGCAGCCAGGTGGCTAAAACCTCAATAGAAACTCCAGTTTCTGCACAGAGGAACCAGGAAGTGAACCCCTGTGGATGGAGAGAGTGTAGAGAATAATTATGACATATTCAATTGCTCTCTCATTTAAAAGAACACTTCTGAGATTTAGGTGACTGATTCTAATCCCTGGTTTGCTAATTTAGATCTGTTTGATTCAAACTATTTGAGCATTTATGTTATCTTGTGGATAAAAATGGCTATCACAACACTTTCATGTTTCTCAAAACTGTGATGAATATCAACTATAGCAGTTTATTCAAGTGCTTTAATAGATCATAAATTTTTACTTAAATATGAATTATTGATACTACTCAAATTTACATTTCTGTTGGTTTATCAACTCTGACACTTTTACAACGTGAGTCTATATTCCAGATATCATTTGAACAGTGTCCAAGTTCAAATAATTATCATGACTTGGCTGATCTCCGTACCTTAAATGCAATTGTTATTTGATCAGCTGACATCATACTGTAAGTATAGTTTTTTCCTTGATTCTATCTTTTATATGCAATTATAGATGTAATATCCCAGTCTCAGCTGTCAGATGTTTTATTTAAAGCCCAGTGTCTTAGGAACAAGGAAAGCCCATTTATTGATGATGGAAATTTGCCTCCGTGGACTGTGACATCTTCATACTTTCCTTTTTCCACATAATTGTAGTTCTGAGAGGTGTGTGAACCAACCTAATCACTTGGAACTCATATCATTTAGACGGTTAGTACCTTCTGTTATTATGACTTTTGAGTAATGGTTTCTGAATCAGTGCCACTGGAATAAGAGCTTGATTTTTTCTCTTTATAGTACTATTCAGAATAATCACTGTTTTTGATATAATCATTGGGAACCAGATGCCCAGGTATAATTGAATAAATCTCTATGAGTTTCCTTTCAGATCAATTGTATTCTGGATATTTCATAAAGCAATAACTCCAACTGTAACCACAAATTGATGGTTCTCTTCCCCTCTCTCCTTCTCCTCCCCCTCCTCCTCCTCCCCTCCTTCTTCTTCTTCTTCTTTCTCTCTCTCTCATCTCCCCCTTAAAAGGAAAACCGCTTTCAATTTATTTTTTTATTTTATTTTATTTGCAGTACGCGAGCCCCTCACTGTTGTGGCCTCTCCCGTTGCGGAGCACAGGCTCCAGATGTGCAGGCTCAGCGGCCATGGCTCACGGGCACAGCCGCTCCGCGGCATGTGGGATCCTCCCAGACCGGGGCACGAACCCATGTCCCCTGCATCGGCAGACGGACTCTCAACCACTGCACCACCAGGGAAGCCCTCAATTTTTTTAAATAAAGGACCAAATATTAAAGAATATTTATTCTCCATAATTAAATCTAAACACATCAAAGCATTTTCAAGTTTATGCAGATGCAAAATTAGTGAGATTTAAAGGAAATAATTTGCATTAACAAAATAATTTAAGTCCCATATGTACCAGCAAGCTATATAATTTATTTAATCTGTTTTACCTACCATTTCCTACAAATAAATAACCTTTTCATTCAAATGATCAATTCTGGAGGAGGAAAGTTTTTCAATCTTCATGTGTTACTCTATTTCTTTTCAAAAATCAGTAAACTTTTACACAACACACATGTTGACAATATTTTCTAAAAGTTAAAAAAATGTAAATACATCTTGAGACAAAAAATTATATGCATAGGTGATTTACTTTGTTATAAAGCAGAAACTAACACAGCATTGTAAAGCAATTATACTCCAATAAAGATGTTAAAAAAAAGTAAATGCTACTTTAAACTAGAAAATTAACTTGGATTAAAAAATTTTGATTATCTGAGACATTTTGAAGCCCTATGGGAAATAAGCATAGATAATTTAATACATTCCTCATGCATACCTCACAGAAACAATCATTATAAGCCGGAAATAAAAGAGATATAGAAATTGAAAACTTAACTATACATATTTAAATTTGAATTTAGGGTAACCTCAGATCAATATCTATTTATTACTTATGTTTCATTCTCTCTTATTTCAACTATTATCTTTTTCAGATTAAGCAACTGCTGAGATATCTATATATCTACTAAAATCTAATGTAAATTAGTTGACACATCAATTCCTTTCCATTTAACTTAACAAAGATTATAAAATAATAATAACACCAACAAAAATGGTAGCTACCATTTTAGAAAGTATGCTTGACATGATTCCAAGCAATTCAACTACTATACTCAAACACACACACACACACACACACACACACACATACACACAATTTCAGCAACTGCAATGAACCTGATGTTACTATCTTTATACTACAGGTAACTAAGTCGAGTTTGGAAAAGTAATTAAATTGCGGGATTTTATATAACTATTGTAGCAGTGGTGGGATTTGAACACTGGCCTGATTACTCTTTTAAATAAAATGTTTCTATTTTGTATTAGGAGCTAAGAAGATAGACATGATGAACAACCAGGTTCTGTGCTCAAGCCATTCACAATCAAAATTGAGCCGGTAGGGGGTTTCCCTGGTGGCGCAGTGGTTGAGAGTCCGCCTGCCGATGCAGGGGACACAGGTTCGTGCACCGGTCTGGGAAGATCCCACATGCCGCGGAGCGGCTGGCCCCGTGAGCCATGGCCGCTGAGCCTGCGCATCCAGAGCCTGTGCTCCGCAACGGGAGAGGCCACAACAGTGAGAGGCCCGTGTACTGCAAAAAAAAAAAAAAAAATTGAGCAGGTAGGTTGTGAACTCATAAGCCAATAAAATCAGTAGAATAGACATAGATAAATGCAGCATGGAAATAGTTACATGATAAGGTACAGAGCTACAAGGGAGAAATAAGTACACTGGGATGGGAAACCTTAGCTCTGCAGGCACTTTGGAGAATTCTCACCCACAGCTCTGCCTTCTGCCACTTGGCTACTGTTCCAAGACCTTGGTTTGCCCATTTCCAACTTTTCTGACCGTCCACCTCTGAAAAATGCAGCATTATTATTGGAAAAAAGACGTTAGTACTGTGAAAGACTTACTGCTCCTCATCCACCCACTCACTGATCATCAACTAGGATTTGACCCCTGCACTCCATGCTCTGCAGGGGCTAAGTATCTCCACTCCCTGCAGAGATTTTTTGTTATATTAGACAACCAGTCCAAATAAAACTATTCTACAGGTCAAAGTGTGAAGAGAGCCGCTTTCTCTTATTGGGATGTGGAGTCTTCCTCATAACATCACCGCTTGACCATCATCATTTGCAGATTTTGGAAAATACATTATAAATTATTTTAAAGGTTTTGTTTTATGCACAGCAAAACCAGTTGTATTTTCCTTTTCCATATCAATTTTCTTCTGTTTGTACGTGAATGTAGAGAGTAAGAATGTGGACTGGATTCTAAGTGTTGGGTAATCTGGTTTGCTGAAGTTTGGTGGAGACATTGTCATTTATCTATAGTCAAGTCAGAGTGAGCAAGAGTGGGGCTGCTAATAGTGCCAGAGAGCAGGACAGATGTGAGGTCATCAGAGCAGAAAAGAGGGGTTTACAAGTGTGCGAGGGAGTCCTTGGAACACACGTAGCTGGTTGGTTATTTTGTTTTGTTTGGCTTTTTTTTTTTTTTTTGTAAGCTAACTTTATCACCATATGAAGCAATTAAAAAAAAATGTCTCTTACAGAATAAAACTACCATAAAGTGGTTTGATTTCATGTAGCAATTTTGCTCAAATCATATTTCTAAAAATGTAACATCTACTTTCCCCTTTCATCATCATAAATTTCTTGATAATAATTCAAGTGTGAACATCAATCTATTTTTTAGTGTTATTTAGTGTTTATATTCTAGGCATCATTATTTAAAATTATAGTTTCAACCAAAAATATGGTAGGTGGTTGAAATTAGGAAATTTAGTGATAGATTTGAAATAAATGCAAACACACACAAAAGTCATAAGGGATATTCAGAAAAAGTCATGGAGTGTTGCAACAGCCAATGAATTTTTCCAGAGGCCAACCAGGTGCATAATAAAAAGATGGAAATAAATACTTATCTAACCACAATGAGTAGTAGGCGGTGGGAAAAATCAGCAGTAAATTTATAAAGTCAAGGACATACTGAAATGGATATTTGAAATATTGGTCTCATTGTTGTGAAGTTCAACTGCACATAAAACTTGATATCTTAAAGGAGCAACCTGAAATGAAACAAACATTTTTTGAAACTATCCCTCTTGCAATAATATTAATTTATAAATTTATTTTTAATATTAAGCCATTTAAGGTATCTTGCTAAGTAAATAAAGTGAAGAGAGAAATAGTGTATGGTATACATGCTAAGATATCTTTTAAAGAAAATAAGGAGGAATAAATATAGTAATGCAGCTTATGTATCTATCTATTTATCTACTACATCTATCCCTTCTATGTATGGAAAGAGAGAGACAGAGGGAGACATCTATATATTCATATATGTATAGATTACCTTTTAAACAAAATCCAAGCTGGTAACAGTAGTTGCTTTAGAGACATAACTGGAATAGAAGTCGTGGTGGGATCGAGACTTCCTTTGCATCTATTCTTTTATAGTGTTTGAACATTTTAGCAAGCAGGCTAGTTTCCATTTCAAAATAATGACAAGAAGTAAAACCATATAAATAAACAACTAAAAATCACAATTTTAAAGAACAATCACCAGAAGTAGTTTTGCACCTACAGAAAAGACATCCCTACTTAAAACAAGATATTGACAAATACAAGTAACCAGCAATCAATAATTTTCTTAAGTGCCCTTTTCAGTCACTGGCAGAATCACCTTGGGAGGAAAAACTAGCATAATAAAAGGTGCTTGGATTACTTCTTGAGCCATGGAAAGAGTCAAATCTGTTTTGGATTGAACAAAAAATTGAATTTTTGTAATAGCAAACTAAACACAGGTGCTTTTACTGCCTTAATGAAAGATGCTAGCGAAAGAAGCACCAAGATACAGGCAAGGGACCTGTGTGAAATACTAGTAGATTGGCTGAATTTAACCCAGTGTTTTGTTGGCTCTTGCTTGATGATTTTATCATGATGATGTCTGAGAAAAATTGAACTTGCAAAATGCTTGCTTGTTGACAACAATTTAAATAAGTAATCAAAATTAATATTAAATCAAGTTCTTTAATACATTATCTTTCAGAAATCAGAATATTCCTTAGAATAATTTTTAAAATATAGCATTTGTTCAATAAATATTTGCCAAATTGACTTTTTATCAAACACAGAAAAATACATAGAAAATGAATTCAAGTAAATGTGTCTTCTGAACGTTCAGACTATACCACTTGCTGATAATACCACACTTCAACATGTTCACCTCTTGATTTTTTTTTTTCAGAGAGTCAAAAGGAATGGTTAAAACAGTACTTTTTTTTTTATATTTAATGAGCTTTTTGGAATTACGTGAGCAGCAAACTTGAGATCCCGCTTTGTGACGGCTTGGCAAGAGAAAGTGCTGGTAAGAGTTTTAAACTCAGCAAAAGGGGGTAAGGGCTGTATGAGGTGAGAAACTCCATACATTTTAAGGATGAAGAGTGGCTCGGAATTGATGAACTCGGCAGATATTTTTTTTGGGGGGGGGAGGGGTACTGAATTTCCATCAACACTGCAAGGCACTATAATATATTTTTATTTCTTCTTTTCTTAAATCTACACTTATCAAGATCATTCCAATGAGAATACAACTTTAGTTTCAGATCTAGAATGCTCTTTGTGGTGCTGTATGTAATTTGTTTAAAATCACACATTAAAAGACAGCATAATTAGTAATCTGAGTTAGCTGAGAAAAATACTTGGACAGGGATTTCCTTGCACCAATAGGAATGCTAACTGACTCCGAGGCCATTTTTCATATACATGTGACTCTACTCTCAAGAGAAGGGCATTTTTAATGAAATTTTCAGCAGTAGTCTAAAAACATTGCTTTACCCCATCCTTTGGTACATGCCATTCTGAACACTTCTCTTCAGTGATTACTATGATACATTCATAGACCAGTGAAAAAGATGATATTATTTGTATCCATAATTTACGTGCATCAAAATTCTTAAAATACAAGCATAGCTTGTTTTATTGAGCTTCACAGATATAATGTTTTTTACAAATTGAGGGTTTGTGGCAACCCTGCATCAATGCCATTTTCCAACAACCTTTGCTCACTTCTTGTCTCTATGTCACATTCTGGTGATTCTGACAATATTTCAAATGTTTCATTATTTTTTATGATGATTTTTGATCAGTGATCTTGGATGATACTATTGTAATTGTTTTGGGGAACCATGAACCACGCTCCTATAAGACAGCAAACTTAATCAATAAAATGTTGTGTGTGTTCTGACTGCTCCACTGACTGGCTGTTCCATCATCTCTCTCCCTCTCCTCAGGCCTCCCTATTCCCTGAGACACATCAATGTTGAATTTAGGCCGATTAATAACTCTACAGTGGCTTCTCAGTGTTCAAGTGGAAGAAAAAGGCAACCGATGCAGCAAAATTCACTGTTGTCTTATTTTAAGAAACTGCCACAGCCACCCCAGCCTTCAGCAACACCCAGCCCGATCCGTCAGCAGCCACCAACATGGAGGAAAGACCCTCTACCAGCAAAAAGTTTATGACTTGCTGGGACTTCCCTGGTGGCGCAGTGGTTAAGAATCCGCCTGCCAGTGCAGGGGACACGGTTTCAAGCCTTGGTCCAGGAGGAACCCACGTGCTGCAGAGCAACTAAACCCATGAGCCACAACCACTGAGCCTGCGCTGTAGAGCCCACGAGCCACAACGACTGAGCCCACGTGCCACAACTACTGAAGTCCGCGCTCCTAGAGCCTGTGCTCTTCAACAAGAGAAGCCACCGCAATGAAAAGCCGGCACACTGCAACAAAGAGTAGCTCCCGCTCGCCGCAACTAGAAAAAGCCCATGTGCAGCAACGAAGACCCAATGCAGCCAAAAATAAATAAATAAATTGATTTAAAAAAAGTTTATGACTTGCTGAAGGGTCAGGTGACAGTTTGAATTTTTTAGCAATGAAGTATTTTTAAATTAAGGTATGTACATTATTTTTCAGACATAATGCTATTGCACACTTAATACACTACAGTATGGTGTAAACATAACTTTTATATGCACTGGGAAACCAAAAAACTCATGTGACTTGCTTTATTGTGATATTCACTTTACTGTGGTGGTCCAGAATGGAACCTGCACTATTTCTGAGGTCTGCCTGAACTTTGATACCAAAATAGATAATAGGGATTTCCAAGAGGCAGCATATGTTCTGTGATGAAGCCTCAGTGGGTGTTCCACCACGTGCTAGGCAGTGTGCTAGGTGTTTCATGTATGGCATTCCATTGAAAGAGCAGAACAACACCTACTATGTAGCATGTGCTCTTTTCCTCCCAATTATATAAGCCAGAGCATCCCTATTAGTAATGCTATTTTATTACCAATTGTGTTAGTAGCTTACCTAAGATGGTAAATGATCAAGCTGAATTTGAACCCCAGAAGTTTGACTACCTGTTCTAACCACTAAAACCCTGTAACACTGTAAACCCCTGAGTCGGTAGGAAAAACTCTTGTTTTGATGATAAGTAATTTGAGACAATAAAGGGTCCTTGGGAGCACTCCCAATCACTTCTGGTTTGGTGCTGCCTGATTGGAATCAACTTCTGCTCAAATAAACTCTTAAGAAAACTTTAATATGCCTCAGTTTACCTCTTAACCTTTCTAGCATCAGAGGACGGAATGGAAGGAGCCCCCCAACAGCCTCCAGGAGCAACCAGCACCCAGGTGTCGGTACCAGCTGAGCCTCTTAGATGGATGCTTTCTCAGTGCCTCAGGAGGTGGGGGAAAGTCTCTCTCAGATCCTTGATTCTAGCTTTGCAGCTTTTGCATATGAGCTTTCAGACTTTATTTGAGCATCTCTTTCTCCAGACTGGGTCCAGAAACTGGCCAGAGTCAGACTACATCCAGGGTCTGACTGGGTCTGACTTAGAAACCAGACTGGGGCCCTTGTAAGGTCTCAGGTGAATAAAATTGTGTTTTAAGGCTGAACAAGTAGGTTAAACTTACCAAAGACAATCTTGAATTTCAGTGGCCACAGTGGAGAAATTTTAACCATCTTAAATCAGCTTATCCATTTACAAAGTGTCCTAGAGAAAAGGGGGTCTCAGCCAGACAGTCACTACCAATGCTGGAGGGGAAAATATTTTTTCTCCTCTAAGATTTCTGGTGACCAAGATGAGACCTGCTGGAACACTCCACTCTGAAGCCTATGGACAGCATCCCGGGAAAATTTGCAGAAGCTGACGAAGAGTGAGAATTCTTACCCTGTCAGATTTCCCAGATCTCTATCTGTGGTGCCTGGTGGAGAGAGGAAGGTAAAATTTCACATTGTCCCTTCTTTTCCAATTCAGATGGGCAGGGAAAAGCATTAGTTATTGATACTTTTGTTCCCAGGGACAGCCATTGCCTCTTGCATCTTCCCATACATAGAAAAGCACTAAATTTCTTAACTTGAGATGTCTTGTTTTCTTTATTTAACAATAATCTTTTGACGTTCCCAATTACCTGCTCTTTGTTGCAAAAACTTCTGTATATCCTGGCTCCTCCCCTCACCTCCTCGGAGCAGTTTCTCAGAGTTATCTGAAACGATCTCTCCCGGGCTGCAGTCCTCATTTTGCCCCAAATAAAACTTACCTTGCAACTCTCATGTTGTTAGTATTTTTTTTAAGTCAATACCAGCTCTCAAGGGAATTGCCTGAATCTTTGTTTCTTTTGATTATCTTTGAGAGTGGCTCTGGATCTTGGGAGGGTAGTATCTTCTGCACCCTCTTTGAGGACCCCTCTTGTATCTAAGGGGTTTTTCAATACTGCCAGGAATATTTACTGTTTGTCCTGGTTGAAATCTGACAAGATATTGAAACCGAGCAGGACCCTGTGGAGCTCCTCGGCACAACAGCCTTTCTATGTCCCCCATTTCTTGATTACAGTAAATAGGCTTCATTCAGCTTCCATGACCTTTCCTGAGGTCCAAGAAGCAGGTTCAAACATTGCTAATTAGGAAAAGGAGGGAATGCAGAGAAAAGGGAGGAAGAGTTAAGAGAAACAATAGTGCAGCCTAGGGGCCGGGTCCTGGTTCCCCCTCAAGGGATACACATAACAATAACTTTGAGCTGCTTTGCAGATACTGAAACCCCCACCAGGTGGGAGAAGTTAACTTATGCTGCTCACAAGCATGTAGACTCCAGACTGGTTGGAACCAGAAGGTTGTTGATGCTGACTCCCACTTACCTCACCAATGTCCATGAGCTGATCATGCCTTCCTCTTTGAACCATTACTATAAAACTCCTCACTCGACCCTCCAGTTTGGGACACACAGTTTTGAGGGCATTAGCCCACTGTGGTCCCATTTGCCTGGCAAAGCAATAAAGCTATTCTTTTCTATTTCACCTAAAACTTGGTCTCCAAGATTTAATTCAATGTCAGAACACAGAGGCTAGATTCAGCTTCAATATTTGAAAGATCTTTTTTTTTTTTTTAAAGTAGCTTAATGGTCAAATTGGAAGCTGATGTTCAGAGCCTGATAGGAACTTTTTTTTAGGCCTTCTATCTTAAGCTAAAATGCAACTTGGTACCCAGAGGGAGAGAAAAACTTTCTGAAACCATTGTGGATGGGTTTACTAAAACATTCTGAAGAAACACAGTTCTAAATCTAGAACATAGGAATCTTTTGCTGTACATCTTAGTTGAAGATCTTCTCCCTGACATAAAGCAGCAAATTGAGGATTATGTAGTTTGATGGCTGTGTCAGAGTCTTGCTATCATTCAGGTTGCCATCCAATTCCCTGAGGAATTAAAAACAAGTGTCCTTGTCTTACAAATCATTACAAGAACAGAAATGGAGCTCTAGAAAAAATTTAAAGCACACCTATCCTTTTTACCAATCCTCAAACCTTCCCTATTTACCTTGAAAGATGTGCAGATATTGTAAAAGGTCTGGATTTAGGAAACAAAAGCCCTTCCTGGAGAAACTCACATTCCTTCTCTGTGACTTTGAGAAGTAAATGTTCTACTTAGTCTTCTCTAGGAACCCAGAGACATCTCTAGAAATGTAAACTTCAAAGTGGTAATTCTCATAAGACAAAACCTGAATGAGATAAAAAGATGTTTTAGAAAGTTTATGGAAAAGGAATCTTGGAAAAGAAATTTTATGAGTGGTCAAGCTTACTATAAATTGGAATGAATTTATTTAAGTTTTTAAATACTGAGCTTTTTAATATCAAAATTACATGGTACAAAATTAGAATTTGGTTTTCTTCCTGTTGATAAAACAAAGTTTTATTGGACTATTGGTCTTCTCTTGATGAAAGACTGTGAAAGGCTTTATTTCTTTACCTCTTGGGTAATCTACCTGAAAAACAAAGGTTTTGTGTCTTGCCAACATACAGGTTTCTGATAATTTTAAGATCATAAAACTAAACTAGATAAGAATATTCAGAACTAATGGAAAAACTGGATTCAAGCAGAATAAGAATTAATAATATAGTATTGAATAAACTAATGAGAAAGATTATCTTTTTTTTTTACCTTTTCTTTGAAACATTGCTGGTAGCTTAATGTTTCATTTTTTCCAGATGTTTTTGAAATTTTTTTTTTTGCTTATGTTATCTATGATTTACAGTAAGTTTGTAAAGTATACATCTGTAAACAGAATTAAAACATTTACTTTTTCTATGTACCTGATCCCTCCAGAATTCAAAACCTTATTTAGTATTCTTATTTTCATGGCAATATAGTTATTTGCATAAGTTCAGTAAGAATCTGTTCTACTTGTAACAGGATACAATTGGAAACATTCATTATATTATCAAGGCTTTGACTGGAATGTCATATTTGAGAATATGCATAAAATCAGATATGCCCAGACAGTTTTAAGGAACTAAGGTAGACTTTATGGAGCCATTAACAGTTCCTTGGAAAAACAGGCCTGGTTTCTTGCTTATAGGGTTCCCAGCAGCCTTAACTGATGAGTAAGGAAGGTCACTTCTTAACAGGCCCAGGAACCTCAAGGTATCTTGGGGATCTCAAAAAGAGAGAAATTCATCAAAATCTGTAATTGTTTCAGGCGAAGTCTGATGGTGAGTTATTGGCTTGTCTTCTTAGCCTGGAGAGACTTTTAAAAGTCCAACCTAAGATTCCTTATGAAAAGTTCCAGCAAAACAGTTTTTTAAAAGAACAATCACTATTCTTGCTGCACTTAGGTAAACAGTCAGGCCAAGTTTAATGAGACTAGACTTATTTTACAAACAAAAGTCTTACTGAGTTCATATTTGATAGAAAGGAGGGTGATTATAAAGAAAAAAAACTATGTTTCAGTATAAAATTATAACACAACCATGTGGATATCATATTCTTGTCTGTGCATCATCTTTGAGTTTTGTTATTTATCTGTAAACTAAATTAGACCCTGAATTCTTCTAGTTCTGTTACTGAAAGCTCAGCTTCTCTGTACACCAGTGCCAAATCCAATCTCAAGGACACGAGTTTTGGGTGAAGTAGGAAAGGATAACTTTATTACTTTGCCAGGCAAAGGGGAATGCAGCAGGCTCCTGACTTGAAAAATTGTGTCCCAACCCCAGAGGATTTGATGAGAAGTTTTACAGCAATGGTTCAAGGGTGGGGTCTCTGACAATATTAGTGTGTGTGTGCAGGGCTTGCACTCCCTTAATCTCTTCTCAGGTGGTTGGTCTCCTAATCCTGATGAGCTTCTCTGAGTTTCCCTTCAGTCTTGCCTCAGGTGGTTTCTTGGCTGCTCTTCCCCTGATTAGCAACTGTTCTTTGAATCTTCCCTTTGGAACTCAGGGCAGGTCATGGAGGCTGGAGTCTTGGTTACAAGAAACGGGACAAAAAAAGCCTCCAGGCCCGGGAGCCCCACAGGGCCCCACTTAACTTCAGTTTCTTCAAATATCTGGCTATAACTCTCCAGACAAATGTTTCCAATTTTCTGCCACCCTTCTGATTTGGAATCACTAAGAAAAAGACTGGCCTTGAAGCTCCTTGGAAGGGACCATACCAGGTCCTACTCACTCCCCAGATGGCAGCCAAACTTCAGGGACTTGACTCTTGGGTCCACACCTTCCAGTTAAAAAGGGTTCCTCCAGGTTCTTGGAACTGCATACCAACTGGAGATCTAAAATTTAAATTGACTATGGAAGTTTCTCTTCAGAAGCAGAGAGCACCTTGAGGTGGAGAGCTCTGCCAAGGTCACACATCAAGATCTTCATCTCCATAAAGAAAACTTTACTCCGTTTGCCTTTTTGCTACTTGCTATTTCTCTTTGTAAATGTGCAGGAAGGTAATCTTCCTTAACTCTGGCAACTATTGCTGAATCTAGTGCTAAAGCCATTGCTGTACAACAAAAGTCCCTAGGCTTTTTTTCTAAGGTGGTTTTAGAAAATAGAATTGCTTTAGATTCCCTGTTGGTTCAAAAAGGAAGTGTCTGTGCCATAGAAAATATCTTTTGTTGTACCCCGATCAACACTTCTGGTATTGCAGCAAATAGAGGAAATTAACAAAAAATCCACTTGGCTAAAACAGTTTGATCTCCCTCCAGGTACATTCTTTGACTTATTTGATACCAACTGGTTTGGTTCCTAGGGGCTCTAGCTATGGAATATACTTCAGTCTCTTGGCATTATCCTCCTATTAACTATCATTGCAGTCTCTCTCATGCACATGTCCTCTCAAAGGTCTTAAATTCATGTTCACAGCCATCATCAGTATATCAGATGGTCTCACTGCACTAGGAGAGATAGAAACAAGATGGACAATGAGATGAGATGAACAACAAAAACAATTCTCCAGGTCTGACAAAGTAGCCCACTAGCTTCACAATGAGACAAGAACAACTTAGCTATGATGACTGAGAGTGCTGTTAATACTCAATTTGGGGTCAATGTCCCATGAGTGAGAGGATGACCAAAATGGGGAATTGTTAGCCTAATTAAACAAGGAGGCCATTAGACTGAGGTGGTTCTAATACTGTGGCAGCCTATGTAAGCAAACCAAAACCTCAGCCTGTAAATGCCTCGAGGTTATGAAATCAAAATGTTAATGATGACCGATCACAAACAGCCAACTGGGCTTTACATTATAGCCAATCAATTACTTTCTTACTTTAACCTTTTCTCTATAAAAATCTCTCCCTGAGCTCCTGAGAGAGGAGTATTCCTAACCACTTCCAGTTCAGTACTGCCCAATTCCTACTGATTTTTGCTCAAATAAACTCTTAAAATTAAAAAAAATATATATATTATGTAATGGATTACAAAATACTACAAGTTTTGTTATGAGCCTTGAAATTTTAAAGATATTTTGAAGGATATGTATTCTTTCTTCTCTTCAGTCTAGCATCTTGATAAAAAGATTGAGAAGCACTGCTACTGGCAGAATTATTGCTATTGTTTATCTTCCTCTCTGACCCATCCCAAATTTGGGGGAGAGTATCAAAATATGGATAATTTTTCCCATCCCATGAAAACATGTGTCTCAGTGAGCCTACCATGTGAATCCAGAATTTGGGCTGCATTTAAAAGGTATAAAGTATTCAAGAGCATTTTATAAGAACATAGAGTAAAACCATTATGCCTAAATATGGACTTAAAATGAAAAGAAATACAGCCTCAAATGCAAGACTTTCAGATTTATCATTGATACAGAAAAGTAAGAAGCCATTTCTTTTAATACACAAACCACATGGCCTTTTCATCCTCCTTTCTGTGAAATAAATGTTTGCTTAATAAAGATAGATTGTGGGGTTTTTTCCTGAGAACATGCTATAATTTATTTCAACTTAAATATGAACAACATAGCATTTCTTATACACCTTGGGATTTGCATTTTAGGGCAATTGAAGAGAATGCATGCACTAAATGTATATGGCAGATCAACCCAAAGCATATATAACAAAGCTCTTACTGAACTTGTATGAAAAATATGGAAAAAAGAGATATCTCAGTGCCTTAGGTTGTATAATATATTCCACTTGAGCTTGTGCACAAAGGCTTGGAAAACCACTCAAAAGTGCAATATATTTTAAGACTTCAAAGGACAAGAAAAAAGCATGTAAATGGTTTTGTTTTCCTTTGTTCTTGCTCTCCTGAGGTGTGAAATAGGACTCACTGAGTCCCATCAGAAGCCATGCCTGAAAACCATAATACTAATTGGAGCACCATAGAATCCTAAAGAAAAGGTTGTATTCTCTATGCCAGACATTATTAACTGTTTCCCAAAGCTTACATGAAGCCTATGGAAATATCTTATTTGGACCACACAGTGTTGACTTTTTTAAAAATGGAATTATTTACCAACATTTAAAATGAGGACATTTAAAATTTTTTAGATTCTCTTGGCAAAGTAGGTTATCTGGGAACGTTGATCCGCCAGTGGCTAGAGCTGAATAACAACTGCCCTTCTTAGCTTCCCATCGTGCATTCCACTCCTGCTCCCCAGCCTACTTTAGTTCTTCCTACTTCTTGCTCATTTTCTGCAAGGCTTTGAGTTTACAACCCTTGCCTTTACCCAAGTTCTACCCTCGAATTTTCACAGGTATGTTCCTGGCACACCTATTTCTACAGTTTAAGCTCAAAGAATTTTGTCATCCCAAAGCAGATGATAGAGACAAAGCAGAAATAGAGACACAGACTTAAGAGAACAAATGTATAGACACCAAGGGGGGACGGTGGGTGTGGGATGAATTGGGAGATTGGGATTGACATATATACACTATTATGTACAAAATAGGTAACTAATGAGAACCTACTGTATAGCACAGGGAACTCTACTCAGTGCTCTGTGGTGACCTAAATGAGAAGGAAATCCAAAAAAGAGGGGATACATGTATATGTATAGCTGATTCACTTTGCTGTATAGCAGAAGCTAACACAACATTGTAAAGCAACTATATTCCAATAAAAATTAATTTTAAAAAAATTGCCTACCCTAAGCACCCTGAAAGCTCAGAGTTACAAATCAAGTTCTATACTAGACATATGAAATTTACATTTTTTGCACACACACACAAAAAGACTTGACCATCCATTTACTTTAACCCTCTGAGTTTAGGTCACGTGTTTAAATCTTCTTCCAATACTTTAAGGAGCATGATGATTCTATAAAATTCTCAGGTGTTACTGGGTTAAACCACTTTTGTCGCCAACCTGACTAGTATACTTAGATGTCTTTTTGGTTAGGCACCTGGGTTTCAGATCTCAGAATGTTAAGAAAGTCAGCTCACATCTCTAAGCCACATTGTATTCTTTATAAAGCAACCAGACTAGGGCTGTTAAAATGTAAAACGGTCATGTCCTTCCTTTGCCCAGAACCCTCCTACGGCTCCCCACTTCCTTCAGAATCAAATCCTCAGGGCCTTTGCTCCTGCGGTCCTGTCTGGAATGCTGATTCCTGACAGCCACAGGGCTGGTTTCTCACCTCCTCAAGTCTTTATTCAAAAGACATCTCCTCAGAGAAGCTGCCTCTACCTATTCCATGAAGTTTAACCCCCTGGACATTTCATAGTCCCTTTCCTACTTTATGTATTCCCCTTGTTAGCAGTTATCTCTATCTAATGTGAAATATATTTTATGTATTTATTGTTTAAGTTCCATCATAGCAGAGAGTTTTATGTGTTTGCTTATAACTATTTGTCTATCTATATTGTCTGTTGTTAATTATTGCCATTGATATTAAGAAACTAGATCCCAAATAAGTGGATAAAAGGAAGAAGGCAGTTCATAACCGCCAGGTGGCAGCGCAGGTAGAGGGTGGGAGAGGAACCCAGGAGAAAGGACTTCAACAGTAGGAACAGAACCGAATTCCTGAAAAAGGAAGTTCCCAATCTCTGGGCCCTGCACTTGGGTTGAGGAGAGATGGGTGGGTGCACTGCCCTTGTAGGGGAGAAAGGAGGAATGCCAAGAGGGTCCATGGGTCCAGGCAGGAGAGGTCATTGAGTGGCCTTTTCACATTTTTAAAGCAAAGTCTTGGAGAAGAAATTCAGAAATTGAAAGAATACAGCAGAATTGGAAGCTGCTTGAATACCAAAGACTAAACGTGGTTTCAGGATGGTTCCACTCAGAAACCCAAGGGCTGACAGATAAAGGGGAGAGGGAAAAAAAAGAACAACAATGGGGCACTGGTGTAGAAAATCCTAAATAACCTCAAGTTATGGGGGAAATAAAATAGACTCCAAAAAGGAGCCAAACTGAAGGGAAACAAATGTGAAATCAGTTGGTGGCCACCTGGAAGCATTTAAATATTGACCCAGGACTCCTGTTTCTGCCTCTTTGGGTACTGAGGACTCCGCCACCACCCGTCTTGTGTTTTGGGTGGATCCTGACACTCTTGCCTGAGGACAGTCTGATTTCTCCTCACCTCCTTCATCCCAGAAGGCTTTTCTTCTTTCCCACAGGAAAGACTCCATGGCTTGGCCTTAGACTGTTTCCTTTACTTTTCTGTACTTCCTCTTCCCTCCTTCCTATTTCAGGTCACTGCTTCCAATTCTTTAGCTTTCTCTCTCCTTAGTTTCCTTAGCTATCTTTGCAAAGTCTCTGAATAATGGAATCACCTGCATGGAGCCCAGGAGAAGGTCCCTAACACTGCCCTAGAAGCTGGAAATTTTTGTGCCTATTATGATGAGTTTCTGTTATCAGTACTACTATCTGTCTGAACATCAGCAGCAATTACACTTGTAAAATGTGAAAGACCCCATGTTTATGTTTTCACATCCACACCACCGGGATTCTAGTGGAGGCATACACCCCAGATTCATTTTCACCCCTAGAGAATCCCACACTGCTTTCATTCCTTCCTTCTGGCATGGTATGCAATGAACCACCCGATCTTTATAGCAAAGCACTTTTTTTCTACATACAAACCACCTTTCACTGAGAATTTTGATCCTTGTTCCATGGAACATTATGTTCTCAGTTGCATTTCTAAATTAGGGAATTGGACTGTTAAACCCTCCTCTATTACCACGTTCAATGTCACCTTTCAGACTGCTTTTCAGCATGGAAGGTTTCTGCCACCTGTCCTCTTGCCTGCTGCCAAGTCTAGACTATGAGGTGTTGCTTTCTGCCTGACTCTCTTCCTTGTCTGACCATTGAGATTGTTCATGGGCTGACCTGCAGCATTTGGCCAAAAGCCATGACAACTACCTCCTCAAATGTGGTTTGAATCGAATGTTACAAGTACAAATGTAACTAAAGAGCCAGTGAGTAAGTTAATGTGCTTGTCAAATTAAATGACTATGTATTTGTCTTTGATGAATGGCTTTGACCTTGAGTATAATCACTGCCCAAACTACCTTTAGGAACAGAGTAAACGAAACCGCCTACACACACACACACACACACAAATCCATAGAGGTACTGAAGGGGTTGATTTCTTTTTTCAGGTTGAGGTCTTAGAGGCCCTTTCCACATTATTTGTCTCAGGACCCTCTATTTACTTTTTGACACAACTTGTGTTGGTTCTTTGTAAAGCTCTAGCTCTCTGTGATTTAAAATTTTCACCCCACTCAAATTTAGTCTCTCTATCTCTATTTCTCTTATGACAACACAGTTTCCATGACTGTCACTCAACAGCAGTTCATTAAATGGAGCCTCAGTGTTTGTATATAACATCATTTCCATCTACTCTTTTTTGGATTTTTCCACCCTAGTTATGCCTACAGCCGGTTTGTTGTCATTCCTCTTCCCCATAAGAGCAGCACTGTGAATCCAAGGTCCAGTGAGCCCACCTTAGATGCCAGTGAACAGATTGACAGCTCCAGGACCTCATTATCTGACCCTTTGTCCAATCATCTGATGCTAAGTATAGCAGGCCAGAGCGCTGGTAAAACACATTTGGGAACTTAATACAATGTCCTATATCCATATGGTAGACTGAGAGGAAGCACTGCTTAGTGATTCTAAAATAGAAAATTCTCAGAAAGAAATGTATTTTTGGAAAACTTTTCTAAATTACAAATATATTTTGACTCAAATACTTAACTCTTCTACATGACCAGTGAATGACAACTCCTTTGGAGCCAGGGACTGAAAGGGAATATGGAAGGATTTGAAGACAAATCCCACAAATAAAAATTTGGGATTGACATATACACACTACAATAGTGTGTATTTAAAATAGATAACCAACAAGGAACTACTGTATAGCGCAGGAAACTCTGCTCAGTATTCTGTGTAACCTAAATAGGAAAAGGATTTGAAAAAGAATAGATACATGTATATGTATAAATGAATCACTTTGCTGTACACCTGCAACTAACACTACATTGTTAATCAACTATAATCTGATATAAAATAAAATTTTTTTTAGATGTGCTAGAAAACTAATGGATTTCCTCAAGTCCCTTAATTTATTTATTTTTATTTATTTATTTTTTTGCGGTACATGAGCCTCTCACTGTTGTAGCCTCTCCTGTTGCGGAGCACAGGCTCCGGACGCTCAGATCCAGCGGCCACGGCCCACGGGCCCAGCTGCTTCGCGGCACGTGGGATCCTCCCGGACCGGGGCATGAACCCACGTCCCCTGCATCGGCAGGCGGACTCCCAACCACTGCGCCCAGGGAAGCCCCCTCAAGTCATTTTAAATGTCCACAATGTGATGAAGCAGACACACCTTAAGAAATATGAAAAACATGGTTCTGCTTATCTGATTTCCTAGAAATTTCAAATATTTACAATAAAAATATTCAGAGCAGCTAGGAAGTTCAAAGTGATAGCACTCTGCTAGTAGTAGCTGCTGTGTGCACAAAAGGAAGTTTTATCTGCACATGAGAAAATCATCAGCAAAGAATCAGACTCATACTCCATGTTTCTCTGTTGACTTCAGAAAAATGTGAACAATAAGTGTGAAGAAAGGAGTTATTTGCTTTTCTATGCAAAGAGATAAATAGAGGGAAGGACTCATTTCAGAGAGATATAAAATAAAACCGTGTCTTAAAAACACAGCAACTAGGAAAACATCCTGCTGGTGATTAGTGGAATCAGCTAAGGAAGAAAGCTGAAGAGGAAGATATTCATGTCCTGCACAGCAACTTGAGAGAGACTATTCCAGAAGAGAGCCGTATGGAAAAAGTCAGTCATCCCAAATTTGGACCAAAAGGGGTCGAAATGGATGAAACTTTGTTAAGGCTGAGAGGGGTTTGGATAATGACATAAAATAAGTTTCTATTTCTCTTGGGGTGAAGAATCTAAATACTTAATTCTATACCTGATGTATAGTATTCCTCAATAAATATTTGTGGAACAAAGGAAAGAGGGAAGACATAGAGTGGTACCAAGAAAGTATCTCCTCAAGGATACACAAATCTTCGGTGAAATTCCTGGCATTTTAAGTAAGTCTGGGCCCCACTCCCCTGCATTTCTCAGGCAGAGAAGTATGGAATAGAAAATAAATATAAATGTAAGCTGTTTTGCTAGTTGTTTCATAACCCCACAAATGGAACATAGAATGCCTGGTACAAAATGACACAATAAAGGCTCAACAATGGAGGTGTTCAGTTAGCTGAAGCTTTCAGTCTCTGGTGTTTGGACCGGAGGCTGCAGTTCTTGTTTTTGGATGGACCCCTGGGTGTGTGGCACATCCCTGCTTTTAACCAGACCTAAACAGAAGAATGATCTCTTGGTCCAGGTGGAAGTAGACGAAGCATTTAGTTTTATGTGTCACATAACTACTGAAGCTCCTCCCCAGGATGCAGGGCCAAAGGGGGTTGTACTTCTTGTCCAACTCTTCTTAATAAGGGAGAGAGGGAGGGGGAAGAAAGGGGGGAAGGAGAAGGGTTTAATAAATAAAGTAGGATGAGATTAGGGAATGAAGACCAAGAGACCAGCCAGGTTGGGGCTGAGTTTCTCTCATGAATTTGTGCTATGCTTTAAAGATTCAATTTGACCCAGACCCTCTGAGGATACCTTAGAAGGCTTGGAGGAAACTCAGTTGTGCAGGGACATCCCAGGTTATGTGGGGAACCCCTAGGAGAATTCTGGAGTGCGTCAGGCCAAAAGCTGGTCCAGCGACCGTCCTGCCTCCCCAGCTCATGATGGCCCTGTTACCTGTCCCCTTTTCCCTAATCTAAGCCTACAGAAAATAGTTAGCTTTATTTAGAAGATTAATTTTTTACTTTTGGACATGTTTCCAGCTGGAAAATAAGGTAAATTGTAGTAATTATCCATTTCAATAGTGAAACAATGTCCTAGTGACTAATTGAAAATTATTTTATAATGTTAGTGAACAATCCAAAAATCAGATGCTAAATTCCTTATACCTTGTTCTCTAAGATATATTTTTGTTAACATTTAGTAACGAATTTGAGTTGCTGATGTCCAGTCCTGTTACTGCCCTTTTCTGTGGCTATTTTATTTTATTTTTATTTTATTTTTTAACATCTTTATTGGAGTATAATTGCTTTACAATGATGTGTTAGTTTCTGCTTTATAACAAAGTGAATCAGTTATACGTATACATATGTTCCCATATCTCTTCCCTCTTGAGTCTCCCTCCCTCACACCCTCCCTATCCCACCCCTCTAGGTGGTCACAAAGCACCGAGCTGATCTCCCTATGCTATGCGGCTGCTTCCCACTAGCTATCTATTTTACGTTTGGTAGTGTATATATGTCCACGCCTCTCTCTCACTTTGTCACAGCTTACCCTTCCCCCTCCCCATATCCTCAAGTCCATTCTCTAGTAGGTCTGTGTCTTTATTCCCATCTTACCCCTAGGTTCTTCATGACCTTTTTTCTTTCTTTCTTAGAGTCCATATATATGTGTTAGCATACGGTATTTGTTTTTCTCTTTCTGACGTACTTCACTCTGTGTGACAGACTCCAAGTCCATCAACCTTACTACAAATAACTCAATTTCTTGTCTTTTCATGGCTGCATAATATTCCATTGTATATATGTGCTGTGGCTATTTTATATTTATCTCTATCCTCATATTTCTTTGGGGGGATTAAATGAAATATATGAAAATAATTTATAAATCATAATATAATCTAAAAATAAAATTTATTGTTATGATTGTTATTATTATTATTAGAATGTTTTATGAACTATAAGCCACACAAGAAATGTGTCTTCATTTTATAGCACTCTCTATATTAGGTAGCCTGATACTTTGAATATAATTTCAATCATGAATTTCTGTTCTTGTTGAACAGATGATTCTCAGTTATTATCATTGGTATTTAAATTTCTATTATAGTAACTACTCTGTCCATAATAAGTGCTTAAAACCAGAGGTAGAACTGTACACTTTTATCAGTTCTCTCCTTCCCTGTGCCTCACGGGAGGATCACATCTGTCTGGGGATCAGTGAAGAGCAGAGAGGAAATCACACAGTGACCAGCCCAGCACAAGAACAAAGAAGCCAAGTGTGGATGTAGCAGTTGAAATCAAGATTTTTAAATTGCACTTACTTTAAAAATTTTCAAAGATATAAAGATGAATGCAGGGACTTCCCTGGTGGTCCAGTGGGTAAGACTCTGCACTCTCAATGCAGGGAGCCTGAGTTTGATCCCTGGTCAGGGAACTAGATCCCACATGCATGCCACAACTAAGAGTTCGCTTGCCATAACTAAAGATCCTGTGTGCTGCAACGAAGACCCTGCATGCCACAACTAAGACCCGATGCAGCCAAATAAATAAATAAATAAATATTTTAAAAAAAGAAAAGTGCTAAACTTGATAATGTGCTTAAAAAAAAAAAAGGGACTTCCCTGACGGTCCAGTGGTTAAGACTTCACCTTCCAATGAAGGGGGTGTGGGTTCGATCCCTAGTCAGGGAGCTAAGATTCCACATGCCTAAGGGCCAAAAAATCAAAACATAAAACAGAAGCAATATTGTAACAAACTCAATGGTCCCCATCAAAAACATCTTAAAAAAAAACAGATTGCAATCTAATTTGACTTCATGTTTAGCCTCATTACATTAGTGATTACGACTTAAAAAATAAGACTCATGAATCTGAATGTGAGAATAGCAAGATCTTTGCACACAATATAAGATTTATTGAGGTCCTATTGTGTAAAAAGACTTGTTCTAAGTGCTCTACATATGTTAACTGGCTCAATCTATAAGATTGTCATAAGAAGGAATACCATTCCCATCACCAGTTTAAAGGTGAAAAATAAAAGACAATAAAAGACAGTTTAGCTAATGTCACATAGCTAGTAGATGACCATCTTGGGCTTCAAACTCCCACTCATACAGTTTGGCTCCACAGTTCACACTCTTAGCCATTCACCTATATTACTTTTTTTTTTTTTTTTAAGGGAACTGACTTTTAAAGGAAAACAGTCATCCAGTTGACCAAGGGTCCTGCATATACTCCCCAAACTTCCATTGGAAACTTCAGAGGAGAAAGAAGAGACATTGCACTGTGTATACATTGTCCATTGTATCCTGAAATACATGCTGCCATTTGATCATTCTCTCAAATGACATTTCCACAAGTGTTTCTGAAATAAAACAAATGCATCTACATGCATAGCTGAGTCACTCATGTTAGAAATGATTAGTAAAACTTGGTGATTTTCATCACCTGAAAGAAAGAAGCATTACAAGTAGAACCATGGACAACTGAAAAGAATATTTTATATATATATATATATATATATATATATACACTCATCCTTTGTTCATACTCTCTAATTTATGTATACTATGCTATACTATAATATATATAATTATACATATACATATATATATGTATATATATATATATATACTCATCCTTTGTTCATACTCTCTAATTTATATATACTATGCTATACTATAATATATATAATTATACATATACATATATATATGTATGTATATATATATATATATATATATATATATATATTAGAGAGTATGAACAAAGACAAAGGATGTGAAAGCTGACAGTCACCTCTAAGAGGAAAATAATGTCACAGAATACCACACACTGTGGTGTAATTTACTATTTTAAGTAAAAATGTAAAAGGATGAATCATTTTATCTAGTGCCAGATTTCCTAGAGAGAAAATAGAATATAACTGAAAAGTGACTCCCTATAGTTCAGAAAGCCACAAAGCCACTGTGTGAGAAAACTTATTAATGCATTTGAACTCAGACACCAAGAATAGACTTGACACTGAGTCACTTCAGGCTGGAATGGAAAAAGACAGAAGAAAGAAGGAATTCTGAAGACCTGTGACATTTGCTGCCACCTTTCTTGTTTTGGTTTGCAAGACATTACATGACATTTCAAAGAGCTACTTTCTGCATAGTTTTGGCAATAATATTGTTTCCAAAGTGGCAGGGGCGGGGTGGGGGGAGTTTGGCTTGTTTAGAGTTGTGTGGGTAGAGGAAGATTTGATTACCCTTTCAGTACTTACAGTGATCTAGAGGGCCAGCGCCATTGAGTTGACACGGTCCCTGGAGACCCAAATCTTCCTTTAGCCCATGATTCTCAACCCTTGTCATACACTAGAAAAAAGTCAGGAGATTTGAAAAATTTCAATGCCCAGGCTGCACCCAAGAACAATTAAATCAAAATTTCTGAGGGTGGGACCTATGAATCAGTGTTTGTTTAAGGTTGTCAAGGTTGAAACCTCTTTCTGTGTAGTTGTTTCTCAAAGTTTAACTTCCGTCAGAACAACCTGGAGGGTTTGTTAAAACACCGACTGCTGGGCCCTGAAGCCCAGATTTTCTGACTCAGATCTGGGTTGGGTCCCAAGGGTTTGTGTTTCTAAGAAGTGCCATGGAGCTACTGCTGCTGATTGGGTGACCTCCAAGATAAGAATTTGACTTCTGATATCAGGGAAACAGAGGTACTACAAGAAGTTGTTACATTGAAATTGATATGGATTTGCTCCGGCCTAATTTGTTACCAAAGTGCTTAGGGAGCCCTGCAGAGCTTGGGACTCTGTACAGAGTATGCTCGAACTATGGCTAAACTGTTAACACCTTTCATTATCCACCTTGAGGTGTGACTGGCTATCCTGTTATGAGGCTGATCTTCCAAACTCATTGTCAACCCAGTGACATCTGCACCATGTTGGTAGTCCTACTGGAAATCACAGCCAACACAGCTCTGTAGTAATGACCTTGGAGAGTAATGACAAAGTATGAAGTTGTAACCTTAGAGCTTTAGAGAAGGTTGGTATAAAAAGCCTTTCCTCTGCTTCGGGCTTTTACTACCCCTAACCCCCCAACAAACAACCCTCAGCAAAGAGCTATAGGTGCCTTCCAAAAATGGATCAAGAGAAAAGCTATTTAATCTGTTCCTTCAAATTCTCTGTTTTCTGGCTCTTTTGTAAAAATATCATTTTGTTTTTTATTTTGTAGCCAAGATTAAAATGAAGGAGAGGAAGAATGCACTATAGCTTGATCACATCTGTCTTTATGAAAATTTGAATAATTATTTCTGCAATCAGTATCAAGTTTTTTTTTCCCTTTTCTTGACTTCTCCCCCAAATTATTTCTGGTATTTGAGATATGCACCAGGCTTTCAAAAGTAAACACCTATTTCTCTGCCATTTTTAAATCTCTTGCATCTTCAACTGCTCTATATTATGGCTCAAGTTTCATAGAAAATGAATTAAGAATAAATTTAAAAGTAATTTCAGGGCTTCCCTGGTGGCGCAGTGGTTGAGAGTCTGCCTGCCGATGCAGGGGACACGGGTTTGTGCCCCGGTCTGGGAAGATCCCACATGCCGCAGAGCGGCTGGGCCCGTGAGCCATGGCCGCTGAGCCTGCGCGTCCGGAGCCTGTGCTCCGCAACGGGAGAGGCCACAGCAGTGAGAGGCCCGCGTACCGCAAAAATAAAAAAAGTAATTTCAATAAAATATCCATTTTAAAAAAATATTTATTTATTTATTTTTGGCTGCGTTGTGTTTTCTTTGCTTCGTGCCGCTTTCTCTAGTTGCAGCGAGTGGGGCCTACTCTTTGTTGCAGTGCGCTGGCTTCTCATTGTGGCGACTTCTTTTGTTGTGGGCACACGGGCTGTAGGCGTGCGGGCTTCAGTAGTTGTGGCTCACAGGCTCTAGAGCACAGGTTCAGTAGTTGTGGCACATGGGCTTAGTTGATCCGTGGCATGTGGGATCTTCCCAGACCAGGGCTCAACCCTGTGTCCCCTGCATTGTCAGGTGGATTCTTAACCACTGTGCCACCAGGGAAATTCATCCATTTTTAAAAAGAAAAACATCAACTACATTCTCCATGGTTTTAGACATATGAGACGAATCATACAAAGTCTGGATAAATAGCGTTCATGGTGATCTCAGATTTCTATGGAGATAATCTCCCTTGGAAATGGGTAAAAGTTAAATTTGAATACACAACTAAAAAGAGCAGCAACAGTTATTTTTGTTCTGCCTATTCCACATCTTTCTTAGATGAAGATGTTTCCTTTTTATTTTCTTTCAAAGATGGAGAGAAACGAGTGAATTAATAATTCATTGTTGTCAGAATTTGATAGAAGTAAAATGCCTGAACAAAGAAGCTGAAATGCAGTTTTCTTGACTAAGTAAACCTTTTTCTCTATAGTGTTTGACTTAGGTACTTTGTTAACTCAAGTGAAATCTAAAGTAAGTCGATAAGGAATATTATTTCTCATCATAATACAACAGCATGGACCTAAGCTTTTAATAATGTTTAAACTAATTAGGAACGCACTTGAAATCCAAGAAGAAATTTTTAGTAATGACTCTTTATAGAGACAATATGACTTTGTCTGGGGCACTGTGCTGGATGAATGATGTAAATAAACTCTAAAGTTGTTAGCATGTTTCTTTTTTACCAGTGAAAAAAAACTAAGTAGCATTCTAAAGCTTTGCTTATTTTTTTTAATAGAGAGAGTTTCTGTTCAGCATTCATTTCCTTTTTGACTAATTGGATGTATCCTTATTTCTCAGTTGTATATTGAATTCTATTCTTTATGTTTGAAGAGGTTTTGAATGTAAGCAAATAACAATTGAGAACCAAGGCACTGGAAATAGTAAATAGTGCTTTCATTTATTTGGAAAGATTCCAAAAGAACAAGGAACTGGAGAGACAAGCAAATTATGGGAATCTTCAGAGGAAGATTTTGCAACTCCTAATGTAATTTTATTTCCCATATCTAATTAGTCACTAAGTCCTTTGAATTCTATCTCCAAAAATGGTTCGATCCATTACTTACCTCTACCTTCATTTCCTCCATGTAATCATTTTTTTCTTTAGAATATTTCTGGAACCTTCTAACCAGTCTCCTTTCCTGCACTCATTCTATTCATTCACCACACAGAAAGCAGAGTACCCTTTCTGAAATACTATTTTCCTTTGCATAAAGTCCTTAGTTGGCTTTTCATTGCACTTAGCAAGAAATCCTACAAGGACTATTAAGATCTTTCTCCCTGTCTCTATAATTTTATTTCAAACCACCTGTGCTCTTACTAAGCTCGAGCCACCTCGTCCTGTCCTTTTCTCAGTCCCTAATCCTGTTTTCTAACTCGGGGCGTTTGCTAGGAACCCTCTTTCTCCCACTCTTTTCTTGGAGGGCTTCCTCTTTTCATTGAAGTTTCAATGTAATTATCACCTCAGATTTTTCTTGACCATGCTGTCTTTAAAGTATTCTCCTTTGTATTTTTATAAACCACTATGGTATTTTCTTTATAGTCATTCTCTCATGAAATTGTTTCATAGTAGCAATTGTATTTTTATTATTTGAACTTAGAAATCACATTAGTAATATCATGTCAATGATAGAGCTTACCACAAGTTCTGATTGTATGTTTATTTGTTCACTTGTTACTGTCTCTTCCATTAGATTATAAGCTCCATGAGGCAGGTAGCCATACCTGTTTGGTTTGCCTGTTTATCTCTGGGGTAGGGCTTAAAACAGTCATGTATAAAAACATGTCAAGTGAAAGGATAAACTTGAAGATAGATTAATAACATCTGATAATAATAATAAATTAATAACATAACCTTGTCCCTCCCTTAAATATCAATAAATTCTCAGTTTATATCCATCTCCTGAGTTAACTATAATCTCTAAGAAAAAGAGTTAAAAGTAAACCAAAGAACTGCTCCTTTTTATCAGCCACAACTTGTATTAACCAAAACTTCACTCTTTAGATTGGTAGTCAGATGCCCTAAATAATTAACTGTTATAACATAATGTACAGTTAAGTCAACTGGGTTATAGAAAATTTCCATATTCCAGTAGATAATGTTGGCATCCTTTTGAAAAGCTATACCTCTAAAATAATGCCTGTATGTCTTGCTATGAAACAGTATACGAATCGGTTTCACTAGTAATTTAATTTATGCAAACAATTCTGCAGTTGAAAATTATTTCATGTACTGTCTTATGTTCTGAGTAAATCCATTATGGTATCAAATGAAAATGCAAATAACTCGGAAAAGGTTGTTAGTGCTTTACAGTATGTAAAATTTTAGAGGCAGGTCCTTAGATTATATCACTGATGGAGTTGCTGTTCTACACATATATCTATAAAAGCATATCAGACCAAAAAAAAAAAAAAAGCATATCATGGAGA
The DNA here is from genome assembly GCF_949987515.2 of Delphinus delphis. Taxonomy (NCBI): domain Eukaryota; kingdom Metazoa; phylum Chordata; class Mammalia; order Artiodactyla; family Delphinidae; genus Delphinus; species Delphinus delphis. The sequence continues at coordinate 42,503,707 of NC_082692.2, read as the reverse complement.
TAAAGCATTTGGAGAGATTTCTGAGCCAGACAGCAAGGAACTTCTCAAGGTACCTTAAGAGATCACTCCATTATAATTTGTGCTTTAGATTTGCAGACTTGGAAACTGGATTCAATCCTTTATTTATTCAAAATAGATATAGTAAGCAGATCCGATGTTCCTTCTTCTGTGCACATATACATTCAAAAAAGATGAATTTGTTTCAATTCCTCACTCCCATTCTCACTTACACCTATTACAACCAAACTTTCACCTCCTCCTCAATTGTATCTTAATGACACGACCAGTGATCACCACGTTGCTAAACAAAATGGTCAGTTCTCAACCCTCAATAGACTGGACTCATCAGGAGTATTTAAAATAACTGATTATTCTTTTTTATAGGAAATAATTACTTGCTTGGGTTTCCAGGCTATCATACTCTCTTAATGTCCTGATTGGTCACGCTTTCAGTCTCTTTTGCTGAGACTCTTTTTTTCCTCTTATCCTATCCTCCACTTTTAAAGGTGGGATTTTCTAGGGCTTGTTTTTTGGATCTCTTCTACTTTTTATCTGCAGTCATGTTTTTGGTGATCTCACACAGTTTAATATCTTTAAAAACCATCTGCATGACAATGGCTGCCAAGATTATATCTCTCCTGCCCATTTCTTGCAAGAATTAAATCTCTACTTGGATGTTTAATAGACATCTCAAAACTTAACATCTGTATTAATTTGCTAGGGCTGTGATAACAAACAACAGAAATTTATTTTCTCACAATTCTAGAAGCTAGAGGTCTGAAATCAAGATGTTAGAAGAATTGGTTTCTCCTGAGGTTCTTCTCCTTGGTTTGTAGACAGCCATGTTCTCCTTGTGTCTTCACATGGTCGTCCCTCTGTGTGTGTGTCTGTGTCTTAATTTCCTCTTCTTATAAGGACACCAGTCATATTGGATTAGGGCCCACCTTAATATTCTTATTTCAATCGGTTACTTTTTTAAAGGCCCTATCTCCAATTATAGTCACCCCCTGAGGTACTGAGAGTTACGGCTGTAATATAAGAATTTTGAGGGGACACAATTTAGCCCATCACAACGTCCAAAACTCAATTACTCAGATTTCTCCACCAGCCTGTACTATGTATGGCAGCCTTTACCAATTAGGAAGTGCTAATTTCACCCTTCTAGTTGCTGTGGAATCAACCCTGACTCTTCTTTCTCTTTTATTTCCATATCCAGTCCATTAGTCAATCCCCTTGTCTTCACCTACAAAGTATATCCAGAATCCAATCTTTTCTTACTATCTCTACTGCTATCATGTGCCCGAGCTAACATCTTTTGCCTTGATGATTTTGACAGCTTCTTAACTGGCCAGCTTGCTCCCTAGACTGTCCTCCTCCTCTTGTCTCTTGCCAACACAGCACCTAGGAAATCAGGTAACATCACTTCTCTTCTCAAATTCTCCCAGTGTCTCACTTGTCACTGAGAGTAACATCAAATCCTTAAAATGGACAATAAGGCGCTCCACAATGTGGCCTCTTGCCTCTGCCACATTATGTCCCACTACACTCTTTTCACTCACTTAGCTTCAGCCTCACTGAGCTACTTGTCATTTAAAAATTCCAGGTGCTTTCCTGCCTGGGCTACAAGAAGTCTCCATACAAAAACCAACAACAAAACCTACTGATCATACGAAGCTGGATTCATTAAACTTGGTGAAGGTGAGAGTGTGCTGCTTTGGCAGAATCTCGGGAGTGTCTCAACAAGGGAGACTCAAGGGATTTGAAGCCTGGATTAGTCATAAATTTGTTTTAGGGCAAAAGCCGGAGATTGGTGAGAATTTGTAAACTAGGCAAGTTTCTCAGCCAGTCAGTGGTCTTTGGAACCCATGAATCCTGTTAAATCAGTTTGTCTGTGATTTTATCTTGGAGTATACAAGTCTGAACTAGTTGATGTTCAAACGATCAGAACTTAGGTTTGTGCTGTATGCCAGTTTCATAATGTTCTTCCGTTTCCCAAGTCAGTATGAGTTTGCAAATTGTGGTTTCTTGTTCATTCCTGGGTCTTTGTGTAAACTTTTTCTTCCTCTGTAACCATCTTCTTCCAGATATTTTCATGGCTCAGTCCCTCATCTACAGGATTTCCTCAAATGTCAGCATCTCAGTGCAGATTAACCCAATCACCCTATTTAAAAATCCAACTCTCCCCGCCACCTCTGCTCCCAATTCCTTTTATTCTGCTTCATTGTTCCAATAGCACTTACCACCTTCTAAACTTTAACAATTTTATTTGATTATTCTGTTCATTGTCTGTCTACCTGCATTATGATGTAAGCTCAGTGAAGGACTAGGAACGGTTTTTACCTCTGTTCATTTATATCTCAATTAAATGCTGCCTGATACATAGAAGTGCTTAATAAATATGTGTTGAATGAATTATTGAATGAATAAATGAATGAATGAGACCTACTCAGTATTTTTTAAATGACTTGTAACAGAATTCCTTTAAGATGATTCAGGCCAGAGGAACGGATTCAAACTTTCCAAACTCATGAGAGTTGTTGTTAAACTAGGAGGCTGATGTATTAAATACAATAAGAAATGAACACACATTGGGATACCTAGTGTGTACTTAGTACTAAACTATTAACTTCATATATGTTACCTGATATGAAACTCCAGAAAAGACAAATCTAATATTAAGTGACAGAAAGAAGGTCAATTGTTGCCTGAGGCTGGGTCTGGCAGTGGGGACTGACTGGAAAGGTCACAGTGGAACCTTTTAGGATGATGGGAATGTTCTACATCCTGATTGTGGTCCTAATTACAGGGGTGCATATATTACTCAAGACTCATCAAATTCTATACTTAAAATCAGGGCACTATATTGAGTGAAAACTATACCTCTATAAAATTGATTTAAAAACAAAACAAACTAACAAAAAAAATCAAATCTCTAACACTTATGTCTACTAAGTGCTACTACTTTGCCCTGCTCATGTAAGACCTACACACTGTATATCTTAGGTGAATTTCTCAGGGTACCTGCTCTCTCACAGTCTTAGAAATAAAGCCAACAGTTGAAAAATTGAATTCTTGTTACCTTGCCTCTCTACAGAAAACCCCAAAACTCTTTTTTTCAGCAAGGCAGGGTATATAAAAGTCAATTCATGTACAGCTATCTCAAGTTCTCCTTTTGTACTGACCTTATAATGAGTCTAACTTGATCAGGCACAGTGATCATTTCTTAAGTCTCTGTGGCAATGCACTAAATAACCATCTCCATCCAACAGATAGCTGGTTTTTACTTTAGAGAATGTTCCATTCTCTGAAAGTGATATTTTTCTGATCTGGAGCCAAGATCCCAAACAACTTGGTGTTTCCACCTATGTACTAATTCTAGAAAGCAAAAAATAAAGGTAAGGCTTCCCTGGTGGCGCAGTGGTTGATAGTCCTCCTGCCAATGCAGGGGACATGGGTTTGTGCCCCGGTCCGGGAAGATCCCACATGCCACGGAGCAGCTGAGCCCGTGAGCCATGGCCACTGAGCCTGCGTGTCCGGAGCCTGTGCTCCACAACGGGAGAGGCCAAAACAGTGAGAGACCCGCGTACCGCAAAAAATAAAGTAAAAAAATAATAAATAAATAAATAAATAAAGGTAATGCTGAAAATGCATGAAGTCTATGTTGTGGTTGTAGATCCAAGCAGTCATCCTTGGTTCCCATGCTGTCAAATGATCTAGATTAACCAGCATCTGATTGTGCCATTCCTTAATCTAAACTGTGGCCCTATTTTCTTCCCAATATCTAACAACTCTACCCCTGTTGAAGCTGCCTTTATAGAATCCACTTTGGTAGGAACCATTTGTGGTCACTTTACTGTATCTGGTTCAGTAATGGCTGCTGGGGTTGCCAATTTCTTACTCTCATCCATCCTTCACCCTCCAGGCTGCGGAACTCTGTGGCATCATTCACTGTGTCAATGGTTATAGGATGACTGCCTCAAAGGACTTCACTGTTACTAATTCTAATTACCTAGTTCTGTCATTCTCTTGTGTCTCTAGTATGACTCCTAAGTGATGAGAAAGGGCTGGATGTGATGGAACCAAGAATAACAGTATTACAAACATTTGAAATCATCTGCTTCTACAGAGCTTAGCCTGGAACCAGCTATTGGTTAACTCTGTCTTACGCTACATGGATATACGTTAAAATGAAGACTGAGAATTAACTCTTGGATTTGGCAAAATGGAGATCATTAATACACTTTGAAAGAGGCATTTTAATGGAAAGTTAAGGAGAAAAGCCTGATTCCAGTGGGATAAAGGGAGAGTGAGAGACTCCATTCAAACGTGGGACTACCCTCATGTGTGTTTTTCTCTCACTCCTCAAAGCTCACAGCCGTGGCAAATGACAAAAAAGAAACAATACTGTTAACTCTTAAGGACAAAGAAATGTAAGGAGGGACACAGAGGAGAAGAGAATTCAACAAATATTTGAAAGAGAGAAAGTGGAAAGGCTGGGTGTAGCTGATTTACTAGAACTGGTGGCACCCACTCACCTCCTCCATTATCCTTAGGAAAGTGCTTGCTGTAAGTACTTTTTTTTTAAATTGCTAATGTTCATTAAACCATATACCACCAAACCATTCCACATTGGGGAACCAGCCCACATAAAATCAATGGTATATTGCATCATTATATATTATATATGATGATAAAAAGTTGAAACCAACCTGAATGTCTATCAATAGAAAATAGTCCAAAACTATGTTGCATACATCCTCAAGAAAATTAGGATGATTTCTGAAAAGCAAAATGGATCTATATTTACTGTCATGATGAGATATCCAAGGTAGTTTTTTTAATAAAAAAATAAAGCTAATGCAGATAAGAAGACATTTTAAGAAAAAAAAATCAAAGCATAAGTAAGCCCTATATATGGGTATTTATGTGTCTATAAATTTGCATGAACATAGCAATATTTTCAGATGGACACACAAAGAAATGGAAAAATAAATTAATTTGGGTGGGGTGGAATAGAAACAATTGCTAATTTACACCTTATAAATGTCCACGTTAGTTTACTACAGAAAGTTTGCATTGATTTTTTTTTTTTAATTAAAAAGAGCTAAGCTAGAGAGATTAATGGAAAAGGGGAGAGAGAGGGAGAAAGAGAGAGATTCAACTATGACTTAATGGCAAAGCCAGGATTAGAATGTGGGCCCCTGTGCATTGTTCTTTGCATGTACCTCCCCAGGTCTTCTTCCAATAGGGAAACAAAGCAAATCAAGCACAGGAGGCCAGGTCAAGATAGAGCTCAGTCATTCAGCCTTCTGTATTAAATGGAAGAGAAATGAACAGTTCATGTAACGATGTGTGAAGTGATCATACCTAAAATGAGGGATGCCAGTGGAGTATCAGAAATAACAGAAAAAAATAGGTATCAAATGAAAATTAAGATTGGAGAAAATGCAGGCACTAGTTACATGCTTAAAAGTTTTCATTTCAAAGCATACGCAGAACAAAAAGGCAAACATAAAAAGCCAGTTAAAAAAAAAAAAGCCAGTTATGAGGGCAAGAAGAGTAGAGGAAGGCCAAGATGGTCATATGAGGAAGGCCTGATAAGGAAGCAGAGGCTGGAGGAACTTCAGAGAGAGAAAATGATGGCAACAGCTAGAAAGAAATTTTGGATTAAAGCAGGACTCAGTAAATGAAGAAAATGAGAAAGAAGCATGAAAGGGGATTACTTTTTTTTTTTTTTTTTTTTTTTTTTTTGCAGTACACAGGCCTCTCACTGTTGTGGCCCCTCCCGTTGCGGAGCACAGGCTCTGGATGCGCAGGCTCAGCGGCCATGGCTCACGGGCCCAGCCACTCTGCAGCATGTGGGATCTTCCAGGACCGGGGCACGAACCCGCGTCCCCTGTATCAGCAGGCGGACTCTCAACCACTGCGCCACCAGGGAAGCCCAAAAGGTGATTACTTTAACTGTTACTTTGGTACAGACTGATAGAAGTTGAGTTTTAAGATAGTAAACATTCTCCACTCCCTCTCCCCACCAAGGAATAATCTGTTCCAGCTAAAGTGACCAGAAGGTCATATTTACAAAGTGTTTTGACTTCCTCACACACATTTGTTTTGCAAACTAAGCTGTAAAAAATTTTTAAAGCTGACACCATATCTTCATCATATTTAAGTCACCAACTTCTAGAAATACCCATGCATATAATAGGTGCTCATTAATTCTCACTGTTAAAGGGATTTGTGTTTTATTCTAGACTCCCATTATATTAATTTGCATATTTCTCTTTTTAAAAGAAAAAAAAACTCTAAAAGCTTAAGATGCATCTTTGTAGAGAAGGAATTCAGGAAACAAGTCTATAGTAAGGCAGATATTACTGTATTTGGAATTTTTAAAAAGTCTTGCAGAACTTTATAGAATTTAAATATTTCTTAGCTCTCTCATTTATTTTTCATCATTCATGCCTCCACTTCATTTTTCTCAACAGTTTTTAGATAAATGGAATATGTCTTCTCAAGGATTTTGTTTTCTCACACTCACAAATCTGAGATCTCATTTCTGCATTTGGCATAGGTAATTTCATTTGTTAATAGGGTTAGAGTGTGACCTCACCTTGTATTAGCAGGTGCCAGTATGTACTCTTCCTTTTAAAAATACACATGTATTTAATATACAATATATTTATTTATGCATAAATGTATCCATTGGAAATACATACCTGTATGTACATTTGTGTTCAAATGCTATCATATACCAATATATAAAATGGAACTACATTTTATCAATAAAAAAGTTGAAAATTCTCTATATAAGTAAGAGTACAGTTGACCCCTGAACAAGTTTGAACTGTGTGGATTCACTTATACGTTAATTTTTTTCAACAAATATGGACTACAGTACTACACAATCCACAGCTGGTTGAATCTCCAGATGTTATTTGTGGATTTTTGACCATGCAGAGCATCAATGCTGTGTAAAAGGAAAGAAATCTTAATTTATTAAAAGATATAGGAAAAGTATTTTTTATTTTTTTGGTTTTGTATCTGTCTCTTGACCCATTTACCCAAATGCATTTATTATCTAAGAAAGAGGGAAGTGATCTCACCACTGCTCCTGTGTTTCTTTGCTTCTCCTTTGCCCTTCCTGTTCACCCTCATACAACCACATTTCTATCACCATTAAGATTTTACAAGACCAGAGAACAGAAATTAAAGAACCTAGTGTATGGTTGTCAATACACTCAAAGAGACAGAATCTCTTAATGTATAGCACTGAGCCACGGAATTAGGTGGTATAATTAGAAAAATATCCCACTTGCCACAGAAAAGATGTACTAAATCAGCATTTTCAAACTGTGCTCTTCAGAACCCTTACGACCAAATTAGAATAATGCACAGAATCATTTTAATGAGAAAAAAACTTATGAAATATCAGATTAAATGATTTTATTATATCATAACTAAAACAAGTAAGCATGGGAATGTGTGTGTGTGTATATATAAATTCCACATGCTTATAGCACACAAATAACTATGAAAACACAAAACATCATCTATCCCCTCCTTTGGGACATGGCTACACCCACCTGAGTTCAAACTCTGCCTCTGTCAATGAGACTAGACCTTTAAGCAACACCTCTGTTGGAAGTTTCTGTTCGCTGCAGGTTCCACTTTACCTGTGAAACTCAAATATCAATAAGTAGCCTCAGAGGCAAGAGTACCCAGCCCAACTTACAAGAATTCACTATGTTCCAGAATGTGAAAAAGAAGATGTTTCTGCTTCCTTACAGTCACACAGTGAGACAAAGACAAAATTAATATCTCAAATAAAATATATCTCAAAGACAAAATTAATATCTCAAATATATCCAAAGACAAAATTAATATCTCATATAAAATATATCCAAAATATCACAAACCCAATCTGTTAGCAAAATTAGTCTAAATATTTCTTGCCTGGTTAGAGACTGGATAAGGGAATAAACTACATTGGAGTTCAGATAATATGTTCTACAAAATGAGGGTAATTTACCAATAGTGTGAAGATTCATAGAAAGGGCACAAAAATAAACATGATCTGCCAAGGGACATGATTAATGGAGGAAATAAAAATATGGCAAAAGCCCCAAAACCAAGCAAAGTTAAGTGCACATTTTTGAAAAGGTGAAAAATTGAAAATAAAGATAGACACTTCCTAACTATGACATGAACTTAAAGTAAATGAAAACTATAGTTCTCATGACAAAATATAGAAAATAATGGAAAAGTTTGAATATAGCAATTACTACGTAAATATAAAATGAAAAAGATACCTTTTAATTGCTGTCAATTATGCTATAGCTTACACTTTAAAGGCAAAAAAAAGATCTTAATATCCAATGTGAGATACCTATAATAAATTATAAATTTTAATTCATAAATATTAATAAATGGCTTAATAAATTGAAAAATACACCCCACTAGACTGTAAGCTTCATGCTGCAAAAACTATGTCTATGATGTTAACTGATGTGTTCTCTATTCATCCTAACACAGCAGGGACTCAGTAAAAATGTGTTTTGTGAATGAACAAACCAATATACAAAAAGTCAATTCTTACCAAAGTTTAAAATATGCATTTCTAGTTAGAATATCAATAAGAAACTTCTTAGAAGATGATTGTAAGTTTCTTCTGTATTCATCTACATGAACAAATAGATAAGAATGCTAAAATATATCAAAGGAAGAATAGTAATGGGAATCTTTACCTATATGTATTAAATATATATATCATCTTATGAAATTATAATATATCATGGTAGTAATATAAGAATTAACAGGCAAATTAATGAAATAGAGCAAATGGGAATACACATTTGGGTACACATGCATACAAATGCACACATGTGTTTAACTTGAGTGAGTTATTCCATAGATATTGCTCAGATACTAGACTACGTATTACTTAAAAATATTTTAACAATGAGGTCCTACTGTATAGCACAGGGAACTATATACAATATCCTGTGATAAACCATAATGGAAAAGAATATGAAAAAGTATATATATATGTATAACTGATTCACTTTGCTGTACAGCAGAAATTAATATAATATTGTAAATTAACTATACTTCAATAAAATTTTTAAAAAAGATTTTAATCTTCACTTTAAAATAAATTTTGATTTAAAATATAAAAATCAGGCTACTTTTTTAAAGAGATGAAAATACAAGTGATGTTTAACTGGTGAAATCATCTTAAGCTTAAAATTAGTGAAAGGTGTAGAAGACTTTACAGGGGAAATGACTGACATAATTAAATGTATTGTTAAACGGCCATAAATTTAAAAGGCAAGTAACAAAATGAGAAACACATTCATACCAACTATGAAATAAGTTCTTAAAATCCTTAATAAAAACCTCATGAAAATTTAGAAAGTCATGGTATTGGTTATTAGTTTCTATATATGACACTGAATGCATGGTACAAGAAAGAAAAATTGATAAACTGGACTTAATTAAAATTAAAACATTTGAACTGCAAAAGACACTTTCAGGACAACAAAAAGACAAGTCAGACTGGGAGAAAATATTTGCAAATCACATATATGATAAAGAACTTGTATCCAAAATATACAAAGAGCACTTACCTGAGAAAACAAATCAATTTAGAAGGTGGGCAAAAAATCGGAACAGGTACCTCACAGAAGGAGATAAACAGATGGCAAATAAGCACATGAAAAGATGAACAAAGTCATATGTGATTAGGGAAATGCAAATTAAAACAAGATACCACCACACACCTATTATATAGAATGGCTAAGATCTAAAAACCTGACTGGCATGGGAGTAGAGCAAGAGGAATTCTCATTCATTGCCGATGGGAATGCAAAATGCCACAGCCAATTTGGAAGACCATTTGGTGGTTTCTTTCCAAATTAAAAATAGTGTCACAATATGATCAAGTAATCATACTGCTAGATATTTATCCAACTTATATGAAAACATATCCACACAAAATATGCATAGCAATGCTCATAGCAGCTTTCTTCATAATCACCCAAAACTCGAGGTAACATTTTTTTTTAGACGTGAGTAGGCAAAGGGTGGTACACCCATACAATGGAATACTATTCAGAGATAAAAATTAATGGGCTATTACACTATGAGAAGATATGGATAAATATCAAATGCATATTTCTCAATAAAAAAAGTGTGGATTTGGCTAAATATACATGATTCCATTTATGTGACATTCTGGAAAGGGGAAAACTATGGTAATAGTAATGGTAACTTGATCAGTGGTTGCCAGACATTTGGGGAGGATGTAACGTGAGACACATGATGGTATTTGTCCAAACCAGTGGAAATTTACAGCACAAAGAGTAGACTGTGAAGTATACAAATTAAAATAATAATAGTAACACTGTATCAACACACATTGATTGTAACAAATGTACCATAGCAATGCAATATGTTAACAATAGGGGAAACAATGTGTATGAGGGGGAGGGGTAAATGGGATCTCTTTGTGCTAAATTCCCACTGTAGGAGAGGCAATACCTATGTATTGTAATAGGTAATTTGCAGGTAATAGGTAATTTGTAATAGGTAATTTGTAATACCTATGCTGATTTTCAAGAAACTTGGCATTTACTCCAAGTGATATGGAAGCTATTGGAGGGTTTTGAGTTGAAGTACGGCATAATCAAATAGATATTTTTAAAGAATTACTCTGCCTGCTGTGTTGAGAAAAGACTGCTGGGGTGGGTAGCAATGATGGAAAAAATAAGAACAGTTAGGAAGCTATCACAATAATCTCACTGAGAGACAATGATGCCAAGAGAATGCCTGATGGACTAGGTGGGCCGTATGAGAGAAAGTGAGAGGTCATGGATGATGCCAAAGTTCTTGGCTTGAGCCAGCTGGAAGGATGGAGTTGCCATCAACCAGCATGGGGAAGCCTAAGGGTGAAGAAGATTTGGGAGAGGATATGAAGACATTAATTATGGCTATTACACACTGGAGTGTCAAGTAGATAGCTAGATACTGAGTCTAGACTTTAGGGAAGATATCCAGACTGCAGACATTAATTTGAGAGTGCTTAACACAAAGGCATGGTGCAAAAAGGTGAGAGAGACACTGTGTCTACCAATAGACTTTAACTTCTTAAATGCAAAATCTATGTCTCACTTATTTTGTAATTATTGGTCTATATTGTGTATAGAAAATGCACATCAGACTGAATTAATGGTGTGGTTCACAACAATTCCTCAAACAAAGTTGTTTCAATGACAATACTTCTGTTTTGAATTTTATTTTCCCGTCTTAGTCACCAGAGAGTGTTCCTATCTTCAATGTACACTGACCTTTGTACATGTGAATATTTACTAGTTCTGAGTGTGGTATGTACCAGGGAGCTAGAAAGATGTTCTCCAAATTTGTTTAGCTCTGGACCAAGGAAGAAGAATTTATCACCCGGACTCTAGTTTTATATGCAGGGAACATAAATGACATTGCCATAATTTCTGAGAATTCTGGTTTTATCCTTCAGATTTTTATCACTGCAGAGGAAAGTTTTTAAAGATATAATGTATCTTATAGAAATAATATCAACACTTGATTTCTCCCATTATTAAACAAAAGGGCAAACTCCTAGCAATTACCCAATGACTTTTTGTAAATATATATATATATGTGTATATAAAATTTATAGGTGAGCCAAGATTCAATTTATAGTCAAATATTTTATTGTGTATATAGCAAATATTCTTCCTTGCAATTTTGAGATTTAGTTATATGAGATTTAGTCATGATCTGGCTTCAAGAAAAAAGGTGGAGGTTTTAATATAAATGTCATTGAAAAAGGGAGAGTACAAACCACATAAAAAGTGAATTTTAAAAATGTATAGAACAAATGTAAGAAAACGTAACACTTTGGGATTGTTTTTTCAGGCAATAAACTGTGTCCACAAATCTGTTGCTGGTTAAAATGCAACACATTTTCAATGTATTAACATCTGCAATTTTTAGAGTATAAAGGCAGTGGGTGCCCATCTGTCAACACACGATCATCTCACACCCTCAGACAAATATCACCACGGGATACTTAATTTGCTGTATAATTGAATGTTACTCTATTTATTTAAATTTAATATAAAATATTTATTTAAATAAATATATTTGTCTATTATTTAATCTATTTAAATAAATTAAATATAATAATAGCTATCTATTTAAATAAACACCTTACATTTAATTTATTAGATATCTATTAAATTAGACATTTGTTAAATATATGTCTATTTAAATAAAGTCCTATTTAATTTACACAAATTAAATGTTTAATTTTAAATATTTAAGTATAAATATTTATTTATTTAAGTAGTGATCCTAATGTTAAGACTGAGGTTTTGATAGATGTTATAGTGAATATTCAGGGGAGCACATCTTGAAAATAAAACAAAAGCCAACTTTTCCTCGGCAGTAACTATCTTTAATACAGCGAGTTCTTTCAACGAGTCTACACACACTCATGCTTTAAACAAAGAACCTCTCAGCTTTAACATGTATAAAGCACTTAAGGCCCTTTTCTCTATGTATTTTCAGTACTAACCAAAAAAAGTCTACAAAACACTTTTTTTTTTTTTTTTTTTTTGGCGGTGCACAGGCCCCTCACTGCTGTGGCCTCTCCCATTGCAGATCACAGGCTCTGGACGTACAGGCTCAGCGGCCATGGTTCATGGGCCCAGTCGCTCCGCGGCATGTGGGATCTTCCCGGACCGGGGCACGAACCCGTGTCCCCTGCATCGGCAGGCGGACTCTCAACCACTGCAACACCAGGGCAGCCCGGCCTATACATTTTTAATGTTAAATCCCTACAATCTCTCCTGAACAAATCAATACCAGTAATGCTCCACCTTGACCCATCAGGACCAATATTCTCCACCAGTGGAATAAGTTTTACTGCTGTAAACTTGGCAGGCAGGGTACATTGTTGAGCACTGGAAACTCAAATATGTATCGTCATAGCCAACATCAGTCTCTGTCCTCTTTGTCTAATACTTCATTTTTGAGCTTAAGCATGTAGATTCCCACTGGATTTGCATCCTTGCTGTAAATCTCTGCTCACTAGACTAATTCTGAATGTATTCATAATGAGGAAACTTTGTATTGATGACTTACTGACTTGGACACTTCTTGATGTGTGTGACCCCTGCTACCTTGTTCAACCCACTAAACTGGATTTCCTCAGCATTGTTGCTGACCTGTCTGAAACCTGGAATTAGCCAAGCACTATAGCACCAAGGGGCTGGCTACCAAGCTAAGCCACGTGATTTCGTATGATGCATTTGTGCTCTCCTTCCTGCTGGCTACTGCTGCCAGGTTCTCAGCAAGTAGGAGGGTCTAATGCAGCCTCTTAAGCCACTTCTCAAAGAGGTACACAAAACCATTCTGAGTAACAACAGGGTTGAAAGATATACATTAACTCTCAGGATGACTAGTTTCTACAAACCATACTTACTCGAATAAAAATTGTAAAGGCCAAAATAGTACAAAGAACTTTACCTTCATTATCTCTCTTATTCTTCATCAGAACTCCATAAGGGAGCTAGTAAAATTATTCCCATTTTATAGATCAGGATTTGGCAAAATATGGCCCATGGGTCTGGCCTGCCATCTGTTTTCGTGTGGCCCATGAACCAAGGATGGCTTTCAAATTTTTAAGTGCTTGAAACATAATAAAATTAATAATAATATTTTGTGACATGTGAAAGTTACATGAAATTCAAATTGCATACCCATAAGTGAAATTTCATTGGAACAGAGCAACATCCATTTGTTTGCATTCTGTCTATGAGTAATTTTGCTCTACAAGGCAAAGTTGAGTAGTTTCAACAGAGACCCTGTGGCCAGCAAAGCCTGAAATATTTACTAGCTGACCCCTTATAAAGAAACTTTACTGACCCTATTTACAGGTAATGAAGCTAAAGACCAGAGCATTCAGTAACTTATCCAAGCTTACTCTAAAAGAAAGTAGTGATTAGATAAAATCTGGGTCTGATTGATCCAAGAGATCATATCTTAACAACTCTACAATATTGTTATAATTTTCATTGTTATGGAATTTAGTGAATCTCACACACAGAAAGGAAATTACATTTTAATGACTCTATAGTCATACTTTCTATCTTGACCACTGCAGATAGGTTTGGCAGAAGATGACTGCTACCACTTCTGTAAAATGGTATGCTGCCGAATTTATAAGGAGAGCATTTCGCTTTGCTGACATCTGCATGGCACAGTGAAGTTCTGGTCCTATTACAAGTGGAATAATTGCCAATCCCCATATTATAAACACTTCTACTTCTAACCTAACTGAAAAGCACAGCACATATGCTAGGCTTTTGGAATTGGATGAAAGTTATGGGACCATGCCCAAGAAATAATTACAAATGATTATTCAAAACTGTACATTCAGTTAATTGCCAGTAAAGAGAGAATATACTCCCTTCCTGATTTCAGAAGCCAGAAATAGTGGCAAAAGGTTCAATCCATTAAATAAACGAAAAAAATTACATCATCATAATCGTTATCTCAGAGCAACATTTTAATATCCAATATTCATTTTAAGGTCAACTTTGAAATATATTTATAATTTTATTTTATTTGTACCTTGACAACTACTAAATTTTAGATATATAATGCTAAGTTTCAAGGCTGCTATTTTGTACATGCTAGAGAGCAAAAGGAAGGGCATCAAGGATTAAGGGATACTGTTTTTAGGTCTTTGCAGAGATGCGTAGACTGCATCTCTCCATATACTGGGGCACAGTGGCACACTGATAATTAGTATTGTGATGATACATTGACTTATGAATTAACGCATTCATAATCAGTATTACATGCTATTATCATTGTCAATGGTATTAGGATCTTTGGACTGAAACACTTAATCTGCATTTGTGCCACAGCTGCCTATTCTGGAACACTTCATCTTCCAATTATTATGTTGCATCTTAAGATATCTATTTTTGTGACTTGGCTGTAAAGGTAAATGGCACATCTTGGAAGATCACTGCTTTTAATAGGCTAGTGTTTACCTTAAGTAGGGAAGTAAAAAAGACAAGGCCTCTTTTTTTCTAGGTAAGAAGAAAAGACATATGTATTAGAAAATTATAATGGCTAAAGTAATATTATAAAAATTAAAGCTGTGCATCCTACTTCCAATTTCATTTGCAAGGAGCTTAGAAGTTGCCACTCCATCCTAAAAACAGATAAAAATCTTCATTGATTGATGGGGGTGAGATGGGGAGGGATTAAATTAGGCGATTAAGACTGACATATACACACTACTATATATAAAATAGATAGCCAACATGGACCTACTGTATAGCACAGGGAACTCTACTCAATACTCTGTAATGACCTATATGGGAAAAGTATCTAAAACAGAGTGGATATATGTATAACTGATTCACTTTGTTGTATAGCAGAAACTAACACAACATTGTAAATCATCTCTACTCCAATAAAAAATTTAAAAAATAAATAACTTTTTAAAAAAGGATAAAGTCACAAACTCTCTTGAACAATAAGGGGAAGATGCTGGAAAAACCACTGCCCCTAAGGTTAGAGACACACACAGGTGCACACCATGTGAAGAAGCCATGCCTCAGGGGAGCAGAGATCACCATGGCAACTAGGGCCTGAGTAGGAAAACTTGAACTGGAATTGAAGACTTCCTGAAGCCTCAGTGTGGACACCTGTGAGAGTTAAAAATTCCAGGGGCACCCAGTCACAGGGGAGACCTGACAATGTTGGAAGATTTTTCTAGAGGAACTCAGCCAGATTCCCACAGGGAGAGTGGAAAATGAACCATTTAGAAATACTCCAGAGCACTCTGTTCTTCTTAACAAGGTTGCCCTCAGGGCAAATGAGGTCAGAAGCCCAACCTCCTGGGGTATTATCAGAGCCTAAAAAACTTGTGTAAGGGATTTACCCAAATCCAGCCCACTCTAGCCATCCTGTCTCACCTTCGGGGGAGAAAAAAACTGAGAATCACTTATGAAGTTTACAGTCCCGAGGTACAGTTTAACTAACACACTCAGACCTGATCACAGGACTATAGAATATTTCCCTTCCCTACAACTTAACACCATGTTACTGAAGGTCTATTTAGAGCACTTCCTTTTACCCAGTACATTATGTCCCTTATCAAGAAAAAAAAAAAATTGGCAAGGCATACAAAGGGCAAAAAACACAGCTTGAAGAAACTGAGTAAGCATCATAACCAGACATGACAGGGATGCTGGAACAATTAGACTGAGCATTTAAAATAACCATGATTAATTTGCTCAGGGCTCTAATGGATAAAGTGCATAACATGCAAGAACAGATGGGCAATGTAAACAGGGAGATGGAAATCCTAAAAAAGAATCCAAAAGAAATGCTAGAAATAAAAAAAAAACACTAACAGAAGAGAAGAATGCCTCTGATGGGCTTATTAGCAGAGAGGACACAGCTGAGGAAGGTATCTCTGAGCTAGAAGATCTATCAATAGAACCCTAGAAAGCTGAAAAGCAAAGAAAATAAAGATTATAAAAAAGAAAGCAAAATATCCAAGGACTGTGGAACAACTACAAAAAGTATAACATATGCATAATGAGATTACCAGAAGGAGAATAATGAGAGGAAGACACAGAAGAAATATTTGAAACAATAATTACTGGGGATTTGCCAAAATTAATGTCAGAAACCCAACCATAGATCCAGGAAGCTCAGAAAAAACACCAAGCAGGAGAAATACCAATAAAACTACACCTCAGCATATCATTTTCAAACTAGAGAAAATCAAAGTTAAAGAAAAAATTCTGATGAAATGCCAGAAAAAAAAAAAAACCTTATCTACAGAG
This sequence comes from Delphinus delphis, assembly GCF_949987515.2. Lineage (NCBI taxonomy): Eukaryota > Metazoa > Chordata > Mammalia > Artiodactyla > Delphinidae > Delphinus > Delphinus delphis. The sequence continues at coordinate 42,486,818 of NC_082692.2, read as the reverse complement.
GAATAAAGATAAGGATTACATCCAATTTTACCTCAGAAACTATGCAAACAAGAAGAGAGTGGACTGAAATGATTAAAGTGTTGAGAGGAAAAACCTCAGGAGACTAGAATTCTGTTCCCTGTGAAATTATCCTTTAAAAGTGAAGAGAATAAAGATTTCCTCAAACAAACAAACAAAAAAACCTTGAGGGAATCTGTTGCCAGTAGGCCTGCCTTGCCTTGCAAACCTTAAAAGAAATTCTTCAGAGAGAAGAAAAAATAATAAGTCAGAAACTTTGGTCTACATAAAAAAGGAAGAGTATCAAAGAAGGAATAAGTAAAAGTACAATAAAAATATTTTTCTTATTCTTAATTGATCTAACAGATAGCAGTTTGTTCAAAATAATAGCAACAATGTATTCAATTACAGATGCACATATATGTCTATATATATGTGAAATGAATGACAACAATGGTACAAAGGGCAAGAGGAAGGAATTAGAATTATTTTTTTATTCTAAGGTATTCACACTGCATGTGAAGTGATATAGCATTGTTTGAAAGTGGGTTTGAACTAGTTAGTTGTAAAGGCATTTTATAAACTCTAGGGCAACCACTGAAAAAAAAGGAAGAAAAGAAGTATAATTGATATGCTAAGAAATGAGAGAAAATGTAATAATATAAAATGCTACATTAAAACCACAAAATAGAGGGGAATTCCCTGGAAGTACAGTGGTTAGGACTTGGTGCTTTTACTGCCAGGCCCAGGTTCAATCCCTGGTTGGGGAACTAAGATCCTGCAAGCCATGCAACACAGCCGAATAAAAAGAAAAAAGAGTGAAAGACAAAAATAGGAACAAAGAATAAGGGCAACAAAGAGAAAATCGTGGTAAATATGGTAGATATTAGTCCAACTGTATCAATAACCACTTTGAATATAAATGCTCTAAGTGATTCAATTAAAAGACAGAGATTGTCAGAGTGAATCAACAAAAAAATGACCCAACTGTATGTTATCTACTAGAAACTCCCTTTAAATACCAAGAAACATATAGATTAGAAATAAATGCATGGAGAGAAATACACCATGTTAACACTAATCAAAAGAAAGTAGAAGTAGCTATATTAATTTTAGGAGAGAACAGACTTCAAAGTAAGGAACGTTATCAGGGATAAAGAAAGGCATTACATGATTTAAAGAAGTCAGTTATCCAAGAAAACAAATTCTTAGTGTGTATGCACCTAACAACAGAGAATCAAACTACACCAGGCAATAACTGATAGGGGACTTCCCTGGTGGTCCCGGGGTTGAGAATCTGCCTTCCAATGCAGGGGACATGGGTTTGATCCCTGGTAGGAGAACTAAGATCCCACATGCCGCAGGGCTACTAAGTCCACATGCTGCAACTACTGAGAACGTGGGCCACAGCTAGAGAGCCCGCATGCCGCAACTAGAGAGAAGCCTGCACACTTCAGTGGAGAATCCCACATACGGCAACAAAGATCCCAATGAAGATCCCACGTGCCAGAGCTGGGACCCTACACAACCAAAAATAAAATAAATAAATAAGTAAATATTTTTAAAAACTGGTAGAATTGCAAGGATAAATAGATGAATCCCCTATCATAACTTGAGACTTCAACACCGATCAGAAACAGGCAGATCCAGCAGGCAGAAAATCAGTAAGGACATAGGTAAACAACGACATCATAGATTAACTGAATATAATTGACATTTATAGATTACTTTATCCAACAACAGCAGAATACACATTTTTATCAAGCTCACATGAAACATTCACCAAGATAGACCACATTCTGGGCTGTAAACCACACCTTAACAAATTTAAAAGAGAAATTGTACAATGTCTGCTCTCAGACCACAATGAACTAAACTAGAAATCAATAACAGAAAGATAATTGGAAAATCCCCAAACATTTCAAGATTAAACAGACCAGTTCTAAATAACACATGCATCAGAGAAGAAATCCTAAGAGAAATTTTAAAATATTTAAACTAAAATAAAATGAAAAACAGAACTTATCAAAATTTGTGGGATACAGCAAAAACAGTGCTTAGAGGGAAATTTATAACATTAAATGCATATATTATTAGAGAAGAAAAAAGATCAAAAATCAATCATCTAGTTTCCATCATTAGAAACCAAAGAAAGAAGAACAAATTAAATGCAAAGTAAGCTGAAGACAAGAAATCATAAGAATGAGAGCAGAAATCAATGAAATTGAAAACAGGAAATCAATAGAGAAAAATCAACAAGACCAAAGCTGGTTCTTTGAAAAGATCAATAAAACTGATAAGCAAATTAAAACAAAATGCTGTACCACTACGCTCCTGTTAGAAAGGGCAAAATCCAGAACACTGGAAAAAACAAATGCTGATGAGTATACAAAATGGTACAGTCACTTTGGAAGACAGTTTGGAATTTTCTTACAAAATTAAACTTACTTTCTCCATATAATCCAGGCTTTGCACCCCTTGGTGTTTACCCAGAGGAGTTGCAAACTTATGTCTGTACAAAAACTTGCACATGAATGTTTATAGAAGCTTTATTCATCGTTGCCGAAACTTGGAGGTTACCAAGATATCCTTCAGTTTGTGAATGGTTAAGTTAAATAAACTACAGTACATCCAGGAAATTGAATTTTATTTAGCGCTAAAATGAAATGAACTGTCAAAATCATGAAAAACCACAGAGGAAACTTAAATGTTTATTATCAAGTGAAAGAAGCCAAACTGAAGAATCTACATACTGTATAATTCCAACTAAATGGCATTCTGGGAAAGTCAAAACTATAGAGACAGTAAAAAAGATTAGTGTTTGCAGTGATGGTGGTGAGACAGTAGAGATGAATAGGTAAAGGACAAAGGATATTTAGGACAGTAACATACTCTGATGATATTATAATATTTGATATATATCATTATTCTTTTATCCAATCCCATAGAGTGTGCAACACCAAGAGTGAACCCTAATGGGATGGAATTTTGGTGGATGTCAATGTAGGTTCATCCTTGGTAAAAAAAAAAGAAACTGGTGAGTGATGTTGATAATGGGGGAGGATATGCACGTGTGAGGGCAGGGAGTATGTGAGAAATCTCTGTAACTTTTGTATGCACTACTATATTTAAAATAGATAACCAACTAGATATACCCACTGTATAGCGCAGGAACTCTGCTCAATACTCTGTAATAACCTAAATGGGAAAAGAATTTGAAAAAGAATAGATACATACATATGTATAACTGAATCATTTTGCTGTACACCTGAAAATAACACCACATTGTTAATCAACTATCCTGCAATATAAAATAAAAATCAAAAAAGAAATCTCTGTAAGTTTTAATGTTATAAACCAAAAACTACTCTAAAAAACTAAAGTTTTTTTTAAATAAGAAAAAATAAAATAAATACATATTCCTAAACTGTGCTTACTTTTAGTATCTTTAACTCATTTTCTGGACAAAACTTGTTTCAATATTAAGCTATCTTTATATAGTAAGTAAAGCATGTGAGTCTTTGCCTCATTATACTTCCCCTGTCTTCTGAGTCTTAATACTTTTCTGCATGCCTCTTTTGTGCTTTTGGGCTTTTATTATCACTCTGTTTACCTGAGTCATTCTGCTGGTTCCATATATTGTAAACTCTTTGAAGTCAGGTACTGAATCTTAAAAAGGTATTTGCATTTACTGCTATAGGGGATTAATGAAAAATCATTGACTTAAATTGAATAAAATATGTACTTGTGGAAAAGTACATTATGAGGAAATATGTGTGTTTTTGTTTGACAGACAGAGAGATTTTTATGTGCTACACAGTTTCTTGAGTTAAACTAATGAAAACGGGTCCACTTTTAATGTCTGATTTGCTTTCATCATTTGCAAAGACAAATATTAGATAAATATGAAGTGGAGAGGAGAATTTATTTTTATGAGAGGGTAAATAAGAAGAAGGGTGAACTCCAGAGAGAAGGAAGATTAGACCTGAAAAGGACTTGCAATTCCCACACAAGGAAGGTACAAGGTACCATATTAGGAGCATTGGAGAGAGTGCCCAATCTGAGTAAAGTTTTTAGTATTATCTTCCTTCTAGGTCCAATCACAGCATCCAAGCCTGTTCATCTCTTTCTTCTTTGTCTCTATTACTTACTAAACATTTAGTATAGGTAGAGCACTATTCTAGAAACCATAATATTTTGTATTCTAAGTGCCCTGAATTAATTTTGCTGAAGCATGATTCTTTAATCTAATTTATGATACTAAATCTGGCCTGAACAGACTTTGTGGTTCAGACACTAATGAACATGCAATGAGTTTTGAACCATAATCAATTCATCTAGTGACAGATGAGTCAGCTCTAAAACATAGTATTTTTTTCTTTCATAGGCTTTGAAAGCTAATTGTTTCCGTTCAAATTCTGATTCTATCATTTACTAGCTTCTTGTCCTTTGAGGTCATTAAGAAAGTCCTGTAAGCTTCAGTTTCCACATTGGGTAAAGAGGGATGACAGTAGAATTTAGCACAAAAATTTCTGTGAGGATCAGTTGAAATAATGCATTCAAAATCCCCACACATTATAAGCACTCAATAAATACTAGCTATTACTACTATTAGAATTAGTGTTGATCTATTGCGTAGCTGTCCCTATTATGGATCTCTTGACCTCTGGGGCAGACATTTTTGAATGGATAATTACTGTTGATAAGATTTGAATTAACTGGACTTCAGTAAGCTAGTATTTCTCCATTCAGGATGCATTAAATAAAGAGAACTCTGTCAAGCTCATGAGTCTCCAGTACTCTCTCTTCATACTTAACAAAGCATAGAATCACCAATTTTATGTTTTTTCTACTTTTATTTTAATTTTTTATCTAGCTCTAAATAGCAAGGTGTATTCAAGTGTATTTGATATCAATAATTCATTCCTTATTTAAATTTAACCTGAATAGAATATATAAACCAACGATACATTTTAAAAACCTAGTTCTTATCTAGTGCTAAGTCTTATAATGTCTTATAATGGTGTCAACACACCATTATATATAATATTTATTTATTTATTTATATAGACAACTAGGCTATTTAATGATGTCTTTCTTTCTGTAAGGTAGTCAGATCAAAATGATCACAGTTACAGGACTCCAGAGCAATAGCAAATGAGCTCCCTTGTTATTGAATATAGTGAAACAGAAAAAGTTTTCTTTCTCAAATGGCAAAATAAATTATATTTTGATGATCTATAAATTATATGGATTACATAATTCCAAATTTTTTATTAAAAATAATATACAAATAACATTTGTCCCAATAAAGCAAAGTAGTGTAGATCCGATTCCTCTCCTCTGCTAATATATACAGATAAAAATATCTCTTAACAGCTGAGCAAGCAAACCTACAAATTTGGCTTAGGTGGATATTAACTAACTTTCAACAGGTTGAAGAAAGAACCATTTTAGTGGAAAACTATTTAAGCTTAAAGATGGAGCAAGCACGATTTATCTCTAACATAATGTCATTCATCAAACATAGGTCCTAGGAAGCGTGTGAGCATGTGCGTGCACTGAGGTAAAGGAGTCAAATCAATCCTAAAGAAACAAGTTTTAATATTTTATTTTGGTAGAATATACTATAGTTAAATGTTGTGATTTCAACGTTAAACTCTGGCAGTGTAAATGTCCCTGAAATTATTGAGGCTTAAGAATCTTCTTAGAAACACAGAAATTTAGCTTCAGTGGCTCTCATATTTCTATCCCTAGGCTAGCAGAATGAACATCATCTGGGGACTCAGAAAACGCACATTTTAGGCCCCCCTCCAGACCTACTAATGTAGAAACTCTAGGGGTAAAATCCAGACATCTATGTTTTCACGAGCTCTCTAAGAGATTTAGATGCACACGAACACTTGAGCATCTCTTGTCTAAATCAATTCCTCACAAACAAGAGCAATTTGACGTATGTGCCAAGAAGTCTGGAGCAAACAAAAATCAAGTAGAATGTTTGCCATTGATGCCTTTTCTAGATCCTTTCAAGTCCTGTCTAGTTATGTTACTCCTTTGACTCAATTAGAGAACATTTTGTACACCACCATACCTCCTCCCCATTCTCTCTTTAACAAGCTCAAGCTCAGCTTCATTTTGGTCTTTAAGATGGATCTTGATTCTGGTCAGTGATATTCAGCTAACTCCAGACCCTCCCTTTGAGGGTCAGTGTCATGACGCTCATTGACAATCTGACTCACCCTATTGACTAGTTCTACTTTATCTGGTTATCAAATCATTTCCCTATTTCTGGAAATGCACCTCTTATATTTCCACCTCTTATCCCAGAGGACAGAATGTCCACCCTAGCATGTTCTTCTGACCCCCCTTCTTATTAGCTGCTGTTCAAGGCTGCATTGATTAGTAAGAAGACTAATCAGAGATGAAGCCAATAAACAGGCCACTTTTCACCAGCATGCAAAAAACTGTGTGCTTGTATGAGGATGAAACATAGTGGGGCAGGAAAGGGGGGGAAAGAGAGGCAGGAGGACAGTAGGAAGCAAACAACATCCCCCTGGGTGTAAGCCTTAGCCCTGCTTCTCAGCCAAGTCCTGAGTGTGGTACAGAACCAAGGCCAGCATGTCAGGTACTTCCTTATCAAAGAACCCTAGAAGGCACAAGGAATAAAATACAGAATACAAACACTAAAATTTCACTCCCCTAAATCCTAAATTTCTCAGACCCAGCCAGTGTTTTCCTATTTTGTTCTCTGAATCCAGAGTTTTGCTTGGATACCCACCAAAGATCTCCAGTTTTAGAGAAATTTAGTTGTTTTAATAAGTCACAAAGTTGCTGGAAATTTCTATGGAGGAGCCCCCTTAGCTAGCCATAACTCTCTATGTCAACTACTCCCAGTTAAATCAGCAGTTTATGTGCTTTATATGGTTCACATACCAACCTTTGGGGGCCTCATCATATTCCTTGTTAGTACCATAAAATATTGAGTTCTGTGTTGGACTATCTGTTGTGGTCCCTTGTTACACCTCCAATATTCTAAGTTCTACCTTCCTCTCCTCTTTCCAGCTGGAGTAGCTACAGTCTCCCCATGCCTCATTAGAAGTGATTCTAGTTTATAGCTCTAGGCAGATCTTTCTTTGACAATTCTGCTATAGTTACTCAGTCCATGTCTGATTATATTTTGAAATATAATAACTTTACTTGGCAAATAATATCGGGACAGAAGAGATCCTTTGTGAAAATGCTTCACTACTGAGTTTGTGTTTCTATCATGAAAAACCATCTGGATAAAGAGAAATTCAAGAGATGACATACTTAGGAAGTCATCAAAGCCTTCCTTTGTTGTTACATTTAGCCTAAGGCAGTTTTCTGGTTGCTACAGTCGAGAAATTTTGGTGTGTATTATACACATTTATATCCTCATCATAAATGTGGAGGAAGTATTTAAGATACACAGCCAGCATCTTGGATTTAAATACATGGTTTCCAGGAAAGTGCTCAGGAAAACTCTCATTGACTATTTAAAACATGCAATAAACAGCAAAATAAACATATTTTCAGCAGGGGAGATTCATTGGTTTTGTGGTCACTGGTGAAAAATAATAAGGCTAAAATCACTGCCATTTGCTCTTCTTTCCTCTCTCTCTTCTCTTGATTTCTTTTCTCTTCTCTTTTCTAGCTGTCCCTGGACAATCTTACTCAGTGTAATTATCCACTTTGATTATCCACTTCAATGCAGATTACTTCCACAACTATCTCACTCTTCTCCCCTGAGCCCCAGATATACACCATTAATGACTGCCTACAACCTAGTATCTGAAATATAACAACTACAAATGACTCAGCATCCTTCCCTCCACACACCACCACACACCACGCCTGCCCCTTCTTCTATATACCTTACCTCAGGTAAGGAAACTCTGCAGCCTTCCAAGCTAAAAAACTCATATGATCAAAACTCATCCCTTTCCTTTAAGAAAAATCATATTTTTGGTTATCAACTATTCTATTCTAATTCCAAAACCTCTTCAATTTTGTTCCCTCTTCTTCATCCCCCAAGGCCACTGCATTTGTTCATCACTCATTAAAAATTTCTTAGATTTCCGCAGTAGCTTCCCAGTTGGACTCTGGATCTCCACATTTCCTCCTCATCCATTTTTAGTAGCACTTCCTAAGATTAATTTTTACAAAAAAAATTTTAAAGGTCATTCCAAGCTCAAGAGCCTTCAAAGATTTCTCACTGCTTCCAAGATACAGTCTAGACTTTAGCTTGGCACATAGGATGCCTTATAATTTGGTTCTAAAGCTTCTTTTCTGACATTTACTGTTCCTTCTTTGCACCCCCATAAACGCTAAGATCAAACCACACAAACCTCTCCATTGTTTTAGAAAAACACCACACCTTTTATACATTTCTATCTTTGTATATGCTTTTCCTCTGCCTAGAGTAGATCCTCCACTTTATCTTACTAGCATACAGAGACTCCACTGTGGCTTTTCACATGGGGTATTAATTGTTTATTTGTGACTCGATCACTAAATTATGCTTCTGGAAAGAGGAGATTGTGCGTACACCATAGGTATCCAGCAAATAATAGACATTTAATTTCAGTGAATGAATACTTAAATAAATCCAAGGCAACATCCATAGTAAATACATCCATAAATAATGATCTTAGTGATGTTAGGATAAGGTCAACAAATCAGTGAGTAGTAAATTGTTCAGGAGATACACATTTTAGGGAGGATGAAAAATCTGGAAAGATACCATTTTCTCTTCTCTTTTTACTTTCAGAATGAAGGAAAATTTGACTCCACATTTAAAAGCAGCCTGGTGAATTCTACTTTACATCCCTATCAAAATCTAACTCAGAAATGATGTCATAAATTTCCCACACCTAATACTGAGTCAATTCCCCACGTGTAGTGTTAAGGGCATTACTTCTTCTAAGGGAAATGCAGATGGTGATCATGAATGACACAAAGAAACACATTTTGGATCTTTGATGATATTAAGGAATAATTGATAAAGGTATTATAGAAAATATCCTTAAATATTAAGGATATTTAGAAAATATCCTTAACTTTTAGTGATACATAATGAAAACACAGAAGTGACATCTGATATTGCTTCAAAATAATATGAAATGGTGAAACAGTTAAGAGTGTGGATGATACATTTACCCATGAGTTAATGGGTGATGGGTATTTATTAAAATATTTGTCCAGGTGTCTATATGTTTGAAATTTTCTCAATAAGTTAAAAAAATACATTTTGCATCGTGACCAATGCCTCCACAATTGTGAACAATTAAAGTGACATCAAATATTTTTTTCTTGCTATTTGTGAGGCACTCTGATATTTTCTATTCTAGTCTCTCCCATTCTATTTTTAAAATATAATTATGGACCACTAAATTTATTTGTTTTGATAGTGGGTAATGGCAAACACTCTGTTACACAGTGGAATAATTTTTCATATGTTAGTCTCCCCCTGTCCAATGCTCCCTCTAAGAGTTTTCTATATTACACATTAATTAGTAACCACCTCATAAATCGGCCAACCTCTTAAACATCATATCTTCTTGATGTTGCTCTAATTCTGACAAATGGCTCTTGCCACGAAGTCTGCTGTAGAAAATTTTTCTAGAATTGGACTAAACAGATGAAGATTAAGGCAGGCCATGGATAAAGCTAAGGCAACCTAGGAAAGACAATTCATGACATCATAAAATCATTTTCCTGACTCAGAACTTCTTAAAACACTCATGAAAACTTGCTGCACCTCCTGATGATCCAGACATTCTTTCTTCTTACATCAATAGTCTACTGCAGAGATGGCGGACGAGGAAGACGCGGAGATCACCTTCCTCCCCACAGATACACCAGAAATACATCTACACGTGGAACAACTCCTTCAGATCACCTACTGAATGCTGGCAGAAGACCTCAGACCTCCCAAAAGGCAAGAAACTCCCCACGTACCTGGGTAGGGCAAAAGAAAAAAGAATAAACAGAGACAAAAGAATAGGGATGGGACCTGCACCAGTGGGAGGGAGCTGTGGAGGAAAGGTTTCCACACACTAGGAAGCCCCTTCGGGGTGGAGACTGCGGGTGGCGGAGGTGGGGAGCGTCGGAGTCACAGAGGAGAGCACAGCCACAGGGGTGCGGAGGGCAAAGCGGAGAGGTTCCCACACAGAGGATCGGTGCCGACCAGCACACACCAGCCCGACAGGCTTGTTTGCTCATGCGCCGGGGCGGGCGGGCCTGGGAGCTGAGGCTCCGTCTTCGGTCGGACCGCAGGGAGAGGACTGGGGTTGGCGGCATGAACACAGCCTGCAGGGGGTTAGTGCACCACGGCTAGCCGGGAGGGAGTCCGGGGAAAAGTCTGGACCTGCCGAAGAGGCAAGAGACTTTTTCTTCCCTCTTTGTTTCCTGGTGAGCGAGGAGAAGGGATAAAGAGTGCTGCTTAAAGGAGCTCCAGAGACGGGCACGAGCCGCAGCTAACAGTGCGGACCCCAGAGATGGGCATGAGACGCTAAGGATGCTGCTGCCGCCACCAAGAAGCCTGTGTGTGAGCACAGGTCACTATCCACGCCTCCCTTCCAGGGAGCCTGTGCAGCCTGCCACAGCCAGGGTCCCGGGATCCAGGGACAACTTCCCCGGGAGAATGCACAGCGCGCCTCAGGCTGGTGCAACGTCCCGCTGGCCTCTGCCACTGCAGGCTTGCCCCACATCCGCACCCCTCCCTCCCCCCGGCCTGAGTGAGGCAGAGCCCCCGAGTCAGCTGCCGCTTTAACCCCGTCCTGTCTGAGCGAAGAACAGACGCCCTCCGGTGACCTACACGCAGAGGCGGGGCCAAATCCAAAGCTGAGCCATCGGAGCTGTGCAAACAAAGAAGATAAAGGGAAATCTCTCCCTGCAGACTCAGGGGCAGCGGATTAAATCTCCACAATCAACTTGATGTACCCTGCATCTGTAGAATACCGGAATAGACAACGAATCATCCCAAATTCAGGAGATGGATTTTGATAGCAAGATTTATGATTTTTTCCACTTTTCCTCTTTTTGAGACTGTGTATGTATATGCTTCTGTGTAAGATTTTGTCTGTATAGCTTTGCTTTCACCATTTGTCCTAGGGTTCTATCCATCTGATTTTCTTTTTTTTTTTTTACTTTTTAAAAATATTTTTTTCTTAATAATTAATTTTTATTGTAATAACTTTATTGTATTTTCTTTTATCCTCTTTCTTTCTTTCCAATTTTTCTCCATTTTATTCTGAGCCATGTGGATGAAAGGCTCTTGGTGCTGCAGCCAGGAGTCAGTGTTATGCCTTTGAGGTGGGAGAGCCAAATTCAGGACACTGGTCCACAAGAGGACTGCCAGCTCCACATAACACCAAATGGTGAAAATCTCCCAGAGATCTCCATCTCAACACCAGCACCCAGCTTCACTCAATGACCAGCAAGCTACAGTGCTGGACACCCTATGCCAAACAACTAGTAAGACAGGAACACAAACCCACCCATTAGCAGAGAGGCTGCCTAAAATCATAATAAGTCCACAGACACCCCAAAACACACCATTAGACTTAGACCTGCCGACAAGGACAAGATCCGGCCTCATCCACCAGAACACAGGCACTAGTCCCCTCCACCAGGAAGCCTACACAACCCACTGACCCAAATTTAGCCACTGGAGACAGACACCACAAACAACGGGAACTACGAACCTGCAGCCTGCAAAAAGGAGACCCCAAACACAGTAAGATAAGCAAAATGAGAAGACAGAAAAACACACAGCAGATGAAGGAGCAAGATAAAAACCCACCAGACCTAAGAAATGAAGAGGAAATAGGCAGTCTACCTGAAAAAGAATTCAGAATAATGATAGTAAAGATGATCCAAAATCTTGGAAATACAACAGAGAAAATGCAAGAAACATTTAACAAGGACCTAGAAGAACGAAAGATGAAACAAGCAACAATGAACAATACAACAAATGAAATTAAAAATACTCTAGAAGGGATCAATAGCAGAATTGATCAATAGCAGAACTGAAGCAGAAGAACGGATAAGTGACCTGGAAGATAAAATAGTGGAAATAACTACTGCAGAGCAAAATAAAGAAAAAAGAATGAAGAGAACTGAGGACAGTCTCAGAGACCTCTGGAACAACATTAAACACACCAACATTCGAATTATAGGGGTTCCAGAAGAAGAAGAGAAAACAAAAGGGACAGAGAAAATATTTGAAGAGATTATAGATGAAAACTTCCCTAACATGGGAAATAGTTAATCAAGTCCAGGAAGCACAGAGAGTTCCATACAGGATAAATCCAAAGAGAAACATGCCAAGACACATATTAATCAAACTGTCAAAAATTAAATACAAAGAAAACATATTAAAAGCAGCAAGGGAAAAACAACAAATAACACACACGGGAATCCCCATAAGGTTAAGAGCTGATCTTTCAGCAGAAACTCTGCAACCCAGAAGGGACTGGAAGGACATATTTAAAGTGATGAAGGAGAAAAACCTACAACCAAGTTTACTCTACCCAGCAAGGATTGCATTCAGATTTGATGGAGAAATTAAAACCTTTACAGACAAGCAAAAGCTGAGAGAGTTCAGCACCACCAAACCAGCTTTACAACAAATGCTAAAGGATCTTCTCCAGGCAAGAAACACAAGAGAAGGAAAAGGGCTACAATAACAAACCCAAAACAATTTAGAAAATGGGAATAGGAACATACATATCGATAATTACCTTAAATGTAAATGGATTAAAGGCTCCCACCAAAAGACACAGACTGGATGAATGGATACAGAAACAAGAACCATATATATGCTGTCTACAAGAGACCCACTTCAGACCTAGAGACACATACAGACTGAAAGTGAGGGGATGGAAAAAGATATTCCACGCAAATGGAAACCAAAAGAAAGCTGGAGTAGCAATTCTCATATCAGACAAAATAGATTTTAAAATAAAGACTACTAGAAGACACAAAGAAGGACACTACTAATGATCAAGGGATCAATCCAAGAAGAAGATATAACAATTGTAAATATTTATGCACCGGATGTAGGGGCACCTCAATACATCAGGCAACTACTAACAGCCATAAAAGGGGAAATCGACAGTAACACATTCATAGTAGGGGACTTTAACACCTCACTTTCACCCATGGATAGATCATCCAAAATGAAAATAAATAAGGAAACACAAGCTTTAAATGATACATTAAACAAGATGGACTTAATTGATATTTTTAGGACATTCCATCCAAAAACAACAGAATACGCATTTTTCTTAAGTGCTCATAGAACATTCTCCAGGATACATCATATCTTGGGTCACAAATCAAGCCTTGGTAAATTTAAGAAAATTGAAATTGTATCAAGTATCTTTTCCAACCACAATGCTATGAGACTAGATACCAATTACAGGAAAAGATCTATGAAAAATACAAACATATGGAGGCTAAACAATACACTACTTAATAACGAAGTGATCACTGAAGAAATCAAAGAGGATTTCAAAAAATACCTAGAAACAAGTGACAATGGAGACACAACAACCCAAAACCTATAGGATGCAGCAAAAGCAGTTCTAAGAGGGAAGTTTATAGCAATACAATCCTACCTTAAGAAACAGGACACATCTCGAATAAACAACCTAACCTTGCACCTAAAGCAATTAGAGAAAGAACAACCAAAAAACCCAAAGTTAGCAGAAGGAAAGAAATCATAAAAATCAGATCAGAAATAAATGAAAAAGATAAGAATGAAACAATAGCAAAGATCAATAAAATTAAAAGCTGATTCTTTGAGAAGATAAACAAAATTGACGAACCATTAGCCAGATTCATCAAGAAGAAAAGGGAGAAGACTCAGATCAATAGAATTAGAAATGAAGAAGGAGAAGTAACACCGGACACTGCAGAAATACAGAAGAGCATGAGAGATTACTACAAGCACCTCTATGCCAATAAAATGGAAAACCTGAAAGAGATGGACAAATTCTTTGAAATGCACAACCTGCCAAGACTGAATCAGGAAGAAATAGAAAATATAAACAGACCAATCACAAGCACTGAAATTGTAACTGTGATTAAAAATCTTCCAACAAACAAAAGCTCAGGACCAGATGGCTTCACAGGAGAATTCTATCAAACATTTAGAGAAGAGCTAACACCTATCCTTCTCAAACTCTTCCAAAATATAGCAGAGGGAGGAACACTCGCAAACCCATTCTACGAGGCCCCCATCACCCTGATAAAAAACCAGACAAGGATGTCACAAAGAAAGAAAACTACAGGCCAATATCACTGATGAACATAGATGCAAAAATCCTCAACAAAATACTAGCAAACAGAATCAAAGAGCACATTAAAAAGATGATACAACATGATCAAGTGGGGTTTATTCCAGGAATGCAAGGATTCTTCCATATAGGGAAATCAATCAACATGATACACCATATTAACAAATTGAAGGAAAAAAAACATATGGTCATCTCAATAGACGCAGAGAAAGCTTTCAACAAAATTCACACCCATTTATGATAAAAACCCTGCAGAAAGTAGGCATAGAGGGAACTTTCCTCAACATAATAAAGGTCATATATGACAAACCAACAGCCAACACCATCCTCAATGGTGAAAATCTGAAACCATTTCCACTAAGATCAGGAAGAATACAAGGTTGCCCACTCTCACTACTCTTATTCAATATAGTTTTGGAAGTTTTAGCCACAGCAATCAGAGAAGAAAAGGAAATAAAAGGAATCAAAATTGGAAAAGAAGAAGTAAAGCTTTCACTGTTCACAGATGATATGATACAAGACATAGAGAATCCTAAAGATGCTACCAGAAAACTACTAGAGCTAATCAATGAATTTGGTAGAGTAGCAGGATACAAAATTAATGCACAGAAGTCTGGCATTCCTAGACACTAATGATGAAAAATCTGAAAGTGAAATCAAGAAAACACTCCCATTTACCATTGCAACAAAAAGAATAAGATATCTAGGAATAAACCTATCTAAGGAGACAAAAGACCTGTATGCAGAAAATTTTAAGACAAAGATGAAAGAAATTAAAGGTGATACAAACAGATGGAGAGATATACCATGTTCTTGGATTGGAAGAATCAACACTGTGAAAATGACTCTACTATCCAAAGCAATCCACAGATTCAATGCAATCCCTATCAAACTACCACTAACATTTTTCACAGAAATACAACAAAAAAATTCACAATTTGTATCAAAACACAAAAGACCCCAAATAGCCAAAGCAATCTTGAGAATGACAAATGGAGCTGGAGGAATCAGGACCCTGACTTCAGACTATACTACAAAGCTACAGGAATCAAGACAGTATGGTACTTGTACAAGAACAGAAATATAGATCAATGGTACAAGATAGAATGCACAGAGATAAACCCACACACATATGGGCACCTTATCTTTGATAAAGGAGGCAGGAATATACAGTGGAGAAAGGACAGCCTCTTCAATAACTGGTGTTGGGAAAATTGGACAGGTACATGTAAAAGTATGAGATTAGAACAGTCCCTAACACCATACAGAAAAATAAGTTCAAAATAAATTAAAGACCTAAATGTAAGGCCAGAAACTATCAAACTCTTAGAGGAAAACATAGGCAGAACACTCTGTGACATAAATCACAGCAAGATCCTTTTTGACCCACCTCCTAGAGAAATGAAATAAAAACAAAAATAAACAAATGGGACCTAATTAAGCTTCAAAGCTTTTGCACAGCAAAGGAAACCCTAAACAAGACCAAAAGACAACCCTCAGAATGGGAGAAAATATTTGCAAATGAGGCAACTGACAAAGATTAATCTCCAAAATTTACAAGCGCCACATGCAGCTGAATAACAAAAAAACAAACAACCCAATCCAAAAATGGGCAGAAGACCTAAGTAGACATTTCTCCAAAGAAGACATACAGATTGTCAACAAACACATGAAAGAATGCTCAACATCATTAATCATTAGAGGAATGCAAATCAAAACTACAATGAGATATCATCTCACACCAGTCAGAATGGCCATCATCAAAAAATCTAGAAACAATAAATGCTGGAGAGGGTGTGGAGAAAAGGGAACACTCTTGCACTGCTGGTGAGAATGTGAATTGGTACAGCCACTATGGAGAACAGTATGGAGTTTCCTTAAAAAACTACAAATAGAACTATTATATGACCCAGCAATCCCACTACTGAGCATATACCCTGAGAAAACCATAATTCAAAAAGAGTCATGTACCAAAATATTCATTGAAGCTCTATTTACAATAGCCCAGAGATGGAAACTCTGCCATAAAAAGAAACAAAATTGAGCTATTTGTAATGAGGTGGATAGACCTAGAGTCTGTCATACAGAATGAAGTAAGTCAGAAAGAGAAAGACAAATACCATATGCTAACACATATATTTGGAATTTAAGGGAAAAAATGTCATGAAGAACCTAGGGGTAATACAGGAATAAAGACACAGACCTACTAGAGAATGGACTTGAGGATTGGGGAGGGGAAGGGTAAGCTCTGACAAAGTGAGAGATAGGCATGGACATATATACACTACCAAATGTAAGGTAGATAGCTAGTGGGAAGCAGCCGCATAGCATAGGGAGATCAGCTCGGTGCTTTGTCACTCCCTAGAAGGGTGGGATAGGGAGGGTGGGAGGGAGTGAGATGCAAGAGGGGAGAGATATGGGAACATACGTATATGTATAACTAATTCACTTTGTTATAAAGCAGAAACTAACACACGATTGTAAAGCCATTATAATCCAATAAAGATGTAAAAAAAAAAAAAAAAAACTACAAATAGAACTACCATATGACCCAGCAATCCCCCTACTGGGCATATACCCTGAGAAAACCATAATTCAAAAAGAGTCATGTACCAAAATGTTCATTGCAGCTCTATGTACAATAGCCAGGAGATGGAAACAACCTAAGTGTCCATCATCGGATGAATGGATAAAGATGTAGCACATATATACAATGGAATATTACTCATCCATAAAAAGAAACGAAGTTGTGCTATTTGTAGTGAGGTGGATGGACCTAGAGTCTGTCATACAGAGTGAAGTAAGTCAGAAAGAGAAAGACACATACCGTATGCTAACATATATATATGGAGTCTAAGGAAAAAAAAAATGTCATGAAGAACCTAGAGGTAATACAGGAATAAAGACACAGACCTACTAAAGAATGTACTTGAGTATATGGGGAGGGGGAAGGGTAAGCTGTGACAAAGTGAGAGAGTGGCATGGACTTATATACACTACCAAAAAAAAAAAAAATTCTACTGCAGGGCTTCCCTGGTGGCGCAGTGATTGTGAGTACGCCTGTCGATTCAGGGGACGCGGGTTCGTGTCCCAGTTCAGGAGGATCCCACATGCCGCGTAGCGGCTGGGCCCGTGAGCCATGGCCGCTGAGCCTGCACGTCTGGAGCCTGTGCTCTGCAACGGGAGAGGCCACAACAGTGAGAGGCCCGCGTATCTCAAAATAAAAATAAAAAAGTCTACTGTAACCTGCACACCTTGAACAAAGTAGGTTCCCAGTATGAGTGGTGAATAAATAAATGAGCTAGATTATTGAAACAGTTATGGGAGAAATGTCCAATCAGACGTGTTATACTTTTCTTTGTTAACTCAAGAGTATTCCTCTGTATATTTCTTTTTTCTGTTTTTAATGCTTTCAGCTCAGGTAATCCTACCTCAGGTAATTCTTTTCCTCAATCAGGATACAAACTTACGTCTTTTAAGGCCGTTCTATTTTTTTCTAGTTCAATTACCTCAGGATGGTCTATGACTCCTTACGTTAATTGAGCGTATTCATAAGTTTCCTTTAGGATGGCCATAAAAGTAAAACCTCATCTATGTCCCATACTATCCCATTGAACCAGAATTTTCTTAAACATCGACATTTATGGTGAATGTAAAAAAAGTCAAAGTTTGTTTTTACTTAACTATTTAAAATTTTTGTTACCTACTTAAAAATCACATTTGCCTTTAAAAGGTCACTATTTAATTCAATGGCATCTTAATCTGTGATATAAGGGACATTTTTTTCCCCTAAGGAAAATGCATTTTGAGTTATAAGTAACTTTCAGATTCCAGGTTGTATAATGTCACTAACTGATGTAATACAAATGCACATTCAGAATATCTTACTCAAACTAAATGCTACAAAATTCTACAAAAATCAGCTATCAATATTTTAACAAAATAGTCTCTATTTTTCAAAGTCACAAGTTATTTAAAATAACTACTATATTCCAGTAGAAATAGAAAGAGGATGAGTGTATGTGATACTGTTAAGGGAAGAATACTGTCACTGGATATCAAATGTGGATAAATTATTAAATGAAATGGTTAATTCAAAAAAAATTAAGCATTTAAGAGATTATTTCAAAATTTATGGAGAAATATTTTAAAATGTGTAAAAATCTAAATTCATTACATAATAACTAAGTGAAAAACATCAGTGTCAGTGGCAAAATCCAGGGTATGAAGATAAAAAATAAACAACTTGATGCATAGATTTTGTACAAAATTATTTAATATTCACTTATTAAATCTAATAACAAAAGTTAATTTGGAAGAATATTTGCTAACATTGCACATATATAAAAGGTTGACTCTCTGGTTTATAATTTCATCTTTTTCTTTTTAAATATTCTAGAACCAAATGAATCTTATGATAAACTTTTTTAAAAAAAAAAAACAGCATCACACATAGGTCACACATTATGTAAAACAATGATTCTAATTTATACTTCTTAGCCATAGGCACATTAAGAATCAACAGATATCCACAAAAGACAAATATCTGTGGGATAGTAGTTGAATAATTGGAAAATCTTGAGTAAAGTTATAGTTGAGTGCAGCCATAGTTCAACCTTATCTGGGTCACACTAGATGTCATCTAGATTAAATAAGATATTTGTTTCCACAAATGTAGATGGCCACCATATACCCAGACCTCAACACATTGCATCAGAATTGTGGCCAATCCCAATCCCTGAAGCAGAGGGATAGCAGTGTGTTCAGGATACAGGCACTTAAACTATTCTGAAACTGTCAATAGCTACTTTGAAATCGTACCTAATTTTCTGAGTTTCTGCTTACAAACTAATGTCCTATGTAGAGAGTAAAAATTGCCTCACCAAACTTAATATAAAATTGCATCTAAGTGACATTATCTTTCCACCAAAATTAATATGGGGAGAAAAAGAAAATATATTGCTTGAAATGATTACCTCCATGAAGCTTGGGTGTGTCTGTTGAAAATTCAAAACCCTGAGTAAATTATCTGAAGCATTGTATGCTTGCTCAGTCTTAACCCTGTGGAGTTTCTCAGCCTCAGAAACTTTGGAAAGTTACTGTGTATAGATGCGACATATAGATATTTCTGGAGGGAGAAAATAGAATGATAATAAGAAAAGAGGCAGAGGGGAATATATCTGCCATGAAAAAGCCCAAGCTACCCGTCACAGGTGGATGGAATGAAACCCTGGGCTTCCAACCCTACCAGGGAGAGGAGGAACTTAGGAACTACTTAAAAGCTATCTGTGTTTCCAGAAATGATGGCAGCTGCTGTACAAAAAGGCAACAGGCTTTTGCATATAATTAAACTGATTAAAACTCTATAGTCTTTATGTAATTTCAGCTTTGTGCAGTTTCAGTTGCATTGCTGTAAATTTCAGGACTTCCAATTTCAGAGCTGCCTAACGACAGCCCATTAGCCCCTTCACTCTGAAAGATGCCCTATCTCACTATAACAAAGAATGGGTAATATTAAAATCAATCTGGTTTGGTTAACTCCAGATTCTCCTTTGATAAATCAGTAAATGACTATGGTCCAGAATCACAGAAGTGAATTTTTCTAAGAGCAAAATGAAAAACCTCTCTCACTCATTAAACCTCAATTCTAATGCTTTTTAATAATCTGATACTAATCTGTGAAGATCATACAATTGCCAGATGACTCTAAAATTTAAAACGCTAACAGTTAGAAACACTTTTCTTATTGTGACTGAATTCCTTATTTGATTATAAGGAACTACACATTCCAAAGGCCATTTTCTTAAAAAATACATTTTTTTTTTGTAAATATACTTGGCTACTTTTCCTGTGAAAAATGACTGTTCACTCTTAATGTTTACATTTATGCTGTTAAATTATTAGGAAGTGTGCAAATTTTCCAATCTTTTACACTCAGCTTTCCAAAACAAGCAACTCCCACATCGTAGTACTTGGAAATTCCCTATGTTATAGCAGGAGTTTTAAAATCTACTTTTATGAATGATGTGACATTGAGTACCATATTCTGGATTTGTGTATATAAAATGCTATTGTTGTACAGTTAGATATATATTTCTGCAACTCTTAAAGAGAGCAAAAGAGAAAGACAACGAAACCTTTGCTAGCTGATCGTTGTTGAGTCAGGAAATATAAACGTTCTCTCATTTAAATCTCAACAGTTTGGGTGAGGCAGGTGTTGAACACATTGGGGAGGTAATAGGATGTGATAATGTTATAGACACTTTAGTACCATGACTCACTGGTGATGTGGTTTGGGGCATTACTTCTCTGAGTCTCAGTGTCGCAATTATCACCTGTAAATAATGAGGACAATGGTAGCTGCAAAATAGTGCCGCGGGGACTTTAGATTCTAGCTGAGGACCTGGTCTATGAATGTTAGGTTTTCTTCTGCTGCTGTCATGTATTTTCCTGACATGTTTCTTATCATGGCTTTAAAATACTGTGGAAATTTTTTTTAATGACATAGATATTTCAATATCGTTATTTTAATTACTTAGTATTGACGTAGATATTAATATTTGACTGAATCTTGAATTTTGAAAACAACATGCTGCCTCATATAGCAACTTAGAAGGTGTTAAACCATATATTTAAAGTGTCATAGGGGATTTCCTTGGTGGTCCAGTGGTTAAGACTCCGCTGCAGGGGGCATGGGCTCAATCCCGGGTCGGGTAACAAAAAAAAAAAAAGTTTCATAGAAACACTTTCCACTTCTCAAATGATGCATTGTTTCTTGAATTCTGTTCTTTGTGGATGAAATAAAACCAAGTTAAAGTCTCTGTAATGGATATAGAGCTTTTATTTCATTACTCTAAGAAAGGCAAAGTGTATCTTATGAACTGCATATCATCATCAAATTAAGATATAGAAAGATTTAAAACTTTCAATGAGGCCCCAAGGCCATGGAAAAAACAAGCCAGATAGCACTTCTCCTCATTTTCATCAGGGTTCTCTCAAGAAAATACTATGCAGTCAGAGTGTATTTGGCACAGTATAGAAAAGAACAAAGACTTTTGCAAGCAAAACACCTAAGCACTGTCGTACTAATCCAAGATAAAAATTTATGTAGAAGTTTACATTTCTAAAACCTTCTTTGTATTAGAAAAAAGAGAGGAATAATTCAGGTTTTCCAAATTCCTGTTGGCTTGCTATAAGTTTGAAGGAAAGAATGACAATAAAAGTTCAGCAGCTGATGGGTGGAGTGCAGTACAGGCTCCCTTTGTCCAGAGTGGAAATAAGCACATCCTGAAAATAAATTTCTATGGTGTACTTGAACTACCTGAGGTTGATACTTTGCAAACACCTCAGATAAAATAAAAAATGTGCTGTGCTATATGGTTTAAATTGTACTGTTGTTGCCCAACCAGTTCCACAGAAAAGTTAATAAAACATTAATAAAATACAAGTTATCTCATAGAATTTAAAGGTAATTAAAAACCACAAAGGCTTTGTCCTATTTTCTCATAATTTGAAGTTATGAAAACCCCACAAAGATGTACTATAAAGGACCATTGACAGCATTATGATCCATGATCCATTTTAATAAGGAAAGCATTTGCAATGAATGGTTAAAATCCATATACCATCTCTCCACCAAAGTTTCCATTTAAGACTTAAGAAGATCTTCAGTCTGAAGAAAACAATTTCATTACATTTGTCTTACTATTACCATTTAAAAATCATGTATTTATGGACATTCCATCTATAGTGTAATTAAGCACAACTAAATTTATCACACAGAACAATAACTTTACTATACATTAGTAAGTTGGTAAACATATACTTCACACCCAAAATTCCACCCCCATAGAAATCTATTAGGATATTACAAAAAAAAATCTACAATGTTCTTTGGACAAATATTTATAGCCATATTTATTTTGTATTTTAAAGTCTATTTGTAGTTACAGTATTTCATTTATTTTTGTTTATGAAGTTTCCAAACTTCTGTATAAGTCCTCGAAACTTGTTTTCATTTGGCTGATATGAGTGGTAAACACCAGTGTTGTAATTAAGCATTGGGCTGGACCTGCCATAACTATTGCCCATAGTTGAGGATTTCATTTCTGGGTGGTGTGTACTGGTATTTGGCATGTTGCTTGTTGGCTGAATAGAGCTTTCAATACTACAAAATGGCTCAAAACGACTGTAGACACGCCGGTCAATTGAATGAGTTCTTATAAGCTCATCATTGGGCTTTGGTCTTGGAGAAGAAGCTGGTTTTCTTTCAGGAACAACAATTGCTTTAATCTCCTTCGAATCTCGGTACTGGATCTGCTCAGTGTTGAATCTCGGGGCAGAGGCATCTCCTGCTTTTTCCAAGAACTTGCTTTCAACTGGACCTGAAGAAGGTATAGTTTTGTTACTTTCATCAGATGAAGAATGTATCCCCTGAGATGAACTAACTGCTACATCTTCTTTACCCTTGTGGATGCTGCCTGGAGAGCTGGATGAAGAAGAATGTTTTCTTCTAGGAGATGAATCAATTTTGGGTTCTGATTTTTTTTGTTTTTCATTCTCTTCAGCCTCAGAAACTAAAGTGTCAGAACTACTACAAATTCTATAAAAGGCAGGTGCTTTATTTTTGGATAGATTTTCTTTCTTTTCTGGGGTAAGGTTAAGTAATGACCTTAACTTCAGAGAGCCCTTTTTCAAAAAACTTGGGGAACCCTTCACTTCTTTCTTGGAAGTGAGTTCTTTGTTGGGTTCTTCTTTATTCTCATCAAGCAAAGCAGCAATGGAAATTGATCTGATAGCAGTGCCACTTGGAGGGTCTCTCTTGGTAACCTCTTCCTCATCCTCTTCCATGGCATGGGTCACATTATGAACACTTCTAGAACTTTTTAACAAATCCTCTTTAGTTTTTTCTGGTTGTCTAATTCGATTCCTGGTAAGTGTACTATACACATAATGCTTACTATTTCCATGATTTAAATTGGCTTTTGAGTGGTCAGTGAATGGGAAACTTCGCCTTTTAAGCAGATTCTCATTTTGTTGATTCTTTAGGTTTTCTGTCTGCTTATTTACAGACAAGGTCGTACATAAATGTTTGTTTGAGTCCGTAGGGCCATTTGTAGTTGGGATTAAAACTGCCAGGTTCCTTTCGGGAACCTGTAGGGTGTGCGTTTTTGGTGCCTCTGACTGCAACGGGAGCTTGGGGGTTGATTCCTGTGAGGGTTTGTCTGTCGGATGCTGTGCGCCTGTTGGGGTGTCTGGGATCTTTTTAGGAGTGTCATTTCCCTGGGAACCAATGACTGTTGAATTTGAGGAATCAGTTGTACAACTGTTAACTTCCTGTTGCTCAGGTAAAGTGGGTTTAAACACAAAAGAAGAACGAAGCCGAGAGTGAGTATAAACGGTATTGGCTTTCAAATTCTCAGGACCGTCGTAGCCCTCAAACCGGTCACCTAGAACCGATCCATTGGAATCACAAGAAGCTTCTGAATGATCATTTAAGTAGGATTCAATTCTCCAGTTACGCAAGAATGACTTGGTGGTATGTTCAAGGTTTGGCATGTGTTGTTGCAAAAAGCGAATATGCTTATCTGTCCCGTTAAAAGACTTCCACACGTTGGAATTCCTTTCTGGAAGGTTTGTCGTCTTCCTCTGGGCAAGTCGGTCAGCAAAACTCTGGGCAGGTGTGTTCTGGTGGCCTGCATAGCCTCCCTGTGATGAGGATGCCACACTGAGACTATCTGAAGGCCTTTTCCAATTATAGGGAGCATTAACGGTTCGATTCAGAGCCCTGTGAAGCAGCAGGTATGGTGCTGTTTCTGGCTGTTCCCCAGCATAACTATGCCTCTTCCAATTTTCATTTATCTGACTGTGTTGATGCTGACGGATTGGATCATTAAAGTTGGAAACAAAATGAGGTCTGTATGCATGATTTCTTATGTTATATCTGTCACGTTCATTGAGAGTATATATCCCTCTGTTTTTGAAGTAGCTAGAATCTAGTTTATGAATTTTGTCTTGTGTACCAAAAAGGTTTCTTTGGCTGGAAATGGAAGCTAAGGAAGACACTGAATGCTGGTAAATGCCATTCTCCCAGAGTGCTTTGCTGTGCTTCACCCTTGCTGATTCTTCCCATGCAAATGAGCTGGGGACAGAGGACCTGGCATAGAGAGTCCTAAATTCTTCATCAAAGGACTCAACAAGTTGTCCTGTGATTATCTGAACCATGCTGAGGTGTGCTTTTTCAAATGACCACATGTAGCTGGGAAAAAAAAAATCAAAATAGGCAAATTTTAATTGTGCTGACAATATTTAGCTCTATTAAGAAAAGTGTCATTTAATGTTGACAAAAGAGTATTTTTGTTTATTTTCCTTAACTACCATAATTTAGAACATTTTCAGTCATTATAT
Organism: Delphinus delphis; assembly: GCF_949987515.2. Classification (NCBI taxonomy): domain Eukaryota; kingdom Metazoa; phylum Chordata; class Mammalia; order Artiodactyla; family Delphinidae; genus Delphinus; species Delphinus delphis. The sequence goes on along the minus strand of NC_082692.2, from coordinate 42,462,087 downwards.
GCTTGCAGTACATGTCTCCCCACTCCCATATTCATATGTTAAATAACAAAGCAACACAAGTTCTGGCTTTCAATCCATCCATAATTTCAAGAAGTACAAAGAAAAGCCTGGTGTGCATTTTTCATCTCTGCCTACTAAGATTTTATGGAGTAAAATATGACATTATATTCCATATACAACATCCTGGCAGGGTGCAGGCAAGCTGGTATTGGAGGAAAAGTTGAGAGCCTCTGCCAAGCTGTCTATCCCACATGAACTTGGACCTCAGTTTCCTCCCAGCCAGAATGAGGATAAGGACAGCATAATTCGCTACAATTCCTTATGGTCCTAGCATGTCATGATGCAAGATCATCTGTGCTAATGCGTGTATTTCATCTCTGTGGCTTAAGTGTAAGTGTAATTTAGGTGCCAGGGTTTGGAAACAGACAGGATTTGTGGCAGCAGCTTCAGCCACTAAGGGCATCCTTCACTTCACTAAGTATATACAGTAAATTCAGTACTTACAAACCATGCCAATCAGAATGCCAATTAAGACCTTTCCATGTAGAATACAACTGCTAGGGGATTGAAGTTTGTAATTACTTTATAGTACTTTGTGGAACTTCAAATCTCTCTCCTGAAGTTTAGAGGCAACAGTTATCTTGAAGTTTCATATATAATTTAACATCTTATTTTAGAAAATCTTGATAATGTAACATAGAGAGTAACTGAGTTGAAAAGGCCATTGCTAATATGCTATGTCTCAAAAAATGTACATGATATAATGGGGTTTATACGAAAGAAAGAGGAGACAGAGCCATTCTCCACAATAAAGGAGCTTACTGTTTATACAGGGAAGATAATAACAGAGGGCAGATGGAAATATTAAAAGAATGTGCAGAACAATAATCTAAAATACATAAAATATCATAAACAGCAGTGTATAACTTCCAGGTTTTCCTATGACAATTTCAAATGAGGGTATCCAATTCAAAATCTGATTTACAAACATTGATAAAAAATTATGTGTTTTATCTCTTCATTGTTAGTATCAAGATGTAGCAAAACACCTGTTGTGTTTTCCTGATAAAACTGTCCTTGTCACATGTGAGCTGTCACACAGTGTGTGACATGGTGAGTACAGATGCCAGACCTCTCTAGAAATGTTGAGCATTTAGCATTTCAAGAAGTTTTATGGCTAAGAAATTTGAATTAAAGAAGAAGGCATTCTGAATTTGCCTACAAGGAAAACAATGGCAATACTAGAACAGCAGAGATAAAGGCTGCTTTTACCTAAAAGGGAGAGTACATTTTTAACCAGTTTCTACAAAGACTGGTTCATAACAGTTCCACCAGATCCTCTTATATTTGGTAACAATAAGAAAAATCCGTAATTATTAGTCAGAAAAAAACAAAAATGACAAGGGCTGAAAACCATCAATTTTTTTAAAAGAAGTATATTTAAAATTAACATGAAATAATAAAGAGAGTAGAGTTGTTAGATAATTGTTTTGATGAATTTTAATAATCTGTGGTCCTATGTATTCCATATTCACTTACACAAACAGCAACTTAAATTTTGCCTCTGGCTTATGATATAGATAAGAAGATAAAGAGTTTCTGTTGCTGTTTGTTTGTTTGTTTTTTCCAACACCAATTTTAAAGTAGCTCATTTACAGTCATCTCAACAGATATCACCTGTTAATACCTAGTAAGACAAAATTGATGTGAATTTATTGTTGAAGATAATCTTCAAAGTCAAGTTAAATAATAAAAATAGAAAGTACTCATTATGATGAGAATAATAAACACCATTTTATAAGTCAAGTGAACTCCTATTTTAATTAAAATTTCAATTAAAACCCCTCTAAAAACAAGTGGGTCTGACTAAATAGAAACACAAATAATGAGTCTTTAAAAGAATTCATTAATTTCAAGCACTAGTTGTAACTTCTGCTCTTAACACATTTTCTTTTAAAATTCCAAAAAGGATTTTCAATATAGGGTCCCTGAGCTCAAAGAGAAATTTAGCAAATATTAACAGTTAAAACAGGCCTAAAATAGCAGTTGACATTAGGGGCTTTGGATGAATTAACTCATTTAATTCTTACGACACAAAGTAGGTTCTATTATTATCTTCCTTTTAGAGAGGAGGAAACTAAAGGGCAACCAAGTTAAGTAACTTGTCCACGGCCACCCTATTCAATGAGTTGCCTCCTTCTTCTGGACTTTTTAAGTTCTTAAGAGAAGAGGCAAAATTTGCCCTCACATTGTCCTGTTGACATCCACAGCTCTCCTGGCTGTTTCCTGCAGGCTTTAGTATTAAGTGACCTAGGACTTCACGTGTTCTTTTTTTTTTTTTTTCCTGGTCTGTTATCATGATGAATTATATGATTGATTTTTTTTTACATCATTATTGCAGTATAATTGCTTTACAATGGTTTGTTAGTTTCTGCTTTATAAAAAAGTGAATCAGTTATACATATACATATGTTCCCATATCTCTTCCCTCTTGCTTCTCCCTGCCTACTACCCTCCCTATCCCAACCCTCTAGGTGGTCACAAGCACCGAGTTGATCTCCCTGTGCTATGCAGCTGCTTCCCACTAGCTATCTATTCTATGTTTGGTAGTGTATATATGTCCATGCCACTCTCTCACTTTGTCACAGCTTACCCTACCCCCTCCCTGTATCCTCAAGGGCATTCTCTAGTAGGTCTGTGTCTTTATTCCCGTCTTACCATAGGTTCTTCATGACATTTTTTCTTTTTTCTTAGATTCCATATATATGTGTTAGCATACGGTATTTGTCTTTCTCTTTCTGACTTACTTCACTCTGTATGACAGATTCTAGGTCCATCCAAATCACTACAAATAACTCAATTTCGTTTCTTTTTATGGCTGAATAATATTCCATTGTATATATGTGCCACATCTTCTTTACCCATTCATCTGATGATGGACACTTAGGTTGTTTCCATCTCCTGGCTATTGTAAATAGAGCTTCAATGAACATTTTGGTACATGACACTTTTTGAATTATGGTTTTCTCAGGGTATATGCTCAGTAGTGGGATTGCTGGGTCATATGGTAGTTCTATTTGTAGTTTTTTTAAGGAACCTCCATATTGTTCTCCATAGTGGCTGTACCAATTCACATTCCCACCAGCAGTGCAAGAGTGTTCCGTTTTCTCCACACCCTCTCCAGCATTTATTGTTTCTAGATTTTTTGATGATGGCCATTCTGACTGGTGTGAGATGATATCTCATTGTAGTTTTGATTTGCATTTCTCTAATGATTAATGATATTGAGCATTCTTTCATGTGTTTGTTGGCAACCTGTATATCTTTGGAGAAATGTCTATTTAGGTTTTCTGCCCATTTTTTGGATTAGGTTGTTTGTATTTTTTGTTATTGAGCTGCATGAGCGGCTTGTAAATTTTGGAGATTAATCCTTTGTCAGTTGCCTCATTTGCAAATATTTTCTCCCATTCTGAGGGTTGTCTTTTGGTCTTGTTTATGGTTTCCTTTGCTGTGCAAAAGCTTTGAGGTTTCATTAGATCCCATTTGTTTATTTTTATTTCCATTTCTCCAGGAAGTGGGTTAAAAAGGATCTTGTTGTGATTTATGTCACAGAGTGTTCTGCCTATGTTTTCCTCTAAGAGTTTGATAGTTTCTGGCCTTATATTTAAGTTTTTAATCCATTTTGAGCTTATTTTTGGGTATGGGGTTAGGGAGTGTTCTAATCTCATACTTTTACATCTACCTGTCCAGTTTTCCCAGCACCACTTATTGAAGAGGCTGTCCTTTCTCCACTGTACATTCCTGCCTCATTGATCAAAGATAAGGTGACCATATGTGTGTGGGTTTATCTCTGGGCTTTCTATCCTGTTCCATAGATCTATCTTTCTGTTTTTTTGCCAGTACCATGCTGTCTTGATTACTGTAGCTTTGTAGTATAGTCTGAAGTCAGGGAGCCTGATTCCTCCAGCTCTGTTTTTCGTTCTAAAGATTGCTTTGGCTATTCGGGTTCTTATGTGTTTTGATACAAATTGTGAAATTTTTTGTTGTATTTTGGTGAAAAATGCCAGTGTTAGTTTGATAGGGATTGCATTGAATCTGTGGATTGCTTTGGATAGTATAGTCATTTTCACAACGTTGATTCTTCCAATCCAAGAACATGGTCTACCTCCCCATCTATTTGTATCATCTTTAATTTCTTTCAGCAGTGTCTTATAATTTTCTGCATACAGGTCTTTTGTCTCCTTCAGTAGGTTTATTCCTAAATATTTTATTCTTTTTGTTGCAGTGGTAAATGGGAGTGTTTTCTTGATTTCACTTTCAGATTTTTCATCATTAGCGTATAGGAATGCCAGAGACTTCTGTGCATTAATTTTGTATCCTGCTACTCTACCAAATTCATTGATTAGCTCTAGTAGTTTTCTGGTAGCATCTTTAGGATTCTCTATGTATAGTAGTATCATGTCATCTGCAAACAGTGACAGCTTTACTTCTTCTTTTCCGATTTGGATTCCTTTTATTTCTTTTTCTTCTCTGATTGTTGTGGCTAAAACTTCCACAACTATGTTAAATAAGAGTGGTGAGCGTGGGCAAACTTTTCTTGTTCCTGATCTTAGTGGAAATGCTTTCAGTTTTTCACCACTGAGGACGATGTTGGCTGTGGGTTTGTCATATATGGCCTTTATTATGTTGAGGAAAGTTCCCTCTATGCCTACTTTCTGCAGGGTTTTTATCATAAATAGGTGTTGAATTTTGTCGAAAGCTTCCTCTGCATCTATTGAGATGATCATATGGTTTTTCTCCTTCAATTTGTTAATATGGTGTATCACGTTGATTGATTTGCATATATTGAAGAATCCTTGCATTCCTGGAAGAAATCCCACTTGATCATGGTGTATGATCCTTTTAATGTGCTGTTGGATTCTGTTTGCTAGTATTTTGTTGAGGATTTTTGCATCTATGTTCATCAGTGATATTGGCCTGTAGTTTTCTTTCTTTGTGGCATCCTTGTGTGATTTTGATATCAGGGTTATGGTGGCCTCGAAGAATGAGTTTGGGAGTGATCCACCCTCTGCTATATCTTGGAAGAGTTTGAGAAGGGTAGGTGTTAGCTCTTCTCTTAATGTTTGATAGAATTCGCCTGTGAAGCCATCTGGTCCTGGGCTTTTGTTTGTTGGAAGATTTTTAATCACAGTTTCAATTTCAGTGCTTGTGATTGTTCCGTTCATATTTTCTATTTCTTCCTGATTCAGTCTTGGCAGGTTGTGCATTTCTAAGAATTTGTCCATTTCTTCTAGGTTGTCCATTTTATTGGCATAGAGGTGCTTGTAGTAATCTCTCATGATCTTCTGTATTTCTGCAGTGTCAGGTGTTACTTCTTCTTCATTTCTAACACAATTGATTTGAGTCTTTACCCTTTTTTTCTTGATGAGTCTGGCTAATGGTTTATCAATTTTGTTTATCTTCTCAAAGAATCATCTTTTAGTTTTATTGATCTTTGCTATCATTTCCTTCATGTCTTTTTCATTTATTTCTGACCTGATTTTTATGATTTCTTTCCTTCTGCTAACTTTGGGGTTTTTTTTTGTTGTTGTTGTTCTTCTTTCTCTAATTGCTTTAGGTGCAAGGTTAGGTTGTTTATTCAAGATGTGTCCTGTTTCTTAAGGTAGGATTGTATTGCTATAAACTTCCCTCTTAGAACTGCTTTTGCTGCATCCCATAGGTTTTGGGTCGTCGTGTCTACATTGTCATTTGTTTCTAGGTACTTTTTGATTTCCTCTTTGATTTCTTCAGTGATCACTTCGTTATTAAGTAGTGTATTGTTTAGCCTCCATATGTTTGTATTTTTCACAGATCTTTTCCTGTAATTGGTATCTAGTCTCATAGCGTTGTGGTTGGAAAAGATACTTGATACAATTTCGGTCTTCTTAAATTTACCAAGGCTTGATTTGTGACCCAAGATATGATGTATCCTGGAGAATGTTCCATGAGCACTTGAGAAAAATGAGTATTCTGTTGTTTTTGGATGGAATGTCCTAAAAATATCAATTAAGTCCATCTTGTTTAATGTATCATTTAAAGCTTGTGTTTCCTTATTTATTTTCATTTTGGATGATTTGTCCATTGGTGAAAGTGGGGTGTTAAAGTCCCCTACTATGAATGTGTTACTGTCGATTTCCCCTTTTATGGCTGTTAGTAGTTGCCTGATGTATTGAGGTGCCCCTACATCCGGTGCATAAATATTTACAATTGTTATATCTTCTTCTTGGATCGATCCCTTGATCATTAGTAGTGTCCTTCTTTGTGTCTTCTAGTAGTCTTTATTTTAAAGTCTATTTTGTCTGATATGAGAATTGCTACTCCAGCTTTCTTTTGGTTTCCATTTGCATGGAATATCTTTTTCCATCCCCTCACTTTCAGTCTGTATGTGTCTCTAGGTCTGAAGTGGGTCTCTTGTAGACAGCATATATATGGTTCTTGTTTTTGTATCCATTCATCCAGTCTGTGTCTTTTGGTGGGAGCCTTTAATCCATTTACATTTAAGGTAATTATCGATATGTATGTTCCTATTCCCATTTTCTAAATTGTTTTGGGTTTGTTATTGTAGCCCTTTTCCTTCTCTTGTGTTTCTTGCCTGGAGAAGATCCTTTAGCATTTGTTGTAAAGCTGGTTTGGTGGTGCTGAACTCTCTCAGCTTTTGCTTGTCTGTAAAGGTTTAATTTCTCTATCAAATCTGAATGCAATCCTTGCTGGGTAGAGTAAACTTGGTTGTAGGTTTTTCTCCTTCATCACTTTAAATATGTCCTGCCAGTCCCTCTGGGTTGCAGAGTTTCTGCTGAAAGATCAGCTCTTAACCTTATGGGGATTCCCGTGTGTGTTATTTGTTGTTTTTCCCTTGCTGCTTTTAATATGTTTTCTTTGTATTTAATTTTTGACAGTTTGATTAATATGTGTCTTGGCGTGTTTCTCCTTGGATTTATCCTGTATGGGACTCTGTGTGTTTCCTGGACTTGATTAAATATTTCCTTTCCCATATTAGGGAAGTTTCCATCTATAATCTCTTCAAATATTTTCTCATTCCCTTTCTTTTTCTCTTCTTCTTCTGGAACCCCTATAATTCAAATGTTGGTGTGTTTAATGTTGTCCCAGAGGTCTCTGAGACTGTCCTCAGTTCTCTTCATTCTTTTTTCTTTATTTTGCTCTGCAGTAGTCATTTCCACTATTTTATCTTCCAGGTCACTTATCCATTCTTCTGCTTCAGTTATTCTGCCATTGATCCCTTCCAGAGTATTTTTTAATTTCATTTTTTGTGTTGTTCATCATTGCTTGTTTCATCTTTTGTTCTTCTAGGTCCTTGTTAAATGTTTCTTGCATTTCCTCTGTTGTATTTCCAAGATTTTGCATCATCTTTAGTATCATTATTATGAATTCTTTTTCAGGTAGACTGCCTATTTCCTCTTCATTTCTTAGGTCTGGTGGGTTTTTATCTTGCTCCTTCATCTGCTGTGTGTTTTTCTGTCTTCTCATTTTGCTTATCTTACTGTGTTTGGGGTCTCCTTTTTGCAGGCTGCAGGTTCGTAGTTTCCGTTGTTTTTGGGTGTCTGTCCCCACTGGCTAAATTTGGGTCAGTGGGTTGTGTAGGCTTCCTGGTGGAGGGGACTAGTGCCTGTGTTCTGGTGGATGAGGCTGGATCTTGTCTTTCTGGTGGCCAGGTCCATGTCTAGTGGTGTGTTTTGGGGTGTCTGTGGACTTATCATGATTTTAGGCAGCCCTCTGCTAATGGGTGCGTTTGTGTTCCTGTCTTGCTAGTTTTTTGGCATAGGGTGTCCAGCACTGTAGCTTGCTGGTCATTGAGTGAAGCTGAGTGCTGGTATTGAGATGGAGATCTCTGGGAGATTTTTGCTGTTTGATATTACGTGGAACTGGGAGGTCTCTTGTGGACCAGTGTCCTGAAGTTGCTCTCCCACCTCAGAGGCACAGCACTGACTCCTGGCTGCAGCACCAAGAGCCTTTCATCCACACGGCTCAGAATAAAAGGGAGAAAAAGTAGAAAGAAAGAAGAAAGAAAGAAAGAAAGAAAGAAATTAGAGGATAAAATAAAATAAAGTAAGATAAAATAAAGTTATTAAAATAAAAAATAATTATTAAGAAAAACTTTTTTTAAAAATTAGAAAACAAACAAACAAACAAAAAACCCGATGGATAGAACTCTAGGATAAATAGTGAAAGGAAAGCTATATAGACACAATGTCACACAGAAGCGTATGCATACACACTCACAAAAAGGGGAAAAGGCGAAAAAATAATAAATCTTGCTCTCAAAGTCCACCTCCTCAATTCGGGATGATTCATTGTCTATTCATGTATTCCACAGATGCAGGGTACATCAAGTTGATTGTGGACCATTAATCCGCTGCTTCTGAGGCTGCTGGGAGAGATTTCCCTTTCTCTTCTTTGTTCGCACAGCTCCCGGGTTTCAGCTTTGGATTTGGCCTCGCCTCTGCATGTAGGTCGCCGGCGGGTGTCTGTTTTTCACTCAGACAGGATGGGGTTAAAGGAGCCGTTGATTCGGTGCCTCTGGCTCACTCAGGCCGGGTGGAGGGAGGGGTACGATGCGGGGCGAGCCTGCGGCGTCAGAGGCCAGTGGGACGTTGCACCAGCCTGAGGCACGCCGTGCGTTCTCCCGTGTAAGTTGTACCTGGATCCCGGGACCCTGGTTGTGGCGGGCTGCACAGCCTCCCCGGAAGGGGTGTGTGGATAGTGACCTGTGCTCGCACACAGGTTTCCTGGTGGTGGCAGCAGCAGCCTTAGCGTCTCATGCCCATCTCTGGGGTCCGCACTGTTAGCCATGGCTCGCGCCCGTCTCTGGAGTTCCTTTAAGCATTGTTCTTAATCGCCTCTCCTCGCGCACCAGGAAACAAAGAGGGAAGTAAAAGTCTTTTGCCTCTTTGGCATGTCCAGACATTTTCCCGGACTCCCTCCCGGCTAGCCGTGGTGCACTAACCCCTTCAGGCTGTGTTCATGCCGCCAGTCCTCTCCCTGCGCTCCAACGGAAGCCCAAGCCTCAGCTCCCAGCCCCGCCCGCCCCAGTGCGTGAGCAGACAAGTCTCGGGCCGTTGGGTGCCGGTTGGCACCGATCCTCTGTGCGGGAACCTCTCTGCTTTACCCTCCGCACCCCTGTTACTGTGCCCTCCTCCGTGGCTCCGCAGCTTCCCCCCTCCACCATCCGCAGTCTCTGCGAAGGGGCTTCTAGTGCGTGGAAACATTTCCTGCTTCACAGCTCCCTCCCACTGGTGTAGGTCCTGTCCCTGTTCTTTTGTCTCTGTTTATTCTTTTTTCTTTTGCCCTACCCTGGTACGTGGGGACTTTCTTGCCTTTTGGGAGGTCTGAGGTCTTCTGCCAGCGTTCAGGATGTGTTCTGTAGGAGTTGTTCCATGTGTAGATGTATTTCTGATGTATCTGTGGGGAGGAAGGTGATCTCCGAGTCTTACTCTTCCGCCATCTTCCCCCTCTCCAGTTCACGTGTTTTTGGTGTTTTTATCTGCCTATTGATGTAGCCTTACTGTGTTATCCCATTCAGGACCAATGCCTGGAATTTATAAGGGAGTTTGAAGGCAGCACTTAAACTCTGGAATCAGCTGGACCTAGACTGGGTTGCCAGACCCGAACTGTCTTTTGGCCCTTAACTGTGATGTTTTGGGCAAGTCACTGAACCTTCTAGAACTTCCATTTCATCATTTATCAAATGTAGATAAAAACAACTGCCTTGCAGAGAAGTTTTAAGGACTGTGAGTGAAACATAAGAGCCAAGCTAGAATAGAAGTAGATATACTCCAGCAGTGGTACCCTAGAAAGATGCCAGAGAGTAGATCTGGGGCTGAAAAATCTTGCCTAGTGTCTACCATGGCATTTTTACAGCCAGACTCTTCAATGATTTTTCAGTAGTCTTATGATGACAACATGATAATCATTAGAGTCTCAATAATACTAAAATAAGAGCAATCCATTAGGCAGGTTCTTCAATGTGATAGCTTCTATTTTTATGAACAATTATTATGATTCATACTGTTTTCATAAGGAACAAAAACACTTTTAGCATATAGAGCTTTAGGAAACCTGAGATATAAGTCAATGCTCTCATTTTGGGGAGGAAGAACTTGAAGCCCAAGGAAGTTATGTGACTTGCACAATGACTTCACAGCCAGAACTGAAATTCAAGTTCCCAAGCTTTTCATGCAAGGGTTCTTCTTTTATTTTTAAGAAATAACTAAACAGATTACATTAAAACTTTAAACTCATAAATTCTGTAAATGATTGATAATACTGGAGGTAAACACAATGATCTTACCTGTAGGAACCATACATAACTTTCTGGCAGTCAATTAACAAAAATTTTTGTTCCATTTTTCCATGAAATTTTGCTCCTGTTTTGGAAAGATAATCTTGGCCTTTTACTGTCCGCACTCGAATATTCTAGAATTGCATGTAAATATAAAGTAAAAATTATGGCTAGAAAGGGGATATCTTGAAAAGTAAAATATGTCATCGTAAAAACTTAGTAACCAAAAAAGTACACATGAAATAATTTTTTAAAACATATAACAACAAAAACAAATATAGTGAAAAGCACATTTTAAAACACCACCCAAAAAAGAAGGAACATGGTCACTTAAAATAATATATTTTAACATAACTTACATCATTTACACAGGATGGTTCTATAAGTCACTTAGGGTCCTACTGCAAGAGCCCCTTTCAGGTTATAGTAGCATGATAACAAAATAACTAAGAGTAAAATCCACCTGTCTTTTAATAAGTCAAACATCACTGAAAACACTATGCTAAATGATTGTGACAAGCAATATCTGCTGAATGAAAGATTATCACTCATGCCAGTCATTTCAAGGTTGTAAATTAATTATGACTGGCAGCAAAGTTAACTCAAAAGCTTAAGTGCCCCACCATCAAGAAAAGCATCCTATAAAACCATCACGAAGGTGGTGAAGTCACAGTCTGAAGAGTACAAGGGACCCCTTCTGTGGTCAGCATCTTAAATATATGGTGTACATTTAGAGTAATATAACTTAACATGCCTTACATTCAATGACTGAGATAAAGATAAAATAGTTGAAGAAAACAAAACAAAGCATGAAATATTTACTCTGAGACGTTGAACTTGACAGCCCTGTTTCTCAGTCATACTTAGGAAATGATTAAAGTTTGACTCATCAAGCAGAATGTACACAGATATCCCTCGAGTTGATGCCTCCACTATTTCTTTGAAAATGTCCACGTCTGTAAATATATCCATCACTAAAGCAATGACCTGTTAAAGATAAGAATATGAAACAATTTTAGATACCCAATAGAGAAAGATCTAGAAATTGCTTGCTTTCAGGAAAAACTGGACAAAATAGAAAATAGTTCAATGCATAATAAATATATATATATATACACATATATATAAATGTATACACAAATATTTTTGCAGTTTTCTAAAATAGAAGATAGAAAAGTATATTGAAAATAAACAAACTATATACATATTTGTAACACTAAGTAATTTCATACTAGCTTTAAGTCAAAGGGAATCTTCATTTCAGTAGAATGTTGAGTGAAGGGCAGATCCAAATCATGGCAATCTAGGTTGCCTGTAGGGTGAATGGAGGGGACATTAGAGGGACAGATAGAGGGTAGAAATTGGTGCTACAGTTTTCATGGGAAATATTTCAAGGGAAAAGCAAGATTTCTGTAACTAGTTAAGAATAAAAGTATTGGAGAACTAGGACAGAGAAAAAAAATCTTCTAGAAATAGAAATATAGCTAAGAAAGGACCAAAGATAAGAAAGGGGATAAGAAGACTTGAAGACCAGAAAATTAAATACATATGCTTAAAATTAGCTTAGCAGACAGAACAAGTAAAAGAAAACAAAATGGACAAAAAGATATGATTAAAAAGGTAAATGCAGAGAGAAATATCCTAAGGAACAGGCCCCTAAAATGGAGAGAGTCCAAGTTAACTGTTGGAAACAGAACCATTATTCCCTTTGAGAAGCAGCAGGAGTGAAATGATGCTGAAAGAAAGGGAAATCATTTGACTGACTATATGCCAGATGAGAAGGACAGAATCCCTGCCCTTTGTGAAGCTTACAAAGTGGGGGAAGAAACCACAAGCAATACAGAGAAGAGGTAAATTATGTGATAAGCTATAAGATGATGTTTTTTGGGAAAAAATTAGAGCAGGATAAGGGGAAATCACAGTTCCCTGGAAATTGAGAAGTAGGGGTTTGGGGTTTTCAGGGTAAGCCTCTCTGAGAAAATGTCCTTTGAGGAAGTCCTCAAGATGGATATCCTGAGGAAGCATGTCCCAGGCAGGGGGACCCAGCAATGCAAAGGTCCTATATCAGGTTCAAGAAACTGAAAGGGCAGAAATGAAACAAGAAAGGGAGAAACTAATCACAACACCTTGAAGGCATTAAAAAGCCTTCAGTGGTTTTTCCTGAATAAGAGTGTAAGCTGTTGAGGGTTATTATTGAAGTAATAATATGGTCTCACTTATGTTAGAAAAGGATTTTTCAGGCTTTTCTTTGTTTAAGAACAGACTTTAAGGCTGGAAGGCAGGGTGGAAGCAGGGAGGCCAGTTAGAACTATTGGAGCAATTCCAGTGGGAGGTGATGGTGGCCAGGACCAGACAGTCCTGGTACCAGCCACTATCAGTGATGACGAGAAATCGTCAGCGCTGGATATTTTGAGCCAAAAGGACTTCTAGATGGACTGAATATGGGATGTGGGAGAAAGAGGGGGAAAAAGAGGATGATTCTAAGATTTTTCAGCTCACCAACCTGAAGGACAGAGCTGAGATAGGGGAGGGTACAGCTACACTAAATTTTAGGTAAAAAACTGAAAAGGCAAGTTAAGTTTGAGGGACTTGGATATTCAAGTGGAATACTGAGTAGGGAGGTCTAGGCCAGAGCTGTCAACTGGGTGTTGTAGTGTAGAGATGACAATTAAATCCAAGTCATCCAGGGAGACTGGATGAATAGTTAGGAGATCTAGTACAAGAGGGGCTAGCAAAGGAAGTCTAAAAGAAGGGACATCCTGAGAGGCAAGTTAAGACAGGGTATCAAGAAGAAGGGTGTCCTCAAGAGTGTCATACCCTACTGCAAGGCCAAGTAACATGAGGATTAAGCATTCATCGGATTTAGTAATATACAGGTAATTGATGACTTCACAGTGTAGTTTTAGTGGAGTGGTGAGAGCAAAAGCTTTCTTGGGAGGGGTTTAATAGGGTTTGAGAGGACAAAGTATATTAAAAGAGCCTAGGAGTGCTATATAGAATGCTAACTTTAAACGACAGTTATAAACACACTTATTTATCCTCCTTGTGTAAACTTTCCCTGCAACCTTTATGTGTATTGTCTTTATCAATCTTTGTGGTTTTCCAAACTGGTATACAGTCAGTATAATTATTAGAAAGCAGACTTCTTTTTAATTAAACATATTTCATTACAATAATTAGTCTGTGTACTCATTAAGTAGAATTATCTATCATTTTCTTCTAAACACTGGATTTGTTTCACAGCCTCAAACTGTCTCAGGGATCCTCCCACACCAAGTATTTATTAACCTCAGATACTGAAAGTTATCTGCAGGTATAGGTAACTCTTTTTGAGTAATCTGACTACAATGAGAAGCAGAAAAATAGAGCAGTAGCTGTGGGTAAAGCTGGGTCAAGAGAAGTTGTATTTTTTGTTTTGTTTTAAGGTGAGAGAAATAACAGCAGGTCTGTGTGCTAATGAAATGCTCCAGTAAAGAGTAAAAATCAGTGATGCAAGAGATGGTGGGAGGTGGGATGGGGAAACAAGGGATTTCTGGAGGAAGGCCTTTGAGCAGGAAATAAAAGACAGGATCTAGTGCAAAAAATAATTAGAGCACAGGGAATAAGGATCTTCAAAAGATCATTGTACTACCAAGCCAGAAGGCTAGGTACAAGGTGCAGGTGCTGGTGGAAGTACAGATGTGGTGGAGGGGCTATGGATGTTCTCCTCGGAATAAAGCCACTTTCTCAGTGAAATGGGAGGCAAGGTCTTCAACTGAGAAGACCTTGGATTATGGAAGACACGTTAGCGGTATGAGGAAAGGCGGTTAAGTAGTCAGCTAGGAGGGTAGAAGAGGGAACGGACTACAGAATATAGTGTGACTACAGAGTGGCATTAAGGACCCACCAAGTCATAAATTTAAAATCAAACCAGTCAATGTGGTTGAGAGCTATTCTCTCTCACCAAGGAACAAAAATTGTCAAGAAATGAGAAGGAAAGAAATGCCCTGGGAATAGACACATGGCAACAACAGCTAGGATAATATACTGGATACATTGCAAGTATGTTAGAACATGAAGAAGGTCATGGATAATATATTATTTAATCCAATAAGATGTTAGAACAAAATACTGGGCCATGTTCAATTTATACAAGATGATGACGTTCTTTAAGCTACCAGTGAAATATATTTCAATCAGATTTTCTTTAGGAAGAACAATTTCAATCACTCTAATGGCCTCATGTGATCCTTTCCTTATAAATGGTATGATGTGGCAGGAGAAGCGAGAAGCTAGTTAGAATAGCCTCACCTGTATCTTGTGCATATTCTCTATAAAATAGAACATGTGAAAAACTTTCAGTCACATCCACAATTATTAATGAATGCATTTATATACAATAATGAGTGATGTGATAGTGTATGGACATTGAGATAAAGAAATGAAAATGTCCATTTTATAAACTTATTTTACAAAATAACTTTTAAAAACGTATGTCTGGAGCAGTCTAGCACTATTTTTTTTTTAACTAGAAAGGAATTTTTTAAAATAAAGAAACATTATTATACTACATGGTATTCTTTGTAAAAAAATAATCAGTATATCTAAAGAATTTATTTTTAATTTGTCTGATAGTCTCCTGTAACAAATTACTTGAGACTTTGGAAATGAACAAAAACTCTTGACCAGATAAATAAAGGGTTTTGTTTCTAAAAAGTAATTGAAGTCACTCAGTCAATGGAAGATTCTAGCACATAAAAGGTAGAACAAATGACAGTCCCTCTTGTATGACAGATAATGCAATGCATCAGGATCTGGGAGACCAGATTACACATCTTTGACAAATTTATGTGATGTCAATGGAGTCAGGTACCTTATCAGGATTTCTGGTTCCCAGCACCCAGTAGATATCTTGAAAACTTATATAAAGTCTACAGAAAATTTCAGCTGTGCCAAGAAAGGCAAAATAAAATGTAGCCTTTTTTTTTTTTAATTTAATGGTGGGTTACATTCATGGAAAGGAATGATAACTAGAAATGAGGTATGCCAAACCTGATCTGAAGGTGTTATACTCCCAGCTAGTTAACTAAATCACACTGTGCTGTAGAAATAACCACAATGACTATATATAATGAAATAAAAATGATATACCTGATTAGTACAAGGCTTTTCAAAAGGTATATTAATTGATTTCATAAGTCAATACAGAAACCAGTTACATTAAATGGCATTCATTAAACTACCATGTTATATAATTTTAAACTTCTTCTCTTGCTTCTTCATTAATTACTGTTTTATTCTTGTTTGATAAATTGAAAAAGTAAACAAGGAAATGCATTCATCAGCAACATGAGACTTAGAAAACTTTCAGGAAGATATTCTGAGTGACTTTTAAGATTTGAGTGAAACTTTGCATCTTTTAGTAGTTTCAGAGAAACTGATTCAAGGATATGAGTTTCCACTTATTTTTCTCAGAGTAGTAAATTTTCCTGAAGTGACCTAGACACACTGAATTAAAATAATATTAAAATTAAATATTAAAATAATATAAACAGTGACAATAAATTTATGATAACTTCATATTCATGATACAATTTAAGCTCATTTAGGAAAGTAAATAATGAGTTGTTATGTAATTCAGAGAAAAGGGAGAAAAACCTCTAAATGTACATGGTTGTTAGGGTGGGTTCCCAGTAGAATGAAATACACTACCCGGGCTTCATGAATAAGCCTTAAATAATGAATAAAGATTATTTTTAGCCATCCAAGCTGGAAGACTAGCATTACAGAGATAGAGGCAAAAATTAGAATGATGGCAACAGTAATATTTTAATAAATGTTTATTGAATTAACCTAAAGTTAAACACAAAGATTATCACACTTATGAATATGGAACAAATTTACTTAGGATTTATCTGCATAACTGCTATGAAGGATCTTGAAAATCTGACATATGTTTAGATTTGATCTTGAGAGCAATATAAATCCTGAAGAGGAAAATATGTGCACAAAATAGTGTCTTGGGAAAATGTATCTGATAGCAACATTCATATTGAAAGTATCTAAATTCTAATGAATCATATTGACTAACGAGGATCATGAAGCCCTCTTTTTATGGTAATGTTATAAGTGCAGTGAAATATTTTTTAAAATGTGAGGTAGAAACCAATGACAAGAAAAATGAAAAGTATGATAGATTTGATAGAAAATGTTCATCACAATGTTGACACTGAATTACTTGCATTTCCTTAGAAATATGCCTCACCATCTTCAGAATTTTAATTTTGAAACCCATACTGTATTTTCCACTATAATCCATTAAGATAGAACACTATTAGCAGTATGCTTTTATATGACCTAAATACTTAAAGAAATGTAAGTACACCTTGGGTTAATGATCTGTAGTCACAGAACTGTCAGTATTACCCTCAAAATTGAAAAAGTGAATATTATACCTTTTATGCTTCAAAATACTAAGCACCATTTGAAAGGATTCGGACTTCCTTGGTAATTGCCTGCATATATACAGGAGGATTTCCTTTATCCAACAGAAGGAACACTAATAAGGAGTTCAAATTAAAAAAAAAATCAACAAAACTTTTTAATAACCGTATCTATAATAAAATTCAACACAACTAGAAGACCTTAAGAATTGAGTAATAGAAATCTAGGGAAATGATCACTTAGGAATTATATATCTCTGAGTCTGTAATGCCTATTAAAAGCAATGTGCTAAATGGATTTCAGAAAAAAGAGAGCCCGATATTAAGAATAAGTGCTTTTGGTCCTTATCCTTCTGCAGCCTAAATAAAAGTATCAATTTTCATATATAATATATTGTATGCACTATAATATTGTTTAGTAAGTTTAAGCTTTACATTATGAATGCCATAACTTTTGTACATATATAAGCATCTATACTAGTAGCTAAATTGATATCAATTGGTTTGGTCTGCCATAACTTGTGTAACCTTTGGAAAGTCAGTGAAGTGATTCTGAGTCTCACTGACCTCTATTATATATTAAATAAATCACAGACGATCGTGTGTGTACCAAGTTCTAAAATTCTATGTTTCAGTAACTATTCATTCACTCCCAATTACCCAAAAATGGGATTAAAACATGCATTGTACTTAGATTGTAAAAATCTCACCAACCACTACCTGGTGAAAGTGAAAAACAAACAAGCAAAAATCCTGGGTATTGTACTAAAATTCAACAGAAGATGTAAGGGGGAATGTTTGGGCTGTGTTATGGCTACAACATAAATCTGTAGAAGTAGTACATATGTTTGACAACTCAGAAGCGTTGCATAATTTTGATATTTCCCTCCCTTTCTGCATTGTGCTACATGATTGAAAGTACTTATACACCAGTATTATGGACTGAATGTTTGCGTCTTCCAAAAATGCATATTTTGAAATCCTGAGCAGGCTTAAAAAAAAACAGCAAGAAGAGCCATAGTCCTTTTACTGATTTCACAGTTCAGCCCTCGTACAAGCTCTCATTTCCCCAGCACTTCCAAAAAGTAACTTCTCCTGAAACTTGACCTGACAAGGGTCCTGAGCATGGGCCCCCAAGCCAAGGTATCAGAATCTAGATCTTGGCAAACTGACCAAAGTAACTTGTTTTCCTGACACTCTTAGGAGATCTCCTTTAACCTGTAGCATAACTATCCATTGGCTTGGAATACCTATTATCTTATTTAAATTTTTCCAATATTAAGGGATGTCTGTCAGGAAGAAAGGAGTGAAGGGCACTGCAGGTGGAAAGACAAAGAGGGAAGAAAGGAATAAGAATCTATTACTAGTTGTGTTGGGAAAATTGTAGAGTAGCACTTAAAGGGGAGGAAACGTTTGGGTAACAGGAGCTGAAGCATTAGGAATACTCACCAGGAATAGCATTAGAACCCATTTTTCTGTGTCATGGAAATCTGCTGAGGAGGAGTTAGCCATAAGGCTAGAAAGATTAGAAAGGTCAATTTGGCCAAGATTGTAGAGGGCAGCCCTTGCACGCCAGGCTAACTACAGATTCCATAAGGCACAATGGGGAAGCATGTAAAGCTTTTCGCCAAAGCGTTATGTGATTGGAAAAATACTTAAGAAGATTAACATTTTAGTATACATGGGATGAATGAGAAACTGGAACATCTACCAGCAAGTAGAGGAGTTAGGAGGTTTCAATCCTAATGCAGCATAAATGTGTAAGATCCCAATGTGAATGAAGGCAGCAGGAATAGAAGGAAGGGATGGAGGTAAAGCTGCAAAGGATGACTTGACAAGACTCAGTGGCTGAGTGCTTGAGAAAGACAACAGAGAGAGGCTAGTCAGGGCTCATCAGGTATTAGAGACCTAAATTACATGGAAAATTATTGTACCATTATAAGAAAATTTAAAATTTGAAAGGAGTATTTGTATATAAGGAAATTCAAAACAACGTGATAAACACCATGCTAAAAAGTTGTACTCTCTGTTTTTCCCATCTACCTATTTATCTATTCATCCATCCTTTCATCTATGCTTTTTTTAAATTAGCCATTGAAACTTAAGTGTTTTTAGGCATACAGGAAAATTTGAGTGGACATCAGAGGAATAAAATAGGAAAGAGGTATACAGTTGATGGCATACAATCTCGGTGGAGTCAGAATGGGATGGCATGAGCAGAGGAGGGTTTGCCTTAGAATTAGGTTCTACAGATGTGCTAAGACTACAGGGAAGAAGAGAATGAGTACTAACTGCAAGAAACGTTTTGATGGTGTATAGGGTTATTGTGAGAGGAGGAAAGGGAAACAGATTAGGTGACTGTCACTGGATGCCCTCAGCATACACTTCATGGTTGGGGGTAAAGCCTACCTCTGGGGCTGTGGTCAGTGAAGGCTCAGACTGTGGGCTTGCATGGGAATGAAGAAGGTCCAGAACAGTTGCTCTGAGGAATACAGTACAGAGTTAACAGGAAATTAAAAGTTATTCAGTATAACAGTGAGAGGCCAACTGAACTTTTTCTTTTAATGTAAACTTGAAATTGACTTTTTAGCAAGTTTTTGAGAAATTTTCCATCAACATTCAACAAATGTCAAAAGACATTTAGGTAACAGAGAAATTTCAATACTGACTAGGTATTTAATAGTAATGCTTTTTTTAGGTTTGATAATTTATGCTTTTTAAAAAGCCCTTATTTTTTAGAGAATTATATGGAAGCAATTACAGATGAAATGAAATAATCTGTTACATGTGATCTTCTTCAACTTAATTCAGCAGCAGTGGAGGATACGGAGGAAACAAAGTTGAACACAAGTTGATAATTAATGAAACAGGGTGGTGGTACATGAGGAATCATTATCATATTCTCTCTTCTTTTATATACGTTTGAAAGTTTCCAAAGCAAGATGATAAGTAATCAAGAAACTATCTAAACTTTCACTCTATCCATTGTATTCCTTCTTCTCACTCTTTTCTATTTTTATCTTTTTAGTTCAGATATCATCCTTGCTAAATTTCCCCTTTAATTTTGTACTCCTTCTTCCTAAGTCACTCTTCAGTGTTTCCTTTACTTCCACAAATATCTGTCCCTACATATCTCTCTGATTCTGTCATTTTTCTAGCGAGGTGAACTAAGAGAAGAACATAACTTTTTTGAGCCTCAAATTTTTCATCTATAAAATCAAGTGAATAACTCCCATTCTGTAGGATTATTGGGAAAATTGAGATGCTGTATATCAAGTCTGTAATAAGTGGCCCATGGTATAAGATGTTACATAGTATAAGCACGTGGCAAAGGATCACTGAATAGTTGCTACTATTAATAAAAGTGTGGGTGATAACAGAGCTTGAAGAATAGATATTTTGTTATATTTGAGCAAAATTTTATAGTCCCTAGTTTAAAGAGATGAGTAAAGTGTTTCACATGTTTCAAGCCATTATTTTCTTAATTTATAGCATTGGCCTTAACCAAATATTCCCCAATAATTAAAACAACAATTACAACAAAACAGAACAAAATTTTCTATTCATGTTTTAAGAGGGTGCATTCTTTACTTGAGCAATAACTGTGTTACTTTAATGTCAACTATTAATTAACCTGACATAAAAAAATCAAACATACCACATGGCAAAAATACCACAGGTCCTATTTATTCAATAGTAATTTCTATCTGGATAAGAAACTTGAATATCAAGGTATACATCAAAGGAATAAAATAGGAAAGAGGTAATACAGTTGATGGCATACAATCTCGGTGGAGCCAGAATGGGATGGCATGAGCAGAGGAGGAAGAGGTATCAAGGTATCAAGGAGTTACACAAAAGTTATGAAATATTGCAGAAGCATTTTTGCATTTAGTATAAGTCTTTCCTATGTCTTTATAGTCAAGTTACATGCACCTAATCCTCTGTTTATTTAACTCTACTACTCTCTTTTCTCTCTTGGATAATTTTTTTCACCGCTAGCCTCTGAGAATTGTGTATTATTTTTCACTTTGATGCCTGAAAG
The DNA here is from genome assembly GCF_949987515.2 of Delphinus delphis. Taxonomy (NCBI): domain Eukaryota; kingdom Metazoa; phylum Chordata; class Mammalia; order Artiodactyla; family Delphinidae; genus Delphinus; species Delphinus delphis. The sequence continues at coordinate 42,441,284 of NC_082692.2, read as the reverse complement.
TTGAAAGGCCACATACCTTTGGTGGTAGGGAAGAGTCATTCTAAAAGCTAAGAGACAGGGGAAATAATTATCAGGGGCTCATCAAGCTAAATTGAAAAATGTTAACCGCATTACCTAGAATATTTCCTGAATAATTCCTCTCCCACACACTCCAGGTTTCTTAAGTATTTTGAACACCTAATGATACTCATTCTCTTCAGATAAACAATATACAGACACAAAACAGCAAATGTTTTTCAGTTGGGCTACAGAAACAAGACACAGATTTCCTATTTTACTAGCAACTATGTTATTTTCAAGTCTTAATTAATATGATTAAAATCTCATTGTGAGAATCTTCCCTTTCTCTGCTGAGAAAATTCTAAGGTATAATTTATTTATTTTCCTTATATAGGTTCAGAAGAAGGAACTTGTCAGAATTCTAGGTTGAAAGTCTGTTTCACTTTATTACATATTTTACATCTGAAATTTGAGGTTTTATCAAAAGGAAACGGTCTTTATCAAAAGCTGAAATAACCACATTTATTCCAAACATTTTTATTAACTTAAACCAAATTGTTTTATCTGTAAAATTAAGGAAGGTCCATGTCCTTACATATCACCCTTGATTAATATTCTACATAAATATGTTATTGAAAAATAAAATATGTTTCATATAACTATATCCTCAAGCAGCTGGTAAAGTTATAGATTTTGGCAAAATGGAAATTAATGATTAAAGAAGAGGAATAGAATGAGATGAGGACAAAAGAGGAGAAAAACTATACAAAAATTCTCTTGGAGTAATACATTAAATTTCGTTCTTATACCAAATTTGTAAAATGACATTTGAAAAGTCATTTAAACTCTAAGTATTTCCAAAGGCCAAATAATTTCATCTTTTACATATAAGGACACAAATAATATTAAAAAGGTACTTCCATTCTAACAAAATTCAAGTTGGAGTTTCAATCTGGGCCAGTGAAATATTTTTGAAACAACTTAAATATGCCTGTAATTTAGATATCTTGAGACTTAATTTTTGAAAATAGATCAAATGGCAAAAGAAAAGTACACTGGATAAGCATTAAAACATTCAGATAAAGAAAAAACATATCCAAATCATTAAAATGTGAAGCAGTTCAGTAAGAAATCTAAACTTAAGCTTTTATTATTGAGCTGATCAAAGGCAACAGAAAGCCTGCCGATTGATAAGGAGACCAAAGGAATCTGTCCTCTGAGAGGAGTGTAGAAAAGGGGTATGCAGAACGCTCTCGTGAATTTAATGATCTGACAGGAGGGAACATGTCAATGACATATTTAGTTTCAAATTAAATTAAAGAAATTAAAGTTTCATGAGCATCTAGAAAAGATTTCCAACCACACTTTCTCAGATAGGCTAATTATTCAGTTAAAAGATCATCTCACAGTTTTTTTAGACATAATGTTAGATTATTCTTTTTTACTTTCAAATCAAACTTCCTAAGTAAAATTTAGGAGCATTTCTTTCAATTCTAGTATCTGGATCAGAAAGTAAACAAACAAGTGGTTAGCAACATTCTTATGACATGAAAAAAATGTATAAAATATTTTTCATAATTAGACACACACACATGGGGAGGGGAGAGGGAGACGAGAGAGAGAGAGAGAGAGAGAGATTGATTATCTGTCTCGTTCTCTCTACCTTCAGGGGAAAAATTACAAAAAACAGACTAAGAAAGGAAAAATTGCAACAATTTCACAATTATGCCAGGGACAATGGCATTTTCTTTTCTTCTTGGTATATACGTAGTTTTACAAAACTGACATTATTTATGTAATGTGTATGCCATATATTTGTCATTCTAGAATATTCTCCTATTAACAAACTGTCATAACATCACATGTTCAGAAAAGACAGTTCTCCAAAGCAGTGTGAAGAATGTAGTCTGAACACAGAAGGACCGACTAGGAATCTGCTGCAAAGGTCCAGAACCTGATCGGCAAAGTTGGTTATATCATCCAGAGGTCTGCCAAGAAAACATGTTTCCCTAAGAGTTTTCATTGTTGAGAAATTAATGAAAATATTTACAAAAGTGTGGGTACAGTTAACGGAACTGACTATAGAGACAAGCAGGGAGAGAGCAAGAGAAAAACAAACAGAACATAAACTTCTCTCCAGCTGGTGTTCACTCTCCTGCTGGCACCTCCCACTGAGCACCCTTTCCTGATCAGGGAGGAGGTGGCAAGGACACCCAGGTGATGCAGTCTATGGCATCAGCGTTTGAAAAGCAAAGAGGGGCAGAGAAAGGTGGAAAACAGATCTGGGATGGGTGGGGATAGAGGATAATGTGCTCAGGGATGCAGAATGGAGGCTAGGTTTCAGAGATATTTAGGAAGTAGGTGGCAAAAATGCAATGTGACCGGCAGCTGGATGGTGGGGTCATGAGTAGAATATACTTCCGGATAACTTCCAGATTTCTGGATTGAATGACTGACTGGTTGGTGTCGTCAATGACAGACACAGGCAGTTGGGAGGTTGGAAAGGAGGAGGATGGCCTTGGGTCTATTGAGTGTCAGTCATCTATGACACATGGAAACCCTTACAGGCTGTGGGTTGTCAAGGTCTGGGATTCAGGAGAAAGCTTCTGGCCTCCAATGTTACAAATTTCCAGCCATGATTTAGACTATTTAAAAATATGTAATTTATAGAATCAAATGTAAATTCTTTACAATGGCATGCAAGGTCTATCACAATCTGAATGCCTTTTCTTCTTCGTTTCATGCTTCGCTGCATCTTCCATGCATCCCACTCTGATGGCCACGTGCTTTCACATCATGCTTGTGAAGTTCCTTTTGTCTAAAATCCCATGTTCTCCTTCTTTATGAAAATCCAATTCATCTCTCAAGGCCTAGCTTACCTGAAGACCTCTTTCACAAAGCCTCTGCTAATTCCCTGAGCCTAAATAAATGGCATCCTAACTTATGCTCCATCCATGGTGTTTAATACATTTAGCATAGCATTTATTTCATCAGCCTTGTGGCTCACTCATTACTTTCAAGGGAGTAATAAACTAGTGGAGGGTGGGGAAAATATACCTCAGTCATTTTGTATCCCCATCAACTTAACAATACAACCCAATAAAATTTATTAAATTATTCATGCTTTCTCTAAAGCATCAAAGACAGCTATTTTCAAATAGTAAACAAGCAAATTTTTTAAATGAATATTTACAGTTCTAATCTGAATTCCTAAAGATTCCTATCATTTTCTAAATAAAGCACTGTCTCAGATATCTCTCATGGTACTTTTCATTTACAATTTACCAAGTCTGGGAAGGAGGTGGGTTGGAACACATGGACTGATGTTATTACTGTGTTTACTGGTCTTCTGTTTCTGGGCAATGTTTTATGTATGTACACCTGTATGAAATAGCAAGAAGACTCCTGAAGGTCATCTGCCTGCTATTCAAATGAACTATGTCCTGAAATCTATCCTAAATGGCACAGGTAATAAAGGTAGAAAACATGGGTCCTAGTAAGTGGGGAATAATAACACTTGCACTGTGGAAGGTGTTAGTAAGAATCATCTTTCTCAAAATGGCTCACTTTAGTTGGGCTGGATAAGTTGTATTTCACACGAGTGACATCAGCAACAAAAAGCTAAAGATCATGGAAATTAAAGTATTTAAGATCACACAGTAAATGATGAAACTATGGCTAGAACTGATTTTCTTCTAGTTCAGTACTCTGCCATCAGGCCATATGCCCCCAGACCTTGCCTGAAGCAGGGGAAAATGTGTATACCTGAGGAGGTTCCAGAACTTGGTTCCAGACCATCTCTTTTGGTAGAATCCAGTTTGGTCACAGAGGTGTGGTTAATGCTTCATCAATAGTGAGAGGCAAAGAATAGTTTGATGCAGAGTTCCATTCTTGAAATACAACTGTACCCCATGTTCTGAATCTTGTCTAAAAGTTCTGAAAATCTCCACAATATTACCATTGGGTTAAGCTAGTATTAAATTCTACTTTTTCTCTACAGTCTATCTAGAGCTATATCTGAGCCACTATGGGATAGAATCTTATTTTGAGAGGTTCTATTCCAAATGTATATAAAACCCACATCACACCTGTCAGAATGGCTATCATCAAAAAAACAAGTTAGGGGGCTTCCCTGGTGGCGCAGTGGTTGAGAGTCTGCCTGCTGATGCAGGGGACACGGGTTCGTGCCCCGGTCTGGGAAGATCCCACATGCCACGGAGCAGCTAGGCCCGTGAGCCATGGCCGCTGAGCCTGCGCGTCCGGAGCCTGTGCTCCACAACAGGAGAGGCCACAACAGTGAGAGGCCCGCATACCGCAAAAAAAAAAAAAAAAAAAAAAAAAAAAGTTAATAAGTGTTAGTGAAGATGTGGAGAAAAGGAAACCCTCGTGCACCATTGGTGGGAATGTAAATTAGTGCAACCACTATGGAAAACAGTATGGAGACTCCTCAAAAAATTAAAAATAAAACTACCATATAATCTAACAATTCCACGCCTGGTTATTTACCTGAAGAATACAGAAAGAATAACTCAGAAGGATATATGCATCCCTATGTTCCTTGCAGCACTATTTACAATAGACAAGACATGGAGACAGCCTAAATGTCCATCAACAGAAGGTGTGATATACATGTACAATGGAATATTACTCAGCCATAAAAATAGAATTAAATCTTGCCATTTATGATAACATAGGTGAACCTAGAGGGTATTAGGCTAAGTGAAATAAGTCAGACAAAGACAAATACCATATGATATCATTTAACATGTGGACTCCAAGAAACAAAATAAATGAACAAACATAACCAAACAGAAAGAGAGTCATAGATACAAAGAACAAACACGTGGTTGCCAGAGAGGAGCGGGTTGAGGGGAGGGACATAGATGAGGGGGATTAAGAGGTAAAAACTTTAAGTTAAAAAATAAATGAGTCACAGATATGAAATGTACAGTGTGGGGAATATAGCCAATAACTATGTAACATCTTTGTATGGTGACAGATGGTAACTAGACTTATCATGGTGATCATTTTGAAATGTATAGAAATATCAAATCACTATGCTGTGTACCAGGAACTAACATAGTAGTGTAGGTCAGTTGTACTTCAAAAACAAACTCATAGAAAAAGAGATGAGATTTGTTGTTACCAGAGGCGGGAGATGGGGTGTGAAGAGGGAAGGAGGAATTGGATGAAGGTAGTCAAAAGAAACAAACTTCTAGTTGTAAGATAAAAAATATAAGGGATTCAATGTACAACATGATAAATATAATTAAGACTGCTGTACGTTGTATATGAAAGTTGTTGAGAGTAAATCCTCAGAGTTCTCATTACAAGGAAAACCTTTTTTTTCCTATTTAATTTTGTATCTATATGAGATGATGGGTGTTCACTAAACCTATAGTGGTCATCATTGCATGATGTATGTTAACTCAAATCGTTGTGCTTACACCTTAAACTTATACAGTGCTGTATATCAATTCTACCTCAGTAAAACTGAAAGGAAAATGTATATAAGCCACTATGGATGACTTCAATACATGCATAAATTATATGAGATATGAAAATTATGCCTAGATTTTTTTTCTTAAAAAGTATAGCCGAAAAGTGGTTATTTGAAAAATCTATCTCATTAATTTAAAAATTAAAAATCAAGTAATCAAAATAAATCATATGTTCATTCATAATAAAATATATAGAATATTTTAAATAAGACAGGTTTCACAGCATTTAAAGGAGTTCTTGGTGGCAGAACTGTGCTCTAGGGATATTTCTCAAAATGGAAGAATCTCGCCAGGTAAGGAAAAGTAAAAGTAGAATGGCTGCAAAAGTAAAAGTAGAATGGCTCATGAAAGAAATTGCTTAGTTTCTACTAAAGAAATGGAAGAAAAAATAAAGTGGGATGAGGGTGTAAGGGGTTTGAAGGTCAATGAAATCACTGACTACAATTCTCTTAGTAGACTATCTTTTACCAGAATCTTTGCCAGCATTTGCCAGGCTTTTTTTTTTTTTCTTTTCTCATGAAATGCCAAGAAGGCAGAGATTTCCATTTGGTCAATAAATGAAGTAGCAACAGCTGCCTCATATTTCACAAGTGTCAAAGTCCATTAATTTTTTCTTCCTCCAAATTTTGGTAAAGGAGAGCCTTAAATAAGTAATGGTAATTTTTTTTTTTTTATCCCTCGAGTGAATTTTCTTTCATGACAGGTTCTATGTCACATCTGTTCAATGCCATTCCTTTGATAAAAATCATATGGTGACTCAAGCTAAATATGTCATCATAACATTTATGTCATTAGGTCTCTTTTCTGAGATTCCTTCAAATCTTAATACATTCTCTGAAGTTTGGTCCTGTGTTTACTCAAAAAAAAAAAAAAATTCATTTGTTGAGCAAAAGCATGAATTAAATCAACTCTGACCTCCGAAGTGCTTTCAAACTCTGAGATACTATGCTTCTTAAAAAAAAAACACAACAAAAAAACTTCATAAAAGATTCCCTATGAAAATATCACTGAGAATTCTCCTCTACTTCTTCTGTCTCAGGCCATCGGCTCCTCATGCTGCAAGCTTATGAGATGTTAGACACAGAAGTTGAAAATGACTATCAAATGGGAGTAAAGAGAATAAGGAACTGAAGAGGACTTCACTGGGCTATGACATCACCCAGAAATGTCAGCCACCCTGGTGTCTTCTACTTGTATATTTCAGTAACATTGAACAGTACTTTGGAGTCATTTGGTTGTCTTCCATGGTAATGTTTCCAAATGATTGAGATCAGTAAATAAAATTACACTATCTAAGAAAAATAACACATTCTTAAATAGCATTTGACTGAATAAAACAATGATGGGGATAATCTTCTTCAGTTTAATTAAAATTATAATAAGACTAATCTAGATAATGACTTTACTACTCAGAAGAAACAACAAAAAAAGGCTGGAATATGTTTCTAACATTTGTGTTTTTTTACCATTAACCAGCATTCAAGAAAAGGCACTGCCTGAAAAGAGATGCATAGCACATATTAAAAAGTAAGCTTTCTCCCATAACTGTAATGAGCTTTATATTTGATGCTCCTGTTTACCCTAAACTCATTACAATAATAGAATATAATGGAAATGGGCACTTCATAAAACAGGATGAATTTTAATATAACCAAAAAAGAATGTCTAATAAAAAAGGTTCCTACATATACATTGAATGAAAGAGATTGCATGATACTTGCCATACCTGTGAATGGATATTACAGTATGTGGTTATTTAATTATAACATTTTACCAGGTCTTAGAGATAATTCTTAGCAACATTATATCAAATCACCATATATATAAAATCACCTATTAACTGTGGGAATAATCAATAACTTGTTTTGCTTTGACTCTATACTAGATTGAATTCTAAGTCTAGAAAAAAGTTGATTTTTTTCTTAATTTAAATTTAGATGATAAAATCATATAAAATAGATAAGGAAGTATAAGCAGCTTCTGGCAGGAAAGAGCTCTCTACAGGGGCCCCTTTTGTCTTGTCACTAACCTTACACCAGGTACTCCCATGCTCTACTCATCTCTGGCCCTAGTACACCTTTCAAACCTTAATCACACAATACCTTGCCCAATCTGTTGGTTCTTTCCATAGATCAAAGGAGTAGAAATGAAGAATAAGTAATTAACAGACGACCAGATCTCTTCCCTAACTTATCCTTTAGTAATCTCGAGAGCGAACAGTGTGAACAAGATAGCATCTAAAGAAAAGTCACAAGAAGGCAATAAGCCTGCATACATGCCTGTGCACAGTGGGGTATGGTGACCAATCTGATGCCCTATCCCAGTGATTAACTGAGATTACTTCCTGTTTCTCTTTAAAACTTTCAAGGTTGAGCAGAATCTTTGGAGTTGGTTTTTGGGGAACACAAGTCCACCTTCCCCCCAGACTGATGGCATTCTGATTAAAAGAAACTTTCCTTTCTACTAACATTTCTCTGTCTCTCTCTCTCTCCCCCACACGCCCACTGATTTTTGAGCAGTGGGAAGCTGAACCTGATTCGGTAACAAAATCACCAGCTTAATTCAGCCCATGTACGTTACTTATATGGGATCACTGTCACAGGTTCTGGGACTTTTTTCTGCTCTTAATAGAATAAATGACCTAGCTTATTTCTAAATTGAACCAGACATTCTGTACTTTGTGAACTTTTGAAAATTCCATTTAAATGGAATTTCAGTTCTCCATAGAGATAAAACAGGAACGTCAGTTGAAACAAGTCTCAGATTTTCAGTTTAGTCCTTTCAGCACAAAGACACACCCACGGAGAGCTTCATCTTAGAACAAGGGAGGGAAGCTGTTTTCTGAGGCGAGAATTCCAGGCACCTGGTCATCGTGGCACAAGCTGGGAGAGGCACAAGCTGGGAGGCACAGCTGGAGCCCACAGTGATTTCAATCTGCTTCACAGCCTTCCATTTTGTCTGTGGCCAATAACCTGTCCTTTTCTCCACCTCTCTCACTTTGGGTGGAAGCACAGAACTTTATTCCGAAACAGGTGACCTTTGGAGCATGGCTGGCAGCCACTCCCCAGCTCTGCCACTCCTGCTTCCCATGTGGTTGCTGCCTCTGGGGGTCTTTTCCAGGCTTCCCCAGGATGTCCTTCATTCTCCTTACAGGTCACTAATGTCCCCTCCTCCACCCTCCCCTTCCTCTTTTCTTTTCCTCCCTCTCATTTTCTTGTTTTCAATTGAAGTATAGTTGATTTACAGTGTTGTGTTAGTTTCAGGTGTCAGCAAAGTGATTCAGATATATATATTTTTTTTTCAGATTCTTTTCCATTTTAGGTTATTATAAGATATTGAATATAGTTCCCTGTGCTATACAGTAGGTTCTTATTGTTTATCTATTTTATATATAGTAGTGTGCATATGTTTATCCCAAACTCCTAATTTATTACTTCTTCCCTTTCCCTTTTGGTAACCATAAGTTTGTTTTCTATGTCTGTGGGTCTATTTCTGTTTTGTATATAAATTCATTTGTATCCCGCAATCCCTCTCCTGGGCATGTATCCGGAGAAAACCATAATTCGAAAAGAGACATGCACCCCAATGTTCATTGCAGCACTGTTTACAAAAGCCAAGCAACCTAAGTGTCCATCCACAGATGAATGGATAAAGAAGATGTGGCACATGTATACAATGGAATATTGCTCAGCCATAAAAAGGAATAAAATAATGCCATTTGCAGCAACATGGATGGACCTAGAGATTACCATACTAGGTGAATAAAGTCAGAAAGAGAAAGACAAATATCATATGACATTGCTTGTATGTGGAACCTCTCATTTTCTCTTGGTCTCTTTTTCCCTCTTTCTCTATTTCCCTGGATATACATTTTCTTTGCTTCTTTTTACTGCTTGGCTTCCCCAAAAGTCAGTTTTTGCCTCCCATGGCCACTCTGCCAACGTTGGATTGCATGAGGCTCCTGGAGCCAGAGCTACACTCTGGTTCTCACTCTTTCCTGGCACCACGGCTCTAGTGCTAAAGGTGTCTACTGACTCCGTCTCTGAACCTCAGTCTAATGTCTTAACAGCCAGAATCTCTTTGGCCCACCCATGGAACAAACACTGAAGTCTGAAATCAGCAGAGATGGGGTCTCATCCGTCTGCTTATTTTTAATTTTAAAAAAGTGCATTGAGCTCTCATTCTTTGCCAGACCCCAAGAGGCATTAAATCCAGGGTGGAGGAAGAGGGCAGTGTCCAGTGGAGAAGTGTTTATCTTATCTTAGAAAGGAGTGGGGAGGCAATAATCCAGATTAGAACAAGATGTAACTTTTGGACAACAGTACTTCTAGGTAGAGATGGTAATAGCTGTGAATTCACTCAACAGGGTCCCTTAGGACTTTTGGAAGATAATGCTACTCACTGCTTTGGGACAAGTTTTGTTTGCTCAGCTGGACTTGTTGATAACTGTCTGCGTATCAGCATATGTACTGACCATCACTCCCTAACACCATTAAATATCTGAGAAGACCAGCTAATTATAGACATTTTAGAAGAGAGAGAAATAGTCTTTTACTTATGATTTTTTAAGAGCACTGACTTATTACTTAACAATTGGACATTGAACAATATGTAAACAAAGACTTTAAACTTTGTGATTAGTCATAGGAGCCTTAAAATAGAAGCAAATATCTTTGCCAAATGGAGTGAGACAATAACCATCCAGGGTGCCCAGGACAGTTTCAGTCTAACAAAGAACTCTTCCCCTGTCATACAGGATAAGGGTTGACACTAATTCCTCAGTGAGGAGCTGGGAAGTGACATTAGAACCTACTCTATACATGCATGATCCATAAGCATATAGGGCAACGATTCTAATATTCACCTGGAAAATAAAATGTGAGTACATAGAAAAATTCAAAGAAAAGGGTAATTGAAAGTGTACTCTTACGCTAGAATAAATAGTATGCTACTGGCATATAAAAACTAGACCAGTAGAAAGAAATGGAGGAAAAATAAAGAAGAATGAGTTAAAAAATATACTGTAATCAAGATTCTGTTAAAGATGATTTTCAAACAGTTAAGAAAGAACAATGTTATTACATTAATAGGGTTAGAAAATAAGAAAATAAAGACTAATACCCCAATAGAAAAATGACTGAAGCCAAGACACGTGGCCAATAAACATATGAAATGTAGCACAAAATCTCAGTAACAGGGAGTATTACAAATTAAACTGTCGTGTTTTACCTGTCAGCCTGTCAAAAAGACTGAGGTGACTGACAGCACTCCATTTCGGCAGGTGGTGAGAGAAAATCTCAGCAGCTGTGTAAATTGAGACAATTTTCCTAGGTGACAATCTGGTAACGTTCTTAACAGTGAATAGGTACCAAACCACATCGTTTTTCCCACCAGGGCAATTCCCTGGACTCATCCTAAGAGAGACGGTACTCAGAGGTAGAGATGTACACCTTCATGTTCAACCCTGCACTCACTATGACTACACATATCTGTAAGCAGCCTACATGCCCAATAGATAATATGGCATTATAGTACATCCATATAATGGAAAACAGTGGTGACAATAAGCCAGTTCAAAGCAGTTTGTAGGATATAAAACCATTGACTGAAATATAGAGGAATATATACGTAGAAAAAAAATCTACAATTATAATCACCAAATTTATTTCAGGTTATTTTTATTGTCTTCTATCTTCCTCTTATTCTTGTACTGTATTATTATAAGTGAGACTAGTTCTATTTTTTTGATTATCAAAATGCATTTGTTTTAAATATTTATGAAATCAAACTATATAATTTTCACCTTACGTAGGTGAGAGTTCAGTCATTCTGAACAAATCGTCTTGTTTCATCCTAAAGGCTGAAGTTAAAGAGCCCCTCAAGACACTTGTGTACAGAGACAACAGATATAGTAACCAGCACTCCTTGAAAAATTCTGTCCTAATGAGACTTATTTCTGCCTGAGTGTGTGAGCTACAGGTTATACATAGATAAGATTTTGGACATCACTAGTAGACAACTAGAAATAAAATGAAAGGACAATTTGACTCTTGTACAAAGTAAAGGAGGTTTGCCCAGAATTCTATGGTTCTTTTATCTTAGAACCCATACAAAAGTTTTGGAAATTGTCAAAAACAAGATAACTGTAAGATTAAGAAGGGCATGTAGCCTCCCCAATAATAATGACAAACTGACAGAATTCTCAGAGAGACTAAGATCATAGTAGAGCTGAAGACTAAATCATGGCAGTCAATTCCTACTAATGAATCCCCAGGTAAGAAGAAATTCCATATGATAGATATTGGACTTAGGAAATGTCTACCTCTGGAAGTTGGCAGAGTCAAAACAATGGAAATATGATCCAGGATTCCGAAAAGTGAATTCATGAGTTGTAGATTCAGAGCTCTGAAATAGAAGGTGGGGGGCACTTGGGGACATTGTCTTCCATTTTGGGGAACAGGATTATTTTATCTCACATCATGCACTTGGATGTCAATGTCAGGGACAAGACACAGACACAGGACACAATGTTTGACCCAATAAGGCAACCCCTTTGCTAGGAGGTGGATGAAAGAAGAAACACAAAAACAAACGTATGGTTACCAAAGGGGAAACATAGGGAGAGGGATAAATTGGGAGACTGGGATTAACAGATACACTCTACTATATATAAAATAGATGATCAACAAGGACCTACTGTATAGCACAGGGAACTCTATTCAGTACTCTGTAATAACCTACATGGGAAAAGAATCTGAAAAAGAAGGGATATAGGTATATGTATAACTAAATCACTTTGCTGTACATCTGAAACTAACACAACATTGTAAATCAACCATACTCCAATATTTAAAAAAAAAAGATATAAGAAAAAATAATGGTAATAAACTACGAAGAGAATTTTTTGCACCAAAAAAAAAGAGAAACATTTTACACCAAAAAAACCAAAACCAAAACAAAAAAACAAAAAAAAAACTGTGCTGAAAGTGATTCAAGCAAATGGTGGCAAATTCACAAATCATGAATGAAAATGAAGTCAGTCTTAACCTCCTTAAATAAGAAAGACCCAGGGCTGGGAAGACAGCTGGCTTCTAAGACTTGAAAAGGAGGCCGAGGAGGGATGACTCCTGGACTGAAATATAGTCTGTCAAATCAGGTGGCTTGCCTCACCAATGACACACCTGTCACTAAACAGCATCAGCCTGTCAGAGCTAAAGTGCTTAATTACTTTAAATAATTTCTTTATAAATCTGGCTAATAAAAATGAGCTGAATGTAAAATGCTGACTTCTCTTCAAAGTCATTCCAAGGTAGAACTTAGTGCCTCAACAGCCTAACTTCAGCAGCAACTGTTATTTCTTTCCTTTATGTTCAATATTAAAGGACTGAATAAAGAAAGCAATGCTATTTTTATGAGAACTTACATAAGTCATTTTATTAACTTTCTATATCATGGCAATGCTGTGTCACCACATTTTTAAAAACTTCTTCAGTTGAGTATATGATGTGTTATATATTCTTTCCTATGACAGGAAATTCTTTAACATAACAGTTACAGGGGATAAGACGATTGATCATCTACTTGCTTTATTGTAACAGGCTTTCACCATATTTGTTTCAAGAGCATAACAATACACATTTTTTTTATAACAGTGAGCAACCTTGTAAACCTGATACAGTATTACTGACTGAGATTCTATATTGAGCTACATGGTTACCAAATTCCCCAGTCCCGGTGGTATTTCCAGTCTAGGAAAATGTGGTAAATATATCAAGAGGAGAGCAACAGAACTCGAGGAGGATAGCGTAAAAAGCAGGATCAATATAAATTGAGCTCTGAGACGTGTCATCTTTAAGCTTCTTCTTCTTTGTAGACTATTCAAAGATACTGATTTGGTGAGATATATAGGCAGATTCTCAATTCTTTTCACACGTGTCAACGATAGCTTTTGTTGCTAGCAACTCAGTAAATCAGTGAAGTTGACAAGTGCCAAAGAAGTGTCATGAGCTATTGAAAAATTTAAATTTTGACCTATGATTGCCCTTTAATATCCTAATACACAATTAGAGATGCTTTGAGTGTTGAGTATGCCAGTGCAGTTACACGTGTGGTCTTGCACACACATTTCCCAGCCATTCTTACAAGGTCAGTGGATTGGCCCATCATGCTCATCAGTTTCGGCATCTCTCAGTTTCTTGCTTTTTAAAAGGACTTATTTGAGGCATGCTGCCATTTAGCTGCAAGCAGAGTCAATTCAGCCTCCACAATCAAGCATTTTATTCGCTATGTATATTTGTTATACACATGTATAAATATACACATATATATACATATGTTGTCAGTGACATGTGCTTTTTCTCCCCTGAGTCATCAACATTTACTTGATTAACAGCAAAGACAGAATCTGTGGCACCGAAACTATTATTTTTATGAATGCTTCACTTGAGTATGTAAAAATACAACTGTTTTATTTTTGGTGCTTTTGAAGTATGAAGCAGAAATCATACCAACTGCTGACTTCGTTCTTCAATAGCACTCTCACTTTTTCTGCCTCAATATTCTTCAAGAATACCACACTCCCAACAAGTGAAAATTTTCTTTACACATGGAGATTCCTCCCTCCTCAGGCTGTGAATGATCACTTTGAAAAGGTCCCCCACAGATTCTACTCTGTTGCCGCAGGGGTGGGATGCGGCTGGGGATGCCTCACTCTCTTCCCATCTCTCCATCCACCGAAAGGCAACGATCTAAAGAGAGGTAAGTTCTTTGCTCCTGCTTTCAAGTTGTGCCTTGTATTTACATGAAGATGCTAAAAGCTGTAAGCCCCACCATTAAGGTGAAGTATGTTACAATATTCATTACATGAATAACTTTGTGTACATAATTGCATTGTACACATCAAATGTGCATTTTCACAAAATCTTGGTTGATTTTAAATGTGATACTGCATTTTGTAAACATTTATAAACTATCATGGGATAAACTCTTTTAACCTGCTTTATATACCAGGTTTGATTTTTGTTTGTTTTAACCCAAATCGTTTCATTTCATTATGATTAAAAAGTGTGCTCTGGGTCATTTGGGCCCTGGAGCTCAATTTGTCTTCAGTCACCAAAATCTGAGCATGAACATTTGAACAGCATTCAGTTTGGCAATTTCCCTGAGCTTTTGAACAGAACACTGACAGACCCAAGTAAAGAGGGCACTGGAATTATTGGGTATGACGAAGGATAAAATGTGTATTTTGAATCAGGCTTCCAGTTGCTGCACTTACTACTACATCCTAAAATCTCAGTGCAAGTTGTCCTTGCATGCAACTTCTAAAATGCTGAAAAAAGGAAATGTTTGGAAAAACCTTGAACCTATTCTCTCATTCACACAAATGCTGTATGTAATATCTATTTAAAATATAATAATAAGGCTTTCCTAATTTCTACTTTATCAATTTATACCGCTGATTTTGGATTTCATGGCAAATCAGAACTCACTTTTCTATTTCTCATTTTTGTTTAACAAGTATGCTCCACATTCACTATGTGCTAGGTATTTTAAAGTATACAAGGTAAAGTTCCTTTCTCAAGGACTTTAACGTTTAGTTGGAGAAACAGAGGCATAAACAAAGATTTGAATCACAGCAGGATTAAGGGCTAAAAAGATGTGCATGGGAGCATGGAAAGTAATACTAAGAGAACCTGGGAAGTTCAGGAAATGCTTAGCAAAGATGTGTTAACTAAAACATGAAGGTAAAGAAGAAATCGACAGGAGAGACGACTGTAAAAGAACAGAAGAGGGGTTCCCAAATCAGTCCAGATAAGAAACCATGCAAACCTGAAGTTGAGCAGATGACACTGGGCACTTGCACATCTTGGTGA
This sequence comes from Delphinus delphis, assembly GCF_949987515.2. Taxonomy (NCBI): domain Eukaryota; kingdom Metazoa; phylum Chordata; class Mammalia; order Artiodactyla; family Delphinidae; genus Delphinus; species Delphinus delphis. The sequence continues at coordinate 42,425,911 of NC_082692.2, read as the reverse complement.
AAGAACCAACAGGTCTTGATAAAAATTTGGATGAGGGTAGGGAAAGATACATGAGAGAAGGAGTTAAAATGATTTCAAGGTTACTATTTTGAGTATTTTGGGGTTTTTAAAATTTTTATTTTATATTGGAGTATAGTTGAGTTACTGTTTTGAATGCATGTTAAGATGGTGATACAGGCAGAAAATATAAATGCAACATCTGATTTGGAAGTGGGGTAGAGATAGGAGTTCAGCTGAGGAAGTACTAAGTTTGGGGTGCACGGGACACTCAGGTGGCAATGTCTGGAGACGCTGGTGTGAACTGGTGATGGGCAGCATGTCATTCTTTCTGGCCTTTTTCCCAGTTCTCCACAAGTAACAAATGACCTACAAAGACCAGCCATCTCTGTGTCTGAGTCTGCCAAGTGTAGAGCATCTCCGAGCCTGCTTCACACCTGAACAGAGCTAGCGATGAGCCTCCCAAGGACTCCTGTTCTTCCTGCACGGCTGTGGGGCTGGCAGAGAATTCTCTGAGCTAGAGACAGCCGGGGAGGAAAGAGCACCAGACAGAAGCAATAGGCAGGTTTAACTATGTCAGAAGCTTCTGGTTCATTTCAGGTTTAATTACCAGGGGATATACAGAGAATGTCATATTGGATCCTTGGAAACCCTTTGTAAGACAAAAACATTTCGCTAAATATCCAAAGGGGGAGGAAGAAAATAACATTAGCCTCTCTAAGAAAGGCCACCCTGAGTAGAGGAAGGAAGGATGTTTTCCTTATTCTGGTCTTCTCTCGGGCCCAAATAATTGATTATTTTCCTTGAGTATACTGTAATTACAACACCAAAATTCCTTAACTTTAAAGGTTGCTAATTAGGAAAATAGTACAGGTACTATTTCTATTTTATGCAGGTCTAATCCCTACCTGCTAGCCAAAATCATTGCTGGCTGTGAACTGGTAGGCATGTGACCTGCTTAATTCTTCTTCTGGCAGATGCCTTAGTGTTACTTGCATGTCTTTTTTTTTTTTTTTTTTTTTTTTTTTTTTCCTGTTACATTATCCTACTAGTTCAGACAAAAAGAGAGTGACTAGAAGTTCCAGAATATTCACCAATCGAAAGCTTAAACACTTTGACCTGAATTTGACAGCTAACTTAACAGTTAGGTTTTCATGTTCTTTTGTCTTTTTCCAGACATCTGCAGACTTCTTTAACATGAAAATTCTTATTAGAATTTCTGTCAAAAGCTGTAAGAAAATTTCTGAGTCCTCTGTCCCTATATTCTATTTGTAGGGAACACAATAATACATAAGTACATGTCATAAATTTTAATCTCATCTAAGGGCTTTCCTATTTATAACATTTAAGCTACTCAGAATACACAACTATGCAATCAAGGCTTTCATTATCAGCAAGAAGACTACAAATATTATTTCAGATTAATCATGGTACCCAAAGCTGTTTCCCATCTGTGGTTTCCCTACTTTCCAGGTGCTGTTGTTGTTTTCTATTATCAGGTCATGTGATGGGTTACTCCACACCAGTGCAGCAGCAGTATTGGCTGGTGTCCCAGGTCTGCTGAAGGTACTAAGTAGCCTAAAGGGTCTCAAAGAGAGGACCTGGGAAGGAATGTAGCAGTGGTGACTAGGAAAATAATAACAATAAAAACAAGAACAGCAAAGACTCAAGTGAAGGAAACAGAGAGACAACATCTAACTAAATACTAACAGGATGATGTCAAATGTAATTGTATACTATTTTGCTTTTGTACTGTTTCCACACGACCTCTTAGAATCTAGACTTGACTATAATATTATTATGTTTAATTCTTAACAAATGCAGTTGATTTTTATTAAAGAAGATCCTTCCAAGGATTTTGGGTAACATGTATAAATTCAAACCAGGTAAATTTTCCTGATAGTTGTTGAAATGTGACTAAATACCAAAACATTTTGTTGTTTTTATCCTATCAATTTTAAATTGACAGCATTCTTAAATACAGAATAATCTTCCCTGATATACACACTACTATATATAAAATAGATAAACAATAAGGACCTACTGTATAGCACAGAGAACTATATTCAATATCTTATAATAATCTATAATGGAGAAGAATATATATATATAACATTATATATATATGGAAAGAATTTGAAAAAGAATATATATATATATATATATATATATAAAACTGAATCACTTTGCCATACATCTGAAACTAACACAACATTGTAAATTAACTCTACTTCAATTTTAAAAATGGTTAAGAGAATAAATCCTCCCTGACTTCTCAAGCATAGTATACTGAATATAATTTAAATCCGATATTATTTAAATGTACTCTAAGACAATGACAATTTTAAAGGCTGTTGGCAGAGACACTTGCTACATGCTAAGGCCTTATGAGGCTATGCTTATGGTATTCGTTTGTATGCTTCTTACTGTTTCTTTCTTGCTATCAGGATGTCAAGCTAACACTTTCTTTTCTTGTCAGTGTGGCTCCTTGTATTCTAACTTGATATTTGTAATTTGATCTGGGTTTGGAAAGAGCTAATTTGAATTTTGTATACTATAAGGGACTAGGAGGCCTGTCCAACCAAAAAGCTATCGTTTTTGCCATGTCTATTTTGGCTGTTCTAGGGCTGATTTGTTTATTTCTTGGTTCTCTGCGTCATTCTAGATGGTGGTATAAACAGGCAGTCACATCTGTAAAGGTAACATGTTGGTGTATACTTTAGGTTTAAGCAATTGATAAAGTATAAAGTATTTTAACCAGTGATTTTTTTTTTTTAGTCTTTGCAACTGGTTATTGGTTTCAGAACCCATTTTTCCCTAATTTTGATGAAGCCTCTCTCAACAGAAACAACCATTATACACTACATTTACAACACACACAAGTAAAAACTATGAACGTGAACTTCACATGATTATTTTCAGAATATATGATGACTTGATATGTGAGTGTATGTTAAAATTCTCTGATGCAACAATCGTGTGTGAACACAAACTGCCTGAGAAGGTAAAAGCCAGAACCACAAACTGGTACATCTACCTGAGGATAGGAAAAAAACACGCGTGTATTATAAAAAGATATGTACAAATCTCAAGGAAGTACAACAAAGTATAGTAGTATTTTACGCAAGGCTAAAATGATAAAAACTGAAGGGATCTTGATGTGGTATCGCATCTCTCCGTTCCCAGGTCTGTTCCCAAGAAAACACACCTGCTCCAGGCAAACCAAAGCTTGTCCTGTCCAGGCTCCATCATGATCATCTCTTCAATATCCCTTTGTAATGCGCATTCTCACTCACCCACATTTTGGATGTTACTGTTGTTGTTTTCCCACACCCCTTCTGAGTTACAGAGTCCGTGGCAATAAAGTATTTGTAAATGCCCTGGCAATAATTAGGTTCCAGGCTTGGAACTACCATGCTAGCCGTGGTCAAATTACTTCACTTCTTGAAATCTCAGTTTCTTTATCTGAAAAATGTGAAAATAAAGCATACCCAACAGTCTTTTCAAGGATGAAATAAAATAGTCTTTTAGGCATGTAGCATCATACCTAACACATGGGAGAGGCTGCGTGATCGAGCTGAGGTTCAAAGCCAGGCAGTCGGGATCCAGGGTTCACGTCCATGTTCATCATCCCTGCCCTAAGCTGCCGGATACATTTGCATATTCTGAAGTTTCTTTCTGAAAAGTATCACATCAGATTTGTCCCTGCTTATTTCTAATAGTTTTCTGGCCAAACAAAGCCATTCTCCATGAGCAGCCTAAATTCCAAGGGTCTACTACCATTTCTAATATGTCTACTGAAAACTGAAGAAACAGGTTTTGTATTCTATTCCAGTAAAAAACAAAAACGTTAATTGAAACACCAGATGGCTGAGGCACACCCCTGTAGAGTTCTGTTTCTTAGCTTCCCTACGATGACACATATTCTTAATTAAAATCTCTTCAGGTATGTTCTCTCAAATATAAGACATGACACTTGCATAAACTATATTGTATTTGTACCATTTTTGGCATATGTGTGTTTTTTTATTGGCAGACATCACACACATATGTTAAGAGAACTACATTCAATATCTTATAATAATCTATAATGGAGATTATGTTACAGAAAGTACATTATATTTCCCTAATTTACCTATAACTATCATCCTAAACAAAATCAAGAGACTCATCAGTATCCAAATAGACTATATACACCATCTATCAGGAAAAAAAAAAGTGCTTCTAGGACTTGGAGTTTGTAAATTCTGGGCAGATCCATTGCTTCCTGAATTTAGATATGGAACACTGGGAGAGCCGTTTAAATCACTGGACACCACAGTCACCAAAGGCCATTGGCTACATACGCCACAACACTTACGGGATTCAAGTGCAAAAGACACGCAGTTAAATATGAGCCTGGAAAGAACTCTTCTCTCTCACCCTTAAATTAACCCCCTAAATTAACAGACAAATATAAACGTCCAAATGGAAAAGAACAGTTTTCTTCATGGAATAATTAAAGACTGCTGTTCTCCGACGACCATAAAACACACTGATTCAGATTTGAGTAAGGTGACAAGAAACCAATTATCTTTTAGCACTTGACACACTTAAAGTAATTAGAATGTCAAATCACTTCCAGAATGGAGAGGAGTAGAATGGCTACAGGAATAAACATTGAGGCCTCACGTATATGCACATGTGCACAAGAAAGGACTCCTTGGAGGTTCCTTTTATAGTTCTCTTCATATAAATATTATCAAAGGAGAATCTTAGGTGCTAAACTTTTAGAAGGTTTTTATCAAGCCACATTCCATCTACATCACTTTGTTCAGATATTTGACCTTCGATTTAATTTAGAAATTGGTTCTGTATGTAACTTGATTTAGTAGAAGCAGAATATTTTAATTGGTCCATACATATTGGGCATATATCAAAGCTGGAACTGTGAAACTTGTGATGCTGAGAATGTCTTTTAAGAACCACCAGTTGATGGCAAACACCATCTCTAGAACCAAGATATGAGGTGTTAAGTGGCTGAACTGATATCAGAAATTTTGTTCATATTATAAGTGCTGATGTATTTTACATAGTTTATTAAACAGTTTAGACTTGTAAAAATTTGCCCTAATACACCAACTATAAAATATTATTAACAAATAACCATGATACGAAGAGTGTGTGTCAAGGAACAAGTCAGTGGTATAAATTGAAAGGGTTCTCAGGATTAATCTCATCTTGTTAGTTCAGATCAGGCTTCCTATAATAGTTATCTATCGCTGCTTAGCAAATTATCCCTAAAATGTAGTGGCTTCACACAACAAACGTTTATTATCTCACAGTCTACATGGGTGAAGAATTTGAGAGCAGCTTAGCTGGGTGGTTCTGACTCAGAGCTAAGGTTGTCGTCATCTGAGCCTGGCTGAAAAGGAGTATCTGCTCCCAAGGGGGTTCTTGGTTCCTGACCCCACAGACCTCTGTATAAATCGCTGGGGGACCTCATGACAGAGCTTACCCCAGAGCAAGAAATCAAAAGAGAGTGAGAGGCAAGCAAGATATCTTTTAAAACCTGATCTTACTTCTGCCATGTTCTATTCATTAGAGGGAGTCACTAAATCTAGTCCACACTCAAGGAGAAGGGAATTCAGCTCCACTTTTGGAGGGAGGACTGTTGAAGAGTTGTGGACATATTTTAAAATTAGCACACGTAACAGTAAGATATGTTGCCGAAAATTACACAATATTAGTAGGTAGAGATGGAGAAGAGTATTTCTGGAAGAGGGAAGGACAAAAGCAAACATTTAAAGGCAGAAAATGGCAGATGTCAAATCTAGAAGGCAGATTCTGGATGTGGTCAGTGCTTCTGTGGCACTTGAAGAAAGCAAAGACACAAAGGTTTGTAATCAGAAAAGGATGATATTGATCCTTCTGGCAAGAAACTGTAGGGATACTGGAGAAAGCAGAATTGTTAGGGAGCAAGAGGAGTTAAAGGGACTGTTGCAATTAACCGTGAAAAGTTGGGAGCAGAACTTGGGCGGTAGCAATGGAGAGAATTAGGAGGAGGGAGACGTGGCCGAGGTCCAAACCTCAGGGCCCGATGACAAAACTGGAAGCATAACATGAGAGAGGGATGAATCATATGTGATTCCAAGGTACTGTGGCCTTGGTATCTAAGAAAGTGATGATGCCTTTCACAGAGAGAGAAGACAGGAGAAAACACTTAGGGAGCTTCATAAACTTCTAGCTACTCTTTTGGACATAATTGCATTTGAAAGTCCAGTGAGCCATGTAGGTAAAGATGTCGGACAGTCAGCTAGAATTAAAGGGCACCGTTCAGAAGACAGTTCACACCAGAGTTGTAAAGAGCAGGAGGTGTGGAAGTGGAAAGGGACACCAAGGAATAAAATGCAGAGAACAGACCCAAGGGCTAAAACCTTTAAAACGTTCACTTTCAGAAGATGGAAACAGAGCTACCAAAGGACATAAAGAAACACTAGAAGTACAGGAAAAGAATGAAGAGAGAGAAATATCATAGAAACCAATGGTAAGAGATGAAAGGTGACCAGTGCCTACAGAGAAGTGGAGGAGGCTGAGGATTGTTAAAAAGTGGCTGGCGTGTCTTGATCATGTGGACAACAGTGGCCTCTGAGGCACTGGGTTAGAGAGGAATGGAAGACAGACCCAGACTGCAGAGATTAAAGGAAAGAGCAATAAAGAAACAGAGACGCTTGATGGAAAATACTCCCTAAGAAAGTATAATGATTAAAAAGTAAGAGAGAGAATGGTAACAGGGTGGAGGCAAGCAACTCACTGAGTATGTTGTACTGGAAAGCAGAGGGAAATAACTATAAACACAAAATAGAGATATAGAAATCAAAGTAATAGAACTGCAGGGGACAGTTAAGATCACAGATTTTTTTTTTTTTTTTTTTGTCTGAAGAAAACAGGAGGTTAGGAGAGAGGACAGCCGATACTAAGCTTTTGAGGGGGAAAAGCTGGAGGTTGAAAGGGATTCACTTAGAAAGTCTTCACATCAGGGATTTATCCAGGGAAGCAGCTCTTGGCCTCTGAGTAGTAAAGATGTTCAATACAGTTTTAAATGCTAAGCCCCATAATAAACATGTGTAATTTTAAAAATTCTCTTGTCACTGTTTCTTCTTAATATGAGATTACATGAGTTGAATATACTGTGACATAGGTTACAGCAATCTGAAGCAGTTTCTTCAGCAGTAACCAGGAAACAAAACAAACAAACAAACAAAAAGAAACGAAAGAAAGAAAAAGAGGAAAGAAAAAAAGGACTTTTTCTACTTCCAGGCTGAAGGGAGAATTTCACATGTGTAATCAATGAGTGCACTCTTTGGGTCACATTTCCTGAAGTGGTATTTTTAAATAATTGGGCTCTCAACTGCTTTGATCTTACCCTGAAAAATAAAACTGTGTGGACACACATGTTAAACGTGAAAATAAGCTCTGGGAAATCTGTGACTCTGAGCTCCAGGGACTTTGCTACTGTGAAACTATGCAAATAAATCTTAAAAGCCCTGATGACTGAATCAGAATGGGTCTACTTCTACAAACACATAAAAAGGCAGCTGACATGACAACCTTTTATTTTAGAAGTTAGCTTCATGGTTTTCCAAATTGGATTGTTAACGGAAATAAATTATTTGGAATGTAACTTAGAAAGAGAAAAAGACTGGTGTACTTGGCTCAATGAATACATTTATTTTTTGAATGTGGCAGATGTTTTTTGAAAAAAGGTGAAATGAACATACATCTGAAAAAATTAACACTACATTTTCCCAAACCTTATGCTTTCTAAAATACAACTTTGACAAATATAATGCTATAAAATTCTTGTATTTGGTTTCACTCAGGGCCATTCATTTCCCTCTTGATGTTTTGAATAGAATCTGACATTATATACTTCTGTTTAAAAAATTAGGTTTAGGGAGTTCCCTGGCGGTGGTTAGGACTCGGTGCTTTCACTGCTGTGGCACCAGGTTCAATCCCTGGTCTGGGAACTGAGATCCTGCAAGCCACGCGGCACAGCCGTAAAAAAGAGGGAAAGAGAGAATATTACTAAAAAATTAAGTTTAACAGAAATTGTTAAAATATAAAAGTTATATGTACAAAATTTATATGTAAACTTCACTACTTAATATATCTAAATAATATATTGCTATACATGATATTTATATTTATAAAGCCATTTTAAAAAGATACACAGTTTTTTTTTTAAGGCTTTAAACCTAGGAGCACTTCAACCCTATTAAATTTCCCATGGAGTTAAACATTTATAAGTGTGCTTTAAGAAGTCTCTAAGATTTTAAACATGATGAAAAGCATGTACATATAAAACATATGTAAATATAAACATCTATCCTTACACAGATAGAACATCTATACATAAATGTATTCTCACATGTATACTATTTTTAAGTAGTATTTTAAACACAAGACTATCACTTGCAGCTCAGATAGACAAAACTCCATGAAGATAATGGTTGTAATAATGAGTTTGATGATGTGTACTGCATGGAAAAATGTTGAAAAAGTAAGGCATGAGGAGGAAAAATAAAATATAGGATGGTCTCCATTCATAAACATGTTAGAAATTCTTAAAATAAGAGTAAAATAAAAATAGTCTTTAACTGATTCATTGAATGAGTAATATCTATATTTCAGTACTAGACATAAATTTTAAACAATTTTTCTCAACTTTAAAATAGTGATAGCTTACCCTTTATTTTTATTTTTAATTCCATTAATATATATCTAAGAGATGTGTAATTTTTTTCTCACATGAAGATTTTGTGATATTTAATCATACTAATTCATCCTAAATTAAATGAAAGGGAGTCCTCTAATACAAGACTATGATAGCTTATATTAGACCAACATTCTTTCTGAAAACAATAAAGGCTATAAAACAAAAATAAAGGCAGCCAGAATTTGTGGAGCCAAGATCATAGATAAAGGAGAAGCAATGAGGAAAGCCAAGTGTTTCCTGCCACTTTTTCACCTAATATTTTTTCACATTTGCCAGTTCACACAGCAAGGCACTGAGGCCAAAGCAGTAAGCTGTGGTGAAGAGTTTTTAGCAATTTCAGAGGGATGAAGAAAACAGAAACTGGATTCCAGTACCATCAATGCAAAAAGGACTTACAGACACCTGATCACAGAGAAAGGGGAATCATGATAAACTGAACTCAGGATTCCATGCAATTATTGCCCTAAAGACATTTGGCAAATCTTAAATTGCACACTGAGTAAAAGGATGAAAAACAAAAGAGAAGAAAGTTGATAAGAGGGTAAAGAGCTTAAGAAAGCTTTTGAAAATCACATTAGGAAGATAAAAATTGGAGTTGAGATTCTTCCAAGAAAGAGAGGCTCCTCTAAATACCTCCAGTGAAATCCCAGAAGAGTTACCCTAGAAGTAGATGAAAACTGGAGATAGCCCACTATTCTGTAAGACTAAATGTCATCCTTATACCTCAATCCCTGTATGGAATAGGTTGATTTACCCTTACCTTAACTGTCAACTTAAAGAAAACTAAATCCTCTTTAGTGGAGATTACTTCTGCACCTTTTCATACTAAATATTCAGCATTCAATCAAAAGTTCCAAGCATGTAAGAGGACAGGGCCAAATGACCAAACACCAGGTGGAAAAACAAAACACAGATAATAGTAACAGATTTATAGGTGATCCAGATACTGGTGCCACCAGAAACAGACTTTAAAATAACTATTATTAAGGCATTCAAGAATTATCTGGCTGTTATACCCTGAGAAAACCATAATTCAAAAAGAGTCATGTACCACAATGTTCATTGCAGCTCTATTTACAGTAGCCGGGACATGGAAGCAACCTAAGTATCCATCAACAGATGAATGGATAAAAAAGATGTGGCACATATATACAATGCAATATTACTCAGCCATTAAAAGAAATGAAATTGAGTTACTTTTACTGAGGTGGATGGACATAGAGACTGTCATACAGAGTGAAGTAAGTCAGAAAGAGAAAAACAAATACCGTATGCTAATACATATATATATGGAATCTAAAAAGAAAAAAAAAATAGTTCTGAAGAACCTAGGGGCAGGACAGGAATAAAGACGCAGACATAGAGAATGGAATTGAGGACACGGGGAGGGGGAAGGGTAAGCTGGGACAAAGTGAGAGAATGTCATGGACATATATACACTACCAACTGTAAAATAGATAGCTAGTGGAAAGCAGCTTCATAGCACAGGGAGATTAGCTCAGTGCTTTGTGTCCACCTAGAGGGGTGGGATAGGGAGGGTGGGAGGGAGACGCAAGAGGGAGGAGGTATGGGGATATATGTTTATGTACAGCTGATTCACTTTGCTATAAAGCAGAAACTAACACACCATTGTAAAGCAATTATACTCCAATAAAGGTGTTAAAAATAAATAAATAAATAAAAATCCCAAACCTAAAAAAAAAAAAAAATTAAATGGCTGAAAAATACCATCCGAATTAAGAATTCAACAGTTGAGTTTAATAATAAATAATACTCAAAGAAAGGATTGGTTAAGACTTAAAGATACCTATGTAGAAAATATCCAGAATGAAATATACAGGGAAAAAATTATGGAAGATACAAAAATGAATATGAATTATATGGGATGTGTTTAAGTAAAAATAAACAAAGATGTATACACCAGCAATTAGAATTCTTAGGACAGGAGCAGAAATAGAACAGGAGGATCAACACTTGAAGAGATGCCAGCTGAGATATTTCTAAAGCAACAGAAAGACAAGACAGATTCAAGAAGCTCTACTACGTCAAGGAAAAAAAAAATTAAAAAATAAGTCCTCATCCAGTTACATCATATTAAAGCTCCTGAAAATGAGACATGAAAAGGAAAGCCTTAAAAGCAGATGTAGAAAAAAATACATTATCTCTAAACAAGCAACAATAAAAGTCTTTACAACTGCAATGGTAGCTTGTTTAAAAAAAAATTCACAGCAAGTACTGTTTGTATTTCATGCTATATTCAACATTGTAATGGAAGACCTAGCAATGTAGTAAGGTAAATCAAAAATATAAAGAGTTACATGGATTGCAAAAGGGAAAATAAAACTAGCATTAGTTACAGATATGATGATATATCTAGAAAATTCCAAATAGTCTATACATAAACTATTGGAATTAATAAATGAATTTATCAAGTCATTGAATCCAAGGTCAAAATATGAAAAATATATTGTATTTCTACACACTAGCAAAGAAGAAAAATTAGAACAAAAATATTCAAATATTATTTCTAATATCAGAAAAAAAACAAATAACCACTAATAAATCAAACAAGTGATATGTAAGACCTATACACAGAAAACTACAAAATCTCACTGAAAGAAAGTATTTATAACTATAAATGTAGGAACATATGTCATTCATGGATTGGAAGATTCAATATTGTAACATTTAATTCTGTTCAAATAGTCTACAGATGCAATATAATACCAATCAAAAGCTCAGATTTTTTTTTTTAATTGACAAGATGATTCTAAAATTCCTACAGAAAAGCAAAGGATTTAGAATAGCCAAGGCAATACTGAAGAAGAGCAAAACTAGAATACTTATGCTACCAAATAGAGAGGCTTACTATAAAGCTATAAAAACTAAAACACTGTGGTCTTGGAACAGGGTTAAGAAATAGATCAAAGGAACAGAATACAGTGAGAAATATATTAATATCAAAGTGGTCACTTAAGTTATGACAATAGTGTCACTGCAGTACAGCATAGAAGGGATGATCTTTTCAATAAATGGTGCTAGGTCAACTAGATAGTAACTCTACAAAAATTAAAATGGACCCTGACCTCATATGACACACACAAATCAATACCAGAAGGATTTGTAAACCTAAATATGAAAGACAAAATAAAACTTCTAAAAGCTAACAAAGGAGAACATCTTCTTGATCGTAGGTAGAAAAATATTTCTTCCATGAAACTCCAAAATAGCTAATCCTAAAATAAAAAATAAAAAATTGAGCTACATTAAAATTAAGAACCTCTGTTTATCAAACAAATATACCATATCAGGGTGAAAAAGTAAGCCACAGAGGAGATTTGCAAGACATGTATCTGACAAATAATTAATATATGGCATAAAAAATTCTTAGAAATCAATCTTAAACAAATAACCTAGTTTAAAAAATAAGAAAAGAATGGGTAGAGAACCCTGAGCCCTATGACAGAATGCAAAACATATCTCATCTAAAATCCAAAGCACAAGTATAAGGTGACAATATCATAAGAGCAACTAATCAACATCTGGCAAGAAAACTGATCAGGGCTCAATGTAGCAAGTAAAATTGAACATGGATTTTAAAAGATGAATGGGAGGCAAAGAATATGGAAAAGGATGTTCCAAGGAGGGGAATAATCATGTAGAAAATTAGGAAGCAATAAGCTGTCATGAAAGGCCCACAGAATGGCAGTAAGTAACACTGCAGGGTCAAGTGACAGGAAGGAGGTGGAAGGAGATAAAGCACAAAGGTGAGGATGCAGCGGGAGCCACCTTTAACAGGAGGAGCCTCATATACGCCATGCTTGTTGACCTGGACTCTATCTGGTACATCATCAGGAACCCGAATGTAATAGGACCTGTACAAAAGTGTCCTGAGAATTCAGTGGTTTGCCTGGTACCAGCATGGAAGGTCTATCAGGTGCTCTGTTTGGACTCAAGTACCAGCATTGCCTACTTCACTTCCTAGTATAAATTATTTAACCTCTTTGTTCTTCACCCATGAAAGGAGGCAACAGAGGTACCTACCTGAGAGAGCTGTTGTGAATATAAATATTAATACATATAAAGAGCTTAGCACACAGCCTGGCACATACCAGCCAATAAATGCTAGATAGTATTAATGTCATGAACAAATTTAGTTCTCCTTCCCAGTAGAGAAGCGACGTGATATGAGTCTGGGAATGGAAGACCCCTGAATATGATCTGTACTGAGAGTTATTAATCAGTTGGGTGACTTTGCACTTTTGGACTTTCTCAATTTCCAACTGCTCTTTAGTAAAAAGACCACATGGTCACTAACCCGAGATTCTTTTCTGTTTTTAAGTAACTGCTCCCAAATTTCAGCAGGCTTGAGTATGACTATGTACTGTGACTCAGATACTGATTTTTTCTCATGATTATGGATTTTCCAGTAGCACATATTGGATTGATATTTAGCCAAATGGCAATGTTTTTGCATTTTCACATTTATTTACTTATTTAAAATATTTGTTTGACTTCTTAGGGGGAAAATTGATAGGTGATGATTAATAAGACATTAATACAGCCCAAAGGAAAGAAAATGTACACTTACTGATTTTTCTGCTTTTAAAGCTTCGAGATTAATTATTGAGTAGCTAATAATTATGCAAAAATAGTTATGAGGCTTTCTTCATTTCTAAATTCTAAAGGCTTTCTAAAGGAATATTACTGGGAGATGCTCATCATATCAGTACTGGTGTGCCGAGGGGTGGGAGGAGGGTAGGTACGGGTCCAGGTAGCAGGGATCCGCCCTGTCTGCAGCAGAGGCTGCCCTGGTGAAAGAGCACATTATCCCTGATATTATTTACACGGTCTCTGCCAGCACACGGTGTCATAAAAAAAGCACACTGCCTTTTAGTCAGACTTATTGTTGTTTTCAAATTCCCAAGAGACAATGAACTTCCTTATTACCTGCACCCAAGCAGCCTCCACTGCCCCTGTTCTATATGCCTTTGCTTATCAGCACAGGAAATCAAGTATTTTATTATGGGAAAAATCCTAAGTGGAAAAAGCAGGAGGCAAATTGTTATACATAATTTCAAATATGATCTCAACTATTTTACATGCGAACATTCTATTTCAGCGATCTAATATTGGGTGTTCAGAGATCTCTCTCTCTCTCTCTCACACACACACACACACACACACAGTTGTGTGCACATGTACTTCTCTATCCATCTATTTATATCTTAGAGGGAAGAAAATTTCTAAAGTTTATTTTCTTAACCCCTTCCTGTATTTTCCCCCATATTTTCTATAAGGAATACGTATACTCTGATAATAAGAAAAAATAAACCTTTATTCTATGCAATCATTGAACTAGTAATCTGTCTCTGCCAGCAAATATTTTGAAGGCATTTCAACTACATCAAAACTTTTCTACTTTGAAACTTCAGGAAATATCTCTATAACACTCTGATACACAGAGTAAAAAGGTGGGAAAAAAATCCAGCCCCTTTGTAATACATAGGTCACTCACATAATGTCCATACACCCTCAACCTCTTATCTATACAACTCCCAGAAATCTTTTAGCACATCCCCCAAATATTAGACTCTAAACCACTTGAAGTGTTTATTTTTCTACTTGTATGACCTAACAGATTGTCTTGAACATAGCAGGGATTCAATAAATACATATAAACTATATATAATATAGTATGTAGTTGAGACTTTTTATACAGAAATAAATTTTATTGACTTAAAATATTAAGACATTTTTAAATAGCTTTAAGACCTACCCCCTAAATCATCTTCTTTAGGGCACAGAATTAAGTAGTTATAGTTTTCTATTCCTGCAGGAAATTGAAGGTATATTCTCATTTCAAGAAGACGTCGTCAGCTCCAGGCCATTATCAGTCTGCTGGTGAGCATTATCCCAACATATGTTACAAACTGTTTTATATTTCCCTCTACATTTTAGCTAACCAACAAAATGTTAATATATCCAGGATCGGATGTAATGGTATTACTCAGAAACATTTCATGACCTCTCACTGTCCATACCCACAAAGCTGGACTGAAGGACCTTCACAATTTGATCTCAACACACACCCCCCACCGCCTTCCTTTTTACAGCCCCACTCTACTCCCCCCACATTCCCTGTTGTCTAAAATGTCAAGCTCTCCACAGTACATCTCCTACTCCTCAACATGTATGACCCAAGGTGACCTCTGAAGAAAGTGAGGTCCCAAAGGCACCCTCCCAGTTCTTGTTTTTCCCCTCACCTGACCAGCACATGGGGTTGCTTAACACTTGCCTTTGGGAGACTCTGTTTCTCAGCAGGTTATATAACCTCCTGCCTTATCAGGTCCCGGGTCATCATCCAGACAGTCTTCTTATCTCACATGTTTTTTTTTACCTACTTCGTTGTATCTGAGGCTTATCCAGGTACTTCCTAGGCCGCCTCTCACCTAAGAGCTCAGGACCAGAACTATTTCCAAGTCCAGCCACGCTGGATGTAGATTCTAATCTGAACCCTAATCTCTATTTAGACACATGTTGCTCTTGGTGGCTGCCATCACCAGTCGACTATCTCAGGGCTCTGGTGAAAATGATAACTTAAAAGCCTCTGTGCCTTGGTCTCTGCCTGCTTTCTGATTCCAACTCTCTCATGACTCTGAGGCCAACCTCAAAGGACAATGCCATAATCCTAGTTGCTCAGGCCAAAAATTTTGGGGTCATCTTATATTATTCAACTTATTTCATACCCCACATTTTACTGCCTTCAAAATAGATCCAAAATCTGACCAGCACTGCTACCATCCTGGTGATCTAAGACAATATCATCTCACATTTGAATTATTGTAATAGCCTCTGCTATGCTTATTCTTAAGCCCCTATAGTCAATTTTCAATACTGCAGCCAGATGTGTCCTTTTAAAATAAAGCATATTTCAAATTGATCATGTCTCTCTTTTGCCCAAAATTCTCCAGTGGCTCCCCATTTTACATGGAGCATAAGCCAATGTCTTTGTGATGGTCCATGAGGACCTCCATGATACCTCTCTGAACTCACCTAACTCATCTCCCCTTTGCTTTCTTGGGTCCAGGAACTGGCATCCATACTGTTCCTCTAACAAACAAGAAGGCATGTCCCTGCCCTAAAGTTTACCCTATGTCTAGTCTGCTCTGCCCTCAAAGAGATGCAGGGCTCATTCCTTCTTACCTCAAATCTTGACTCCAATGTCACCTTCTTGATGAGGCCTCTTCTGAACAACCAATTTAAAATCGCAAACTAACCCCTGCCACCGCTCTTAATCAGCACTCCTTACCCAGCCATATTTGTGTTTTGTTTTTTTCCATAGCACTCCTAATTTATTACGCTTATTAAAATCTAAATCTCCCTATTTGTCAGTAAGCTCCATTCAAAGATAGGGTTTCTTTGGTACTTTATTCTCTTCCGTATCCTCAGAATTTAGAACTCTACTTGACACACAGCAGACATTAAATAAATATTTGCTGAATGAATGAGTAGCTTGCCATACTTGTCACCTGTTAAGACTGGCCAAAGGCTGGCTGACCCAGTCATAGTTGAACCAAGAAGAGGCCAGAGGACAACCTCATTGACTGCCCTTCTCTTACTTCTTTGAATGTCTCCTTTATTTGAAACTCAGAGAACCCGTTTCTGTTCAGGACATCCTGATTTAGTCTGCATTCTAGGTGCTACATCTCATCTACGTATCATAACCTTCTGTCATTTCCAGTAGGTCACTTCTGACTTCTAATAGTAACCCCACAATGGCTTTGTACCTGACCCATTTAGAAACCAGTGCTTCCACATCCCCACCAACTGGTCTCCATCCCAGACCCTCTCAACCAGGTCTTCTAAAACCTCCATTTGGGAATATGCAGCTATTAATAGTTTCCAGTTATGACCCTTTTAGATCATCACCACTGACTTAGTCACACCTATCACAAGATAGCAGATTATTCATCAGTAAAGTATGGATAATAAAAGTACCTATTTCACAGGAAGGTATGAAGGTCAGTTTAAAGTACTGCATGCAAAATACTGACCAGTACATGACACATAAGTGCTCAATAAATTACGTGTTCCTGTTACTAGATAACATAAGATAAATCTTTTACTCAAAATCAGATGCTAGTTCCAGTCCTGATAATAAAAGCAACGTTTTTCAAGATAATTTGAAGAGCGACTAGTTAAAAGACATGAATGATTGATATAAAAGTATATGCCACATGATGAATCTGTGGCAACTACAGGAGAATAGGCAGAATCCTTGGAATACAAACATCTGTCTGGTGTGAGAGCCACCCTCATCTCAAAAGGGTCCCCATAGCAACCCCCCATTACATTTCACATCTCATTAGGAGGACAGATAAGCAAAAGAAAGTTATATCCCTTTATTCTCATGGAAGTTAACATTTGATAAGATACTTCAATGTGTACCTGAGGTCCTAAGCTTATCATCCCATTCAGCTGCAAACTACATTTTATGTATAACATTTTAAACAAAGATGCCTACAGAGTTCTCTTCATCCATGTTCCTTCCGCTTCCTATTAGAATACTACTTGCCCCGTTCTCCTGTGCAGGGTTATTTTTCTGGCTTGGCTCTAAAGGCATCTGAGTTTGCAAAACTGCTAAATTCTATCCCTATGAACTTTAAGTATTATTTAGACATTAGGAAAACTGAATGTTTTATGATCATAATGTTTTATGATTAGCTTTGCCATTCCAACACACTACTAAAGGTGTATTATCAGAAAAATATTACACACTTCAATAAATAAATAAGTTTTTAAAAATTTAATCCTATGACAGGAAGGAAAATGAGTAAACAAATTATCATAAAAAATAAACTGTCTATTTCAGAGAACCCAGAATACAAAGAACTAAATTTTGTCCTATGGTCAATAACAGGCTCTCTCAAAGTTCAAGAGAAAGATTGTACACACCACATGCAGTCCCTATAGGAATTGCTTCTCACAGCTTATTTTGGAAAAAGAAAAGAAAAAGAATTAAAGAGTACCAAAGGGTAAAAACTGAGAACAGAAAATGGTCTTAAAAACATTTCCCTTAATCAGATAAATCATGCTCACTCTGAAATAATTCAAATTCAATAATAATAATTCAAATCGGTTAAAAATGAAAATCATGGGCGATTTAAGACTTTACCTGATAAGACATAGCCTGGTAAAGCATCTGAAACTCATAAATCACACATGACTTTAGTATACAAACCAAGCTGGAGGTCTTATATAACAATTTTTTTTATTTTTTCATACACCAGATTTTTTGCTTCCACAGAGCAGAAAAACAGCCACTCTATCAGGAAAGCAAAGTCTTTTAATCTAAGACTAATTATGGTAGACCTTAAATAATATACCTAATATTACTTTTTGAATTACATCAGAATATTTAGTAAGTAATAATAGTTCATAAACTCAGAGTTACTTAAACCAACTTTTGACCCGAAATGGCAGGTCTATAATAAATATGAACTTTAAAAACTTACAAAAACTTGCTCTTCTTTTTTATAAATATGGAACCCTTGTATAATGTCTTTATTTAAAAATCTAATAAAATTATCACTTTTAAAATTCAAGATGAAAATGGAATGACTACCTTTTTTCCTCTTGGTCTACAGAATGTTCCCCTACCTCCACCTTAGCTTTTCACCAGAACTCTGTATCTTTTCAGATCTTTGGATCTTTATGTAAGAAAGCAGGTTTATAATTTTTTCTTCAACTCTGAATACCTGTCCATAAAAGAGATGCCTTTTCTGCACATCCAGAGTATAAAATTCATACATCTAAGCTGTCTTCACAGTGGGTCTTATTTTCAAATATACAAACTTATGTTGAATCAAAATTTTCCCATTTTGAACTTTCTAAGCAGTAATACTGGGAAAATGCTATGTAGATTGCTAATGCAGTGTACATAATCACCACGATACTTCAGAAATGGGTTTGAGTCATTTCAACAACAGCTAATAACCCTGGCTGGCATTCCTGGTAAGATGCTGTCTTGTTACATACTGGACTTGGTCATTCATTGCTCTCACTTTTAAAGAAGAAATGCCAAATCACAGTGATGCAAAAATACAGGCTGATAAAACAAATACTGTATATTAATGCATGTATGTGGAATCTAGAAAAAATGGTATAGATGATCTTATTTGTAAAGCAGAAATAGAGACACATGTAGAGAACAAATGTATGGATACCAAGGGGGAAGCGGGGGTGTGAGAGGAGTTGGGAGATTGGGATTGACACATATATGCTATTGATACTACGTATAAAACAGACAACTAATGAGAACATACCACATAGCACAGGTAACTCTACTTAATACACTGTAGGGACCTAAATCGGATGGAAATCCAAAAAAGAGCGGATATATGTATATGTATAGCTGATTCATTTTGCTGTACAGTAGAAACTAACAACATTGTAAAGCAACTACACTCCAATAAAAATTAATTTTAAAAATACAGGCTGATGGATTCTTTGACAAAATAAAGGTCTTGAGTAATGTAGTAAGAGGAAAAGTAGAAGAAGGAGAAGAAGGGGTCGCCATCATCTCAACACCACACGCAGGGTATTAAACATATGGAGGTGTCATGGTAGATAGGTCAGCCAATTCATTCCACTCTCTCAAGGATCCTATGGAGTATTAGCATCTCCGTTTTACAGATGAGAAAACTAAAGCTCAGAGAGTTTGTAGTATAATGTCTAGTGCAAACAGCTGTTTGAGTTGGGATTCAAGCCAGCCCTAACTGACTCTGAGATTCAGAGCCTTCATGTCATTCCAAGAAGTCTCTTTGAAAAAGAGCATTATTTGAAATTGGCAATTAAAAGAGGCTGCAGCTTTCTGTGTAACTGTGTTAAAGTAACTGTGTTAAAGTAACTGTGTTAAAATCATCAGGGTTATTGTTAGTAGTGGAGGATAGGAGTAGAGAACCAGGAGTTTGGCATATAGAGAGTATTCCCATGCAGACACAGTGAGAGTTAACATTGTAAAGTCAGTACAATTTTAAAAAGATTTTTAACAAGATCTCTCGCTCTCTTTCTCTCTCTGTCTCTTTCTCTCTCTGTCTCTGTCTCTCTCTGTCTCTCTCTCTCTCTCTGTCTCTCTCTCTCTCTCTCACACACACACACACACACGTATATACACACACACATAAAATGCATTTTATTCAAAGAAAAGCTGTTCAAATTAATGTCACAGGATACTAATGTCATTAAATCTTACTAAGTAAAAGCTATTTTTTGGAAGAAACTAATTTTGACTCAAATTTAAACAAAGAAATATTCTTTGTGTTGGAATGGGAGGGTGCAGAGAGGAAATTCTTAATAAAAATTGGGAATATCAGGAGAGAGATAACCCTAGTCTAATAAAGGCACTGACAAACACATAAATATCACTTAGCTGGGCAGGATATGGCTGCAAAGTAATAGTGATGAAAGTGACACACTATGACACAATTATTATTATTCATATAATGAACTAATTCAGTATAACATATTGAAATAATCTTGAGGTGGTAAGTGCTATTAGAGATTTGGATAAGAACATTCGATTTAAAAAACCCTAAAATGCTTTGCTTCATGTCTTTCATTAAACAAGTGAAGATACCTGTGGTGTACAATGACTTGTTCAATCCATAACTAGTTAGCTATCAAGCCTCTAGTCCAGTGCTACTTTTATAACACCCATCAAATCCCAGAAGCCCCCATCATTAGTCCACCTTCCCTTTTGTGGCAATGGGCCACCTGGTAGTAAATGTTTCTCTGTATTACTAAGAATTCTGAGGCTGTAACAGACACACCTAGGAACAGTGACTCAGGGAGCAACCAAGATCTGAACTCAGGAGATGCAGGACAGAGCACCTCAGGAATCACTTCTGCCCTAATTCTCACTAGACTTTTGCTTATGTATCTTCTCGACCCCATATTTCACAAGAGTAAGAGTCACATCTTATGGAAGATGCTAGCCTAGAATTAGGAAACAGAGAGGCCAACAGCATTCTGGTTAAACATTTACATATTCAAGACTACCAGAAATGGTTACTTTAGGGATATTTATCACTGAGTGGACAGAAGAAAAATGACTTTAGTGAAAGATGACTTTTTAAAGTAATTAGAGGGGACATTTTCATAACACAGAGTAGAAGTAATTAGGAATAAATGCATATATCATCTTGGGAACACCTCTTGACAGACAGATAATTACCTGGGAAAAGTCTTGCTAGATGCTATCAGACTTTATAAAGTTGAACCAAATTTAATTATGTCAACCACACAGTGAAAAATAGAAGGAAGTTAGGAAAGAGCCAGTAAATAAAAATAAGACCATTTTAGGGCACAGGGTATTACCTGTAATTAGATTTTCCCAAAGGAAAATTGTCAAATAGCCAAATAAGCAAATATACAAAAGAAAAAAAAAAAAGAAATGGAAACAAAAGAAGAAAAAAAAAAATCTCTCTGAATAACCTGTGACAACTGACATAAATGAAATGAACAAATACAAACAAATCTATGGATTTTTGAAATACTATAAAGATTATATTCTGCTTATAAAAACAGAATGATTCAGAGATAATAAAACTAATGCATATAAATTAATGAAATTCAAAAACAAAGTATTTTCAGTGGTTATGATCAGACTTCAAATGATTGGACCTCTAAGAAAACTGCTTTTGGCTCCTTTCTATTATTTTAAGATTTTTTTTTTCCATTATATGACATTTATTTTCATAAGCACCTTATCTTAATTGCAAACAGAGCAGTGAAAACGAATTTAAGTTCTTCTCTGAGATCATTTCCTGGATTCTGCTTTGCTGGTTCCTAGCTCTACTTGTTATGGCCTCATAGCTCCACAGAGTTTCGTAATGTTGATTAACAAAATAATTTCACAGAGGCAAAAAACTTTATTCTATTCACTAAAATAAACATTATTCAAATACTTTATGAAAAAAAAGATCATCCTCTTCATACATTTCATCCTGTCATGACAATTCATTGAGAGTTACCAATAAAGAGAATTTGTCCTCTGAAAATAGTTCAGAAAAAAGAAGTTTATCATAATAACTAACAGGCTTGATTCTGAAGGTTTACAAGAGCCTAACTTACCTGCTGAATAAATGATAGTCATGAAAAGCAGGCAGAATATTTAAAAGGCAATGTGTTTCAACAAGCTGGTATTTCATAATAATATTTGCTCTTCTTATTTTAACATTTTTCACAGGACCTTGTTCAGTTATGGGCTAAATAGTCTAAAATTTTGTAAAAATGTGATCAATAACTTTTTCTTCTCTGGAGTATTGGATCCTTCAAAAATCTTTAAACTAACATAGTGACATATGAAGAAATTTCCAAAATATTCGCAAAATATACATCCCATGCATTTATAGCCCATTTAACCTCAATATTTATTGCATCTGATTAGAAACAAACACATTCTCCAATGCTTTCGGGGAAAAAAAAAAGGAAAGAAAACCACTAAGTAATCTATTATGATTTATATTCAATTTCAATATACTCAACTTATAAAGTTCAAATAATTCTCTTTCTTTGAATTCAGCTTGGATATGTATATACAAGGTAATATACATACCTTGGGTATGTATAAAGGTAGAATTCTTTCTTATTTTATGCCACTTAGATTTGGTGAAAGAGAAGCAAAGCATTACATTATTGTTTTACAGTTTGGACTTTGAGTTCCTCAGCTTGTTAATTCAAGTAGGAATTCTAAGCAGACGATGACCAGGCAGAGGATATTACTTTTAGAGGCTCACTAAATAAATAGCTGCCACATTAGAAAGAAAAATACATCAGATGGTCATGACTAATGTTCAGTTTCCAGTAAGTGCTAGCCCAAGAGCTCATGCTAGCTCCTGAATTTCATTTTGTGCCACAGAAATGCAATGCCCCGTAGGAGATTAGCTGTGGTGCAGGCTAATGAACTCATAACTACTAAGTTTACCATAATAACAAATATTAAGCTTCACTGATGTATTTTTCAATTTTCAGTTAACACTGTAGTTCAAAAACATATTGTCTCCCCAAGAAGAAATTCACAAATGTTCGTACTTGATATTTGTTGTTTTACCTTTACAAGGACTCATATATTTTCTTGACTTCTGTTGTTTCACAAAATACAATTGTATACTTTGTTCTCAGAGCACAGGATAGTCCAGTTTTAAAAATCCTCATGGTTCAATTCAGAAAATTGAACTGACAGTTCAATTCATTCAATGAAAGTTTGGACACCTACCGTGTACCTGATTCTATAGCTAATGTTTAACAACTGGAATAGATTAGTGCTCCCTTGATGTAACCCTGCTAAAGGAGTTAATATGGTTACAAGGTCAGGTTATTTGAGTTTAAAAGGTCCAGGGAAAAAAAAAATCACCTTACTTTTGCAAAGCCTGAGTTTGACAGTAGCCTTGGAACACTGTGTCTTCCTAATGTGAACGGGAGGCTCTTAGTTGCCTGTCTTCTAAACTACCATGTCCCTGTGGGTTTCAAGGGTCTAATATGTCTGTACTTCATAAAAGCATGCTTTCCCAAGCATCTCTGTGTCTTGTTGACATGAAAGAAAGCAATGCCGTGTATGTGTGCATCGCAAGGCCCCTTTTAGGTCTAAATTTCTATACTGTATAGTATCCATAACTAAGAAATAGACACTTCATAGTTAACAATCATAACTTTTTGATCATATACTTTAAAACTCAATAAACAGCCTGGGAAATTTTGTTGTAGTTTCCAAAGCATCCATCATGGTGGTGAGTACATAGAAAACTCCCAAGAAGCTTTATTAGATTGATTAAAAGAACATTTCTACAGTTTTATCTGAGCTTTAAAATAGAATTTCTGAGATTTATAAACCAATATAAATATTTAAGAGAGAGTACAGAGGCCCTAAAATGCTAAGCACCTCAGGACTTTACTTTAGAATTTTACATTATCAAGCCTGATTTTTCACCATTTTCACACAACTTAGGAAATAAGTAAGAAAATCTATGCTTTATTTAATAGGATAAACTATATCCAGAACAAGAATTAGGGCTCAGTCCTGTTAAGAACAAAGAAAAATTCACCAGATTTGCCAACCACATATTTCCTTTCAGAGATTAAGGAAAATGTAAGTGATTTAGGCTATGAATACATCAAATCATCTCTTTTCCGGTCCATACACCTCAGCCTTCATGGGTGAAGATCTCTCATGTACGTGATGAAGAGAAGGAAATCTCCACCTGTAGTAGGAACCCAACACCACTCTCTCAGATATTTACAAGGTATGGGAAGTTACAACCTTTCTACGTATCCATATATATATTTCCTGAAATAGGCATGGTCTATACATATAGAGACTCTTTCATTAACATATATGTCTGTTATACTACTCTGGTGATTTTCCACATTTCAAATTTTTCATTTATAAATAGAAATATTACCTTTCTTGCTTCTTTTATCATCTTCCGAATGGTTTCCTTAATTGTAAATAGTTGTGCTCTTGGTGGATGAAAGAGGAGGTCAATTTGGGTACCCCTTACGAGTCCAGGCATCACGTATGGCCAGCCCAATTCAAGATTTGGAGCTTCCACATCAGACTCAACGGGCCAGTAAGTCCCTGAAGATGAGGTATCATCGCAGGAATTATCAGTACCATATGCTGTGCTTTGTGCCACTTTTTGAACATTTTTCAAAATATAATTAATTTCTTCCTCGGCTAGAAAGTCTGACACTCGTTCCTTGGCAAGAAATTCTTGGTATGCATCTAACCCCTGTTCAATCAGTGTGTCCACAGCTACTCGATACCATTCCTTGTAGTGAGGTTCAATGTAATTGTCTAATTTACATTCGTCATTCAAGGAGGAAAGCATTGATGAGTTCTCCATGCTTGCAAACCTTTGACAATGGCACTTTCAAATGCCCATTCGTGCAGGGATGAGAGGTATCTGGGTATTTAAAAAGAAGGAAATCAAGATCAGTTAGAATTCTGTAATCAAATGTTTCATAATCCATGTCAACTGTTATTTTTACATTTACTCATAAAAATGAGTACCAGTAGCTCAATATGACATACATTTCATATCCAAAGTGGCAATAATAATACCATAATTCACATATCTATCACAAATAAGCTAAACAGAATCCCATTCACAGACTGCTAGCTGATATTCCTTTTCCAGGTTACCTCTAACTTTAGTTTCTCATCTAAGGAAATACATCTTCCTTTTCTGATATCCAGAAAGTCCACCCTCCTTACCTTTAATCTGGGATTACACATGGTGTGATCAGTTTCTTTTTGGTTTTAAAATATTTTAAAATAGAATTAGAAGAAAACCAATGCCTGGCCAGCCATTTATATAAATCTTACTGATTACTTGTTATACATATATCCTGATGAAATATAAAAAGCACAGAACACTTGTTTTCCAGGAACTTATTAATTAGATGAAGAGGCAAAAAGTACACACAAAACTGTTTGTTACCCACTTTGAACAAAGACATATATTGCTAAGGGCCAAAATGAGTACTGTCTGTAGTCAATGCTTTCAGAATAAAAGCAAGTAGAGATCAATATGGAATAAAAGAGTTACGGATAGCCTTGCACAGGAGGGGGGCTTCAGGTGAACCTGGGGCAATGAGTAAGAATATCATCAGGTGGAAAGAAGGAATATTTTCATCCCACATAAAAATGTAAAGCATAAGAAAAGCACAGAACAGGTATGCACTTGGTGCATTCAGGAGTTAATTTAAAAAAAACAAAAAAACAAAAATAAAAACCTTGGTCTGCTGGAAATTAGGATCGTTGTATTAGGGGTAGGAGATAAAGTTGAATAGACAAAATGGAGCCAGGTGTGGAGGGCCACTGGAGACTGTTGTGATTCAGCAAAACTTGTGTTTAAAACAATTAGTCTGGCAGTATCAGGGGAGTGGAGGAGAGACAAGTAGCTAGGAGAGTCTTTCAGAGTTCAAAGTCTCAGTGAGGACGTGACAAGAATATTCAAGTGATGGTTCAAAGCATGAACTCCTGAAATTTGATGGCTTGACAACATACAGGTGATAAAAAACTTCAGGACATCAAAGACAATTCAAATTTCTCATAGGAATTAAAATCTGCCTATCTGAGCTCATGCCCCATCCCTCATGCCCACAAAATGTTATCTGTTCCATAATTCCCTGCATGAGATACTGGACTGGACCTTATCTCAATCAAATAAGGGACTTTCTAGGCTTTTGAAATCAGGATCTTCATTGTGTGGATTCAAACAAAGTACAACCCTATGATGTGCTACAAGCACAAAAGGGCTTATTTGACCAAAAACATCTTTGTCAGTGGCCGTGCCCTAGTTTACAATTTTCCACTTCACTCAGACTTTTTGGTCTCAGGTTTACCAAAAATTGAATCTGATTTGGGAGGGTAACCCAGGAAGCCATTACCATTTATTAACTCCTTACCTGAAAATATGTAACAAGAGTCACTACTCATAGACAGAAGTCGTGAAGGAATGGACAATAAATAGGGTCATAAGTTCTGCTGGGGGAGAAAAGATCAGAAAAAGATCCAGCATATAGGAAGGCAGAGATGAGGAGTGAGGAAGATACAGGGTACCTTACGTTACTATTTTAGTGCAGATAAGCCTACGTCCATCCCTAGGCTCAGAGTTTTTACAGAGAAAATCTAGCAGTAATGAAAGCCTAAAGAGTAAATCTGATACAAAAATAAAAACAGAACATGTCCCTTTTGGTCTCCTAGAGGGTCCTCAGCTTGAGCCATAACTTGATCCAGGCCAAGGAGACTGAACCTGTCCCTGGGTCCCAAGACCGTCAGGCTGTGCAATGTGGCATCTGAGTTCTGGGCAATACCGTCTTCCTGCCCCACATGGTATTATGGTGGAGCTTTGGGTAACACACTCTCACTCCTCCATGTGCAGAAGGAGGAATAAATACCAAGCTGTCTGCTCATGTGAGAGAT
Organism: Delphinus delphis; assembly: GCF_949987515.2. Classification (NCBI taxonomy): domain Eukaryota; kingdom Metazoa; phylum Chordata; class Mammalia; order Artiodactyla; family Delphinidae; genus Delphinus; species Delphinus delphis. The sequence goes on along the minus strand of NC_082692.2, from coordinate 42,399,164 downwards.
ACAGTATGAAGAAGTAAAATTTGTTTCTTTTATTACCTAATTACATTTAACTTAATCTATTGACATGCACCAGGAAGCCAATGAGGAAACTTTCATAAATGTCTCAATCTTGTATAAGGTGCCATCTTCTTTCGAATGACATTTTATTTGAGTCCAGTGGTTCTCAACAGGGGAGATTTGACCCCACCCCCATCCCAAACAAGAACAATGTCTGGAGATGTTTTTAATTATAAGGATTTGTGGGGAGGGTGCTACTGGCATTCAGTGTGTAGGGGCCAGGGATGCACAGGACAGCCACCCACAGTAAGGAATTCTCTGGTCCAAAATGTCAACAGTGCCAAGGCTGAGAACTCTTCATCAAGTTGCGCACTTCCTACGCATGATATCATACTACTAATTGATGACTTTTTGGTGTTCATTACAGTTCTCTTTGGCACATAACACTCATTTTTAACAAAGAAATAAGGTTTTTATTTGCTTGAGAAGATCAATCCATTTGATGAAAGTATAGTTCCCTAAGGTTTAGTGAGGTGTGGTTCTCACTTGATAATTCCAGTCCATGAAGGGACAAATATCCAGGGATGACATGAAAATCACACAGATTATCTGTAATTGTTAAAAACAGTAGGTAACTTCTGATTGTTCATAACAATCCCAAGTTTTTTGAGCACTCATTTTTAAACTTTTAAAATTTAACTTTTGAATTCCTATAACTTATGATGTTAACTGCCTATGACTTATCTGGAAATTAAAATGCAAAAAGTGCTTTAAAAAACTATATTCATTTCTTAGCTTTACCTACGCATATATATACACTCTGCAACTATAAAAAATTTATTGTTGAACTATGTGTAAGCTGAGATATCATAAAGATCGGAGGGATTAGGAAAGTAAAATAAAACTAGGAGGATAAAGTGGAAAGTTAATTATGAAGGAAAAAAACAATTGAAAATGAGAAAAAAGCAAAACACTACAGGGCTAATCAAATAGCAAAGCCAGAAATGATGCAGAAAAACACAACAAAGGAAAAATACAACAGCCATAAGCACTGAAGCTGAGATATGATTTATAAGGGTTAAGAAATAAATACACTTGATTTGTCCTGCTGGAGAGAGGCTATCTTTCAATGTCTAGAGATATCCATTTATTGCAAGAGGTGTTTACAAGGGATACTTATAAAGGAGCCATCTACAAACAAATTTTAATGGAGGAGAGCAAGGTAATGGCACCTACATAAACAGCTACTGCAATAAAATAGCAACAGTATTTAGTTACAGACTTAATATAATACTTTCAAAAGTTCAATTATTAAATATTGGAAGGGCTATAATTGAGGATAAAATGAATTGGGTGTACCTTTAAACATACAAAAAGCATTATTTAATTCATAACCATTAAAAACTCCTAGAAAGTATATTCTTTCAACATACAGGATAGAGTTAATAAGTAGAGAAAAATAAAATCTTGCCATGATATGAAAGCTGAGCAGAGTGCTAGGCTCGGCTGCTATTTAAGTGACTCAGTCCAGAAAAAGAGCCTTGGAAAATACATGATTCAAATCCAGGCCCCAAACCACTACACACTGCATTTGATATCAAACCTTTAGTGTGACTTGAGGGAAGTATAAATTCCAAATGTTAAATCTGTAAACACAAAAGCTATAAACAAGGTATAAAAGAATAGATTTCAGTGCATGGGCCACTCTGAAAAACAGTTTGGCAGGTTCATTTATAAAACTGCATATAAATACACAACTAACACATGAGGCAAAAATTGCACGCCTGGGGTTGATCCCAGAGAAATGAAAACTTATCTTCACACAAAAACTTGTATATGGGGCTTCCCTGGTGGCGCAGTGGTTGAGAGTCCGCCTGCCCATGCAGGGGACACGGGTTCGTGCCCCGGTCCGGAAGGGTCCCGCGTGCCGCAGAGCAGCTGGGCCCGTGGCCCATGGCCGCTGGGCCTGCGCGTCCGGAGCCTGTGCTCCGCAACGGGAGAGGCCGCGGCGGTGAGAGGCCTGCGTACCGCAAAAAAACAAACTTGTACATGAATGTTCATAGCAGCTTTATTAATAATAGCTCTAAACTGGAAACAGCTCAAATGTCCTTTGCAGGTGAATATTATACAAACCGTGGTAACCTCAGACCACGGAACATTAGTCAGCTATACAATAAACTAACTTCTGATGCCTGCAGCAACCTGGATGAACCTCACGAGGATTACGCTGGGTGAAAAAAGCCAACTCCCAAAGATTCCACACTGCATGATTTCATTTATAAAATAGTCTTGAAATGACAAAGTTATAAAAATGATCAGATTAGCGAATGCCAGGGGATAAAGAAGGGGTCGATGTGGCTATAAAAGGGCAACAAGGGGCATTTTTGTGGTGATGGAAACTTTCTGGATCTTGACAATATCCACATCAATATACTGGGTGTGATACAGAATGACTGTTTTTGCAAGATGTAACCACTGAGGGAAACTGGGTAAAAGATAACAACGAATTCCTCTGTATTATTTCTCTCAATTTCATGTGAATCTACAATTGCCTCAAAACAAATTATACTGATGAGCAATTTCATCTGCCTTGAATAGAAAGCAAAAACAAAAACAACACATAGCTGGGAGGGTGAGAGCTTGTGTGTAGGCTCACACCACCAGGTTCAAAGCCTGCTTCCCAAATTACAGTAAGTCCCCTACATAACAAACCTTCAAGTTGTGTCGAAGATGCAAACGTGGGTTCCATCAACGTCAGGCGTGAGTGAAATTGCAGCTTGCCCTCTGATTGTGTTAGCTGGGTACATAGGCTAACTTTGTTGGACTTAACGAACAAATTGGACTGAGGAATACACTCTCGGAACAGAACTCGTTCATATGTAGAGGACTTACTGTATTGCGAAGCTCTTGGACAAGTGACCTATGTCCACAAGCCTCAGTCTGTGTTTGTTACCGAATGCAAGTTCATGTTCCTGACCCCCAGTGAGGCCAATCAAACTGAAACATCAGAGTTTGGAGCAGGGAAAGGCTTACTGCAGGGCCCAGCAAGGAGAACTGGTGGCTTGGGTGGCTCACACTCAAAAACCCCGAGCTCCCCACAGGGTTCTAGCAAAGCATTTGTAAAGGCCAGGTGAGGGAGGGACATCTCAGGGAATGTGGTCATCTGAGGCACAGTTCTCTGATTGGTTGATGGTGAGGTACCAAGGTGGTGTCACAAGGGTTAACAATGTCAATCCTTAGGCTCCAATAGGTCTAGGGACTATGTGGTCATGGTCATCAAGTAGTTAATTTCTTCTATTTGGTGGTGGTTTTTAACATCTGAAAATCTCAGGAAATATGAGATGCTATTATTGGGGGGTACTTCAGAGAGGAGCTAAAGCAGAAGATAATGGGGCAGGGGTCTGTCCCAAGAAGGCCCCATAGGGTCCTACTCAGTTACATGTTAGTGGCATTAGGTCATTCTAAGGAATAAATGAGGTAATACCCTTAAAATATTTAGCTTTTATCATAATTATTATTATACTACTATTCGTATTTTACGTTTTAACAATCTGTTAGAGTATAAACACTATAAAGATACAAAAATTGTTTGTTCACAAGAGTCTTTTAGGATTCAAAAAAAGGTAGTGTTTTCTGTCATCCCATTAACAATGTTATGCACTGTTTTGTCAACTGCAGTATTAAGCAAACAGCCAAACCTAGTCTCCATTTGTTTATGGTTTCTGATCTAAGAAAACTCATTGAAAGACTTCTGAAATAAGAAGAGGTCAGTGGAAAAATGCTCCAAGGAGAAATTACAAGCTTCTTAAATGACAGATAGTCTGAGGTTATGATTATTTCATGTGCAAGCAGCTGGCCCCAAATCAGGACTTTGACTGAAAAATACCAAACAGATCAGAGTTGCCAGTGTCTTTGAGGTCCTTTTCCCAACTTCCATCTTAGGCTGTTCCTATTCAACTATTGAATGCTGTTATGAATTCAATTGTGTCCTCCAACAAAATATGTTTAAGTCCTAACCCTCAGTACCAGTGAATGTGATCTTATTTGGAAATAGGGTCTTCTTTGTAAGATACAGGACATAGACAAATACACAGGGAGAACTCCAAATGAGGACAGAATAAGAGATTGGAATGCTAAGGATTTCTGGCAACACCAGAGTTAAGAGAAAGCCACGGACAGACTAACCCCTAGAGCCTTCTAAGAAAATGAGGTTCTGAGGAAACCTTGATTTCAGAGTATTAGCCTCTAGAACTGTGAGAGAATAAACTCTATTGTTTCAGGACAAAATTTGTGGTAGTTATAGCAATACAAGGAAGCTAATATAAACACACATAGGATTGTCTTTATTTGTAAACCTTAAAGAATGTAAAATAAAGGAACTTAATAAAAAATTAATTTACCCTCCACAAGTAATTTCAAGTGTTTTTCTAGTTTATGTGGTATTATAAAACCAGTTCTCTGACATAACTTCAATGTTAGGCAAATTTCACTAAGGGACATTTTACAGTCTTTTAAATATTGAGGAAAAAATGCCTCATATCACTCTTTTTTTGGGGGGTGAGAACTGACTCTTATGATGTGTATCAAAATGTCTACTTACAGGGCTTCCCTGGTGGCGCAGTGGTTGAGAGTCCGCCTGCCGATGCAGCGGACACGGGTTCGTGCCCCGGTCCGGGAAGATCCCACATGCAGCGGAGCAGCTGGGCCCGTGAGCCATGGCCACTGAGCCTGCGCGTCCGGAGCCTGTGCTCCGCAACGGGAGAGGCCACAACAGTGAGAGGCCCGCGTACCACACACACACACACAAAAAAAATATATATATATATATATGTCTACTTATAGAAGATGAGAACATGTTTTATAAAGGATTGTTTCAGAACATCCCTGTCTTATAAAATCATAATCTATGGTGGACCACTGTTCAAACTCATGTATCTCTTCTTCATTCAAATTTGTACCTGCCAAGATAAGTTTGACTTTGATTATCAGAAATTTAAGATGACAATTAAAACATTAAAGAAGTTACTGTTAAATTAAAAATTCACTATAATACTGAAGCTGCCAAGGACAATCTGATATCTAATTTTGGCATCCAAATGTATTAGGAGATTCTAAGCTGGCTTCATAATAACACTTAAAACAAAATTGTCCAGTATCCAAGAGCACAGGTCACAGGCTTCCACAGAGCAGGCCAAGGAATACATGCCTGCGTGGCACACGCAATCAGAGTGTGGGTGTAGATGTCTCCATACGTGAGTCACCTACAGAATCACCCATCTTATCAAACTCATGAAAAGCACAAAACTAAGCAGCTCCAACTCATTTTATAAATCCCAAATGAAAATTCCATTTGCTCAATATCTAATCATTTATTAGTTTCCTTAATCTCTTTTAATTGGGGATAGAATGATGATCACTTTCACATCAAAATAATTGCAGGGTTTGTTTATATTGGCTGCTCTTCAATATATTTGCACCCCCAGTCTAAACTATAGTTCAAATGTAAGAAAATAAAGGCCACCAATTTATGTTAATGACATTAAAACATAATCCTTCACTACCATTTGGAAGGATTTATTGAGTAATTCCTGTAAAGAAATTTGTGGGAAAAAGAATAAACACTTTACTGAGAGAACATATACTTAATAGTCAAACTGCAGAGGATTACTCTATGCATGGCTTAAAATGCAAGAGAAATTAGAGTAAAATTACTTTTTGACCAATATCTAACCTGTTCCTGAACTGTGTTTTATTATGATATTAGTACACCAGAAGCTCCAATGGATGAAACAAGGTCATCCTGATGGGTTGTAACTTGTGCCAAAATGATCCATCTCCACCTGATCCTGATAAATGTGTGTAACAACCATTTGGACCAATAAATAGAAAAACATTGATACAGTTTACGGAATTGAACAATAGCATATATATTAGATGCCAGAATCAATATTCAAAATGAATTCAAAATGATCTTAAGTAGTGAAATATAAATTTATTTAAATTTAATAAATCAACTGGATAGGATTAAACTCAATAAAATAAATTTTAAAGTTTGAATTTACATTTAAAACTAGCTATACAAGTATAGGATGGAGGAGGGTTTGGGAGCAGATTATGTCATAAAGAATAGTTGAATAATTGGAATGTTTAGTCCAAAGAGAACACAAAGATAGGGCATATTAGGGTAGTCTTTAGTTACAAGAAATGGTGAAGCAGAATTATTTTAAAGGCAAATGACAAATCACAAGTTGGCTCAGTGACCCAGAGTGGGAAAGATGGCCCAGGATTTGACTTCTGCTCTGCCACATACTGGTTGTTAAGACCTAGGTCTTCATTATTTCAGGGCTCCAAACCTCGTGTTCCTCACCAGGAAAATGGGTAAAATAACAGTACTGATAGCAAAGGGTTTCTATAAAGACTAAATGAGATTAAAGCTTTACTCTATATCAGCCATAAAAACTGCTAAAAATGGTGAGGTAGTCATATAGGAAGGAGTTTTATTTAGTAATAAGGCTCTATTTTTCTTTCTTACTGAGAATCCTCTCTCTGTATGTAATCACACAGAGGACATATTTTTGGATAGAGTCCTATAATGTGTCACATATTGGCTTCCTGGGGGACCCTTTGCTTTAAAATTTTAACATGATGTTTATTTGGCCTTCTGAAGAGACCTGGGATACCCACAAACTCACGAACTTTGTTTGGAAGCAAGGAAGTGGTGAGCAAAGCGTTTCTTAGGTGTAACAAAGACCTGCCTACTATGCCCTGTCCTGGATTCTCCAGAGTCAGCCTTCACAGTTTAGCTTCATTCTTTTGAAGTTAAATAAACAACATTATACACAAATGCAAAACAAATGAACAAAAAAACCCAAGAAAGTCAGAAGGTGTCTCTAGTAGTTTTAATAGCAGGCAAAAATGCTTCTGTTATGATGCTATATGGACAAGAAGCAGGCTACCAAACTACAAAAGAGCAAAATTATAACTAAAGAAAATTCATCCAAAACCAAAAGGAAACACACACATAAAAATGAGAGTGCTTGTCTTAGAGTGGTGGTTCTATGAGTGATGTTTTAAAACTTCTTTACACATTTCTGTATTTGCCAGATGTGTATCAATGAATATGTATTGTTGGCACTGGGGAAAAAGAAAGTTGATAAAAGAAGTATCCCAACAGTTATTTTTGACTTTAGAATGTCCTCCTCTTTTTTTCAGTCATGTGCTAAGTTGACTGTAATAGGTAATTTAAAACTCTGCATATAATAATTATTAGACTCTGCAGTCTAATAATTATTACAAAGAACACATGAAAAACTACAAAATGTCCAGAAAATAAAGCTATGGTCACAGGGACCACAAAGAAAAAAATAAAATTAAAATAACTCCATGTGGTTAACGAGGTCTTACTAAGTAGCTCAGAGATGCACAGTGTCATCCCCAACTCTCAGGGGTCAGGACCAGAACCAGGGCAAGGAGTGCCACAGCACTCGTGGCACCTGTTATCACATCTGATACATCAATTAAAGGCCTTATTCACTATACCTCCTTCTCTAGACTAGGAGCTCTGGGATAGAGGAGACTCTCTGTTTAGCACACTCATTAATGCTCAGGATGGACATAATTGTTAAATAATAAGCTAATCACATACTGCCTTAATAACTCAAAGTAAGAGAATGAGAGTTGATTAAAGTATGATAGGTCAAAAATTGCCAAAATATAAATTTTTTTATAAAGCAATAATACCCATGCAGAACTTTTAAAGATAGAAGCAACTACTTGTTTATATTAACTAGAGGTTAATTTTTTGACAATACAAAATATTACCCATTTGTAAAGCACTTCTAAGAAAATAATTAGAAACCCAGTGACTGCTGTAAGTCATTAGATAAATCCAGATATCTCTATCAAAAAACACAAACACTTATTTCAAATGAGCACTTTGTCAGGAGAATGGAGATGTTATCAAGTGTCACTTGGGGATTCTGACAAAAATTTGTATTTGGAAATGTTTAATTATGTTGAAGTCATTCTGAAAATGGTTTCTGTGCATTTAACATCTTTACTAGAGTATAATTGCTTTACAATGGTGTGTTAGTTTCTGCTGTATAACAAAGTGAATCATCTATATATATACATATATCCCCATATCCCCTCCCTCTTGTGTCTCATTCCCACCCTCCCTATGCCACCCCTCTAGGTGGTCACAAAGCACCAAGCTGATCTCCCTGTGCTATGCAGCTGCTTCCCACTAGCTATCTATTTTACACTTGGTAGTGTGTATATGTCAATGTGACTCTCTCACTTCGTCCCAGCTTACCCTTTCCCCTCCCCGTGTCCTCAAGTCCGTTCTCTATATCTCTGTCTTTATTCCATTCCTGCCCATAGGTTCACCAGAACCATTTCTTTTTTTTTTTTAGATTCTATATATATGTGTTAGCATACACTATTTGTTTTCCTCTTTCTGACTTACTTCACTCTATATGACAGACTCTAGGCCCATCGACCTCACTACAAATAACTCAATTTTGTTTCTTTTTATGGCTGAGTAATATTCCATTGTATATATGTGCCACATCTTCTTGATCCATTCATCAGTCAATGGACACTTAGGTTGCTTCCATGTCCTGGCTATTGTAAATAGTGCTGCAGTGAACATTGTGGTACATGTCTCTTTTTGAACTATGGTTTTCTCAGGGTATATGCCCAGTAGTCGGATTGCTGGGTCATATGGTAGTTCTAGTTTTAGTTTTTTAAGGAACCTCCATACTGTTCTCCATAGTGGCTGTATCAATTTACATTCCCACCAACAGTGCAAGAGGGTTCCCTTTTCTCCACACCCTCTCCAACATTTATTCTTTGTAGATATTTTTTATACACCTGTTCCATTAGGAAGGAAAAGAACAAATTTTCAAATGCATAAGATGCTAGAAATGTATTGGGTTTTTCTTTTGTTGTTTTGTTTTGTTTTTTGCAGAACACGGGTCTCTCACTGTTGTGGCCTTTCCCGTTGCGGAGCACAGGCTCTGGACGTGCAGGCTCAGCGGCCATGGCTCACAGGCTCAGCCGCTCCGCGGCATGTGGGATCTTCCCGGACAAGGGCACGAACCCGTGTCCCCTGCATCGGCAGGCAGACTCTCAACCACTGCGCCACCAGGGAAGCCCTCTTTGTAGATTTTTTGATATGGCCATTCTGACCAGTGTGAGGTGATAGATCATTGTAGTTTTGATTTGCATTTCTCTAATGATTAGTGATGTTGAGCATCCTTTCATGTGTTTATTGGCAATCTGTTATCTTCTTTGGAGAAATGTCTATTTAGGTCTTCTGCCCATTTTTGGATTGGGTTTCTGTTTTCTTGATATTGAGCTTCATGAGCTGCTTGTATATTTTGGAGATTAATCCTTTGTCAGTTGCTTTGTTTGCAAATATTTTCTCCCATTCTGAGGGTTGTCTTTTCGGCTTGTTTACAGTTTCCTTTGCTGTGCAAAAGCTTTGAAGTTTCATTAAGTCCCATTTGTTTATTTTTGTTTTCATTTCCATTTGTCTAGGAGGTGGGTCAAAAAGGATCTTGCTGTGATATGTCAAAGAGTGTTCTTCCTATGTTTTCCTCTAAGAGTTTTATAGTGTCTGGCCTTACAGTTAGGGCTTTAATCCATTTCGAGTATATTTTTGTGTATGGTGTTAGGGAGTGTTCTAATTTCATTCTTTTACATGTAGCAGTCCAGTTTTCCCAGCACCACTTATTGAAGAGGCTGTCTTTTCTCCATTGTATATTCTTGCTTCCTTTATCAAAGATAAGGTGACCATATGTGTGTGGGTTTATCTCTGGGCTTTCTATCCTGTTCCATTGATCTATATTTCTGTTTTTGTGCCAGTACCCTATTGTCTTGACTACTGTAGCTTTGTAGTATGGTCTGAAGTCAGGGAGCCCGATTCCTCCAGCTCCATTTTTCTTTCCCAAGATTGCTTTGGCTATTCAGGATCTTTTGTGTTTCCATACAAATTGTGAAATTTTTTGTTCTAGTTCTGTGAAAAAATGCCATTGGTAGTTTGATAGGGATTGCACTGAATCTGTAGATTGCTTTGTGTAGTGTAGTCATTTTCACAATGTTGATTCTTCCAATCCCAGAACATGGTATATCTCTCCATCTGTTTATATCATCTTTAATTTTAAAGTCCTGTGTTTTTCAATGGAAATAGTGATACAAATTAGCTGTAAAGCATGACTCATTTCACCTCTGTTATTAATGTCAGTTATATTATTAAATGGATTTATTTCAGCAGGAAGGAATGATTCATTCTCTGTTTAAATGAATTATGATTACAGACGTTTGGTATATCATTAAGGTGAAACTGGCATCGACGATATATTCCAGAGCAGCCTGGAGAAGTTTAAAAGTCCACATTTTCTTTTTAACAGCGTGATAAAACACAGCAGTGTGAGGCTTCTGTTTGTCCAATAAATTATCCTGTTACAAAGCCAGATTATGGTTTCGAGCAGTATGTAAATCTCTCCATTCTAAAGGTACGTAAAACTTGTGCGAGTCACTTGGTGGCCGTCTGGGTTATCAGACCAACTGGGGTGTCACAGGGCTTGTGCTCAAGTGACCCTTATTTTACTTAATAACGACCCCAAAGCAAGAGGAGTGAAGATGGCAATTCGGAAACGCCAGAGAGAGGATGTAAAATGCTTCCTTTGAGTGAAAAGGCGAAAGCTCTGTACTTTTCATCAGGAAAGAAAAAAAGGTGTGTGCTGAGGCTGCTGAGATCCACGGGCTTAGTAGTACAAGATGAGCACTTTCTTCTAGATACCTTGAAATATTTACGAGAATGCGTCCACTTTAGGAAGAAGCTAGAGCCATGTGGCTGACAGGGTCTTGGTGCTCCACCTGGGTGTCAGGCCTGAGCCTCTGAGGTGGGAGAGCCGAGTTCAGGACACTGGTCCAGCAGAGACCTCCCGGCCCCACGTAATATCAAACGGCCAAAGCTCTCTCAGAGATCTCCGTCTCAACACTAAGACCCAGCTCCGCTCAAAGACCAGCAAGCTACAGTGCTAGACACCCTATGCCAAACAACTGGCAAGACAGGAACACAGCCCCATCCAATAGCAGAGAGGCTGCCTAAAATCATAATAAGCTCACAGACACCCCAAAACACACCACCGGATGTGCTTAGCTAGCTATATCACAGTTGAAATAAAGTGATCCTCTTTTATTTTCTCCCAGAAATTCCCCCTAAAAACATGTGATTGGAAAACTAGCCCATAAGCTTCTTCATTGGCTCCTCTCACTTGTTTATAAAACAATTGCACACGTAGAAATTAGTTAATCAGGTCTAAATAAAGAAACACATTTTTTAAATGTGTAAAATGCTGCTGTATTTGTATAATGGATTCTAGGTCTTGTGGATTTCAGGGAAACAGTAACCTGAGTTCCCTGTGATCTCTCTTCGTAACTGTGCTTTAATCTCTCTGACCGTGGTTCTAACCCGGAAAACTGTAATGACAAGCAATCCCTACAACAATGTACATTTTCAAGTGGAAAGACCCTGGCACTGTTCTGAAGGTGTGTTATCACTGGTTACATTATCAAAAGCTATCTTCTCTGTGCTTCAATTGTAACCATCCTCTGTACAAATCAAGAAAGTCATTCACATGTATGTATACATGTGAATACATGTATACAAAATAAACAACTATTGAGGGTCTCCCCCAGATAATGGTATTACTATGCTGTGATATTAAAATCAAAAGTAACAATTTGTTTCTTTAACTCAAATCATTAATGATTTTATCAAGTCACTTACTGTGCACACACCTACTAAGGATGATCTAGGGCTCCTGTCCCAAATTTCTGGGGAATCATATTTGGGATCCAATGGCCTTGAATAGATTTTATGCTCTTTTCCCTTTAGGTTTCTTGTCCTAACTCTTCTACATACAAGATGCAACCTGCTAACTGGGAGTAAGTCTACTCTATAAACAAAACACGGGATTTAATATAGTTTGAAGACACTGTCTTAATAACAGCGCTCTGAATTAAGGCTTTGAGGATGTACCAGATGTGACTGATTTCTCAGGGAATACCTTTAGATGCGAGTGTACAAGAACTGGCCAATTGCACAAACAAATGCTTTTGTAATAAAGCACTTTTCATGTTACTCTCAGTGTTTAGAGGCTGATGTTTTTTGCCTCACATTAACAGACACGGAAATTGTAGACATAGGCTATCATTTCAATTTTCTTTAGTATCATTTTTCTATTGAGATTTTTTTAAAAGAAAGATTCAATTATATGTTTAAGTGGTCCCTTACTTAGTCCTTTTGACCTGTGACTTTTTCTGCATTAGACACTGACACTCAAAGTAACTCTTCTGTGATAAATCCAGTCTTTAATCCATCAACTAAGAAACATTTCAATTTACTGCCCAGTAAGGCTGTCGGCATGTCAATATGCAGTTTCAAAACATCGTTACCCTCTTTTTACTGTCTTATTTGCACTCTTATTTGAATATTTTATTCCAACTTGAACTTATAAGTTTTTGAAAAATAGATAAATGAAAGTCTCCATGGTAGCGATAAAATGCTTATCTGATAAATGGAATATAATCAAGGCAAAGATGGAAATGATTGGATATGACAAATGAGGCAAATCTTTAGTTTTAAACAGATGATCGTTATACACCTGTTCCATTAGGAAGGAAAATAAATTTTCAAATGCATAAGATGCTAGAAATGTATTTTGTTGTTGTTGTTGTTTTGTTTTGTTTTTTGCAGTACGCGCTCCTCTCACTGTTGTGGCCTCTCCCGTTGAGGAGCACAGGCTCCGGACGCGCAGGCTCAGCGGCCATAGATCACGGGCCCAGCCGCTCTGCGGCATGTGGGATCTTCCCGGACCGGGGCATGAACCCGTGTCCCCTGCATCGGCAGGCAGACTCCCAACCACTGCGCCACCAGGGAAGCCCTAGAAATGTATTGTTAAATATTGTATTTAACATTAAAGTGTAACTGGCAATATTATTTATAGTTTGGCTATCAGAGAATAAAACTTCTCTTGCAATGTGTTTTTTTAATACAATTTGATTTTACAGATTTTTAGAAACATATAATGTACCAAAGTAGAGACCTGTACTGATGGAGATGACAGATGGAAATGAAGAAAGATAAATAAATAAATAGGTGAACAAATGGAGAAACAGACAAACAGAAGTAGGGAATGGGAGGGCTGGACAGAGAAAAGATGACAGGTGAGGTAGCAAAAGAAGATGAGAGAAAGGATGAGATGGTGGAGCAAAGAAAGAAAGAGAAGACTGAGGAAAAGAAAGAAAAGGAAGAGAAGGAACGAGAAGGGACAAAGAGAGGCCAAAAAGGTTAAATGGACAGTAAGACTGGAAAGCAAAGGAACAGTTGAGACTGCAAAAAAAACCCTGAAATCATTGGGAAACACCGTCAACAGTTCCTTACTCTAAAAACACCTTACCTTTTTTTCACTTTTCTCAAACCAATAATTCAGGAGTTACGTTTATTTGAGAAAAATACATTTTTTAAAAAACATCAGGAAACAGCTATTGAATGAGTCAGATGATACTGAGTATTTGGAGCAACACACTGTTTAGAAATGAAGCCATCATTGCTTCTGCATGTATATAAAAGACAGCCCAGACAGACATCCCATGGTGAGCGACGCTATTACAGCCATTGAGGTGGAAGATGCCGCTTTTTAGTACTCTGAAAACTGCCTTTTCTTCCCCAAGTGAGTAATGCTTATACAATCTGAGAAGCAACGTGATAATAAACAGAGAACTAAAACCCTTTGAAATGAAAGTTGGACAATAGAAGTGGAAATAATGAGATTTCAGTGATACCTTGGGGAGACCTTAGTTAACACTATTTTATGGTACCGTCAATTAAAAGCAATCACAGAGAATTTCAGAGCACAATGGGATACACCAGTGATCATGTATCCAAGCCCTTTCACACCAGTGAAAAACTTGAGAGGTTGAGAGAATTTAAATACTCCGTCCAAAATCACCACTAACTCAGGTCTGCTAATGTTCAATTTCACAAATGATTAATGAACATATACAATATCTGCTGAGATCTTCAGAGTATGAAGGAAATACTGAGTAAAGGGACCTGATCATTAATATCTGTTTGTACTTATTAGGTTCCTAACTGTGAGCTTCCCGAGATCCAAGAACAGGATCTTGATACCCTTACATTCCTGGAGCAGAACACATTGCTTGGTGCATAACTGTCAATATATATATGTTGAATGAATACATAGGGCACAAGAGCACAAAGTTATAACCTTTACACATCATGACTGCACAGCTTTTGTATAAACTCTTTAAAATAGGTCACTGCCTACTGGCTGTCATTTATATACATTCACATGGAGGTTACACCAGACCCTATGCCAGTACGCAAGAGGCTGACCACTACCACCACCTTACCTTCCCCAAGGATGAGCAGAGTCTACAAATTATTTGACACATAGCTCAAAGGATAAATGGCACGTGCCTCTAGGGGGCATCTGGGCTCACTCCAAAGGACAGTGTGAAAATAAAACAATATACAAACTGGGTAGGTAATTAGATATCCCCCGAGGAAAAGTTCCGCATAGAAGCCATGATCATGTGACTCAAGCACTTTGCAATGTAGATGTGTCCAACGGGTGAATATTCCTTATATTGGTATCATCTCTCCAACCCAGGCTCATCTTCCTCACAGCATCACAGCTGCTCAAAACATCTTTTACCTCCCTGATCCCCCACCCCTACCTCCTACGCATGCTAGCATCCTGACTTCTTAAAAACCCTCCTTCCCAAATGGAAGCCAACTTACTCCCATTCAAGTTCACCTCCACACATACCCTTTCTACTGGAGCTCACCATCCCCACCCTCCCGTCCTGTGTCAGTTGCCCACAGTACTCATCTCCCATGATTGGCAATGCCAACCCCCGTGGGTTCCCGACTCTACCTTGTGGGCTGGGATAGGTACCACAAACAGTGCCAAAGCCCACTGACCCACCTCAGGAGGAGGAAGAGGCATCTGAAGGCTCCAGAAAATTTTCTCAGAGAAATTGGTAGTTGGTGGATTTAATTCTTGATGGAGCTTAGGTGCTATTTGTATAAAATTTAACCCATGGAACCCCTAAAATCCATCATTTAGAATTCTGTTTCCAGGGTTCTGGGGGTTGCGGAGTGTATTCTGATTTTCAAATGATAAATTCACCAACAAAGTTCTAAAATACACTTCACTTCCAGATTAGATATAATTAAGTGATCAAAAGGACATTTTTAACACTGTGTTTAACAGACGCTGTGAAATTGTGAAACATCCCTGGGACACACATACTCGGCAAGTTACAGAGGGAGACACATGAACTTACCTAACTAGCTAAACAAGGGCAACTTGTAACTTTACAAATAATTAGTTAAATTAAGCTAAGAGTGGGGCCTTTTCAAAAGGTCTCCTCCAACCAGATTTACATTACAGAAGAGGCCTGATTTACTGGAATCATAACTTCACTGCAAGATTCACAGGGCCCTGTTACATCTTGGAAACTCACAGGTGTATAATGTAATGGAACCGGAAGCAAGGAGGTGAGTTGTTTCTGGTCAGTAAGTCATGGCCAAGAAAAGCTCCACCATAAACTGTAAGGGGTCTGCTAGCAGGAGGGGATGTACTAGAAAGAATAACCATCCCCCAAAAGTTTAGTCAGTTACAGTTAAAGTAACAAACTCCAGAGAGTAACCACAAAAAACATCACTGAGCAAGAGGTGTGGTTTGTCTCCATGTACGCAACACCTTTCAGCAGTTGTTCAATGGGTGATGCTTCCCACATTACATTCTGAGCATCTGGGGTCTAAAACGTGCCAGCTTGAAAGGCAGGATCCACCCAGCCCCTCAGGCAGGCTCTGCAGGGTGCCGCCAGCATTCTACACAGGTATGTACACGACGTGTGCCGTAAACTCAAAAGCAAGGGGTGAAATTTGGACTGGATGGAGTGGGGGCCTCTATCATGCTAGGAACTGCAGGAAGACAGGGAGAAATCAAACAAAACCAAGACCCGCTTCACCCCCACCCCATCCGGATCCATGCCACTCTTGTTCTTTTGTTATTTTGCAAAACTGAAAAGACCAGCTTCCTCTTCTGAGTCCCTTTCATCCCTGCTCCCTTTCGTATTTCTTGTCAGGACTGATTCAGCCTCAGTCATGGGTTTCCCTGGGGCTTCTGCCTGTGTTTGGGGTGAGAAAGGGAAAGAGGGGAGGTGCCTGCTGGTAACCTAGCATTATGTCTATCAAGTGGGAATCTGGAAAGGAGCTGCTGGACATCAGCGTCTGGCCTTGACTGCTGGCTACTAGCACCACTCTTTCCTAGTGTCCTGGCCTCCTTAGCTCTTATCTCCACTGCTGGGGCTGAGACGCTATAATTTATAAGCACATTCCTAGGGGCACAGTCTCCATGCGGTCCTGTGTTCCCAAATCTCCAGTCTCTTCCCTATAAAGCACCACTGTCTCTTCACACACCCGTGATTCCAACTACTAACATACATACATTATCTTCCTCTTCACTGCCTGCCCGCCATATAGGTAATAATTCTCCCAACACGACACAAAGAACAGACCTCAAGTCTCCATGTGAGTTTCCAGGAGCAATCCCCTCTCCTTTTAAGGCCACCACCACCCTGGAGCAGTGGTTCTCAAAATCTGATAGGAACCAGAATGACCGGGCGAGCTAATCAAGGTCACAGATCCAGGCTCAGGGGAACTAAAATTTGAAAAGCACAAGTCTGGATTAATGTGAGAGCAGAAGCGGGATCGGACACAAATAGGAGAGTGTGTCAAGGTAAACTTTTATTTTCCCTTTTGAGTGCTGTTCCCCACGCAGGGTCTAAAGGACACCCATGCCCTGTGCAGCCGCGGTCCCCACCTTTTCCCAAGCTCCCCTCCTCCATCCAGCCGCCCTCCTCCCAAGGAGGCCTCCAGGACTCTCCCCACCGCCGACCCCAGAGCCAAGAGGAAAATGATCCAAAGTACACCGCGAGCGGGTCCTGTCCCTCGGGCACCCGAACCCAGCTCGCCTGAGACTGAACTTTTCAAACTTTCCAACTCACTCTTACACACACGCTAACGAAAGAAAAGCAGATAAAAGCAAGAGACAACTCTGCACGCCGGCAACTGTCCGATCCCGCGCGCGCTGCCCGGGGAGGTTCGCGCCCTCCTCCTGGCCGGCCCCGGGGTGGCCGTGGTCCCCGCCCCTGTCGCCCCCCGCCCGCCGGGGAGAGGAGGGGAGGGGAGGGGAGGGGAGCCAGGACCCCACTTACCGCCGGGAGCGTCCCGAGCCGCGCGCAGCCACGCCCGCGCCAAAGGTTTGCGTCCCAGGAATTGGAGGTGAGGAGTCACCTGCGCGTCAGGCGCTGAGGGCAGCTCGGTCCCGCCCGGGCCGCGCCTCCCGGGCCCAGGTGCCGAGCCAGCGAGGGCGGGGTGGGGACGGGCTGCAACAGGTTCCAAGCTGGGTCGTACCGAAGCCCGCGCAGCCAGCCAGCGCCCCGGAACCTGTCTAACTCAGACCTCCAACCCTCGGCCAGCAAAATAGAAAGCCTTTCTTTCCTGTCCGCCCTCAGGGCTACCAGAAACTACAAGTCGCGACATCCCGCCCGGGCGAGCAGAGCCCGAAGGGCGGCAGCGCTCACCTGGGCAGGGGCTGGGCTCACGGAGCGGCATTCAGCTCCCATCCCCCGTGCGTCCCGGGCTCAGGAATGCGCGGGGGCGGGGGGCGGCTGGGTGAAAGCCGGGGTGGTACCACCCCCCAGGGAGCGGATGGACTCAGCTCCAGGGAGATAATTCCCATCGGCAGCCCGCAATGCAGACCCTACCCCACCGCCCGAGTGTGTCCGGGCTTGGAGGAGAGCAGGAGGTGGAAAGGTGGAAGACAAACTGCGTGTGAATTTATCTTTTTGTAAGAAAGAGTTTTACGTATCATCAAAGATGTGGGACTGACTTTGCATTGTCTTGATTACTGATTTGGATGAAAGGAATACCTGCGCGAAAAGCAGGTCACTAGGTGGGGTGCTGTGGAGCAATGTTATGGACATAGAGACACTATCATTTGGTTTTAGTATAAAATAATTGCGGCAATTAATGAAATTAATTTTATATTTTTTCTTCTACATCTCAGTAAATCTGTTTCGAGTGTTGTTAATAATTGTATAATCACGTCGTCTTCAAGATCTAGCCATTTGCAGCAAATGTTAAGAATGCAGCCTAGTAGGGAAAGAATGAAACTTAGGAAAAATAGGCATATTTTAAACTTCTAGCATGATATGTCAATTATCATAAGCTGGAATTGACTTTTTAAATGACTTTTATGTCTATTTTGCCCTGAATAAAAACACTTGAGGAAAATGCTAAACTGTTGAGATTTGAATTAAGTCCTGACTGATGAGTAGACACAGGAGAATGAAATGTACATATTCTAGATGTTGAAACAGGGCAAAGGACAAAGATGGAGAGTAAAAGTAAGTTCCAGCACATCACAAAGACAAATTTCCAGATTGTGGTATCTGCGATCTGCAGTTTCTTCAACAGCATGTGCAGAATATTCTTGTTTTACTCAGTCAACTTCTTTCTTCTGTTTCTGCTAATTTACATGTCTCACCTTTTAATAGTTTTGCAATTCTGGTCTTCATTT
Source organism: Delphinus delphis (assembly GCF_949987515.2). Taxonomy (NCBI): domain Eukaryota; kingdom Metazoa; phylum Chordata; class Mammalia; order Artiodactyla; family Delphinidae; genus Delphinus; species Delphinus delphis. The sequence continues at coordinate 42,380,475 of NC_082692.2, read as the reverse complement.
TTGGCATGAAATCTTCTGACTCACTCAGTCCATGTTCTCTGTGTGGATCTTCATTTGCTGGTGTTCAAAAATAATGCTGCATTAAGAGAACAATATTTATGAGCATTTTGAAACTATGTTCATAAATATATGCTTATCCTATTTAAAAAACAGCAAGAACATTTAGACTAAAATTAAAAGGGACCCGTGGGAAGTTGAATTTTATTAACATATGCATTCGTGCATAAATCAAGTGAAATCTATATCTACTAAAATGTTAATTATTCAAAGCAAAAGAGAGGAAAGTATCAGTAGAGAGAAAGAATCCATTAAGGGTGCTATGCTAAGGGCTTTCCATCCTTAGTGGGATGAGAGAATGTATAAAATTGACCTGACACCTTAAGTATCCTGCAAGCTAGGTGAGGAGAGAGGACACATGTACAGGAAAGGGAGCTACTAGACAAGGCAGTAGAACTTTAAGTGGAAAGGCTCTGTGTGCTTTACAGGTAAGAGGAAGAAATGATTAACTGCTTAGATTACTGGGGAATGCTGACAGAATAGAAATGTCGGAGTTTGAATTGGGTCCTGACTGATGAGCAGACTTGGCAGAAGATGGAAGTTGACGTATAACTAGATGTTGAAATCGCAGACGAAAGGTTAGAGGTGAGAAAGTAAAAGTGAGTTCTGGGACCCTACACAGCAATAGCCACATGTGGCCATGGGTATGGCAGGGCTGCACTGGAAGGTAAGTTTCGGAGAAAAGTTTCGAGATATTTCCTCAGCTGCAGAATGATATCAGTGTTATTTACTGCCTAGGATTGGTGTGAGAATTATGAATTAGAAATAGTACGTGTAAAACCCTTACCATAGCACTGATATGTGATACTAAGTGGCCACTATTATTATACTTGGGCTCAGGTTGTGAAGAGCCCTGATTGCAAAGCTGCAAAACACAGACTTGGTATTGACTGATGGTGAAATAATGACTAATCTAACAGTTGATGCCCTTTAGGATAAATTCTAGGGTGTGAGGAAGAGCAGTTAGGCCAGCTGTAGTGTAAAAAGGGTGACAAGGGTAGCAGCAGTGACAACAGAGAGACCAATTAGACAGCCAATGAGACTGAAAATCAATATCATTGGGGGTCAGAGTGGATGTGGAAGTTCAAGGGTTTGAAATAAGAAATAACTGGAGCTGCTAAAAGTTATCAGTGGAGGGAAGGAAAGAAATAAACTAGCCATGTATGTGAAAAGTAGGAAGAGGCAGGAACAGGGTCACGTGGAATTTATTTCTGAGATGTTGGGGACCTCTCTTAAGTCTATAGGCACTCAGGGAAAGATTGTGGAAAGGAAATAGCAAAGGATAGAAAGAATAGTGGTAAGGAAAAAGAGCCAGGTAGTGTGGGAAAGCACACATAACCCTCAGTCTTTCCATATGAAAACCGTGCCTAATACATTCTCACCTCTATGATTTTTTTAAACAGGTTAGATTGAAAACAGGAACTAAAATTTTACAAATAATCCTTTAAAAGTAACTAAAAAGATGAGTGAGAAGATGGCATGCTTGACTAAGAGGCTCCCAAGACAATATTTATTGATCAGACAGCAAGTCCATCTTCATTGCTTCTTTACCCCATTCGACAAAATTTAGGCTGAAGTCCGAGAACAAAATAGTGGCAATGTTAAATTACACTCAACAGATCTTGAGCTATCTCCCACATTGAGTTCACATGCACAAGGAGATTCAAAAGCAGTATCAGTTTCTTTTTTTTTTTCTGATCCTCAACATATTTATAATTTAATTGAGAAGACAAACTATACATATATGAAATAGAATAACACAGAGTATTATACAGATGCACAAAAACATTCATAAAAATAAAAGATACAGAAATCATAGAAGAGAAAAAGCAAATAAAGTTTATTGGAAAAGAGAATTATATTCTTGGTGATATTTTTTTTTCTGACTGTTTATTTTGCTTTTAACAAACACGTGTAACTTCAAAACTTCTTAGAAAAATGATAAGAAGCTATTTCAGTGGGTTACCAGATTTCAGTCATTATTTGTAGACCAAAGGAGCACTAAGCTTCTGGTCCTTTCAAGAGCTTTAAAATAAACATTTTAGTGCACTTCAAGGCAATGGCTTCCAGGCAGATAAAGCCATTGATACAGAAAGAATGTCACATTTAACAATAAAAAAACAAGTTGTGCTTATCAATAACATTTTCCCTAAGTACATTAGGGAAAGTTAAGAAGCAAAATTCCGTATCAGTGTTGACAAAACCTATAGCTGGATGAATCATCACATCAGTTTAACTGTCTTATGACATTTCATGTATGACTACTGTGGAAATCATTGAAATGAACTTCATTTTATTTATGTGCCACATTTAAATTGCTATATAAAGTATTATGTAAGTGTCATTAATTCAACACATATTTATCAAGAGTTTTCTGTAGGAAAGGCATCATGTCAGGCACTAATTAGGGCAGAGGTTGGAAAGTTAATAAAGCAGAGCAGATATGCCTAGGAATTATCTATGTTTATCTGAATCTTTGACATTTGTGTATGTTTGTGTGTGTGTGTTCATGTGTGTGTAAAAACTTAAATACAATTTAAAGTCCAAAAAGATGGTATGATTCTTTGTGAAAAGAGGTACGGAAACAAATATAATTAAATATTATTAGGTACATATGTAGATTAATAATAGTTTTTTCTGGGTCTTTTTTCTACTACTAAATTCTTTCAAAAGGATGGGAAACACATTATTATACTTTGTGCTTCCTCCATTCTTCAAAATTAATGTTTATTACTGTGTAATTATTTTTTTTATCTAGAAGTATCTATAAAAGGTTAGATAATTTTTTTTTTTTTTTTGGCTGCGTTGGGTCTCCATTGCTGCATGTGGGCTTTCTCTAGTTGAGACGAGCAGGGGCTACTCTTCTTTGTGGTGAGGTGCGCGGGCTTCTCATTTTGGTGGCTTCTCTCGTTGCGGAGCACGGGTTCTAGGCACTCGGGCTTCAGTAGTTGCTGCACACGGGCCCTAGAGTGCCAGCTCAGTAGTTGTGGCTCATGGGCTTAGTTGCTCCACGGCATGTGGGAATCTTCCCGGACCAGGGATCGAACCCATATCCTCTGCATTGGCAGGCAGATTCTTAACCACTGTACCACCAGGGAAGTCCAAAGTTAGATAATTGCAACAAATTATTTTAGGAAATGAGGTAAAGAGAAATTAAATGGTAATTAAAACACAGAAAACCATCATCTTTTATTTTTAAATCACTAAACTCATTAGATCCTACCCTCTCATGAATGCATATTCTCTTCTTCTTGGGCAGATCAAATATGGGAAAATATTAGGTTGCTTACGTTTTTCATGACACACACAAATAACTTTAAAAATCTTGCCAGTATTTACTAGTAAAACACACAATCATCAATGAAGTAGAAGGACAGAACATGTAGTGATGCTGATAGAAGATATTTGATATAATCTACTGATTATTAGAGTTACTAATTTTTAATAAATTTCCATTAGTGTTTTGTTACCAGTGTTTGCTAAGGTATATGAAAGTTGTCCAGTTTAAATATCTTTTCAAAGGCTTCACCTAACTTCTGAAAAGTCATTAGCTATTCATCATTGTTATGGATGAATATGAATAGCTGTCTTCAAAGGCATTTTAGAGTGGCAGTATGCAACAGCCATGATCACCAAGGTTATTAACATAATCACGGACATCCATCGTTATCCTACATTGTATGAATTATTTAGACATACTGCAGTAGCAGTCATTTTAGTTGTCCTCAGGGTCACTCACTACCTGGACTGGATTTCACAGAGGTCAGCTGAGGTCTGGGATATAACTTGTGCTTTTGTGATTAAAACAATGAGGGGAGAGAAACAGAGACAGAGAGAGAGGAGAGAGGAGCAGCAGCTAATTGCCAACTCCAACTGCCTTTTCTGGAAGATCTAATTTGGGGATGTCTGCAATCCTATATCACTGTCTCCCAGATCATGTTTATTTGCACTTCATGCATTTGCCCACGTCTGCTCAGTGGATCCCCAGCCTGTGATGCCCTCCTGTTCCTTTCTGCCTCTCTATAGGATAACCACTGCTCAAGACCCATCTCTATTCCTACTTTGTCTAATTCTAGCTTTGACTAGTGTAGGCTCTTTAAAATGCAAAAGACTTAATCCCTTTACTACTTCTCTGCTAAAAATATGTGACCTTATAACATACCTATCATTGTTTTCCAGGGCTGTTACTGAAGTCTTCTGGTATAATTTAACCTTCCCAGCATCCTGTCTTCCAATCAGATCAGTGGTTCTCAGCAGAAGGAATACCAATCCAAAGAGGACGTTTGGAAATGTTACAATGATTGAGGGCTCTCCTGGCATTTGGTGGGCAAGAACCTGGAAAGGAATATGTCCTGCAATGGGTCCAGCACAATGGAAAATTCCCCCCTGTATTGTGCAAGTAACTGCAGTCCTGCCACATAATGAGGGTGAAAAATCCATTAATTATTACCTAAGACTAGAATTTCTTCCTTTTACATACAAGAATTGTTTGCAACTAAGTTAATTTTTGCAAGTCAGTAATTCTTTTTTACTTGTAATCTTTTACAAGTAAAAACAGTTTTAACATACATTGAATTCCAGGAATCTACTTACAATATATTTTGCTTAATTTAGAAATGTGCTAAGAATTATTCTTTATTCTGTAAATCACAACACTAGCAGAACTGCATCAGTTACCAGTAAAACATATCTGTCTTCCTAGGCAACTGTAGGTCAAGCATCTGATTCGTGTTTTCTGGTAGAATTCTGTGTGAATATTTATATATTTAAAAAACAGTATTGTTTTACAAATTGTTTGTATTTATATTACAAATGAGGGCATGACATTCCTTTTTAAAAATATGTGTGTAGGTTGTTATTTTATCAATAGTTTTCAGTTTGTTTCAGTATAATGAGGGGACATTAACCTTATTTGTTCAGAAACATAGAGGGACATTGAGTCTGAGAGTTGAGACCTACAGAACCAAATTATACTATTTGTGGGAAAAGCAGGATCGAAAGGAGGAGTAAGTAAAGTAGAAAACTAGGATTTACTGAGTAATTCCTTTGTATCGGGCACAGTGTCTTAGATTCTAATATACACACAACACTGCAGGACCAACCCAGTGATGGCTGCAACCACTAAGTGATGAAAGAGCAAATAGTCCAAAGGCATAAAACATATACTGAATGATAACAACAAAATCCTTACCATGGCCTGTTGCATGCACTGGCCTGCCTATTTTGCTACTTACCTGGCATCTCCACATCCCTTCACGCTGTACCCCCTGCTCTCACCTTCTGAGTTCCAGCCCCATCAGCTTCCTCCAGTTCATCTGTTTTCCTGGACGTTCTTCCTCAAGGCATTTGCAAATGCTGTTCCTTCTGCCTGGAAAGCTCACTGTCTTCCCCAGGCTTTCCCTCTTTTTCCCTTGAGGAAACCACTCTCTAGAATTATTCCCATGTTTTTTTAAAGCATGTTTGTTAGTTTGTTTTTCTGGCTCAATATTACTTCATGGAAATCTTTCTGTGTCAAAAGGCAAAGCTCTAATTGATTCTTTTAACTGGGACATGGTACCTTTTGAAAGGATGTTTTATATTATATATGTGGCATTTCTCTATTGATTACAACTTTATATCCGGATTACTATATTTTTCTACTATTCACAGCATTGCAATAAACATCCTGGTGCATTTAAGAAAAGAGTCTAATATGAACTCCTCCTTCAGAGTTAAACGTTACCCTTCCTTCCACTGGAAAGCCTTCCTGGCTTCTCAGACGGGGTCATTTCCAGGTTTGTACATTTTCATGTGGTTTTTCTTCCTTAAAACTATAGTAATTATAATTTTAAGTTTATGCAAATGCTCAACTCCTCTAGTTCACAGGGAACAAACATCCGTCTGTTTCTGTCCACCTCTGAACCCCTAGTGCATAGCAGGGGCTCAAAAATATATGAAGAATGAATGAGGGAGTGAATGAAGTATTATACCCAAGAGCACCTTCCCTTTAACTCTTCCAAGTGGTGCCTGCATACTCACGTTTTTGTCTCTTAGCAACTTCTGTAGCTGACATTTCCTCTTCTTCTGAAAATTGAGTTGATATGGTGTTGAAAAGAACAAATGTAAGGGATTGTGAGCTTCAAAGACCTGACTTCTATATTGCTCAATATCAGACTTCAAATATCAAAATGTATCTCTTAATCTCTGCTCTAATTATGAGACTGGAATTATTCATATTTAAACACAGACACACTTTTGAACAGTGCCATGTTCTGCCTTTACTACCAACAATATTCCAACCAAAAGTATATTATTTCCCCAGTGGGGATTATTTTAAATACACTAGACTTCATTTAAGCAGATGTTCCCTAAGGTTCCAATTCTGCTTACAAACATAAGCAAAATAAACTCCACCATCATTATGATTATTAGCTGGACAAAAGGAGTTAACAGAGAATGTTTAACAAAGAAAATAATTTATAAAAACCTATAGGATACTACTGCTGTAGAGAGTCAGATTACATTGCTATTTGTTATTATATAAAGAACATAACTTTTGGTTTTAATTTTAAAAATCTATTATGAAATTCAGTTGGGACATTAGGGTATCTGGAATGAGAAATGGTGAGAAGAAAATAGAAATCTGGATGGAACAGAAATTGAAATCCAATAACATTACCAAAGTTTATAAGCCCAAGTTGTAGAACCAGCTGATTTTCATTCAAATCCTGGATTTGTCATGACCCTTAGCATGGTGTCTTAAATGCCTGTGTCTCCAAATCCATACCCCTAAATCTGGTATAATTATAATAATACTGACCAACCTCAAAGAGATGTTAGGTAGCTTAGAAAACGTACAGTTACCATATAAAGGTCCAATATGACTATGGCTACCATTACTGCAGACATTCCACACCTATTTCAAACATCAAAGCCGAGACAAGCTCTAAGATGAATTAGGACAGAAACAGAGCCTCATTCTCTGCATGGCAAAATTCCATTCTGATGGTTCACCTTGTATAATCATGTTCTAAAAAGACAAACTGATATTTCAAAATAACCACCCCCGTCATTCGGTTTTCAGCTAGCACAACCTACAGACTAGGGGAAGCCAATCAGAGTTTCTCTTGGAATTTAGAGACAACTTCAGCATCTGTCTGGAGCTATAAAATCAGTCTGCGAGTAGCCATATTTAGTCATGGAGACAGAAAAGAAAAGAGAACTGGTCTGCAAAGAGAATGAGGACACAAAAGCCCACGGCAGAGTAGAGAGGAAAGATGAAACTGAGTCTTAATTGCCTTCCACTTTCTAGGCTCAGATTCTGTTGTGGGCTTGAGTGCAATCCTGTCCTTGGGCTTGGGAGAGATGCATTCATCCTCTTAATGTATCTTTCACTCCTACATTTGTAAATACAAGCTGGTTTCTGTTACTCACAGTCTAAAGAATTCTAACTAATCACCTATTTTAGTATCAGGTGGAGGGCTGAGAATAACAGACCCTCAGAGAATGTGGAACTGGCTTTCAGGAGAGGGTCAGGTTGATTTCTCAACCCAGAGAGAGAAATTGTTAATCTGTATCATGCAGCAGTGAAGTATTTGATTAAGTAATATGCGTTGGCTCTTGAGATTTAGGCTAAGTGCTTACCAGAAATGAAACATTAGTGGAAATAGTAGCAAATAACGATATATGTGAAAGTGTGCTGTTTGCACTCTGAGATGTTTAGTTTTAGCCCAGGATATGCTTCAGTCCTGCATTCGTCTGCAAGCAGATAAAGAAAATCTGGGTCAGTGATTAAAAACATTTGAGATCTAGGCAAAACAATTTACCATAAATCACATGAACTGCAGTTGGTGCATATACCAGGTACTATGGATAAGATTGAAGCAATGGTTTCAAAGTACAGAATCGAAATTTGAGGGATATGTATGTTAAACCTTACCACCTGCCTCCCCTTCCATGTCTTTCAAGCAGTCTTCTAACATTTGTTCCCAGAAGTAATAATCTTTTCATTTCACTGTAAGCCTCATTTCATCACTACATGGTCAGGAGGAAGGTACAGGACCCGGTCACGGTTAAGAAAGGCTCCTTCCTCATTCTACTGTTACCCATCCATGGTTTGTGGCCGAGGTCAATCAGCAGGGGATGGTGAGAACTGGTCACAACTCATAATCACAGGAAGGGAACTTTCATGGTAAAATAGGGTTTGGAGAGTGTCCTTATAGGCAGTGTCTTGTGGAAATGTTTTTCAGCAATTTCAGTTCCCCCAAATAAAGTCAAAAGACAGCCCAAGAAGTTTCAGGGCAGAGGCAATATAAAACTCTGAGGAACAGTTATCCATGATAACAAATAGTGCAGGAAGTATTATCCCCTTGGGTCACCCTCAGATCCAAGATCAAACAGCACTAGGAAGTAAGGGGTGCCCAAATACCTATGTGTATGTGCCTACCCACACCCACAAAGAGGAGCCTTCCTCATGCTCCTCCCAGGGGAGGCCTTGAAGAGCACTGCACAAGGAAAAGATCAAGATTGATTTCATCAAAGATTCATTCCGTTTTTTCCCCCACCATTTTTTTAAAAAAAATTTTATTGGAGTAGAGTTGATTTACAATGTTGTGTTAGTTTCAGGTGTACAGCAAAGTGAATCAGTTATACGTATACATATACCCATTCTTTTTCAGACTCTTTTCCCATATAGGTTATTACAGAATATTGAGTAGAGTTCCCTGTGCTACACAGCAGGTCCTTTTTAGTTATCTATTTTAAGTGTGTTGGCCACAATTAAGATTATAATTTCAGGTAGCAGTATATAAGAACAAACTGAAAATGAACTCGAGAAAGAATGAGTTTCACTTAGAGAAAACTAACCCATTAAAATGCCCCTCAGATGTTTTTGTCCAACAACATCCGCCTTTTGGGAAAACCATATTTTCCCTGTTCCTTTTGGATCTAATGGGTCTGAGAACCTCAGTACCTCTTCACTCTCCCCACAGCCACAGTGGTAAGCAAATGGCCTAGCCTTCCATGTTCAATATTAAAGCAAAAAAGAGAGAGAGAGAGGGCCAGGCTGCTCAAATCATCTACATAGGGCCAACCAGAGGTTGTCTCTAGAATCAAAATCCCAACATTTAAATTTTTTTAATCATAAAATATCTTGGCCGTACTAAAATGTATAAGGAATATTATAACAAGGATCCATGTAACCAATACAGCCCTTACATACCCCACCACAGGCCATCCTGTGATCTTGGAAAGTTAATCATTCTCCCCAGTTTTCATTCCCATGTCTGTCCTGATACTTGATTCTTTACTTATGTACATACCCCTAAATGATATATAGGATTATGTTGTAAAGTTTAAAATGATATCCATATATCATAATGCAATTAGAGAAGTTAGAAGCTGTCTTTCTGCTGAGATTGTTAAGCTGAGGTGGGGAAGGATGGCCTCTTCCTTTCCTAACTGAATGGATGAATGTGAAGAAAAAGGAAATTAAGCCAACTTATGAAGGACAAAAACTTTAAGCAGTTGGGAAGTGGAGGGAGAGGACATTTTAGTAAGATGATAGAGTCCTGGATATAGCTAACTACAAAACCATCAATCCAGCTCCTGTTTTAAACAGAATTTGAGTTGGATTTTGTCCCTTGCAACCCAAGGAGTCTTCATATATAAATTGGTATCTTAAAAAGGAATACTTCAGGTAACAAAATGTATGATGCAAATAGATTGAACTGCATTTTTTTTTAATAGACAATTGGCCATGGGTGGGCCCATGACCAAAACAATATCAATCGTGAGTCTTCCACTGGATTATATATTTGGATACTGGAGAAAAAACTGGGATAGCACACCGTGAATCTAATAGTGACCCATCTTCCCTAGACACGTGGAGAAAATCCCTCGGTAGTTGAGAACGTTAAGTTTACATACAGAGGGAAGCAGTGGAGGTAGAGGTACACATATTGGAAAATATTTTGAACTCTGAAATCTAGTTGAATCTAATCTAGAGTCAAGAATTTCCAAATTAATGATCTAATAACTTTCCCTTTTAGTTTTAAGTTAGTTTGAGTTGCTCCTGTCTTAAAAGTCCTGATCTATTCCCTATGGTATAGCTCTGTGTAAAGTAAAGACTATTACTTCAGGATTACTCTAATTATGGAGTAGTTAAGTGTTTGTTGTTAGGCACTGGTTGGTTGAATTGTGGATAGGATATCTTTGGATATATGGAAAGAAAGACATAGATGAGCTGAGAAGTCAAGAGTAGGACATGACATGTCTTTTTTGCAGTGCAGACAATTGCACTGCTGACAATAATCGTCCTTCCTCTGGGAACTTCCCAAGCATCGGGAGGGTGAGAGGGCAGCCATCTATAAATTGCATCAACTCCTGGATCCTAACAAGATCAGGAAGAGCTTACTGAAAAAACCTGGACAGATGACACTTTCTCTCTATTTAGAAATGATCTTGAGAATGAACTAGTTACTCGTGGCATGTGACTGGAACCACAACATGTAAACTCGGTGGCCGTGGCAATGCCATTTCGTCTTAAAGATGAGAAGCAGAGAAAGCCATTATGCAGAAATGGAAAAACCGATGCAGATGTGCAGAGATAAACAAGAGAAATGGAAGGAGATTTTCATGGCTCTCCTGGGCCTAATCCCATTGTCTTCTGAGGCTCAACGCCATTCCAGCCCCCTTATGTTGCTTCTCCACCTCTGCAAATTCAATTAACCTTCATTGTGTACTTGCCCAACCATTAGCTGGGTTCTGTTCATTTGCAACTGTATGTTTCAAAACAAAACAGCTGTGCCATTATAACAATAACTTTGATGGCTATGGTAATAGTAATGTTAACTAAAATTAATCAAGCATTTTTCATAACTTTATATGACATATTATTTAATCTTCTCTATAACCTTATGAGATAGATGTTATTATTTTCCCCAATTTAAATATGATAAAATGAATGTTAGCATATATTGTTACATCTTTCATTGAAAAATATTCAGGCAAGTTATTAGTATAAATTAAAGAATTAATAAATATTGGGTTCCTTTAAATAAACTGTGATATTATATTACACCTCCAACAGAAAAGGTGAGAAATTATCCCAGGAGTTCTTTTTTTCTTTCAGTTATTTTTTTGATAGTGGTTTTTCACTAGCATGGTATGATAGTTATTAAGAAGTAAATACTGACCATCAGGTGGCATTATGAGTCATTTTGACAGATACTATAATTTAATCCAAAAGTCCCCCAAAACAAACAAACAAAAATGATACCCCACTGATACTGATCCTATTTAAAGTTCTCATAGAAAACCTTGTGATTATGTTCAGAGAGATAACACATAGTGCATTGTGGCTTCAGGATCTGGCTTTGTTTTCCCCTGATATTTTTCTTAGTTGAAGCTCTGGTTTTAAATTTTAAACAAATGCTTACATGACTCAGACAATTTGATGTAACATGAAAGAGCAACTTTGACCCTACCTAAACAGAACCTCCGTGGCTGCCTAAATAAAATGTCTGAAAAAAAATTAACCATGGGAAGTCTTGCCTATGGCATGACTTATCATAATATAATTTAATATAAAGACAGAGTTTCAATCTAATATAACATCGTATCTTCTACCATACTGCGTACACTCTTATGTAGCACTCACTACATATTTTTGAGAAAATCAATGTGAGGTGGATCCAATTTTGAACTGTATCCAGGGATGACTTGTATATGACCCAGAATGATTTCATTTCAAAAACCTGCCACTGTCATAATTTCCTGTTGTTAATATTCCACAGATTACTGGAATGCATTTTCACTGCAAACATTTGTTTTCATGCCTGGCTCTCCATTAGATGGATTTTCTTAATATCAGAGACTGTGCCCTCCTTATTCACCTTCTTTCTTCAGTGCCTAGTACATTGTGAGCACTCAGTAAAAATGGGTGAAATATATCCAACATATGATTGATTATCCCAAGGTTCCAGGGCACTCAACACAAGGAGTACACAAGTAGTCTGGCCATCTGGTATGTCTCCTTATTGGTGTCATCTACAGACTTCTTAGACACCCAAGATTCCTTGAAGACTCTAACATCTGGTTAGCTCTCTGATTCCTGGTGAGTGCAGAATACACATAGGTCATCTTTCCAACACACCCTGGTTACTAGATTTTTGTTGATCCTGTTGTTAATCTCTCCTCCAATAATCTTAGCCTGCAACCCATCTCAGGAGCCATGCCCACGGTCATACCCTGGACTTGGCCATTACCAATAATGACACCCTCTCTGTGATGTTCATTTCAAATATCCCTCTCTGACCACCACCTTCATTCTTCTCATTGTTCCCACTAGACCTCTAATATCTAAAACCTTAACTCCATGGGCCTTCAATTCCTCAACTCTGACATCTTTTTACTCCTCTTTGCCTCCCTCATTCCTCATTCCTCTTCTACCTTACTTAGATTCAATGTTCATCACTAGGATCATTCCCTTACCTATACCCTCGATTCCCACAATGCTCTTTCCCTCCATTGTATTCTCCTAGCCAGGTTCCCAGTTCTGGGGGCATATAACTATCTCCTCTGCACATACACCCAAAGAGAGACTAGAGCTGGAGGAAAACCCACCACCATGCTGCCTGGTCCCAGTTCACATCTATGATCACTAACTTCCAGCAGCCCACCGCATGGCACCTCCCTTGTTCATTTCATTCTCCCACTGTTCCTCATGACTATTTCCCAGTTTCTCCTCTGTCCCCAAACCTCTAATGTCTCCTCCACCTTCCCACTCACAGCTGATGATTTTGTCCCTTATTTTACTGAGAAAGCTGAAGAAATCAGAAAAAAATGTCCTGATATTCCAGCCACCAAATATAAAACCTAAAAATGAAATTTTGCTTTCACCTTTGGGTGAGCTATTCTAACTCCTGGGAAAGGCCAATCCCCTCCACATGTGCACTAGATTCTGTTCCCTGTCACCCACTGGAAGACAGGATGTGGCTTCCTCTCTCCTGCTTCATACACTAATTGTCTCTATTGAATCTTTTCCATGAACATACGAACATGTTATAGTATTTCTCATCTAAAAGAAAATGAAAAAATTATAAAATCTAGTTCCTCAATTCTCTGCTCCTCTTTACGACAAAGTTTCTAAAAAAGTTTCAGGAATCTCTAATATTTGTGGTCTCATTCTTCTTTGAGTTCATTCCCATGAGGTCTTCCCACCCTCTCCCCACCCAAGTGATATGAACAGCTCTTTTCAAAAATATGTGTTTCATTCATATCGCCAAATCCAATGGTCAGTTATTGATTTGAACTTAACAGGATCTATCAGCAGCGTGTCACAGTTGATCACTCTGGCCTTCTTGAAACAGAACTCCGGACTCCATGCCCTTTGGCCTCCAAGACACCTCACTGACTGCTCCTTCTGAGTTTTCTTTGGTTATTTACCGTCATCTCTTGGATTATAAACACTGGTGTCCCTTAGCTTGTCCTTTGACCTCTTCTTTATCCATATGTATTCATTAGGTGATCCCTGATGAGCCTCCAACCCAGTCCTCTCTCTTGATCTGCAGAATCATTCATCAGATGCTCCCACTATATTTTAACTTGGAAGTATAATAACATCTAAAACTAACATATCCAAAGTTAAGTTTTGGTTAGGCTTGTCCTTCAAAAATGAACAAAACAAAACAATTCGCCCCACCAGCAATCTTCCCCAAATCAGTAAATAGTAATTCCATTCCTTTTTATTTCAGCAAAAAATATGGGTGCATGCTTGATTTCTCTTTTTATAATGTAATCTGCATTCAACCTACTAACAAATTCTATTAGATTGTCCTTCAAATTCCAAATCTCACCATTTATTATTATTCCACCCCTGCTTAATCCTGGTCATTTTTTCCTTGGACTATTGCAGAAACCTCCAAACTTGTTAACCTGCTTTCACCTTTGCTCCCACATTTGCTAAGCTTACATTCTGCTTTATTTAATAGGAGTACACAAGCAATAGCATGAACAAGATAGAAATTTCCAGGAGGTTCCACTGTCATCAGGCACCTGGCATCCTTCTATGTAACTGTTCCACTGCACTAATCTAAGAGGTCTGCTCCAGCTCGGGCATCTGTCTGCATTCTGAGAAGTGAGGGGAGAGAAAAACACAAGGAAGAGATCACTTTCATCCTTTAAGGAGTCTCAGTGGGAGTCTTCACATAAAATTTCTACTTATTATTAGCCAGAGCTTTGTCACTTGGCCATGCCTAACCACGAGAAGTGGGGAAGTATGGAGATGTTCTCATCAATGTGTTGAGTTAATCATCAGTGTTCTGTTACCAGAGAATAAGAAGAAAGTAAATACTGGGAAGGATCCAGCAGTTTCTGCCACACTTTCCCATTGTGTATCCTTCAGCACCTGCAGTTATTTTCAACAAGAATAACCATCCAGGCACCTAGTTGCTATGTGACTAGAAAGAGACTCTTACTTTAGTTCTTGGAAGAGCATCTTAGCTGTTCTCTTTACCTTTGCCCCATAATGTCTATTCTTACAGAGCAGCCAGAGTGAAATTTTAAAAATATGTTTAACATTATCATTCTTCATTATAAAACTGTCCAATGGCATATCATCCCACTCATCCAACATCCTTACAATAGCCTGCAAAGTCCTGCACAAATTTTCCTCTGGCTACATCTCTGACTTCATTGACTTTGAATTGCCCTCATGCTCACTGTTCTGCACATGTGGTCCTTGCTGCTGTTACTTACATATTTCACACATAGTCCTGCTGCAGGGTCTTTTCACTCACTGTTCCTTCTGGCTCCAGGATATCCTTTCCTCAGCTTTCTTATGGTTTATCAGACATGACCTTCCCCAACTGCTCTACACAAGAGAAACTCCCCCAGTCATTGTCTAGCCCGTTTCACCCTTTTAATTTTTATTCATCTACTGAAACCACCTGCCTTGGCCAGGCACGATGCTAACCACTTGCATGAGTTGTCTCACAACAGGAGGTCCTGATAAGGAACATGGTGCTGGCATGGAAAACTCACCAGGAGAATTCAGGAGGGGCTGAAAGGAGGGAGGAGATGCCAGCCCATAATATGTCCTACCAGCCTCCCAGAATCCTTTTGCTAGAATCCATCTTGGCTGAGAGAAGCACACACCACCAGGAAGGACCCTGCTTCAGAGCAAATCTGAGCCAAGCAAGATGATTGGCCAGAGACAACCCAGAAACTACCTCCATTATCATAAAACTTGAGATTGTGAGCCACGTGGCAGAGCAGTTCTCCTGGTCTCCCTTACCTTGCCGTTCTCCACCTGGGTGCCCCTTCTGAATAAAGTCTTTTGCTTTGTCAGCAGGTGTGACTTCTCAGACAACCCATTTCCAAGTTTTAGACAAGAGTCCAGTCTTGGACCTTGGAAGGGTTTTCCCTTCCTGCAACACTTACTCTATACATTTTTGTTTGTTTTTATGATTTTTGTGGTCTCTTCTTATCACCATGTAGTCTTTTCAAGGGTGAGGATTTCATCATATTTGTTCACAACTCTATCTAAAAGCATCAAGAATAGCATTTGACGCACAGAAGGCATTCAATATATAATAGCGAGTAAATTATATTTATTAATGCGAGTTGGGAAAAAGTTAACATCTAGAGTAGAAAATAACTTTTTGAGTTCATTAACTTTAGCTTTCTGTATCCCTTTATATGAATATTCATTTAATAATGGTTTTATAAGGGAGCAGTTTGCCACACCAAAATATGTCTCTTTGGCATGAGAATTAATTTAGGCTGTTTTTCAAAACAAGACTCAGGAAATTCTTCTCATTACCTCACCCTTAACTGCCTAAAAGGATTTAGACAAAGGGCACATTCCTAGAATAGAGCTATTACCAGAGATATCTGGAAAGAATATGGGCTGGGTGTGGTGGGGGAACTTGTCAAAGCCTAGAAATCAGAGTTCACTTTGCACCCTGTGAGCCCTGCTTAGCCCAGCAAACGTTTGTCTTTCCATCTCCATGTGAATATGCTTCCTCCCATTTGAAATCCCAACAATTTGCCACAACACCCTGGTTTGTCTTCAGATGAAGGTGGTATTTTAAGGTAAAGGTTTTAGTTCATTTTGGAGAGTAACTCAGTTTTCCTGAGTCTCTCCCATATATATATATGTTATTAAACTTTTATTTGATTTTCTGTAGCTAATCTGTCTCATGTCAATTTAATTCTTAGACCAGCCAGGAGAACTTAGAAGGGGAGAGGAAAATGTCTTTCTCCCTGACGGCTTCATAGGGAACATTAGAAGTGCTGCTACATAAATGCTCTTGATCATTCTGATCCCCTGGAGTGAAACATGACAATTAAATACATACGTCCCATATAAAATGTTCATGAAATTTAAATAGATTTTCCTTACCAAGGAGTTTTGCTCAAGGAAGAATCAAAGTTAATGAAGCATCTTAGAATTACACTTAAATAGTTACAAGACTCACTGAAGCCAAATTTTTCACAGTGAGTGAAGAGTTCTAGAGATTTTCATGTGTATGAATAAAGTGATTAGCTATTTCAACCTCTGATGATGAGGGTGTTGAAAGAGATCCTCTGATAATTTTCTATTGCTAGTATCCAAAATGTTCCAAGGTTTCTCCTTAGAAATAGATGTTTGGTTAAAAATGTTCCCTATATTTTTTCGAGTATCCATTCTGTAAGTTACTACTGTACTGAACTAACCTGACCATCTAATTCATTAACTTGGTTTATACTTTAATGCCTTAGTCTGGTTGGTCTTAAAGAAATTAGTTTTTTTAAGCTGAATTCAAATTTAAGAACAATTTTTCTTTTTGTCTTAGCTGTATGTGGATTGTGTTGCTTTACTTCCTAGAGATTTTGGATAGTTAATGAAAATATGTAAAATTTATTCATCGAGGACTTACTATTGAATCTTTATACCAGCTTAATGAAGTAGACATCATTAGCCTATTTTGAAGATGGATAACCTAAGATTCATACTATCTTTTCATATGCTTAAGATCTATTTGCATTTTCTTTCTTTCTTTTTTTTTTTTTTTGCGGTACGCAGGCCTCTCACTGTTGTGGCCTCTGTGCTCCGGACGCGCAAGGCTCAGCAGCCATGGCTCACAGGCCCAGCCGCTCCGTGGCATGTGGGATCTTCCCGGACCGGGGCACGAAACCCGTGGCCCCTGCATCGGCAGGCGGACTCTCAACCATTACGCCACCAGGGAAGCCCTATTTGCATTTTCTTATTCTGATAATTTTTAATCATACATTTTGTCCACTTTTCATTGGTTGATGATTATTTTATTAACTATTTGAAGGAGCTTTTTTCTAAGCTAGGGAAATTAAATCTTTGTCTGAAAGTTACAATTATGTTCTAGTTTGTCTTTATACTGATTTTTCTTAAGGGGATTTCAGCCATGCAGAAACTTTAAAAATTTTCACTTCTGAGTAGTCAAATTTGTCAATATATTATTTCATGGCTTCTCTCTCTGTTTTGTTTTGTTTTTGTATCATATTTGGAAAAAGCCTTCCTCATTCTGAGATTAAAAAAGAATTGTCCCCACATCAACTAAAATGACTACTTAAAAAAAAAACAGAAAATAACAAGTGTTAGGATGTGAAGAAACTGAAACTACAGTGCATATCTGATGAGAATACAAAATGATGCAGCTGCTATAGAAAACAGTATGGCAGTTCCTCAAAAAATTAAACAGAGAATTACCATAAGATCCAGCAATCTCATTTCTAGGTGTATACACAAAGGAACTGAAAGCAGGGATTTGAACAAAATTCAAGTAGTATTAGTCACAAGAGTCAAAAAGTGGAGAAAACTCAAATGTCTTTCAACAGATGAATGGGTAAACAAAATGTGGTATATACATACAATGGAATATTATTCAGCATAAAAATTGAGCAAAATTCTGGTACATGTTACAACGTGGATGAAATTTGAAAACACTGTGCTAAGTTAAATAAGCCAAGCACAAAAGGGCAAATATTATATGATTCTACTTGTTTGTGGTACCTAGATTAGCCAAATTCATAGAGACAGAAAGTAGAATAGTGGTTACTAGGATCTGGGGAAGGGAGGAATAGGAAGTTATTGTTTAGTGGGTACAGATTTTCAGTTTGGGATGATAAAAAAATTTCTGGACATGGATAGTGGCGTTGGCTTCACAATAATGTGAATGCACTTAATTCCACTAAATTGTACACTTAAAAATGGTTAAAATGGTAAAAATTTGTGTTATGTATATTGTACCATAATTTAAAAAACAATTATCCCATTATGTCATTTAATACTTTTGTAGTTTCACTTTGTGTTGGACCCTGGTTGCAAGAACCAGGTCAATTTTAAATAAGACAAGTTTATAGGAAGCCATTTATTTATCCAATTTTATGCTAGTTTGTTTATTATTAAAATGGAATTTATTTTTTAAATACTCATAAAAACCACATTATGGAGACTTTCCTGAAATGTATACTTAAGTAGAAGATAAAGTAAAACCTGCTTTTATTTGTTGTACTTCAAGAAGGGAAAAGGAGGAGATACTTTGCAGGCTCTTTTTTTTGCTAGGTATTATCAAAAATTAAAATTGGATAATCATACTAAAAGATAAGTCAGGGTCAGATTTTTATCTTCATAAGTTCTTCCCCTTTAGAAAATGTCAATTTAGTAACATCTCTGGTGTTATGGTTTTATTAACAGTACATTAACATCTAGTTAAAATGAATTTTTTTCAAAACTCATATGAGAATTTAAGGGTGACTTTTAATGTTTATTTTTTTCAAATAAATAAACTGTATTTCTCCAAAGACTACAACTTCCACTATAATGATGATTGTTTTCCCCCAGGAATTTCAACCAATATTTTTATATAAAATCCAAGGGTTCCATCTTATTTTAACTTAACACTCAGGGAGTGATACTAAAATTTTAGAAATTATTCTAAATACACACCTACTAACAGGACTATGTGCCATGTGGCTGTTGCAAAGTTATCATGTGTGAGAGTGGAAAGTGATAAATTCAGAGAGATTTCTGGGGCCAGGTTATGTAAGGCCCTGCACATTCTGGTGAAGCCTGTGGATTTTTATCCAGTGGGATACAGGGAGGCACTAGAGGGATTTTAGCAGAGGAGTAATTTATATGAAAGTGAAGGTTGGACTGCAGTGTTTGGAAGATTCTGCAGAAAGGTAAGGGCGGAAGCAGCTGGATCAGTTAGGTAGCTAAGTCAGTAGTCCAAACGAGGCATGAGGGTTATGTGGTCTAGGGTGGTGGCCCGAAAATTGTTGAGAAATGGTTGGATTTGAGGTATGTTTTGAAGTTGGAGTCAGGGGGATTTGTTCACAGATTGGCTATAACTTGTTAGAGAAAGAGAGGAGTCAAGGATGAGTCTGAGATTTTGGAATTAGGAAATCTATATTGGGAAGAAGTGGAAAATTAGATAGACACAATGAAGCAGAATAAAAGAGCATTTCAGTGCCAGATGGAGTCGTCTGGGCTTGCTCCTGTAAGCATTACAAAGTTGCTTTAAGATCTTGGGAAGGAGAGCAGCATGATGTAAGAGGTGCTGTTGGATCACCGGCTGCATTGTCTAGCTAGGCTGAGAGAAGGCTGACGAAGGCAGGACTAAGGAAACAGGACTGTGCTAGTTTCTGTCTGAGGCTGGTAAGACTGGTTCCTTCTCTTCCCCCTTTGGGAATGGAGGCCCTCACACCCAGTGGTTCCTTGTCTATCTGTCTATCAAATATGCCCTCCAGTTCCCAGTGGAATCTGTCAGAGTGAGAACATATTAGAATTAGTATGGTGGGTCACACAGCCCCCAGTCACAAAGGGAGTTCACATGCCTCCCATAAAACGTTCCTGGCAGTGCACTGAGCAAGTTTGTGGAAACTCAGCTCAGACTATCTGATTTTGCATTCTGGTTTTACTGCTTCCATTTACCCAACTTTGGGCAAATTATTTAACTTCCCCACATCTCAGTTTTCTCACTTGGGAAATAAGGTTAAAATAGTACTCAACTCATAGGGTCAAGGTGGGAACCAAATGAGCCTTACGTTTTAAAGCATTTGGACAGTAAACGTGAGCTGATTTTTTCTTTACCTTTCAAAAAAATCAATGTGGACTAATCCTTAGGATATGTTCTATAGTAATCTTGGTATGGATTGATTAGGATTTCCAGTAGACGAGAGTGAGAATATTATTTCAAGAGAAGAATAGCAGAATTTGATATCTCGATAAAGGAAATAAAAGTGTAAATGATGACGCTGAGTGACTGGGGAAGAGTGGTGTCCTAAACAAGTAATGAGGAAAGAACCCATATTTCAAAAGGGGAAGTTGGCAAATTCTTTTGGAAATGTATTTATTTAAATCAATATTTTTGGATAACCATATGATGCAAATTATACTTACAACAAAAAATGATTCTCTAATTGCCTGTCACAAAGTTTCTCTCTAGCTGTAATGCAGAGATTTATTGATTGGGGAGAAAAGAAGAACAAAATTCTCAAGGAGAATAAACTATGTGTGATCACTTCCAAATATAAATTTATGAGAAAGGAACAATTCACCATTATTATAAGGATGTGTTTCTATTTTAAAATGGTCAAATGCATTTCTCCTGGATTGAGTGTCTATTCTATTACCATGCAGATTTAAAAATTGTGTTTATGTTGACTGGGTGATGTTGTTATTGATCATATATGATTACATGATTTAATTTGTTGTGTGTTTTCAAATAACTATCAGCCAGGAATATTTTCATCTTCTTTAATGATAAGAAAAATATTTAGGACACAAAAGCTTTGATTTTCAAAAAAAAGTTGTCTAAGTAATTAATGTGACATTTAGGCATACTGAAAAGGGGTCTGAATTTCTGACATTAATATGCTTATTTATGATAACTATTCCTATACCTACTACTCATTTGAGGGCCTTTAATTCTTAGCATATGTGGTAGGAAGAATAATAATAACCTTCCAAAGATGTCCATGTTCTAATCGCCCAAACCTGAAAATATGCTACATTATATGACAAAGACGTATTAAGGTAGCAGATGGGATCGAGATTGATAATCTCCCCTTGAGATGGGGAGATTATCCTAGATTATTGTGTGTGTGGGTGAGGATGTAATCACAAGGGTTACGATAGATGTAAGGCAGAGAGAAAAGAGGGAGAAGCAGAGAGATGGCAATGTGAGAAAGACTAGACTGGCCATTGCTGGACTTGAAGATGGGAGTAGACCATGGACCAAGGAAAGTGGGTAGCTTCTAGAAGCTGGAAAAGGCAAGAAAACAGGATTCTCCGCTTAGAAACTCCAGGGCGAACACAGGCCTGCTGACACCTTGATTTTAGGCCAAAGAGACCCATTTTGGACTCCTGAGCTCCAAAACTTCAAGACAGTAAAGTTGTGTTGTTTTAAACCACTGAGCTTGGGGTAATTTGTTACAATAGCAATAGAAAACTAATGTAACACCTAAAAGAGATATTGCAAAATGTGTACAGAATAAAGTTTGAGAAAAAGTTTTGGACTTTCAGGAAGTTCAGGAGATGAGAATAATGGAGACAAATGTTTCAGTTCAGGATTTATACAACTCCTAATATCTTTCACCAAAGGAAGTGAAGTTATATTTTATACTCAAGTCTCAATTTAGCATCTATAGCATTTTCATTTTAACTTTATTCTCTGATCACTGTCTCATTCTATCTATAGAATTTTCACAGATTTTGGCACACCTATAGTAGTGAACATTAAATACAAAAACTTTAGAATAAAAAATGCTTTATAATACTCTTCTTTAACACATGAGTGGCATTCTTTTTAAAATTTACCAAACCTGTCATTAAATTCTACATAAAACATATAGTTGGGGAACTTCCCTGATTTGAATTTGATTCTATTCAGATGTATACTAGTTAGTTTTATAATCATTAGTCTATATTTCTAGCACTGTCCACAATTTACAATATTACTTTCAGCACATCACTTGCCCTCATCATATCTTAGATTCCACATTCACAAAGAAATAATTAGAGACACTTAACCCAAGAAGTGAAGTGATAGCTAATTAAATTGTGTCTGTAAAATATACATCTAATAACACCTTTCATCTGAGGATCCCAAAGCACAGTCTATAGATATTAATGAGTATTATTATCTCAAATTTACAAGGGGAAAAAAGGCAGAAGGGATTAACTAGACTAGAGAAAGCCATAAATTCCCCACTGGTGGGAGACTCTCATGGCTGTACTTGCTGTACTTCTATCTGCTTACCAGCATTTTAACCTCTATTTGATATCAATAGGAAATAGATACATAATCAATAAATTATAATATTATTTATGAATGTAATATATAATATATTACTAATAGAATCAATACTATCCCAAGTCCTAAAACATATAGAAAATGCTCAAGAGAGCCTAGCCTGTGTTTAACAGTCTGTGGAAAGGCTACTCATCTGTGTAACATTTCCAGGATTATTGCTGTCAGACCTAAGTGTATCATAAAGAGAAAGGAGATTTTAATATTTGTGTCATCAGTCACATTAGCTTTGCTAAAATTGTGGAGGGCTCTCACAACAGACAATGCATGGATTATATATAACAATTAAAACTCCTTATAAGTACTGTAATTAATTTAAGAGAACTTTGGCTATTGCATAAACGCTGCTCCTATTATCTTTTGCTTTGTTGTCTACAGTTAATAATACTGCATTGGACACTTAAAAATTTAAGAAGGTAGATCTCATGTTAAGTGCTTTCATTAATAATAATAATAATAATTATAATGAAAGAGGTGTTCACAAGTTTTTGGATTACCCAAATCAAGTTTAATACAGCTTCAACTACCTCTATCAACATTTTTCCAGGAGCTCCTTCTCCATCCCTAAGTTTATACAAACGCCTATGCAAGCTCATATGCTTATTTGGTTCAGAAAAAAATTCCACAGCTTTCACAGCAACCTCAGTTCCTAATGGAAGTAGAATATCTTGGTGGGCTCTGGTCTGCTGTTTCTGTCTGATGCTGAAGTAACATCCAATGTGGGGTCTTTCCCAGCTTCCTTTCCAAAACAGAGGAACCTGTTCAGCAGGACAGCTCCACTTGTGACTCTTTTCCCTCAGGTCCAAGTTCTATCATGGGGGCCCCTTGCTTGGGCTCTCAGGCTGTGCTGCTTACTTAGTGTCCCCCTCCTCCCCTCTCCACCATATCCTTGGTGCTCACAGCTACCCAGGAAGCTGTGCTTTTTTTTCTTTTTTTTTCAGATCTTGATTCCTAAGAAAGAGACTTCAAATAAGATTTCTCAGGCTCCTGTACCTCTCACAAAACTTTCAGTCCTAAAACTCTCCCCTGTCCCTGTGTGGGTATCCCCTCTTCTTACGATTTTTCCCACATACACACCGCATCTCTAAATGCAAAGCTGCCATAACTTTCTCCTTCTGGGATGCCTACCTGCTCCAAAGGTCATAAAGATTTGCCATCGGTGTTTCAATCCCCATTTGCAATTTCATCACAGTCATGAAACACAAAAGTCTCTTTTTCCCTGAAATCTTCATGTGAAGAAGGAGAATCTATATTTTACAAATAAGATCTGTCTGCCCTCTTGAGAAGGTAAAGGAGAATAACTGTTATTCCTTCTTGAAGGGCACATAACAATGAAAAGTAAAACCAAGCTAATTTTTCAATAGTTCATTACATGAACTTGCTATGTTAAATCTACAATGAATCACCATGCTCTAATAGTCTTATACAGTGTCTGTGGAGTTCTGGTCTTGCATAGTGACACACCTGTTTTCAGGTGCCACTTCTGTTACGAAACTCAGGTTCAGAGGCTCATTGCTCAAGAATCCAATGCTGAGATACAAGTGTTGGGTAAAAAGGTTTACTGAGAAAACTAGCAATCCTGGGGTGAAGGTGGACTCATGTCCCAAAGAACCAACTCCCCATTGCCAATCAAGGGGCAAGAACTTTTAAAGGGGAGTTTCAGGGGTGTATAGGTGGAGGGAGGGGGATACTTGCAGAAACAGTACAGTCAATTCTGACAATCATCTTGAAATTAGTCATGCAGTGGTCTGACCACTGTCATCTTGATTGTTTTAAGTACAGTTAATATTCAGTTCCATGATTGGTTTGTTACAATTTCTTTGAGGCCAGTTCTTGGAATTGTGGCAGCTTACGTCAAGGCTACAGTTTGGTCATCATGTAGTTAACCTCCTCCACCTGGCGGGGACTTCAGTATCTACCAAACAGCTCAAAGGACATGGCTCAAAATATTAGCTCTAGCCCTTGAGGAGGAACTAAAGGTCCTTGACATTTCTTAATGACTAAACTATTATGATTTGGTCTTGTTTGACTATTTTCCTCTGTTTCTGCATTTTCTCACTTCTCTGATTAAACTTATTCTTTGGGTAAAGTTTTTCTACATACAAGAGGCAGGTGGAGGACATGGGGCATGGGGGTCTCTCATGGGAAGATTGCTCCATTACACCTCTACCAGGAAGTGAATCACCCAGCCAAAGGGAGATTAGGGTTTCTTTTGTGCTGTATCCTCCTTATCCTACATTGTGGAATACAACTCATGGGCCTTCTTCTCAGAGATACGGAGAGCTGCAGTAACACATAGCATGTGTCAGATTTTGGAGAGGTAGAAAGACTTGTGAAGAAACCTGTTAATGAGCACTAATACTTTGACTAAGTCTATTTTATAATTTAGACATAAAGGTCTGAAAAGAAAGAGGTGACATACCTTGAAAGGCCCAAGTGGCATAGAACAAGAATTACATGAGACATCTGGAAAAGGGAATTGTGTTGGATGTGGCTATTACTTTAGGTGAGACTTTTCTTAAGCTTTACTATAAGGAAGCACTAGAGATTGAAAACATAACCATTCTTTATTCAGTAGAATTTACTATACGTGTATAAGCTTCTCCTTACCAACTAGTGGAAATAAGCAAGGGTCCATTAATACTACTTTGAAAATAGTGTAGCCTCCAGCTATGTGAGAGCAGGGTCTCAATTCCACCTTTTAAGTCTCTCAAAGTTATTCCTGGGAGTTCCTGGAGTGGTCCCAGAGGGTAGCTCACATTCTTCTCAGTCATTTTTGTTGAATCTTTTTGTGATGTGTGTAAGGTCCTAAGTTAACAAATTGGCTATCTAAAATGGATGTACCCTATCTGTCCACAAGAGTCAAGATGCAGGTCATTAGAGTGTGCAAACCAGTAAACAGCATCTCTCATGGGAGTCTGTCCTAATGAATATTATTTTTTTGTTTGTTTCATATATTTTGTGTGTGACCTGTTAACATCTGTTTTGTGAATATTTGTAAATATTTTCCTGTAAAAGATGTCCTATATTTTTTATTCAATTTTACTTCACCAACTCATTTGATAAATATTTCTTGAACACCTTCTATGTGCAAAACTTGGGCTAAGTAGATGCATTTATGAATAAGGTATAATCTCTGCTCTGTACTCTAATGGGAAATGAGTACAGACAATGATAATTAAAATAAAAAGATATAGGAGAAAGTCGATATGAGAGATATAAATAAATAATTTGTACTTCAGAGGAGGAAAGTACTAGTGTTTGTTGGTGTCTCCAATAAGTCTTCAAAGAGAAAGTGGCCTTAAGTTGAGGCTTAACACATGAACATCATGTTTTAAGATAAACTTTATGAATTTATTCTATATTAAAACTGTTTATTTCATATAAATTAGAAAAAAAAATCATTTCAAATAGAAGGGAATAAAACTGCCTATAAGCCAGTCAGTCAAAAGTAATTTTGTAATTGTAGAAAATTAAATTATTGGCCACAATTTTTTATCCCCTCCATTTAATACTGTCAATAGTTAATAGTTTCTTTGCTATGCTTTCAGACCATACTGTAAATGTTATTTTGTAATCTGATTTTATCACTCAATATATTGTGATCAACTTTCTATTCTTTTGCATCATTTTAATGTCTGAATAGCTTTTTTAGCCAGTTCCCCAAAGTAAAAATCTGTATTTGTTAGTTTTAGATTTGGCTGCAAATGAGAGAAAACCAAGCCTAAGAGAAGATTAAACATGGCAGAATTTTTTTCTTACATGCATGAAAGAACTTCTGAGCTGAGATGAAGCCACATGATGTAGGATCCCAGACCCTATCTGTTTCTCAAGTTTCAGGAGGATGGAGTAAAGTTAAGCAAAAGGAAGAACTTTCCCATACACTGCACATTACTATTCTTATTTATATCCAAAGCGTAGAACTTTTTTACATGTCCATGTCTACTTACAAGAGAATCTGAGAAAAGTAGCCTTCAACTCAGGCAACTGAGACCCAGCAAAAAACTAAGGGTTCCATTTTCAAGGAAGAAATGGAGAAAAAAATACCCCACTATAATTGATATTCTCTGTGATTGACACCCATTTTGTTTTCAGTCTTTTAATATCATAAATAACGTTGTGATTAAATTTATAGTTCTTTTGACAGGCAGAAAAGGAGAGGATATTAGATAGAGAATGAAGTGTATTTAGAAAAACTTAGGGACTAGTTTATGAACAAGTAATATAATTTTGTAATAGTGTAAAAGACGAATAGGGGAATAGATGGAAATAAAACTTGTTTTCCAAAGGTATATTTGATCTTGTGTATCTAGAAAGAGAAAAATCCTGAGTTCCAAGATCAATGATATTAGACCCTCATTTTCAGTTGGTTATCTAATCAGCATATGAAGCATTTATGTTTAATAAGTGAACTGGTTAAGGCAACCAATGAAGCCATCTTTGAGCATTTAACCCCCTCTAGGCTTTTATCAGAAGGCAAAATTTTTTTCTTTTTCACATTAAAATAGAAAATCTTTCTGGAATAAGTAGTTTAAAATGTGTATGAAAAATATTCTATATTTTTATATATAGTTTACATTACTTGTTATAATAATAGAAATAATAACTTACATTTCTAGAGATCTCTACAGTTGACATAAGATTTTTGCATAAATTATTGCCAAAATGAGCAAAAATATATTATTTTTTACACATGAGGGAATAAAATCTCAAGAAATATTAAATACCTTGCCAAGGATCACACAGCTAATTAGAGTAAAGGACTGGAATTTGGGCTAAAACCTAGGACTTCTGATTTACATAACATCATATTATATTGCTCCTCTGGCCAGAAACCATAAATGCTTAATTTGAATGTAACTGGATTTAATATGACTCACTTGATGAGGAATAAGTAGCAGATCCTTAGTTAGAAATTAATAATAGTTTAAAATTTTTACACCAAACTGTATTAATATCTTAATAGTATTAATACTACTCAATTTGCCACTACTATTTTTGTGAAATGATCTTAAATTAAAAAGCTAGATAATCAGTATCTCCTGATAAGAAGTATTATCCCTTTACTATTTCCTTAACATATATGGCCAAATCATGTTGTGCCTTGGTTAAAAAACAAACAAAAAAACCCAAAACAACCAAAAAACTCTTAGGTGACCAAACACTTAGTCCAGAAAGCTGTGCTGAACCATTCTTTATTTCAAGATCAAAACCTTGTGATCCATGGAGAGTCCAGGTTAAGTGGGAATCTGGAGGTGATGCTCATTCCACTAACAGCCTTTGTTATGATACTTGGAGTAGTAGTTTGTTTGAATGTCCCTTTTTAGATCTTTTGGGAAGGCTTTTTGTAGTGACACTTCCTCTCCTCCCACATAAATAACCTTGCTGACCTCCACACACTTGCTGTTCTCTGGACCTAGTGCAGATCTTTCACTTGGAATGTAAACTATTCAGTTCCTTTAAACTTTACCCCAAGGGGGTGGAAGGGTCTGTGAATATGTCTGATGAATGCCAGATACAAAAGAAAGTAACTTCAGAGTGAAGCTCAATAAAACCAGGCCTTTCATCTCAGTGAGAAGGCAAGCTTCTCACCCAATGATTTTATCCTAAAGTAGTCAGTTTATCGTTCTGGATTTTATTTGAATTATAAAAGTCTGTCAATTACCCTAAATTATGGGTGTGGCCCTTACCCATGTACTTCAAAAAAATAGCCTCAATTAGCTTCTGTGATTCCATCAGCAATACTACAGTTTCCTGAAGAAAACCTGAATTTTCTTTGATCTCTCTTTCCTCCTTGCTGCTCAGAGGAATTAACAGAAAATCTAGGGAGTCAACATAAGTAAAAACAACTAAAATACAATGTGATAAATACAGCTCTTGGACTATGCTCAGAATGCTACAGAAATGTAATAGAGAAAATAATGAATTGGGAGGAAGTCAGGGAAATTTCAGAGGAGGTGATGGTGGAACAAGATCTTGGAGATAATATGATTCCATCCAGCAGAGAAGAGAAGAAAGTGACTCTAGGAGATTGGTCTCAATGACTGAAAATTGTGCAGGTGGGACACTATTTAACATGTTCCTGGAATCTTGAGGGAATGGATTGTAGCCAGAACATAAGTGTGTATATATATATATATGTTGGGGGTAGGGGTGGGGGCACAGGAGCAACTGAAGATGAGGCTGGAATACTCTTTCAAATTTTCATTTATTTATAATATTTATAATAACCTTTATAATATAATATATAATACAATATTATATAATCTTTATAGTATTAAAGATTAATGTTATTGCTAATTCAAAATAACTTTCTTTTGTGTTTATAAAAGCACGGCATATTCATTGTGGAAAACTTCATGATCTGGCCGCTGGACCCATAGCAGCCCCTTCCTTATACTGCTGGACCATAAATTGGATCATCCTCAATCCATTCTGCACACTGTCCCCTGACCAGCTACGCTAATGAGAATTCTTCCTGGCACACTCCTAATTAACGTTACAGACAGGGTGGATGCAGTGGGGCCATGTAGACTTAGCTAATGTAGTGACTCCCAACCCTGTGACTTCCTAAAAATATCAATACCCATGGGCTTTACCACTAGTTTCTGGTGAATTGATCTGTGCTGGGGTTCTGTTGTCAGTGGAGCTTTAAACAACTGTCAGGTGATACTAATGTGAAGACTGGAAGAAAATCTCTGAGTTAATAGCTAGCCTCACAAACGACCGATCATCCACGTTTCACTTGAATATTTCCATCTTCATGAAGCAGGCTAAGCTATTTGCAGCCAACTCTATAAAATATTTCTTATGTAAAGCTAAAACTGGCTTTTATTTATCTTTAACCCACAGAACTAGTTCTGTGCTGTGACACTACAAAGAATACGTTTATCCTTTTCCACATGACAGCCTGTTAATTACTTGAACATTTGCTAACATGGCCTTCTTGAGTGTTCTTTTTCCTCAAGCTAAGCATACAAAATTTTTTTAAATGTAAAACTGATGTTTTGCTGTTAGCTTAGGCCATCCCTAGCTGGACAGAGAGCTTGTTACGTTCCATAGATCAGATAGATTTACATTTCTGAATGCCTTGCATTCCTGAAAGACATAGTTTACAGACTCAGGTTCAGATGATGCTGCAAGCCAGAAAATTCCTTTTTTTTGTTATCAAACATAGGAATGCCTGGCCTATATCAGAATGACTGAAACATTATCCAACTAGATTTTTTTTTTTACTTTAAATGATCATTTGAAGAGTAAATACAGACGAGATTCACTATAATATACTATACTATTAGCTGTAGGAAATACAAAATATTTTATGCTTTGTATTATAGTAAAAATACTTTAAATATTTTTCTTTTTATTTTGGGACCCCAGTTATTTTGAAAGCTGGATTCCCTTGCGTTTTGCTATACGGTCATAAGAAGAAGAAAAAAACCTTCACTCATCTATCAAAAAATGTCTATGAGCTTTTTCTTTGATGATATATAGACCTTTCTATTGTTCAGTGACAAAGATTTCTAGTCTCTCAGTTACTATGTTTACTCATTTGTGGAGATGCCCTCCTACTTCAACTGTGGTCTGCTTAGTGAGGAATTGAATGGAACCCTCAATTCCCTTGCTCCAGAGAAAGTGTCTGACTTAATTATGTAGGCTGGATCTTTGATAACCCATTTAAAATGTCAGCTGTGAGGACAGCCCTACAGATTATGACCACACATCTCTCTTCTGGTTGACATTGGCTCATTAATCATAACCCAGCCTATTATCAATTATCCACAGAAAAAAGCCCAAGGGCTGGCAGATATTCAGGATCATCTATAATTAGGTCCCAATTTAACCTTTCTCCCTTTATTACCCATATCTCCCTAAAATGGAGTCCTTATTACATCAGTGTACTCACTGTCTCTCTAAATAATGTCACAGATATTTCTGTCTGCACAACTATACCATTCTCCCTGCAATGCAATGAAGCCTCCTGCCATTCACAGAATCCTTTCTGCCTATACGTAGTCTACTCAACATTTAAATATCAGCACAAGACCTGTCTCTTCCGTGAAAATGTCCCAAAATGCTGAAGTTCCCAAACCTTATAGTTCCTTTGAACACCTGTTGCCTTTATTGCCTATAATGGCAGTTGTAATAGCAACAAAAATAATAATCATATATATAATAAGGCCGTATATGACAAACCAAGAGCCAACATCGTTCTCAATGGTGAAAAACTGAAACCATTTCCTCTAAGATCAGGAACAAGACAAGGTTTCCTACTCTCACTACTATTATTCAACAGAATTTTGATAGCCACATCTATCAGAGAAGATAGCCACAGAGAAGATAGCCACAGCAATCAGAGAAGAAAAAGAAATAAAAAGAATCCAAATAGGAAAAGAAGAAGTAAAAATGTCACTGTTTGCAGATGACATGATACTAAACATAGAGAATCCTAAAGATGCTACCAGAAACCTACTACAGCTAATTAATGAATTTGATAGAGTAGCAGGATACAAAATTAATACATAGAAGTCTCTTGCATTCCTATACACTAATGATGAAAAATCTGAAAGAGAAACTAAGGAAACACTCCCATTTACCATTGCAACAAAAAGAATAAAATACCTAGGAATAAACCTACCTAAGGAGACAAAAGACCTGTATGCAGAAAACTATGCAGAAAACTATAAGACACTGATGAAAGAAATCAAAGATGATACAAACAGATGGAGAGATATGCCATGTTCTTGTATTGGAAGAATCAACATTGTGAAAATGACTATACTACCCAAAGGAATCTACAGATTCAATGCAATTCCTATCAAACTATGGATTTCATTCTTCATAGAACTAAGACAAAACATTTCACAATTTGTATGGCAACACAAAAGACCCCGAATAGCCAAAGCATTCATCAGAAAGGAAAACAGAGTTGGAGGAATCAGGCTCCCTGACTTCAGACTATACTACAAAGCTACAGTAATCAAGACAGTATGGTACTGGCACAAAAACAGAAATATAGATCAATGGAAGAAGATGGAAATCCCAGAGATAAACGCATGCACCTATGGTCAACTAATCTATGACAAATGAGGCAAGGATATACAATGGAGAAAAGACAGTCTCTTCAATAAATGGTGCTGGGAAAACTGGACAGATACATGTGAAAGAATGAAATTAGAACACACCACAACACCATACACAAAAATGGATTAAAGACCTAAATGTAAGGCCAATCACTATAAAACTTTTAGAGGAAAGCATAGGAAAAACACTCTTTGACATAAACCACAGTAAGATATTTCTTGACCCCCCTTCTAGAGAAATGGAAAAAAGAACAAAAATAAACAAATGGGACCTAATGAAACTTAAAAGCTTTTGCACAGCAAAGAAAACCATAAACAAGATGAAAAAACAACCCTCAGAATGGGAGAAAATATTTGTAAATGAAGCAACTGACAAAGGATTAATCTCCAAAATATACAAGCAGCTCATGAAGCTCAATATCAAAAGAAACAAACAACCCAATCCAAAAACATTTAGAAGAACTAAATAGACCTTTTTCCAAAGAAGATATACAGATTGCCAACAAACACATGAAAGGATGCCCAACATCACTAATCATTAGAGAAATACAAATCAAACCTACAATGAGCTATCACCTCACACTGGTTAGAATGACCGTCATCAAAGAATCTACAAAGAATAAATGCTGGAGAAGGTGTGGAGACAAAGGAACCCTCTTGTACTGTTAGTGGGAGTGTAAATTGATACAGCCACTATGGAGAACAATATGGAGGTTCCTTAAAATCTAAAACTAGAACTATCACATGACTCTGCAATCCCACTACTGGGCATATACCCTGAGAAAACCATAATTCAAAAAGAGACATGTACCACAATGTTCATTGCAGCACCATTTACAATAGCCAGGACATGGAAGCAACTGAAGTGTCCATTGACAGATGAATGGATAAAGAAGATGTAGCACATATATACAATAGAATATTACTCAGCCATAAAAAAGAAGCAAAATTGAGTTATTTGAAGTGAGATGGATGGACCTAGAGTCTGTCATACAGAGTGAAGTAAATCAGAAAGAGAAAAACAAAGACTGTATGCTAACACATATATATGGAATCTGAAAAAGAAAAATGGTTCTCACAAACCTAGTGGCAGGACAGGAATAAAGATGCAGATGTAGAGAATTGACTTGAGGACACAGGGAGGGGGAAGGGTAAGCTGGGATGAAGAGAGAGAGTCATATTGACATATACATACCACCAAATGTAAAATAGATAGCTAGTGGGAAGCAGCTGCATAGCACAGGGAGATCAGCTTGGTGCTTTGTGACCACCTAAAGGGGTGGCATAGGGAGGGTGGAAATGAGACACAAGGGGGAGGGGATATGGGGATATATGTATGCATATAGCTGATTCACTTTGTTATACAGCAGAAACTAACACAACACTATAAAACAATTATACTGCAATAAAGATGTTAAAAATAATAATCATCATCATCACTGTTTAATAAGTTACCATTTTACTGAGCACTCTTCTGGGCAATTCATATATATTGTTAACCCTGAGGGTAGATCTTATTTTACCTGTTTTACAGAAGAGGAAACTGGGACTCAAACGGGTTAAGCAACTTGCCCCATATGACAAAGCTACTAAGGAGTGGAATTAGGATCAATTTCTGGTCTACCTGACTCTATCATATCAGGTCACCTTACTTCTATGTCTGCTTGGCCCTGAATCATGCACTGGCTGGTATTATTATTTAATTTTGCTATACTTGAGAAACATTATATTTAACTTGTAAAATAATAATTTAGAGTAAATCAGCATCATGTTAATACTTACGTATGAAGTGTAACTATACAAAACTCAACACTATTTTAAAAGCCTGAAACAACCTGAGGGGCACTGTCTCATTTGCTACCCCAAAGTCAAGTCACACCTCTATTCCTAGTCAACGATCTCCTTTCCTTTGTTAGAATTTAATTACATCCATTCTAATTAAGGGATTGCATCCAGATGAAATCTACACCCTTTAGAAAGTGAGAATTGGCACACATATGTGGATGGTGAGTTTCCCATAATTCTTAGATGACTTCCTAAGGAATTAATTCTCTTTCCAGTGCCTTCTCTGAATGGTTGGCTCTATCTCCCGTAGTTCCCACGTTACCCTCCTGCTTGCCTGTGACCAAACCTCTACCTGCCTCTAGCAGCTTTGCCTTCCCCAAGTACAGTTCGATGAACCAGGGTCTCCAATTGTGGTTCTGTGTCATGTTCACCCAGAGCTCTGCTCTTCTTTCAAGGTTGTGGTCAAAATGCGTGGTAATGAGCGCCGCTTCCCCAGGCCCCTCTGCCTCACTGCCTAACCTGCTTGCACTGTGTTAGAAGCCAGTCCAAAAGAGTGCTTGATCCAAACTGTGACCTGAATGCTAGCCTTTCCAGTACCATAAAGGTATTTCTGGCAGCAGGACTTTTCCATCCTTTTAAATCAAACAAGATTTAGTATCTGCGGGGGATTGGTTCCAGGACCTGCCATGGATACCTAAATTCACGGGTGCTCTAGTCCATTGTGGGCATTCTGTATCCGCGGATTCTGCACCTTCTGTGCTTGGTTGAATCTGCAGATTGGGAACCTGTGGATACGGAGGGCAGACTGTATCCATCCCCAGCCAAGGATACACCTGCAATAACTTAGTCTTAGGACTTTTGATAATAAACAGAGAAACAAGAACCAATCTCAGCAATATTGGTGATGTGAAGGAAGCGGTAGAAAGGCACCAAGGCAAGACCTGGCTTCAGTGTTGGAACTTTCCTGCTTTAATACTGTGCAAAATGTACAGTAGGATAGAATCTTTCTTCTCAATCCCTTATCAAGTAAGACAGAGTAGAAGATATTGGTCTTTATAATTATATATAAAAATTATATGTAAATATATATACACCTAGTAATTTTCCAGTGGTTTCTAAATTACACGAAGGTCTAGCCTCTCTTATTTGAAATATTTCGTGCACTTAAAATAAGTACTTAGCTAATCCTCAAGCACTCTTTTTAGGCAGTGCCATATTATTAACCTCATTTTAACAAAGACAGACTTTACTGGCTTATCCTTTAGTCCTACAGAAAGACCAGGGAGAACAGCAGAATTAAAAGAACTTAAACATAATCTTTATAGTCATGATGGTTTTTCTGAATAAATTATAGATATAAATCTTTTGTTAAATCATGGTAGGTCAATACTTGGAGAGAATTTACCTCTGCATGTGAAATCAAAGGACTGCTTGAATGAAGTAGCATTGCCAAGTATTAAGTTTGCCGTTATAGGTCCCTGTAATGATCCATTGACCTCTTCTTCCAGAATAATATATTTCCAGAATATAATGACACATTTTAACTCAAATGAACTTTTATATCTTCTTATAAGCCATGGTTACTTTTATTGTTATCCACAATTTTAAGGAAGGTGTATCAATTTTTCTGAGACTAATATTATTACTTTCAATTATTGTATATATTTAAAAGAAAAAAAAATATGGTCCTTCAAGCCCAATCAATCACTGATTACTATAACGTTCCTCTTAGGAACATACATTTTAAAAGTGAGCCTTATTCATATGAACTATGTGTAATACATATGAGATATATTTTCTTCAGGAACATTCAGCAATGAAGGAAAAAACCTTTTGACTAAATGAGTTTAGAAATAACCCTGCCTGCCTGATTCATTATGGAACATTAGTATGAGTCATAAGTACCAAAGCTCAGTTACACATTTGTGACATCATGATAGCATATGACTATGCTGACAGGCTTAGCTTCTTAAGCTTTAATTTCATAATTAACTTTTTCAAGGTAGGAAGGATCTGGCATCAGTGGTTACAAAGCTTTCAGCAAAACCCTGTAATATATGAAATATTTTATAAAAGACTTAGAGTCTGCTTAGTGTAGGTCATATAAGTTAATGTTGAAGGGACTATAATTTTACTTTTAGGATTGAGATTATGATGAAACGTGGCCTTTCTAGCTCTTATGCCAGTTTTGTTTCATGACGGCTGATGTTCCAAAAAAGGGTTACATCCTAGTTATTTTCTATTTGGAAAATTCAAATACCTCCGGTGGTACCAATAAAAAAAAGAAAGTGTCAAAATTTCATCTACACTGCATGCCCCCCACAAATACTCTCCATTTGGTCGATTGACGAACATAGGAAGACAGTTGGCATATTTTTTCATTAAGTTGAATGCATTTGACTGACAGGTGAAGTAATTCTGCTTGTTTACAGTACATGACTTTGGATTTCCTGGAAAGACATATTTTACTGAATAAATAAATTGATAAATTAATATTTTAATGATTTTAAGTTGTATTTAATACTATTTAGCATTACTTCTAATTGATTTTATCTTCCTCAATCACTCTGATCAACTTTCTGCACCAATAGAGGGAAATGATGACATGGATAATCTGAAACAAGAGATAATTTTTTTTTTTTTTTTTTTTTTTTTTTTTTGCGATACGCGGGCCTCTCACCATTGTGGCCTCTCCCATTGCGGAG
Organism: Delphinus delphis; assembly: GCF_949987515.2. Classification (NCBI taxonomy): domain Eukaryota; kingdom Metazoa; phylum Chordata; class Mammalia; order Artiodactyla; family Delphinidae; genus Delphinus; species Delphinus delphis. Next base: position 42,344,532 of record NC_082692.2, on the reverse strand, counting down.
CACAGGCTCCGGACGCGCAGGCTCAGCGGCCATGGCTCACGGGCCCAGCTGCTCCGCGGCATGTGGGATCCTCCCAGACTGGGGCATGAACCCGTGTCCCCTGCATTGGCAGGTGGACTCTCAACCACTGTGCCACGAGGGAAGCCCCAAGAGATAATTTTTAAATATAAATATGTTTATATATTGGTGTTTAATTCTGAAGCTGAAGAATAGTCTTATCTCATATTCTGCTCCATTGTAAATCTGTAAGAATGCAGATCCTGTCTTGTTTGACTATATCTCAAGGATATAGCTCAGTGTCTGGCATATAGTAGATATTTCAAAGTATATATTGAGCAAAAAAAATAAATTCCCTGTAATTGTGAACAGCCACACTAGCAAGGCCCATGTTGTCAGAGCAGGAAAGGAGTCCATCCCAAGTTCTTCAGCTACCAGAGCCTCCATGGTTCACCGCATGCTAGAAACTGAGTAGGAAGTATTAGAATGTAATTCCTTTTGTTATGTGCTTGTTTTGAATATTTTACTTTTAATTTGCAATGAGAGATGAGACAAGTATCAACAGACTCCTAGGTTCCCATTGCCTACCCAGTTCCCTACATTTTACAGCAGTAATGCTTACATTGCATGTCAATTTTCCGAGGAAAGTTTTAGGTTAAGTCTTTTTCACTTTCACTGGCAAAAGTTTCCTACTTTGGAAGATCTATTATTTGTTGCACCTCTCTGTGAACCTGAACATGATCCACATTCTCTAAGAATAAAGATAATTGACTTATTGACTCATAATAAACTCCCATGGCACTGGCACCAAGTCAATGTCACCTTTTCATCATCTTTCGTGTATTCTTTGTCTATGTCAGATGTACGTCTAGTGCTCACAAATTATGTGTAATCCTCTGTTCTAGACACAATCAGTGAATGATAAGCAACAGGGTAATCGAACAATGTTATGATATTTATTGGATTTCATTTTTACACATAAAACCCTCTACCTGTTGAGAAATTAAACTGTATATGTGGTTTTAGTGGTTCACTGTGACATCACGGTTCAGTCACCTGGAGATGATTTGTTTTGTAATTTATTCATACATGAGCAGGAGTCCTGTTTTCCACCCAGGAGAAAAGGAATCCATGGTACCATTTGGCTAAAGTAGGGTTCTAGCCTTGCTTCTGTGAGAGTCACTTTCTCCTGATCAGCAGTCACACTCTCCAGTTAAGTAAAACTTTTAAAATATCTGGATGTCAATCAACGGATTAGTGAGCATAATATAATGGCTGTTATGAACAAGGGAGGTTGGGAAGAAGAAGAAAGACCAAGAAGAAGGAAAGAAGGAAGAAGAGACTTGGGCTCATATTCTCAAAGGATCCAATAGTTGAAATGAAATGAACAAACATGACCCAAAATAAAGGATTGTTTAAAAAGATAGATGGAGCACAGATGGCCAAAACACACATGAAAAGATGCTCAACGTCACTAATTATTAGAGAAATGCAAATCAAAACTATAATGAGTTATCACCTCACACTGGTCAGAATGGCCATCATCAAAAAAATCTACAAACAATAAATGCTGGAGAGGATGTGGAGAAAAGGGAACCCTCTTGCACTGTTGGTGGGAATGTAAATTGGTACAACCACTATGGAAAACAGTATGGAGGTTCCTCAAAAAACTAAAAACAGAGCTACCATATGATCCAGCAATCCCATTCCTGGGCATATATCCGGAGAAAACCATAATTCGAAAAGATACGTTCACCCCAATGTTCATTGCAACACTATTTATGATAACCAAGACATGGAAGCAACCTAAATGTCCACTGACAGAGGAATGGATAAACAAGTTGTGGTACATATATACAAGAAATATTACTCAGCCATAAAAGAGAATGAAATAATGCCATTTGCAGCAACATGGATGGACCTAGAGATTGTCATACTGAGTGAAGTAAGTCAGACAGAGAAATACAAATATCATATGATATTGCTTATATGTGGAATCTAAAAAAATGGTACAAATGAACTTATTTACAAAACAGAAATGGAGTCAGAGATGTAGAAAACAAACTTATGGTTACTAAGGGGGGAAGGGGGAGGAGGGATAAATTGGAAGATCGGGACTGGGATTGACATATACACACTACTATATATAAAATAGATAACTAATAAGGACCTACTGTATAGCACAGGGAACTCTACTCAATACCCTGTGATGGCCTATATGGGTAAAGAATCTAAAAAAGAATGGATATTTGTATATGTATAACTGATTCACTTTGCTGTATACCTGAAACTAACACAATATTGTAAATCACCTGTACTCCAAAAAAAGTTTTTTTAAAAAAGTGTAGATAGAGCAAGGTGCTGGGTCATTCTTTTTATGTGAACATATTGAGACTTAGAGATAAGAACATTGGAGGCACAAGTTCTTACACTTGTTTGTCAAACTTCAGATCATTGCCACAGATCCACCAAGCTGTCCTGTCTAGACATTTAAGACATTTTACATTGAAATAAGATGGGTACCTAGGCAGGGCAGCCATGTTAAGTGAGGCTTTTCATTGTTGCTATTAAGCCTGCATGTAGAAAGGAACTTTACTAATGAAAATAGAAAGAATGGTAACAACACAAGTTATTTAAGAAGTGAGAGAGGAATAAATCAGTATTTATTGTAAGTAAAGTAGCTTTAGGTAAGGAGTGGAATCTTTCTCTGTCCAGGGGGGAAAGATGAATATAGATGTAGACAAAGAAGTATGTTGAGATAGAAGTAAGAGAGATACGAGAGCTCACTCCAGATGGATTTCAAAGGCATTAGCTGAAATGGAGAGCTGAAATGGGGGAGTAGGAAGGAAGACTCGAGAAAAAGAAGGTCTGGGCAACCCCCGTCATGTCCTAACTGGAGAATTATCCCAGTGGTCTATAAGATATTTGCACAGGAGTGGAAAGGACCCAGCTGAAGTTTGGCCAGTCACTTCTACACTTGGTCTAATACTGCTCAGGGGCTAGAGCAAAAGCAGAGGAAACAAAGGTTGGAGTTATCCAGACTGAGATTAACAGGACGGGCATAATGGGCATGAAGGAGATGAGCCTGGGTCATTGGAAGGGGGCTGCCTGGAGGTTGCTGTGCTGCCTGGGAATCCAGTGTGAAAGCTACTGCTCCTTGTTTATCAGGAAGGCTAATCAAAAACTGCTTTTGCATTTTCTCTCTGTCCCATCAGAAGATAAAAAAGGACTAATCTCCTCTCTTCTGAGGAAAAATCTAAAGTTTACTGGAGCTTCATCCTGCTTTTATTGAAAATGCTCAGCTGTATGATGTTAATATCTTTTATATGTGAGTCACAAGAAAAGTAAAAGGACCTAGCAGAACTCTAGTGAATTAAGTGTACAGAAAAAAAAAAATCAATCACATGCCTTATTGGATAAAAATAGCCAGGATAGGTGCTAACACTGATATAACACAGTGTAGCACCTAAAAGACAAAAAAAAAAAAAAAAAAGCTCTCAAGGTACCCATTCCAGAGAACAGCTGATTTCATGAAAAAATTTAAGGATTTGAAAAATTATTCTGCATCAGGCATATTAGAAAGTGCTATCTTTGATATGAAAGAGATAAGTAAAGATTCAACAAGTATGACTTTTCAGAAGCTTTATCTATGTGTAATTCCATCTTCCTAATAATGTGGGACTTGGTCACTAAAGGTGCTGATTCAGCATGATTCCAGGATTCCTATGACATCAGCAAGTTGCTACAGTAAGTTGCTTAGGGCACCGACCTTGAGGGCTTCCAATCACATTGTACTTGAAAGTGAATGTCCAGCCAGTCACATGATGGTAGAAAATCTTCTATACAGAGTGCCACTAGCATAAATAGATATCCACCCAAAAGTGCCTCTGGTTACCACCCATACAGGATATTCTCTTTCTGAATTCTACCCAGGTAAAAAAGGGAGAGCATTAAATGGTTCCTGATATTATTTGCAGCCTATTTATGTTTATATATTAATGTGTAAATTAAGAGTAATTGTAGTCATCAAAGTGCCAGATATATCCTAGCACTTTTCTCTTTTAAAGATAAATGAAAATTGTTAGTAGCCTTCTACCTTCAAATTTCACCAGCAGAGATTTCATTGTTGTTTCATCCCTGGAGACAGTGTCATGGAATATCTTACTTGGAGCCACATTTACTTGGATTCAGTCCCGATGACAGCTAACTAGTCTAAGCTGGGTCCATTCCTTCATGGGCAAAGCAGGTAGAAAACCCTTTGCATTACCCACTGCACGTGGATGTTGGAACAGTCAGGTAAGGTAATGGAAGGAAGGGGCTCTGAGCCTATGGTCAGTATACATATTATTATTAATATGTTCATGTATTATTATAACCTAAAAAAGAAGACAATTTAAGTATAAATTTCACAAATGAATTCACCTAAATATAGTGATTTCCAGTATACCCTCTGTACATCACAGTGTACTCTCAAGGCCATCCAGAGTCTATGGAAATATTGGAACTTTGCTGTATCAAATATTGCTTTGAATAAATGACCTGGAACATAGATTTTAGATTTTTTTATGGTACGAGTAACTTTTGTTGCTGTAATCAATCTAAGATTGATACAAACCCAACAAAACATACACACAGAGTAAATTTTTCCCATAATTAGTCTTAAAAGATAGATGTCATGTTAGACATTTATAGATATATTAAGTTTAATAGTCTGTCCAACTTTTCTACAACCCCATAAGTATTTTAGGACATATTTCCATAATTAAATGGGCACCATAGTGGATGGGTACTGAATTACTATAATGATAATGTGAATGCTGCTGGTTTTACTTTCTAATCTGGGTTTTCTGTTCTGGTTAATAAAATGTTTGAAATTCTGTATATAAATCGATCAGTAAGTCAAATAAATCATAAACACTACAAGTATTTTAAGGGTCTGCTTCTACCTTTGCTATTTTACTATTTCCTTGCTGAGTGTATTTTGTTACTGTTTGTTTTTCTGTGGATCTTTTTCTTCAAGTCGGTCCCCCCTTTCAGGACTGAGACTCCTAAACTAAACCAAAATAAAAAACAAACAAACAAAAAATACCCCAGAATTTTATTTTGGGCTTGGTAGTAATAGGAAATAAATTATTATGCAATGTATTGAATATTTAATGGCTATTCAAACTGAATTGTGGCCTTAATACAAAAATTCAACTGCTAAAAATTAAGATTAATCCTGCACTAGGGAAAGTAATTTGCATCTTTGTATTCCTATAGTTTTAAATGTGAAGATTATTTTTAAAAGTAAAATAAAATACAGGAGATAAAAATATACCAAAAATATAGTGAACAGATTATAGCAAGTTATTTTGTGTATACTGACAAAATGATGTCTAAAGGTTATATGGAAAGCAAAAGACCTAGAATAACCAACACAATAGTGAAGGAGAAGAACAAAGTCAGAGGACTGATTCTACCAGATCTCAAGACTTACTAGATAAAGCTAAATCAGGGCAGCAAAAGAACAGCCAAACACATTCATGGAGTAGAATGGAGAACTCATAAATAAACGCACACAAATACAGTTAACCGATCTTTGACAAACCAGCAAAGGTAATTCAATGGAGAAAGGATTTTTTGTTTTAACAAATGGTACTGGAACAACTGGACATCCACATGCTAAAAAATAAATCGAGACACAGGCATTAATTCTACTTGGGGTTCACTCAGCTTCTTGAATCTGTATGTTTATATCTTTTACCAAATTTAGGAAATTTTCAGCCATTATCTTTTTGAGTGCTCTTTCAGTCTCACTCTCTTTCTTGTCTCCTTTTAGGATTCCAATGATACAAATGATGGATCTTTTGTTATTTTCCCTCAGATCCTGAAGATTCCTTCTCTCTCTCTCTCTCTCTCTCTCTCTCTCTCTCTCTCTCCAGAACCTTTCCTTGTAACTTTCAAATCATGGTAATAGTAATAATACTACTAATAATGTAATAACATTAACAATCATGTTGTTAATAAATACTGAGATGTTAGTTTGTATTCAATATTGCACTAATGCCTTAAATGGACATTGTCAGGTAATCTTCTAATAGTAATAATTGTATTAGGTGGTCATTTGTACTAACAGTATTTTAAAATTGAGACAGCTATGGTTTAAAAAAAAAAACTTTTCTTAACTGTGCTTAAGAAATACTTACCTGTGTTCACCAAGCTAGTAAGTAGTGGAGCTTTGACTTGAAAGCAATCCTTAAACACTGTGGTCAACTATATCTATGTTAAATCAACAGATAATTTGTTAAATCTAATTCGTTAGTGACTTGAGGCTCAATTTTTAAAACTAATATAATAAGTATATGCTTATTAACATTTTTATATCTGTTGTTAAAAGTTCAAATATATTAAATGGTTTAAATTCTTACTCTGTATTGAAATAACACATATTTTCCCTCATAATCTAAAACAACGACATAGTATCCACAAGAAAAAATAAATTCGACCATGTTCTTATCGTAACTCACATCACCGACTCATGCCTAACTAGTAAGTGTGTTACTGGCATAAGTAAGAAGGGTTATGTGCCCTTGAAGAAGTTAAATTTAACACCAATTTCCAGCCATCCTCGCCCCCTCCCACCCAGCCAAGGGGGATTAGAGGAAGAAAAGGCACAGTAGACACTGAACAACAGAGTGTTACAAATTAACAGTTACTGGGCTTCCCTGGTGGCGCAGTGGTTGAGAGTCCACCTGCCGATGCAGGGGACACGGGTTCGTGCCCCGGTCCGGGAAGATCCTGTATGCCGCGGAGCGGCTGGGCCCTTGAGCCATGGCCGCTGAGCTTGCGCTCTGCAATGGGAGAGCCCACAGCAGTGAGAGGCCCACGTACCGAAAAAAAAAAAAAATTAACAGTTACTATCGCTCCCTCCTCTTCAATATCCTCCGGACAACACAGACTGCAGATCTAAGAGAAATGACGCAAAAATTTCCATTGATTGTAATAAGCACTTGGCAACAATGATCTCTTCTGTCATGTATGGTATAGCTTGAATTAGTCATTAAATGGCTGTGCTAGATACAGTACGTTCCTTATACTGGTTAACAATGCGTAATCACAATGAGACTCTGAAATTCCTATTACATTTGTATTATTCTGAAAAATAGTTTCTGAGGCATTGTTAATGGCATATTCTTTTACTAGCTTTCAAAATGCTTTCTGCTTATTTTACTAGTGGAGAGAATGGATAAGGAATCTCCACATTATCTGTCATAATGTAACAAAAGAAAGAGCACAGCATTTGGGGTTAGGTGAATTTGTATTAGTAAGTTTCCAAAAAATTTTTATTTTCCTAGTCATAAAATGGAGCAAGTATTAATTAAGCCATTAACTTTCTTTTAAAATTCCTCAAGGGAATATTTGTAAGAGATACAAAACGTGGTCAGAGTACGTGCTTTTGTAAAATTACATCTGTAAGGGGTCATTTGGTAATTTTGGGGTAATTATTAGTTTAAAATATATTAAGATATCATTTATATTGTCATAATTTATATAAATAGATATTTTTGGTAGGGCACAAAATTTAGTCTTATTAAAAATTATTTTGTTAGCCCATAAGGTATCTTAAATAATGCAAAACATATTAGTCTAGCTTTATCAGAATTATTAGGATTTGTAAGTTAAATTTAAAAATTCAATTAACAGATTTATTGTCAAGAGTTTAGATGATTTGTTCAAGGTTAGGTTTTTGATGCAAGAAGAATTGCACTTAATCATATATTAAGTAAATCAAAAGAAAATCATTTGATTGATGGTTGTAATACTTTTCTTCAAGCATCTTTCCCTAATCATCAGAGTACCTATTACTACACCAGGCACTAATTTATGTTTTTTTTTAGTGTCCTTGGAAGAGTTAAGTCATTCTTGAGGGTGAATCATATAGATGTTTGAGATGCTAAGGTCAAACAGCTGAATAATTTTAAAGGCAGCTACTTTTCATCAGCCTAAAGCACATCTTTACAGAGAATTTTTTTTAAATTTCTTTAAGTCTTAATTGAATTTGTTACAATATTGTTTCTGCTTTATATTTTCTTTCTTTTTTGTTGTTTTTTTGGTTGTGAAGCATGTGGGATCTTAGCTCCCTGATCAGGGATCAAACCTGCACCCCCTGCATTGGAAGGTGAGGTCTTAACCACTGGACTGCCAGAGAAGTCCCTTTATGGAGCATTTACAAGATTCCAGGCATCATAAGCATACCAGGAAACAGAAAGGGAACTTGTCCTGAGTCTCACAATTGACAACACACATGCAGCTTACTGGGCTCCAAACCCATGCTGTAATTATCCATAATGCCTAGGGATTTTTCTGAGAATTTTCCATCAAGTATACACACCTGGTAATCTATATATCTCATTATTTATCTTCTTCACATGTTCATGTGTACAAGGTACTTTTTCCCATTTTTTATGGGAAAACTTAGATTGCTAGACAAGTCTATGCTGAGGCAAAAATACTACAATAAATAATATCCTAAGGATCTGAATCATCTTATTCACATAAGGAATATGTGTCAGCAGAGAAGAGGAGAAAATCCTGGACCAGGAAATAGGAAGCTAAGCGCTAGGTCCTTTGCTGCTCTACACTAGCCAGTAACTGGTGGTAATAGCTGGAGACTTCTTTTGGAACTTGGGTTGCCTCATCTATGAAATAAGGGCAGTGAATCAGGAATCCTCAGCCATCACTCAACTCTACATGTATGTGATTCGAAACTTCAGATATATATGCACTGAAAAATGCTTTGTCAACCATTTAGAAACACTTGAAATAAATATACTTATTACCTGACTTTTACTTGGAGAAGGCAGAGAGAGTTTTCTTACATAGATTTTTAATTTGCAGAGTTGACTTTTCAATACTTGTGGAACATTGGGTACTGCTGCATTTTTACCAAACATGAAATTTGAATTTAGCCAAATTGCTTTTTTCTTTACATACTGCCTCCATTTTAATAATTTAAAATAAAATGTGATATAATTTAAGGAATAAAATTATTCTTCTTGTCTGCTTACACTCTTTCATATTAAAATAAACATATTGATCAAATTAATGGTGAGAAGTATAGCAGGCAAAAATGTATGAGATGTTGAGCCAAGAGTTAGCTGTCTAATTTCCAGTTATTTGGTTTTCTGGCTCCAAATTCAGAGGAACCAGGATGCATACAAAAAGAGGCTTGGAACTCCCAATCAGGATGAGGTGTTGAAACTAACAGAAAGATAAGTCATTGAACATAAGCTCCAACAGTTTTTCAGTTTGTCTTCCCTTTTCTGACTTCTTTGTTGTTTCCTTGTTTCACCTTTACTGTTAAATTCATTCTACAGACTTTTTTTTTAAAGACACAAACATGAGGACACTATAGGGAATATAAATCGTTCTCCTTGTGAATATTTATCTCATACTAAGATATTTTTACCCAATGGGAAGGTATCATATCCCCATTATGTATTAAATATACCAGGAATGAGAATGAATAATTACAAATTAACCTGAAACTGTTTCATCATCTTCTGTTAAACCACTATTTCTTTTTTCTTTTTTTTTTTTTTTGCGGTATGCGGGCCTCTCACTATTGTGGCCTCTCCCATTGTGGAGCACAGGCTCCAGACGCGCAGGCTCAGCGGCCATGGTTCACGGGCCCAGCCGCTCCGTGGCACGTGGGATCTTCCCGGACTGGGGCACGAACCCGTGTCCCCTGCATCGGCAGGCGGACTCTCAACTACTGTGCCACCAGGGAAGCCTTAAACCACTATTTCTTTGGGGAATTTTTTTTTTTTAATCTGACTCCTGAAATGCTCAGTCTAGACTTGCTTCCATGTCCTAAATGCATTGCAATTCCTACCTTTAACTGATGCATTTTAAAATCAGGAACGTGTTCTATACATGAGAGGAATAATAAGAACCTAATTTTTGTTTCTTTATTTCTAAATAACATATTTTGAATAATTGTGGTTAGGTCATTTACTCTCATAATAGGAAAGTAAATCAAAGTGTCACATAAAATGTTTTCTTTTTCAAATGTTTCATGGCCATTATTGAAGCAATAATTTTTGTGAGCAAATCATCTGAAATCTGATACCATGCTATTCAAATTTCATTTTGTTAATGCTAGTTTTTCTTGAATGCATTTCTACTCTGGCACTTCTCTTGCCTTAATGCCTGACTCTCTCCCAGCACGTTCAATGGTTAAACCTTTACACGCAGGCTCCTCTATTTTCAGACCCATCCATGTTCCCAACTGACAACTCCAACTCTGCACTTCCATGCTGGTCTGGCTGTCTCCTCATATTCATCATTCTTCACCCAACACACATAGATGGACCATGGACAGTTCTCAATGTGATCTTTAATCTTTGGTCCATTATGTCTTACTGTGCATAAGTGAACCCATCTCTGTTCTTGGTTCGCTACCATCTGACCCTTGGGGGAAACTGTTTGGACCTTGCTGACTCCTATTACTTGTCTTCATAAGTCATAGGGGATTTTAACTTGGTGGGTCTGAAAGTAAAACCATTCACTCTATGTATGTTATTTTATTTATATAAAACTATTATCTTAGGGATAAAATATGCAGAGCTCTTGTGGTACTGTTTCCAATTGTCACAGTAATTATGACAATGAATCTTGTCTCTCCAGTTAGATTGGAAGACCTCTGTGGGCAGCTATTACATCTTAAATTCATTAAACAAAAGTGCTTACATAATCGGGATAAAAATAAAAGGAGTCAATCCCCGCAGTAGAGTTTATTAGATTCAGTGTTTATTTTTCTTGTGAACTTGCACAAAGTGTGCTGCGGGCAGAAGTTTATCAGCTAAGGAGGAAGAGGAAGGTAGAGGAAGGTTATTAGTTTACAGGGAAACAAGAAATAGCCTGTGTAAAGTTACAAGGACGTGAATGGGCTTTGAGTTTTGTATAATTTGCTTGTAATCATTCCTTAAGAATAAGAGTGTGTGTGTGTTGTTTGTGGGGTTTTCTATGGTATGTGGCAAGAGTAACTATGTAGCTTTGCTCCCCAACACGTGCTCCATGAACCAGCATCATCATCATCACTTGGGAATTTGTCAGAAGTGAGGACCCTTCAGCCCCACTCCAGATCTATTGAAACAGAATTCTCATTTTTAAAAAGATATTCACCACCACCCCACCACCCCAAACCTGGTGATTCTTAAGCATATTTATAATAATTTTGAAAAGCTCTGGTCTATATTGTGTGTAGGATACAGTGTAGGTGGCATAGTTCATGTGGTCATTGCTGCAGATAAGGATGGACATGTAATGGGAACAGAACATAAGACATATTTGCTCTACTAAGCTATTTGATGAAGCTAGGGACCCAGAAAAATGCATACATCTACACAATCTGGCATAAAATTTCAGGGTATTTCAGAGTCCTTCTAGAGCTCAGAAATGAAGTGCAATTGTTAGCTGTTACTTAGGTAAGGGACAAGATCAGATTTGAGTTGTGGAAAAATAAATAGCAGTGGTTTAAAGGAAGGAGAAAATAGAGGCAGACAAAATTTGGAGGCCATTTCTAGGACCCAGATAAGAGAAGTATAATTTCCCAATGTATATTAAGTACCGCCAATATGCAAAATCCAGGAAAGAACATTCAAATTTTAGCTCTTAATGCAAGTGCTAAATATTCAGATTGATGACTGAGGATCAGAAGTAGCTAGCTACCTGAAAAATAGAAATCTTCATACTTAATCTAATCCTATTTTCTGCTCTCAGATATGAATAGGATCCCCTTTCCTTGACTCATTAGATATCTTCATGTGTTTTTGCACTGTTCTAGAGATTTGTAATTTCTTTACTTGATACCAAGCCCTCTGCAGTGACTTTTGTATTATGAACATAAACTCCATTATTGCCATAGGTTGTTCATTTATTCCAGAGACACCCCTCTGCAGGGCTATTTGTTCCATCACCCCTCCACTACAGAAGGCTGAAGAAAGGGTCTTTCTCATTGACAAGGTAGTGAGTTCTGCTTACTATCCTGAAGGATGAAACCAGGTGATTTTCTTTTTGTTTGATCCAAAAAGTTTCTAGCCACTTTTCCTTTTTCTTCTGAATTTTTTTGAGATGACCTCTTTCCATCCCTTACCCTGTAGTTACCCACTCTGATTCAAAAAAAGCTTTTAAAATAAAAATATAAAGTAACTCCTGAAAGTGACATTTGAAGCAAAATCTTGTCATAAGGGTCAATTTTACTGCTTGCAATGGCTGTAGTTGTTGCTTGTCACTCCCATCCTGACTTTCTTTTTATTTCTAAATCCAGATTTATAAGTGATTTATAGTGCCCACTCATGTTCTTGAGTGCTTGGTCTGTGCCAATGCTCTTCAGGACTTTAAGTGAATTCACTCATTTAGTCCCAACAATAACCATGACAGGTATAATAACAGGTTTAACATTTTGTACATATATCAAATACTAAAGAGTCACTTTATTAAAAAGAATCAGCGAGCTTCAGTAGATCTTAACATAAAAATTACTAAGTTGAAGACCTTGTTTCTCCTTGAAGTCAGAGTTTCCTAAATTGCATGCAGTAGCTGAAAAGCATCTGCAAATAAGAATAACATTGTGAATCTTATTTAAAGTTTTAGGTCAGTTTTGTCACGATACATCACTCACCATCTGTCAAGTTGTCAGCATGTGAAAGGTCTCTAGAGAATAAAGAATATTTGGCTAGAAACAGTCTCTTCCAATTTTCTCCTCAAATAATGACTTGGGTCAAAATTGTTCTTACGAGGTCATTGCTAAATAATATTTCTGATATGTTTGACATGTTACTATGCATTACATCAAATCAACTTTTTATCATATTTTATAAAACTTCTATGTCAAATACAATGGCTTTCTCCCAGTGAGCACTCAAATGTGGCAATTAATGATGTCCAAGACCTACCTCTCATCAATTTAGTTTGCTTTAAATTTTTCTTTGTTATTTTTTTTTCTCCAAACCTTGGCATTACTTCATAATTTATTAGTGTCTGTGATCAGTTACTTAGTTTCCTCATCCATAAAATTGGAATACAATAGTGACTGCATTATAGGGTTATTACCAGGATAAAATGAGTTAGTGTAGGAGCTTATAACAATTTTATTACCAAAATATAGAGTTAAAAATGAATTTATATCTCAGAGTAAAACAAGAATGCTAATTAAAGGGGAATTATTTAAGTTCTTTACATACTTTTATTCACACATTGCAAGAAAATGCATGCATGTTAAACTACCAGCATGACTTAATCCATTAATGTGCTTATTTACATGAGTCACCTCATGCTCTCAAGAATGTACTCAACTCTTCTGATATGTCTTTCCTGCATTTGTAGATTTTGTTTTCTCTCCCTTCCTATATTGCTTTACATTTCTTTGCATCATGCTTTTGCCTGTATAATGTGTATTAAAGACGTAAATGTTTTTGTTTTTTCAAACAATCAAGTCCAACAAAGTTTTTGTAATATGAAAAAAATAATAGGTAACCACTCAAATATTTGTGTGCAAAGGTATTAAACAATATTAGTTGTAGGCAAACCATCCCCCCAACACCCACCCTCCCCCACAACCAGCTGTCCCCAAACAGAAGTAATGAGCCGTTCTTCCAATCCCACGTTCTTTCCCACAGTGGTGGAGTGTTCTAGATCATATCAGTCTAGCTTGCTACTCTAATCTCCATCAGGAACAGAATCAATTCGTACTGAAGCCCACAGAGATGACATCATAGGAAGATACTGTATTAGTCTGACATAATTGTAATCTTTTCATTTATGGGGGGATAGTTTTCATTAGTGCACTAATCCAAGGCTCCCTCCCTCCACCCAAAGTAAAAAGCAATAAATTGATACACTGAGTTCCTGCTAGCTATCACATGACTTCCTCCAAATGAAACAGCTCTTAAACCGCTCTCATTTCCTTTCTGGAAGGGTCTTATTGAATAAAAGCACCATGCTGCCAGCCGTGGTGAGGTTCTAAAAGTCAAGGCTGATCGGGTCATTTGCATCCTTAAAATCTTTTATTGTTTTCCTGCTGCTTATAGGATAAGGTCAAATCCCCCTTGCATGGCAACTCAGTCCTCCCTGATCTGGCCTGGCCTTTGCCTGTGCCTGGCTCTAGCCCATCACACCTTCCCTGACCTTCCATCTGGTCACGGTGCTTACATCATCTGGAAAGCAACGCATTCTTTCTGTATGTTCCTGCTTTAAATTTTTACCTGCTTATGTCCTGTTTACTTCCATTGTCTTCCTGTAGAATTAGCATAAATATCCCTCGCTTCATACTCCTAAGTGAGTATTACCCTTTCAGGTCAGAGAATATTGTCACATTGTTTTTTTGGGTTTTTTTTGAGATTACAGTTTTTTTGTTGTTTTTTTGTATTTTATTTAAAAAAATTTTTTAACATCTTTATTACAGTGTAATTGCTTTACAATGGTGTGTCAGTTTCTGCTTTATAAAAAAGTGAATTATATATATATTCCCCATATCTCTTCTCTTTTGCATCTCCCTCCCTCCCACCCTCACTATCCCACCCCTCTAGGTGGTCAGAAAGCACCAAGCTAATCACCCTGTGCTATGCGGCTGCTTCCCACTAGCTAGCTATTTTACATTTCATAGTGTATATATGTCCATGCCACTCTCACACTTTATCCCAGCTTACCCTTCCCCCTCCCCATATCCTCAAGTCCATTCTATAGTAGGTCTGCGTCTTTATTCCTGTCTTGCCCCTAGGTCCTTCTGTCCATTTTCTTTCTTTTTTTTTTTTTCTTAGATTCCATATATATGTGTTAGCATACGGTATTTGTTTTTCTCTTTCTGACTTACTTCACTCTGTATGACAGACTCTAGGTCCGTCCACCTCACTACAAATAACTCAGTTTCATTCCTTTTTATGGCTGAGTAATATTCTATTGTATATATGTGCCACATCTTCTTTATCCATTCATCTGTTGATGGACACTTAGCTTGCTTCCATGTCCTGGTTATTGTAACTAGAGCTGCAGTGAATATTGTGGTACATAACTCTTTTTGAATTATGTTTTTCTCAGAGTATATGCCCAGTAGTGGGATTGCTGGGTCGTATGGTAGTTCTATTTTTAGTTTTTTAAGGAACCTCCATACTGTTCTCCATAGTGGCTGTATCAATATACATTCCCACCAACAGTGCAAGAGGGTTCCCTTTTCTCTACACCCTCTCCAGCATTTATTGTTTGTAGATTTTTTTGATGATGGCCATTATGACTGGTGTGACATGATATCTCATTGTAGTTTTGGTTTGCATTTCTCTTACGATTAATGATGTTGAGGATTCTTTCATGTGTTTGTTGGAAATCTGTACATCTCCTTTGGAGAAATGTCTATTTAGGTCTGCTGCCCATTTTTGGATTGGGTTGTTTCTTTTATTGATATTGAGCTGCATGAGTTATTTGTATGTTTTGGAGACTAATCCTTTGTCAGTTGCTTCATTTGCAAATATTTTCTCCCATTCTGAGGGTTGTCTTTTAGTCTTGTTTATGGTTTCCTTTGCTGTGCAAAAGTTTTTAAGTTTCATTAGGTCCCATTTGCTTATTTTTGTTTTTATTTCCATTTCTCTAGTAGGTGGGTCAAAAAGTATCTTGCTGTGATTT
Organism: Delphinus delphis; assembly: GCF_949987515.2. NCBI lineage: Eukaryota > Metazoa > Chordata > Mammalia > Artiodactyla > Delphinidae > Delphinus > Delphinus delphis. Next base: position 42,328,875 of record NC_082692.2, on the reverse strand, counting down.
ATGTCATAGACTGTTCTGCCTATATTTTCCTCTAAGAGTTTGATGGTGTCTGGCCTTACATTTAGGTCTTTAATCCATTTTGAGCTTATATTTTTGTATATATTTGTGTATGGTATACACAAATTGTATATTTGTGTATATATTTGTGTATGGTATACACAAATTTCATTCTTTTACATGTTGCTGTCCAGTTTTCCTAGCAGCACTTAGTGAAGAGGTTGTCTTTTCTCCACTGTATATTCTTGCCTCCTTTATCTAAGGTAAAGTGACCATATGTTCGTGGATTTATCTCTGGGCTTTCTAACCTGTTCCATTCATCTGCCTTTCTGATTTTGTGACAGTACCATACTGTCTTGATTACTGTAGCTTTGTAGTATAGTCTGAAGTCCAAGAGCCTGATTCCTCCAGCTCCGTTTTTCATTCTCAAGATTGCTTTGGCTATTCGGGGTCTTTTGTGTTTCCATACAAATTGCGAATTTTTTTGTTCTAGTTCTGTGAAAAATGCCAGTGGTAGTTTGATAGGTATTGCATTGAATCTGCAGATTGCTTTTGGGTAGTAGAATCATTTCCACAATGTTGATTCTTCCAATCCAAGAACATGGTATATCTCTCCATCTATTTGTATCATCTTTAATTTCTTTCATCAGTGTCTTATAATTTTCTGCATACAGGTCTTTTTTCTCCTTAGATAGGTTTATTCCTAGATATCTTATTCTTTTTGTTGCAATGGTAAATGGGAGTGTTTTCTTAATTTCACTTTCAGATTTTTCATCATTAGTGTATAGCAATGCCAGAGATGTCTGTGCATTAATTGTGTATCCTGCTACTTTACCAAATTCATTGATTAGCTCTAGTAGTTTTCTGGTAGCATCTTTAGGATTCTCTATGTATAGTATCATGTCATCTGCAGACAGTGACAGCTTTACATGTTCTTTTCCAATTTGGATTCCTTTTATTTCTTTTTCTTCTCTGATTGATGTGGTTAAAACTTCCATAACTATGTTGAATAATAGTGGTGAGAGTGGGCAACCTTGTCTTGTTCCTGATCTTAGAGGAAATGGTTTCAGTTTTTCACCATTGAGGATGATGTTGGCTGTGTGTTTTTCATATATGGCCTTTATTATATTGAGGAAAGTTCCCTCTATGCCTACTTCCTGGAGAGTTTTTATCATAAATGGTGCTGAATTTTGTCAAAAGCTTTCTCTGCATCTATTGAGATGATCATATGGTTTTTCTCCTTCAATTTGTTAATATGGTGTATAACGTTGATTGATTTGTGTATATTGAAGAATCCCTGCATTCCTGGGATAAATTCCACTTGATCATAGTGTATGATCCTTTTAATGTGCTGTTGGATTCTGTTTGCTAGTACTTTGTTGAGGATTTTTGCATCTATGTTCATCAGCGATATTGGCTGTAGTTTTCTTTCTTTGTGACATCTTTGTCTGGTTTTGGTATCAGAGTGATGGTGGCCTCATAGAATGAGTTTGGGAGTGTTCCTCCCTCTGCTATATTTTGGAAGAGAGAAAGATAGGTGTTAGCTCTCTCTAAATTGAGAGAATTTGCCTGTGAAGCCATCTGGTCCTGGGCTTTTGTTTGTTGGAAGAATTTTAATCACAGTTTCAATTTCACTGCTTGTGATGGGTCTGTTCGTATTTTCTATTTCTTCCTGGTTCAGTCTCGGAAGTTTGTGCATTTCTAAGAATTTGTCTATTTCTTCCAGTTTGTCCATTTTATCGGCATACAGTTGCTTATAGTAAGCTCTCATGATCCTTTGTATTTCTGCAGTGTCAGTTGTTACTTCTTTCAATTTCTAATTCTATTGATTTGAGTCTTCTCTCTTTTTTTCTTGATATGTCTGGCTAATGATTTATCAATTTTGTTTATCTTCTCAAAGAACTAGCTTTTAGTTCTATTGATCTTTGCTAATGTTTCCTTCATTTCTTTTTCATTTATTTCTGATATGATCTTTATGATTTCTTTCCTTCTGCTAACCTTGGGTTTTTGGTTCTTCCCTCTCTAATTGCTTTAGGTGTAAGGTTAAGTTGTTTATTTGAGATGCTTCTTGTTTCTTAAGGTAGGCTTGTATAGCTATAAACTTCCCTCTTAGAACTGATTTTGCTGCCTCCTATAGGTTTGGGTCATTGTGTTTTCATTGTCATTTGTTTCTAGGTATTTTTTGATTTCCTCTTTGAGTTCTTCAGTGATCTTTTGGTTATTAAGTAGTATGTTGTTTAGCCTCCATGTGTTTGTATTTTTTACAGATTTTTTCCTGTATTTGATATCTAGTCTCATAGCGTTGTTGTCAGAAAAGATACTTGAAAGGATTTCAATTTTCTTTAATTTACCAAGACTCGATTTGTGACCGAAGATATGATCTATCTTGGAAAATGTTCCATGAGAACATGAGAAAAATGTGTATTCTGTTGTTTTTGGATGGAATGTCCTATAAATATCAATTAAGTCCATCTTATTTAATGTATCATTTAAAGCTTGTGTTTCCTTATTTATTTCCATTTTGGATGATCTGTCCATTTGTTAAAGTTGGGTGTTAAAGTCCCCTACTATTATTGTGTTACTGTCAATTTCCCCTTTTATGGCTGTTAGCATTTTCCTTATGTATTGAGGTGCTCCTATGTTGGGTGCATAAATATTTACAATTGTTATATCTTCTTGGATTGATGTCTTGATCATTATGTTGTTTCCCTCTTTGTCTCTGTAATAGTCTTTGTTTTAAAGTCTATTTTGTCTGATATGATAATTGCTACTCCAGCTTTCTTTTGATTTCCATTTTCATAGAATATCTTTTTCCATGCCCTCACTTTCAGTCTGTATGTGTCTCTAGGTCTGAAGTGGGTCTCTTGTAGACAGCATATATACCGGTCTTGTTTTTGTATCCATTCAACCAGTCTACCTCTATTGGTGGGAGCATTTAGTCCATTTACATTTCAGGTAATTATTGATATGTATGTTCCTATTACCATTTTCTTAATTGTTTTGGGATTATTATTGTAGGTCTTTTCCTTCTCTTGTGTTTCCTGCCTAGAGAAGTTCCTTTAGCTTTTGTTGTAAAACTGGTTTGGTGGTGCTGTATTCTCTTAGCTTTTGCTTGTCTGTAAGGCTTTTAATTTCTCCATCAAATCTGAATGAGATCCTTGCTGGGTAGAGTGATCTTCGTTGTAGGTTTTTCTCCTTCATCACTTTAAATATGTCCTGCCACTCCCTTCTGGCTTGCAGAGTTTCTGCTGAAAGATCAGTTATTAATCTTATGGGGATTCCCTTATGTGTTACTTATTTTTCCCTTGCTGCTTTTAATAGTTGTTCTTTGTATTTAATTTTAGATGGTTTGATTAATATGCATCTTGGCATGTTTCTCTTTGGATTTATCCTGTATGGGACTCTCTGTGCTTCCTGGATTTGGTTAACTGTTTCCTTTCTCATATTAGGGAAGTTTACAACTGTAATCTCTTCAAATATTTTTTCAGTCCCTTTCTTTTTTTCTTCTTCTTCTGCAACCCATATAATTAGAATATTTGTGTTTAATGTTGTTCCAGAGGTCTCTGAAGTTGTCGTCAATTGTTTTCATTCTTTTTCTTTATTCTGTTCTGCAGTAGTTATTTCCACTATTTTATCTTCCAGGTTATTTATTTGTTCTTCTGCCTCAGTTATTCTGCTATTGATCCTTCTAGAGAATTTTTAATTTCATTTATTGTGTTGTTTCTCTCTGTTTGTTTGCTCTTTAGTTTTTCTAGGTCCTTGTTAAATGGTTCTTGTATTTTCTCCATTCTATTTCCAAGATTTTGGATCATGTTTACTATCATCATTCTGAATTCTTTTTCAGGTAAACTGCCTATTTTCTCTTCATTTGTTAGGTCTAGTGGGTTTTTGCCTTGCTCCTTCATCTGCTGTGTGTTTCTCTGTCTTCTCATTTTGCTTAACTTTTGTGTTTGGGGTCTCCTTTTCACAGGCTGAAGGTTTGTAGATTCTGTTGTTTTTGGTGTCTGTCCCCAGTGGCTAAGGTAGGTTCAGTGCGTTGTGTAGACTTCCTGGTTGAGGGGACTAATGCTTGTTTTCTGGTGGATGAGGCTGGATCTTGTATTTCTGGTGGGCAGGTCCACATCTGGTGGTGTATTTTGGGGTGTCTGTGGCCTTATTATGATTTTAGGCAGTCTCTGTGCTAATGGATTAGCTTGTGTTCCTGTCTTGCTAGTTGTTTGTCATAGGGTGCCCAGCACTGCAGGTTTTTGTTTGTTGAGTGGAGCTGGGTCTTCGTGTTCAGATGGAGATCTCTGGGAGATTTTTGCCATTTGATATTATGTGGAGCTGGGAAGTCTCTTGTGGACCTGTGTCCTGAACTTGGCTCTCCCACCTCAGTGGCACAGCCCTGACGCTTGGCTGGAACACCAACAGCCTCTCTTCCACATGGCTCAGAATAAAAGGGAGAAAAAAAAGAAAGAAAGAAGAAGATAAAATAAAATAAAGTAAAATAACATTATTAAAATAAAAAATGATTATTAAGAAAAAAATTTTTTTAAGTAATAAAAAAAATCCCCCCCAAAAAACCTCATAAAAACAAATGGACAGACAGAACCCTAGGACAAATGTTAAAAGCAAAGGTATACAGACAAAATCACACACAGAAGCATACACATACACACTCACAAAAAGAGAGGCAGTGACAGGGGGCAGGGAGGGGTACAGATGATCGTCTGTGCAGGAATCTCTCTGCTTTGCCCTCTGCACCCCTGTGACTGTGCTCTCCTCTGTGGCTCCAAAGCTTCCCTCTCTGCCCACCACTGTCTCCACCAGTGAAGGGGCTTCCTAGTGTATGGAAACCTTTCCTCCTTCACAGCTCCCTCCCACTGGTGCAGGTCCCTTCCCTATTCTTTTGTCTCTGTTTTTTCTTTTTTCTTTTGCCCTACCCAGGTATGTGGGGAGTTTCTTGCCTTTTGGGGGGTCTGAGGTCTTCTACCAGCGTTCAGTAGGTGTTCTGTAGGAGTTGTTCCACATGTAGATGTATTTCTGATGTATTTGTGGGGAGGAAGGTGATCTCCAGGTCTTAACTCTTCTGCCATTTTGAAGCTCCTTCTCTTTCATATTTTTGTCACTATTTCAATGTCTCCTTCTGCCACTGTCTGTGTGCTCCAAAAATAGGTATAGATTCTTTGTCAGCCTTACTAATATTAGTAAATTATTCTTCTCTATAGATTACTTCAAAGAACAAAAGGAGGTTTTGAAACTTTTAGAAGAAAGCAAAGTGGGACACATATGGATTTTTTTCATATTGTTAAGTAGAGCAAGGATAATAATCAGCAAATCTGGGGAAATGCTTAGATAAATTAAGATGGGATTGCAGGAGTTTAGTTCAGCAATTAACATTTATTGGGCACCTCTTATGTGTCAAGCATTTTACTGGAATCTTTTTATGGGTCTGCTCATACAAGTAAATAGGGTTGTAAAGAACTTAGAACATAACAGTCAAAGCTTGACCATAGAATAAAAGGAAATTAGTTCTAGCCACTAATTTCTCAAATCAGGAAGCTTTTACCTGTGTTGTCTCCATGCTTCCAAGTTATTCAAATACATAAAGTATATAGAGAAACAGATTGTTAACATGTAATTCTTGTGTTTAATTTAGCTCCCAGGACTCAAGCCTAACAGCTTAGAACTGTTTATTGATTTAAATAGAGGCACAGTAGAAACTATCTCAGAGTATATAAATTATGAAACCCTAGACTTTAAAAAATTAAGATATATTATGGCTCTTATGGAAGAAATTTACTTTGAATGATAGTGACACTTTCAGGCTTTTCTATAAAATAGTATATGTATCATGCATTAAAAAGCATTTTTAGGTTTTGTGTATTTTTGTGTGAACGTAAGAAAGATATAAATATTGATTTTTTTTTTTTTTTTTTTTTGTGGCTGCGCTATGCTGCTGCAGGATCTTAGTTCCCAGACCAGGAATTGAACCTGGAGCCACAGCAGTGAAAGTGCCAAGTCCTAACCACTTGGACTGCCAGGGAACTCCCTTCAATAGTGAATTCTTGATCTAAATTTAGTATTATGAACTAATATTAAATCTAAAACTCATGCAAATTAGCTAATTCAGGTTAATTATAATTGTGAATATATCTTGATATAAACATGATATTTATATATAATCAGGCTTAAGTGTATTGGGTATCTGTCTGGCACATGGTAGATTTAAGCAAATCTTAATTCACATAAATTCTCTTCTTACATATTTCAATAAAAACCTGAAGGCATACCATTAAGGTTACATCAGTGAGGGTAATCTCCAAGGAGCCAACAAATATCTCCAAGGTCCACACGTCCTTCTGGGTGTTTAGAACCAAAAAGACAAAACTAAAGTAGCTGGAAGAGTAGTTGGAAGATGGGTACCTGAGGATATGTTTGTTCTGATGTTGATAGCATGCTAAAATCTAGATAACAGTGTCAGAGGTTTGTAGTAATTTCTTAGCTCTGCATAACAAAGCTGGACAGACTGGCTGGCTTAAACAACAGAAATTTATTTTCTCACAATTCTGGAAGCTACAAGTCTGAGACTGAGGTGTCAGTCTGGTTGATTTCTTCTGAAGCCTCTCTCCTTGTTTGTAGATGATTGCCTTCTCTCTGTATGTTTGCATAGTTTTCCCTCTATGCCTGTCTGTGTCTTAAACTCTTCTTATAAGGACACAAGTCTTACTGGCTTACAACACAAACTATATGACCACATTTTACCTTAATTACCTTTGTAAAATCCCTATCTACAAATACAGCCACCTTCTGAGGTGCTGGGGGTTAGGACTTCAACATACAAATTTTGAGGGGACACAATTAAACTCATACAAGGTTATATTCACTAATAATTACAGCTAATATTTAATCACTGCTTACTTTGTGTGAAAAACACTGGTCTAAGGACTCATATGTTATCATGTTATTTAATTCTCACAACTACTTATGAGGAAAACACTATCATCATCCCTAATATAGATATGGAAACACTGAGGTCCATAGAAGCAAATTAATTGGTTATTAAGTGTTAAAGTCAGGAATTGAACTCAAACAATGTATTTCCAAGTCTGTGCTCATAACCAGAACAATTTATTCCTCCTGATTAGAGCCTATGATGTTGGAATCTCCTTAAGGGTAAGATCTTGTATTTTATTCATTCTTGTATTTATTCACTATCTATTCATTCATTAACAAGTATTCTGAACACATGTATAACACTTGTCTATAGCAGCTACTTAAAATATATCCCATAAATTAACAATAGATATATAGATCTATTAATGTCAGATAATGTTTATGTGTCATAAACATTATCTGACATTATACAGACTCATCCAGACTGCAGCTTCAGGCATTGATTTCAGAGATGGCAAAAATAAGGTGGACACCTATGATTTTCTATCAGATAATAGAAACACAGTGGTAAGCAAAATAAACTTGATCTCAAATATAATAAACGTGAAAGAGACATCAATAAAAAATAACACTAATGGGTGAAACAGTTATAATTGCTCTGAAAACAAATAGGAATAGAGTTATGAGTTTCTAACAAAGAAATCTAACCTAGACCGGTGGTTCAGGAACAATTTCCCTGATAAAGTGCTGATTGTGTTGAATCTACTGACCAAAAGAGTAGGAGCTAATTTGAGTTTCGAGAGGTAGTGTGACGATGGGTTTAACATTTTGTACGTATGGATAAAACAATATCTACAAAAGCCATGTGAGAAGTTCAAGACACTTACGGAAATTTGTGTGGCCAGAGTGCAGAGAAAGAGGAAGAGAATATTGCAAAATTAGGCTGGAGAATTAGGACATCGTGTACCTTTTTTTTTTTAATCTTAAGAGCAATGGCAGATTTTTGAAGGATTTCAAAGGTTATGACATGATCATATATCCTTTTTAAAGATCACTTTGATAGTGGGGTGGAAAACAGATTGAAGGAGGGCAGAATGGATGAGAGAAAACCCGTTAAAAGGATATTACAGTAATCCAGGTGAGACACTGCTGTGTTTAGGACTTGGATGGCAGTGAAAATTAAAAACAAAAAAGATGGATTCAAGAGATGATCGAGAAATAAAAATGACAAGTTGAATATGGGTTTTTGTGGGAAAGCGATACAGAGAGATTCTTATATTTCTGATTTGCATAACTCCAAGGATAGTGGTGCCACTCAAAACAAGATGGGAGATTCTGAAAAGGACAGGGTCAATAAAGTAAATATCATGGATTTGATCTTAGTAACATTGAATTTGATGTGATTTTGAGAGTAGATATGTTGACTAGGTAATTTTTCTAGTTTAGAGTGGTCATTGGTCCTACGATGCCCTCTGCACATTTTATATTACCTGGGCAAAGAGTGTAAGGAAACAGTGATAAAGGAAGAGGAATGAGAATTAAAGTTTGAGGAACTCAGAAGTTTAATGGCTGAAATAGAATAATAAATAGGCAGGAGACTATTAAGAAAGGACCAAGGAAAGGATCAAGAAATCAGGAAAACAGGTATTGTGTACATTAAGAGAGTAGTGCAGGAAGTAGTTGATGCTCCTCTTGACCAAATGCAAGACTGGTCAAGTAAGATTAAGACAAGGTAAGTGCTATCTATCAAAGATATGTAGTATCTCTTAGACAAAAATCTCAGCTCATGGGTCTAATTTCTACCTCCTCAAGAAAAGGCAGGTTACTCGAATTACAATCAAAATATAAAGACTGGTTCTGAAAAGAAAGTAAGTGAGTCATAGAGGCCTAACCAAATGTTAAACTATTTCTTAATGCCTACAGCCATCGTTAATGGTATATCCACTGTTAGGAGGGCATAGGATTAGTGAGTCCAAGTAACAGTCAATATTTGGGAATTGTGTAAGAAATAATCATTATCTTGAATATATACTTATTATGTCATGCAGTAGTAAGTGTCCTGAAGTATAGGAAAAAGATTCAGAGCCATCAGAAGAACTGAAAAAAACTGAGTAGGGTGGTGGTCGAAGATGTTACCAGCCAATGGGCTGATGCTGGGAAGAAAACATCATTTTGGTATTCAAACTACTGAGTTCTCAATTATTGTTGAAAATCACTCTTTCCTTGGTTTCCATATCAACATTTTTTCTCCAGGATCTTCTTAGTCTCTATTTCTGACTGTTAAGCCTCAGAACTTTATACCTAACACTCTGTCAGATATTTCACCAGTATTTCATGGACATCTAATACTCAATACATCCAACTTAAACTAGTCCTACTGTTTTCTCATTTTCTTTCAATGGCATGTACCAATATGTTGCATTAATAAAGGAATATTTTCCTCATTGTGAATGCTTGCCCCAGGCTGGCACACTTTACTTTTTGACCCTTCTAAACAAAAAGTCTACTGTAATTATGAAAACTGCTCTTGAGTAAAAACTAGTGTAAATATAAGGGGAGGTTGGCTGTTTGAAATTTATTAGGAGGGTGTGTGAACTCTAGTCCTTTTCTTTTTATCAGCCTGAAACCAAAATAAGCCTCCTTACCTTCTTGGTATATTTCTTCCTTATTATGATGTCCTGTGGACATTTTCACGTTTTATCTCCCCTTTATTACTTCTGTAGTCTCTTACCAGCTAACATTTCTGCATTCCCTCTCAAAATACTCTTCTGGCTGGCAGACAGCCTATAGTATCTGTGGAGCCTAATAAGAAACCTCTATGTCTGTTAACAAAAGGGAAAATAACCCAAATGTCTGCTCAAGTCAAAGTGTTTAAGGGCATCAGGATTTTTGATCTCTATTAAATCAAATTTTGCAGAAATTTTCCTCTGGGTCATCAGAATTGAAGCATTATTCTATTGGCATTAACAAAAATAGTGATACAATTTGTTGAACCGTGTTCCAAAAATAAAGCTAGGACTTTCAGTAACAAAATATTTCTTGTTATTTTCTCATAGAAGTTTCTAAGGAGAATCAATCAAGTAACCTATTAAATGAGAGAAGCAATAGAGCTTTCATCTTCATCATGCATAGATATTTTATTGCTATTTTACAGTAATTTTTGTTGATCTAATAAATGCTCTTTTGTTTGGAAAGGTGGAATAGGATAATTACTTTCACTTTCAGTAATGCAAGGGAAATACAGGAGAATGGGAAATAACTAGGATACACCGGCTGGAGTGTATCCTTTGAAATAACTAGGATACACCGGCTGGAGTGTACACTCACTACATGCTGGAGAAGTTGGACCCCTCTCAGTTGCAGGCTATGAAACAAGGTAAAGGGCTAAAGATGGAATCTAATGCCACTGTACTCAGTTTTAGAAGTACTGATTGAAGAGAAAACCTTGGGTTCCTTCAAATAAGGACTGCATTATTCAGATCTTTTGGGTCTCTTAGTGATTCTATCAGTTACACTAAAACTGATTCCCGCCCCCCCCCCCCCCCGTCACTTCTGAAGTTCCAATAAACCCCTGTAATTCTGAGGAGGACAGACTAGAAAGCATGGAAGGCAGGTTGACTGTTGTCTACGGTAACAATTAATTTATTTTACCAATCAGTAAGCACTCTTTTTGACCCTGTAAATGGCTAGTGAAAGCGAATGGTTTCCAAGCCAGGATAATGACAGGCATCCCAGGTATTCTCCTTTGATTCATGCACTGCATCCTCCCAACTCCATCCAAAATCATGCCCAATTACTGAACAGACATGTACGATGTCATCAAATAGATTGATGTAATCAAAATAGATTGAGTTTGTGTTCTAACTCCTTTGGGTATTCATTCCCTCTTTTTCATCCTCACTGATAGCATTATCAGGTCCTCATCATTTTCAGGTTCTCATCATTTTTCATCTGAAGTATTCCAAAAGCCTAATAAATGTTCTTTCTAAGCCTTATCTTGTCCTCACATAATCCGTTCTTCACCCTGACTTGTTGGTAGATCCTTCTAAAGTATAAATTGGATCAATTACTGTTCTTCTTAAAAAAGTGCATGGCTCCACAATGCTTACAGAATAAAATCCAAATTCTGTTTCATGGCCCAGACAATCTTCATGATTTTGCAAAGTTACATTTTTTGTTTGTTTGTTTTGTTTTTGTTTTATTTTTTTTGTGGTATGCGGGCCTCTCACTATTGTGGCCTCTCCCATTGTGGAGCACAAGCTCCAGATGCGCAGGCTCAGCAGCCATGGCTCACGGGCCCAGCCGCTCCGCGGCACGTGGGATCCCCCCAGACCTGTGCACGAACCTGCATCCCCTGCATCGGCAGGCGGACTCTCAACCACTGCGCCACCTGGGAAGCCCCCAAGTTACCTTTTATCATTCCCTTTCTTCTCACGCCCTACCAAACTACTTTTAGTTTGCCAAATATACTATGTGGTTTCATACACTTAGAGTTTTCTGTTTCCTCTGTTTGGATAGTTTTGCCTTTCCCTCTTCCCTGCTATTTTCTCTGGCAAAAGTCTGCTCATCCTTTCAGATAAAACTCAAATATTGTATTCTCAGTGAAGCATGTGAGACTCTCACAGTTATTTATTTTCTCCTCCATTCCACTATGGTACATTGCACATGTTATTAACTACTATAATCATTTAAACTTGATTCCCATTTTTCAATCTAGAATTTATTAAGGAAACATAGGCACACCGCACAAGCAAGCCTGGCACATAATCGGTATTCAATAAGTCATCCTACCATCATCTCAAACTTAATGTATCCAAATCAGTACTCCCCATCTCCCATTTAATGTCCTCCAGTCTTCTGTGCTGGTGAAGGTGCAATCATTCTTGTCATTTGGGATTAAGTTCTTAGAGTCTGCTCTACCTCAGCTTTCTCCTTAATTCAGAATGTCCAATCAGGAGATAGGCTCACTCTCAAAAACAGAATGCAGAGCCTCCAAGGTTTATTTTCAACAGATAGTTCCCTGGTGGAGTCTCCAGCTGTCATTGTTTTACTTTTTCTTCCTTTAGTTACCCTAGACAACAAAATGCTGCTTGACACAGACAGGGATGCACTGCTTCCTTTTAACAATGTGGCCTAAACTTCAGCAGGCATCCTTCTCCTGACTCCATTTAGAGCAGGTAAACTAGATTATAACTTTCAAAAGATTTAACTAGCCGCCAACTTAAAAAAAAAAACAACATAATAAACCTAGTAATTAGAAAACATGTAAACATAGTATGACTTTCACAGTACATATTTCTGATGCTTTCCCCCCAAAATTGCTCCCCCTACCTGTAAGTTCTGTCATATTTTACATTTAGTTTGAATCAGTTATATCAACCCCAAAGGGTTGGTATCACTTTGTAGGCGACCTGTCTGACTTTCTAGCTTCTGAGCTCCAGTCCACTTTTGTGTGGTGGATACGATCTTACCACCTACTGTCTAGCTAGGAGTTAATTTTAGTAATTTGACCAAGAATACTCCTCTGCAGTCCACAGAGGTCTTTTCCTGCACACTTCATTTCTTGTCTGCAGAACCCTCATCCTTCAGTCAACACAAATGTGCTTTACATGAGAATCCACTACTGTTCAAACATCACTTCTGCTAAAATTTCATGGATCTAAACTAGACATACGGTTTCACATTATTTCAAGGAAGCGAGATCTCTAGTCTTCTAGTGCTCAGGAGGAGAGAAGAACCAAATGTGAGTGTATGCTAGAAATCTCTCCAGTTCAACTGATTTGGTTTAGTGGGGTTTAAAATATAGCTTCAGAAACCAACTGTTTTAATAATTGTGTTTCTGTGGAGAAATGCAGTTTGAGTTCTAAGCAACTGATCTATTTGACTTTTATGACTCAATCTTTTTGGAAAAAGACATTCATTGAGAGTATCTTTTTGCCAATGATATTATCTTTCGAAGGCAAGGACTTTTCTTGTACTTCCTTTATACAGTTAGAAAAGTTTTCATTGAGCATGAAGATACTAGTTTATTAACTCATAAAATAAATCAGTAAAGTCTGAATAAACAATTGCCTGATGATATCTGTACATGAGAAGAATTTCCTGCTTCTTAAGTATAATATTTCATTTGTGAAGCTCTCTATTTCCAAATAGAGTTGTATAATGATAGAGCAGTAATGTAGCAATCCATTGAATGCTCACTGAGTTACAATTCAATGAAATTGGATGTTTTGGTATAAGTTTAACTGATAGTGTGGTTCTACTTTTAAAATAATTTTTGTTATATGTGCATGGCCAACAATTGATTGCCCTTGATGTACATGGTTTCAAATTCACATATTATGATTAGATACCACTTATTCATGGGTCCCTACAGAGCCAAGCCAAGCCATATTGCAGCCTGAGACAAAAGGAAAAGTCAATAATAAAAAAAAAATCAACTATCTTATTTTTATTTACATTTTGATATTTTTATAATCTTGGATTTTTGTGTTAATTTTGATTCTTTAAAATATTGCATTAAAATATTTTTTTGATTACTGAGTTTTTGATTACTGAGTTATTTGGCATCTCCCCTTAAATTTTGCACCAGAAGCAAGTGGCTCACTCACCTCACCCTAGTCCCAGCCCTACAGCCATGCCTGACTTCTAGAGGACAGGGAAGTGCAATTCTGAGTTATCTACTAAAGAAATAGAAATGGGGGGAAATTGGCGAATGATGCTAAAGACTCATATATACAGGTAATATAATAGGTTCTGTTGTAGAATGGCTGATTGAGGAAAAATGATACAGCAAAACTCAGGACATCTTTTATTCTTCATCGAATAATAAAGTATTCCTCATCAAATAATTTGAAAATGTAATTCTACAGTTACACAGTTTATAATCCTATTATTAGTAAACACATCTCCTTTTCCTAGAAGTCTGACTTAATAATTTTACCTTGAAAAATCTCTATTTGAAAGTCAGAGTCAGATGCTTTTTTCTCAATCAATTGAGATGTAATAATTGCACTGCTGTTACCTAAAAACTCCCTGTGGATTGATTTCTTCAGGTACTCAAAAATGTTTACCTTAACTCAGTTTGCTTTATGTTTTTAGCATATTTTGGCTTGTTTTTCCTAGCTCACCATGATTTTTCTCTCTCTGACTAGCAAATAACAACAGCCAAAAAAAAAAAGCAAAAAAGAAGTGCATAGAATTTATCATATATTTGGGTTTTAAGAAACCTAAAAATCATCCTAATAATGCCCATTCAGTGTCCTCTATGATTGTACATTAAAATGCTTTAGAACATTCTTATTCCATAATATGCAGTTAGCTTATTTGTTATGAGGAACTGTTTTGTATGTGTGCAGTAATGCATTCATTTTAGTGATGTCAGTTAGTAAAAATTATGTTTGGTTACAAAACAAAGAAAATTAATGTTAACTAATACAGGATTTACATATTTCATCAGCTTTATCAATATGACTGTCTATTCTACATGAATTTCTAAGGTTCAGTAGTAGGTTTAATGACAGAAAAACAAAAGAAAAATTTCATCTCAAATAAAAGCCAGTTTTATTCCCAGCAGAAAGTCCTAACTCTCAGAAGATGTTTTTCTGTGTAGCCTTTCCTTTCTGTGTAACTGCAGTGAGCAGGTCTGTGTGTTTGGTTTATTACTCTACCACAACCTATACGTCAGCATTAGCAGTTCTCACTAAAGAGCTAGACAGTCTCCCTTCATCATAACATTAATTTATTCTCTCAGCTTCTGACATTAAAGTAGAAACATAAATGTTCAACCATAACTTGTGTGGCCTTTCTACTTGCTAAAAGGCTCTGAGAGAGCGATGGTATCAAGGGAAATGTTTTTTTTGAATACTTTGAAATTCCGTGTCTTGACAGGCAACACACTACAGTTCAGTCCCTTGAGAAACATGCCCCAAATCAATTTTATTACAAACTAAATTATTATTATTTTTTTTGCACAGAACATTTTTGTAGCGTATCATTCATAGGATTATGTCCTGAGACAGTTCAGACATTATATGAGGCACCTCCTTTATTTTTTTATATACCATATCATATGTATATAAATTAGTACAATTTATGTTATAAGTCAAATCTGATATAATTTGAAACTATGTGATTCTTGAAGACATCATGTAAAAATTTTACCTGTAATATGTTGTTCTGAACAATTGTATTAACTTAGCATAAAAAATGGAACAATTTTTATCCCATGATTTATTTTCTAAATGGAGTACAATGACCTTCCATCCTGGCAAGAAGTCTAAAAAGATATTGCTTGACCTGAAAGTCCCTGAATGGGGAGGATGACATGTATGTGAATTTTCACCTAATTTATTTTGTGGACAAATAATAGTCTATATAAATATATATACGTATGTATGTAAAAATGGTATATAACATTATATTAGTTTCAGGTATACAACATAAGAATTCCAGCTGTGTGCATATACTAAAAGTGATCACCACAATAAATCTAATTATAGTCCGTCACCCTACAATTGACCCCTTTTACGCATTTTGCCCATCTCTCAATGCCCATCTCACCAGTGAAGCCATCTTGTCCTGGACTTTTCTTTTTTGGGAGGTTTTGATTACTCATTCAATCTCCTTACTTATAATCAGCTTATTCAGATTTTCTATTTTTTCATGATTGTTTTGGAAGATTGTATGTTTCTAGGAATTTATCCATTTTCTTCTAGGTTGTCCAGTTTATTGGCATACAATGGTTCACAGTAGTCACTTATGATCCTTTGCATTTCTGATATCACTTATAACTTCTCTTTTATTTTTTATTATATTTATTTGAGATTTTGATGTCTCTCTTGGTGAGTCTAGCTAAAGTTTTTTCAATTTTGTTTATGTTTTCATAGAACCAGTACTTAGTTTTATTGATCTTCTATTTTTTTTGGGGGGGGGTGGTTCTATGTCATTTATTTCCATTCTGATTTTATTATCTCCTTTCTTCTACTACCTTTGGAGTTTGTTTGTTCTTCTTTTTTCCAGTTCTTTTAGGTGAAATGTTAGATTGTTTATTTGAGATTTTTCTTATTTCTTTAGGTAGGCCTATATTGTTATGAACTGCCCTCTTAAAACTGTTTTTGCTGCATCCTAAAACTTTGGAATGTTGTATTTTCATTTCCATTTGTCTCTAGGTATTTTTTAATTTTTTCTTTGAGTTCTTCACTGACCCATTGGTTGTGTAGTAGCATGTTGTTTAATCTCCACATGTTTGTTTCTATTGTACATTAATTCATAGATTGACTAAGAGCTACCTGAAATATCAGAAATATATATCAAGTACAAAGAAGTATTTTCTCTTTCATGTTATTGAAACTCTGACGTAGTGGAATCCACAAATAATATCCTTTAAAGAAACCTGAGATAAAAATACAGAGGACCATCAGGTCAAGTATTTGTGATTACTTTTACCTCAGGACACAAGAGAGTTACAAAACCACTCTCATGCTAATCATACTCATAGATATTCATCTAAAGAGTTTTCCTCTGGTTTCAAGTGGACTGTTGAGCTATCACTCTAGTGCTCTTGAAATGCCAATATGTCCTTGCCATATTGGCAAAAACACTTGCCTCAAGTGTTTTTCTCCGAGGTAATCTTTGTATTTGTCATGGACCCTAATGATAGCTGCCGATCTGGTAGACAGTTGACAGCACTGGTACTATTGTAGGTTCTCCTCCATTCCATCCATGCTAATCATAACCACCCTTGAATGGATGCAATGCTTTCCCCTGCTCATTGTACTCTGTCACTTGCTGGG
The DNA here is from genome assembly GCF_949987515.2 of Delphinus delphis. NCBI lineage: Eukaryota > Metazoa > Chordata > Mammalia > Artiodactyla > Delphinidae > Delphinus > Delphinus delphis. The sequence goes on along the minus strand of NC_082692.2, from coordinate 42,312,205 downwards.
GCAACACAGCAAAGGGATTCAGACGAAGAAGATCAAATATACCTAGGATTAAATTTATTCCATTATTTGCCATTTGACTTCGACAAGTTATATAAACTTTCAAGCTTACAATTTGGGACGTTAATATATATATCATAAGATTGGAAAAATTAACTGAGATAATATAAAATTATGGCTCTGTCTAGCAAATACTAAATGTTACATATGATGGTTATGCTTATTCTCATGAATGTCAAACTCATATACTACCTTGAGATACCATTTCCTTTTATTCATTTAATAACAGAGTCTCAAGTTTCTTTCCATCATAGTTCCTCTCACTTGGAAGGAAACCCTAAGGGAGCTGGGACAGAAAACAATCAGAAACAATTGTTCCTCTGCTCTAAGTCTGACCATTGTCTCAACACTTTGATTCTCCCTATACACTACTAAATGTCTTCCCCATCAGGCACTGACAGTGAATTAAGAGCAGCCTGTCACCTTCAGAAGTTTTACTTACTGTTTCTTTTTTTCTTTTTTTTTCAAAAGGTGTTTAAGGTAAGTCACTATTTTTTTTAAACATCGTTATTGGAATATAATTGCTTTACAATGGTGTGTTAGTTTCTGCTTTACAACAAAGTGAACCAGTTATACATATACTTATGTTCTCATATCTCTTCCCTCTTGTGTGCCCCTCCCTCCCACCCTCCCCATCCCACCCCTTTAGGTGGTCAAAAACCACCGAGCTTCTCTCCCTGTGCTATGCAGCTGCTTCCCACTAGCTATCTATTTTACATTTGGTAGTGTATATATGTCCATGTCACTCTCTCACTTTGTCACAGCTTACCCTTACGCCTCCCCATATCCTCAAGTCCATTCTCTAGTAGGTCTGTGCCTTTATTCCCATCTTGCCCCTAGGTTCTTCATGACCACTTTTTTTTTTTTTTAGATTCCATATATATGTGTTAGCACACGGTATTTGTCTTTCTCTTTCTGACTTACTTCACTCTGTATGACAGACTCTAGGTCCATCCACCTCACTACAAATAACTCAATTTCATTTCTTTTTATGGCTGAGTAATATTCCATTGTATATATGTGCCACAACTTCTTTATCCATTCATCTGATGATGGACACTTAGGTTGCTTCCATCACCTGGCTATTGTACATAGAGCTGCAATGAACATTTTGGTACATGACTCTTTTGGAATTATGGTTTTCTCAGGGTATATGCCCAGTAGTGGGATTCCTGAGTCATATGGTAGTTCCATTTGTAGTTTTTTAAGGAACTTCCATACTGTTCTCCATAGTGGCTGTACCAATTCACATTCCCACCAGCAGTGCAAGAGTGTTCCCTTTTCTCCACACCCTCTCCAGCATTTATTGTTTCTAGATTTTTTGATGATGGCCATTCTGACTGGTGTGAGATGATATCTCATTGTAGTTTTGAATTGCATTTCTCTAATAATTAGTGATGTTGAGCATCTTTTCATGTGCCTAGTGGCCATCAGTATTTCTTCTTTGGAGAAAAGTCTACTTAGGTCTTCTGTCCATTTTTGGATTGGGTTATTTCTTATTGTTATTGAGCTGCATGAGCTGCTTATAAATTGTGGAGATTAATCCTTTGTGAGTTGCTTCATTTGCAAATATTTTCTCCCTTTCTGAGGGTTGTCTTTTGGTCTTGTTTATGGTTTTCTTTGCTGTGCAAAGCTATTAAGTTTCATTAGGTCCCATTTGTTTATTTTTGTTTTTATTTCCATTTCTCTAGGAGATGGGTCAAAAAGGATCTTGCTGTGATTTACGTCATAGAATGTTATGCCTAAGTTTTCCTCTGAGAGTTTGATGGTGTCTAGCCTTACATTTAGGTCCTTAATCCATTTTGAGCTTATATTTGTGTATGGTGTTAGGGAGTGTTCTAATTTCATACTTTTACATGTACCTGTCCAGTTTTCCCAGCACCGCTTCTTGAAGAGGCTATCTTTTCTCCACTGCATATTCTTGCCTCCTTTATCAAAGATAAGGTGACCATATGTGCATGGGTTTATCTCTGGGCTTCCTTTCCTTTCCCATTGATCTATATGTCTGTTTTTCTGCCAGTACCATACTGTCATGATTACTGTAGCTTTGTAGTATAGTCTGAAGTCAGGGAGCCTGATTCCTCCAGCTCTGTTTTTCGTTCTCAAGATTGTTGTGGCTATTCGGGGTCTTTTGTGTTTCCATACAAATTGTGAAATTTTTTGTTCTAGTTCTGTGTAAAACATCAATGGGGATGCATTGGTGGGGATTGCATTGAATCTGTATATTGCTTTGGGTAGTAGAATCATTTTCACAATGTTGATACTTCCAATCCAAGAACATGGTATATCTCTCCATCTATTTGTATCATCTTTAATTTCTTTCATCAGTGTCTTATAATTTTCTGCATACAGGTCTTTTGACTGCTTAGGTAGGTTTATTCCTAGATATTGTATTCTTTTTGTTGCAATAGTAAATGGAAGTGTTTTCTTAATTTCACTTTCAGATTTTTCATCATTAGTGTATAGCAATGCCAGAGATGTCTGTGCATTAATTTTGTATCCTGCTACTCTACCAAATTCATTGATTAGCTCTAGCAGTTCTCTGGTAGTATCTTTAGGATTCTCTATGTATAGTATCATGTCATCTGCAAACAGTGACAGCTTTACATGTTCTTTTCCAATTTGGATTCCTTTAATTTCATTTTTTTGCTGATTACTCTGGCTAAAACTTCCAAAACTATGTTGAATAATAGTGGTGAGAGTGGGCAACCTTCTCTTGTTCCCGATCTTATTGGAAATGGTTTCAGTTTTTCACCATTGAGAATGATGTTGGCTGTGGGTTTGTCATATATGGCCTTTATTATGTTGAGGAAGGTTTCCTCTATGCCTACTTTCTGCAGGTTTTTTATCAAAAATGGGTGTTGAGGGCTTCCCTGGTGGTGCAGTGGTTGAGAGTCCGCCTGCCGATGCAGGGGACGCGGGTTCGTGCCCCGGTCCGGGAAGATCCCACATGCCGCGGAGCGGCTGGGCCCGTGAGCCATGGCCGCTGAGCCTGCGCGTCCGGAGCCTATGCTCCGCAACGGGAGAGGCCACAACAGTGAGAGGCCCGCGTACCGCAAAAAAAAAAAAATGGGTGTTGAATTTTGTTGAAAGCTTTCTCTGCATCTATTCAGATGATCATATGGTTTTTCTCCTTCAATTTGTTAATATGGTGTATCACGTTGATTGATTTTCGTATAATGAAGAATCCTTGCATTCCTGGAATAAACCCCACTTGATCATGGTGTATGATCCTTTTAATGTGCTGTTGGATTCTATTTGCTAGTATTTTGTTGAAGAATTTTGCATCTATGTTCATCAGTGATATTGGCCTGTAGTTTTCTTTCTCTGTGACATCTTTGTCTGGTTTTGGTATCAGGGTGATGGTGACCTTGTAGAATGAGTTTGGGAGTGTACCTTGCTCTGCTATATTTTGGAAGAGTTTGAGAAGGATAGGTGTTAGCTCTTCTCTAAATGTTTGATAGAATTCTCCTGTGAATCCATCTGCTCCAAGGTTTTTGTTGGTTGGAGGGTTTTTATGTATTGAATTGCTCCTATGTCAGGTGCATAAATATTTACAAATGTTATACCTTCTTCTTGGATCAATCCCTTGATCGTTATGTAATATCCTTCTTTGTCTCTTGTAATAGTCTTTATTTTAAAGTCTATTTTGTCTGATATGAAAATTGCTACTCCAGCTTTCTTTTGATTTCCACATGCATGGAATATATTTTTCCATCCCATCACTTTCAGTCTGTATGTGTCCCTAGGTCTGAAGTGGGTCTCTTGTAGAAAGCATATATATGGGTCTTGTTTTTGTATCCATTCAGCCAGTCTGTGTCATTTGGTGAGAGCATTTAATCCATTTACTTTTAAGGTAATTAATGATATGTATTTTTCTATTCACATATTCTTACTTGTTTTGCATTTGTTATTGTAGGTCTTTTCCTTCTCTTGTATTTCTTGCCTAGAGAAATTACTTTAGCATTTGTTGTAAAGCTGGTTTTGTGGTGCTGAACTCTCTAAGATTTGCTTGTCTGCAAAGGTTTTAATTTCTCCATCAAATATGAATGAGATCCTTGTTGGGTAGAGTGATCTTGGTTGTAGGTTTTTCTCCTTCATCACTTTAAATATGTCCTCCCAGTCCCTTTTGGCTTGCAGAGTTTCTGCTGAAAGTTTAGCTGTTAACCTTAGGGGGATTCCCTTGTGTGTTATTGGTTGGTTTTCCATTGTTGCTTTTAATATTTGTTCTTTGTATTTAATTTTTGATGGAGTGATTAGTATGTGTCTTTGCATGTTTCTCCTTGGATTTATCCTGTATGGGACTGTCTGTGCTTCCTGGACTTGACTAACTATTTCCTTTCCCATATTAGGGAAGTTTTCAACTATGATCTCTTCAAATATTTTCTCTGTCCCTTTTGTTTTCTCTTCTTCTTCTGGTACCCCTTTAATTTGAATGTTGGTGCATTTAATATTGTCCCAGAGGTCTCTGATACTGTCCTCAGTTCTTTTCATTCTTTTTTCTTTATTCTTCTCTGCAGTAGTTATTTCCACTATTTTATCTTCCAGGTCACTTATCCGTTCTTCTGTCTCAGTTATTCTGCTATTGATCCCTTCTAAAGTATTTATAATTTCATTTATTGTGTTGTTCATCATTGCTTGTTTCCTCTTTAATTCTTCTAGGTCCTTGTTAAATGTTTCTTGCATTTTCTCTTTTCTTACCAAGATTTTGCATCACCTTTACTATCATTATTCTGAATTCTTTTTCAGGTAGGCTGTTTATTTCCTCTTCATTTGTTAGGTCTGGTGGGTTTTTACCTTGCTCCTTCATCTGCTGTGTGTTTTTCATCTTCTCATTTTGCTTATCTTACTGTGTTTGGGGTCTTCTTTTTGCAGGTTGCAGGTTTGTAGTTCCCCTTGTTTTTGGTGTCTGTCCCCAGTGGCTAAGATTGGTTCAGTGAGTTGTGTAGGCTTCCTGGTAGAGGGGACTAGTGCCTTTGTTCTGGTGGATGAGGCTGGATCTTGTCTTTCTGCTGGGCGGGTCCACATCTGGTGGTGTGTTTTTGGGTTTCTGTGGCCTTATTATGATTTAAGGTAGCCTCTCTGCTTATGGATTGGGCTGTGTTCCTAGTTGTTTTGCATAGGGTGTCCAGCACTGTAGCTTGCTGGTTGTTGAGTGAAGCTGGGTGTTGGTGTTGAGATGGAGAACTCTGGGAGATTTTTGCCATTTGATATAATGTGGAGTTGGGTGGTTTCTTGTGGCCCCGTGTCCTGAACTTGGGTCTCCCACCTCAGAGGCACATCACTGACTCCTGGCTGGAGCACCAAGAGCCTTTCATCCACACGGCTCAGAATAAAAGGGAGTAAAAATAGAAAGAAAGAAAGAGGATAAAATAAAATAAAGTAAGATAAGATAAAGTTATTAAAATAAAAAGAAAAAAAATAATTGTTAAGAAAAAAGTTAAAAAAAAAAAAAAGAAATGGATGGACAGAACCCTAGGACAAATGGTGAAAGCAAAGCTATACAGACAAAATCACACACAGAAGCATACACATACACACTCACAAAAAAACGAAAAGGGGAAAAATAATATATCTTGGTCCCAAAGTCCACCTCCTCAATTTGGGATGATTCTTTGTCTATTCAGGTATTTCACAGTTGCAGCGTACATCAGGTTGATCGTGGAGATTTAATCCGCTGCTCCTGAGGCTGCTGGGAGAAATTTCCCTTTCTCTTCTTTGTTCGCACAGCTCCTGGGGTTCAGTTTTTGATTTAGCCCCGCCTCTGCACGTAGGTCGCCTGAGGGCGTCTGTTCTTCGCTCAGACAGGACGGGTTTAAAGGAGCAGCTGCTTCAGGGGCTCTGGTTCATTCAGGCTGGGGGGAGGGAGGGGTACAGAGTGCAGGGTGAGCCTGCGGCAGCAGAGGCCGGTGTGGCATTGCACCAGCCTGAGGCGCGCCATGTGTTCTCCCAGGGACGTTGTCCCTGGATCACAGGACCCTAGCAGTGGCTGGCTGCACAGGCTTCCGTGAGGCGAGGTGTTTATAGTGACCTGTGCTCACACACAGGCTTCTTGGTGGCCGCAGCAGCAGCCTTAGCATCTCATGCCCATCTCTGGGGCCTGTGCTGATAGCCTCAGCTTGCGCCCATCTCTGGAGCTCCTTTAAGCTGCGCTCTTAAGCCCCTCTCCTCGCACACCAGGACAGAAAACGGCAAGAAAATGTCTCTCGCTCCTTCAGTAGCTCTAGACATTTTCCCAGACTCCCTCCCCGCTAGGCGTGGTGCAATAGTCCCCTTCAGGCTGTGTTCACGGCGCCAACCCCAATCCTCTCTCTGTGATCCGACTGAAGCCCGAGCCTCAGCTCCCAGCCCCAACCTGCCCGAGTGGGTGAGCAGACAAGCCTCTCGGACTGGTGAGCACTAGTCGGCAATGATCCTCTGTGCGGGAATCTCTCCAATTTGCCCTCCACACCCCTGTTGCCGTGCTCTCCTCAGTGGCTCCAAAGCTTGCCGCCTGCCCACTACTGTCTCTGCCAGTTAAGGGGCTTCCTAGTGTGTGGAAACCTTTCCTCCTTCACAGCTCCCTTCCACTGGTGCAGGTCCCTTCCCTATTCTTTTGTCTCTGTTTTTTCTTTTTTCTTTTGCCCTACCCAGATACGTGGGGAGTTTCTTGCCTTTTGGGAGTTCTGAGGTCTTCTGCTAGCCTTCAGTAGGTGTTCTGTAGGAGTTGTTCCACGTGTAGATGTATCTCTGATGTATCTGTGGGGAGGAAGGTGATCTCCGCATCTTACTCTTCCACCGTCTTCTCAAATACCCTGTACTGTTTCTTTTTTGGGACTCCTCAGGCCTTCATGTAAATTGTTCCTGAGTTATCTTGACTACTATAGATTGAATTGTGTGACCCCAAAATTTATATATTAAAGCTTTAAACTCAATGTGACTGTATTTGGGCTTATAAAGAGGTAATTAAAGTTAAATGAAGTCATGGGGATGAGGCCCAAATCTTAGAGGATTGGTGTCCTTATAAGAGGAGGAAGAGATAAGAGAGTTCTATCTCTTTGAGATGTGTGGACACAGTGAGAATGTGGCCACCTGCAAGCCAAGAAGACAGCTCTCACCAGGACCTGAATTAGCCAGCATCATGATCTTGTACTTTTCTGCTTCTAATACTGGGAAAAGATAACTTTCTGTTCTTTAAGCACCCAGTCTATGATATTTTGTTAAAGTGGTCCAAGCAGACTATGACATTGACCAAACACCACACTTGAAAGGCGTTTTATTTTATTTAGCTTTGCTTATGTAGCCAAAGCCCTCCTATATATACAGTTGTGTAGGTAGGAAATTCAGATCACATACAATACCTATAACTTTACCAAATTATTTTCTTATCAGCCCAAAAGCCTAGGTAATATCAAGCTTATTTAACTGAAAATATTTCCTACCTTTCATACCTCCCTCCAGCATCTCTATACTCCTGACCATCTCGTAAACTACCCCTAGATTAAATTTTCCTAAAATTTAATTTCCTATTTTTCATTAATCATTACATTACCTCTAGTGAACCCTTAGGCACATAGCATGGAATATACCCAGATTCATCACTCAGGGTCTGCCCTCAAATGGCCCTCCATAAGTAGCTAGCCTTATTTATAATGGTTTTCCTTATACAGTTCTCCAATAAGGCTGATGGCCTTATTTAAAAAATAATATTCATCCTCATAATGTTGCTTTGAAGATCAAATGAGATACTGTATGGAGAACACTCATTATATTGTCTGGGATATAATAATATATAAAATGTATTATTGTTTTTAATGATAATAACAGGCAGTTCCTGACAATTTAATATGTATTAAAATTTAGTTTTAATTTTAATCCTGTTGAAAGATAGGTAATAGTTGATTATTTTTCCCTTCCCATTTTATACATCAGAAAACTGAGCTAAAGAAAAGTTATGTAACTTGACCAAGGTCACAAGGAAGACCTTTTTGCTCATAGTAGAGCAAAAATTTTATCCTAAGCAGTGTGGTCCCAGAGTCTGCATGCTTAATTACTACTTATACTGCCTCCTTCTTCTACACTAACTTATACTATGTGCTCTGTTACATTTTTTTCCTGGAACATTCCTGAATTTTTTGCCTTCTCTTTGTGTAAAACTAAATTTTATATTTCCTTCAATGTTAGCTCAAAACTCATCTCTTTCACTATATTTCAACACACTGAATTTCCCCCTGTTTTTCTACTTGCATTATAAAGCATTATAAAGCATCTGAACCCTAGCATCATGCAGCATTTACCTATATATTATAGTCTTTCAAGTATATGAAAGCTTACTCAATTTGAATGTAAACTCATAGTGACATGGACCCTTTAAGTTTTATAAATTTCTGAAAGTCTTAAACATTAAAAAATGTTTGGGCTTCCCTGGTGGCACAGTGGTTGACAGTCTGCCTGCTGATACAGGGGACACGTGTTCATGCCCTGGTCCAGGAAGGTCCCACATGCCGCGGAGTGGCTAGGCCTGTGAGCCATGGCCACTGAACCTGCACATCCAGAGCCTGTGCTCCACAACGGGAGAGGCCACAACAGTGAGAGGCCCGTGTACCACACACACACAAAAAAATGTTCAATTGGAGTACATTAAAATGAAGAATTTCTGTTTATCAAATATATCATTAAGATAATAGATAAGGGAGAAAATATTTCCAAAACATAAATTGACAAAAAAGTTGTGTCTGGAATATTGACAAAAAAGTTGTGTCTGGAATATATAATAACTCTTCCAACCAATAAGAAAAAGACAAAACCTTAATAATAAAGCTAGTAAGAGATTTCAATAGGCACTTCACAAAAGAGGATATATTGTAGACAACTATATGAAAAGATGTTCAACTTTATTAGTCACCAAGAAAATGCAAATTAAAACCATAATGCAATAATACTACATGCCTGTCAGAATGATCAAAACTTTGAAAGCTGATAAATGAGTTTGTGAGTGGAGGAGAGATGAGAGAGAGTTAAAAAAACAAAAACAACTATGTGAAACAAAATTGATAGAATTGAAAAGAAAAATTAAAAAAAAAATACCCACGATTATAGTTGGAAACTTCAATATCCCTCTCTCAATATGTGTTAGGACAAATGGACTGAAACTCAGCAAGGATATAGAAAAACTCAACAACACCATCAAGTCATTGGAGCTAATCAATACTTATATAACATTTCACCCAAGTAAATAGCACATTATTTTCAAGTGCCCACAGAACATACACCAAAATAAAACAGACCTTGGGACATTAAAGGAACTTTGACAAATATAAAGAAATCAAAATCACTCCAAGTATGTTCTCTCACTATAATGGAATCAAACTAGAAATCAATAATATAAAGATAACAGGAAAATCTCAAAGCACTTGGAAATGATAAAATAAACTTTTGAATAACCTGTAAGTCAAAATCTCATGGGAGATTTTAAAAATACAGTAAACTGAATGAAAATAAAAATTCAATACATCAAAATTGTGGGAAATGGTTAAGGCAGTAATGACAGGGAAATTATGTCACCATATGTGTACATTACAAAAGAGGAAAAGTCTAAGCTTGCACCTCAAAAACCTAGAAAAAGAAAAGCAATTTATATCCAAAGTGAGCAGGAATCAACAAAATTGAAAACAAAACAAAAAAACCCAAAAAAACAAAAACAATGAAATAAAATGTTTTCTTTGAAAATGTAGTAAAATTGACAAATACTTAACAAGACTGACAAAGAAAAAAAGAGGTAAGTCAGAAATTACATATTAAGTATCAATAATGAAACAGGAGATATTACTACATACCCTCCAGATATCAAAAGTTTAAGGGAACAAATACTATGAACAACTCAAACACATAAATTTGAAAATTTAAATAAAAATTGGACAATTTCTTTAATAGCAGGAATTACTACAACTCAGTCAATATGAAAATGACTATTTTATAGCCCTATAAATATTAAAGAAACTAAAATCATAATTTCACAAAACTGTACAAAACAAAAACAGAAAACTTCCCCAAAAGAAATCTCCAGGCACAGCTGTTATCACTGGAAAATTCTACCAATGGTTTAAAGAAAATTCATACCAATTCTAGACAATCTCTCCAGAAAATGAAAGAGAAAGCAACATTTCTAATTTATATCTGGGTATTATCTTGATATCAAGACCAGAAAAAGAACAGAAATAAAGAAAACTACAGAACAATATTATTCATGAAAACAGACACAAAAATCCTTAACAAAATATTAGCAAATATAATTCACCAATACATAAGAAGAACTATGTACCATGATTGAGTGGGGTTTTTTCTGGGGATGTAAGACTGGTTTGATATTTGAAAAACAAAACAGATCTGCAAGTTAGTGGAGTAGGAAGACTCTAGAATTCTCTTTCCATTTTAATAGGGAGGCAAACATTTGGTAAACAGTTTTACGGGATGATCAGAGTTTCTACTAGAATTTTTAAATTTCTTACCCAGTTCAGCAGTATTATCTGAAAGTTATCAGAAAGTTGTATCTATTAAAAAGTCCTTTCCATGAATCTTCTTAAAGATGAAGCATCTTTACAAAGGCATCAGAATAAAACAATAACTGTCTATGAATGAATGACAAAAGACTTAAAAAGGCATGGTTAAAGATCTGATTACAATGTAATTGACAACTGACAAAGAAAATTAACCAAGTTGCTATAACATACAACATTTTAAGATAATAACTAGAATTATGACTGATAACATTATACAGGGCATATCCAAATTTTAGAAATTTTATATAACTTCTAGAATATTGATATTAATGACATTTACCTATATAGTATAACCTAAGAATGTTTATCACCACTCATGTGATAATGATCATTAAAATGAAAAAAATAAATTGCACTTTATCAAAATTAAAAACTTTTGCCCTGTCAAAGATCCTAATATGAAGGTGAAAAGACAAGTTGCAGTGAGAATATTTTCAAACAACAGATCCAACAAACAGTGAGTATGTAGCATATATAATGCACTCTCACTACAATAAACACATTAAAAAACAAACAATCCAATTAGAAAATGAACAAAAAACATGGAGACATTTAAATGAAGAGGATATGCAGAGTGCAAATAGACACCTGGAAAGATGTTCAACATCTTTAGCAGTTAGAGAAATGCAAATAAAAATCACATGAATATCATTATATGTCTATCAGAATGGTTAAAATAAAAAATAGTGACAACACAAAATGCTGGTGAAGATGCAGAGAAAGTGGACTCCTCATACATTTCTATGGAACATAGTACCATCACTCTGGAAAAATAGTTTAGCAGTTTCTTTAAAAAGTAAACATGCAGCTACCATCCAATTCAGTACTTGCATTCCTTGGCTTTTATTGCAAAGAAATTAAGACTTATGTTTGCAGAAACACATAAACACAAATTTACAGCAGCTTTATTTGTAATAGTCCAAAAATGGAAGCCACCCATAATTTCTTCAATGGTTGTCCTTCAATGAGTGATTTGTGAACAAACTGTGGTACATTCTTACCACAGAATTCTACTTGGCAATAAAAAAGAAGAAACTATTGATACATGTAACAACCTGGATGAATCTCCAGAGAACTATGCCCAGTGAAAACAAAACCAAAAAAAAAAAGCCAATTCCAAAAAGTTACAAACTGTATGAATCTATTTAAATAATATTTTTGAAATGACAAAAATTATAGAAATGGTTATGTTATTTTGCTATAGTTTTGTAAGATGTTTCATTGGGAGAAACTAGGAAAAGTGTACATGAGATTCCTCTGTATTACATCTTACTCCTGTATATGAATCTAGAAATATCTAAAGTTAAAAATTTAATTAAGAGATGTAATAGATCTCATTTATATTAACAACATAAACATGATACTTTAAAACTTTAGAATAAATCTATCAAAATATCTGTCAGACTTTTATGCAAAACAATTGAAATATGTTGCAGATTACAAAATAAAGTTGAGTAAATGAATTGGAAGTTTCAATTTTATAAAAGTTTTTCCAAAATTAGTCAATGAAATATGTAAATGAATCAATATTCAACAAATCAACAAGTCAACAAGTTTTTTGGGGGGGAAGAGGAGGAGGTTATAATGAGCCAATAGTATAATTCATTAGGAAGAGACAAAGCCAAAATTATTTGGAAAAAGGAAACAGAAGGAAAGAGTGTGATATTCAAAACAGAAGAGATAAATGAGGTACCATGGTCCCCTGTCATATGCTACAATCCCCACTGCTGCTGCAGAATCTTTCTCATATTTGCAAGTTTTGAAAGCTTGATATATGTCAAAGCTGAGTAATAGATAGACCATTTAAAAAATAGTACTAAGAAAATAAGTTATTCACAGGGGAAAATATAAAATTAGATTCCAACACTACACCATACCAAACAAAACCAATTCCATGTGGAACAAAAACTTAAATGTAAAAAGCAAAACTGAAATTTTGAAAAGAAATTATAGAATATCTGTGACCTTGAGGCAGCAAAGAATTTATTATACAAGACATTTAAGGTATATTTTTTAAAGATTGTTAAATTTGAAATAATTACAATTAAGACAATATTCTATTGACAGATATCCAAAACATCATAAATAGGGTATAAAAATAAGCCATGTAACTAACAAAACCATTGTACTCAGGAAATAAAAAGAACTCTGAAATCTTAGTAAGAAAAAGAAACAGTCCAATAAGAAAATGCAGGCAAAAGATATGAGCAGACAATTTAGAGATGAGGAAATATGAATTGCCATTAATATATTTCATATTTCAAGAGTGACATATGAAATATACTAATATACAAAAATATAAGGAAATGAAAGTTAAAGCAATAATAAAATACCATTATGCACCTGTCAAATTAGCAAAAATTAAATGGTTTTACATTATCAATTTTGGTGAAGATGAGGAGAAATTAGAACTCTCAGAAACTGCTGGTGGGGCTGTTAATTGATAAAAACACGTCACAAATATGAAGATTTCTGAACCCCAAATGTATATGTTGATACTTCAAGGCAATGGTCCCACAAGTGAGTCTGTACTTGTGTAGAACTGCTTACCTGCCCTAGGTTGGAAATAACCTAAATATTTAAGTAGGACTGTAAATAAATACACTGTAATATATTCAGACTAAACACTACCATGATGGCTAAAAAAAGGAGTGAGAGCTACATTTACAAGAGTTGATATATTGCAAACACATAATTTTGAGTGGAAAAGGGACTTGTGTTATTTCTCCATATAAAATTAAAAGCGTGCAAACCACTGTTCAAAAATTACTATATTTGGTTTATAGAAATATTCATATAAAATACATTTATAAAAATGTTCATGGGAGGTGCAGTGGTTGAGAGTCCACCTGCCGATGCAGGGGACACGGGTTCGTGCTCCGGTCTGGGAAGATCCCACATGCCATGGAAAGGCTGGGCCCGTGAGCCATGGCTGCTGAGCCTGTGTGTCCGGAGCCTGTGCTCCACAACGGGAGAGGCCACAACCGTGAGAGGCCCGCGTATCGCAAAAAAAAAAAAAAAGAAAAATATTCATGGGAATCATAAATATCAAAAATAGGATAGTGGTTCTACTAACAGAGGAGAGGGAGGAGAATCGTATTGGGAAGGTATACACAGTGGCCTTCAAATGAAACTTTAATACTTCTTTTAAAATTAGAGAATTAAACACTATTTAATAATTGTTTAAAAATTAAAGTATTAAATTTGGCAAAGATATAACAAGTATCAAAACTACTTGGTAGGTACATGCACGTTTATTACATTATCCTTTACACTTCTCCATGCTTTGCCGTTATCATACTAAAAAAGTTAAAATCCTTAACAACCAATGTGATAAAATAGTGAAAAAAAGAAAACTGTTGTAAGTTGTAAATTTTTAAAAATAAGTGATTTTTTTAAACATCTTTATTGGAGTATAATTGCTTTACAATGGTGTGTTAGTTTCTGCTTTATAACAAAGTGAATCAGTTATACATATACATATGTTCCCATATCTCTTCCCTCTTGCATCTCCCTCCCTCTCACCCTCCATATCCCACCCTTCAAAGTGGTCACAAACCACCAAGCTGATCTCCCTGTGCTATGCGGCTGTTTCCCACTAGCTATCTATTTTGCATTTGTTAGTGTATATATGTCCATGCCACTCTCTCACTTTGTCGCAGCTTACCCTTACCCCTCCCCATATCCTCAAGTCCATTCTCTAGTAGGTCTGTGTCTTTATTCCCTTCTTACCCCTAGGTTCTTCATGACCTTTTTTTTTTTCTTCTTCTTAGATTCCATATATATGTGTTAGCATACGGTATTTGTTTTTCTCTTTCTGACTTACTTCACTCTGTATGACAGACTCTAGGTCTGTCCATCCACCTCACTACAAATAACTCAATTTCATTTCTTTTTATGGCTGAATAACATTTCATTGTATATATGTGCTACATCTTCTTTACCTATTCATCTGTTGATGGACACTTAGGTTACTTCCATGTCCTGGCTATTGTAAACAGAGCTGCAATGAACATTTTGGTACATGACCCTTTTCGAATCATGCTTTTCTTAAGGTATATATGCCCAGTAGTGGGATTTCTGGGTCATATGGTAATTCTATTTTTAGTTCTTTAAGGAACCTCCATACTGTTCTCCATAGTGGCTCTATCAATTTACATTCCAACCAACAGTGCAAGAGTGTTCCCTTTTCTCCACACCCTCTCCAGCATTTATTGTTTCTAGATTTTTTTGATGATGGCCATTCTGACCGGTGTGAGATGATATCTCATTGGTGAAAAACTAAAACCATTTCCACTAAGATCAGAATCAAGGCACGATTGCCCACTCTCACCACAATTATTCAACATAGTTTTGGAAGTTTTAGCCACAGCAATCAGAGAAGAAAAAGAAACAAATGGAATCCAAATTGGAAAAGAAGAAGTAAAGCTGTCGCTGTTTTCAGATGACGTGATGCTATACATAGAGAATCCTAAAGATGCTATCAGAAAACTGCTAGAGCTAATCAATGAATTTGTTAAAGTAGCAGGATACAAAATTAATGCACAGAAATCTCAGGCATTCCTATACTCTAATGATGAAAAATCTGAAAGTGAAATTAAGAAAACACTCCCATTTACCATTGCAACAAAAAGAATACAATATCTAGGAATAAACCTACCTAAGCAGTCAAAAGACCTGTATGCATAAAATTATAAGACATTGATGAAAGAAATTAAAGATGATACAAATAGATGGAGAGATATACCATGTTCTTGGATTGGAAGAATCAACATTGTGAAAATGATTCTACTACCCAAAGCAATCTACAGATTCAATGCATTCCCTATCAAACTACCAATGGCATTTTTCACAGAACTAGAACAAAAAATTTCACAACTTGTATGGAAACACAAAAGACCCCAAATAGCCCAAGCAATCTTGAGAACGAAAAACGGAGCTGGAGGAATCAGGCTCCCTGACTTCAGACTATACTATAAAGCTACAGTAATCAAGAAAGTATGGTACTGGCACAAAAACAGAAAGATAGATTAATGGAACAGGATACAAAGCCCATAGATAAACTCAGGAACATATGGTCACCTTATCTTTGATAAAGTAGGCAAGAATATGCAGTGGAGAAAAGGCAGCCTCTTCAAGAAGCGGTGCTGGGAAAACTGGACAGGTACATGTAAAAGTATGAAATTAGAACACTCCCTAACACCATACACAAAAATAAACTCAAAATGGATTAAAGACCTAAATATAAGGCCAATCACTATAAAACTCTTAGAGGAAAACATAGGCAGAACTGTTTATGACATAAATCACAGCAAGATCCTTTTGGACCCACCTCCTAGAGAAATGGAAATAAAAATAAACAAATGGGACCTAATGAAACTTCAAACCTTTTGCACAGCAAAGGAAATTATAAACAAGACCAAAAGGCAACCCTTAGAATGGGAGAAAATATTTGCAAATGAAGCAACTGACAAAGGATTATCTCCAAAATTTACAAGCAGCTCTTGCAACTCAATAACAAAAAAACAAACAACCCCATCCGAAAATGGGCAGAAGACTTAAATAGACATTTCTCCAAAGAAGATATACAGATTGCCAACAAACACATGAAAGAATGATCAACATCATTGATCACTAGAGAAATGCAAATCAAAATAAGTGATTCCTAAAAACATCTATTGTTTTCATGTTTCTCCAAATCCATTACCAAGCTAAAAAGTTGAAAACGAAAGTGCACAGAGAATTATTTTACATAGCTTCTCCACATATAGTAATACAATATCACAGGATATTTCAACAGAATGTAATCAAATACCTTAATTTTTAAATCATAAAAAAGTTATTTACTCTGTATTGGTGTGCATGAGTAAATGCACCACAGCAGAATTGTCTACCCCTTGCCCGCATGAAATAGGAGGCATTGGCCAAAAAATAACTAAAATATAATTCTTTAGACTAGCTTAATTACATTAAACTGCACTGATTTATTTTAATGCTTGCTTTCCATTTTTTCTAGCTAGGAAGGTAATGTTTACATCCTATTTCCAGATAGTGGTTATTTTGAAAATAAGACAATTTAATATGCTAAACATTTATCTTTTTAAAAATACTCAATAAAATGTACACAGAACTGTTTCAGATAAAAGCTCATTTTTATAACCATATTGATATCTGTACACAATGTCTGTCAATAAATATTGATTTTAATAAATTCTTGGTGCTTAATTAATACTTGATAAAAATCAAAGTATGACTTTTTACTTTAGCTCTTCTATTAGAAAGTGATACAGCATTGTGATTTGATTTGCATTTTCAGGATGGCTAATGATATTGATCATCTTTTTGTGTGCTTATCTGTTTATCTACCATCAATATATTTCCTTGCTCACTTTTAAATTGGGCTCTTTTTTTAACCATTGAGTTTTGAGAGTTCTTTGTATGTTCTAATACAAGAGTATTGGTTGGCAAACTGGCCCCTCTAATTGCAGGACAAGGAGAAACCGAGGAAAGAGGCAGATCTCTCTAGCTGGGTAGGTAGCAGTTTTAGTAGAAAGGAACTTATGAACGAGGTTAGTCTTGAGAGGCCGCAAGAAGAGTAGATGTCCCCATCCGCCTGCCAGAATTGCCTTAACTGGGTTCAATCATGTGCTCTAATCAGATGGTCTCAACAACACAGAGCTCTCTCAAGGCTGCATCCTTGAGAACAGCCCCACTGTGGGACTGGTGGGCAGAATGTACATTCCAAGGACAGGAAGTGGGAGGGGCCTCCAATTCCCTGGGTCCATTTCTTGGGTCAACTCGCAATCATGTCCTTCAGATGACCTCCTCCAACAAAGAAATTTGTCAGATACTTTATTTGCAAATATTTTCTTCAGTGCATAGATTTTCATCCTATTAATAGAGTCTTTCAAATATCAGAAGTTTTAATTCTGATGAGGTTTAATTTATTAATCCTTTTATGGATTGTGTATTTAGTGTCAAATCTAAGAACACTTTGCTTCCCTAGATACCCTAAATTTTCTTCTTTTTTTTTTCTAAATGTTTCATAGTTTTATATTTAAGTTCATGATCCATGTTAATTTTTGTAGGAGGTGTGAGGTTTAGGTCAATTCCATTTTTTTTTGCCTATGAATGTCCAATTATTCCATCACCATTTATCCAAAATGCTATCTTTCCTCCATTGCATTGTTATCAAATCCCCCAAATAATGATCTCAACCTTTGTCAATCCACTGGGGCTCTTTTGGTCTTCATCTTACCCTTCAAATGCACTTGACAAGATTGATCTTGCCCTTCCTGAAATGCTCTGTCCCTCTTTCTTCCATTCCTGCTACCTCCCTCTGGAGATTTTACTCTGACTTGTCTGATTATTCTTGCAAACCATTCCCAGTTTACCTTAACCTCTCCTGTAAATATTCAAGTCTCTTCCTCCCTACCTGACTAAACAGGCATCAATTACCATCTGTGTATTGATGCTGTGGAAAAATTTTACTTCTTACAACCCTATCTGGCTCTCTGCTCTAGTCACACTGTCTTGTTGTTTCCTGAAGACGTCAAGCTCATTCTTGCCTCCCTGCCTTTGTACTCACTGTTCCATCTTTTGGCAGAGTCTTCCATCTCGCTGTTTCTTTTCATTCAGATACTCTCCAAAATATCACCTTCTCACAGATGCACTGCTTGACCAGCACTTTTAGAATGGAACCACCAACACGCCCTTCACCTTGTTGCTTTGTATTTCTTCATGGCATTTTTCTCCAACTCATGTTTTACTGTAGATTTTTTGTCTGTTTAGAATATAAACCCCATGATGGAAGGGAGATTGTTGTCTTGTTCACTAGTATGTTCTCAGTGCATGGCACATACTAAGTACTCAACTAAGTATGTTATTTGTTGAATAAATACTTGTTGCATAGAGAGGAAAAAAAGCATTGTCATCTGTAGACAGATCTTGAATCTGATTCTTCATGCCTACGTGTGACTCAGGTAAGTTACCTATGCACATATTTCACATTTGAAACAGAGTTACTATGAGGAATAAGTGAAATGACTCTCGTAAAAGTGCTGAGCAGAGTGTCTAGTACCCAGCAGACACATGATCATATTTATATTTTTTCTTTTCACTGAATACCCATTCTTCCCTTCCTTCTATTAACAGTGATTCCAGGAAAGATGAGGTTATGGATCTGTTTCTCACCAAAAACACCTAAGCTTTGGTTAATAGTGTAGTATGGCTCTGTCAATTGTACATCTTTATTTAATATTTTTCATAAGCCTCTTAATGCTGTCAGCCTGTGCCACTGTGAGGTTGCTGAGCATGATCTCTGTCTGAAATAATCCCTCTTCTTAATCCTTCCTTTGTAAGGCATTTGGAGAGCACTCCAGCTATTGATTCTGGTATGTCAATTAATGAACAAGACTTCAAGCATATATCCGTATCTTTTAGAATTCTATAACATTAAAATAATATTTTCTTTGCCCTTCATTCTCTGAGCCTTCAGCTTTCTGATCCTTTCAGTCTCTTTCACTCATATATTTGTCCTTCTCTGGAAACAACCTTTTTTTGTGCTCTGATATATCTTTCTAGTGTCTGACTAGAGCTGAATGGAGCTTTTCTGGGGTGGAAGCATTTGTTTTATATCAATTATTGTCAAGTGGAGGTGGAGTGGAAGTGAGTGTAGCAGAAACAGTAGGGGAGTGTTTAAAAAATATTTTTAATAAATATGACCTCCTTCCCTACCTCCACTCTTACTTCCTTCTCTTTGAGAAAACCTGTTTTTGAAATAAAGAATTTTTTCTTTCTTTCTTTTCTCTCTGCTGGGTTATTTCCATATCTTTTATCTGACAAAGATTTCTGAATCTCCTTTGAATCCAAGCAGGCTGTTTTATTGTTTCATCATCTTTCAAGTCACTTTCCCAAGAAAGCAATGGGGGGCTGAGAGCTTCCACCAAATACATACAGTTTGATTTATGTTCCTTATTGTAAAATGATCTGCTATTTTGTTTCCACCACTCACAACAACACACTATCTCTCCACTGTGGGAATAGAGATCAAGGCCAAGTTTGTAGGTACTGTCAGATTAATCTCTTTAATCTTAGCAAATGCTATGGTTTGGTTTTCTCAATGCTATGCTTCCAAAGCTTCAGTGCATCTCCATTTTATTCTACTTCAATGCAAATTGACAAGCTCATATTCAAGACCCTCTATAACTAATTAGAGACTCAACTGGCTAAACATATGTCCTTGCGTTCTGCTCTATATCACCATGATGTCTGGCTGTTCATGAGCAATACCATGTCTGTGTTTTCACATGTGTTTTGCTAAACATCTGTATCTATCTTCATCTTTAATTATCAGTGTCTTCACCATCCTTTGAGGGCCAACCTAAGTGATACCACCTCTGAAGACTTCTATTTATTTTAATCTACCTCACTATTTTATAATTTTCTTCTGTTTTTTATGACCCAAACTTTATGTTTTTATATAGCTTCCCTATCCAATGTTGTTTCTTGAGAAAATAGAGATATGATTGTCATGTGGTTGATATTTGCTGAATCAATAAATGAAACAACTTAGAGTTAAGATTCATTGTGACAAAGAAAGTAAGAAGGAAAATAAAATAAATAAAATAGCTTGGTAATCATTTGCTTTAACATTTGACATTCTGTTATATGGGCATTCTACAGCTAGTGGGCACATGGTAGGGGGCTAGGTTTGGTTGGATGTCCAACAACTTTAGTAGGAACCCCTATCTACATAAATGTACAAGAAAAAATAAGTTATTTAAGCATGGCCAGCAATTATAATCATATTTCTGCACTTCCTATGACTGCCCCTTTCCACTTCCTTTGACATTTTCATGCAGAAACACAGCTTTCCATACCTTGTCACTAACATCAATAAGTAACATTTAATATAGTCTATTAAAAATTATTTACAGACTAGGTCATATCACTGATGTTTCCAAGGGACTGTAATCCTTCCTGTTAGGGTAAATCAATAGAAATATTAACATCATAATCTTTCATTCTTAGGTTGCTCAGTTTGGAGGTGTTAAAGTTGAAATTTATTTTAAGAAATGTAAGGAATTTATTCAAGATGTTCATAGAGAATATTAAAAGAAAATATCTCAACAGAAATATGTTTGCTATTGTTAACAAAAAAGTAAAACATTAAACAAGAGGGTAGAATTTCCTTAAGTCAGAGTCTCTATAGTATAAAACTCTCCTTAGGGCTTCCCTGGTGGTGCAGTGGTTGGGAGTCCGCCTGCCGATGCAGGGGACACGGTTTCGTGCCCCGGTCCGGAAAGATCCTACATGCAGCGGGGTGGCTGGGCCCATGAGCCATGGCTGCTGAGCCAGCACGTCCGGAACCTGTGCTCCATAACGGGAGAGGCCACAACAGTGAGAGGCCTGCGTACTGCAAAACAAAACAAAACAAAACAAAAAAAAACCTCTCCTTAAATTTATAGCACAGTATAGAGCCTAAAGCACTTTCACCTATTATTTCATTTGATTCTCAAGAAACCCTGGAAGGCAAGGAGGAAAATTATTGTCCTCACTTTGCAGCTGAAGAAATTGAGGTTATGACATGCTTAATTACTTTTCAAGCACCACATGCTCTCTTAGTGGCAGATCATACTTTGGTAGGAAGAATTCTTTATAGATACCCACCAAACATTAAAAATACTACCTGCAATTCTCCAAGGTGTCTGAGTCTTCTTCCTCCTGCTCTCCTCAGGTATAACACTGAGTAATTATCTTCCTCTGGCTGGCTACCCAATAAATCTTGTAGTTACAGGGAACTTCTGGGTATCTATAGGCTCTCCCACTGAAAGGAATTGGTTGAGTAGCCCATTCTCAGATGAATGAAAATTGCCACTCTTTGGTAATATCACTCAAAAAGCAGTTATAAATTCTTAAAATACTACCCCAGTTCTACAGACCTGCCCATCATTCAATCTTGGCCATCCTGTCAGAAAACAGCCATGGGATTGAATTCTCTTTCTTGTTGATGACACATAATAACATATTCGGTGAATTAGTTTTTAAATGAAACATCCAATACCTTATAATCACCTTAAAATGTAGATTTGGAAATATAAATTAGTTTGTTACATCAATTTCATTAAGGTTCTCAGCTATTAGTCCCAGCCTTGGTAGCAACTTTTCTGGGCTTCATTTTTCTCATGTCTAAAAGAAGAAGTTTGACCCTTTCAATGATTATGGAAATTTGCTGTTTCTAAATGTTTCAGAAACATTAAATCACGGGTTATCCATAATAATTCTATGAGGTAGATGAAACTTATTATGAATTACACTTGACAGAAGAGAAAAAATTAACTTAGAGAGGTTATGTGACTACCCAAGATCATACAAATAATAAATTGAGACCCAAAGCTGCACCAGAGATTTCTACCATATATTTCTAACTGTAAAAAGCTCAAATCTACTCAGCTTTGCAATTTTCCATCAATGTAACTGTATAAATCATGACACCTTCTTCTATGCTCTTTAAAAACATTAATAAAAAGGACAGGGAGATCTTCAGGATGGCACAGGTGTAAGACATGGAGGTCACCTTCCTCCCCACAAATAAATCAAAAATACATCTACATGTGGAACAACTCCTACAGAACACCTACTGAATGCTGGTAGAAGACCTCAGACTTACCAAAAATCAAGAAAATCCCCACGTACCTGGGTAGGGCTAAAGAAGAAACAGAGACAAAAGAATAGGGATGGGACCTGCACCTCTAGGAGGGAGCTGTGAAGGAAGGAAAGTTTCCATACACTCGGAAGCCCCTTCACTGGTGGAGCTGGGTGGGTGTGTAGGGGGAAAGCTTCGGAGCCATGGAGGACAGTGCAGCAACAGGGGTGCAGAGAGCAAAGCAGAGAGCTTCTCACACAGAGAATTGGTACCAATCCGCACTCACCAGCCTGAGAGGCTTGTCTGCTCACCTGCCAGGGCGGGTGGGCACTGGGAGCTGAGGCTTGGGCTTTGGAGATTAGATCTCAGGGAGATGACTGGGGTTGGCTGCATGAATACAGCAATGAAGGGGGCTAGTGCATCACAGATAGCCAGGAGGAAGTCTGGGGAAAACTTTGGACCTGCCAAGAGACCATTGTTTTGGAGTGTGCGAGGGGAGGGGATTCCTTCCCTGTCTGCCCACAGAAGGCAGAGCACTACCTAAACAAGCTGCAGAAATGGGCTATCAGCTCACACCACAGAGATGGACATGAAATGCTAACACTGTTGCTGCAGCCACCAAGAATCCTGTATGCAAACAAGTCACTATCCACACACACCCCACCCCCCGCCAGGGAGCCTGTGCAGCCCACCACTGTCAGGTTCCCGTGATCCAGGGACAACTTCCCTGTGAGAACACATGCCTGCTCAGGCTGTTGCAATGTCATGTTGGCCTCTGGCACCACAGGCTCACCTGGAATTCCAGTTATAACTACCATACCCCTCTCTCCCGCTGGCATGAGTGAACCAGAGCCCTCTAATCAGCCTCTGCTTTAACCTTATCCTGTCTGGGTGGGAACAGAAACCTGTGGGTAACCTACATGCAGAGGTGGGGCCAAAACCAAAGCTAAACCCCAGGAGCTGTGTGAACAAAGAAGAGAAAGGGATATTTCTTGGTGCATCCTCAAGAGCAATAGATTAAATCCCCACAATCAACTTGATGTATCCTATATTAATGGATATCTGAATAGACAAAGAATCAACCCAAAATTAAAGTGGTGGACTTTGGGAGCAACTGTAGACTTGGGGTTTGCTGTCTGTGACTGACTTGTTTCTGAGTTTTATGTTTATATTGGTATAGATTTGAGCGCTGGTAACATTGGTGGATTTGTTTATTGGTTTGGTTGCTCTCTTTTTTTTTAATTCCCTTTTTATTTTCTTATTTTAATTATTTTATTTAATTTTATTTAAAAATATTCTTTTTCTTTCTTTTTTGTCCCTTGTTTTCAGAGCCATGTGGCTGACAGGGTCTTGGTGCTCTGGTCTGACCTCAGACCAGAGCCTCTGAAATGGGAGAGCCCAGTTAAGGACATGAGACCACCAGAGACCTCCCAGTACCATGTAATATCAATCAGAGAGAGCTCTCCCAGAGAACTCTATCTCAATGCTAAGACCCAGCTCCACTCAACAATCAGCAAGCTACAGTGCTGGACACCCTATGCCAAACAACTAGCAAGACAGGAACCCAACCCGACCCATTAGTGGAGAGGCTGCCTAAAATCATAATAAGCTCACAGGCACCCCAAAACACAACACCGGATGCAGTCATGCTCACCAGAAAGACAAGATCCAGACTCATCCACCAGAACAGAGGTACCAGTCCCCTCTACCAGGAAGTCTACACAAGCCACTGAAATAACCTCACGCACTGGGGGCAGACACAAAAAACAATGGAAATTATGAACCTGCAACTGCAAAAAAGAGACCACAAATACAGTAAGTTAAGCAAAATGAGAAGACAGAGAGACACACAACAGATGAAGGAGAAAGGTAAAAACCCTCCAGACCAAACAAATGCAGAAGAAATAGGCAGTCTACCTGAAAAAGAATTCAGAGTAATGATACTAAAGGTGATCCAAAATCTTGGAAATAAAATGGAGAAAATACAAGAAATGATTAACAAGGACCTAGAAGAACTAAAGAGCAAACAAACAATGAAAAACAACACAATAATTAAATTAAAAATTCTCTAGAAGGAATCAATAGGAGAATAACTGATGCAGAAGAATGGATAAGTGACTTGGAAGTTAAAATAGTGGAAATAACTACCACAGAACAGAATAAAGGAAAAAGAATGAAAAGAACTGAGGACAGTCTCAGAGACCACTGGGACAACACTGAATACACTAACATTTGAATTATAGGTCTCCCAAAAGACAAAGATAAAAAGAAAGGGACTGAAAAAATATTTGAAGAGATTATAGTTGAAAACTTCCCTAACAGGGGAAAGGAAATAGTCAAGTCCAGGAAGCACAGAGAGCCCCATACAGGATAAATCCAAGGAGAAACATGCCAAGACACATATTAATCAAACTATCAAAAATTAAATACAAAGAAAAAATATTAAAAGCAGCAATGGAAAAGCAACAAATACAATACAAGGGAATCCCCATAAGTTTAACAGCTGATCTTTCAGCAGAAACTCTGAAAATCAGAAGGGAGTGGCAGGACATATTTAAAGTGATGAAAGGGAAAAACCTACAACCAAGATTACTCTACCCAGCACGGATCTCATTCAGATTTGACAGAGAAATTAAAACCTTACAACAAGCAAAAGCTAAGAGAATACAGCACCACCAAACCAGCTTTAAAAAAATGCTAAAGGAACATCTCTGGGCAGGAAACACAAGAGAAGGAAAAGGCCTATAATAACAAACCAAAAAAAAAGAAAAGAAAATGGTAATAGGAATATATATATCAATAATTACCTCAAATGTTAATGGATTAAATGCTCCAACCAAAAGACATAGACAAGTTGAATGGATACAAAAACAAGACTTGTACATATGCTGTCTACAAGACACCCACTTCTGACCTAAGGTCACATACAGACTCAAAGTGAGGGGATGGAAAAAGATATTCCATGCTAATGGAAATCAAAAGAAAGCTAGAGTAGCAATTCTCATTTCAGACAAAATGTATTTTAAAATAAAGACTATTAAAAGAGACAAAGAAGGACAGTACATAATGATCAAGGGGTCAATCCAAGAAGAAGATATAAAAATTGTAAATATTGATGCACCCAACATAGGAACACATCAATACATAAGGCAAATGCTAACAGCCATAAAAGGAGAAATTGAAAGTAACAGAATAATTGAAGGGGAATTTAACACCCCACTTTCACAAATGGATAGATCATCAAAAATGAAAATAAATAAGGAAACACAAGCTTTAAATGTTATATTAAGCAAAATGGACTGCATTGATATTTATAGGATATTCCATCCAAAAACAAGAATACACTTTGTTTTCAAGTGCTCATGGAATATTCTCCAGGATAGATCATACCTTGGGTCACAAATCAAGCCTGGTAAATTTAAGAAAATTGAAAGTGTATCAAGTATCTTCCAACCAGAATGCAATGAGAATAGATATCAAAGACAGGAAAAAATCTTAAAAAATACAAACACATGGAGGCTAAACAATACTAAAAAACGAAGAGATCACTGAAGAAATCAAAGAGGAAATGAAAAAATACCTAGAAACAAATGACAATGGAGACACGAAGACCCAAAACCTATGGGATGCATCAAAAGCAGTTCTAAGAGCGAAGTTTATAGCAATACAATCCTACCTTAAGAAACAGGAAACATCTCGAATAAACAACCTAACCTTACACCTAAAGCAATTAAAGAAAGAAGAACAAGAAAAACCCAAAGTTAGCAGAAGGAAAGAAATCATAAAGATCAGATCAGAAATAAATGAAAAAGAAATGAAGGAAACGATAGCAAAGATCAATAAAAGTAAAATCTGGCTCTTTGAGAAGATAAACAACAGAATACACATTTTTCTCAAGTGCTCATGGAACATTCTCCAGGGTAGATCGTATCTTGGGTCACAAATCAAGCCTTGGTAAATTTAAGAAAATTGAAATCGTATCAAATATCTTTTCTGACAACAACACTATGAGACTAGATATCAATTACAGGAAAAGATCTGTAAAAAATACAAACACATGGAGGCTAAACCATATACTACTTAATAACGAAGTGATCACTAAAGAAATCAAAGAGGAAATCAAAAAATACCTAGAAACAAATGACAATGGAGACACGATGACCCAAAACCTATGGCATTCAGCAAAAGCACTTCTAAGAGGGAAGTTTATACGAATACAATTCTACCTTAAGAAACAGGAAACATCTCAAATCAACAACCTATCCTTGCACCTGAAGCAATCAGAGAAAGAAGAACAAAAAAAACAAAAGTTAGCAGAAGGAAAGAAATCATAAAGATTAGATAAGAAATAAATGAAAAAGAAATGAAGGAAATTATAGCAAAGATCAAAAAACTAAAAGCTGGTTCTTTGAGAAGATAAACAAAATTGATAAACCATTAGCCAGATTCATCAAGAAAAAAAGGGAGAAGACTCAAATCAAGAGAATTAGAAATGAAAAAGGAGAAGTAACAACTGACCCTGCAGAAATAGAGAGGATCATGAGAGATTACTACAAGAAAATATATGCTAATAAAATGACCAACTGGAAGAAATGGACAAATTCTTAGAAAAGCACAACATTCCGAGACTGAACCAGGAAGAAACAGAAAATATAAACAGACCAATCACAATCACTGAAAATGAAACTGTGATTAAAAATCTTCCAACAAACTAAAGCCCAGGACCAGACAGTTTCACAGGCAAATTCTATCAAGCATTTAGAGAAGAGCTAACAGCTATCCTTCTCAAAATCTTCCAAAACATAGCAGAGGGAAGAACGCTCCCAAACTCATTCTATGAGGCCACCATCACCCTGATACCAAAGCCAGGCAAAGATGCCACAAAAAAAGAAAACTACAGATCAATATTACTGATGAACATAGATGCAAAAATTGGCCATAGAATACTAGCAAACAGAATCTAACAGCACAGTGAAAGGATCATGCACTATGATCAAGTGGAGTTTATCCCAGGAATGCAAGGATTCTTCAATATACACAAATTAATCAATGTGATACACAATATTAACAAACTGAAGGGTAAAATCCATATGATCATCTCAATAGATGCAGAAAAAGCTTTTGACAAAATTCAATACCCATTTATGATAAAAAAAAACTCTCCAGAGAGTAGGCACAGAAGTAACTTACCTCAACATAATAAAGGCCATATATTACAAACCCACAGCCAACATTGTTCTCAATGGTGAAAAACTGAAAGCATTTCCTCTAAAATCAGGAACAAGACAAGGATGCCTAAGCTCACGAGTATTATTCAACATAGTTTTGGAAGTTTTAGCCACAGCAATCAGAGAAGAAAAAGAAATAAAAGGAACCCAATTCAGAAAAGAAGAAGTAAAACTGTCACTGTTTGCAGATGACATGATACTATACATAGAAAATCCTAAAGATGCTACCAGAAAACTACTAGAGCTAAACAATGAAATTGGTAAAGTAGCAGGATACAAAATTAATGCACAGAAATCTCTTGCATTCCTATACACTAATGATGAAAAATCTGAAAGAGAAATTAAGGAAACACTCCCATTTACTATTGCAATGAAAAGAATAAAATACCTAGGAATAAACCTACCTAAGGAGAAAAAAGACTTGTATGCAGAAAACTATAAGACATTGATGAAAGAAATTAAAGATGATACAAACAGATGGAGAGATATACCATGTTCTTGTATTGGAAGAATCAACGTTGTGAAAATAACTATACTAAACAAAGAAAACTACAGACTCAATGCAGCCCTATCAATCTATGAATGACATTTTGCACAGACTAGAACAAAAAATTTCGAAATTTGTATCAAAAAACAAAAGACCCTGAATAGCCAAAGCAAGCTTGAGAAAGAAAAACAGAGCTGGAGGAATCAGGCTTCCTGACCTCAGACTATACTACAAAGCTGCAGTAATCAATACAGTATGGTACTGGCACAAAAACAGAAACATACATCAATGGAGCAGGATAGAAAGCCCAGAGGTAAACCCATGCACTTATGGTCATCTTATCTTTGATGAAAGAGGCAAGAATATACAATGGAGAAAAGACAGCCTCTTCAATAAGTGGTGCTGGGAAAAAAGACCTACATGTAAAAGAATGAAATTAGAATACTTCTTAAAATCATACACAAAAATAAACTCAGAATGGATTAAAGACCTAAATGTAAGGCCAGACACCATAAAACTCTTGGAGGAAAACATAGGAACAAAACTTTTTGACATAAATCACAGCAAGATCCTTTTTGACCCACCTCCTGGAGAAATGGAAATTAAAACGAACATAAACAAATGGGACTTAATGAAACTTAAAAGCTTTTGCACAGCAAAGGAAACCATAAACAAAACAAGAGACAACCCTCAGAATGGGAGAAAATATCTGCAAATGAATCAACTGACAAAGGATTAATCTCCAAAATTTACAAGCAACACATGCAGCTCAATATCAAAAAAAAAAAAAAAAAAAACAAACAACACAATCCAAAAATGGGCAGAAGATCTAAATAGACCTTTCTCCAGAGAAGATATACAGGTTGCCAACAAACATATGAAAGGATGCCCAACATCATTAATCATTAGAGAAATGCAAATCAAAACTAGAATGAGGTATCACCTCACACTGGTCAGAATGGCCATCATCAAAAAATCTACAAACAATAAATGCTGTAGAGGGTGTTGAGAAAAGTGAACCCTCCTGCACTGTTGGTGGGAATGAAAATTGATACAGCCACTATGGGGAACAGTATGGAGGTTCCTTACAAACCTAATACTAGAACTACCATATGACCCAGCAATCCCACTACTGGGCATATACCCTGAGAAAACCATTATTCAAAAAGAGTCCTGTACCACAATGTTCATTGCAGCACTATTTACAATAGCTAGGACATGGAAGCAAGCTAAGTGTCCATCAACAGCTGAATGGATAGAGAAGGTGTGGCACATTTATACAATGGAATATTACTCAACCATAAAAAGAAAAGAAACTGAGTTATTTGTAATGAGGTGGATGGACCTAGAGTCTGTCATACAGAGTGAAGTAAGTCAGAAAGAGAAAAACAAATACCATAAGCTAACATATATATATGGAATCTAAAAAAAAAAAAAGGTTCTGATGAACCTAGGGGCAGGATAGGAATAAAGACTCCGACGTAGAGAATGGACTTGAAGACACGGGGAAGGGGAAGGGTAAATTAGGACGAAGTGCGTGAATAACATTGACATATAAACACTACCAAGTGTAAAATAGGTAGCTAGTGGGAAGCAGTTACATAGCACAGGGAGATCAACTCAGTGTTTTGTGACTACCTAGAGGGGTGGGATAGGGTGACGTAAGATGGTGGGGATATGATGATATATGTATACATATAATTGATTCACATTTTTATACAGCAGAATCTGACACAACATTGTGACACAATTATTCTCTAGTAAAGATATTAAAAAAGAAAACAAAAGGACACAACCTACAGTTTATTAACTGAGCACACTAATATATTGAACCAAGGATTTTCCATTTTTTTTCACATGTCTTTGGAGCAATGTTTTCAATATCATATGCAATTTCCTGACTGCAAGTGGAAAAGCAGGCAAGCTGCTTGTGAACTGGATGAAATATTCCAGAATAGAAGAATTACTAGATGCAATTGGGAGAGGACTCATCTTGATGAATTTGAGATAGAATTCTAAACATGTCTGTACATATCTTCACTAATCATACTCATCTCACCCTCAAAGGAATGATCCCACAGAGTAAAAAACCCTCTGGGTCAAGAATCTCTCATGTAAATACTTGTTTAGACAGTTTAAAAATAGGCTTTATTTGTTCATTGTTATATAAGTCCCTCCCAAGATTTCTCTTCATAATGAGTAATACGTTGGGATTGGCTGATGGCCTGGTATTGAGATAGCTAGCAAATCTTAATGCTAAGACAGGTCGCCAATATATATTCTGACTTGAGTCCATGGGAATGAGAAGTGGTGTAGTTTAGCAGATTTCCTGTCAGAAGTGGTCTGGGCACCTGTCTGTAACAGATAGAAATAACTTTGTGACAATCAGGGATGAAAGTCTAAAGATTATAGGAATGTAGAAACTCAGAAATTGATGAAGAAAGTCCCCCATGAGTTTGGTTGGAGGCAACTCAGTAGAAGAGAGTCATGAAATCTAGTTACAGCTCTCCATGCTGGGTTTGTGTTTTGGATAAAGAACTTCAGCCTTCAGTACATTGATTTAATGCCAGCCACAGTCACCATCCTCAGCTTGTTAAAAGCAGAGTTTTGATTCAAGAGATATGAAAAAACTTTAAGGAGTTTAATGTAGTTGCTGTTTTCTATTAATGTGCCAAGTTCAATTTTAAACTGAGAGGATAGGGGAGAAAGCAGAATTGTATTGTGGATTGACAGCCTGCTATAGTTTCATTTACTCATAAAAGAAATAATAACAAAACACTTTGTCATCCGCATATAAAATTTACTCATTCCTGGAATTAGAAGTACGGAGAATCTTATGATGAAAATATCTGACAAATTTCAATTCAAGGCAAAGATACATAGGTAATAAATATATTCAATAATGGATAGTCCTTTCCTTTGAAAAATGTTTAGAACAAATGATTCTGATGACCTAAAAATGTTATCTTATAAACATTTCCAAATTTAAATTTCCATAATGCTTCAGAAAAAAATGAGTTTCGTTTTCCTAAATTTATAAAACTATTGACATTAACATGAATGCATATTTTACAAGTGATGCTCTTTTAAAAAATACAGACATCTGTAATGTGTTGTTTTACAAGAGTCCTTGGGCTAAAACTTGATGAAATTGGCACTTCTCCCTCATTCCTTTAGAAGCAGACAAGAAAGCCAGGTTGCAATGTTACCTGTCTCTCTATCTTGGCTCCAAACTCCAGAAACAATCATCAAAGTCACACCCAGATTGCTTGTTTTGTAATGTAGAGAACAACTTGAAAAGAGGAAAGAAAATGTTGGCTCCCATATTGTGGTCAAATGACCCAGAGAGTAGATTTCCAAATTCCTACTTAAATATATTGTGTTCATATGAACAAGTATCCCAGGTCAGGTGGGGCAAACTTCCCCAAGGTTGGATATGAAGTTCTGATGCTTCCTTCACAACAAAAAAACAGATTCAGTGTTCTTTTGTTTTTTTTCAGTAATGCCAAGAAAACCCAGATAGAGTAGGTGGAGCCATTTAAATTATAACTCTCCTGAGAAATTCATTCATCCACAGAGATCCTTTCTAATTACATTATTGTTCTCTACACCTTCATGCTTAAGTAATGCAGTATTAATTCATGAAAATAACTAAATCTCTGTCTAGTGGGTTTTGTTGAACCATTCTCATTCTTTTAAAGTACATGTTCTGATATTCTGGATTTATCGCTGGGGACTGGAAAAGAGAAGGTATTTTTCCCCTCACACCTTGTCTCAACTTAAGGGCAGAAATGATGGTAAATTTTCCTCTACTGGTGTCTTGGACCATGTAGATGTTTGGATCAAGCATAAGACAAAGGAGAAGATATCATATCAGAGGGCAGTAAAGGCAAAAATGTGAATTAGTAAGAAAATGCTAAACTTAGGGTTAGACATTGCTGTTAAAGCATCTCAGTGCAACTTACTACTAGCTTTGTGACTTTCAATTACTAACCTCTTAAGCTTCCATTTCTTCATCCAAAAGATGGAATTAATACATTTGCCTTGCTGTGTTATTGAGAGAATTAGATATCATATATGTTTAGTGCTTAATACAGTGCCAGATCCAGAACAGCCACTCAGTAAACTGTAATTACTTTCTACTTTAGTCTCAGATTACTTTCAAAAATATACTCATAAATTATTTCTAATAATCAGATCTAATCTTTATTGAGCTCTTTATATAAGAACAATGAGAAAATATGTTTCATCTCATTTAATTTCTACTATATTGCTTGAATATTTGATATAATTATTCCAGTTTTACATATGTAAAAATTGAGACCTGTCTAGGTCAAGTAATTAGTCCAAGGTTAAATAGCTGAAAATGGATGAGTGGGAATTCAAATTCAAATCTAACTCCAAATCCCATACTATCAATCAGTAATCCTATAAGGGCTTTGTGGTGAAGTGCAACCCAAGCTATTTCCTAAATCTTAACTATCAAGCCCCATCAAGAAAAGAGTAGAACAAAGCATTCAGTGTGTATTTGGTTTTTTGTTTTGTTTTGTTTTAATTTATTTTATTGGAGTTATAGTTGATTTACAATGTTGTGTTAATTTCTACTGTACTGCAAAGTGATTCAATTATAAATATATTCTTTTTCATGTTCTTTTCTATTATGGTTTATCAAAGGATATTGAATATTTTTCCCTGTGCTGTACAGTAGGATCTTGTTGTTTATCCATTAGTGTGTATTTGTTGATGGTAATTGTTGATAGTGTTGAGATAAGGATTTATAAAGGCAAATCATATACAGGTAAGAAATGACAGAATGAGTAAGAGTCCTTCAGGGCACTTATGCTACCTTAGAAAACCTTGTTCTGTCTGATGCCCTTCTCTTTCTGGACACAGAGAGGCATAACTTTGTCCTACTTCTACCTTTGGTATAATCTAGAGTTTTCCCTAATTTCCATCCTATGCCTCAGGAAGTCATTCTTATTAGTTCTCATAAGACTTATGTCTCTATAGGGTCCAGTCCCACATAATCACCAACATCCATCACCTTGCAAGATTGTCCAAGCTTCTGAGCCAGTTCCACCTCCATAGCAGGCAGGGTATTCTGGGCCTTAGAAGCATCATTCTATAGGGTCAAATTTGTAGCTGTAGACCTGGCATCCCATCTTCCTGGTAAGCCTTGAGCAGAAAAGAGTCCACTGAAATTTAGTCTTTCAAAAAAATTTACAGAATCTTCCAAGTCCTTATCATGTGTCCACTGTCATCAATCTCCTACCTCCCTTTAGATCTTGCTATGAATACTAAAACAACATATCTCAAGGCATAGATATGCCCTTGTAACAATGCAAGCAATCGTGAGTCTGTAAATAATCAGACTTTATGAGGATGATACTCAGGAATCTGAATTTAAATAAGCTCACCCAGGTAATTCCTATACATACTAGTTTGAGAACCACTACTTGGTCCACAATTCTATTGTCTTGCTAAACATTGAACATCATAGCTGTCTGGAATCTCCCTCTCCTGGGATCCATAAGAAGATCCATTGGATTCTGGATCTGGACACTCATCAGAGTCAATCACAAATGACCTGCACACAACAGGGTAATCTAGCTCAGCTGTCCACCCATCGCCCCTCCTGGGCCAGCCCTGCCTTCTCCCTTCTCCCCACCCATCGAACATGTCAAAGTCCCTGCAGACCCAAGTTCCAAACTCTCACATGACTCTCAGGGTTCTTTTCCCCAATGCACTCTTCTTTTTCTTTTTACTTCTTTCTCTCTTACCATTCTGATGTTTGGGTTCCTTCTGTCTTTTGAATCTATCCTTTAGCTACCAGCAGCCAGGCTTTTTAGTTTTGTGTTGCCCAAAGGAAACCATGATAACGTTTTTACATTTCCACAGGGAAATTCACAACCAACTCAGAACTGTAGTCAAGAAATACCATGATAGGGAATTTTCTTCATTCTCTATCATTCATTAATCACAGAAGACCATATCAAACAGAGTGTGATGAAGTGTAAAGTGTAATGTTAACTCTTTACACCTATTTGGATCTTGATGTTAGTTTCGCTTTTGTTATATAAACCAGCTTATTTCTCAAAATGCAGGTTATAACCCATTGGTGGTTTATGGAATCAATTTATGATTCTCTATCAGTACTTAACAAATAGAATAAATAAGAAATATCAGATTTTATTACATAGTGGAAGAGTAAGTATTATATAATGAGAACATTTTCATGAATGTGTGTATTTGTGTGAATATTGGGGCATGATGGAAAGTGTTTTAATTTTTAGTTGTGATCCATGATTATTAAAAAAAGTCAAAGCCATTTCTCTAAATTTTAGAGGATTAGAACTATTGTCTGCATGCTGTGAGGTCAGAATGTCTGTTTATGTGAAAGCTTTCTCTCCAGGGAACGAAGCCTCTCTATTTTCTTTCTCAAATAAAGCATGTGTTTTCTTCAGTTGACACAAATCAGCCAGAGCTTAAACTCTCCATCTTGATGCTGCTTCATCTAATTTAATAGAAATATAAAATGTTGACACATACTGTAGTTAATCTACTACATACTTGACTATCATCTCATTGTCAATTTTGTCAACTGTAAAAATGGAAATATAAAGACAGGGTTTTTGATAAAGATTAAATGAGATAATTTGCATCAAATACTGAGAATCAATGTTTAGCACATAGGAAACCATCAAGAAATGTCAGCCATCATCATTATTATCACATTCAATTACACAAATTATTATTATTATCATATTCAATGACATAAACCAGATATACTTTTTAAATCAGATCAATGCAAATAGGAAAAAAAGAAAACACTCAGCACCAAAATCTTGGAGTCTAAAACTGTTATAAATTTGTTCAAAGGTTATCGGAAAGGCTTCTTATAAAGTCTCAGAGGGAAATTCAAGGAAAAATGGTCTCCGTTCATGCTCTTACCAAATTGTTTAAGGCTAATTAGCTATTGAACGTCAGCCAAAACAAACATGGACAACCCCCTAAGATCTAAGAATACACAATACTATAAACTGAATACTTGAGGTTATTCTTCTTCTGACAACCATGGAGTAGTGAGGTGGAGAGAGAGAGAGTCTGAAAACCCTTTAAAACTGATTTTACTTCATTAACCCACTGTTGTTTATCTCTGCACATCTTTCTTCTCCATTTAACTTGTACAAAAGGAAGAGCCAGCCCTCGTGTGAAGGGGCAAGTTGGTGTGTGTCTTCAGCTACCACTGTCCCTGTTTATTTGCTATAACAAAACCTTTGTGTTCAAGGTGCTGTGAGTCACCATGAGTGCAATTAAGTACGTAGTGGGTATGAATTTACAGAGCCACCCTTTTTTACTGCTCTGTGTTCACCACTGCCAGTTCCCTGGATTTATGAGGCCTGGGAAAGTCTGATGTTACTACCACAGCCTGGCCTCTTGGAGACTGCATTATTTAAAATAGGTCACTCATATTGGTTAATGTTTAGAGAATTTTTTAAAAGTAGATTTTGATTATGTCTATGAAAGACAAGTTGACTGACAGCTTTTGACTGCCCAGTGGTAAGGCTTATTAAACAATTATTCCACTGTGTTCTCAATAAGGTCATTCAACTGCCCAGGCTTGCCCTAGTCCGTTGGGAATCTGGCTCAAAGGTTTCTGCTGATTGGAACATTCAAGTGTAGAAAAGGAAAGTAATGATTGTTTTATAATCATTTTGACTCCATTTAACTAAATGTTGGATGTGGAATTAAGGTAGGGGGAGAAGGCAGTGTTGTAAGAAAGAAAGAACTGAGAAAAATGCACAAACTCAAGAAGTCGTAGAAAATAGCTCAATTCTATCACAGACCTACCTCAGAGATATTGTGGATTCTGTTCCAGACCACCACAATAGAACAAATATTGTGATAAAATGAATCACATGAATGTTTTGGTTTCACGGTGCATATAAAAAGTTGTGTTTACACTATGCTGTAGTCTATTTAGTGTGCAAATGCATTATGTGTAAAAAAACAATGTACGTATGTTAATTAAAATATACTGCCCAAAATGCTAACCATCATCTGAGCTTTGGGTGAGTGATAACATTCTGCTGGTGGAGGGTCTTATCTCGGAGTTGACAGCTGCTGGCTGGTCAGGCTGGTGGTTGCTGAAAGTTGGATGACTGGCAATTTCTTAAAGCAAGACACATCCATTGGCTCTTCCTTTCATGAATGATTTCTCCACAGCAGGCAAGGCTGCTTCATAGCATTTTACTTACAGTAGAACTTCTTTCAAAATTGGGGTAAGTCCTCTCAAACTCTGTCACTGCTTTATCAACTAAGTTTATGGAGCATTCTAAATCCTTTGTTGTCATTTCAACAATCTTCACAGTGTCTTCACCAGGAGTAGATTCCATCTCAAAAAAAAAAACAAAACTTTTGCTGATTCATAAGAAGCAACTCCTCATCTGTTCAAGTTTTATCCTGAGATGGCAGCAGTCCAGTCACATCTTCAGGGTCCACTTCTAATTCCAGTGCTCTTGCTGTTTCCACCACATCTACAGTTACTCTCTCCACTGAAGTCTTGAACCCCTCACAGTCATCCATGAAGGTTAGAATCAACTTTTTCCAAACTCCTGTAAATGTTGATATTTGGACCTCTTCCCATGAATCACAAATGTTCTTAATGGCATCTAGAATGGTGAATCCTGTCCAGAAAGTTTTCAGCTGATCATGCCCAGATCTATCAGAGATATCACTATCTGTGGAAGCCCTAGTCTTATGAAATGTATTTCTTAAATCATAAGACTTGAAAGTCAAAATTATTCCTTGATCCATGGGCTGCAGAATGGATGTTGTGTTAGCAGACATGAAAGCAACATTAATCTTACTGTACATCTCCATCAAGTTCTTGAGTAACAAGGTACATTGTCAATGAGCAGTAGTATTTTGAAAGGAATCTTTTATTTTGAGGAGTAGGTCTAACAGTGTGTTTCATGTATTCAGTAAACCATGTTGTAAACAGATGTGTTGCCATCAAGGCTTTGTTTTTCTATTTATAGATCAGAGGCAGAGTAGATATAACTCTTAAGGAACCTAGGATTTTCAGAATGGTAAATAAACATTGGATTCAACTTGAAGTCACCAGTTGCATTAGCCTCTAACAAGAGAGTCAGCCTGTCCTTTGAAGCTTTGAAGCCAGGCATTGACTTCTCCTCTTCAGCTATGAAAGTCCTACATGGCATCTTCTTCAAATAGAAGGCTGTTTCATCTACATTGAAAACCTGTTGTTTAGTGGAGTCACCTTCATTCATTATCTTAGCTAGATTTCTTCTGGATAATTTGGGGCAGCTTCTACATCAGCACTTGCTGCTTCACCTTGCACTTTTATGTTATGGAGATGGCGTCTTTCCTTATGAACCAACCTCTGCTAGCTTCAGACTTTTCTTCTGCAGCTTCCTCACCTCTCTCTGTCTTCATAAAATTAAGAAGAGTTAGGGCTTTGACCTGGATTCAGCTGGCTTGATCTTCTATCCAGACACTAAAACTTTCTCCACATCAGCAATAAGGTTGTTTCACTTTCTTATCATTTGTATGTTCACTGGAGTAGCACTTTGAATTTCTTTTTAAGAACTTTTCCTTTGCATTCACAACTTGGCTAATACAAGAGGCCTAGCTTTCAGCCTATCTTGGCTTTTGACATGTCTTCCTCACTAAACTTAAGCATTTCTAACTTTGATTTAAAGTGAGAGACATGCAACTCTCCCATTTACTTGAACACTTGGAGGCAATTGTAGAGTTATTGATTGGTGTAATTTCAATATTGTTGTGTCTCAGGGAATAAGGTAGCTGAGGGAGAAGGAGAGACAAAGAAGTAGCTGGTCAGTGGAGCAGTCAGAACATACACAACATTTATTGATTAAGTTCACTGTCTTATTTGGGTGCTGTTCCTGGCATCCCAAAACAATTACAATAGCTTCATCAAAATCATTGAGCACAGGTCAACTTAACAAATAATAATGAAAAAGTTTGAAATAGTGCAAGAATTACTAAAACATGACATAGAGACACCAAGTGAGCAAATGCTGTTGGAGAAAGAGCACTGATAGACTTGCTTGATGCAAGGTTGCCACAAACCTTCAATTTGTGAAAAATGCAGTACCTGCAAAGCACAGTAAAGTGAATCACAAAAACTTAAAACAGTTCTAGCAGTGATTTTAATATGTTTATATGGAAGAATGCTGGGAAGCATTGTAGAGAGACACAGAGAAAGGCAGACAGCTAAACAAAGGGAAAGATGTAGATGCAAGTAGATAATGTAAGTCATAAGAGAATGCATAGGTATGTCATTAGTTATAAGAGTAAAATTTGATTGATAGTTGATATCATAAACACATTATAAAGCTATACATTTTATTTTTTTTGAAGACACAGTAGGGTAACAGGATGCTTCTAAATTTCTTTTTTTTTAATTAAAAATATTTTTAAATAGATCTTTATTGGAGTATAATTGCTTCACAATACTGTGTTAGTTTCTGTTGCACAAAAAAGAGAATCAGCCATATGCATACACATGTCCCCAGATCTGCTCCCTCTTGAGCTCCCCTCCCATCCTCCCTATTTTACCCCTCTAGGTCATCACAAAGCACCTAGCCGATCTCCCTATGCTATGCAGCTGCTTCTCACCAGCCAACTATTTTACATTCGGCTGTGTATATATGTTGATGCTACTCTCACTTCGTCCCAGTTTTGCCCTCCCAACCCATGTCCTCAAGTCCATTTTCTATGTCTATATCTTTATTCCTATCCTGAAACTGGTTCATCAGTACCATTTTTTTTCTTTTTTCTTTTTTTAGATTCCATATATATGCATTAGCATATGGTATTTGTTTTTCTCTTTCTGACTTACTTCACTCTGTATGACAGACTCTAGGTCCATCCACCTCACTACAAATAACTCAGCTTTGTTTCTTTTTATGGCTGAGTAATATTCCATTGTATATATGTGCCACATCTTCTTTATCCATTCATCTGTCAGTGGACACTTAGGTTGCTTCCATGACCTGGCTATTGTAAATAGTGCTGCAATGAACTTGTGGTACATGTCTCTTTTTGAATTATGGCTTTCTCAGGGTATATACCCAGTAGTGGGATTTGCTGGGCCATATGGTAGTTCTATTTTTAGTTTTTTAGTTTTAGTTTTCCAGCATTTATTGTTTCTAGATATTTTATAGTGGTCATTCTGACCAGTGTAAGGTGATACCTCATTGTAGTTTGATTTGCATTTCTCTAATAATTAGTGATGTTGAGCAGCTTTTCATGTGTCTCTTGGTCATCTGTGGTGAAATGTCTTCTGCCCGTTTTTTAACTGGATTGTTTGATTTTTGATATTGAGCCCCATGAGGTGTTTGTATATTTTGGAGATTAACCCTTTGTCAGTTACCTCATTTGCAAATATTTTCTCCCATTCTGAGGGTTGTCTTTTTGTCTTGTTTATGGTTTCCTTTGCTGTGCAAAAGCTTTTAAGTTTAATTAAGTCTCATTTGTTTATTTTTGTTTTTATTTCCATTATTCTAGGAGATGGGTCAAAAAAGATCTTGCTGTGGTTTATGTCAAAGAGTGTTTTCCCTATGTTTTCCTCTAAGAATTTTATAGTGTCTGGTCTTACACTTAACTCTTTAATCCATTTGGAGTTTATTTTTGTTTATGGTGTTAGGGGGTGTTCTAATTTCATTCTTTTACATGTAGCTGTCCAGTTTTCTCAGCACCACTTATTGAAGAGGCTGTCTTTTCTCCATTGCATGTCCTTGCCTCCTTTGTCATGAATTAGGTGCCCATATGTGTGTAGGTTTATCTCTGGGCATTCTATCTTGTACCATTGATCTATATTTCTGTTTTTGTACCAGTACTGTACTGTCTTGATTACTGTAGCTTTGTGATATAGTTTGAAGTCAAGGAGCCTGATTCCTCCAACTCTGTTTTTCTTTCTCAAGATTGCTTTGGCTATTTGGGGTCTTTTGTGTTTCCATACAAATTGTGAAATTTTTTTGTTCTTGTTCTGTGAAAAATGCCATTGGTAGTTTGATAGGGATTGCATTGAATCTGTAGATTGCTTTGGGCAGTATAGTCATTTTCACAATGTTGATTCTTCCAGTCCAAGAACGTGGTATATTTCTCCATCTGCTTATGTCATCTTTGATTTCTTGCATCAGTGTTTTATAGTTTTCTGAGTACAAGTCTTTTGCCTCCTTAAGCAAGTTTATTCCTAGGTATATTATTCTTTTTGTTGCAGTGGTAAATTGGAGTGTTTCCTTAACTTCTCTTTCTGATTTTTCATTGTTAGAGTATAGGAATGCCAGAGATTTCTGTGCATTAATTTTGTATCCTGCAACCTTACCAAATTCATTGATTAGTTCCAGTAGTTTTCTGGTGGCATCTTTAGGATTTTCTATGTATAGTATCATGTCATTGGAATTCAGCGACAGTTTTACTTCTTCTTTTCCAATTTGTATTCCTTTTATTTCTTTTTATTCTCTGATTGCTGTGGCTAGGACTTCCAAAACTATGTTGAATAAGAGTGGCAAAAGTGGACATCCTTGTCTTATTCCTGATCTTAGTGGAAATGCTTTCAGTTTTTCACCATTGAGTGTGATGCTTTCTGTGGGTTTGTCATATATGGCCTTTATTATGTTGAGGTAGGTTCTGTCTATGCCCATTTTCTGGAGAGTTTTTATCATAAATGGTGTTGAATTTTGTCAAAAGATTTTTCTTCATCTATTGAGATAATCATATGGTTTTTATTCCTCAGTTTGTTAATGTGGTGTATCACATTGATTGATTTGCTTATATTGAAGAATCCTTGCATCCCTGGGATAAATTTCTTAAACTTACTTACATGATCCAAGAGTGACTAGCTAGAGTATGTTACCAATAGTGCCACCTGGTGTT
Source organism: Delphinus delphis (assembly GCF_949987515.2). Taxonomy (NCBI): domain Eukaryota; kingdom Metazoa; phylum Chordata; class Mammalia; order Artiodactyla; family Delphinidae; genus Delphinus; species Delphinus delphis. The sequence continues at coordinate 42,271,321 of NC_082692.2, read as the reverse complement.
CAGATGCTCACACTGCATCTGAGTACCTCAGAGCAAGCCCCTGAGGAGAACCCACAGTGAAGGCTGTGCTACCCCATGGGGAAGACACAGTGACATTAGAAGTATGAAGTCACACACAACAGAATGGCTTTATGGGGAAATGGTTACGTTTAAATGTTGCCGCCTGGGATTACACAGCATTTCATCTCCTCTTTCAGGGTCGCTATGTTGAAATTACAAATAACTGAGTTTAGACAATAGCTACAAATTAAATTAAAATTAAATTAATAAACTATTAAAAATTAAATCAGAAACTGTAAAAATTAAACTAGAACATGAACACAAACATCTAATTCATGAATTCGAGGTTCATAGACATTAGCCAATGTGTATTCTTTACCTATTCTCAGAATTATAAACACAATCTGAAATGCCCTTAAAACTAATGTAGTTTTGTGTTCATTCTAGCAAAAAAAAAAAAAAAAACCCAAAAACTGGAGAATATAACTGTGTAGCATTAGGCAATTTAATCTCAATGAAAAAGAACAAAAGAAAAGGAAACAGTCAAAAGACTTAAAAATATCTCAGCTAGAGTAGCATTGACATATGTACACTACCAAATGTAAAATAGATAGTTAGTGGGAAGCTGCTGCATAGCACAGGGAGATCACCTCGGTGCTTTGTGACCACCTAGAGGGGTGGGATAGGGAGGGTGGGAGGGAGATGCAAGAGGGAGGGTTCATGGGTGTATATGCGTACATATAACTGATGCACTTTGTTGTACAGCAGAAACTGGCACAAAATTGTAAAGCAATTATACTCCAATAAAGATGTTAAAAAAATAAAAACATCTTAAAAAAAACAAAAAAAAACTCAGTTAATTAAATGATTATGAACTTGAATAAGCATCTCATTACAAATTTAGGACAAGTGAGTTACCTATTACAAAATTTGAGCACTGTAGCAGGAAAGAGCCAGGGAATACAGGATGGTTATGTACAAGAATCAAGAGAAGTTTTGTCCTTCTCTTAATTACTTAACTTTTTTCTTGTTAAATAGTATCTAAGTTTATTAAATATACAGACCTGGAAAATTTCCAATTTTCTCCTAGTAAAGAGGTTTGGACTGTAACATATATGCTCCTCCTTGCAGATAGAGAACATATGTTGCTGGTTCACATCATTACTCACGTGCATTGTATTTACTCTCTTACCCTGCTCAGTCATATAAACAAGTTGCTTCTAAGACTGAAAATGCCAGCTTGTTTTATAATCCTGGGAAGATGAAAGAAGAGGGAACTGAGGAAATGATGGATATCCAGCCGGAGGAATGGAGAAGCAGCCTTCCCCAGGTGGAGACTGAAGACGAGAGTCAGGACCAGTCCATGTAGCTGGAGGGCAGCACAGAGAGCGATCTCAGGGGTAGACAGCAAGAGGCATGCAGAGAATGTGTTTGACGACTGTGAAGTGTGGGCAGGATGAACTTGATTGCAGGAGAAACAGGGCAGCCAACAGAGAAGCAGCAGAAGCCAGAGGAGATGAACTTTGAAGGAGTGTGGCGTGAGATGCCCACAAGAAAAGGAGGTCTCAAAGGAGGGAAGTTGAAACCATTTGCAGAGGGGATAGCAAAGCCTTAATAGAAATAATAGTTCTTTGACACTGAGTGATAAGGAAGAGTCTAATGTCCCCTGTAGCACCCTTAAACAGGATGATATACAGGAAATGAAGGAGGTGGTAAACAGAGACCCCTAACCATCCACAGGTAGAAACATAACTAGCTCAGGGATTTCTGGTCTGAATCTAGTTCACATGAATTTGGTATATTTCAAATATACTATAATTTTTCATGTTTGATATGTTGTCACAATTTTAAACACTTTTCTATAGGATATTTTCAATCTTTAGGATTTTTAACATAATTGTTTAGTATGCGTACTTAAAAGATTGTTATTTTTAAGCAAATATATTTTTCTGATAAATCTCTGTGTAAGATGTCAAGGATTTGAAATTCTAACACCTCAGAGGCTAGGTAGGATGGATAAATGCATGAAGTGGCTATGGGTAAAAATGCTGGGAATGGAGAAAAAAATCTAACCGAGGAGTCCATTCCCTAGAAAAGGTATCCATAGTGATTGAAAGCATAGATTTCTACAACCAAAGTAGCAGCCACAGCAAAGTCCCACCTCACTGGACAAGAAACACACAGCAGCCGGCTGCTTGGCTTAGTGAATTGTCCATTTGTGACCATGCCCTGATCTTAACTACTGACTGTTAAAGCCTGAATTGATCTGTTTGCTGAACACTAGTGGCACAGACCTAATTTATCAGTAACCCTAGCACCTAACTACCTGATGGAGAAGGGGTAAGAGGAATGGGCAACCTGAGCAGGAAGAAACATAGTTAAAATATTTTCTTAGTTTCTAGGTAGGCTCATTCAGACAGAAGCTAAAATCACAAGCACATCTAGGAGAGCTTATAAGAAGTTATTTTCCTTATATGTACACATTCAAATGCAGAGCTGAGACCTCTCTTCCAAGCCTTTGCTTAATAGTTTATTTTAAAAATTAGAGAAAGAAAAATTAAGAAAAAAATAATTAAAAAATATTAATTCCACTAAGCATCCCCTGGCTCTGACCTTTCCGATTTCATTTCGCCCGACTACTACTCCACAGTTTATTAGTAGCAGAAATAGCCATAAAATCTAAATGACTTATTATAATAGAGCTACCTGCTCCATGTAGCACAATATTTTTCATTTCATATACTAATTGGAAAAAAAGAGATAAATAAAATCTGTTACAAAATGCACCTTAAAAATCAACTTCTGATCAAATGAACATTATGCAGCAAAAGAGCAATATAAGGGCAAGTTTAGAAAAGAAAGTTCCAGAAAGCCCAGCACTAGAAGAATCAGCAGCAGAGATGATATATTTTAATTTGATTTTATGCTCTTTGATTTCCTAAATAAGGAACTTTGGCTGCTAATATGTCATGACTGTGTTTAGCCCTTTTATGACTGTTTAAGATTAGTTGAGAACAATGGCTTTAATTTAGAGTATTTTGAGATGAACCATCGTTTCATGAACTTCTACAAAGAAGATTGCACTCCCCAGCCCTGCTGCCCCCACATTGCAATATATAGCCAGACTCCCATTTGTGTGTCACCATAATTTTAGTAGGAAAACTTGTATTGTAATACTAATTTCCCACACTAAATTCTAGTGTATATCTACCTCTTCTTTTGCATATATTCAGCAATATTTTTCTTTACTACAATGTTGGCTTTGAAGGCTTCATTAATAGACATGGTAAAATTTCAATGTAGCAAAGAGTGAATATCCCTTCTCAATCATGTCAAATCAGAAGAAATTGCATCACTTGCCATAGTTTTACTCTTTTAATTATTTACACAGTTTGCTCATCTGCAAAATGGAAAAAAAATGGATTTAGCATGGTAGTGTTGTTATGATGGTCAAATGAGATTGGTTGTAGAGAGTTTGTACCTGTCTTGTTCTTGCTAAACTCAGCTGCTATTACTCCTGACACAGAACACTGCCACTCAAGCAGAACCTACAACAGAAATATTCTCACTGTGAATTGAAAACTAGGTAAATGGAAATCACAGTAAAAGTTCCATGCAGACTTGCAGAAACGGGAAAAATTATAAGGAGTCTTCTGAAATTTGGGGGTGTATTGTTGTGATACAGGGTTGACCAACAGAATATTGAATTAGGTGCTGAAAAGTGGAATAAGTATAGGATGGCATGAGCAGAAGGACAAGACACAATTTCTCATAATGAAGAATGGTAGCGACCTGCTGAATAAACAGCTGGGAAGACAGTCAACAAGCATTGATTGAGTGCCAGAATGTTCCACCGGTCTTTTCAGTAAAGAGATATAACCAGTCCTGCAGCGAATGTCACCAAACCTTTCCCAACCCCCCACACGCCAAGCAGTGGTGCCCCATTTCAGACAGGAACAACAACAGCATCTGTTATTGTATACAAATTGACATGACAAAGAAATCCTGTTTGACGACAAATTTGCAAAAGGAAGTTTGAGAACACCTGTTGAAATGAATTAGAAAACCTGGCTTGAGCCCCATAAATTCACTGGGCCCTGCAGACGCGTGGAGACAGAATAATTAAGTGCCCGATGTTAACTCAACATGGGTAAACTTTATGATGTTCTGAGCCTGATTGTGAATAATGGGATTGTTTACCATTATGTCAGAAATAATGGATAATAATCCAAATGAAGATTTGGTCACAAATTTTCAAACATTTCTTTTCCTTTTTTACATGAAAGGAAATTCTAATTTTATTGCTGCTGCTTGTTAGATGACTACGACAACGGTGCTATAACTATCTTCAAAATGGTAGAAACATTTACCTTGACTATTTCAGTCAAGCCATCTTTGTAATCAAAATTTCATTCCCAGTCAGAGTTAAAGCCAGCCCATACTTGTGGTATTAGGCAATGGTTAGACTCAGCCACTAGAATTTTTGTCAGCTTTGTATCTCTATCTGACTTTTCCTTTTTTCCCCCCACAAAATATCATGATAGCTATGATATTAGCTAGCAATAGAAAAGCCTTCTTAATAATGTTTCTTAGTTAGACTTTTGAATTTGTCCTTAAAGGACTTTTTATCTACAAAATTGGGTATTTCCGTAGATACTAACCATGGCTTTGCTTTAGAATCACCTGGGGGATATTTTCATTTTAATATCAACTCTGTGTTCCCTTCTCAGACCTCCTGAATTAATATCTGCAGCAGGAACAAGTCTCAGGAATCCAGAGTTTCTTTAAAGATCCAGTGGGGTAATTTTCTGCCCTAGACCACCCCTAGCGACCAATTCCTCCTCCTATATAACAAAGTTGGCCCCCCATTATGTAAAGATTTATTTATTAACCATTTACTCTGTCTGTAAAATTGCACCAGACCTGCAAAACTCAGCTGTAAGATGTTTTTGTACTGATCTTTTCTTTCTAACCCCATATAAAATGACTAGACAAAAATTAAATGATGATTTGTTCTTAATTTAACTAGAGATGGTAGAGACTTCAAACCTTCATTCTGGAGGCAATAATTCAGTAGTGCCATAAAGAATGGATCATTTTTATTTAAAAAATTAGATTGAGAAGGAGACTGTAAAAAAGCTAAAGAAGAAGTGATCAAAAACAGAACAAAGAAATCTTATATCATGAAAGCCAAGTGAAGAAAGTTTCCAGAAGGGGAGAATTATAAATATCGTTAAAATACTGTTAAAAGCTTCCAGAATGAGGTCTAGGACTATAAATCTGAGAGAAGCCCTTTGAATTTGGCCAAAAAAAAAATCATAAAGGAAATAATTATAAGCTGGGCAACGGAATGTCCTACAAGATTTTTCTCATTAAATTATTATCAGAATTCAGAAAAGGGGAGGGAGCATGAAGTGAGCAAGATTTTACACTCAGGGTTGTTCTAACTCTCAGTGACCAGAGTGAGAGATCGATGCCTCTGTCTGATGTTTATTAAGGGATAAACACATAGGAACATAACTGAGTGTTTAAGCTATTGTCATATTACAGTGAACAGAGCAGAGAATGGATTAATTTGCTCAATAAATATTTACTGAGGACCTTGTTACATGACAGGAACCAGAGACAGAGCAATGAAAAGGAAATAAAATCCCAGCAGTTCCAGATTGGGAAGGACTGTTGAGATAATATCATCCAAGGCAAGGTTTCTCCATGTTTAACATGCATACATAAAAACCTGGTGACCTTGTTAAAATGCAGATCCTGATTCAGTATTTCTGGAGCAAAGCCAAGTGCTCTACATTTCTAGCAAGCTCCTATGTAGTGCCTACACTGCTGGAAGATGGACCACACTTTGAGTACAAGAACAAGGACATCCATTAAAACAGTCTTCAAGATTTGCCTCACTCAAATCACCTTTGCCTAATGCAGATGTGTGGTCCCTCTGCTGTAGATTTTGATCTGTATACTGTTCTCTCAACTCCATGGATGATTCTAAGGCTGACCCAGCTTTGGGTACAACTGATATCATCCAACCACCTCACATTACAGGAAAGGAAATTGAAGACCTTTAATCTTCAGTGACCACCTGAATCAAGATTCAGGCCTGCTGATAACTGTTAGGATGATTAAGGACATCTAAATAATAGCATCATGTTCTCCACACCCAATTTCTGAACAAAATGTAAAAGAAGACAAAGAATAACCATCTTTATTGCTGATGATAGCTAGGTTGGAGAATACAGCTTACCTAGAGCACCAGAGGGCCTCCTAAGGTAAGCAGGATTAGGCAGCCTCAGGCAGCCAGTCAGAGGTACACATGAGACTGGACTAGGACAGACTTTCTCCAGAAGGGAAGGGTGGGCCCCTGGAGGACAGCAAAGAATGCACACTCCCTGTAGGCAGCTAATTCCCAAAGAACGAAGGCAGAAACTAAACAAAGCATTCCCAGTTTTCCTTTCAAAATCAACCAATGACATGATACTACTCCTGGAAAGGAGTAAGTGATGAGGCAGAGGGGAGCCAGAATAATCACATGTCCACATAGAAAACAAGATCAGGAATGGGGAAGGCCCATTCCCAGACTGCAACACATCCAGCCCTCTTCCCACTGCATGGTCTTCCTGCAATGCACCAGGCCCTAAACCAAGCATGCCGATAACTCAAGGTGAGATTTGTGAATTTTACATACTAGCCATGATCTAGGGCAGGGCTTCTCAAACATAATTCTGTACTCAAATTACCCTGAGATCAGATTCTGATTCTGGAAATCTGAGGAGGGCCTTGAGATTCCAGTTCTAGGAAGCTTCTAGGGCATGCTGAAGGCCATACTTTGAGAAGCATGGGAAGGGAATCCCCTTATTTAAAGACTTAATTCTGTCCCTACCTCAGATTTGAAAAGCAAGAATATTTATGGATTGTTCTTATTTTCTGTTTGCTATGATCTTGCTATTTAAACTTACCCCCTGTGCATTGTCACTGGTAGCTAATATTCACAGGTAAAGAACCTTGTTACTAATAAGAAAAATAAAGATAAATTAATCAAGTCTGCTCCTTTTCTGTTACCAATAAAGGGTTGAGAATCATCAGGGGAAATTTACTAGCCCAGGGTAACATAAGTAGTTGATGTGAAAGCCTGGAATAAAAATTCCTTTCTTCTGAATCCAAGGCTAGTGTCTTTTTCACATAACTGTGCTGTTTGCCATTGGCAGACTGACCATGACACTGGTTTTCACATGTAGTCTACGTTGCTGTACCGATCAAGTTCTCTCTCTATTGCACTTGATTGTCTGGAGATCAATGATGTGGTTATTCTAAACATCTCTCAAATATTGCTGCAACTTCATTTAGCACAATATCTCCTGTTTCACTACTCAAGTCAAGGTTATAGTTCCTTTCTTTTTATTTTCCTTCTTATTAATTCTTTTTGACATGGACAGCTATAGGGCCAAGATGTATTGAAATTTAACTTGGGGCCTCTCACTTCCTCTCTCCATCTATCTCACTCAGTCTAAACTCAGAGGGAGCTAATGATAAATTACTAACAGTGATAAACGCCCATCAGCCAAAGACCACTAGGAACTCCCATGCTGTTGAGGTCAACCAGGTCAAGTTCATCAATGTGTGCTGCACTGAGGCAGAGCATACACTGGGGTGTGGGGTCTTTTGCTGGTGGGCTTTAGCACCACCAGATACTGTTATGCATCTGGTACAGTGCTTCTCAGGTCACATTCACTCAGGCTAATAGGCCTACAAAGGTCATCCTTTATTGATAATCGGAGCATTTTGGGTGGCAGCAGTTTTGCCCAGAGGCCTTCAAAACCAACTAAGTAGGCACTCATCTAATCTATTTGTATAAAGATAATCATGTGTATAAATATTTTCTCTCTGAACAAAAAGATGGGGAAACTTAAGAGGAGAATACATGAGGTGTTTCCAAATTTCTGTTTTAATCAGATTTTCAAACACTCTGTACATAGAATGAAAACAGCTCTGTAAAAGGTAAATGTGTGTAATGTGGAACTATTGATCAAATTTAAATATAGAGATTATGTATGTCTTGTTGAAATGGTTAACTCTACATTAAATACTAATAGACTAATTGATTGTATTCTTTTTAGAACTTAATATTGACTAGGAAACCTGGTTGCAATATTAAGAAATTCAATGAAGAGTAATCCGATGGGAGAGGTAATGTATTTACATAATATTTATATAACAGGGGTAATTTGTTCCAATGACTTGAAACTAGGCTCATAGAATTTTAACTAAAGGTTAAGCTTTTAGAGTAATAAGCTGCAAAATACTATCTCAGAATTCATGTCTCAAAATTTGAGTTACATTTCACATTTATGATGCATAATATATAAGGTGTTGGTAAAAGATAAGTAATATTATTAAATGTACCTCATGTATATAAAGGACATTTGTCTATTATAATTTCATCTATCTATATTCAGTTACTGTAAAAAGTGAATAATTTTCAGAAATTGCCATCAAAATCAAATGATTGTAGATCTCTTTCTGGCCCTTAGTTTCAGCTGGTTCTCAGCTTGTTAAAAGTTAAATATTCACATATTCACCACTCTAAACTGAAATGAGTAGCTGTTATCTTTTGCATAGACCTAGTAAATGATCTTGTTTTTAGAGTCCAAATTCCTTTTATAAAGTTATTATTTTCATAAACATTTTTGTGTTTCTAAGCCTCCCTGGCAACCATTTAAAAAAATCACAAGTATCATGCTAGATATTAGTGAGAGGCAGGTGGAGAAAAACATCTGGAGGCAAACCTTCAATCTATCAACTATCAAGTGAAGTACAAATTGTGGCCTTAGGGACCCTAGAGTACAACCCAATCTTACTACTTTGGCTTGATAGTGAACTTCTCTCCCAGGGGAACCTGACTTCATATAGTACGTTGGTCATGCCTGGGTTGCTGCTGCTTTACATATTTTCTCAGGCCGTTTCTTTCCGTGTGTGTAATTATTTTTTCTTCTACCTCACATTTTCATTATTGGAGTAGCTTTCATTTCAGCAAAGACTCTTGTATAAGGAAGGTCATCACATTATGATTTATAATAGCAAAATGAAAAGACACAGTAAATGTCAATAATGAGAATTGGTTGAATTAAGTTATATCCATGTGATGAAATATTATGTAAACATCAAATTATATTAGTCTCTTTAGGTTGGCATGCTTTATTAAATTCTGTCTGTTTTCCTTTTCCTTTTTGCTTTGAAGTAATTTTAAACTTACCAAAAAAGTTACAAGAATATCACATGGAGTTTCTGTTTATTCCTCACTTTGTTTGTCTAATGCTAATAACTTCTATAGCTCTAGTACCACTATCTAAGTGAGGAATTAATATTTATATGATGCTGTTATCAAATCTACAGACCATCTCTGAATTTCTCCACTTGCCCTGCTGATATCTTTTTTCTGCTGTAGGATCGAGTCCAGAATCCCATGTTGCACTTAGTTGTTGTGAGGCCTCAGACGCCTCCAATCATCAATTTGGGAAACCAATTCAAAATATTTTAAAACACTATAGAAATCAAACATGGGGTTTGTCACGTCTGATTGGCAATTTTATATCCTCTGTGAATAATACGTAAAAAATGCCTCACTCTGAATCATTATAAAATCCAATTGTTTATTAAAAAGATGACTAAAATGAGCAGACAAATGCATATTAGTTTAGCATAATATGTCTTATTGTGAGAATAAAGAAGTCTAAATGGCTGTTTGGATCTCTGTCCCTGAATTTTTTTTTTTTTTTTTTTCGGTACGCGTGCCTCTCACTGTTGTGGCCTCTCCAGTTGCGGAGCACAGGCTCCAGACGCTCAGGCTCAGCGGCCATGGCTCATGGGCCCAGCCGCTCCGCAGCATGTGGGATCCTTCCGGACCAGGGCACAAACCCGTGTCCCCTGCATCGGCAGGTGGACTCTCAACCACTGGGCCACCAGGGAAGCCCTGAAATGTTTGATAAGACTGATTTTATCTGCTAGCCAGTGAATTGTGTAAAACCAAGGCTACTCCTAAAATTCAACCAATCCTGGTCACCCTTGGATTTAGAGTTATTTTCCTGAGTTTATGAACATTAAATGTTGTCTCATTGTACTGCTCACATCAGATCTGTGCTATTCCATTTCAACTATCCAAGGAGCCAGCTTTTTCTGTACTTCACACCCAAACCTCCCAACCCATTCCCCTCATACAGAAACATCCAAATACTCAAGCACACAGACTGTTGACTTTGTAGAAAGTTAAAGAGACAAGTGAGAGATTTATGGAGTAACATGCAAACTATTTTAAGTGGTTGATATTCTTGGTTCTAAAAGGCTTGGCACCATTTGCTGTGGACCTTTATTCACTGGTAGCTTCATCCTCGTACTTCTGCTGCCCAAGCCACATCACTGGATCTTTTCATCTTTTCTTTCCTTCTCCGCTTATTATCTCTGTGTTTTGCTCCTTCCTGTACAAACCAAAAACCAATTTAATGTCATGCAGAGGTCCCTTAACTCTTTTTTTGGCTTGACCATGCTCTTAGGCTCTGTCTTATAAGCTTATCAAGGTATATTCTTAAAAAAAGAGTCATCTCTCTAAGAAGAATACTGATGCCAAGGATAAAATTACCTCCCTCCATCTCTTAAGGTTTAAGAAATAACATGGGGCCTTTTTTTAATTTTGGTTTTAGATTTCTTTACATATTGTTTGCTCATATCTAATCCACTGAAAAGCAAAAACCATGATTCTCAGGATTGCTAAAAAGAAACTAATACTTCTTTCCTCATATTGGATTATTATTTTTTTCAATTTTGGAATAATTTTAATTAGAAAATTTGCAAAGATATTAGAGTTCATGTTCACCCTGCCTTCCCCTAATGTTCACAACTTACCAGAAAGACCATAGTATATTTTTCAAAACTACAAAAGTAGCATTGTTACAATACTTTAACTGAAACTACAGACTTTAATTTGGATTTTACCTTTTTTTTTCATTAATGTCTTTTATGTGTTCCAGGATCCAATTTAGGATATCACTCTCTTGCTTTTAGAGAGTTACTTTTAAGGAAGCAGCTGATTCATGAAATCTACATCAAAATAGGAGCCTTAAAATCAACTTCACCATTATTTCTGCTTTATGCCTGAAATGACAGCCATCATCACTCATGAGCAGCACTAACAATAATAGGGTGTATGACTGTCTTGAAATAATGACCCCTCCCTTCTCCCAGGCGCAGTGATTCTGGGCAGGTAAGAGCATCACCTTCCTTCTGAGCAAAGCGTTTAGTTGAGCCAAACACCAGTTCTCAGGAAGTTATGAGCTTTACTGTAAAGGATTTTTATTATGTATCATAGCTTAGAAGATAAATAGTATATGGGATTTAATTTTAGAAGGAAGGCATGATACCTTGATATTTAAAAAAACACACATTTTAAGAGCTGGTCTTATATTTTCTGACCATTGGAATTTAGCATATTGCCTAGAAAATATAGATTATTAGGGCAATAGATCATCCTCAAATCTTTATATTATGTGTCTGGTGTCCTTAAGAAGTTAACCAGAATTTTAAAGAAAATAAAGCAAAACAAAACAAAAACTTCCTTCTAAAAGCCTTGAAAACAAACTAAAAGCCAGTTCTATGGTAGGAAACATTTGGAAAGCATTTGGTTAAAACATATGCCTACTCAAAATTTAATATACTAATGTGCACCATATGTCTGAAAAAAGGAAAATGTCTTGCAGTGTTTCCCAAACATAAATTAACTGGAGAACCATTTTTTAAAAAGCATATTAACTTCCCATAAAGAATAAAACTTGAGAAATGTTGGAAACATATTTATTTATTGACTCCAAATGGATAGAAATTTAGAAGTATTTAGTTCAAATTTCCACTCTTAGAGCAATCCTCACAGAAGGTTCATCAGCCCCTACCTCCAAAGTCATAGAAGTGTGCCCTTCCACCACCAGAAAACTCCAGTTATAAGGGGAAAAAAAGCAACTTTTTATTCTGTGCCTGAATTGCCCTACTTTCAACATCCTTCAGTCATTCCAAAGTCACTCCTACAAGGTGACATAGAACCTTCCACGTGATGGCCGAGGTTTTCTTTGAGGTCAGTTCTTCTGAATTGCCAGTTTATTGTTCAGATATGTCAAGGACTTTGAACATTTATCATAATTTCTTCCTGGGCTTCTAGCAAAGTCTCTAATAGTACTGAATATGGCCTTAGTCACACAGCCTTGCTTTCGTCGATGTTTTTTTTTTAACGAGGGTAAGGGAGCCGCCCTGAGCCTGAGAATGTAGGCAGGTATAGCCGGTTTGACAGGTATCTCGCTAATTCTGAGTTGAGGGAAGAAAATTCCTGCCCTGCTCATGTCTGATGGAATCACAGGTTTAGGAAGACCGTTCAGAAGTACTACTTTGTCTTTGAAAATGTCTACTGTTATTCACTGAGGGAAAACCCACAAAAAAAATGCTGATGCTCTTCATTGCCAGAATAATCATTTGCCCCAGGGTAGCCGATCAGAGGAGTCAAGAGCTGGGCTGATCAAGCATTTTGAGAACATATTTAAACAGAAATAGAGAATTCCCTTACAGGCCATAGACTCGAATGTCCTTCTGAGGCTGAAATATATTTTTTAATTTTATGCTTTGATAATACTTCAAAAATATAGGAATTACAGTTTAGTCTAATTAAATATAGAAACAATTTCCTTTGAAAATTAAAATATTCTTATTTGGGGTTAACCTCACTTTAGAATGATTTCTCTCTGCAATGAGATAAAAATTAGAAAAAGGTACAACACATGTATAAATGCATGTTTCATATATATTACAAGCAGATGAGGTTGAAGTACAATTTATTCAGAACCTAGAACATTTTTAAAACATTTACAAATGCCTAAAACAGAGAAAATATGGACTTACACTATGGGATGTGTTCCTGGGGATACTATGAAGTTATTGCTGAATTGTGTGACTCTGGGGGTGGAAGTGATACTGACCAGGGTTCTTGGCTAGCCGCAATCAATAGAAGTTGACTAGAGGCCAGACAAGAAATTCAGCCAAGGCTTCACTGGGGTCCCTGCAGCCACAGCAGGGAGTGAACACAAGGAACAGTTTCCCTTGCTCACTAGCTCCACGAGGGGGGCTAAGCTGACTCCTTATATAGGGTGAGGGTAAGGATGTGTTGAGGGGTCAGCTAGAGGGGTGGCTTAGGTGGTCTACCCACCACTTTGGTGGTGTTGAGTGCAGGAGGCATGTGCAGTACCCTGCTTTTGCTCCCAACACCCTGTTTCTGCTACCCACTCTTCAGAAATATCAGTTGGGTTCTTTGGTCTTTTTGTATCTTTTTGTCCATAATTTGCCCCAACTACACATGCACACAGTTATTTTTAGTCCCTTATAGTCTCTTCGTATTTTGCTGTCCAGGTGCAAGCATTGTAGCACTGCAGCAAAGTGTCCCAGATCCCAGCCTGTCTCAGGAGGAGCATGAAAATAGCAAGATGGGGCCAGAAAGGGGTGAAGGCCCATGTTCTCCTTCCCCAGTCAATTCCCTTGAGAGCAAAGCAGAGAGGAATGCCTCCCCCTACCCACTGGGTACCCACATGTCACTCCTTCAACCCCTCCTTCCAACCCACTAGGACTCTCTGTTCTTCTGCAACTTCTTCACCTCTTCCAAATTCCCTTTGATGCTTATTGTAACTGTTGTGTTTTATACAAATGAGAATCGGGCGCAGAAAAGAAGCCTCATCAGACATCTACCCCAAACCCATATCTGTGCACAAACCAGCAGCTGTCATGTCCAGAGTCTAGGCATTTATTGAAGGACAAACAGCTTACAGCCGTAGATGAGGCTTAAATCATCTTTGCAACTTTGTACCTGGCCCTCCAGGAGTCCTTGTCCAGTCTCATCTCTTCAGTTGGTTGTTCCAAACCTCTACCAGATCCTCAAATCCTGTACCTGATGTCTAGCTTCTTGCCCTAAGAAGTTGACTAAATCTTTTCACAAAGGAAATAAAGAATATTAGCAGTGCTTTCTCTCTGTATCCCTCTTCCTTATATCCACACCCACCCTTTCCTCTCTGAAGGACATGGATGCTGCTCCTTTGGGGAGCTGGCCTCTGGTCCCTCCATACCACGCCTGGGCATCATTTCTCTTCCACTCCCTTCATGACCTCTTGTCCTTACTGTACTTCTCTCTCCAGTGAACATTGTTTCTTAAGTTCATCACATCCTGAAGCTAAAGAAAACTTCCCCAACATTGCTTCTTTCTCAAAATCACTGTCATATCTCTTTCTGCCATTTAAATAATGTACCTTTATCATTCTGTCCTCACTGTTCTCACACCTTCTCCCATGTGCTCCCCAGTCCATGCCCATCTCATTCACATCCTCAGCACTTCACTAAATCTACTCTCTCCACAACAGCAATGCCCCCACTAATGGTCAAATCCAACAGCCTCTTCTCACTTTTACCCAAATTTCACAGCAACTGACCTATTTGAACATTTATTCTATGAGAAAATGCCTCTTCTTTTGTTGTCCACAAAACCATTTTTAATCTGCCTGTGGAATTCTAGACATTGCTATCTGCTCCAGCCTCGCAGTCCTTTAATTTGGGGATTCCATGTGACTGTTTTCTTTCTTTCTTTCTTTTTTCTTCTGCATTCACAATGAGTGATCTCATCTCCTCCTATGGCTTAGAAGCGTTCAGCTGTAAGAGAAAAAGATGAATACTCTACAGGGGTTTGGTTAAATAGTGGTTTCCTTCTTTCCATGCACCAAGATTAAATCAGATTGGTGGTTGCTGGTGTTGTTTAAAGCTTCAAGGTGTCAAAGAAAATTTCTCTGTCTTTCCTAATGTTAGACAGTATGACTGGTGTAGCTTGGCCGTCCTTTCCACAGTCCAGATTAGAGATGAATAAAGAAGCAAAAGTGGAAAAAAGGGCAGAACCTTCAGCATGAGAGCAAAGACTTTCTCATAAATCCCCATTAGACTTCCCCTTATGTCTCACTGGTCACACCTATTTACAAGGATTTCTGGGAAAATAGCACTGGAAAAAGGTGTAGAAATGAGTATTGAGTGAATCGGTTTACAGTATATTTAACAACTTCATCAGCCTTAAGACTTCAATGGAAGTGACACCTGCTGTGTAAAATATTATCTGATTCTTTTTGTGTGCATGTGTGGCTCTGTGGATGTAGGTCTTTTGGAGCATGTGTCACATTGCGCTGTAATTCTGTAATTTTTAGGTGTCCATCATCATGGTCCTTACCCTCAAATCCCCCTATTAGATCATGATCTTCTTAATTGCAGCCAATATTAGATCCATCGGTGGATTTGTGAACCATCAGTGCCTAGCACAATGAAAAGTACACATGCTCTTTCAATATTATATATAGCATATAGTATATATAATATTGAAAATAAATTTGAATATTGGATGATAAATATCTTAATTCTAATTATAGCTATTGATTATTATTGCTATCTTGATTGTTCAGATCTAGACAATATTTTAACTTAAACTGAAGCAATACATAAATTATTTGACACTAGAGTCTACTATTGGCCCTTCCTAACTCTCAATTTAGTGCTGGTGTGATATTTTGTCACAGTATACATATTTTTTTCCAACCATTTTGTATTTGACTTCTCTTTTCCTCTTCTCATCACAACTGCTTTTGTCTTTTTTATCCACCTACTCTTTCCAGCCTGTAAGAAGCATACAGCAAATCTGGCATCAGTGTGATGTAAGAACTGTCATTACTGTAATGTAAGAACTGTCTATTACTGCCTCTGTTTGATGGGAATATGTGTTTCTGAATGTTTTTGCTATAGGCTGATGTTTGGATTCTCTTCATGGAGATAAAGAGAAATGAGTGAGATTTCTAGAAAGAAAAGGAGGAAGGAAAGAAGTAAGATATTTTTTAACCAGAAATTTGCAAAGCTGATACTCTTTTCAATACTATATTCCATTTAGTTTATATTTCTGTATTCAGCCTACCAAATGCAGCACTTTGCAGCATTGTTATGATGATGATGGAAAGCTGTCATCTAATGTCTTATAACATGTGTACTTATGTTTCATCTCTTTTAATATCAACATGACTTGAAAGGAAAGTGTCAGGTACTTCATTCTGTTTTAGGTTTCTGTCAATTCAATATCTTATTCAGGAATATTCATTGCACTTGCCTTTTTTAATTAGCTGAAGTGTTGTTGAAATGAGTGACTATTTAGATTATTCATTTTAAAATATTAAGTTTAAAATCTTCTAGAGAAATTGGAGAAATAGTAAAGTGTATTGTCAAAAAGTTATATAAGGGGAGAATTAAAAGAAATTATTTTATATTAATAATAGTATACCCTGCTTGTTCAGTTTCTTGGGAAAACCCTGATTAATACAGAGGCTCAGCATCAAATTGTACAAGACCCCCTTTGAGAACAAGAAGCTTTGAATTTTCTACTGGCCTGACATGTCCACGGAACACTTTCTCTCAAATATTTGCAAGGTTGTTTTCTTCTCATCATTTAAGTCTCTTCTCAAATATCACCTTTAAAATGTCCTTTCAGATTTTCTTCAAATATTCCCCCCATACACCAGTTGTTCTCTATTTCATTATTCTATTTTCTTTGTAAGACCCATCTGAGTGCAATCAAAAGAGAAAGAAAACCACACTGGGGCTATTTTGCAACTTCCTTCTCTCTTGCCGGCTCCACTACAGGGTCTGTGAACACATGCTTCTCTCTTGCCGGCTCCATTACAGGGTCTGTGAACACATGCTTGCAGCTGAACAAGTCCCTGCGACCCAGTTCTGTTCAATAAGGGGAAAAGTGCTGAGCATTCCTGGGAAAGAAGAGCTCTCTTGATCTCAGATGAGATACTGGGAGCTGTACCATCCATCATAAACACTTGAAAATTTAAAAGAATCATAAAAACTAAAAGCAATCACACTAAAGACTATGGTTTGGAAAGGGGAAAAACCCTGAGCTCCGGGTCCCTATTTGGTTGTCTGACCCTACCTGATGCTGCTTTTCTCTGAATTTTTTGTTCTACAAACACTGATCATCCTTACAGTTTAAACCATTGTTGTCCAGGTATTCTGTTATGTGTGGCCAAAAGCAATCCTCAAAGAAACGTGGAATGATCTTATTTATTCATTTACTTACTTGATTCTTGTTTCTATTCTGTTTAAACTGTAAGCTGTGTGAATATAGAGATCGTGTTTGTTTATTTCAGTGTGGGATCCTCTATTTTTGCAGTTGTGCTTTGTGCACGCAAAACATTCAGTAAATGTGTGCTGAATCCATGGATGACAAGCAAATGATTAACTCATCAAGGATTAATGATTACCTTAATTCTGCTTTACATATTCTTAGGGCACAGAGGGGGTGATCAGTGTGGATATTAGAGCTAGGATATTGTAAGAACCCACACACTGAGTGTGCTGGGAACTCATCTCTTAAAAGGAAAAATTCTAGCCTGCTTGTTCTATTAAGTGGTTTCTATAAAATTTTGTCAGGAAGCAAGTTGGTTTTCCAGACCTATCATTTTAAAAATCTGACAAAAGCCTGAGTTTTGACCAAGGAGCCATTATCTCTAGAGTTGGAAATATCAGAAAATATCATAGTTTTTCCAGCATTTAGGCATATTAATTTTAGTGATTTTGTATTTGAACATATTATTGGAAATTCATTCATTTAGACTAGTGTTTTTCAATAGAAATATTATGTGAGCCACATATACAATTTTACATTTAAAAAATTAAAAGAGAAAATTTTGCTACCATATTTTATTTAACCCAAAATATCATTTTATCATGTTGTATTGGTAAACGTGATAAATATAAAATCATTCAAAGGTTATTTCACAATGTTTGGACTCAGTGATTTAGTGTGTATTTTATACTTACAGTACAGCTCAACTTGGACTAGTCACATTTCAATTCACAAGTAGCTAGAGGCTTACATATTCAACAGAGCTGATTACAAGGATTCATCCTGCTAAAGAAATCTCATTCTATTAAGCCCTCCTGATGCTTATCTGTTTTGATTAAACAAACATATTAATGTGGTTGGCCTCATGTTAAGTACTGACAACACACAGATAGATAAGCCATCCTTACTCTCCCCACCCTTGCCCCCAAAGGAGCACACAGTATTGATTAATGATTCACAGAAAAGGTCATTATAAAAATCATGTGAAAGATTGTAAAGGAAATATGCATAGGACATTAAGGGAGCACATGGGGAGCACTAGTTAGGAGGAAGGTGGTTAGGACAGGCCTCCTGGAAGATGAGATACCAACACTTAGCCTTAGGACTGAGGAGAGCTTATCTTGGTGAAGGAAAGGGGATTCTAGACAAGGGATCATCACTGAGATTCAAATAAACCAACAGACTCGAAATGTCCAGTTACCTTAGGAGTTGAATGTTGAGAGGAAAAGAGTGGCTGGAGAGACAGACGAGAAGCCATGTCATGGGGGACTTTGGACAGCTGAACATTTATTTCATAAACTGTTTCTCTACCTTCCTCATCTTCTATGTTATTATGCAGAATAGTTCTGCCAGTATTTCACTGGAGAAGGTTCCCACTCCCACGGTTCACTAACCCACTTCTTCTTCCATCCCTGCCCCTCTAGTGATCTAAAAAGTGTAGACCCTTGCCCCTAACTATTCTCACTTTCACTTTCTTAGTTAACTGTTCTTAGCCTCATCATTTTCAATTGTTGTCTCTCTGATGAGAAATTTAAATGTCCATATTCAACACTGACCCTTTGTCTACAATATCAGGCAGTGGGAAAATATAATTAAAAACAAAATCTTCTCCTAACCCAGAAAACCTCTTCACAAAGGTAGAAGAGAAAGAAACAATTATCTTACTGAATAAGTATTAAGTCAGAATGAGATAAGCATTGTAGACAATCAGCTAAGAAATGGTAAAGACAAAAATAAATCTCACCCCCATATATAGCCAAGCAGATACAACCCATCACAGACATGTTTTCAACATAAGCTATAACTAGTCCTCAAGTAAGAGGACTTGAAGTACCATTTGTCACTCATAATTCATCCTAACTTTGCCTGGATATTGGGGTGACCATCTGTGTGAGCTAATTAGCATTATCCATCTCTCTTTATGACAGAATGTAGTTTTGCAACTTGGAGTGAGGCAGGGCTCACCTAGTTGCAAGTTAGGTTCCTACCCTTCCAATAGAAACTGGGGGTTGGATGGGGTGCTGTCTCCCTTAACGCTTGTATTTCAAAGTCTCACAGGTTCAAGAGAAGGACATTTTGGGGTCATAAAGCTGAAAAAAAAGCATATTTCATCTTCAAAAGGATTTATATACATTTGAACAGATGAGAAAGTACTTGCAAGTTTTCTAAGGTAAATGAGAATTAAGTTGTATATTTTTACTTTTTATTTGTCCTTACACATGCTTTCTCCATGTTATCACTCCTTGCTTATTTCATCATCTCTTCAAATGAAATACATTTATTTTTAATTTATTTTTTTAAAATCAAGTTTAATGCCATATCTCCTATCCAAACTGATTCTTCATTTCTGTCAATAATTTTTATTCTTTCCCAATAGCCAAGCTTCAAATCTCAAAGCCAGTTTTGAAATAGCTTTCTTTTCAATCTGTCACTAAATTCTCAATTGTCCTCTCTCATTTTTTTCACTACCACAGCCACAGCCCATGTCATGCCTCGACTATGTAAAGGAGTACAAACTTGGTGTATTGCTTACATTTCATTTTACTCTCTACTCTTCTGCTCCCCTAACTGATCTTCACAATCATCTATCCTTACTTGTTCAAAATCTGCCATTGTTTTTTAAGAGCTATAAGAAAAATATCATCCATATTTTGAAGTTACTATATCAAGCTAACTTGGTCTTTCTGTATATTTCACACCAAATTAAGTTCTCAGCTCAAGGCCAAGTCTTTCTTACTGATGATAAAACACACCATGCTCACTTGTGAACTTCAGATTTTTAATCCAAACACTTCCTATTTCCTATTTTTCTTTCCTCTTCACTTCTCTAAATACCCCCACTATCTATCCAACACCACCATGACAGAATTTATCCTGATTTTTACTAGTTAACCTGCTCATATTTTCCTCTTCTAAGCAATGTGATGCTTGAGACATCATTCCATTGTTTCTGGTCCATCTGAGTTCTACAAAACTTTCTGCAAAGCTTATTTTAACTCATTTTATAACCTCTAGAAGAAGATCAGAAAAGTAAGTATTCTGCATTTTAGTGGTGTCACCTACAAATTGGCTCTTGCCATCTACTTCTAAAAGGATCAGATTATAAGCTGCTACAGCTACTGACCTTCAACACCCCCTGAAAGGAGCTCAGGGTGGAGATCAGGAATAAGGCACTCTGTGTTCTGAGAAAAACTGGCAGAAAACGTCTTCAGCTAGTTAGATATTTTCAGGAGACAATTTTGAGAGCTCAATTCTTGCATCTCCTCATATCTTCATTTTAGAAAAGCACTAAAATCCTTCATGGTGATGACTGCTCATCGTGATTAGATTAACCTTCACAAGACTAGTAGAAAGCTTCTGCAAAAAATGTGTGCTTGATTACATGTACTCCCCCTTCACCAAAATCACATATATACTAACTTTCCCCCTACCACTTTGGAGCAGTTTCTCAGAACTTATCTGAAATGCTGACTCCCAGGCTATACTCATCATTTTGCCCCAGTTAAACTTAACTCATAGATAGCCTCATCCACCAGAGGGCAGACAGCAGAAGCAAGAAGAACTACAATGCTGCAGCCTGTGGAACAAAAACCACATTCACAGAAAGATAGACAAGATTAAAAGGCAGAGGGCTATGTACCAGATGAAGGAACAAGATAAAACTCCAGAAAAACAACTAAATGAAGTGGAGATAGGCAACCTTCCAGAAAAAGGAATTCAGAGCAATGATAGTGAAGATGATCCAGGACCTCAGAAAAAGAATAGAGGCAAAGATTGAGAAGATGCAAGGAACGTGTAACAAAGATCTAGAAGAATTAAAGAACAAAGAGAGATGAATAATACAATAACTGAAATGAAAAATACACTAGAAGGAATCAATAGCAGAATAACAGAGGTAGCAGAACATATAAGTGACTTGGAAGAGAGAATGCTGGAGTTCACTGCCATGGAACAGAATAAAGAAAAAAGAATGAAAAGATATAAAGACAGACTAAGAGACTTCTGGGTCAACATTAAAAGCAACAACAGTCACATTATAGGTGTCTCAGAAGGAGAAGAGAGAGAAAGAACTTGAGAAAATATTTGAAGAGATTGTAGTCAAAAACTTCCCTAACATGGGAAAGGAAATAGTCACTCGAGTCCAAGAAGCACAGAGAGTCCCAGGCAGGATAAACCCAAGGAGAAACATGCTGAGACAATAGTAATCAAATTGACAAAAATTAAAGGCAAAGAAAAATTATTGAAAGCAACAAGGGAAAAACAAAAGAAAACATACAAGGGAACACCCATAAGGTTAACAGTTGATTTCTCAGCAGAAACTCTACAAGCCAGAGGGGGTGGCATGACATATTTAAAGTGATGAAAGGGAAGAACTTACAACCAAGATTACTCTATCCATCAAGGATCTCATTCAGATTTGATGAGAAATCAAAAGCTTTACAGACAACAAAAGCTAAGAGAATTCAGCACCACCAAACCAGCTCTACAACAAATGCTAAAGGAACATCTCTAATGAGAAACACAAAAGAAGAAAAGGACCAACAAAAACAAACCCATTACAATTAAGAAAATGGTAATAGGAACTTACATATCGATAATTACCTTAAATGTGAATGGATTAAATTCTCCAACCAAAACACACAGTCTTGCTGAATGGATACAAAAAAAAAAGACCCATATATACACTGTCTACAAGAGACTCACCTAAGACCTAGTGTCACATACAGACTGAAAGTGAGGGAATGGAAAAAGATATTCCATGAAAATAGAAATCAAAAGAAAGCTGGAGTAGCAATACTCATATCAGATAAAATAGACTTTAAAATACAGAATGTTACAAGAGACAAGGAAGGGCACTACATAATGATCAAGGGATCAATCCAAGAAGAAGATATAACTATTATAAATATATATGCACCCAACATAGTAGCACCACAATACATAAGGCAATTGCTAATAGCTCTAAAAGAGGAAATCGACAGTAACACAATAAGAGTGGGAGACTTTAACACCTCACTTACACCAATGGACAGGTCAACCAAAAGTAAAATTAATAAGGAAACACAAGCTTTAAATGACACAAGAGACGAGATAGATTAAATTGATATTTATGGGACATTCCATCCAAAAACAGCAGATTATACTTTTTTCTCAAGTGTGCCTGGAACATTCTCCAGGATAGATCACATCATGGGTCACAAATCAAGCCTCAGTAAATTTAAGAAAATTGAAATCATATCAAGCATAATTTCTGACCACAGTGCTATGAGATTAGAAATCAATTACAGGGAAAAATAGTAAAAAACACATGTACATGGAGGCTAAACAGAACATTATGAAATAACCAAGAGATCACTGAAGAAATCAAAGAGGAAATCAAAAAATACTAGAGACAAAT
Organism: Delphinus delphis; assembly: GCF_949987515.2. NCBI lineage: Eukaryota > Metazoa > Chordata > Mammalia > Artiodactyla > Delphinidae > Delphinus > Delphinus delphis. The sequence goes on along the minus strand of NC_082692.2, from coordinate 42,248,696 downwards.
GACAACGAAAACACAATGATCCAAAACCTATGGGATGCAGCAAAAGCAGTTCTAAGAGGGAAGTTTATAGCCATAAAAGCCTACCTCAAGAACAAGAAAAATCTCAAATAAACAATCTAACCTTACACCTAAAGGAACTAGAGAAAGAAGAACAAACAAAACACAAAGTTAGCAGAAGGAAAAAAATCATAAAGATCAGAGCAGAAAAAAAATGAAAAAGAAATGAAGAAAACAATTGCAAACATCAATAAAATTAAAAGCTGGTTTTTGAGAACATAAACAAATTGATAAAACATTAGCCAGATTCATCAAGAAAAAGAGGGAGAGGATTCAAATCAATAAAATTAGAAATGAAAAAGGAGAAGTTACAACTGACACCACAGAAATACAAAGCATCCTAAGAGTTGACTACAAGCAACTCTATGCCAATAAAATGGACAACCTGGGAGAAATGGACAAACTCTGAGAAAGGTATAACCTTCCAAGACTGAACCAGGAAGAAATAGAAAATATGAACAGACCAAACACAAGTAATGAAATTGAAACTGTGATTTAAAATCTTCCAACAAACAAAAGTCCAGGACTAGATGGATTCAAAGGTGAATTCTATCAAACATGTAGAGAAGAGCTAACACCCATCCTTCGCCAAAAAAAAAAAAAAAATTGCAGAGGAAGGAACACTCCCAAACTCCTTCTATGAGGCAACCATCACCCTGATACCATAACCAAACAAAGATACTATAAAAAAAGAAAATTACAGACCAATATCACTGAAGAATATAGATGCAAAAATTCTCAGCAAAATGCTAGCAAACAGAATCCAACAATACATTGAAAGAATCATACACTATATTCAAGTGGGATTTATCCCAGGGATTCAAGCATTCTTCAATATATGCAAATCAATCTATGTGTTACACCATATTAACAAATTGAAGAATAAAAAGCATATGATCATCTCAATAGACGCAGAAAAAGCTTTCAATAAAATTCAATACCCATTTATGGTAAAAACTCTCCAGAAAGTGGGCAAAGAGGGAAACTACCTCAACATAATAAACGCCATATATGACAAACCCACAGCAAACATCATTCTCAATGGTGAAAAACTGGAAGCATTTCCTCTAAGATCAGGATCAAGACAAGGATGTCCACTCTCACCACTATTATTCAACATTGTTTTGGAAGTCCTAGCCATGGCAATCAGAGAAGAAAAATAAATAAAACAAATGCAAATTGGAAAAGAAGAAGTAAAATTGTCACTGTTTGCAGATAACATGATATTATACATAGATAATCCTAACGATGTCACCAGAAAACTACTAGAACTAATCAATGAATTTGGTGAAGTTGGAGGATACAAAATTAATACACAGAAATCTCTTGCATTCCTATACACTAATGAGGGAAAATCTTAAAGAGAAATTAAGGAAACACTCCCATTTACCACTGCAACAAAAAGAATAAAATACCTAGGAATAAACTTACCTAGGGAGACAAAAGACCTTTATCCAGAAAACTATAAGACACTGATGAAAGAAATTAAAGGTGATACCAACAGATGGAGAGATATACCATGTTTTTGGACTGGAAGAATCAACATTGTGAAAATGACTATACTACCCAAAGAAATCTACAGATTCAGTGCAATCCCTATCAAATTACCAATGGCATTTTTTGCAGAAGTAGAACAAAAAATCTTAAAATTTGTATGGAGACACAAAAGACCCCGAATAGCCAAAGCAGTATTTAGGGAAAAAAATGGAACTGTAGGAATCAGAATCCCTGACTTCAGAGTATACTACAAAGCTACCGTAACACAGACAGTATGGTACTGGCACATAAACAGAAATATAGATCAATGGAACAGGATAGAAAGCCCACAGGTAAACCCACACACCTATGGTCAACTAATCTATGACAAAGGAGGCAAGGATATACAATGTAGAAAAGACAGTCTCTTCAATAAGTGGTGCTGGGAAAACTGACAGCTACATGTAAAAGAAAGAAATTAGAACACTCCCTAATGCCACACACAAAGATAAACTCAAAATAGATTAGAGACCTAAATGTAAGACTAGACACTGTAAAACTCTTAGAGGAAAACATAGGAAGAACACTGTTTGACATAAATCATAGCAAGATCTTCTTTGATCCACCTCCAAGAGTAATGGAAATAAAAACAAAAATAAACAAATTGGACCTAATGAAACTTAAAAGCTTTTGCTCAGCAAAGGAAGCTACAAACAAGATGAAAAGACAAGCCTCAGAATGGGAGAAAATGTTTGCCAACAAATCAAGGGGCAAAGGATTAATCTCCAAAATATACAAACAGCACCTGCAGCTGAATATTAAAAAAACAAAGAAATCAATCAAAAAATGGGCAGAAGACCTAAATAGACATTTCTCCAACAAAGACATACAGATGGCCAAGAAGCACATGAAAAGCTGCTCAACATCATTAATTATTAGAGAAATGCAAATCAAAACTACAATGAGGTATCACCTCACACCAGTTAGAATGGGCATCATCAGAAAATCTACAAACAACAAATGCTGGAGAGGGTGTGGAGAAAGGGGAACCCTCTTGCACTGTTGGTGGGTATGTAAATTGATACAGCCACTACGGAGAACAGTATGGAGATTCCTTTAAAAACTAAAAATAGAATTACCCTATGACACAGCAATCCCACTACTGGGCATATACCCAGAGAAAAACATAATTCAAAAAGACACATGCACCCCAATGTTCATTGCAGCACTATTTACAATAGCCAGGTCATGGAAGCAACCTAAATACCCATCGACAGACAAATGGATAAAGAAGATGTGGTACATATACACAGTGGAATATTACTCAGCCATAAACAGAACGAAATTGGGTCATTTGTAGAGCCGTGGATGGATCTAGAGACTGTCATACAGAGTGAAGTAAGTCAGAAAGAGAAGGACAAATATTGTATATTAATGCGTATATGTGGAACCTAGAAAAATGGTACAGATGAACCGGTTTGCAGGGCAGAAATTGAGACACAGAGGTAGAGAACAAATGTATGGACACCAAGGGGGGATAGTGGTGGGTGGGGGTGGTGGTGGTGGTATGAATTGGGAGATTGGGATTGACATATATACACTAATATGTATAAAATGGAAAGCTAATGAGAGCCTGCTGTATAAAAAAAATAGATAAAATAAAATTCAAAAAAAAAAAAAACCTTAACTCACAGCTCTCACTTTGTGCACTTTTTTTCAGTTGATAATGTGTTATGTTTCCATATCAAACTAATATGGCCTTTCCCAACCTCTGTATTTATAAATAACATGCCTCATGGTCAGCTGAAGTTCACAAAATTGAATGGTTGTTTTTATAGAATTGCCTTCATTAACTTTCTAATAAATCATTTATAATCCTGGTATGCCTACTTAAAATGATATTCTCGATTTGAGTATTTACATCACACAAAAAACCTTCATTAACTATGCAAATGGTTACTTAGCCTTGGTAAATAGCAAAAACCAATGCCCATCCTGGACATGTGTGAGTTAATCTAAAATATTGAACTTCTTAAACAATTCTTTACAAACCCATATAAAGAAAGCAATTCTTCTTTCTATAATGCATTGACAATGTAAAACACACTTCAGTTCATATAGAGGAACAATAGTGTCTTGATTATTCATGCAATTTAAATAAAACAATGAATAAATGAATGTTGTAGCTTAAATCACATTGACACCATATATAGAAAAGGCAAGGCACATGCATTACTCTTGTAATTATCCCTTGAATAGTAAAGTATGTGGTATAAATAACTGTTCAATTATTTCCTTTTTTAATGAGTAAAATTGATTGACTTTTAAGATTCAGCTCCTCAACACAGCCTTCCCCTTGCCAACCATCCAAACTGATAGCCATGTCTTCTTTTTCTTAATACGATAATATTTATATTTGGCATTTGCTATCATTCTGTATTACAGAGGTGCTAAAGAAATGAATGGTAAAATAAGTGGAGAAATTCCACATTCAAAAAACTCAACACAATTCTTGTCTATTTTAAACTCTGATTACAGCAGTTCAAGGATTTAAAGTCACGCCAGCCTTCAGTGCCAAAGGAATTAGATGACTTGTCATATTCTAAACTGTCTATGAGTCCAGCTGCTTCTAGCAGCTGTTAACAGAAGCTTCAAAAATGTTCATTTCTGACAGATTTGTGTGAATTTATTCCTCGAGAATTGAAAATGTACCAATTAAGACCCAGATTTTAAAAGACAATTGAATAAATGTCAAAGATCAGTCTTGGAGAGACAAGAAAGCAAGAGAACTCAGAACTGCTCTTGCATTGCGTTTCATTTGATAATTATTTGTGGCTGTCTTGTGGAGATGTTTATCTCACCCTTTAAGTGGAGGTATATCCCAGAAACAATAAATCATTAGGAGAGCAAGGTGAGTTTAGACGGCACATAAAATTCTATGCCAACAGTCCACAGAGAGAGAGGTGTTCGGTAAGATCATGTCCAATTTGATTCTTGTTTTGGCCTGTGAGGATATTCTTTGTATTAGGGATTTAACATTAATTAAACATCAGAACCATTTTCCAGTGTAAGCAAACAGCTTTTAAAAAAGATACAAAGTAAGCCATATACAGCATACACTAATATTTTTGAAACTTGTGATAAACGTTTCTGAAAGGAAGATAACTCACTAGGATATAAAACTGAAGAGTAAATTTTTCAATAGATCTGAATGGATTTAGTGTCAGTAATAAGCCAAGACTAAGCCTTCCCCATGAGCACATGAAAACACCTATTTAATCTGAGCCACTCAAGACCACCTGTCAGGGATGCCATAAAGAGACTCATTTGAATGATAACGCACAGAAAAGCTGTGAAAGGTAATCAGCACGTATATTTTGGAAAACTAGAGTGAATTTACAATCTCTTCCCAGTTTTACAAAAGACAGCAATGATTTAAAAGTGGTTGGGCAAAATGGCAATTCCCCATAAAAGTGTTTTGAGAGCTTTTAAAAACTCACACTTTGTGCTAGAGTTGAGTTCAATAATGTAAAAAATATGTAATATTTATTGAGCTTCTATTATATATCAAGGGTCATACCAGTCACTGGGGAAATAAAAGACAAGTAACATATCATACAGCAGGAAGAGAGATACAAGGACTACGAAGACTTAAAATACCACATGATGATTTATGGAAGTATGAAATGACCCATGAATGCATGGGGGAGTCTGTGTTCTTTGAGAAATAAGAGAACAGATAACATTTACCTAGTTAAGCCTTATAGAGTGACTAAGATTTTGAGAGGAAGAAAAAATGAGATAAGTATTCCAGGGAGAGATAAAATAGGATCAAAAGCACAGAGCACTGAAGTGAGTGTGTCAGGAAGGTAATTCAATGTGATTTTGGTGAACGGTAGGAGCAGAGGGACGAGTGAAAATACTGCTGGGAGGTGAGGTTGAAAGGCAGTTTGGGGCAGAGTGATCATTGAAATTTAATTAAACAATTGTCAGACGAAGCATGAGGTGTGGAATAGAAATGTAATCTGAGCATCGTTAGGTCCGTCCAACTTGCAGGTACAAATGATACTGTATTAGCATCAACACTCAAACTTAGATCTCTGGCCCCTGCTCTCTGAGTAACTTCAGGATCATCACCCCACCTGATCTCTAAACAGTCGTGGAGTCCAGAGACATGTCTTGGGAAAACTGGACAGCTATAGGTAAAACAATAAGATTAGAACATTTCCTTATAACATATAAAAAATAAACTCAAAATGGTTTAAGACCTGAAACTATAAAACTTTTAGAAGAGAACATAGGCAGAACACTCTTTGACATAAACCATAGCAATAATTTTTTGTTCTGTCTCCTAAGGCAAAAGAAATAAAAGCAAAAATAAATAAATGAGACCTAATTAAATTTAAAAGCTTTTGCACACAAAGGAAACTATTGACAAAATGAAAAGACAACCTACTGAATGGGAGAAAAAATTTGCAAATGGTATGATGGACAACGAGTTAATATCCAAAATATATAAACAGCTCATACAACTCAATATCAAAAACAAAACAAAACAAACAATCCAGAGAAAAAATGGGCAGAAGACCTGAATAGACTTGTTTTTCCAAGGAAGACATACAAATGGCTAACAGGCACATGAAAAGATACTCAACGTGGCTAATTATTAGAGAAATGCAAATCAAAACAATAATGAGATATCACCTCACACCTGTCAGAATGGCTATCATGAAAATGTCTACAAATAACAAATGTGGGAGAGGATGTGGAGAAAAGAGAAAGCTTGTACGCTGTTGATGGGAATGTAACATGGTACAGCCACTATGCACAACAGTATGGAGTTTCCACAAAAAACTAAAAATAGAATTACATATGATCCAGTGATACCACTTCTGGGCATATATCTGAAGAAAACACTAATTCAAAAAGATACATGCAGCCCAGTATGCACAGAAGCACTATTTGCAATAAACAAGATATGGAAGCAACCCAGTATCTATCAACAGACAGACTGGTAAAGTACATACAATGGAATATTACTCAGCCATAAAAAGAATGAAATTCTGCCATTTGTGGCAATATGGATGGATCTAAAGAATATTATGCTTAGTGAAATGTCAGATAGAAAAATACAAATATTGTATGGTATCACTTATATGTGGAATCTAAAAAATAAAACAAATGAATGTATATAGCAAAACAAAATCAGACTCAGAGATAGAGAAAAACTGGTGGTTACTTGGTATGGAAAGTAAGGAGGGGCAAGATAGGGGTATGGGATTAACAGATACAAACTACTATGTATAAAATAGATAAGCAACTAGGATATATTGTACAGCACAGGGAATTTTAGCAATTATCTTATAATAACTTTTAAAAGAATATAACCTGTAAAAATACTGAATTACTATGCTGCAAGCCTGAAGCTAATATAATGTTGTAAATCAACTATAATTCAATAAAAAATATACTATACACCATAACTGTTTTTCAGGGTGGGATTTTGACCAAGGCATTCCTATCTTAAATGATGTACTATGTGTTATGAAAAGGATCTGACTACATTTTATTTACAAATTTGAATTAAAAATAGAAAAGTTTTTCCTTCATGAATGGTTAAAAATTTTATCAATAATTTTAGTAGCATTGGAAGAGGTAAGTTTCTTTGGGATTTTGCCTCTATCTCTGGATGTAACACTAAGCCCTCAGACTCATGTCATAAAACGAAGTAAGGTTCTAAGCCAGGGATCAGCACACTTTTTCTATAATGGCCAGTAAGTAAGTATTTTAGGTTTTGTGGGCCATACAATCTCTATCGTAAAAACAGTCATAGTCAATTCATGGGTGTGCTCTAATGAAATTTTGTTTATAAAATATATGTGCCAGGCTATAGTTTGCCAACCCCGTCTCCTAGGTAACAAGCCATCTTTTCCTGTTCAAATTATTGCTAGACAGTTTGAGATAGAAAAGCATTCATGTAAGATTATGAAGATATACAGGGTTTAGTTTATACATAGATTATTTTGCTTGGAGTGTTTAAAACTGATTGCTAAAAAAATTTTAAAGATAGCTAAGACCTTTAATTTCCTTTTTGTATCCTCATAATTCACAGTTGCATTTCTCACTACCTCACTGAAGCTCTCAGACATTAGACTGGATCATAATGGGAAACAATCTTCTTTAACTGAAATCACAAGAATTAGAGAGTGACTGAACTTCTGGGAATACATCAGCCTGTTGTTATTCTTAAGGCCACCTTGGATATGACACCAGCATCTTCCTAAAGCCCAGTAATGATCACAGGAAATTCGGTCACTACAGATGAATGAAAAGGCCACAGAGATCTAGAAGCACAAAGGTAAGCGTTAGTATCAGCCTCCCAAAGTTAGTCACCTCTTTGTAGCCATTGCCTGGACTTTTCTGACATCAAAGAGTGAGGTCTCTGTAAATAAAAGCTTAGAGATGAACTAATACTCTATAGGAAATGTTAAGCTCACAGGAAAATTGGGATGTGGACATAGTACATGTACTTGCAGTCTGAGGCTTTTTCTTTTAGTTTTTAGACTCTTTTTTAAATTGAAGTATAATTGATTTACAATGTGTTAATTTCTGCTGTACTGCAAAGTGGTTCATTTATACATATATATACAGTATATTTCTATATTTTCTTTCCATTATGGTTTATTCAGGATACTGAATATAGTTCCCTGTTCTATACAGCAGGACATTATTTGTGTTTTTATTTTTAGACATTTTTATTGGAGTATAATTCCTTTACAATGGTGTGTTAGTTTCTGCTTTATAACAAAGTGAATCAACTCTACATATACATATATCCCCACATCTCCTCCCTCTTGTGTCTCCCTCCCACCCTCCCTATCCAATCCCTCTAGGTGGTCACAAAGCACCGAGCTGATCTCCCTGTGCTATGCAGCTGCTTCCCACTAGCTATCTATTTTACATTTGGTAGTATATATAAGTCCATGACACTCTCTCACTTCATCCCAGCTTACCCTTCCCCCTCCCTGTGTCCTCAAGTCCATTCTCTACATCTGCAGGACCTTGTTTTCTATCTGTCCTATATATAGAACCTTACCTCTGCTAACCTCAATCTCCCACTCCATCACTTTCCCAACCCCCCCACCCCCTTGGCAACCACCAATCTGTTCTCTATGTCAGTGAGTCTGTTTCTGTTTTGTAGATAGGTTCATTTGTGTCATATTTTAGATGTCACATATTGAGGCTTCTTTATAAGAGAAATTTCTAGTGTGTTTTCTGTCCTCACTAAAAGTATCTCTCAAAATGCAATTTATGTCTCAGAGCAAATGTAGAGCTGAGAGAGACACTACAGGTGATAATACTCAACCCATTGTACACTTGAGTCAACTGAGTCTTGGGCCTGCTAAAAGACTCAAACAATTTCCTGGACATCTTCACAGTTAAGTTTGGCCTCACTAATACTCTTAGTTAAATGATTGCCATTTTCGCTTTTTTTACACTGCATTGCGATGCCTGTGAATGAAGCAATACAAGGGAAGCCTGAGACTCTCTGGGTCCAATTCATGTCCTTCAGTATGAAGTACAGTCCTAGATTCGGTAACACAGTAACATGTAAAAAAAGTCCCTTCCCCTGAGGGTTTTACACAGGCAATAAACACCAGTGTGGTGCTTACCAAGTGCCAAGCACTCCTTTAGATGCTTTCTGGATTGTAAGCCACTTAATTCTCAGCAAAAACAGCTATGCATAGAGACTTTTCCAACTTGAAAGAAAGTGAACCAAAGAAATGGAAAAAGTAATTCTAAAATAGAAAAAATATGAGTTCCTGAGGGAATTATACCAAATGATTAGCTTTTCAAAGGAACTCAGAGATCTGTAGTCCTGTGCCTTTTTTATCAATACTAAGAGTTGGGGGGGAAACTTGAGATTTTCATTTTGCCATTCTTCCTTTGATAATGCTCAGAAGCGACAAACATACCCTTTCCTCAACAAATTCACCATTGTCCTGTAATAAGTTGGTGATGTTTTTAACAGCAAAAATTACTTATTCATCAAAAGTACATATTTTACTCATCACGTTAAGTTTACACATGACAAATTTTAAGAAACCTAGGAGGATGGATTTGGGGAAATTTCTTATTTCATAGCAGTGGGCTGTTCTCTACCTAGAAATAAAGATATGGTCGAGAGTATTTTGTGCTTTTTATCCAAATACCAAATGATATTTACTGATGGTTCTAAAGCCATACATATACCATCTTCTCTCTTAAAAGTATGATTGGAAATTATAATAAAGATACGACTGAGATGGTGAATAATTTTCTACAGTTCACAAAACAACTAAAATATAAGCTTCTTCTCCCATCTTTTACAGTAGTTGTGGTTTCCTCAAATTATTTGGTTTAAAGGATAAACTTGCTAAATAGTCATCATGCTCTTCAGGCCTGGGGTCATCTTCAATGCTGGTTAAAAAAAAAAAAACTGCTAGAGGCCAAAGGTATACGTAGAATCTAGATTTCTTAGTGAATATCATACAATTCTATCATATGATATTTATATGTAGGTTTTATACACATTTTATACATCATTTAATTAACAAATTTTTACCAAGTCAAAGGACAAATATAATAGTGCTTGAAGAAACACTAGAATTCCTATAACACTAGAGTTGCAGTGAATAAAATGTTTTTGAAAGGGTTTAAACATCACGTGAATTCAAAATGCAATAAAAAATAGACTTCTGTCAATGCAGTAGTTTAAGATAATTAGAAGTTTTAGCAATAGATTTCCCTCCCCTTCTCTGAACTCAGCCTTCAGACTGATAATCAGATCAGACTATTATGCCAATAGGCTTGTTTTGAATAATCATTATTTTTGAGGGGAGAAAGAATCCAAAGCAAAGCCAAACAAAATTCACTCAGTTCTGGGAATAAGCCTCTTCAGTCGGCTCAGGAAACAACAGTCCTCTCACCACTAAAATAAACCCTTTCCTGCATCCTTCCTTATTGCTGATTCTCGTAAATTGTTAAGAACTTGTCTCACCCCATTTTGTGAGACAAAACTAATTCTGAAAAATAAGAGATCATAGTAGCTGTTTAACAATTTTAAATATATTTAATATATTCCAACACTTTCAGAAATGGAAACATATTAAAATGGAAAAAGTAAAAAATACTGACTCTGGTCAATCGGCCATTTCTATCTGAGGTGAGCCACAGTTGTGCTTAGTGACACATTTCTCTAGCCATCTGTCCATTTTGCAAGGTTTCATGTATTTATTGCTTGAGAACACCTTCTGAAGCTACGGGGGGGGGAGGGAGGGGAGGAGGGGGCGTTATGTTTTTGCTACACTCTTCTTCTTCTTCCCTTTTCTGCTAATTCACAATTTTTCCTGTTTTTTTTTTCTTTTCTTTTTTCTTGCAGTATGCGGGCCTCTCACTGTTGTGGCCTCTCCCGTTGCGGAGTACAGGTTCCAGACGCACAGGCTCAGCGGCCACGGCTCACGGGCCCAGCCGCTCCGCGGCATGTGGGATCTTCCCGGACCGGGTCACGAACCCGTGTCCCCTGCATCGGCAGGCGGACTCTCAACCGCTGCACCACCAGGGAAGCCCTTTCCTGTTTCTTTAACTGTCATTTCTTTCTCCCATTTCTCTACAAAGTTAACTCTTCACTCTCCTTTATCTTCCCTCTCTTTCTTGGAGAATTCTTGCAATTTCACCTCTCATCCAACATGGATGGATTTTAGCGTTAAAATGTTGTTGGTAAAATGGTATTGCCCTTTAGGTGGCTGGATTCTTCTTTGGCTGCAATTATTTTAAAAAATGATTATACTTCTACTCTCTTCCTCTTATAATCAACCCGTTTCCCCCAGCTTTCACCAAATTATTTAGTTTATTGATCTATTGGTAAAACTTCCTTTGATAGATTATTTTTGGACTGTTCACAATGACCATTACAATTTACCAGTGCAATAGCCATTGTTACAATGTCTTTTATAACTTATTATTTCAATTGTCACCATTACAGACATGTTTGTAGCAGTTTATAAATGTTCTTACTATGTGGATGGCTTCAAAAAAATCCACATATCTGACCCTAACTTGCTTCCTGTCTTATATCTAAACTTTCATCTGTCCCCTAGATACGTTATTTTCTTCTTTGGAAAAAAAAAGTGTGTTCTTGGTCATTTGAGTTTCTTCTTTGTTAGATGCCTATTCATGTTCTTTGCCCTTTGCCCATCTTTGTATTTTATAAATACATATTATTACCTGCTGGAAGTTTTCTCATATATGTCCTAAGGCTACCATTGTCAACTCTATCTCATTATGTCCAAAAAGGGATTCATCTTCCCACCAACCAGTTGATCCAACTTATTTTCCATTTCTGTGATAGATACCATCATTTTTATCCCTTCCTACAGTCCAGAGCAGTATTTTTCAATATCTCTAGGCCATAAATTCTCTTTGAACCATGGCATTTCTTTACTGGTATCAAATATTTACCACTGATAATTACTGCCTGCAATGGTCAAACAAAATAATTATATTCAAAAGTGCTTTGAGAATTATCAAGCATTGTGCAAAGGTATTACATTATTATAAATATACTTAATTTTTATAGATATTTTCCATAGATGTTATGCTTCTCCAGCTAGATTATTAGTAACCTAAAGGCAGAAGTGTGTTCCCCAAAATTTTTGGTTTAATATCACATACAGGCACTTTTAAATATTTGTTGGTTGCATGAATAAGTAATTCAACCTGAAGAATTAGAAGTAAAGGGAAATTTTATTTTTGAGAAAAGTTTCTATTCAGATGGTAAAAGTACCATTTAGTTCCTTTTTTTTTTTCTTTCTTTTTTTTTTTTTCTCATTTGATTTCTAAATTGTGATTTCCTTTTGTCTGCTAGATGGTCTCTAAACAATTAATGTTAATTCTATGCTTGATTAATATAAATAAATAAGAATTTTCTATACTACCTATTTCCCTCAGAATTGTCTCTTGAATCATTTTATTAGTAGGATTTCCTCATTTATTTCTTGTAATTTAACTGACTAAATTACCTTTAGTGGAATTCTATATAGAAACATATTATATGGAATAATTTGCAACAGTAATTTCCATGAATTGACTTCTAGAGTATTAAAAGGAGTCACTTAATGAAATAAATTCTATATGCTAGCATATCAAAGAAAGTATCCTTACAGAATGAACTTGTACTCTACGATAAGAATAAGTAAATTATTATTTTTTGTAAGGAAAAAACATATTAAGTAAACTGAAAGTAGAATTTAGAACACTTCAGGATTTATCTACCCATTTCAAAATTCATGTTTAGAAAAAAATGAACCATACACTTTTTAAGCCCATCTATCCTTTATTTACTCTTGGGATCTAAATGTGTTAATCCCAAACCATATTATGGTAAGGCATAAACAAAGAACACTCCAAAAACAATTAATTCCCTCCCAGTGCTATTAGTCTCTGTGAACAAGGCATAATAATTACATGCACTGAATTAACTGGCCTAGAGATTATGTCTTCACATTGTGGGGAAAGAGCAACTTAATTTTTCTGTTATATCAACATAGAAGTCCAGTAGTGATCAAATTGTAAAAGAGTGATTTATGATTCTGAGTACTTCCTGCATTTTAGGAAGGCAGACTAGTTGACACGTCTACCACAGGGTGACTGAAGAACTGGATTACAATCTTGGTGGCCTGACTATACCCTTAACTAACAGTTCCCCTGGTTAGGGCAAAGGTAATGACTGAAAGAATCATGTAAGACACTTGCAAAGAAATAGTAATAAACCAGCATTTGAATGTCATTTTACAGATTACAAACTGCTTTGACATGTGAGATCTCATTTGAACTACCCTATGAACAGCTGGTGTCACTATGTCCTATATAAACTTAAGGAAATTGTGCCTTATGGAGGTGAGATTACTTTTCCAAATTCACACAGAGAGTAGGTGGAAATGTCAATATTCATAACCAGTGACTGTAAATTCCATGTTCCTTCTGATAGCAAGCTGCTTCTTAAGGTAAATGCGTACACACTCAGCAGGGATCATTCATATTCTCTTGATCCAGCTATCCAAATAGTTTCTATAATTCATTCCTTGCTGTGGCTTCCCTGTAATTTGCATATTTTAGCTAACCAGATTTTAGATAGACCATGCATTGATTTGTACTCATGGTTCTTAAACATTTTTCTTCACTTCAGTACCCCAGTCATTCTGTGTCTTTTGATTGTCTTACTTTGATCTTGTTTACTTCTAATTAGGTTGATATTAATAATTGAAGTGCTTATCTTGAATAAAGTCTCAAATTTTTTTTTTCCACAGCCAACAGCATTGACTGATGATACAAACGTATTTCACATACAAAGCTGCTATCCTAATTTGGCATTCCCACCCAATTTCAATTACACAGGTTTTGATGCTATTTATAATCTTAGAATAACAGTGTTTCAGTCATGGATGATTAGGGCAAGATGAGATATAAAGGCATTTTGAAATGATTGTCTACTTCAAATTCAGGGTTTTTATCCTGTAGCTTCTGAGGAGGTGTTAAGTCACATATTTAATCAATTGCAATGCTATCTTATTCTATTGATTTTGCTCTTGCATTGTGTTTCTTTAATATCAGAGCCTTTTCTATTTAGTGGTGTTACATTTTAAATTAAACTTATTTAGTAGGCATTAGTTTTCATCTCAAATGAACTCGTCTTGTTTTTTTAAACGTTTTTGATCTCCTGTGGTTAGATACTCTGCATACTAAAATCATTCTACTGGAAAAACTGTGTGGATGTTTAAAGGATACATTCTAATTCCTATAAAAAAATTGCATGGTTTAGACTTGACTCACTAAATGATTAAATGCATATATCCATAAAAGTTGAATTTTTAAAAAGAATTGTAATTGGACATATCTTGGAAGTCTTTCAAACTAAGAGTTCTTTATTATTACTCCACATTTGATTTTTGCATTACGGGTTGGCCTAAATATATTTCCAACAGAACACCTCTCAGAGCCATTAGCCCTCCCCAGAGACCTATGACATTGATGTGAGAATATGTCATCTAATCTTTTCAATTTTCTCCTAGGAAAACTTAGTCATGGCAATATTAGATGAGTTGGCCAAATGCTTCCATTAGTTGGTGTAAAAATCAGATCTAGGACCTAGATGTCTTTCTACTCCTCACATATTTGTCTTTTTGCTTTTTGGTCATTCCATCTTTTGCCAAACATTAAGGATCCATATAATCTACTTTTAATAGTTAGAAGGTGTTTTGTGTGTTGGAAAAGAAGTAGAATATGAAATACTAATATTGTCTTATTAATGGAGGTATTATGATTATAAAAAGAGAATTGTTCAATAAGGGCTAACTCAATAGGTCTCTTGCTTTACCTTCGTCTCTTACTGTTCCATCTTTGGCTAAGCCCTTTCATATGGAAAGCAAAAGTAGTGTGACAGAATCATATGGATGGATTAGTAGAGGCCCATGTGACCATAAGAATGCCACATGCCAATGGATTTAGATCTTAGATTGGGATGCTTGACTCAATACTCCTTGATAAGAGGATAGAATTAAACTTGACTAGCAAAATCATAGCAAAAGCAGAACAACCCTGAGGAAGCATTTTAGAAATTTGAAGCAGCTTAAAAAAAAAAAAAAAAAAAAAAACCTATTCTAATTGTTAAAGAGATTTAAAGGTATCTAGTGAATGAGGGTAGGGGGAGGTGAAGGATGCCAGGAGTCATGCACAGAATAATTCTACATAAAAAAGAATTCCCTGGTGTTCCAGGAGACTTTCAAATGTCCTGTGATAGACACTCATGTAGAAAGTCATATACAATTGAAATTGGTACTGGTCCATTATTACTAATCCTTTTGCTTTAAGTTCCATCCACACTTCTACTTTCCATTATTCCTGTACTTCTTGTATGGGATGGCTTCTGATTTTCTGACTTCTCTTAAATGTGAACTTGTTCACTGTAAAGATATTTGAGAATTTAGTGACTTGAGTATGTTTCTAGTGGAGTTGTGACTGAGCATTTACATATTGAAACCCACATGATAGCATTAACATTACATAATTTTAATGGATACTTTGTATTACAATTAAAATATTATATTACTTTTTTTTCTGAATAAGTAAGTGGCTGACTCTCATGTTAGGTTAACAAGGAATGCATTACAAAGGATGACATCGAGATTACAGTTGAGACTCATTGTCTTATCAATTAATGCCAACCCCTGGGCACATGGCTGCCATATAACAGAGTCAGCATGGGTGGATTATGGGGAAGGACAACGTACACAGGTCATATTTTCATCTAGTTTAATAAAAACTGTATATCATACAAATAATTCCTTATGAAAGCTAAGATATTCAATCACAGATGATCTTCTTATTCATGATCAGTATGGAGTCCTGAAATGGTCTAAAACAGCACTTATTTTGTATACAATATTTTAAAGCTATGTTAAATAGTTAAGAATTGAAATGTATGTGTTGTTACCTTCTAAATGCTAGACCAATGCAGTACATTTTAAATTATTAATCAGTGTATGTTACAACATATTAAAGTTATATGCAAACTTTGATCCCTTTAGGGATTCAAATCATTTTCTAAAAAATATATCATTCTAATGGAATGTATTTATATATGTGTGTTTATATATATAAATATTTAAGTATATAAATAGATACATATACCCATTTATTTATATGTATCTATTTAAAGTCACTAGAAAACATACATACATGTGTGCATACATATGTACAACTAAACAGAAGACAACCAGGAAGGTGAGGAAGCTCAGAGACCGATATGTTATAATAAAAATTTAAACAAACAAATTTAGGCAGGTTAACCTAAAGAAGGAAAGAAGTGAGCATCACACAATTGCTATTTTCAAATATTCTCAGCGAGAGTGGCTTCTACTTTCTTCCAGAACAAGAAAGGAAACATGTTATAGGGAACAACATTTCAGTTCAGTATGAGGAAGAAATTTCTGGCATTCAACACTGCCCCCTCACCAAAACGTATCCACTATTATGTTGAATAAATTGATTGATTTTGCACCCCTAGCTGATAGGAAAGCAGTGGGAGGGAATTCTACATGAGTAAATTGGCTAAGTTAGAGTTCTTTCCAAGCCTCTGTTTTTAACTAGCAACTTAAGAAAAATTATCTACAGTTTGTATAAATGGTTTGGTGCAAGTTTCTCTCAATGGAATCATATTAATTCCAGCCAGGCTTACCTTTGATAATTATTGGATATAAAATGTCACTGGTTACTCTGATGGCAAATGACTGCTATGGACCTTGAGACTGGAATGAGTCTCCTCATCTCCTGCATCCCCTGACAGCCAGAACTGGGAAAAGGTGATGAGTCCACATTGAATTCCTCTTTTAAAAATCTGCATTAAATTTCCACAGGTTGTTGTTTCTGTGAATGATGGATAATATTTTACTTCTCTGTTTCCTTTAAGAAGAAGCATTACTATCTAGAAACAGCAAAATGCAAGGAAGGAAAGAAAAATTCTTCTGCCACTCCCCTCAAAATGTCATCGCTTATTGAAGGCAATATTCCACTAGGGGAAAAAAATGTGTGTGTGTATTTTTTTAATACTAGGGGATTTTCATGGGGTTTGACATCTTTCCTCATCTCCATGGGGAGCATATGATATGATTCCCTAAGAGAGCAATCTGGAATGGATATTTTAATCTTCCTCAAGAGGGCAGAATTTATAGCATTGCTAATAAAATAAGCATCTTAATGGCATCAGCTTTTTTCTTTCTCTTATTTTTAACTTATACAGCATGTCTCTAAAGTCTTTTATGACTGCCTTAACGTTCTACTTCTTGAGAAATTGGTTAGAAAGGAAAATTATACTCATTTGTTTACTTGAGGGAAATTACCCATTGTCCCTTCATAAGAATCTCAATAACCAATTGAATACTAAAGTTTTCACAGTAAGGGTAATAGCTATATTGAGTTTTTAATTTTAAAGTATTTCTAGCAAATGGCATAGAGCACTTCCCTTCTGGTTTCTGGGAAATGCATATGCCATACATAATTAATTGCTATAAAAGAAGATTAATAACTGACATTCATTGCCACCATCTCTCTCATCTCCTCCAAATATCTCTAGTGTGAAATCAAAATCTATAGATGACTGGGATCAGGACAACAATGAATGTTCCATGATGGCTGGGCACGTAGTAAGTACTATGCATACATGCACACACACTTGAATGACTGACTTATTGACTCTGCTTCCTTTTTCTTTCTTAGTGGAGCTATAAAGGACTCTGAAGATCTCACCCACATAAGAAAATTTGCCAATCCCTGGACTGAACCTCCACTCCCATCCTGGCCTGTCAATGACAAAACCAATCAGACACTTTTTGTTATCTGGATGGTGTACATTTTTTTTTTTAAATCTCAGGAGCTGCATGAATCCAAGGACTGTCCTTGTGGCTGAGGAAAAGAGAGGAGTGTATTTTTCTAGGGACCATTCTCTCCCTTATCCTGCTACCACAGTTCCCCTATGTCAGACATCTGCTGTCCCTGGTCTCACTTATCAGAGGCCACTTATTAGTGGAACCCCATACATGCCTTTCCAAGCTACCTCCAAATTTCCCCTCCACTAGCTGGAACTCTGGTCCAGTCACCCAAGGAACCAGTAGAAATATGAAACTCTCTTCCTATCCACATTTCCTCCAGAGCTTGGGTTTTACTTCTACTTCCTTCTTCCTTTAAATCTACTTCACAAAAAAAATGAAAGTGTAAATATTATATGACACAGAAAGGTCTGGTTTTGTTTTATAAGAATTCTACCTGCTGTGGTTAATCACCTTGTGTCTATGGGAGATCTTGGTAGCTAAAAATTACTTTCATGTATGCCATCCAATGTCATATTGTACTCACTGGCTGTTCTAATTTTTATTTTTCTGAGAAAACTCTAATGGTGATGTGAAAAATATCAAAGTTCGAACTTTATATTTTATATAACCACAGCTGAAAAGTTTCATCAAGTCATCACACTTTCATTTCACATCATGACCTCAATTAACTTCTTAAGCCAGCAAAAGTTGACTACAGATGAGTTCTTCATTCAGTCTAGTGTCTAGCAAAAGATCTGATACACAGTAAATGCTGAATTTAAAGTTTTGAAAAAATTAAGTTGAAAAAATCCCTTTCAGTTTTCTGATCTATAAAGTTGAGGATTGAAGGAAAATAACACATATGTCTAGTTCGGGGTTTGGTGCATAATAGGACATGGCAAATGTGTAGCGTGCACTCATTCCCTTTGGATCTACCATGTTCTGATGTCTCTGCACCTCTGCTCATATTGTGACCAGGGCTTGAAGAGATTTATCTCCATTCGACCAGCTGGAACTTTCCCACTCAAATATCACTCCTGTGGCATGTTCTCTCCTAATTTCTCCTGCTCCTCTAGCTTCCCTTTTCTGCTTTCTCCATGCTCCCTTCACACTTTATTCACGTTGCTATCATAGTATGGATTGCTTGTTGGTACAATTAAAAGCATTTCTATAATAACATCATGACATCACTGAGAACAGGGACTATGTCTTATTAGTTTCCATACCCCCTAAATGCCTTGCACAGACACAGCTATTTTTTGAATCAGTGAATGAATCAATAAACTAGTTGTTCAGAAAACTAACAAAATGTCAACTTGAAATAAACTAATATTCTCAAAATACCAAAACCTTTAGTTCTTATTTGCTCTGATATTTTTTATTATTGAAATAAGGATAAAGACATTTATTTTTAATTTGAAGTAAATGACAGACTAAGATTTATTTTTTTTCTTAAAAATATAATGTGTGTGTGTTCACATATGTGTGTGTAAGCTGAGAGAGCAAGAGACAGGAGAAACATCTTCATGTCATTGGATGCTAACATGAAACTATTCTGTCACATATATGGATGAATCTCAAAACAATAGGAGCCAACAACTCTATATGTAAGGCACATGCTGACCTTCTATGCAAGACATGCTGAGAATTATCCTAAAATCTTTCACAACCCTTGGAGACATATCCTTCTTGAGGGTACGAAAGACCTGGAGCTATTGAAAAGTAGAGGAATCTTTTGGAGAGAATTTCAGTGTCTTAAGCATTCTACATCTTCTCCCTTGGGGAAAGGGTAGGACCCCTTTTCCTAAACTCAAACACAATGGAAGAAGGAGGAGATTCAAAAGAATTTAGAGCTTTTGGCTTATGGATTTGGGGGCCTCAGCATACTAATATAAGGCATACATCTGGGAAAAAATCAGTGATGAGAGAGCTAGAGCTTTCCACCAGTGGCTAAATTAAGCGACCACACTGGGACCAGTGTGCACCACACATGTTTCTCCAGGTAAAGGATATTTAAAGGATTCCTGTGAACTATCCTGAGACAGTCTGGAGCCATCTTAAAGGGGATTTACCCAAGGTGGGCGATGGATCCCCACTGCCAAGAAAGGCTCTCTCTGGGTTAGATTGCCCAAGCTAAGGGGAAACTAATACCCACTAATGCTTTGGGAGTTAAATACTCCTCTGATTTATTTATTTATTTTATTGAGAGCCATGTGTGTGTGTGTGTGTGTGTGTGTGTGTTGTGCAAAGTCCTTTACTTAAAGCTTTAGCGCTAGATCTGTTTCTAAATTCCACATTTTTTAGTATATATAGGTCAAAACACAATATATGTTACATATTATAAACATACCCATAATCAAACACATTATTATAATACACATATTTTGGAGTGAAATATGAATATCTTACTAATAGGTTGCCTTAGTTCAGATCCAGTTTTGATCTAAATGAATTATGCAAAGTCTGAGTTTTCAGAATTGTTTTAAAGTAATGTGGACCTGTGCAGATTATACTCACAACTGAACACAGGGAAAGTTCACTTCTGTGCTACTTTTCATTTTGTCTCCATTTGGGTAAACTTGAAAAAGCTTGTTTTCTCTCAGCCTTGGTTACTACAATTTAAAATAGGAAGACTGAGCTAGATCAGAAATCACAAATGCAAATGTCTTCAGAGGACAGGTTATAGAAATGCGTGAAGCAGCCAGCTGCATATGGTACTGTCAATGAAAAAATGTTGCCTGCCATATCAGTAAACAAAGGATGTTGCAGCCATTAAGCCCTCACATTACAGCTGCCCCTGATAGTGAGACCTGAGGAAGCTCAGGATAAAAGCAGGATGCCCGCCATCTAGCAGTCAGTCACTGCAGCCCCCCAGATGGTGCACCCTGAGGAGACTCGGATGAGAAAACACAGGATGCTGGCCCC
Source organism: Delphinus delphis (assembly GCF_949987515.2). NCBI lineage: Eukaryota > Metazoa > Chordata > Mammalia > Artiodactyla > Delphinidae > Delphinus > Delphinus delphis. Next base: position 42,227,835 of record NC_082692.2, on the reverse strand, counting down.
AGACAGCTGAGGTTCATATCAAAGGAATGATTTTGGTAAGCCCGGAGTTTTGCATCTTCCCAGACATAGAAGAGCACTAAATTCATTAACTTGAGATGTCTGGTTTTCTTTAATTAACAGTAATCTTTTGATGTTCCAACTACCTGGTTTTTGTTGCAAAAACTCCTGTTTATCCTGGCTCCTCCCTTACCTCTTAGGAGTAATCTCTCAGAGCTATCTGAGAGGCTGAATCCCAGGTTTAAATCTTCAGTTTTGTTCACTAAATAAAACATAATTCTCAACTTTTAGGTTGTCCTTTTTTTTTTTCCAGTCAACAGCACCATAGTAAGAGCTGGCAAGGCTGTGGTGGATTGGAACACCTCATCATGTCCAGAGGCATCCACATTCAGGAGAACGTCAATGTCCTCTGAGGATCAAACAGCACATCTGTGGACAGGTTCTCTGACCTGCTGCCTGGGGCGGATAACTTAACCTGTGTCCTTCCTCAACTTGTATTCTTCAACACTGTTCTCAAACTCCACACACGATTCTTGTACATCACATAAAGTTATCCTTTGAAGCAGTCTCCTACTTGCTTTTTCCTCCTTTGTTATTTCCCTACTGAAATCATTACTATCTTTCCTTTCTCATTCATTTATATTTTTTTCTATCCAGTAAGATTAAATACTCAGAGCTTCATTTTATGACAATGTGAAAGAACCAGGAGTTTGATGAAACTAATCCAAAGAATTCCAAAATGGGTCAAAGCAAATTCAAAGGGAAAAAATAATTGAGTCTAGGATTATGAAATCACTTTCCTCCAATTTCAAGCAATGGATTTGTTGGACCATTAGAAGCAAGCTTTGATAAGAAGCCCTCTATTCTACAATATCATGAAAATAATAAAGCATTCCATCCCACACACTGCAAACTCATCACTCACTGAAAGCATTCATATCTGCTACACTCCCCTTCAAAATTCACAGTGTTCTACCATGGGGGCAGGGAAGGTGCTATTTCAGAGCTCAGTGGGATTTCTCTGCTTTTCATCGGATTTTTGACACTTTGGGAGGCAAATTTCACTTATGATGGCCTTAAAAATCCCAAGTATTCAAGGAATGCTCCTTTTCTTATGCTTTCTTACTACTATTTCTCTCTGACATGCCCAGTTCTGCCTTACATTTTCTTCATGTGTGAAGTGATGAAGAAAAGGCAGTTCAGAATTAAATCATCCAGCATTTCATTTAGAAACTTTTTTCCCCTGCAGTGTGCATTTCTTCCTATGCTGTGGGTGTTTATGTCTGGGTCGTGCTCAAACTTTTGGACCTGTTTACATGCAACTGGCGATCAAGCTAAGTAGTGCAAATCCTTTCCCTTTGCCATGAATACTGAATTTGCTTCTCTCTATGACATTTGGCTAAGGAGAAGAACAGAGCAATTCCATGGTAGAGGGAGAGATCAGGGCCGAGGTCTGATGATTCTGAATGAAAAGATATCATTTGGCTAACGATATAAAATTCTGTTTCTCCACATTTCACAATCCCTTTTGTTTGCCAGTCAACAAAAATAAAAGTTTGTACTTAATACTCGTGGATTTAGTTATTCACACACGGATTCATGAGCTAAATTAGTGCTTGGTATTAAGAAGGATCCAATAAGAAATCTAAGGCCATCCCTGATTAGCTTCAGTAAGGCACCTACCACAGTATCTAACACCAAACAGAAACAAAGATAAAGCTAAGGATTCTTAAAATGATACTCACATCCATAAATAAAGGGCGAGAAATAGAGGAGGTACAGACAGTCCTGTGTTCTCATTTCTCCCTTAATCGACCTTTATCAAATGGGCTTTGATAAGAGGTGAGTTTTCCATACTGGCTGGGGCTGCAGAGCAGGGGGAAACTCTGTGTGTGTGTGTCTGTGTGTGTGTGTGTGTGTGTGTGTGTGTGTGTGTGTGTGTGTATGTGTGTAGTAAGGAAAGAAAGAGCAATGATTTCTGAAAGACAAGGATTCTTAAAATTTGCATGAATCAAATTACATCTGTATTATATTATTTTGATAATGTTGTGATCAGTGACTGGGTAAAACCCTGATCTTATTATGTCTCTAAGTAGAGACTTAGGATACATATTTTCTTCTTCACACTTCATAATTTGATTCTGGGAGGATGAATCTATACACAGAAAGCTAAATATCAATGCATAGTATAATACAGAGATTTCAAGAGGCAAAACACTTATGTGATGGGGGCCTTAAATAGGGGGATTCAGAAAAGAAGTAGAGACCGTGAGGGGTCCTGCATACCTAGGACTTTGACATCAATTGGTACCAGCTAGTGACTCCCATCCTTCTGTAAAGACACAGTAAAAAATAACTGTAGGTCCTGAGGTGTATGTGTTTTATTTATGCCTTTGGATTACACTCTGCCTCCTGCCAAAGCCTGGGGTTTCCTTTGACCCATCGTTCCCTGGAATCCTGAGTCTGCTGTGGTACCTGTGGTATCTCTTGCCTAAACACTGTTTCGACAGATGAATGGATAAAGAAGGTGTGGTACATATATACTATGGAATATTAGCCATCAAAAAGAATGAAATAATGCCATTTGCAGCAACATGGATGGACCTTGAGATTATCATACTAAGTGAAGTAAGTTAGAAAGAGAAAGACAAATACCATATGATATCACTTGTATGTGGAATCTAAAATATGACACAAACGAACCTATTTATGAAAAAGACATGGACTCACGGACATAGAGAACAGACTTATGGTTGCCAAGGGGTAGGAGGAGAAGGTGAAGGAAGGAATGGGAGTTTGGGATTAGCAGATACAAACTATCACAAATGAAATGGATAAACAACAAGGTCCTACTGTATAGAACAGGGAAATATATTCAATATTCTATGATAAACCATAATGGAAAAGAATATGAAAAAGAATATATATTATATGGATATAATATATATCAGTTTTATATGTATATCTGAGTTACTTTGCTGTACAGAAGAAATTAACAAACATTGTAAATCAGCTATACTTCAATAATTTTTTTTTAATGTGAAAAAAAGTTAGTTGTAATATTCAAAAGATTTCAAACTACACTTCAGCACAGAAACTGTAAAGGAGACTCTTCCAGCTTTTTGGAATGAGGTCATAATTTCAGGGGCTCACCAAGCTGTGCAGGGGAGGATGAGAAAAGTTGGAATAAAATTTAGAAGTCACGTCAGCTCACATATGTACTCTGAATTCAGGGAGTACATACTTGAGAATGTTCACCCTACATACCCTCTGCAGCTCGGGGATGTCTACTTCTGATTATATATGATCCTGAGCCAGGTCCATGTGGAGATGGAAAAGGCAGCTGTCTACACATTGAAATTTGAAAGTTCCTCCTGCCAGTCTGTCACTGTGCCCGGAGCAACAACTACTGTAATCCCTCATCTGAGATGAGGCACTGTGTCCTCAAGAAAACTTTGCTAATAAGAAAAGGGAGTGACTTGTTTATTCATTACAGCTCTATCTTAATTAGGGATATTCTGGTTGCAAGTAACAAAAGCATCTTTCAAATATGCATAAAATAGTTTATTGTAAAGTAATTGAGACGTCTCTCAATACAAGAATAGAAACAGCCAGGATCAGAGGTGGGGGTACTACAGAGGAAAGCTATCAGAAGCAGAAAACTCTTTTTAAAAAATTCTCTCTCCTTCTCTCGTTCAATTTCCCACCACCACCACTGGGGCTGCACAGTCTCTGTTGCTCCTCTTTGAAATGCTGCCATTTCTCTCTGTCCATGTTTCTTTGAGAATATGGCAGCCACACAATGTCAGTCTCAGCTCCTGAGTTTAAATCCCCTCACTCCAGGCGAATAGGCCAGAAGGAATTAGACCAGCTCTGTCTTAACTGAATCTTGTTGGCTCAGCATTAGTCCTGTGTCTACCCTTGGCTTGACTAATAATGAGCAAGAGTCTAAGAACATTCCCCATATGTGTGCAGCAGCCCAGACTGGTAGGTTTCTGTTTGTTTCTTAAAATTCTTTACTGAAGTATAGTTGATTTACAGTATTGTGTAATTTCAGCTGTATGGCACAGAGATTCAGTTGTATATACATGTGTGTACTGTTTTTCAGACTCTTCTCCCATATACATTATTACAGAATATTGAGTAGAGTTCCCTGTGCTATATAGTAGTTCCTTGTTGGTTACCTATTTTATATATAGTAGTGTGTATATGTTAATCCCAACCTCCTAATTTATCTCTTTCTCACCTCCCTTTCCCCTTTGGTAACCATAAATTTATTTTCTGTGCCTGTAAGTCTCGTTTGAGAAATAAGTTCACTTGTGTCTTCTTTTTTTTCTTTTAGAATCTACATATATCATAAGGTATTTGTCTTTGTCTGACTTACTTCACTTAGTATTATAATCTCTAGATCCATCCATGTTGCTGAAAATGACATTATTTCATTCTTTTTAATGGCTGAGTAATATCCCATTGTATATATATACGCCACATGAAGCAGTTTTCACAGAAGTAGGACCTTTGTGAATTGAATAAATTCTTCCAAAGTTATCTACAATAGATTCACTAAAGCCCACTATGCAGGGTGAGGGTCTTAGATTAGCAGAACATGGTCTGGCATAAAGGAGGAAAGATTGCACTTTTTGAAGGAGTAGGGAAGTATGACAACATTGGGGACCTCCGTGTTGGCTTGGCTTGGAAAGAGGTGTCCAGTGACAGGGCAGCTTCAGCAAGTGAGGGTGAGACCCACCAAGGGGAAGGAAAGCTCTGAAGACTAACACTGCATGGAGGAGGCCTTGTGGCCTCAAATGACACACTCTCCAACCACGTTGGGTAAATTTCCTCCCTGTACTATTCTTACTCATTGGGAAAAATCAGCAGCTAAATTACTTTCTTGCTCAGGTTACTGGGTAACTTCTAGGGAACATTTGAAAAGGCTTGACTCTTCTAGCAATTTTGCAAGTAAGATGTGAATAATCATCATTCCATGAATTAATAGTTTTCTGGAAAATTTCAGTGACCAAGTATTTTTGAGAATCACAAGGCAAGGCAAAACTTAACAGGAAGTATGGTTGTAGTAAAGCTTCTCAGAGCTTTTAAGATGTTTCTGCTCACGTTTTAACAGTGCACAGCCTTCTTTGACCAGGTCCCTATGTTCTCACAGCATTTTTAGGGGCTGCTTTTCTACAGATCATATTTTGAGAGGCTAACCAGAAATGGTAATGGATCTTCTACATATAATAAAAGCAAAAGTCAACTTGGATGCAGATATATGTTACATGGAAAGTACCATGATCCCAGATAAGGAGAATGGTTTTATGAACAAGTTCAGAAACATTCTCAAGCTCTTGTAGGAGAGGCAGCTCATAAGAGGACTGGACAGAAAACCCGGAGGTGATTTGTGGTCCTGTTTCCATCTTATAGTTTACAGGATATTCAACAAAATCACTTCCACTGTAAGTCTGGGGTCATGGGCCACTCGTAAAATGTCTGTCTTGTTGTAATCACAGTGCTGGCACAGGAATTAAAAACATAGTGTAGGGAATTCCCTGGTGGTCCAGTGGTTAGGACTCGGTGCTTTCACTTCTGTGCCCCAGGTTCAAACCCTGGCCCGGGAACTAAGATCCCACAAACTGCATGGCACAGTCAAAATAAACAAACAAAAAACAAAGTATATGTGAAAATATCTTGTAAATCAGAAACTACTGTGCTAAATGTTTTCTCCAAGTCTAGCCAGTGCAAGTGTGAAACAGACTCAGTACTTAATAAATGTTGCTGCTTCACCAATCACTGATATCTTAAATTGTTATGATGTTGGCACAAGTTATCCTTATGTGAGATCATCATAACTCTACATAGCTTTTAAAAGAAAATTTGTATAAGCTCAATATAGAATACTAAAGAACAGATAAAAACATAGTACTAATTACATGTAATCATACCAAACCAATTATTTTACATATGATTTATCCTAGAATTGTTAAAAAAGAGTTCATAGGTTTCACCTAGCACTAAACTCTGCATTTTCCCATGTTTCTATATAACCTTCATAGTAACTAGAAAATATTCTAATGTCTTATGCCATATGATTTAGCCATTTACCTGTTAAAATAACTTTTATTGATTGATTATTATGTGTGAAACCCCAAGATAAATGCTTTATTTGCATTATCTTTAATCCTCACTAAAGCCTTATGAGGTTAATATTATTATTATTTCCATTTTATGGATTGCAAAATTGAGCCTCTGAAAAGTAATATAAGATCTTATAAGTTATACAAGGTTTCCTAAGATCACACAGGTAGAAAGTGACAGAGCTAGACTCCAAATTAATGTCAGTTTGGATTCAAATTGTTTCTAATTTTATTTTAAATATTTCTTTAATAAATGCCTTTTCATGTAGTTCTTTATTCTTTTTCCTTGTAATAAATTTCTTTCTAGTATAAATTCCTGGAGATGGTTTAACTGGCTCAAAAAATGTACATTACTTTGTATCTCTTGATATTACTGTACTCAAATTACAATTTGTTTTAATTCAAGATCCACTGAACTTTTATTAGTCTTGATTTTATAATCTGTAAGTCAAGTGTTTAATTCTCCTTTTCTAAGAGGAAACAACAGAAGGAATACTGATACATTTTAACTAATAAGAACACTATATACAGTATTTAAACATTACTATACAAATTTCATACATACATTCAATCAACAAATATTTTGCAAACATACTGTGTGCATGGCATCAATTTATGGCAAATGTCTTTATCCCTGGGCATTCTGAAATTGTAATATTCCTTTTTAGATTCCAATGTTTAACCATCTTATTTTGTGAAATTTTCTATCTTTCTACCCTTTTCTATTTCTTTCACTCTGATTAAAATTTTTTCTGGGTGAGAGGTGGAGTTAGAGAACAGCAGATATTATTTTCTAAAAGTAATTCCCATCTAATTAGAGGAATATTTCTCAATCTATTCTATGGAAAACTCATTCCATGGAAAGTTCTGTGAAGAAAGGATTCATTGTCAAAGTTTTGGGACTCTGCAAAATGTACCCTCTTTTAGAGTCAATTGACAGCATCTGAAAGCCCAAAGAAAGCCTTTAAAAAATAAATATAGTTCAGTTTATTTAATTCAGAGTTTCTCAAACATATTTGACCATAAAACTCATTTTCAAGAGCGTCATCTGACACTAGTGCTACCAGCAAACACAGCAGCTGCAGCTACAGCCCATTGACTTTAAAAGCCAATTCTAGCATCTCCCTCCCTCGCACCCTCCCTATCCCACCCCTCTAGGTGGTCATGAAGCACAGAGCTGCAAGAGGGAAGAGATATGGAAGAGATACATATGTATATGTATAACTGATTCACTTTGATATAAAGCAGAAACTGACACACCATTGTAAAGCAATTATACTCTAATAAAGATGTTTAAAAAAAAAAAGCCAATTCTATTCCACTGTATAGCAGGAATTGCTGAGAAGTCTGGGAACATTGATTCAATTATCCTAATTTCTTTGGGCCTTACTAACCTATAGGGAAAACCAGAGCATATTAATGGAAATAACTCAAATTTCACTCATGCATTGATTCTATTACATGAAGCAGGACCTGTTTGTGAACTGTCCATATAAACACATGTGAGTTCACCAGTCTGTATGTGTGTGTATATGCACACATGAATTTAATTTTGAGAGAGACAGAAGGGCAGCTTTTAGGAGGCATTTCACATGTATTCACAAATAAGCCCACTTCCACTGACGTCCTGCTGCTAATAGAGTACCTGTGTTTACTGACACTGGCCCACAGGGATCCAAAGTCTCTCCTGCCCACTGTCACCTTCACAGGGCACCAACTCCCTTGTTATATACCTAGGAGTTGGGAGGAAACGCCTCCCTTGACTTTGGGAATTCTCTGTTAAAGTACTTACTGAGCTTAACTATTTTAAGATGTTTTAGTGAACTAGCTCTTACAGTTATAATTCTGTGCCTTGAATAACTACTTCCTCTGGCCACTAAAATTCTTCAGGGTCTGCTTGTAATAAACGGCCTCTTTACCTGGGATGAGTTCTCTCCCAGAAGCCTCCTCAGTCTTGCAAACGGTCTTCTGTCTGGCCAGTGGTTCTCCCAATGCTCTTGATGATGTCTAAAGTGGACACATTTTATGATGTTTTTCAGGTGTTGAAATTTTCATTCATATAAACTTCTGTTGGATCACTCTGCTGCTTCTCTCAGTTTTCTGGCCATGAACCTAGCTGTGCACAAATTTTTGGCTGAAGCTGAGATCACAAGTCCTAAAATATGTTATAAAAATTGTGGTACCCCCTGTCCATAATAGGATGATTCACCTCCATCCAGATCAGGACTTTGTCCTTAAAGGACTCCCAAGCTCATGATTACAAACTCCCTTTAAAACTGACCTTTGATTCTAAGCTAATCTGATTCTGTTTGAACCCTCTTGTATTCATCTGACGTCCCTGGTTTCAGTTCTCTTTCACTTTGTATCTGAATTCTGTCTTTCACTTCATCAGATTGCAAACCCAGTCTGGAAAACTCAATACATTGATCTGCCAAATTTGGTTTTGAATTGCCCATTCTGGTTCACACACTGCCCAGTGGTCTAGGCTTCCTGCTTACCACATGGAAGGAAATCAGGTGATTGTTACTTACAAAGTCAATGGCTATATTTTCAATTTCCCTCTTCTTCAACAACTGTCTGCTAGTTTTATATTGCTGATCATGTATTAGTCCTGAAACTCCCTGGCAATAGTGACTTTCTATTTGTCTTATTCTACTTTCTGTGTCTCTTAGTGTCTCTTCCTCTATACTTCCCATCTGTGGTTGCTTCTTGTGGAGTGTCTCCAGTCTTCTTTTCTTCACAGTTCTCCAGTGAAAATCACTTTCATCCTTAATAATCCAGCTCTTGCTGTGTACAGAAGGCTATAAGATTCATTTTTAATCTTTGCCCTTTGTTCCAGGACTTGAAAACTTACTCCCCTTTGAGTATCTCTACATGGATGCCTGGTGCCCAAAACCCAGCATGTCTAAAATCAACACTTCATGCTCCCTTCTACATGGCTCTCCTTACGTGCTCTTGCTAATCATCCATTTCCAAGTCTTAAACTCTCAGACATTTTTTAATCTTCCCCTTTGACTCATCCTCCACATGCTGTCATTGAGTTTACCTCTATTTCCTTTTCCCCCATTTTTCTTCCTGCTAAAGCCATAGTTTACACTCTCTTGTCTCTCAGATTAAGATTCTCCCCTATTTGGTCACCCTACCAACAGTCTTTTCTATACAAAAGCCACTTTACATACTACTGTTGAACAATTTTCCTCAACTGCAGTACTTCTTCTTTGACTATAAAGTCAAAACCTGGCTCCTAATAATCTATACTATATACCAGCATACTTTTCCAAATGTGTTTAGAAATCTTTGTATTTAAAGGCTACAATCCAAATGACTTCTTGCTGTGCTCTACATATGTACCACGTTTTCAGCCTTGATGGCTTTACTTATGATGCTTCCCTGTATTGGAATGTCCCTTGTCCTTCCAGATCATGTTATCATGTCCAACATAATTTTCCCTATTATACTTATTATTTATATTACCATATTCCTTACTATAATATTTCCTTATGTTTTTCTCCTCAAACACTACCCTTCAGTGAAGCTTTTCATAGGGCAACTATTCAGAAAAAACTTTTGCTTCAATTCACCTCACATAGTACTTTATGGAAACTTCCCTTTGGGTATCTATTTCTCCTACCTTTTATCATAATTATAAGTGTGGTTGTATATTTTCCCTTCTAGAGGTTATGTTAGTTGAAGAAAGATTTCATAAAACTTATTTATCTTTGTTTACTTCACTAAACTTAATGCATTATTCAAGTTGTCCTGTAGGCTAACTAGTAATTTTTAAAGATTTTAAAATAGATTGATATAGTAAAAAAGTGTCATGTTTCTGGTAAGCTTACTATTTATTAATTAACCAAACTTGCAAGTTTTTGCTGTCACAAAGTTTCTGCTGTGGAGATTAAATTAATGCTGCTTTAAGGATAAAGCTTGACTTAACACATTCAATTATCTGAATTTGTTGGATGTGATTAAAGAATAAGTATAGGCCCTGTCAAATTGTTTTACAAATTAAATTACTTTCATAAAGGACAAAGAATATGATGAACTGAAGAATAAGGTTTAGCAAAGATGATGCCAGATTCTTCTAAAGTACCTATGTAACTAAGTGAATTAAAGGATAGAGAGTCAAATACAGGACTCTGCTGAAACTCTGATGAGGAGAGTAGGAGCTGTAGCATCAATTATAAACACCCCGTGGCCTAGCCAGAGAAAAAGTCCAGGAAAAAGAGAAATAAAACAAAACAAAAACTTGAGCTCTTCTTTTTCAACTTAGGATTTAATACTGCATGCCTATAACCAACACTATGTAGAAATAGACTTAGAATAATACAAATTAAAAGGAAATAATAACTAATATCTACTTAATGCTTGCTAAGTACTAGACACTGTTCTAAGTGTCTTGGATATATTCCTCATTTAATTCTCACAACTCTGTATATAGGTACCACTGTTAACCTTTTTTCACATTGGAAGAAAACTAAGGCACAGACTAGTTAAGTAATTTTTCAGAATCATACAAGATACCTTCTGAAAATACTGAATTTTAATTCAGGCAATTGGGCTCCAGGGCATGCAATCATTATACTATATTCTATTGTGCTTTACAGATAGAATGATCTTCCCCAACTTATCATCTTAGAGAACATGCAAGAAAATGAGCAACATTTATTCTGACCCATTTGTTTGTTGAACCAGTATCTGTTGAGCACTTCCATTGTACTAGGTACCATTATGGGTACTGGAATACAGTTAGGAACAAGGTAGGGGAAGATCCTGCCTTGATAGAGACTTCACACAGACAAAAATTAAGTAAAATGATAAAAAGGCAATATAACTATAGAGATATTAGTTCAAAGAAATAAAGTAAAAGAAGTAGAGAACATGTACAGATATGGAGGAAGGGGTCCTCTTTTAGTTAGTTTGGTTTGGAAAAGCATACTGGAGTAGTGGGTCATTTGACCAGGGAATGGAAGGAACCTGCCACATGAAGATGTGAGTGAGAGATGTGTAAACGCCCTGTTATCAGAAGCCAGTAAGCCCATGTACCTGAAGTTGAGTAAGCAATGAGTAGAAAGGTAGGGAGGAGACAGATCATGTAATTTTTTTTGAAGACCAAGGTAATGAGTTTGAGTCTTTTTCTAAGTATGATGGGATACCATTACAAAATTTGAACTGGAGAAGTGAACTGATCTGTTTCACATTGTAAAAGTTTCCTTGTGGCTACAATGTGGAAAATTAGCTGTAGAGATTGGGGGATACAAAAATGGAAACAAAGAGACTATTTAGGAACTTCTTTCAGTCTTCTAGTCTAGAGAAGATGGAAAAATAGTGGTGGACATGATGAGAGATGATCAGATTCTGTATATATGTTGAAAGCAGAGTCAGCAGTACTCTTTTTGACCCTTCCTCCCTCTCTTCTTGGAACTCCACTAATGCATAAATTGTTTCTCCTAATGATATCGCATAGGCTTTCTTCACTTTTTCATTCTTTTTTCTTTGTTTTCCTCTGATGGGATAATTTCAAGTGAACTCTCTTCAAGTTCACAGATTCTTTCTTCTGCTTTTGCAAGTCTACTATTATGCTCTCTATTATATTTTTCATTTCATTAATTGTATTCTTCAGCTCCAGAATTTCTGTTTGGTTAATTTTGATCATTTCTATCTCTCTGTTAAACTTCTTGTTTTGTTCATGTATGTTTTTCTTTAATTCATTTAATTGTCTTTCTATGTTTTCTTGCAGCTCACTGAAGTGCCTTAAAGCAACAATTTTGATGCCTTTTTCAGGCAAATTGCAGATTTGGGGGGTTAGTTCCTGGAAAATCATTGTGTTCCTTTGGTGGTGCCATGCTTTCTTGGTTCTTCATATTCCCTGAAGTCTTGTATTGCTACTCACTCATTTGCAGTAGTAGTCACCCCTTCCAGTCTTTACTGACGGGTTTCAGGAGAGAAATACATTCTGTCAGTCCTGCTAGGCTTTCTGAGGCTCACTCAGACCTTTTTCTCTGTATATGTCTGCTCTAGACTTCTTGCTCCCTCTTGTGAGGGAATTTTAAGTTTGTGTGCCTTCTTTGGATCCTGCAAAGCCAGGCTACGTGCTGAGAACCCCCTGTTTACTTTCTCTAGTGCTGAATGTTCAAATTTATGTACTTCCTCCCAATCCCACAGAGTCAGGGTGGCTTTCTGTGTGTTCTCACCATCTACAAAACTCACACTTGCCCCCCTCAGAAGTATGCACAGGGGGCCGGTCACATGGTGTGTGTGTGTGTGTGTGTGTGTGTGTGTGTGTGTGTGTGTGTGTGTATTACAAAACATGTTGGGAGTGCCCGTGAGTCAAGTGGGAGATCCATAAACAAGGTGTCCAGGCATCTTGAGGCCAAGTTTCCTGATAAGTCCACAAAGCATGTAGTAGAATCTGCATCCCTTTGATGCCCTTCAGGAGGTCTGGCTGCTGTTCTCCCAGCCACTTCCTGCTTCCCAGTCATGGAGCACACCTCAGTATTCTGGATGGGGCCAGAAAGATGTGGGCCTCTTGCTAATATCAATCCTCTATATCCTTATGAACTTTTATGCTCACAAGTTTATTGGACCAAAATAAAATTAAGAACTTCAACTCATGGAAAGACATTAGTAAGAGAGCAAAAAGGCAATCAACAGAGTGGTAGAAAATATTTGCAATGAATATATTTGGCAAAGTCCTCTTATTCAAAATTTAAAATTAATAAGAAAAAGGAATTCAGAGCAATAGGAAAAAGGGGGGGCTTAGACTCAAACAGGTACTTCAAAAAGAAGCTATTCAAATAGAAAAGAATTAAGGATGTTCAACATCATTAATCAGGGAAATGCAAATTAAAGCCCACAATAAATTAACACTTTGTTTTCACACCTGCTAACACAACATCCACTCTCATCCAATAGTCTCAGGCTCTGGGGCCTCTGTTTGGTTCACCAGGGCAGCAAGGCCCCTCCACTCAAATTCCAGACTGAGGATCCCTCTGCTCTTTTCCTTCAGACACTATTCATCCATTCACTTTCTTTCTCCAAGGACTGTTTTGTAATTTCTCATCTGCTGACAGTTTCTCATCCCTTCTTCCTGTGGATTTTATTAGGGGGTAATTATTTTAATACAGCTATTTTATAAGACATCGAACAAGAAACTCTGTGACTTTTGTTTTGTTTTAATTTTTTAAAAATTTTATTTTATATTGGAGTATAGTTGATTAAAAATGTGGTGTTAGTTTTGGGTGAACAGCAAAGTGACTCAGTTATACATATACATGTATCTATTCTTTTTCAAGTTATTTTCCCATCTAGGTTATTACAGCACACTGAGTAGAGTTCCTTGAGCTATACAGTAGGTCCCTGTTCCTTATCTATTTTAGATATAGCAGTGTGTATATTTCAGTGCCAACTTCCCAGTCTATCCCTCCCCTGTGACTTTTTTTTAATCTATTTTTTTCTGGTCTCTTAAATTGCACATGTGTTTATTTTTTCTTTCTTTTTATAAAATGTAAAATTTTATTCTGATTAAAGCATTGGCTTTCATATAAAATGTTCCCATTTGTTAATTCCTACATGATTGAGAATTTCAGCTTTCACTTCTGATGGAGGATTTTATTAGGTTGACTCATATGGATTACCATTTTGTAAGTCAAAATGGTAATATCAGCAATTACATAGGATTCAGCTTAGGTTGGTTGTTTCCAAGCTGTTCAATTTTTTGTGCATTTTTGTTAATTTCTGGTTTACTGGATTCTGTTAGACAATAGCTTAAAAAGGTATTATTTTAGGTATAAAATAAGGTTTGAAAAATCATGTGCAAGCATATAAAAACTTTTTAATAAATGGAACACAGTACTTTGTGTGTGTATTTGTGCACATGCATGTGTGTGAACTGTAGTTATGAGAATTCTTTATATCAGTGTCTGAAAAGTATGATATACTCTACAGATTCCTACCAGTAGAAAACTATTTTTGGCCTGTTGAGTGTTTAAAAAATAAAATTTGAATATCTATAGAGCAAGATGTGGACTCCCCATTTCAGCCACAATCTATACAATTTGTTATTGTCTTATTACTAATCTAATCTACACACTTATACTATCTGCCAAGATCCTGTAAGCACTTGAGTTTTATTCTGTAGTTTATACCTTTTCTCTAGTGATTGTCACTTTTCTGTGTTTTTGTCTTGTTAGATAGTTCTTCCATTATTCTTTCAAGCCACTAAAGCAACTAACCTCTTTTTCTATTCCTGTACAAAATTTTATAATTCAAATATCATGCTTCTTTGGTTTCATAAAGACCTTCTTATGCTCTAATTGCATCCTTTTGAGAGCCTACATTTCATTTTTGTTCAAGCTTTCTTCTGTCTTTTCATTTATTTTGCCTCAGTGGGAACAACCTGTTCTTATTATCCAGCTTAGCCTCTTTCTCTGTTTTTACTGAGTCTTTTAAAAATGGATCTCTTTGCCTTCTCATGAGTTTAGGTTACCTCCACATCCTCATAAAACAGGACGTTGGGGTTTCTTAGGAATGGGCAACCCTTGAGAGACACCACAGTCCCTTCCCTGTGAGGCAGTGGATAAAGTCAGCTGACAATATCAGGACCCTTTACACTGAAGCATGTGATGAAGACTGTGTGGTGTTTTAATCTTAATTAAATACTCTTGGGGAGGAGTATCTTCTTCCAACCACATGGAATATTGTGTAGCCCATTAGGGGCAACCGTTTCCTGGGCCACTGGCACCAAGAGGACTGCACAGCCTCCTCCAGGACTTGATTTCACAAGAGAGAAGGCACAGCCCTCTCCTCACCCAACTGATGTCAGGCAAGCAGTGTAATTTCTTGGTCTTCACTCCAGCCTCTGCTACCTCCACAAATAATAAAAGCCAAGTTTTGGTAGCGAAGTGATTTCCTCAAGACTCATTTAATAGGGTTATTTTATTTGTTGAGATGCCCAGCAAGGAGCTGGCAAAAAGAAGGGTGGTGGGTCAGGGACGTGAATCCAAATGATCTCCTTTCCTGATGGCCAACCTTTCTTTTTCGATCAGGTTCACCCATTTCTTTCTAGTCTTCTAAGGTTGAATATCCTCTAGCATTCCCCAGCCTTCTTTCATCTTGTACATTGTCACTGGAGAATCCTGGTACTTCCCATCCCATCATCACTTATACTCTAATGAATCCCCAAACTATTATCTCTAATTCCAATCTCCTTTCTAAACTCTAGCCCCATATTTCTAACTACACTTTAGGAATCTTCTCCTAGAGGTGAATTCATCAATTTTCCCATTTCTATGACTGCCATCAATAATGGACTCCCTTGTTCTTTATCAGGCATTATTATAAGATATTCCTAATGGGAATCTTTTTCTCCAGATTTTCTGTTTATAGCACATTCATCAACCTGCTATTTGTTTTCAAATTGTCCCATTCCCAGAATTTTCCTTCAAAAATAGAGTAGGATTCCTATTGTAAAACTTAACCCTTCAACGGCTATATTTCCATAGCATAGAGCATCTGGTCTTAGAAATCCATCCCTAATCTACATTTAACGGTTCATCTCCAGTCACTCCTCTAACACAGACATCTCATGCACTAGCTATGCCATGATATTCACCCTTCTCCCAAACATACAATGTACTTTTACACCCTCATGCACAGGCTCTTGTATCTGCATTTACTTACCCATTATGCTCTTCTATCCTTTTCTACTTATTCTCCATATTCTTTAAGACTGAGCTCCAATACCACAGCTTCTTTGAAATCTTCTCTGATTTTGCTGAAAATTACCCCTTCTTCTGTCATCTCAAAGCATTTTGAGATAGTATATTGTGTACCAGAGTTGTTTTAATGTATTTGTTTCTTTGGACAAATCATAAGTTCTGGGAAAGCTAGATTTCATCTTTTATCACTAATGTAGTGAGTTATTAAATAAATGGTTTGTTCAATGAATTAAGACAACACTATTCTGAATGTTTGGACTTCTCTGATTATGTGGGGAGAGAAACGAATTAGTTTAATCAAAATAGGGAAATATTGACTGACATAATCAAATCAAGAAAAGATGAAAGAGTTTATTCCTTCCTTCCTCTTTCCTCTGTGTGGGAATTTTCTCAAGTTGGCTATCCTCATGGGCCTGGTATCTTATCACAAACATCACTACAATCATAGTCTCATGTCATAAAGAAAATGGAGTCATTTTCCTCTAGCTCTCATTAGAAAATACAAGTGGAGAACTCCAAGTGACCCAGTTTTGATACATACACAAACCAGAGACCAGAGGGCAGGGGACTGTGATTAGCCTCTTCCAACAAAATCACAGGGATAGAAGGTGAAAGAAACAGTTCCTCCAAATAGCCTGCACTTCTAGCATGAGAAAGAATAGAGGTTCCCTTCCATTACACTTCATTATGTGTAGATATCAAATACCCAGTAATTGGTCCAAAAAGTGAGTATTAGCCCTTCTCAACAACACTAATTTTATATGTGCTTGAGTTTTCTGTAGCCTAAGGATTTTCCTCTTTTGAAATACGAAAAAATTTTATTTACATTTTTTGCCTCCTGAATAGACTAACTCTAGAGGCAGAGAACAAAAAATACTTTGTTTTGCTATTACTTCATTGCTATGGTGAAGAGAGGTGGATATTTTACGAACATAAACTTTTTTTCTCAACTCTTCTTAAAAGAACATTGCTAAGGCTATTAAAAATTAGTCCCTATGGACTTCCCTGGTGGTGCGGTGGTTGAGAGTCCGCCTGCCGATGCAGGGGACGCGGGTTCGTGCCCCGGTCTGGGAGGATCCCACATGCCGCGGAGTGGCTGGGCCTGTGGGCCATGGCCGCTGAGCCTGCGCGTCCGGAGCCTGTGCTCCGCAATGGGAGAGGCCACAGCGGTGAGAGGTCCGCGTACCGCAAAAAAAAAAAAAAAAAAAAAAATTAGTCTCTATGGAGAAATAACCAGTTTCTTAGTGTAACAGAACTTTAGAGGTATGTTAATGTCTGAGATGTCAATTAAATAAACAAGCAAAAATCAAGATTCCTGATTGAACGTACATGCATTATTGATTACACCTGCATCTGTTTTTTAATCAAATATTCTAAGAGAATCACAGAGCACTTCAAATACTGATTGGCTCATAATTAATGCTTCTGCATGTAGCATCAAATATAACCTGAATTTTTAAATGTACAAATTATGTATTTGAAATTTCAAAGTACTCATAGCTAGCTAAATATTATCTTTTCTAACAAAGATTGGAAGAGAGAATCTAAAAAATTAACTTTTGTTTTACTTTGGAATGCATGTGCTTAGTTTGGAAAAAGAGTTACCTCCTAAATTTTCTTGGTTAAGAAAATATTAAATTTTGCCTTGTATTACCTGAGTGTGCAGAGTCTGGAGAATCATGCATCTTTCTTGCATTGATTAAGTGTCTATGTAATAGAATTGCATTTGGCTTCATGAAGCAGAAAAACAACTATAAGGGTTTAATCAAGAATGTGTGTGTATTTGAGTTTTCCAAGCAACAAGAAATATGGAAGAAAGACTGATTAGGGCTTACTCCAAGGTGCTGAGACCCAGGTTTCTATTCCCACTTTTAGCATGCAGCTTTTGTGTGCATGATTCCAGAATAACCTACTTAACCTTCAGGAAGAAGAGGTAGTGATAAAAATAAAGGCATGGGCTTCCCTGGTGGCACAGTGGTTGAGAGTCCATCTGCTGATGCAGGGGACACGGGTCCATGCCCCGGTCCAGGAAGATCCTACATGCTGTGGAGCGGCTGGGCCCATGAGCCATGGCTGCTGAGCGTGTGTGTCCAGAGCCTGTGCTCCGCAATGGGAGCCACAACAGTGGCTCCCGTGGTTCTCAGAGGCCACAACAGTGAGAAGTCCACGTATGGCAAAAAAAAAATAAGGTATGACACCTATCTCAAAGATGTAAAACTTTCTAGAAATCCTCAACAGATGTCTGCTTATATTTCATTAGCTAAACTTTTTTAACATACCTCCCATTAGCTGCAAAGATGGCTTTAAAATACCATTTTAGCCTGGGCACATACAGTCAGGGTTCTTTTAATTTTAAGAAAAAGGGGGGGGGGGTCCAAGATGGTGGAGGATTAGGAGGATGTGGAGTTCATCTCTCTCCACAGATGCATCAGGAATACATCTACAGATGCAACAATTCTCACAGAGCACCAGCTAAACACCAGCAGAAGACCTTGGACACTGGAAAGGACTATAAAAATCCCCACTAAACTGGGTAGGATGAAATAAAGAAGGGAGAAAGAGGAGGAGAGGAAACGTGACAGGACCTGCACCCCAGGGGAGGGAGGAGCTGAAGCAGAGGAGAGATTCCTGCATCCAGGGAAGCCCCTTCACCAAAGAGGAAATCAGTTGGGACAGAAGGGAAACATCTGAGGCTGTTGGAGGAGCGTGAAGCGATCGATCTGTGGCAGACTGGACAGAGTGAAAACTACACAGATGGTCTGAACTGTGTCCCTACATGCCCTAGACGGGGACATGTATCCACCGGTGTGCATGGGGGCTGGGAGCTAGAGTGTGGGGATTAGAGAGCAAACCCATGGTGAGCACTGCTGTTGGCTGCAGGGAGATGGCCTGAGGGCACAGCAGGGAGGAAATCCACAACAGGGAATGCTTATGGAGGAAAACCAGACTACTGTGGAAGCAGGGCGCTACTGCTGAGTCACACCCAGGGAGTGGAGCCACCATTGTAGCCTCTCTCTTCCCACAGGTGGATGCCTGCCTCTGGACACTAGAAAAGATTCCCACTAGGGCCATATCTCTCTTTTTTTTTTTTTTTTTTTCGGTATGCGGGCCTCTCACTGTTGTGGCCTCTCCCGTTGCAGAGTACAGGCTTTGGACGCGCAGTCTCAGCGGCCATGGCTCACGGGTCCAGCCGCTCCATGGCATGTGGGATCCTCCGGGACCGGGGCATGAACCTGTGTCCCCTGCATCGGTAGGCAGACCCTCAACCACTGCACCACCAGGGAAGCCCAGGGCCATATCTCTTGAACCCATGGTCACTGGCTTCCCTGCACACCTGGTGCTGCTGGGAGTCCCACAATCCAAGTAGCCGTGCCACCTCTGCACCCTGTCCTTACGGGGATAGACTCAAGCACTCCAGGGCAGCCTCAGGAGCAGACTCCTGTGGGTGACACACACACAGAGGTGGGGATAAAACCACAGATGAGCCCCAGGGACAGGGTGACTAAGGAAGAGGATCAAAAATCTTTCCATCAGTTGCACAAGCTGCAGACTAAATCCCAATGATCAGCTAGGTAGACCCTGTGTCTATAGAATATTTGAATGGACAATGAGTGTTCCCACAAATGAAAACAGTCTATCTCTGGCAGCTGTGGACTCTGAGGACAATCACATACAGGAGTGGGGCTAGATCAGAGTCTAAGCTGTCCCCACCAGGCACGCAGGGAGTCCAGAGACCAGGCTAGAGGCATTGGAGGGCTTCCTGGGGAGGCAGAGGTGGGCCACGGGTCACAGCAGGGGCAAGGACACTGACAGCTGAACCCCAGGAAAACATTATTATTACTATTATTTGTATAATGTTTTGATTCATTCTGTTGTTGGGTTTATTTATTTTTTTTCTTTATTGTTGTTGTTGCTGTTTTCTTTTTTCTTTTTGCAGTACATGGGCCTCTCACTGTTGTGGCCTCTCCCATTGCGAAGCACAGGCTCCAGATGCACTGGCCCAGCTGCCATGACTCACGGGCCTAGCCGCTCCGTGGCATGTGGAATCTTCC
Organism: Delphinus delphis; assembly: GCF_949987515.2. NCBI lineage: Eukaryota > Metazoa > Chordata > Mammalia > Artiodactyla > Delphinidae > Delphinus > Delphinus delphis. The sequence continues at coordinate 42,207,936 of NC_082692.2, read as the reverse complement.
TGGACTGGGGCACAAACCCATGTCCCCTGCATTGGAAGGCAGACTCTCAACCACTGCACCACCAGGGAATCCCTGCTGTTTTCTTTTTTAAGTTTTGTTTTATTTAGTCTTTTGGGATTTTTTTGACATAATTTTTATCTTTCCATATTTCTATTTTTACTTTGCTTTTCTGTTGTTCTGTGTGTTTTTTTTTCTTTTTTCCCTTTTAATCCTTTTTGTCTGTTTTATTTTCTTTGCTTTATGAACTTCATTTGGCACTCTGCTTTGGTTTGGTTTTTGTTTTGTGTTTTTGTTACTTGATTTTTGATTTCGTTTTTAGATTCTTATTTTGTCTGGTTGTTTTCTTATTTTTTGTTTCCTTTAGTTCTGTTTTTGTTTCTTTTGTGCGTGTATGTTTCTTTGTTTTTGTTCTTGTTGCTTTCATTTTGCTTTTACCATTTGTCTGTCTAGGGTTATGTTTTTCTTGCTTTTTTTTTTTCTTTAATCGTCTTTATTGCCATATTGAGCAGCATGCGTTATCTTGGTTCCCCAACCATAAGTTGGGCCTGAGTCTCTGGGGTGGGAGCACTGAGTCCAGGATGCTGGACCACCAGAGAATTCCCAGCCTCAAGGAATATTAATCAGTGAGAGCTCTCATGGATGCCTCCAGCCGAATCCAAGACCCAGCTCCACCCAACTGCCTTCAGCCCCCAGCGCTAGACGCTTCATGCCAAACAACAAGCAAGAGAGGAACACAAACCCACCCATCAGTGGACAGGCTGCTTAAAGACGTACTAAGCTCACAGACACACCAAAATATACCACCTGACATGGCCCGGCCCATCAGAGGGAAAAGAGTCAGCTCCACCCACCGGAATGCAGGCACCAGTCCCTCCCACCAGGAAGCCTACACAAGCAACTATACCAGCCTCACCCACTGGGGGCAGACACCAGAAGCAAGAGGAATTACGACCTTGCAGCCAGTGGAAAGGAGAACTCAAATACAATAAGTTAGACAAAATGAGAAGACAGGAAAATATCTTACAGATGAAGGAGCAGGGTAAAAACCCATAAGACCAAATAAATGAAGAGGAAATAGACAATATACCTGAAAAAGAATTCAGAGTAATGATACTGAAGATGATCCAATAGCTCAGAAATAGAATGGAAGCATGGATTGAGAAAATGCAAGAAATGTTTAACAAGGACCTAGGAGAAATAAAGAACAAACAATCAGTGATGAACAACACAAAAACTGAAATTAAAAATACACTAAAAGGAATCAATAGCAGAATAAGTGAGGCAGAAGAATGGATAACTAACCTGGAAGATAGAATGGTGGAAATAACTGCCACAGAGCAGAATAAAACAAAAGGAATGAAAAGAAAAGAGGACAGTTTCAGAGACCTCCAGGACAACATTAAGTATACCAATATTTACATTATAGGGATCCCAGAAGAGGAAGAGAAAGAGAAAGGGTCTGAGAAAACATTTGAAGAGATTAGAGTCGAAAACCTCCCTAACATGGGAAAGGAAATAATCAAGTCCAGGAAGCAGAGAGAGTCCCATACAGGATAGACCCAAGGAGAAACATGCCAAAATATACATTAATTAAATGAACAAAAATTAAATGCAAAGAAAAAATATTAAAAGCAGCAAGGGAAAAGCAACAAATATAATACAAGGGAATCTCCATAAGGATAATAGCTGACTTTTCAGCAGAAACTCTTCAGGGCAGAAGGGAGTGTCAGGATATATTTAAAGTGATGAAAGAGAAAAACCTACAACCAAGATTAGTCTACCCAGCAAGGATCTCATTCAGATTTGACAGAGAAATCAAAAGCTTTACGGATAAGCAAAAGTTACGAGAATTCAGCAACACCAAACCAGCTCTACAAAAAATATTAAAGGAACTTCTCTAGGAAGGAAACACAAGATAAGGAAAAGACCTACAAAAACAAACACAAAACAATTAAGAATTTGATAATAGGAAGACACATATTGATAATTACCTTAAATGTAAATGGATTAAGTGCTCCAACCAAAAGACACAGACTAGCTGAATGGATACAAAAACAAAATCTGTATATATGCTGCTTACAAGACACCCAGGGACACATACAGAGTGAAAGAGAGGGGATGGAAAACAGATATTCCATGTAAATGGAAATCAAAAGAAAGCTGGAGTAGCAATACTCATATCAGAAAAAATAGACTTTAAAATAAAGACTATTACAAGAAACAAGGAAGGGCACTACATAATGATTAAGGGACCAATCCAAGAGGAAGACATAACAATTGTAAACATTTATGCACCCAACATAGGAGCACCTCAATACATAAGGCAAATGCTAATGGCAATAAAATGGAAAATTGACAATAACACAATAATAGTGGGGGACTTTAACATCCCACTTACATCATTGGACTGATCATACAGACAGAAAATTAATAAGGAAACACTAGGCTTAAATGACACATTAGACCTGATGGACTTAATTGATATCTTCAGGACATTCCATCCAAAAGCAGCAGAATACACTTTCTTCTCAAGTGCACATGGAACATTCTCCAGGACAGATCACCTCCTGGGTCACAAATCAAGCCTCAGTAAATTTAAGACAATTGAAATCATATCAAGCATCTTTTCCGACAAAAACACTATGAGATTAGATAACAACTACAGGAAAAAAAAAACTAAAAATTATTAACACATGGAGACTAAACAATATGCTACTACATAACCAAGAGATCACTGAAGAAATCAAAGAGGAAATCAAAAAATACCTAGAAACAAATGACAATGAAAACATAACAACCCAAAACCTATGGGATGCATCAAAAGGAGTTCTAAGAGGGAAGTATACAGCAATAAAATCCTTCCTTAAGAAACAAGAAAAATCTCAAATAAACAACCTAACCTTACATCTAAGCAACTGGAGAAAGAAGAAGAAGAACAAAAAAAAAAAAAAAAAAAAAAAAAAAAAAAAAACAAAGGTAATAGAAGAAAAGGTAAAGATCAGAGCAGAAATAAATGAAAAAGAAATGAAAAAAACAATAACAAATATCAATAAAACTAAAAGCTGGTTCCTTGAGCAGGTAAGCAAATTGATAAACCATTAGCCAGACTCATCAAAAGAAAAAAGCAAGAGGACTCAAATCAATAAAATTAGAAATGAAAAAAAAGAGAAGATACAACTCACACTGAAAAAATACAGAGGATAAGGAGACAACTACAAGCAATTGTATGCCAATAAAATGGACAACCTGGAAGAAATGGACAAATTCTTAAAGAGTACAACCTTCCAAGACTGAACCAGGAAGAAATAGAAAATATGAACAGATCAATCACAAGCACTGAAATTAAAACTGTGATTAAACATCTTCCAACAAACAAAAGCCCAGGGCCAGATGGCTTCACAGGTGACTTCTATCTAATATTTAGAGAAGAGGTAATACCTATACTTTTCAAACTCTTCCAAAAATTGCAGAGAGATGAACACGCTCAAACTCATTCTATGAGGCCACCATCACCCTGATAACAAAACCTGACAAAAAAAGAAAATTACAAACCAATATCACTGATGAACATAGATGCAAAAACCCTCAACAAAATACTAGCAAACTGACTCCAACAACACATTAAAAGGATCACACATAATGATCAAGTGGGATTTATCCCAAGGATGCAAGGATTCTTCAATATATGCAAATCAATCAACGTGATACACCATGTTAACAAATTGAAGAATAAAAATATGATCATCTCAATAGATGCAGAAAAAGCTTTTGACAAAATTCAATACGGATTTATGATAAAAGCTCTCCAGAAAGTGGGCATAGAGGGAACCTACCTCAACATAATAAAGGTCACATATGACAAATCCACAGCAAACATTATTCTCAATGGTGAAAAACTGAAAGCATTTCCTCTAAGATCAGGAACAAGACAAGGGTGTCCACTCTCACCACTATTATTTGACATAGATTTGGAAGTCCTAGCCATGGCAATCAGAGAAGAAAAAGAAATAAAAGAACAAAACTGGAAAAGAAGAAGTAAAATTGTCACTGTTTGCAGATGACATGATACTATACATAGAAAATCCTAAAGATGCCACCAGAAAACTACTAGAGCTAATCAATGAATTTAGTAAAATCACAGGATACAAAATTAATACACAGAAATATCTTGCATTCCTATACACTAACAACAAAAAGTCAGAAAGAGAAATTAAGGAAACAATCCCATTCACCACTGCAACAAAAAGAACAAAATGCCTAGGAATAAACCTACCTAACAGGCAAAAACCTGTATGCAGAGAACTATAAGACACTGATGAAAGAAATCAAAATGACACAAACAGATGGAAAGATATACCATGTTCTTGGATTGGAAGAATCAACATTGTGAAAACGACCATACTACTGAAAGCAATCTACAGATTCAATGCAATCCCTATCAAATTACCAGTAACACTTTTTACAGAACTAGAAAAAAAATTTTACAATTTGTATGGAAACACAAAAGACCCAGAATAGCCAATGCAATCTTGAGGAAGAAAAATGGAGCTGGAGTAATCAGGCTACCCAACTTCAGACTATATTACAAAGCTGCAGTAATCAAGACAGTATGGTACTGGCACAAAAACAGACATATAGATAAACAGAACAACGTAGAAAGCCCAGAGATAAACCCATGCACCTACGATCACCTTATCTTTGACAAAGGAGGCAAGAATATACAATTGAGAAATGACAGCCTCTTCAGTAAGTGGTGCTGGGAAAATTGGACAGCTACATGTAAATGAATGAAATTAGAACACTTCCTAACACCATACACAAAAATAAACTCAAAATGGATTAAAGACCTAAGTGTAAGGCCAGACAGTGTAAAACTCTCAGAGGAAAACATAGGCAGAACACTCTATGACATAAATCACAGCAAGATCCTTTTTGACCCACCTCCTGGATTAATGGAAATAAAAACCAAAATAAACAAATGAGACCTAATTAAACTTAAAAGCTTTTGCACAGCAAAGGAAGCCATAAACAAGATGAAAAGACAACCCTCAGAATGGGAGAAAATATTTGCAAGCAAAGCAACTGACAAAGGATTAATCTCTAAAATATACAAGCAGCTCATGCAGCTTAATATCAAAAAAAAACCCAATCCAAAAATGGGCAGAAGACCTAAATAGACATTTCTCGAAAGAAGACATACAGATGGCCAACAAACACATGAAAAGATGCTTAACATCACTTATTATTAGAGAAATTCAAATCAAAACGACAATGAGGTATCATCTCACACCAAGCAGAATGACCATCATCAAAAAATCTACAAACAGGGGCTTCCCTTGTGGCGCAGTGGTTGAGAGTCCGCCTGCCGATGCAGGGGACACGGGTTCATGCCCCGGTCTGGAAAGATCCCATGTGCCATGGAGCAGCTAGGCCCGTGAGCCGTGGCTGCTGAGCCTGCGCATCCAGAGCCTGTGCTCCACAATGGAAGAGGCCACAACAGTGAGAGGCCTGCGTACCGCAAAAAAATAAAAAATAAAAAAATCTACAAACGATAAGAGCTGGAGAGGGTATGGAGAAAAGGGAATCGTTTTGCACTGTTGGTGGGAATGTAAATTGATACAGCCACTGTGGAGAACATTATGGAGGTTCCTTAAAAAAACTAAAAATAGAACTACCATATGACCCAACAACCCCACTCCTGGGCATATACCCTGAGAAAACCATAATTCAAAAGGACACATGTACTTCAGTGTTCATTGCAACACTATTTACAATAGCCAGGACATGGAAACGACCTAAATGTCCAATGACAGATGAATGGATAAAGAAGATGTGGTACATATTTATAATGGAATATTACTCAGCCATAAAAATGAATGAAATTCAGTTATTTGTAGAGATGTGAATGGACCTTGAGTCTGTCATACAGAGTGAAGTAAGCCAGAAAGTTAAAAACAAATATCATATGTTAATGCACATATATGGAATCTAGAAAAATGGTACAAAAAAAACTATTTGCAGGGCAGGAAGAGAGAGTAGACATAGAGAATTGACATGTGGACCCAAGGTGGGAAGGGGAGGGTGGGAGGAATTGGGAGATTAGGATTAATATATGTACACTTCCATGTGTATAATTGATAGCTAGCGTGACATGCTATAAAGCACAGGAAGCTCAGGTTGGTGCTCTGTGACAACCTGGAGGGGTGCGATGGAGGGTGGGAGGGAGGCTCAAGAGGGAGGGGATATATGTATGCATACAGTTGATTCACTTCATTGTACAGCAGTAAATAACACAACAGTGTAAAGCAATTATACTCCAATAAAAAAGAAAAAAAGAAAAAGGAAGGGCAGTGAGAGTGAATAATGACAAAACTCTCAGTGTCCAAACAGGCTACTATGGGTTAGTGATTGTGTTAATTACCAGACAAAGGGAATTGAAGGAAAATATTAAAACCTACCAAAACTTTGTGGTTATTATCATTTTTCAAGAAATCCACAGGGGTCATATTTCTCTAATAGAGGTAAAAAATATGATCAAGTACAACTCAGTCAAAATTTTGTTTCTGTCAGAAGTAGTCAGACACACATGTATCTTCAAGAAACCTACAGTGAATATGAGTTTGACTCCATCTCTTTCCATTGATCTGGGCAATTTCCTTAACTTCCCATTGTCTGTCTCCTTATCTGTAAAATGAGAATGATACCTGCCCATTGTATTGTAGAAGTAAAGTAAGTGATATATGTAAAGCACCTAACTTGGTAGCAATAATTATTGAGTATTAGACAACCATAATTAGTTGAAAAGAGCTAACCTTGCACCTCAGAGTTAGCATCTTGGAGATATGTATTGGTGTCACAATATCACAAGAACCTAGTTTCTTACCACTATGTGTACCAGTGACAGCCCAATTACTTTATCAAATTTAACCTACTTGAGAGGGATTCCCAAAATACCAACAGAGGCAATACTGTGCACTTTTTAAAGCTGATATTGGTGGAAATGTTAATAAATGCATTTCCCTGCTGAGATGTGGAATCTTTTGATTCCCTCAGCAGCTTGAAAGATTTTCCAAATCTCCTTTAACATGTAACAAAATTCTTGACAAAAGAACTTTATAGTAAAGAAAGTTAACTAATTATGTAATTATTCACTTTACTATCAGCATTTTAATTGTTTTCTTAACAAAGTCTCAACCAAACCCTCGACAAATTCACATCATACAACTCTCAATGAATCTGACTTTTTTTCTTGTAATGTTACAATTTAATTTTTTTTACCCCTTTATTTTGCTAAGCATTTAAAATTTTCATATTGTCTATGTTCCTTATATATGGGTGTTCAAATTCAAAGATGCTTCTTTCCTGGTCAGGTCATTCTGTCAGTTTTATACTAAAATCCAGTCTCATATTGCCTATCCAAGGATGTACAATGTATTTTCTCTTTTGAAACATTTTAGGATTCATTTCTTAAAATATAATTATTATAGTAGAAATTTTAAATATAATGAATGCATTTATTTGCATAATTGTTTTCTTACTGAGTATAAGTTTGATTTAAAAATCAAGGCTATATTTTTCATTGTTTTATTTTTATCAAAACATAAGTACAAAATAATATAAAATACATAAAGACATAAATAATAGTGATACAATGATCACCTGAGTATCCACTATCGATTTTAAGGAAATAAAGAAACAGCATTAACTTCAAAGTCATTACCATTAACTTTTGTGTCGCATCCTGATTCCATTTGAATCCCATTCTCTCTCAGACGGAATAATCATCATGAAATTCTGTGTCTACTATTTCCTTCGTTTTCTTTATACTTGTATGTATTTGTTCCTAGTTATTTACTTGTACTGTATAATGTGTAATATGTGTATTGTATTATTCAAATACAAATAAATACCTGTAATATGTTTAGTTTGTATATAGCCTTCTGCAACTTGTCCCTTTGTTCTGCACTATGCACTTCATCTATGCTGTTGCAAGTGGCTATAATTCATTCATTTCAAATGGGATAAAGTATTCCATTGTCTGACATTTTTACCTTTGTTGGACATTTGTTTTATTTCCTGTGTATTTTGCTTTTACAAATAGTGCTTCCATGAACATTTTTTTGTATATCTGCCTGATGCACGTGCAAAGGAATTTCTCTATGATAGAGCTTTTCAAGAGTCATGCCATTTAGATTATAAATTGTGCTACAAAATATTGGTTGACTTCATTCTGAGGTTCCCTAGGGAAATCTAGGTTGGCTGGCACCCCGGGCAGGTTTCTTCAAACACTAGCTTCCTCCCTCTCATTCTCCTTAGATGGTGACCAGAGCCCTCAGATGCTCTGTGTTTCATCACAATGTCCTCTGTCACCTGGATACTGACTGTAAAAGCTGACTGCAGAGTGAGTCATTGTCCTATAGATAATGGGCCCTGGAAGTTGTTTGGAGTTCAGTTCCAAGTGGCCAAGGAGAACAGCTTTCAGATTAGATGAGACTGGTTAAGATTTGGGAGTCAGGGATTCCAGATGGTGTCCTTGAGTCCCCATCTTCAAATATATCAGATAATCCTGTTCTTTTATGGCTGATGGGCCCTTTTACTGACAAAAAGGCTTGTTACAATTGGCTTTCTGAAATTGGGGCTTCTGCATTATTTTGAAATAGTTGATGTATTAGTAAGAGTTCTCTAGAAAAACAGAACTAATACTATATATATATATATATATATATATATATATATATATATATATATATATATATATATATATAAAATTTACTGTAAGGAATTATCTTACACAATTCCTTGGAGGCTGAGAAGTTTCAAGATCTGCAGTCAGCAACCAGGAGACCCAGGAGAGCTGGTGGTGTAGTCTCAGTTCAATTTGAAGGCCTGAGAACCAGGAGAATTATTGTGCAAGTTCCAGGCTAAAAGCTGGTACACTCAAGACCCAAGAAGAGATGATGTTTCAGGTCAAGTCTGAAGGGCAGGAAAAGACTGATGTCCCAGCTCAAAGCAGTCAGGTAAGTGGAATTCTCTCTTACTCAGGGAAGAGTCAGCCTTTTTGTTCTATTCAGGCCTTCAGCTAATTGAATGGGGCCCAATCAAGTTACGAAGGGCAATCTGCTTTCCTCAGTCTCAGATTCAAATGTTAATCTCATCCAAAAAACATCATCACAGACAATCCCATAATAATGTTTGACCTACTATCTGGGTACCTTATGGCCCGGCCAAGTGAACACACAAAATTAGTCATTACAGTTGATATGAAAAAGATCAACCAAATTAAAATTATGTTCACATTATTGCCAGAATGTGCAACTTTGCCACTGGGACAAAAGGAAGTTGCGTTTTTTACTGTAAACATCGTTTCAACTGGTGTACATGTTTATTGGTTTGAGAAGCTAATTTTAACTTGTATTACATATCGGCATGAACAAAGTTCTTTGTTGATGCTGATTTTTGACAATGTGAAGAATTCATTATGCAAGAGGCAGGATCAAGAATTGCACAGAGCAACTGCAAGTATAGGGTCGATAAAGTTACGTTCATGGAAATGAATTCAAAGTTGCCATAAATATTCTGAAAACACATGATTTGGAAGTTTTAGAGAAATTTAATAATAAATTTATTTGAAAATATTTTTTATTTTACTTTAAAAATATTGATTATATCCAAAAATGAGAATCTAATAAACTTTTACAAATCAAAATCTCATTATAAATGCTCTCAGGATCTCTAAACTTTACATTACTATAGGCCAAATGTATATTTTCATTGTAAATGTGTCATAATTTGAAACATGTTGGGAAGAAATGCTCTGAGTGTATATTTAGGAATAGAAAATCTACTTTAGATGGCATGAGCATAATCTTTAATAGAAAATGGCTAATTATTTTCCAACTTACACCCCAAGTGGCAAAGCACAAGTGTTCTTGTTCCTAATCTTTGCCAACACTTGACATTATCATAGTTTTTAATATTGGTAATCATGTAGGTATGCTTTTTAGTTTGTATTTCTTTAGTTACCAAGGAGTTTAATAATCTTCCATGTTTATCTACCACAGCTGCTTCTTGTATGTAGTATCCAACCAAATATTTTGCCCACTTTAATTAGTTATCTTTTTCTTATTGATTTATAGGAGTTCTTTGTTTATCCCAGATAACAATCCTCGTAAATTATTTGCATTGTAACCCTCTTGTCCCAGTATGTTGGTTGACTTATTCTCTTTCGGGTGTTTTAATGAGCAAAAGTTTTAAAATTTTAATTTATCAATCATTTTCATTTTGGTTTATATCTTGCTTAAGATATGTTTCCTGTAGTGAATTATTATTCTCCTATATGCCTTCTAAAAGTTTTATAGTTTGCCTTTCCCATTTAGGTTTTAGTCCATCTTTAACTTATTTTGGAGAAGTAGGTGGGGATCAATTTACTTTTTTATCTGATATAAATATTTTCATCACTGATCTGTAGCATAGTTCTGTCATAAACCAAGTTTCTATACATTTAGAGCACTGTTTTGAGACTCCCCAGTCTGTTTTACAACTTTCTGTATCTCTGCACACAACATTTCAGTCCTCATTAACATAGTATTACAAATTCTAAGTATGTTAGGCTTTTTATTTCAAACTCATTGAATCTGTAGGAAGGACTGAGATCTTTCAGCATTGGTTTTGAATGTGTGAAGGTGTTGTACCTCTCCATTATTGGACTTCTTCGATGTCTTTTAGTCAAGTTTTCTTCATGAAAGTCTTGAAAAAATTTTTTATTCATTCCTAGTTTATATTTTCAAGGTAATGTAAATAGTATGCTTTTATGATTATATTTTCTACCTGTGTGTTGTTAAGGTAGAAAAAAATCAGTTACTTTTGGTAGAACATATTCAGCAAACTTGTTATACTCTCCCATAGATGCTGAAAATTCTGTATTTTCTTTGGGGTATTTTTTTATGGAAAATCATTTCATTCAAAATAATGAGTGTTATGATTATTTCCTCCCAAACTATATGTTTTTTGTTTCAATTACTGCTAGTATAGAGATGGCCAGAATCTCTGATTTCATTTTGTATTTTTTTTTTCTGCTTACCCTCCTTCATGATGCCTTGTTTCCTGGTGTGTGTGTGTGTGTGTGTGTGTGTGTGTGTGTGTGAAAGAGAGAGAGAGAGAGAGAGAGAGAGAAAGAGGGACTTGTGATGATAAAGTTATATTTTGGGGAAACTTATTATGTAAAACACTTGGAGTCCTATGTGAAGATGAGTTACTTGTGGAAGTAAAGGTCTGTATTTGTTCCTACCATGCACCTGGGGTTACTACAGAATTTTTTCTAGTATTATTATTTTTTTAATTTATTGAAGTAGAGTTGATTTACAATGTCGTTATAGTTTCAGGTGGACAGCAAAGTGATTCAGTTATATATACATATATATTTTTTCAGATTATTTTCCAATATATGTTATTACAAGATATTGAATATAGTTCCCAGTGGTATACAGTAAATCCTTGTTCTTTATCTATTTTACACACAGTGGTGTGTATCTATTACACCATACTCCTAATGTATCCCTTCCTCCCTCAGGTTTTTAATTTGAGATATTTTCAATACACCAAGCTAAGATGAATTTGGACTACAAACCTGCCTGAGGACCATTTAATGAATATTCTAAATTTTTGTGCACTTCCTCTCATGATAGACAATTTTCCTGGTGGCCCCCCAGAGTGGGCTGTTTCATTCTATTTCACTCTAACTTGCAGAGACTAGCCCTGTTCCACGGAGGGATCCCAGCTTTTTGGGAAAAGTTTCTTACTAGACCTGACATCTCCGGCAGCTGGGCACTGTCTTTTCTCCCTGAAGCCCCTAAGTTCAACACCGTCCTCAAGAAAACACCAATATCTTGGATGTCTATTTTCATTTAGCTTTGCCCTTTCTGTGTTTACTAAATTTCCAACTCATTGATACATTAGAGATATTTTTAAATACCCTGCATTTTTAGGTGTCTTTTTTCATGGGGGGACTGAGGATTTGTCAGGCAGGTGGCCAGAAGCAGAAGGATAAATATTCTCAGTGCCATTCTGATTTCCGCTTTCTCACACATATTTACTTCAGTTTTAAAATAACAGTCCTGGTCTCTAGGAGAAATTCTTCTGTACTTCAAGCACATAAATTAACAGAATTTGCTGCTCTTGTCAGAACAATGAGTTAAGTTAAAGAAGCTGTGGTGGTAGCAGAAGTCTGAGACGGCCTCCATGGTCCCCAACCCTTAATGTCCACACTATGTATTATCCTCTTTCCTTGGGTGAGGACAGGAGTATGAATACAATGCATTTCACTCCCACGATTAGATCACACCATACAGCAAAGACCAGGAGACTTTTGCAGCTGTAAAAGAATTTGAGTTAATCAAAATGGAGATCATCCTGGATGGGCTTGAGCTAATCAGGTGATCCCTTAAAAGGGAGAAGATCCTTCTTGAAACAAGTAATTCAGAGCATGAATTACTGCCCTGTTTGTCTCAGAAGAGCAAACTGCCACAGAGCAAAGAGAGTAACATGGCAAGGACCTGAGAGCACCCTCTGGGTATGGAGAGTAATCCCTGGTACCCATTTACAGTAAAGCCAATCTTCTGACACCAGGCTGTGGTGAAGGAAAGTACAGCATTTATTGCAGGGCACCAAGCAAAGAGAACAGGCAGCTCAAGTTCAAAAGACCCAAACTCCCCAAGGGCTTTCAGGAAAGGGGTTTTAAAGGCAGAGTGAGGGAGGGGCTGCAGGGTGTGTGATCTGCTTGTGCTCAATTCTCAAATTGATTGGCATCAAGGTGAAATTTCCAGCATCATCCACCTTCTGGTTTCAACTGGTCTGAGGCTTACATGCTTGTGGTCAGCAGTTTTCATCTGGTGGGTCTCTGCTTCCTATAAAAAACAACTCAGGAATCCTGTGTGTCAGACCTTTATCTACATCTTTCAGGGAACTGGGAATTTGGTGATTCTGCTATGCAGCAGATTTATAGCCTAAATTGTTACAAGTTGCTGGCCCAACAGCTATTATTTGGAGCCAGTCTTTTGAGACTCAGGGGAGGCCTAAGAGACTTAAGCCAAGCCTCTTGCTACAAAAGACAGGGACATGTGGGCTTGTATATGGTTTCAGTAGCCAGCCAGTAAGACAGTGGGATCTCAGTCATACAACAACAGGAAACGAATTCTGCCAGAGCCTGAGGAAGCCTGTAGGTGGAACTTTGCCTAATCAAATCTCCAAAATGAGCATGAAGCCAGTTGATACCTTGACATAGTCTCAGGGGACACTAAGCAGAGGACCAGCAGAAATGCATAGAAACAGTGACGTAATACAATTGTATTGTTACAAGCTGCTAAGTGTGTGGTGATCTGTTAAATAGCATTAGAGACCTAAAACAGTGGCCATCACATCTAATGCAAGTCATGTCAATATTCACCACGTTTTTATTGTCCTCTCACATAAATATTCCTTGGCACTAATATTAAAATCATAGAACAAAATCTTTCCAGGTTCACTTTTTCATCAGAAGAATAGGGTTGATTTGGGGGAAAAACAGCATTCCATTTTGTAAATTTAGACAAAGTCTTCAGGTTAGCACAATATCTTAGAGAAAGCTTATTTTGCTTTATTTCCAGGGCATTCTTAGCATTTAAAAATATGGAACACATGTTATATAGAAAACAGTATAGTTTTAAAAGAAAAATAATACAAAAATTAAGAGAAATTATTTTTAAAGCCTATAAAAATTAACTAAGGTAAAATTATGATGATTCTGGTTTATAGCATCACTGTGTCTTAGGGGCACAGTCAAGGCAACACCATAGTGACTCATTCAGTACAATAACGAAGCACCCAGTTTCCTCCTTATAAAATACCATTATTTTATTTTCATTTTTTAAAATTTTATTGAAGTATAGTTGATTTACAATGTTGTGTTAATTTCTTCTGTACAGCAAAGTGACTTAGTTATACATGTGTGTATATATATATATATATATATATATATATATATATTCTTTTTCTTTTTCATCTTCTCTTCCATTATGGTTTGTCACAGGATATTGAATATAGCAATATTGTGCTATAGAGTAGGACCGTGTTGTTTATTGATTCTATATATAAAGTTTGCATCTGCTAATCCCAAACTCCCATTCCTTCCCTTTAAAATACCATTATTTTAAAACTCAGTGTAGAAAGCCTCAAAATTTGCAAAATGGTGCAATTCTGTTTTCCCCCTAGTTGACAGGAAACTGTGCATATAAATTACAATAGTTGTGCTTTAACAAAGAGAAATTTTTTTTGACCATTATGAACCAGCAACACATGCTATCAAAAATAGGGTCTTACAAGTTGGACATCTTGCAAAACTGTGCCACCACAAGACCTATTCCTCACTGCTTCCACTTCATCAGAGGGATGTGAGGAATTGGTTTATGGTGTGGGCGCTCTTTGATTCCAACTAGAAACCAAACTCCAACCAGACCAACAAAGTTTGGCATCACAATGTCTGACCAAATGAAGCAACAGAAATATGTCTTAAACCACTTGATCACGTGTTAGCTCTCAAACATTTGTTAATACATAATTCCAAATCTCTGTCAATTACTTTAAGAAAAGTAGTGTGTTAGAACCATAACAGAATGACCTCCGCATGAAGAAGCATTTATTTCTTACCATCCTATAGAGTTGTACATGTCATAAAAGGTCTGCGCCTCCAGGGCTGAGCTGAGAAAAGAAAAATGACTGTAACAATCTTTGCAAAATAGAAGTCAGAGCCCAGAATATCAATACTGATGTGAGAAAAAAGCTGACCACTTGCTCTTTCTACTGTAAATACAGTCAAGTGTTTGCAGTGCCTCTTGTCATCAAATTGCTGTATTTGCCCATTAAGAACAAACAAAACAAAACAGAAGCAAACAAAATAAAATCAGTATTCACTGAGAAATCAACTATGATGGAATAAGGAACTTTTCAAACATCTGATCAAAGCTACCAAGTGTTGGTATGTTGGCTAATGTCAGTGTCACTCTGATCAGAGTCCTCTCTAATTCCTCTGAGCCTGACAGAATAAAATGAGAAGGTAGCTGTGAACTCTCACCCCACCCCACCCCTGCCCAGACCCTCCAGTTCTTTTCTGGGCACTCACTCCCTCACCTCTACTCTGCCACTGGTGCTTTAAGCCAAGGAGACTTTTGCTGCTTGCTTGCAGACCAGCCCAATCCCCTGGTTCTCTTAAGTACAAACAAGACATAGCTTAATTAGCAAACAAGACATAGCTGTGGTTGCTATCAAAGCATTGGAAACATGAGACATAATCTCTTTGCTCAAAAATCTCACCGCCAGTAGCAGACAAACATGCCTTTCCTGATAACAGCTCCAGACCCTAAATCACTGACTAGATCCACCCTAATCCAACCTCTTTAACAGTTTCATTGTCTTGACCCTGAGCCAACAGCTTGATTCCTGTTTTTAGAACCAGGACCTATTATTTATAATTTGCATCTCCAGCATTTGATCCCTGTTATCCAGCCAACTTCTGTTGCTCTTATTCAGAGTTTCCTGGGTTATTTCCAGTAGGAACATACAACTCCAGGTCTGGTGTTTGGTCACCATGTGGGACATTCTATCCTCCCTTCCTTCTCCTTAAAGGGAAAATTTAGAGATGCATATCTTTAAGCATCTCCCTAAGCATCTCCCTGAAGATTTCCCTAGAGATGTCCTGTTAGTGGAGACTGAGCAAAGGCTATAGCACACCCTCTACATTCAGAGATGCTGGTTACACAGTATGGGGCTGAATCCAGAGAAGAATGTGAGCTTAGGGCTGGACAGAGCAGAACATGAATCCCAACACTGTCACTTCCAAGCTGTATCCTTTTGGGGAAATCATTTAATATCTCTGAACTTCAGTTTTCTTATTTATAGAAAGAAAAAAAAATCTTATTTTGCAGGATTGTGAGTAATAGGACAGGATTATGCATAATAGTCCCTCCTCAAATTGTGACTGAACAGTATAGAATGAGAAACAAAATGAAATTGAGCTATAACCACAATACTGGTTTTCCTATATGCCTGAAAAAAATGGCTTAAAGGGCAACAAAATGCTAAAAAAAAACAGGTACAATCAAATATATACGTGCAAATTGTGTTTGTTCCCTAGCAAGATAAAACAACACAGAGGCTATCTGGGTAATCTGAAAATAGTCCTGAAATCCCTCTGTGCAGACAATAGATATCTTACATACAAGTGTATTTCATAGTTCCTAGGATATACATATCCTATAGTTCATATTCTATTCATAAGATAGTTCCTAGGATCAGCATTCAGAACACATTTATCCTTGTTTTACCAAAAATTTCATCAAGCTTACCTTTCTAATTTCCCAATTCATAACATATTTGAAATAACAAATTAACTGGGAATAACGTGTGTGGATGGAAAGAAACTGACAATTATATTATCCAAGAATTCATTCCTGAGGGTTCAGTGCAGCAGATATCTTTTATGAGTTTTGTGTTGAGAAACAAATCTTTGCCTTGCATTTTGTGAATTGTATGGTGATATACACATATATATCACTATACAAAAAGAGGGAAAAACATATATATACATATGATGTGTCATGATTATTGTTTTATCTTGGAATTCTAAATATTAAACCATACCTAGATCAAAGAATGAAGACATGTCAACAACTTTTAAAACAAGAGGACTAATATAAATGTGTTAGTTGTGTTAGTTGTGTTAGTTTCTACTGTAAAATTAAGTGAAGTTGAGCTCCCCAAGCTATACAACAGTTTCTCATCAGTTATCTATTTTATACATATTAGTGTATATATACATCAATCCCAATCTCCCAATTCATCCCACTGCCCTGCCCCCCCATTTCCCCCTTGGTGTCCATATGTTGATTCTCTATGGTTGTGTCTCTATTTCTGCCTTGCAAATTGGTTCATCTGTACCATTTTTTAGACTCCACATATATGCATTAATATACAATATTTATTTTTCTCTTTCTGACTTACCTCACTCTGTATGACAGTCTCTAGGTCCATCCACATCTCTATAAATGACCCAGTTTTGCTTCTTTATATGGCTGAGTAATAGTTTGTTGTATATATGTACCACATCTTCTTTATCGATTCATCTGTCGATGGACATTTAATTGCTTCCATGACCTGGCTGTTGTAATAGTGCTGCAATGAACATCGGCGTGCATGTGTCTTTTTGAATTATGGTTTTCTCTGGGTATATGCCCAGGAGTGGGATTCCTGGGTCATAGGATAATTCTACTTTCAGTTTTTAAGGAACCTCTATACTGTGCTCCATAGTGGCTGCACCAATTTACGTTCCCACCAGCAGTGCAAGAGTGTTCCCTTTTCTCCACACCCTCTCCTGCATTTATTGTTTATAGATTTTTTGATGATGGCCATTCTGACCTGTGTGACATGATACCTCATTGTGGTTTTGATTTGCATTTCTCTAATAATTAGCGATGTTGAGCATCTTTTCATGTGTTTATTGGCCATCTGTACGTCTTCTTTAGAGAAATGTCTATTTAGGTCTTCTGCCCATTTTTGGATTGGATTGTTTGGTTTTTCTTTATTTATTTATTTAGTGATCTTTAGGGAATTTTCTTCTTTTATTTATTTTTTTATACAGCAGATTCTTATTAGTCATCCATTTTATACACATCTGGGTATACATGTCAATCTCAATCTCCCATTCATCACACCACCACTCCCACGCCCTGCCACTTTCCAACCTTGGTGTCCACATGTTTTTTCTCTACATCTGTGTCTCAATTTCGGCCTGCAAACCAGTTCATCTGTACCATTTCTCTAGGTTCCACACATATGTGTTAATATACAATATTTGTTTTTCTCTTTCTGACTTACTTCACTCTGTATGACAGCCTCTAGATGCATACACATCTCTACAAATGACCCAATTTCGTTCGATTTTATGGCTGAGTAATATTCCATTGTATATATGTACCACATCTTCTTTATCCATTTGTCTGTTGATGGGCATTTAGGTTGATTCCATGACCTGACTATTGTAAATAGTGCTACAATGAACATTGGGGTGCATGTATCTTTTTGAATTGTTTTTCTCTGGGTATATGCCCAGTAGTGGGATTGCTGGGTCATATGGTAATTCCATTTTTTTTATTATTATTTTTATTTTTTATTTATTTATTTTTTGCAGTATGCGGGCCTCTCACTGTCGTGGCCTCTCCCGTTGTGGAGCACAGGCTCCAGCCGCGCAGGCTCAGTGGCCATGGCTCACAGGCCCTGCCGCTCCGCATCATGTGGGATCCTCCCGGATCAGGGCACGAACCCATGTCCCCCGCATCGGCAGGTGGACTCTCAACCACTGAGCCACTAGGGAAGCCCCCATTTTTAGTGTTTTTAAGGAAACCCCATACTGTTCTCCATAGTGGCTGTATCAATTTGCATTCCCACCAACAGTGCAAGAGGGTTCCCTTTTATCCTCACCCTCTCCTGCATTTGCTGTTTGCAGATTTTCTGATGATGCCCATTCTAACTGGTGTGAGATGATACCTCATTGTATTTTTGATTTGCATTTCTCTAATAATTAGTGATGTTTAGCAGCTTTTCATGGGCTTCTTGGTCATGTATGTCTTCTTTGGAGAAAAGACTATTTAGGTCTTCTGCCCGTTTTTGGATTGGGTTGTTTGGTTTTTTAATATTGAGCTGCATGAGCTGTTTATATATTTTGGAGATTATTCCTTTGTCCATTGATTCTTTGGCAAATATTTTCTCCCATTCTGAGGGTTATCTTTTTGTCTTGTTTATGGTTTCCCTTGCTGAGCAAAAGCTTTTAAGTTTCATTAGGTCCCATTTGTTTATTTTTGTTTTTATTTCCATTACTCTAGGAGGTGGATCAAAAAAGATCTTGCTGTGATTTATGTCAAAAAGTGTTCTTCCTATGTTTTCCTGTAAGAGTTTTATGGTGTACAGTCTTACATTTAGGTCTCTAACACGTTTTGAGTTTATTTTTGTGTATGGTGTTAGAGAGTGTTCTAATTTAATTCTTTTACATGTAGCTGTCCAGTTTTGCCAGCACCACTTACTGAAGAGACTGTCTTTTCTCCATTGTATAACCTTGCCTCCTTTGTCATAGATTAGTTGACCATAGGTGCATGGGTTTCTCTCTGGGCTTTCTATCTTGTTCCAATGATATACATTTCTGTTTTTGTGAGAGTACCATATTGTCTTGATTACTTTAGCTTTGTGATATAATGTGAAGTCAGGGAGTCTGATTCCTCCAGCTCCATTTTTTTCCCTCAAGACTGCTTTGGCTCTTTGGGGACTTTTGTATCTCCATACAATTAAGTTTTTTTGTTCTAGTTCTGTAAAAAATGCCTTTGGTAATTTGTTAGGGACTGCACTGAATCCATAGATTGCTTTGGATAGTATAGTCATTTTCACAATATTGACTCTTCCAGTCCAAGAACATGGTATATCTCTCCATTTGTTGGTATCATCTTTAATTTCTTTCATCAGTGTATTATAGTTTTCTGGATAAAGGTCTTTTGTCTACCTAGGTAGGTTTATTCCTAGGTATTTTATTCTTTTTGTTGCAGTGGTAAATGGGAGTGTTTCCTTAATTTCTCTTTAAGATTTTCCCTCATTAGTGTATAGGAATGCAAGAGATTTCTGTGTATTAATTTTGTATCCTCCAACTTCACCAAATTCATTGATTAGTTCTAATAGTTTTCTGTTGACATATTTAAGATTATCTATGTATAATATCATGTTATCTGCAAACAGTGACAATTTTACTTCTTCTTTTCCAATTTGTATTCCTTTTATTTGTTTCTCTTCTATGATTGCCATGGCTAGGACTTCCAAATCTATGTTGAATAATAGTGGTGAGAGTGGACATCCTTGTCTTGTTCCTGATCTTAGAGGAAATGATTTCAGTTTTTCACCATTGAGAATGATGTTTGCTGAGGGTTTGTCGTATATGGACTTTAATATGTTGAGGTAGGTTCCCTCTATGCCAACTTTCTGGAGAGTTTTTATCATAAATGGGTGTTGAATTTTGGTGAAAGCTTTTTCTGCATCTATTGAGATGATCATATGGTTTTTATTCTTCAGTTTGTTGATATGGTGTATCACATTGATTGATTTGCATATATTGAAGGATCCTTGCATCCCTGCCTAGGATAAATCCCACTTGATCATGGTGTATGATCCTTTTAATGTGTCATTGGATTCTGTTTGCTAGTATTTTGTTGAGGATTTTTGCATCTATATTCATCAGTGATATTGGTCTGTAATTTTCTTTTTTTGTAGTATCTTTGTCTGGTTTTGGTATCAGGGTGACAGTTGCCTCATAGAATGAGTTTCAGAGTGTTCCTTCCTCTGTAATTTTTTGGAAGAGTTTGAGAAGGATAGGTGTTAGCTCTTCTCTAAATGTTTGATAGAATTCACCAGTGAAGCCACTTTGACTTGGCTTGACTTTTGTTTGTTGGAAGATTTGGTCCTTGACTTTTGTTTGTTGGAAGATTTGTAATCACAGTTTCAATTTCATTACTTGTGATTGGTCTGTTCTTATTTTCTATTTCTTCCTGGTTTAGTCTTGGAAGATTATACCTTTCTAAGAATTTTCCATTTCCTCCAGGTTGTCCATTTTATTGGCATAGAGTTGCTGGTAGTAGTCTTTCAGGATGCTTTGTATTTCTGTGGTATCTCTTGTAACTTTTCCTTTTTCATTTCTAATTTTATTGATTTGAGTTCTCTCCTTCTTTTTCTTGATGAGTCTGGCTAATGGTTTATCAATTTTGTTTATCTTCTCAAGGAACCAGCTTTTAGTTTTAATGATCTTTGCTATTGATTTCTTTATTTCTATTTCATTTATTTCTGCTCTGGTTTTTATGATTTCTCTCCTTCTGCTAACTTTGAGTTTTGTTTTTTTCTTCTATCTCTAGTTCCTTTAGGTGCATGGTTAGATTGTTTGTCATTTTTCTTGTTTCTTGAGGTAGGCTTGTATTGCTATAAACTTCCCTCTTAGAACTGCTTTTGCTACATCCCATAGGTTTTGGATCATTGTGTTTTCGTTGTCATTTGTCTCTAGGTATTTTTTGAGTTCCTCTTTGATTTCTTCAGGGATCTCTTGATTATTTAGTAGCATGTTGTTTAGCCTCCATGTGTTTGTGTTTTTTCCAGTTTTGTTTTCTTGTAATTGATTTCTAATTTCATATTGTTGTGGTCGGAAAAGATGCTTGATATGATTTCAATTGTCTTAAATTTACTGAGGCTTGATTTGTGACACAAGATGTGATCTATCTTGGAGAATGTTCTATGTGCACTTGAGAAGAATGTGTAATCTGTGGTTTTCAGATGGAATATCCTATAAATATCAATTAAATCTATCTCATTATTGTATCATATAAAGCTTGTGTTTCCTTATTAATTTTCTGTCTGGACGATCTGTTCATTGGTGTAAGTGAGATGTTAAAATCCTCCTCTATTATTGTGTTACTGTCGATTCCCTCTTTTATGGCTGTTAGCATTTGCCTTATGTATTGACGTGCTCCTATGTTGGGTGCATATATATTTATAATTGTTATATCTTCTTCTGGGATTGATCCCTTGATCATTATGTAGTGTCCTTCCTAGTTCTTTTTAACATTCCTTATTTTAAAGTCTAATTTATCCAATATGTGTATTGGTACTCCAGCTTTCTTTTGATTTTGATTTGCATGGAATATCTTTTTCCATCCCCTCACTTTCAGTCTGTATGTGTCCCTAGATCTGACGTGGGTCTCTTGTAGACAGCATATATATGTGTTTTTTTTTTTTTTTTTTTTTTTTGTATCCATTCAGCTAGTCTGTGTCTTTTGGTTGGAACATTTATTCCATTTACTTTTCAGGTAATTATTGATATGTGTGTTACTATTGCCATTTTCTTAATTGTTTAGGGTTTGTTTTTGTAGGTCTTTTTCTTCTCTTATGTTTCCTACTAGAGAAGTTCCTTTAGCATTTGTTGTAGAGCTGATTTAGCTTAGCTTTTGCTTGACTGTAAGCTTTTGATTTCTCCATCAAATCTGAATGAGATCCTTGCTGGGTAGAGTAATATTGGTTGTAGTATTTTCCCTTTCATCACTTTAAATCTGTCCTTCCACTCCGTTCTGGCCTGCCCAGTTTCACTGAAAAATCAGCTGATAAAATATTGGGATTCTCTTGTATGTTATTCATTGTTTTTCCCTTGCTTCTTTTAATGCTTTTGCTTTGTATTTAATTTTTGAAAGTTTGATTAACATATGTCTCAGAATGTGTCTCCATGGGTTTATCCTGCATGGGACTCTCTGCACTTCCTGAACTTGACTATTTCTTTTCACATGTTAGAGAATTTTAGACTATAATCTCTTTAAATATTTTCTCAGACCCTTTGTCTTTCTCTTCTTCTTCTGGGACCCCTGTAATTCAAATGTTGTTGAATTTAATGTTGTCTCAGTGGTCTCTGAGACTGTCCCCAATTCTTATAATTCTGTTTTCTTTATTCTGCTCTGCAGCAGTTATTTCCACCATTCTATCTTCCTGGTCACTTATCCGTTGTTCTGCCTCAGTTATTCTACTATTGATTCCATCTAGAGTATTATTAATTTCAGTTATTTTGCTGTTCATCACTGTTTGTTTGCTTTTTAGTTCTTCTAGGTCCTTGTTAAAAGTTTATTAGATTTTCTCCATTCTATATCTGAGATTTTGGATCATCTTCACTATCATTACTCTGAATTCTTTTTCAGGTAGACTGCCTATTTCCTTTTCATTTGTTTGGTTTTATGGGTTTTTATCTTGCTCCTTCATCTGCAAGATATTTCTCTGTCTTCTCATTTTGTCTAACTTACTGTGTTTGGGGTCTCCTTTCCACAGGCTGTGGGGTCATATTTCCTCTTACTTCTGGTGTCTGCCCCCAGTTGGTCAGTTTGATCCAGTGGCTTGTCTAGGCTTCCTGGTGTGGGAGACTGATGCCTAAGTTCTGTTGCATGGAGCTGGATCTTGTCCTGCTTCCGATGGTGTGTTTGGGGTGTCTGTGAGCTTAGTATGAGTTTATGCAGCCTCTTTGCTAATGGATAGGTTTGCATTCCTGTCTTGATAGTTTTTTGGTGTGAGGTGACCCACTTTGAGCTTGCTGGCTGTTGTGTGGAGGTGGGTCTTAGTGCTGAGACAGAGACCTCTGGGAGAGCTCTTGTTCATTAATATTCCCTGGGGTTGGGAGTTCTCTGATGGTCCAACGTCCTGGACTCAACTCTCCCACCTCTGATACTCAGGCTCAACGTCTGGCCAGAGCACCAAGACCCTGCAAGCCACACAGCATGGAGGAAAAGGGAAAAAAGGAAAACAAACAGAGAAACAAAACCCCAAGACAAATGGTAAAAGGAAAACCAAAGAGATAAAAACACACAAAGAGAGCTTTCCTGGTGGCGCAGTGGTTGGGAGTCCACCTGCTGATGCAGGGGGCATGGGTTAGTGCCCTGGTCCGGGAGGATCCCACATGCCATTGAGCAGCTGGGCCCGTGGGCCATGGCCGCTGGGCCTGCACGTCCAGAGCCTGTGCTCCGCAGCAGGAGGGGCCACGGTGGTGAGAGACCTGCATACCGCAAAAAACAAACAAACAAACAAAAACACACAAAGAAACATACATACAAAAAAAAAAAGAAGAAAAAAAGAGAAAACAAAAGAGAGCAGCAAAACAAATAATTGAACTCAAAAATGAAAACAAGTACTAAAAACTAAACTCACAAAACAAAAAACCAAAATCAAATCTAAAGCAGAAAGCAAATTAAGAAAAAGGCAAAGAAAGCATAAAACAAACATACAAAAATGATAAAAAAGTTAAAAACAGAAGAAAGAAATAAACAAAAGGGAAAAGCACAAAACAAGAAACAGTTAAGTAAAAATTGAAAAATATAAAATATTGTTAAAAAGAAGATAAAAAGCAAAACAAGGTAAAAAACAAAAACACTGGAAAAAACAGGATATAACAAAAAAGTAAAGTAGAAATAGAAAAAAAAGTAAAAGTAAAAGCATAACAAAGAAAACAAAATAAAAAGTAAATAAAAAATTAAAAGAATAACAAAAAAAGTAAAACATCAGAACTAAGCAAAAACAGAAATAATAGTAATAATAATAATATTTCCTGGGACCTCAGCTGTCAGTGTCCTTGCCCCCCAGTGAGCCAAGGCCAATCCCTGCCTGCCCAGGAAGTCCTCCAATACTTCTAGGTAAGTCTCTGGACCTGCTGTGGGCACTGTGGGGCCAGCTCAGACTCTGATCTTGCCTGACTCCTGCATGTACTTGCCCCCATAGTCCACAGTTGCCCCCAAAGTCCGCAGCTTCAGTTGTGGGAAGACTCACTGTTTATTCAGATATTCCATACATGCAGGGTTTACCAAGTTGATTACAGGGATTTAATCCACTGCTCCTTCAGCTGCATGGAGAGATTTCCACTCCTCTTCTTTGGTCGCACTGCTCCTGGAGTTCAGCTTTGGATTTGGCTCCACCTTTACATGTGGGCCACCCTCAAGCGTCTGTTCCCCACCCAGGCAAGAGAGAGCAAAAGCAGTGACTGATTAGTGCTCACTTGCTCACTCAGGCCAGGGAGAGGGAGGGATGTGGCAGTCAAAATTGGGATGTGCGGGGAGTGCCTGTGGTGGCAGAGGCCCGCGGGAATTTGCAACAGCCTTAGGTGCACACTGCATTCTCCTGGGGAGTTGGCCCTGGATCGCAGGACCCTCAGCAGTGGCCAGCTTCACAATTTCCTGGGAAGGTGTGGGCAGTGACCTGTGCTTGCACACAGGACCCTAGGTGACAGCAGCGGCAGCAGTAGCTCTCGTGCTTGCCTCTGGGGTCTGAGAAGACAGCCGTGGCTCACACCCATCTCTGGAGCTTGTGTAGGCTGTGTCCTGCTGTCAGTGAGTGCATAGAGCAAGAAGTTCCTATGGTGGGCACTCCTCTCCTAGCACATCCTGCAACAGTGGTCCCTTGACTCTCTGGCAGGCCCAGGCTTCTTCCCGAACTCCCTCAGCTGTGGCACACTAGCCCCCTCAGGCTATCTTCACACAGCCAACCCCAGTCCTCTCCCTGGGGTCTGATCTCCGAAGCCTGAGCCTCAGCTTCCAGCCCCACCTGCCCCTGTAGGCAGACAAGCATCTCAGGCTAGGAGTGCTAGTCAGCAGGCACTGATGCCCTGTGTGAGATCTTCTCCACTTTGCCCTCCACACCCCTGTTGCTGCACTCCCCTCTGAGGCTCCAAATCTCCCCCCTGTACCTGCCAGTGAGGAGGTTTCCCAGTGGGCAGAAACTTTTCCTCCTTCACAGCTCCCTTCCAGAGGCACAGGTCCTGTACCTATTCTTTTGTCTCTTTTTTTTTTCTTTTTCTTTTGCTCTACCCAGTTATGTGGAGATTTTCTTGCCTTTGTGGAAGTCTGAAGACTTCCACTAGCATTCAGTAGGTGTTCTGTAAGAGTTGTTCCAAATGTAGATGTATTTTTGATGTATCTGTGGGGAGGAAGGTGATCTCTATGTCTTAGTCCTCCACCATCTTGAAGGTTCTCCCTCATATACTCTTACTGGCCATATTAACTGGCAGTCTCCCATTGGAACATGATTTATATTATGCATAGGCATTAGTATTTAATGTTTCCAAAGTTTATTTCACACTTATTAACTAAATTTATCCTCCCAACACCCATGAGGTTTAGTTATTTTGCATATCCATTTTAAAAATAAGAAAATTGAAGCTCAGAGGTGCCATATCAAGTTATGTCATACAACCCATAAGTGGCATAGTCAGACCGAAAGCCCATGTCTTTGAATTTCAAGTTCAGTTATATTTCCATTAATCAGAGTTGACTATCTAGAAAGACAAGCATTTTGTACAGCAAAGTGTGTCACTATTTCGTACAATGAACATGAAAAGTGCTGTGTTTTATTAGCATGAAGGCAGGTAATGCACTGGTGCCATCTCTATTTCCAGGGTGGTAGAATTGCTATGACAAGAAAAGAATTAAGTAGACAAGGAAATATTAAAGACATTCTTTTTCCTTATTAAAAATTTGTAGGAGTGTTTCTTTTTTTATTTATTTTTGTTTGTTTTAAGGATATGTTTCTAAATCTATCAATTGGAAGCTTTGGGTTAATAATCCTTCTTTGACTGTTTGAAAGAACAAACTCAGTGGAAATTATTAATATGATCAATGATTAGTTTAAATAAAATATATAGAAAAAGTAACTGTAGTTTTGAAATAACATATTATCTGGCATTGCACCAGCTTTTGAGAGTGATAATTGTTATGAGCTGCTGAAGCTGACTTCAACTTTCATATGGAATTATTTTCTCTCCCGTTTCCTTGTGTTATTGAAGATGAATTATGAAAGTCATAATATATTGGGAGTTTGCAATTTGGAACTCATTTTATTTAACTGATAAGAAGCTTTGCATTTCATGAAAGATAACTTCACCCAGAACTAGAAAACTGTTGTGCTGTATTAAACAGTGAACAACAGGACAGCAATGTTAATTGACTTTTGGACTGTGAGTATTTGAATCAGTTCTTTTCCTCATTATTTTTCCATTAGACTTTGCTTGAATTACTCCAAAAACCAAGGTATAAATCCTGATGTAACACTGCATAACATTTTTCTTATTATTATTGTAGCATTTTTAGAAATTCTCTGTACTATAATAGACACAATAAAGCTACTCCAGAATGTATGTTCAACTGATTGACCATTAAATGTTTGTTCTTTGTTCAAAGATGATGTCCAAGTCAAAAATAATTAGATAGGATGTTTAGTTTTATTGTGATAAAAGGGAAGGGATGACTTTGGGAGGAATCCTATTTACGTTTGAATCCTGAATTCTTAGGATTCTTAGTCTTTTCTCTAGGGCAGGATTGGGAACTAGTTAATGACGTGAGCCCTGTACTCAAGCAACCTTTCTTTGGCCACCTCTTTGCTATGTGGATTGGGGCAAACTACTTAGCTTCTCTGAAACTTGGTTTTCTCACCTGTAAA
The DNA here is from genome assembly GCF_949987515.2 of Delphinus delphis. Lineage (NCBI taxonomy): Eukaryota > Metazoa > Chordata > Mammalia > Artiodactyla > Delphinidae > Delphinus > Delphinus delphis. Next base: position 42,180,879 of record NC_082692.2, on the reverse strand, counting down.
ATAAAGTAACCACTTAAACACATAGAGAGTAGTAATAGTTAAATGAGATAACCAAGGCAATGTCTAGTCCAGCACCTGGAACATAATAAATATTAAACTCATTAATTTTATTTTCTCTCAACTCCCTTATCTCTTCTCTGTAGCTAGTGGGGCTTGTTGTGAACCCTGTGATGTGCCAAGATTTCCTTTCAAAGAGGGTCTTAATGTCCCAGTTGCTGGCAGATATGCTTAAGTGGGTGCCCCTTCAGGCTTGCCTCAGCTACTGGCTGCTTTCAGAAACATCCCACCCTTCCCAGGGCAGCCCACAAAGAATGTTGGACCAATCCTTGCATAAAGAGGTCAGGCCAACTCTGCCCGAATCTTAACAACTCTGGAAGGTCAATAGCTATAGAGCCTCTCTATGTGGTCTCTTAGGCTACCACTAAGGCTGAATCCCAGTTTCTCCCTCTGCCCATTGCTGCTGCCTTTCCCTTGTCTCCAGAGGGATTGGTCCTAAGGCCACTACTTTATAAACATCTTTCAGTTAACCTGCAACTCACAGTTCACTCTCCAGAGAACCTAAGTGGCAACCCATCTCCACCTGCTCTTTTTAAGTCTTCAAGGAATATTCAATTCATAACACTGAGAAGGAAACTCACTTTCATTTCACTTCCCCTTCCCACTGCACACAAGGGCCAGCACCCCAGCCTGGTGAGAAAAGAGCCAACAACTAAGGGAGAGCACTGGCTCTTGATAAAAGCCCTGGGCCTTACTACTTATCATTTTTCTAGGCTGGAAAGCTTTCTTGCAGGCTGGTCAGACTCTTAATTCTATAGCTAAGAACTACAAAGATTTTAAGACATTGGTATTAAAATCAAATTAACCTCAGTGTTATATGTTGTTCAGAGCAGGCTGTTTTTTAATGACATATTTGTATTTGAACAAAACAAAATATTTAATGCCATCATTCTATTGGGTTGGCCAAAATGTGCCTTCATTTTTGAGTAAAAATAAAGACACATTTTTCTTTTCCACCAAGAGCTTTATTGAACAACATATTCACCCTTTTGTTCCACTACTTTCTGCCATTTTTCAGACAACTTCATAATTCCATCTTCCCAAAACTTTTTATCTTTTGGAGCAAAGAACTCTTCCAGACGCATTTTACAGTCTTGCAGGGAACTGAAATATTTTCCATGAAGAGAATTTTCTAAAGACTGAAATAAATGGAAATCTGAAGTTGCAATGTCTGGTGAATACGAAGGTTGAGTCAGAACTTCCCAGCCAAGCTTTAACAGTTTTTGCCTGGTCTTCAAAGAAACATGCGGTCTTATGTTATCCTGATGGAAGATTTTGTGTTTTCTGTTGACTAATTCTGGACACTTTTTGTCAAGTGCTGATTTCAGTTTGTCTAACTGGGAGCAGTACTTGTTGGAATTAATCATTTGGTTTCCAGAAGGAGCTCATAATAGAGGACTCCCTTCCAATCCCACCATATACACAACATCACCTTCTTTGGATGAAGACTGGCCTTGGTGTGGTTGGTGGTTGTTCATCTCGCCTGCCCCATGATCTCTTCCATTCCACGTCATTGCACAGTATCCATTTTTCATTATCCTTTACATTTTTTTAAAAAAAACAGAACATTTTCATAACGTTTAAGTAGAGAATTGAATGTGGAAATACGGTCAAGAATGTTTTATTCACCTAACTTATGTGGAACCCAAACATCAAAGTGATTAACATAACCAAGCTGGTGCAAGTGATTTTCAACACTTGATTTGGATATTATATGTCAGCTATCTCCCATGTGGTATAACGTTTATTGTTCTCAATTAATGTCTCGATTTGATCGCTATCAACTTCAACTGGTCTACCTAACAGTAGAGCAACGTCCAGCGAGAAATCTCCAGCACGAAACTTCGCAAACCACGTTTGACATGTTCAATCAGTCACAGCACCTTCTCCATACACTGCACAAATCTTTTTTGTGTGTGTTTCAGTTGTGTTTTTACCTTTCTTGAAACAATAAACATAATATGCCAAAAATGTTGCTCTTTTTCTTCCATCTTCAACATTAAAATGGCTACACAAAAATTCACCAATTTTGATGTCTTTTTTTAAGTGCATGCTGTTATGACAGCAGTCACTTACAATCTAACAAAATTGTTTTATGAAGTTAAACACAACTAAATGCTACTAGAGCCATCTTACTGAAATAAAAACGAATGAACATTTTGGCCAGGCCAGTACCATCAACCATTCCTATAACTATTACCAATAAAAGCACTAGGAACTATATTCAATATTCTGTGACAAACTACAATGGAAAAGAATATGAAAAGGAATATATATATATATATATATATGTATAACTGAGTCACTTTCTGTACAGAAGAAATTAACACAATGTTGTAAATCAACTATACTTCAATAAAATTTTCAAAAAAGAGCAACAAGAGTAAAAATAATACCTAAAATTTCAAACATCTTATTAGAATTTAGAAAACCCAACATATAAAAGTGATATAGAATAGTTAGGAGTATTACCCTGATACTATATGTAAAGAATATGAGGCCCAGACAAGTAAATGGTTCATAAAAGTTCACAGAGCTAATTGGTGAAATTGAGACTAAATTCAGACTTCTAACTTTAGCCTTAACGGTTTTTCTCCTCCATGGTGATAAACCCCACATCCCTTACAAAAATCAAGCTTGAGAATGTGAATACCACATAGTCTTAATTTTTCATATTAGACTACTGTAAATATGTATATTAATCCATAGAAGTGCTTGTCCATAGAGCACAGCTTTGCAGTATAATATCTTCAAAGAGCTGAATTTGCCTGCACATAACAACAAACAAATTAATGTACATGTTCTGACAATAATTATTAACCCTTATTACTAAAAGAGACAATATTGCACAGATGGAAAATGTGGCTTTTCCAAGGATACATAAGAAATCAACCAAGCATGTGATAGGGCCATCATTTGGGGACAAGTTTAGATTTGTGTTCTAAATAAAGAGGCCCATCTACCAGGTAGGGACTGGAGGCTTGGAATTGGAGACCAGGTTTCTTTGTTTCATCATGTATGGACCCCTTGATACAGAACATAAGGAGGCTTCATAGTGATGTGAATGGCAAGTGCTTTGTAGAATGTTCTATATGTAGAAATCACACTGAACACACTGTCAGAATTCTAATGATCTGATGTATTCTGTGGCTTTACTTTGCTAAGAGGAGTCTGTAATGATTGTTTAGTTGACATATATCAGATATCTTCCCTGGAATATGTTTAACACAAATAACAAAAGCATGCAAACATTTCCATTTCCCTCACATAATTGCTTTGATGGAGTGCCATTTTCCCAGCATTACCAATTAGCCATTCATGTTGTTTGCTGCAATTCATTTGCAAGATGGCAAGAGATTCCAAGGTATTGAATAAAAAATATGTTGTTCAAAATCCATGAAGAGAGTTCTTTATCAATTTAGAAATGGAGATTCAGAAGGCCGGGTTGGTAAATGTTCATCATTAAGTGATAGCAGGAATTGCTCAGAATGGAGCTATTTCTTGCTGTCAGTGTTCCATGTCGGAGCAGAGGCAACAATTATGGTCTGATGGGGACAGACCTGCAGACACCCTGGATGTGCATCACAGGGCCCAATGACAGCTAAAGCGAGCTGGAGTAGTACATCTCCCCTGAGAGAACGATTTGGTATTTCCTGAAGTTTGAGATGACTACATGCTTTGTTTGGAAGCGTGTGATATTATCAGAGAATTGCTTTGTAAAACCTTATGGGATGTTCACAATTCTATAAAACTTCTCCAACCTATAGAAACAAGAAATGACATCTCACCAAATTGAATATTTTTATATATACTTGAATACTTCCTTCCAATAAGGAAAGAAGGAAATGGTTTTCTCATCTTGGGTCTCCATCTCATATCTAGTTTATAATTTTCTGTGTTCTAATTTATTAACTTTTGTCTTTTACTTATTTTTCCTTAATCCTATGATTTAAAAATATTTTTTAAAATTTATTTTCTCCCTTCTTAGCTGAGTGCCAAATGCACTTATTTTTATTTTTTTCTTGTCATGTAATAAAAGTATATATGGCGCCACATTTTTCCTCTGAAGAAATTCTGCATTCTATCTCATAAGCTTGATATATATGTTCTTAAGATTATGTTTTTTCTATATACACCACAATTGCCATCTTATTTTCATCTTTGATTCTAGTTTTCTCAAGAAAAAATTTAAATTTCCAATAGTTGGAAGACTTCCTCCTTAATTTTTATTATTTTGACTTTACTATTATAAGGGTGTGGTGAAATGGTCTATTTCTAGGTTTTTTTGATATTATGTTTTACATGTCCATACCTATGACTAATTTAAATTCATGCTTCATGTATCCCAAGATGTGTCTTTGTTTCCAGGATACATATCTACTAGGGCCATCAATTAAAATATTCAGAACTACCTTATATTGCTGAAATTTTTTCTTAGTTCATTAAAAACTAAGAACAGAATGATAAAACAATTTTATTAATATTGATTTTTGCTAAATTCTTCTTATATTTCTAGCAGGTTTGTAATCTATATTTCAGGGTTATGTCAAATAATACATAAAATTTTAGGATTATTATGATTTTTGAAAAGTCATTTCAGAGTCATTATAAAATAGATTCATCCTAGTTGATACTTTTTATATGCAGCATATATTTTATATATATATGTATGTATATATGTATATATATGTATATTATAAATATATATTTATATTATATATAATACTGCATATTATATATTATAAACTATAACTTTATTAAGATTATTTTTCATTTTGTATGGTTTGTCTGGTATTTCTTTGTTCTTTTACTGTTTGCATATTTAAATTTCTGTGTGGTATATATATTACATATAACATACAATAAACTTTTCTTTTTTGAGTCAAGTTGAGTAGTTTTCTCATGCACTATTTTCCTACTATATATATATTGTTATAACAGATGGGCTTTCTGTATTGTAATTTTATGTCAAGCTTTGGCTTACTGCTTCTTTGATGTTTTTTTCTCTTTTTATTTTTAAAAAATCTCATCCATTTCTTTAAAACTTGATCTGAGCCCCTCAACTCCTGCAGTGATTTAGAAGGTACATAGTTTGTTTTAAAAATTCTATTTGTGTTTACTTTTCTTCTCTTAAAATAATTACTTAAACACATAAGCTATGTTTCTCAACTTAACAGAACAGTGAATTACATTTTTCCTCTACCACTTCACTAATCTCCTGATATTTATTGGTTGGGTTTGTAATTGTTTTCCCCATTCTATTAATACTGATCATCTTTTGACATTTTGAGGCTTTTTACAAAATATTTTAACATTTGTAATCAACATAGTAACCATAATTTCATTTATTTATATTTATTTATTTTTCAGATGGATTCAGTGCTTACCACTAATTCATTCATGCCATAGTTTTATCCCCTCATCAGTTTCTTTTAAATTCATAATGAATATGGATAATTGATATCTCTTACTGATGTCTCACTTATTTAAAAAAATGTATTTATTCATGTTTGCATGAATAAATAATAATTTGATATTGTATGTGTGACACTATTGGTTGCCTAACTAGTATCAATACCACTTTCTTACTTCTGCCAAAATTTCAGGTTTTTTTTTTTTAAAACAGCAATGCACCCAGCTAAATATTAATTTTTCCAACCACCCTTGACAATAGGATGTAAGTATTCTAATAAAATGGTACAGATGCAGGTTGACTGGGCTTCTCAACCTTGTCTTGAATATGGACACCTGAAGCTGATTTAAGGATCCTGGGTCATGAGGCTACAAGCTTGAAGACAAAAGCTAACAGGCTTAAAGTGTTGGAGGAGAAAACTAGCATCTGTGTCTCTGAGATCATTGTTAACCAGCTAGACCAACCAACCACTCCCTGTTCCTGAAATGCTTGTTATTTGAAGAGGGGAAACTTATTTGTTTAAACCACAGTAATTTGGATTTTCAATTCCTCCTTGCTGAAAGCATTCCTCCTAACTAATACAGTTGGACAAGGAATACACGTGGTACAACCTGGTCCACTGTTTGACAAACATTAGGGTAAATGGAACCTCTAAAGAACAACAGTTCTTCTAGCAATCTTCAAGGTAATTTCAAACTTCTGAAGATAATTTCACTATGCCAGTGATTATGTAACCCCATCCTCTACATTTATTCTTAGCTACTGATCCTTGCTTGAACATGTGGCCAGTCTTAAGAACTACTAGTCTAGACCTCTGATGTTGAATACACTAGCCATTAGCTTCATATGTCCAAATAAATTTGCATTTATTAACAGTAAATACAAGGTGAAAAATGTATACAATCTGAAGATAAACCAGAGTATGATTATTAGAGAAATGCAAATCAAAACTACAATGAGGTATCACATCACACCAGTCACAATGGCCATCATCAAAAAATCTATAAACAATAAATGCTGGAGAGGGTGTGGAGAAAAGGGAACACTCTTGCACTGCTGGTGGGAATGTGAATTGGTACAGCCACTGTGGAGAACAGTATGGAGGTTCCTTAAAACACTAAAAATATAGCTACCATATGATCCAGCAATCCCACTCCTGGGTGTATATCTGAAGAAAACCATAATTCGAAAAGATACATGCACCCCAGTGTTCACTGCAGCACTATTTACAATAGCCAGGACATGGAATCAACCTAAATATCCATCAACAGAAGAATGGATAAAGAAGATGTGGTACAAATATACAATAGAATACTACACAGCCATAAAAAAGAATGAAATAATGCCATTTGCAGCAACATGGATGGACCTAGAGATTGTCATACTGAGTGAAGTAAGTCAGACAGATAAAGACAAACATCATATGATATTGCTTATATGTGGAATCTAAAAAAAGGCTACAAATTAACTTATCTACAAAACAGGAACAGAGTTATAGATGTAGCAAATAAACTTATGGTTATGGGGGTGTAAGGTGGGGGGAGGGATAAATTGGAAGCTTGGGATTGACAGATACACACTGCTATATATAAAATAAATAACTAATAAGGACCTACTGTATAGCACAGGGAAATCTACTCAATATTCTGTAATAGTCTATATGGGAAAAGTATCTAAAAAAGAGTGGATATATGTATATGTATATCAGATTCACTTTGCTGTACACCTGAAACTAACACAATATTGTAAATCAACTATACCCCAATAAAAGTAAATAAATAAAAAATAAAATAATACAAAATTAAAAATTCAGTTTCTCCATTGCACTAGCCACATTTCAATAGCCACAGGTGGTTAGTAGCTGCCATATTAGAAAGAACAAATATAGCACATTTCATCATTACAGAAAGTTCTATTGGACAACGTGGGTCTAGACTTTGCTATACCAAAAAGTGGTCCTTGGATTAGAGACATTAGCATCATCTGGGCTTGCTAGAAATGCAGAATCCAGGTCCCACTGCAGATCTCTGATTCAAAATCTGAATTTTAATGAGTCCCAGGTGATTCGTATCAACCCTAGTGTTCAAGGTACACTGCCCTACCTGATTTGGTCATGCATATACCTTGCTCTCAACATTTAATAATGATCTAACATTTATTGATCTCTAGCAAGTTCCTAAGAACTGTGCCAAGAACTCTACAAAAATCTCAATGAATTCTCACCATAGCCTTGTGACATTTGTATTATTATCATTTCCCTTTCACATATAAGGATACAAAGGCACAAAGAAGCTACATGATTTTACTTGGATCACTCAATATGTCAGGAAGCCAAAATTAAAATTCAGTCACTCTGACTAGAGGACTCACAGTGCTTCACAGTAAGTACCAGGTGGTAGGCTCTTGGAGGGAGGGCTGTGTCCTATTTAGTTTTTGAGTTTAGAACATAGTACAATATTTGGCATACAGCAGGTCCTCAGTTCCTATTTGTGGAATGAAACATGAATGAATGGAGGGATCTAGGCTTCTTTTGTCCCATGTCAGGTGGAGCTCCTGGCAACCTTGTAACAGAGCCCATCATTTCAGTTGAAATGAAGACTTTGGCTATATTTTGCCCAGGTAAAAATAGGACCCTAAAACTACTCCACAGAGTTATTACTTTAAGCAAATAACAGATCTAGCAAAGGGTCTTCATGTTGAGCCCTGAGAAAAGTGAGTGGATAGAATGTGTTTAGGGATGAGTATCCACCACTAAGAAGGTTTTCAGAGCATGGAAATAGTCCGAGGACCAAAGCAGTGTGATGACAGCTGCTATAACAAACCGACCTCAGGGTGTATAATGGCTTAAGTGTAATAGAAGTTTATTTCTCATTAATGGAAATCTAAAACAGGTATTGGTGCCTAGTTCACTCCAAATGTTTTCTTACTGCTGGTTTTTCTTGACTTTTGTGACTCTGCTATGTTTTCCATGCAGCTTACAAGTTAATTATGCTCATCTTGAACAAGCCATGAAAACTGTCTGAAAAAAAGAAGGATGAAGAAAGCAACTTTCTTTTTAATGCTCTTGGCCTGTGGGTAACATGCATATCTTTTGTTTACTTTCCATTGGCATGAGCTAGGTGTCTAGCTCCATCTAGATGTAGGTAGGATGGGGGTGGGGAGTGCTAGGGAAACACTGGTAATATGACACAACCCTGAACTGAAGTGAACCTGGCCAGCCACCTAATTATTGAGGTTATATTATATTGTTCCTGAGTCAATCAACACCTCTCCTACTTGGCAGATAGGTAGAGACAGATGACACCCACAAAAGAGGTATTTATATAAACACAAAGCCAACACTAAATAAATTGAAATGTATGACAGCCATGGGTGCCACAAATAAAATAGAAAGAATTATATTTTAAAAAGCTTTAAGTCAGATCCATATCAATTCATCATTTAACAACGTTGTGAACTCAGGCTCATGGGTGACTTACCCCTTCTAAATCTGAAAGTCTCCAAACTTAAATAAGGATGGACTAATGCCTATCCTATGTGTCAAGTAGCACTGTTTTACACTAGACTGTCTGGAATAAAAGAAAAGCCAAAAAACCTATTGTATATTTTAATATTGAGCCAAAAAGTCAATCATTAGCAGAAACAGAGTAGAATAAACCAACTGGGATAAAGATACTGTAAGAATTTCAGGAAGAGTATGTAGTTCAGAACATAACACTTCATCCTTGGCTGACAAAGGAAGTATTCCCATCACCATGAGTTGGTGTCATACATTTAGAACCATATCAGTAAGAAAAATGTCTATGGGTGTTAGAGATGTTTATAAGGTCTATTCATTTCAGACTAACGCTTTCTTTGACATTCAAGGTATGACATTCAAGAAGATCAGTTTTTATTCTTCCTGACATTGATCTGACTCCACAATTATCTTTAAAAAAAAAAAAAATTAATGGCAGTTCCTCGCTGAGCTCTTCTTTGGAGAACCAGAAGCAAGTTCAGCAGCTTTGGAGTTTATTTTTGGTAAAGATGAGCACGACAGAGGATGCCTGGACACCTGCAGCATACCTGATGAATTATTTATTCCTGATTATCCTGAGCAGACAGACTTGTTTGCAGTAATATGTCACACGTATAATTCCTTGGGTCCTATGGTTTACTAAACTTAGACATTGCAGGATGAGAGAGTGACATAATCATATTTTCATAACAACAATAATTCATTAATATTTAGAAATATTAATGTTTTTAATGTTCATGATAATATATATATATATATATATATTTTTTTTTTTTTTTTTTTTTTTTTTTTTTTTTTGCGGTACGCGGGCCTCTCACTGTTGTGGCTTCGCCCGTTGCAGAGCGCAGACTCTGGACGCGCAGGCTCAGCGACCATGGCTCATGGGCCCAGCCACTCCGCGGCATGTGGGATCTTCCTGGCCGGGGCACGAACCCGTATCCCCTGCATCGGCAGGCGGACGCTCAACCACTGCGCCACCAGGAAACCCCAAGGACCATCATTTTATTTGACTGACTTCTATGTCATGGCTGATAAATGGGGTACTCACACATTCTTCTGTATCGATTGAAGATCACTGCTATTGAAATTGTGTGTATTATTTACTAAAAAATGCCACCCTGTATATATTCCATAACCTTCAATATCTCCACCACTGCCACTGGCAATCAAGAAAGCAGAAACTAACACAACATTGTAAAGCAATTATACTCCATAAAGATGTTAAAAATAAATAAATAAATAAAGTACCAAAAAAAAAAAAAAAAGAGTGAGCAGAGATACTTGTCCATGGCTTTGCTTTGCTACCTTGATTATATTTACAAGGTTGTGCTGGCAGCCTGCTTCAGTGAACTGATGAGTAACTGCCAGGATATTACACAGAAAACATTTTATCTCTATCTCCCATTGACACGTCTCAGGGAATTTGTTAATTGAAATATTAGTGGGTATTGTCAAGGTTATCATTTCTAAATTGGTTTTCTCTCTATCATATTATTTTTCAATATTCACTTTTTACATGCTCTCTTTAAAAATGTTTGTTATTCATCAGGAATGTAGAAAATGCTGATAATCAAAATGGAGAAAATTTAAAAAAAAAAAAAACCCTGAGAAAACTTTTTACTCATTTTGTCACATTTCCTTCAAGTATTTTTGTTTCTATATCTGTGTATTATGTATTTCGTTTTTTAAGGACTCATTATATTATTTTGTGAGCTGACTTTTTCACTATAGCATTTCAATATCTTTTCGTTTTATTAACTATTCTACCACATATAATTTTAATGGCTACATGGTATTAATTATATGGATGTACCATAGTTTCATAGATTCTTTATTGTATCTTTTGGATATTATCTTACTAAGTGAAGTAGATCAGACAGAGAAAGACAAATATATGATATCACTTATTTGTGGAATCTAAAAAAATGATACAAATGAACTTATTTACAAAACAGAAACAGACTCACAGACATAGAAAACATTCCTATGATTACCAAAGGAGAAAAGTGGTGGAAGGATTAAAAATAAAACAGTTCATTATTCAGATATATCTTTTGCAAAAATTTTCTCCCAATCTGTGGATTGTTTTCTCATTCTCTTGATAGAATTTCTTTCAAGGACTTTTGAATGCCCCCAGAGCTGTCAGAATTAATCTGCCCACTCCACAGTGCCTGTGATCCTCATTCAACCATGTCCTATTTTCACCCTTAATTGGTCCACCAAGATCTGACTTCCCCGGTCATGTTGTTTCAGCACTTACTAATGATCATGTAAGCCACTTTTCTGCCTTGGCAGTCGATGGGCTGCCAATATTTCATTTTTCAACCATAAGCAGATCACCGTTGTCTTCAGATCCTACCAGGTAAGATAACACTTGCAGATTTCCCTCGTTGTAGGTCTGTTGTATGCAGATGTTTACGGTTTCAGATATGGTACCAGTCAAATTCCAGTTTAAGAAGCAGAAGTCCCTTCAAAATTGTTAAGAAGAAAATAATTTAATACAGAGAATAAGGTGCTCTCCTTCGCAGGACTGGAGGAGTAGGAAGTAGGAGGCTGCCACTGGAATTACTTAATTTAAGAGTGTAAAATTGTAACACCAATCCAGGTATCAAAGGAACAGCTGTTATAAATATCCACAATCGGGCATGCTTCTAGAAGCAGCAGCAAAAAAAAGGCTTTAGCCTCACTGATACCTTCTGGATCTCATATGAATACACCTAATTGGTAGAAACTACTTTTCATCCAAAACCCTGGCTCTAAGTATCTGGGAGATGCAGTTCTTAGTTTTCTAGATTTTGAAATACAGAAACACTTACGAATGGAGTGGGACGGATGTTGACCATATCAATTGTAGTCATGCTATAGGATTAGTTACAATCTATACCCTATGTTTCAAAGCCATAATTTTATTTTTGTGCTAGAACACTGCCTGGCCCGCTGTAATAGCTACGTAAGTGTTAGATGTTTTTTTAATTTATATTGGAGTATAGTTGATTTATAATGTGTTAGTTTCAGGTGTAGAGCAAAGTAATTCAGTTATACATATACATGTATCCATTCTTTTTCAGATTATTTTCCCATATAGGTTATTACAGAATACTGAGTAGAATTCCCTGTGCTATACAGTAGGTCTTTGTTGGTTATCTATTTTATATATAGTAGTGTGTATATGTTAATCTGAAACTCCTAATTTATCCCTCCCCCCCGCCTTTCCCCTATTATTATTGTTGTCACTATTTAAAACTTCTCTTTCTAGATCAAAATATATATGAATTATTACCATTAACTCATATAAATTCCTTTAGAACATCTTTAGGTTTTATAAATCCCTAAAGGGTCATGGGGTTCTGGAAGCGGTTGCCAGCAGGTAAACAAGTAGAAGCCACATGTCCCCACTTTGTAGTGGCAGTGGAGGTTCACGATAGACCCCAGACAAGGTGAATGGAGATAGGTAAGCAGTGAGGAGGCAGATGCGCTCTCCACTCCTCACCTGCTCTGGCTCCAGGGAAGCCCTTGGATCCTTTGTGTTTTGCAGTGTAAAAATAAAGGGCAGCTGAGTCCTTTATCCTAAGAGAGGGTTGTGAAAGAGAAGAAATTGAATATGTGCCCTTAGATTTTCTCATTAACTTTCTACCTCCAGGGAGAAATGTAGCTTTAATCTTCTCAGTGGGAGTGGGGCAGGTGGAGAAAGGAGTTGTCAAAGAGAAGTGCAATGCCTGTTTCTAGATGTCGTTTTAACTTTCCTACCAAGTCTGTATTTTTATTTTATGTTGTAATGGCAGAAATTAAGATTGAGCCTGTATACTGCAACACAGGCTCTTTTAAGAGAGTTATATAAAACTTTATTTTATTTTATTTTTTCGTAATTTTAAATTTTATTGAAGTATAGTTGTGTTAATAATGTGTTAATTTCTGCTGTACAGCACAGTGACTTAGTTATGCATATGTATATATATATATATTATTTTTCATATATATTCTTTTCCATTATGGTTTATCACAGGATATTTAATGTATTTCCCTGTGCTATACAGTAGGGTCGTGTTATTTACCCCTCTTATATATACTAGTTTGCATCTGTTAAACCCAAACTCCCAACCCATCCCTCCTAAACCCCTTTCCTCCTTGGCAACCACAAGCCTGTTCTCTATGTCTGTGAGTCTGTTTCTGTTTTGTAGGTATGTTCATTTGTGTCATATTTTAGATTCCACATATAAATGATATCATATGGTATTTGTCTTTCTCTTTCTGACTTACTTCGCTTGGTATGATAGTCTCTGTGTCCATCCATGTTGCTGCTAAAACCTTAGTTTAAAGTTTAACAGTAATTATTTTCACAATATTTATTAGACCAGAATTAGCTGCCATCACATGATAACTAAGATGCAGATGTCAAGAATTCAGAAAGGAAGTGAGGTTCCTCTCATCTTTATTACTCAGTTCCCTTTGAAAATATGATAACAATAAAGATAGCTTCTGCAAACACTCAAAGTCTATTCTAATATTTCCTTCTTTATAATTTCATCTCGGTTATAATAATAAAGACATTTTAAGAGTTAGATAAAGAGGATGTTAAACAAGTAGCTAACAGATTAGTCAGAAATGAGAATAAAAACATTCCCCTTTAACTACACAAAGATCCTGGTTTCTGTTAAGGTCGGCAGTTCTTTTTGTTCATGTTAAAGTCAGCAGTTCTTTTTGTTCATGTTATCTCTCTTACATCATGCCCGCTGAAAGTTAATTTGGCAGAAAAAAGTATGACAGAAATATGAGTCTTAACTTTTGAAGTTCATTAGAGAATGTTTCCACTGGTAAATTTCCCTCCATCAAACACTGTATCCAAATTATCAACAAAAACACCCTGATTGCATGATAAATTCACTGAGAGTTAGACTCTAGCCCAGGATACCATCAGCTTTTGCTCTAACATGCTTCCCCCAGAGATTCTGCACACTGATTGCTAATCTTACAGAGGAAAATGAGAATAGGAATCCTTAGAGTCAACCCCAGCTTTTAGGTAAGAATGTGTGAGGATGACTGATCAGAATGGCAGGAGATGCAGAACTTTTATCTAGTTCAGTTCACCTTCGAAGTCCTTAATGAGTTGCTACATGAAATGAAGAGAGACTTGGGCTAAACCTCTTGGACTCAGCACATTATTTAACCCACTTTATGACTATGAGGCTGAGACAGGGGGAGATTTTGAAAATGTATTTCAGACCCTCCTAATAAAAATGTCTTTCTGTGAACTGACCCCTCAATATGCCTTTCTTGGAAGCATTCATCACTGTCATTTTCAGGGATTTTCTTTCTTTCTTCAAGGAACTTAAACAGAATGTGTAGGTTAGAGTTTAAAGCCAATGGACTTTTAAATTTTCTTCATCAAATCATCATAGACTGAAATAGCACAAGAAATGACTTTCAGAAATTATATTGTACCTGATCACAGGACTTAGACATGGGCATAAAAATGGTACAAATTCATGCAGAGGCTGACGCTGGTGGAAGTTCAGATTGAAAACACCTTTTTCATTATTTACATTGGAGAAAAAATATTTGTGAAGAAATATTGCTCTATTAAAAGTTATGGCCTTTCAGCAAAAGTGCACAGACACCCCTCCTATTCTAGACAATTTTGCTCATTATCATGCTTTTTATCTCAGTACAGGAGTACTTGGTCCTATTCAATCAGTGACATTTTACCTGAAAGCAAGATCTCAGGTTACCATACAGGAGTAAGACCTGGCCAAAATGGGGCATTCCCAGTAGAGCACAAACATGAATGCTGTCCCATAGCCAGGCTGCTTCTTGAATAAAGCAGGTGATAGGAAACAACTCAAGTGACATTGTCTCAAGGGATTCCTACACAATTTTATATAAAATATTTTTGAAAAAAAGATTTATCAAATATGAAATTAGCATAGGGACCTAACCAACAAAAATGCATTCACTGTGCCAAGCGCCATATCAGGCACCAAGAGAACATAATAAAAGTGTCAACGTAGGTTCCAATTGTGGTGTGAATGTGCTTTGTTGTCCAACAGACCTGGACTTTAAGTCTTGTGTTAATCACTACTTTGTTACTTGTCTTAATCTGTAATCAAGTTCGTTTAGGAAAAAAGGAGGAATTTATTGAAATGTTCAATGCTTCTAGATCTGGTTTTTCATTGCCTTCTAGGTTTTATTTAATAAGACTGGCTTGTGCACATGGTTGAATCATTGCTGCAAGGGACAACATTGCTTTATTATCCCTGGTCCCCAGTTTAAAGTCCTAGGAAAGGGTTTATCATTGCTTGATTTCAAGTCAAGTCCTGATCTCACAGACAGAAGTCTGTGTCTGGGAATGATAGGTGAAATAGTAGGGTAAGGTACTTATAAGAATATAGCATTTTTGCAATCCTTATCAAAATTCCAATGCATTTTTACAGAAATAGATCAAACAATTCCAAAATTTATATGAAAACACAAAAGACCCCAAGTAGCCAGATAACCATGAGAAAAAAGAACAAAACTGAAGGTTTCATGCTTCCTAACTTCAAATGATATTACAAAGCTATGGTAATCAAAACAGTATGGTATTGACATATAAAACAGACACATATGGAACATAATAGGGAGCCCAGAAATAAAACCACACATATATGGTCAATTAATTAAGACAAAAGAGCCAAAAGTATACAATGGAGAAAAGAAAGTCTCTTCAATAAATGGTGTTGGGAAAACTGGAAAGCCACATGCAAAAGAATGAATCTGGACCACTATTTTCACCATACACAAAAATTAGCTAAAAATGGATTAGAGACTTGACTGATCTAAGACCATAAAACTCCAAGAAGAAAACATAGGCAGTAAGCTCATAGACATTAGTCATTACAATGATGCCTTTGGATTTTACACTAAAAGCAAAGAATAAATAAGTGGAACTACATCAAATTAAAAGGTTACGCACAGCAAAGGAATCCAACAAAATGAAAAAGCAATCTCCTGAATGGGAGAACGTACTTGCAAGCCATATCCTGATAAGGGATTAGTATATAAAATATATGAAGAACTCCTACAACTGAATAGCAAAAAAAAAAAAAAAAAAACATTAAAAAATAGGCAGAGGATCTGAATAGATATTTTTTCCGAAGAAGACATACACATGTCCAACAGGTACAAGAAACAATGCTCAACATTACTAATCATCAGTGAAATGCAAATCAAAACCACAACGAGATATCACCTCACACCTGTTAGAATGGTTATTATCAAAAAGAAAAGATGTAACAGCTGTTGGTGAGGATGTGGAGAAGTGGAAACCCTCATGCACTGTTGGTAAGAATGTAAATTGGTGCAGTCACTATGAAAAACAGTATGGAGGTTTTCCAAAAAATTAAAAATGGAACTGCTACATGATTCAGCAACTGCACTTTTGAGTATTTATTTAAAGAAAACAAAAACACTAACTTGAAAAGATATCTGCACTCCCATGTTCATTGCCACATTATTTACAATAGCCAAGAACATGGAAGAAACCTAAGTGTCCACTATGGATGAATAGATAAAGAAAATGTGATATTTATACATTCAATTAAATATTATTGAGCCATAAAAAAGGAAATCCTGCCATTTTCTACAAAATAAACCTTGAAACCATTACACTAGGTGAAATAAGTCAGACAGAGAAAGACATATACTTCTATCTGAATCTAAAACAAAAATAGAAGCAAAAACACCGGAACTCATACATAGAGCAAACAGATTGGTGGTTGCCAGAGGCGGGGGCAGGGGTTGGGTAAAAATAGTGAAGGGGATCAAAAGGTGCAAACATTCAGTTATAACTTAAATAAGTCCTGGGAATGTTATGACAGCATGGTCACTATAGTTAATCATACCGTATTGTATATTTGAAAGTTGCTAAGCACCAACAAGGGCCTACTGTATAGCACAGGGAACTCTGCTCAATACTCTGTAAAAAGCAAACGGGAAAAATTTGAAAAAGAATAGATACATGTATATGTATAACTGAATCACTTTGCTGTACACCTGAAACTAACACAACATTGTTAACCAGCTATAGTCCAATATAAAATAAAATATTTTTTAAAAAGAGTGTAAATCGGGCTTCCCTGGTGGTGCAGTGGTTGAGAATCTACCTGCTAATGCAGGGGACACAGGTTCGAGCCCTGGTCTGGGAGGATCCCACATGCCGCGGAGCAACTAGGCCCGTGAGCCACAACTGAGCCTGCGCATCTGGAGCCTGTGCTCCGCAACGAGAGGCCATGATAGAGGCCCGCGCACCATGATGAAGAGTGGTCCCGCTTGCCACAACTAGAGAAAGCCCTCGCACAGAAACGAAGACACAACACAGCAAAAATAAATTAATTAATAAACTCCTACCCCCAACATCTTTAAAAAAAAAAAAAGAGTGTAAATCTTAAAAGTTCTCATCACAAGAAAAAAAGTAATTCTGTGTAGTTAAATAAGAAAAAAATATATATAGTATTTTCAATTTGCCCCTCTAGGTTACAGTGACTTCAGTATTAGAAAATGGTACCATGGACTCCTACCTAAAGTCTTTAAGTTGGCTCCCTTTGTTGCAAGTGAGAGAATTCCAAACCCAAACTGACTTAGGCAGAAAAAGTAGGTATTGCCTGACACAACTGAGAAATTCAGTAATTGCCAGGCTTCAGTGGTACAAAGGGTTTAATGTGATGCCATCCATTCTCAGTTTCTTTCTCTCCACCTCTTGGCTTCACTTCTTTTTCTGGCTTCTTTTTTTCTTAAATAAATACTTCACTCCTAGTGTCAAACTGGCTGCAGAAGTCCACTGGAAATAGTGAGCTTCTTTTCTAGTAGCCCCCCTGGAAATCTATATGTTCATTCTGATTAGATTGACTTAAGTCACATTTCAACATGTGAAATAAATAGAGTGGCTAATATAACATGCTTGTTTACACTGACCTAAGCTTGAGTCCAGTGTTCAACCATGGAACACAGGTGTGAATCCCCACACAGAAAACATTGAAAGGTCTTTTTATATATTTTTTATTGAAGTATAGTTGATTTACAATATTGTGTTACTTCCAGGTGCACAGCAAATTGATTTGGAGATTTTATATATATATATATATATATATATATATATATATATATATATATATATATATATATATATATATACTTTTCCATTATAGGTTATTACAAGATATTGAATGTAGTTCCCTGTATTTATTTAAAGAAAACAAGTTACAGTAGGTCCTTGTTGTTTATCTGTTTTATATATAGTAGTGTATATCTCTTAATCCCAGACTCCTAATTTATCCCTTCCCTCCCCTTCCCCCTTTGGTATCCATACGTTTGTTTTCTATGTCTGTGAGTCTGTTTCTGTTTTGTAAATAAGTTCATTTGTACTATTTTCTAGATTCCACATATAAGTGATATCATATAATACTTGTCTTTCTCAATTGAAAGGTTTTGAGGTATTGATCTCCATCTAAAAACTGAGGTTAATGACAGCAAATGGTAAAATAGAGGCCAGGAAGACAAATAACAAATGTTTATAAATAATTCCTTATGGTGAAGGAGTAAAAGACAGAAGGTGAAGTAGTTGCTCTAATAGAATATTTTCTCAGAAGTAAAAGTAGCACCACTTTGATGTAAAGTGACAATGGTCATAACAGGTAGAATAGAGTGTATTCTCCACTCATATTTTCAGAAGACACTTTAGCTTCAATACATTGAAGAATCAAAAATACAACCTTATTCTGACAAAACAAAGATATGTGGGTTGAGTAAAGTCAGGAAATGAAGTGTTCTGGTAGCATCGGCAGTGGAAAGATGCCCCTAAAAATCTTCACAGAGAATAATAAAGAAGAACATGAACAGGCTCTTCAAAAACTCATAAGTCATCTCTGATACTCCTAGAAATTAGTGGCTTCAGTAAGATGGTGATAAGATAGAGTGAAAAATGATTATTACCTTAAAGTTTCTCAGGCTGCATCCATAGGCTGGTGAAACAACAGGAAACTTCAGTTAAAATCACCAAAAACCCACAAATAGAAAATGCATTAGGGTTAAAAGAAAAACTTACAAAGGCAAAAGAGAGAAAGCCAAAAAGAAGCAACAAAAAAAAAGGGCGGGGGGAATTAAATTCAGTCCAGGGAGTTGTACATTGCAGGGTACAGTCATGATGAGGAAAGCAAAAATAAACCTGATATGAATCCTGCTCTTGAGGAATCTATATCTAGAAATCAATATGCCATTTATTTAAATAACTAAAATAAGATGTAAAAAGCAATGAGAGTAACACATATTCTTTTTAGAATTTAATGAAATAATAAAAATATGTGAGGCATTTAGTATACTACCTGACACACAACTGAAGCTCCATAAATGTGGTGATGATTGTTTACAAAAATAGTGAAAACCATAAGCAAGTTACATTAAAAAAACCTTCCATTTTTATATTGAAGAAACATTTCCAGTATAATAAAACAGCAGAAGCAGAAGTACAATAGTAAAAGTTTCAGAATACTTGTATCTTCAATTCGATCAGTTTAACCAGTGTGGAGGGATGGATGAATATATCTGGTTAGTGGCTTATAAAAAATGAGAAGTGGCAAATTAACTCACTGGTAGCAGACATCCAGAATACAGAAAAGTGTACTGTGATGGATAGTACCTGCTCTGGGTAGTGAAAATTAGAACTGATGACAGGTACACAAAGGATGTACCACCCCAAATAGAGTGCAACACACTGGGTGGTGGATGTACCTGAAAATGGGGTCTAGGGAACTGATAAAGGACTTTAAATCAATGCTCAGAAACTTGGTCTTTTTTCCATAAGTAACAGAGAGCTGACAAAGATTTTTGTGTAAAGATATGATATTATAAGTCAATTTTAGAAGCATAACTCTGGCAGCCTGTGGAAAATAGAGGTACATATTTATTTAGGAAATTATTGCTATGATCCTGCTGGGAGTAGTGATAAGGCTTTAAATAGGATTATGTCAGTAGCAATAGAAAGAGAATGGATAAGAAAAGTGATTCCAAAATACAATGAATAAATCATACTGCAAATGGGGAGTAAGTGAGATGATTAGAAAAAAAAATGTTCTGTGATTTCTCATTTGAGTTTTGAGGGAGAGGTAAGAGAAACCATAGGAAGAGAAGAAATTTTGGAGAGTAGAAAGAGAAAATTCTGGATTTGACAGTAAAACATCCATTTAGAGTTGTTCAACAGATATTTAGAAACCTCGGGTCTACAGAACTAGAAAAACATGAAATCTAGAGATTAAAAACTTGTGAATTTTCCAATTAGTATTAGTTGAAACAGGGACTTGCTTCTATTAGCTTTGAGCCAAATGAAGCATCCAAAATTATTGCACTGGACATAGGAAGGAAGAAGATTTAGAACTACCCTTTCCACAAATATTCTATATAATGGATCCCCTTGAATGGATAAGTACAGCCTTCAGAAAAGAAAAAATGAATTTATTTTATGGAATTTGCAAAACAGTTGAAAATTGGAACAATTTATACATGAAAGAGAGATAAAAAGCAGTCCTTTGACTTGAAGGGAAGTGAAAAAAATGAAAATAATGCAACATATGTAAGTGATTATTGTTAAGAAGCTTAGTAAAGAAGATGAACTTTCAGCTTTAAGTCTTTAAGGCAAAAAGGTGAATTTTAATTATAAATTTGGTTTCTAGGTGAATGAACAATAGTTTCCAGAGGACTGTAGCTAGAATGAGCAAGCCAAGTCCAATGGACACTGAGTGACTTTGTACATGTGCTTGCAGTGGATGCTCCTGGAAGCCTGGTGACTCGCCTCTGGAGTCTCCATTTGAAATTATAGCATTGATTCACTTAAAATGTTAAAAATATTTATCAACTTCTATTTCTCACCAGGATGGTGTAACTGGTAAAGGACCTATTCTTCCAGTGTTGTAAAGCACAAAACTTGACAAAGTATATGAGGCACTTGTTTTCATGCATTGGCTATGGGCCCTTTAGGGCTTTCTGAGTGAATGGAAATAGAATATATAAGCCCCACATTCACCCAGTCTTTCTACCTGGGGGAAGTTTCCCAAAATGCATGAAGGGAGGCAGCCTCAGGCAGTGAGTGGAGGTCTTCATAATGAGGAGGAGGCACTGAGCACAGTCCAGGGTGGGGGTGGTAGGTCGACTTGGGGGGATATAATCCAAAGTGGAACAGTCTTCATAGAGGGTTTTCATGTGGATCCCCTGTGAGTTGTTAGATGAGGGCTAGGCTGCACGTATTCAGGGAGAGACTCTACAACAACCAGGACAAGGTGACTGCAGTGGATCTGAGAGCTAAACAAAATATCAGATCGGTCTCAGAGAGATAGCAGGGAGCTGTGGCTTGAAGCAAGATCTTAGTTCCCTGCCCAGGAATTGAATCTGAGCAACCTGGATGAAAACGAGGAATCCTAGCTGCTAGTCCACCAGAGGCTAAAGGTCAGAAGCAAAATTCCACTGGCCCTTGTCCTCATTGAAAAATGCATTTCTCAAGGAGGCAAAAGCTGTAAAACCAGATACACAGTTTATTATTAGAGACACAGCACAACAAGTGGGAGAGCACACAGAGAAAGAGTTTGTTTAGTGAAGACAGACACAAGGCAGAGAGATACACACCTGGAGAGAAAGGGTGTGGGCGTTCTCCCTAATGAGGAGGAGTGCAGTAAAGAGGCAGATAAATCATTTATACAGGACAGTTCTTCTGGGTCTTTGTTTACCTTTGGCAAATTATCTGGTTTCTTTTTCCACACCTGACCTGTCCTAGGACCCTCCCCAACATTCGTGTGCAACTTTTTTCCAAGATGGATTCCAGCCCAAAGACCTATGGGAAGCCTTGGCATCACCTATTCTGAGGTGCTGCCCCCTCCTTTTAGACCCCCAAGGAGCCTTTCTGCACATGTGCAGTGTCTCCCTTGCCTCAAGGATGGGAAATATGTGACCTCTTGATCTTTTACTCAAATAGGGTTTAGCCCCTCTCCGTCCCTGCCATGACTGTTATCTTAGTGTCCACAGGAAGCAATGTCTAGCTGTTTACCCTGTTCCTGTTGTTATTTGCATCTTGAAGTGCAAACAGAAGGCTGGTTGTAAGCATCTAGCCTGGAGCCCACCTTCCTCCTTCCTCAGGAAGTGCTAACAGGAGGCCAATTGTAAATGTGTAGCCTGGATCCCATCTGTCTCCTGCCGCAAGACAACATATAGGACTAAGAGACACTGGAGCGCTAACCCAGCCAAAGTCCCTCTGGACCTCACTGAGCCTCTTGGGAATCCAGGGAAAAAACCTGGAAAAACCATACCTTATGAGTAAGAATCATACACTGAAGTAAGGGCTACACCCTAGGACTAAGAAAAAATGAAACAGACTTACCCTAACAAAGAGTAAGACAAAAACTGAGAGAAACAAAACCATTTTCTAGTAATTTAATTGCTGTAAGACTAAAATTTAAGGCTATTTAAGGAAAGATAACATAAACTTGACTCTCTTCCATGAAACATTAAGCAACGAAAGAGGAAAAGGAGATCCATAATGAGAGAAAATAAGTGTCAATAAAGAGATTTTGAGATGACTCAGATGTTAGAATTAGCAGTCGAGTATTTTCAAAGAGCTATTATAAACGTGTTCCAGGACCTCTAAAAAAAGATGGACATAATAAACCAAGAGATGGGAAATTCACAGAGAAAAGAAGCCTATAAAAATAAGGCTAGGGGATTTAGGACAAGCATCTAGGCCTTAGTTAGGGAGAGTGTCATGGCCGTGGGACTAAATTCAGGGCCTGAGTTAGACAGAGCATAAGGTCTTCAGTTAGCATAAGAGGCAGGACAGTTGCGAGGGACAGGGTTAGGATAAAGTTTAGGGATCGTGTCAGGAAATGACTTAGGGATAGTGTCAAGACCTTAGTTACTGACAGTATCAGGGCCTTATTTAGGACCAGTGTCAGGGCTTCAGCGGGAAGATGGTGGAAGAGTAAGATGCGGGGATCACCTGCCTCCCCATAGATACACCAGAAATACATCTACACGTGTAACAACTCCTACAGAACACCTACTGAGTGCTGGCAGAAGACCTCAGACCTTCCAAAAGGCAAGAAACCCCCCACGTACCTGGGTAGGGCAAAAGAAAAAAGAATAAAAAAGAATAAATAGAGACAAAAATAAATAAATAAAATAAAAATAATAAATAAAATAAAATAAATAAAAAAGAAAAAAAGAATAAATAGAGACAAAAGGATAGGGACGGGACCTGCACCAGTGGGAGGGAGCTGTGAAGGAGGAAAGGTTTCCACACACTAGGAAGCCCCTTTGCGGGCGGAGACTGCGGGAGGCGGAGTGGGGGAGCTTCGAAGTCGCAGAGGAGAACACAGAAACAGGGGTGCGGAGGGCAAAGCGGTGAGATTCCTACACAGAGGATCTGTGTCGACTGGCACCCACCAGCCCGAGAGGCTTGTCTGCTCCCCCACCGGAGCAAGTGGGGCTGGGAACTGAGGCTCGGGCTTCTGTCGGAGCGCAGGGAGAGGACTGCCGTTGGCAGCGTGAACACAGCCTGAAGGGGGTTAGTGCACCACGGCTGGCCAGGAGGGAGTCCAGGGAAATGTCTGGACCTGCCGAAGAGGCAAGAGACTTTTTCTTCCCTCTTTGTTTCCTGGTGCTCAAGGAGAGGAGATTAAGAGCGCTGCTTAAAGGACTTCCAGAGACCGGCGTGAGCTGCGGCTAAAAGCGCAGACCCCAGAGACGCTAAGGCTGCTGCTGCTGCCACCAAGAAGCCTGTGTGTGAGCACAGGTCACTATCCACACACCCCTTCCAGGGAGCCTGTGCAGCCCGCCACTGCCAGGGTCCCGTGATCCAGGGACAACTCCCCCAGGAGAACGAATGGCGCGCCTCAGGCTGGTGCAACGTCATGCTGGCCTCTGCCGCCGCAGGCTTGCCCTGCACTCCGTGACCCTCCTTACCCCCGGCCTGAATGAGCCAGAGCCTCCGAATCAGCGGCTCCTTTAACCCCTTTCTGTCTGAGTGAAGAACAGATGCCCTCCGGCGACCTACATGCACAGGCGGGGCCAAATCCAAAGCTGAACCCCGGGAGCTGTGAGAACAAAGAAGAGAAAGGGAAATCTCTCCCAAAAGCCTCAGAAGCAGTGGATTAAAGGTCCACAATTAACTTGATATACCCTGCATCTGTGGAATACATGAATAGACAACAAATCATCCCAAATTAAGGAGGTGGACTTTGAGAGCAAGATTTATTATTTTTTCCCCTTTTCATTTTTTTTGTGAGTGTGTATGTGTATGCTTCTGTGTGAGATTTTGTCTGTATAGTTTTGCTTCCACCATTTGTCTGAGGGTTCTATCCATCCATTCTTTTTAATTTTTTTCTTAATAATTACTTTTTATTTTAATACCTTTATTTTATTTTACTTTATCTTCATTCTTTCTTTCCTTCCTTCCCTCCTTTAGACAACGAATCATCCCAAATTGAGGACGTGGACTTTGAGAGCAAGATTTATGATTTTTTCCCCTTTTCCTCTTTTTGTGAGGGTGTATGTGTATGCTTCTGTGTGAGATATTGTCTGTATAGCTTTGCTTCCACCATGTGTTCCAGGGTTCCATCCATCCGTTTTTTGGGGTTTTTTTCTCTTAATAATTATTTTTTTTAATTTTAATAACTTTATTGTACTTTATCTTACTTTATTTTATTTTACTTTATTGTCTTTCTTTCTTTCCTTCCTTCCCTCCTTCCTTCCTTCCTTCCTCCCTCCCTCCCTCCTTTGTTTCTTTCTTTCTACTTCTACTAATTCTTTCTTTCTACTTTTTCTCCCTTTTCTTCTGAGCCATGTGGATGAAAGGCTCTTGGTGCTGCAGCCAGGAGTTAGTGCTGTGCCTCTGAGGTGGGAGAGCCAACTTCAGGACACTGGTCCACAAGAGACCTCCCAGCTGCACATAATATAAAATGGCAAAAATCTCACAGAGATCTCCATCTCAACACCAGCACCCAGCTTCACTCAATGACCAGCAAGCTACAGTGCTGGACATCCTATGCCAAACAACTAGCAAGACAGGAACACAGCCCCACCCATTAGCAGAGAGGCTGCCCAAAATTATAGTAAGTCGACAGACACCCCAAAACACACCACCAGACGTGGACCTGCCCAGCAGAAAGACAAGATCCAGCCTCATCCACCAGAACAAAGGCACTAGTCCCCTCCACCAGGAAGCCTATACAACCCACTGAACCAACCTTAGCCACTGGGGACAGACACCAAAAACAACAGGAACTACGAACCTGCAGCCTGCAAAAAGGAGACCCCAAACACAGTAAGATAAGCAAAATGAGAAGACAGAAAAACACACAGCAGATGAAGGAGCAAGATAAAAACCCACCAGACCTAATAAATGAAGAGGAAATAAGCAGTCTACCTGAAAAATAATTCAGAATAATGATAGTAAAGATGATCCAAAATCTTGGAAATACAACAGAGAAAATGCAAGAAACATTTAACAAGGACCTAGAAGAACGAAAGATGAAACAAGCAATGATGAAAAACACAATAAATGAAATTAAAAATACTCTAGAAGGGATCAATAGCAGAATAACTGAGGCAGAAGAACGGATAAGTTACCTGGAAGATAAAATAGTGGAAATAACTAATGCAGAGAAGAATAAAGAAAAAAGAATGAAAAGAACTGAGGACAGTCTCAGAGACCTCTGGGACAACATTAAATGCAGCAACATTCGAATTATAGGGGTTCCAGAAGAAGAAGAGAAAAAGATAAGGGACTGAGAAAATATTTGAAGAGATTATAGTTGAAAATTTCCCTACTATGGAAAAGGAAATAGTTAATCAAGTCCAGGTAGCACAGGGAGTCCCATACAGGATAAATGCAAGAAGAAATACGCCAAGACACATATTAATCAAACTGTCAAAAATTAAATACAAAGAAAACATATTAAAAGCAGCAAGGGAAAAACAACAAATAACACAGAAGGGAATCCCCATAAGGTTAACAGCTGATCTTTCAGCAGAAACTCTGCAAGCCAGAAGGGAGTGGAAGGACATATTTAAAGTGATGAAGGAGAAAAACCTGCAACCAAGATTACTCTACCCAGCAAGGATCTCTTTCAGATTTGATGGAGAAATTAAAACCTTTACAGACGAGCAAAAGCTGAGAGAGTTCAGCACCACCAAACCAGCTCTACAACAACTGCTAAAGGAACTTCTCTAGGCAAGAAACACAAGAGAAGGAAAAGACCTACAATAACGAACCCAAAACAATTAAGAAAATGGGAATAGGAACATACATATCGATAATTACCTTAAATGTAAATGGACTAAATGCTCCCACCAAAAGACACAGATTGGCTGAATGGATACAAAAACAAGACCCATATATTTACTGTCTACAAGAGACCCACTTCAGACCTAGAGACACATTCAAACTGAAAGTAAGGGGATGGAAAAAGATATTTCATGCAAATGGAAAGCAAAAGAAAGTTGGAGTAGCAATTGTCATATCAGACAAAATAGACTTTAAAATAAAGACTACTAGAAGACACAAAGAAGGACACTATATAATGATAAAGGGATCGATCCAAGAAGAAGATATAACAATTGTAAATATTTATGCACCCAACATAGGAGCACCTCAATACATAAGGCAAATACTAACAGACATAAAACACATTCATAGTAGGGGATTTTAACACCCCACTTTCACTAATGGACAGATCATCCAAAATGAAAATAAATAAGGAAACACAAGCTTTAAATGATACATTAAACAAGATGGACTTAATTGATATTTATAGGACATTCCATCCAAAAACAACAGAATACACATTTTTCTCAAGTGCTCATGAAACATTCTCCAGGATAGATCATATCGTGGGTCACAAATCAAGCCTTGGTAAATTTAAGAAAATTGAAATTGTATCAATTATCTTTTCTGACCACAACGCTATGAGACTAGATATCAATTACAGGAAAAGATGTGTAAAATATACAAACACATGGAGGCTAAACAATACACTACTTAATAACGAAGTGATCACTGAAGAAATCAAAGAGGGAATCAAAAAATACCTAGAAACAAATGACAATGGAGACACGACGACCCAAAATCTATGGAATGCAGCAAAAGCAGTTCTAAGAGGGAAGTTTACAGCAATACAATCCTACTTTAGGAAACAGGAAACATCTCGAATAAACAACCTAACCTTGCACCTAAAGCAATTAGAGAAAGAAGAACAAAAAAAAACCCCAAAGTTAGCAGAAGGAAAGAAATCATAAAAATCAGATCAGAAATAAATGAAAAAGAAATGAAGGAAACGATAGCAAAGATCAATAAAACTAAAAGCTGGTTCTTTGAGAAGATAAACAAAATTGATAGACCATTAGCCAAACTCATCAAGAAAAAAATGGAGAAGACTCAAATCAATAGAATTAGAAATGAAAAAGGAGAAGTAACAACTGACACTGCAGAAATACAAAAGATCATGAGAAATTACTACAAGCAACTCTATGCCAATAATATGGACAACCTGGAAGAAATGGACAAATTCTTAGAAAGGCACAACCTGCCAGGACTGAATCAGGAAGAAATAGAAAATATGAACAGACCAATAACAAGCACTGAAATTGAAACTGAGATTAAAAATCTTCCAACAAACAAAAACTCAGGACCAGTGGCTTCACAGGTGAATTCTATCAAACATTTAGAGAAGAGCTAACACATATCCTTCTCAAACTCTTCCAAAATACAGCAGAGGGAGGAACACTCCCCAACTCATTCTATGCGGCCACCATTACCCTGATACCAAAACCAGAAAAGGATGTCACAAAGAAAGAAAACTACAGGCCAATGTCACTGATGAACATAGATGCAAAATTCCTCAAAAAAATCACTAAAAAACAGAATCCAACAGCACATTAAATGGATCATACGCCATGATCAAGTGGGGTTTATTCCAGGAATGCAAGGATTCTTCAATATATGCAAATCAATCAACGTGATACACCATATTAACAAAGTGAAGGAGAAAAACCATATGATCATCTCAATAGTTGCAGAAAAAGCTTTTGACAACATTCAGCACTGATTTATGATAAAAACCCTGCAGAACGTAGGCATAGAGGGAACTTTCCGCAACATAATAAAAGCCATATATGACAAACCCACAGCCAACATCATCCTCAATGGTGAAAAACTGAAAGCATTTCCACTAAGATCAGGAACAAGACAAGGTTGCCTACTCTCACCACTCTTATTCAACATAGTTTTGGAAGTTTTAGCCACAGTAATCAGAGAAGAAAAGGAAAAGGAATCCAAATCTGAAAAGAAGTAAAGCTGTCACTATTTGCAGATGACATGATACTATACATAGAGAATCCGAAAGATGCTACCAGAAAACTACTAGAGCTAATCAATGAATTTGGTAAAGTAGCAGGACACAAAATTAATGCACAGAAATCTCTGGCATTCCTATACACTAATGATGAAAAATCTGAAAGTGAAATCAAGAAAACACTCCCATTTACCATTGCAAGAAAAAGAATAAAATATCTAGGAATAAACTTACCTAAGGAGACAAAAGACCTGTATGCAGAAAATTATAAGACACTGATGAAAGAAATTAAAGATGATACAAATAGATAGAGAGTATACCATGTCCTTGGATTGGAAGAATCAACATTGTGAAAATGACTCTACTACCCAAAGGAATCTACAGATTCAATGCAATTCCTATCAAACTACCACTGGCATTTTTCACAGAACTAGAACAAAAAATTTCACAATTTGTATGGAAACACAAAAGACCCCAAATAGCTAAAGCAATCTTGAGAACGAAAAAAGGAGTTGGAGGAATCAGGCTCCCTGACTTCAGACTATACTACAAAGCTACAGTAATCAAGACAGTATGGTACTGGCACAAAAACAGAAAGATAGATCAATGGAACAGGGTAGAAAGCCCAGAGATAAACCCACGCACCTATGGTCACCTTATCTTTGATAAAGGAGGCAGGAATGTACAGTGGAGAAAGGACAGCCTCTTCAATAAGTGGTGCTGGGGAAACAAGACAGGTACATGTAAAAGTATGAGACTAGATCATATAACACCATACACAAAAGTAAACTCAAAATGGATTAAAGACCTAAATGTAAGACCAGAAACTATCGACCTCTTAGAGGAAAACATAGGCAGGACACTCTATGACAAATCACTGCAAGGTCCTTTTTGACCCACCTCTTAGAGAAATGGAAATAAAAACAAAAATAAACAAATGGGACCTAATGAAACTTAAAAGCTTTTGCACAACAAAGGAAACCATAAACAAGACCAAAAGACAACACTCAGAATGGGAGAAAATATTTGCAAATGAAGCAACTGACAAAGGATTAATCTCCAAAATTTATAAGCAGCTCATGCAGCTTAATAACAGAAAAACAAACAACCCAATCCAAAAATGGGCAGAAGACCTAAATAGACATTTCTCCAAAGAAAATATACAGACTGCCAACAAACACATGAAAGAATGCTCAACATCACTAATCATTAGAGAGATGCAAATCAAAACTACAATGAGATATCATCTCACACCAGTCAGAATGGCCATCATCAAAAAATCTAGAAACAATAAATCCTGGAGAGGGTGTGGAGAAAAGGGAACCCTCTTCCACTGTTGGTGGGAATGTAAATTGATACAGCCATTATGGAGAACAGTATGGAGGTTCCTTAAAAAACTACAAATATAACTACCATATGACCCAGCAATCCCACTACTGGGCATATACCCTGAGAAAACCATAATTCAAAAGGAGTCATGTACCAAAATGTTCATTGCAGGTCTATTTACAATAGCCCAGAGATTGAAACAACCTAAGTGCCCATCATCAGATGAATGGATAAAGAAGATGCGGCACATATATACAATGGAATATTACTCAGCCATAAAAAGAAATGAAATTGAACTATTTGTCATGAGGTGGATAGACCTAGAGTCTGTCATACAGAGTAAAGTAAGTCAGAAAGAGAGAGACAAATACCGTATGCTAACACATATATATGGAATTTAAGAAAAGAAAAATGTCATGAAGAACCTAGGGGTAAAACAGGAATAAAGACACAGACTTACTAGAGAATGGACTTGAGCATATGGGGAGGGGGAAGGGTAAGCTGTGACAAAGTGAGAGAGTGGCATGTACATATATATATACTACCAAACGTAAGGTAGATAGCTAATGGGAAGCAGCCGCATAACACAGGGAGATAAGCTCAGTGCTTTGTGACCACCTGGAGGGGTGGGATAGGGAGGGTGGGAGGGAGGGAGATGCAAGCGGGAAGAGATATGGGAACATTTGTATATATATAACTGGTTCACTTTGTCGTGAAGCAGAAACTAACACACCATTGTAAAGCAATTATACTCCAATAAAAAAAATAGTAATAATGCTAGGGGCTTCGCTGGTGGTGCAGTGGTTGAGAGCCCTCCTGCCGATGCAGGGGATACGGGTTCATGCCCTGGTCCGGGAAGATCCCACATGGCGCAGAGCGGCTGTGCCCGTGAGCCATGGCTGCTGAGCCTGCACGTCTGGAGCCTGTGCTCCGCAATGGGAGAGGCCATAACAGTGAGAGGCCCGCATTAAAAGAAAAAAAAAAAGGCTAAAACAAGTTTAATAAAAGAGGATCAGATTTGGAAGTCTCACATTCCCTGATTTCAGGACTTTTTATAAATCTGTAAATAGTAATCAGATAGTGTAAATAGTAAAGAAGACAGTGTGATATTGCCAACATAATAGATATATAGATTCATGGAAGAGAAAAAAGATGATCAATTGATTTTCAACAAAATACTGACCCAAACTCAGAGGAGAAATGAATCTCTTTAACAAATCATGCTAGAACAAGTATATTTCCATCACATTATCCAATAATTTAATTTAGAATGAAGCATAGACCAAAGATAGAACTGGAAGCTATAATTATTCTAGATGAAAACATAGGAGAATATCTTTGTGATATTCTTAGAAAGAATACAATATAAGAAAAATAATTATAAATTTGACTTCATCAAAAGTAAAAACCTCTGCTCATTAAAAAGTAGTATTAAGAAAATAAAAAGGCAAGGCACACACTGGGAAAAATATTCTAAATACATATATTTGACAAAACATTCATATTCTGAATATGTAAGGAAGTGTTATAACTCAGTAACAACTAGATTGATAGCTTAATTAAAAAGAAGCAAAGAATTTAAGAAGACACATACATTGTTTTGTAACATTTGTCAGTGTTTTCCAAATGGCCATGAAACTCACAAAAAGTTGCTCAATATCCTTGTCATCATGAATATACAAAATAAAACCACAATGAAATATTATCTCCTACACCCTATGGTGGCCAAATTTTTTATTATTTATGTATTTATTTGTTTATTTATTTATTTATTTTTCAACATCTTTGTTGGAGTATAATTGCTTTACAATGTTGTGTTAGTGTCTGCTGTACAACAAAGTGCATCAGCTACATGTATACATATATCCCCATATTCCCTCTCTCTTGTGACTCCCTGCCACTCTCCCTATCCCACTGCTCTAGGTGGTCACAAAGCACCCAGTTGATCTCCCTGTGCTTTGCAACCACTTCCCACTAGATATCTATTTTACATTTGGTAGCGTATATATGTCAATGCTACTCTCTCTTACTTCATCCCAGCTTACCCTTCCCTACTCCCCATGTTCTCAAGTCCATTCCCTACATTTGCAGCTTTATTCCTGTCCTATCCCTAGGTTCATCAGAACCTTTTTTTTTTTTTTTAGATCCCACATACATGTATTAACATACAGTATTTTTTCTTCTCTTTCTGACTTACTTCACTCTGTATGATAGACTCTACGTCCATCCACCTCACTACAAGTAACTCAATTTTGTTTCTTTTTATGGCTGAGTAATATTCCATTGTATATATGTGCCACATCTTTATCCATTCATCAGTCGATGGACACCTAGGTTGCTTCCATGTCCTGGCTCTTGTAAATAGTACTGCAATGAATGTTGTGGTACATGACTCTTTTTGAATTATGGTTTTCTCAGGTTATATGCCCAGTAGTGGGACTGCTGGGTCATATGGTGGTTCTAGTTTTAGTTTTTTTAGGAACCTCCATACTGTTCTCCATAATGGCTGTATCAATTTACGTTCACACCAACAGTGCAAGGGGGTTCCCTTTTCCTCACACCCTCTCCAGAATTTATTGTTTGCAGATTTTTCATGATGGCCATTCTGACCAGTGTGAGGTGATACCTCATTGTAGTTTTGATTTGCATTTCTCTCATGATTAGTGGTGTTGGGCATTCTTTCATGTGCTTGTTGGTAGTCTGTATACCTTCTTTGGAGAAATGTATGTTTAGTTCTTCTGCTCATTTTTGAATTGGGTTGTTTGATTTTTGATAGTGAGCTGCATGAGCTACTTGTATATTTTGGAGATTAATCCTTTGTCAGTTTCTTCATTTGCAAATATTTTCTCCCAATCTGAGGGTTGTCTTTTTGTCTTGTTTATGGTTTCCTTTGCTGTGTAAAAGCTTTTAAGTTTCATTAGGTTCCATTTGTTTATTTTTGTTTTTATTTCCATTTCTCTAGGAGGTGGGTCGAAAAGGATCTTTATGTGATTTATGTCATAGAGTGTTCTGCATGTGTTTTCCTCTAAGAGTTTAGTAGTGTCTGCCTCACATTTAGGTCTTTAATCCATTTTGAGTTTAGTTTTTTGTATGGTGTTATGAAGTGTTCTAAATTCATTCTATTACATGTAGCTGTCCACTTTTCCCAGCACCACTTATTGAAAAGGCTGCCTTTTCTCCATTGTATATTCTTGCCTCCTTTATCAAAGATAAGGTACCCATATGTGCATTGGCTTATCTCTAGGCTTTCTATGCTGTTCCATTGATCTGTCTTTCTGTTTTTGTGCCAGGATCCATACTTTCTTGGTTACTGTAGCTCTGTAGTATAGTCTGAAGTCAGCTGTTTTTCTTTCTCAAGATTGCTTTGGCTATTCGGGCTCTTTTGCATTTTCCATACAAATTTTATGATTGTTTGTTCTAGTTCTGTGAAAAATGCCAGTGGTAGTTTGAGAGAGATTGCACTGAATCTATAGATTGCTTTGGGTAGCATAGTCATTTTCACAATGTTGATTCTTCCAATCCAAGAACATGGTACATTTCTCCATCTGTGTGTATCATCTTTAATTTCTTTCATCAGTGTCTTATAGTTTTCTGCATACAGGTCTTTTGTCTCCTTACATAGGTTTATTCCTAGGTATTTTGTTCTTTTTGTTGCAATGGTAAATGGGAGTGTTTCCTTAATTTCTTTTTCAGATGTTTCATTGTTAGTGTATAAGAATGCAAGAGATTTCTGTGCATCAATTTTGTATCCTGCTACTTTACCAAATTCATTGATTAGCTCTACTGGTTTTCTGGTGGCATTTTTAGGATTCTGTATGTATAGTATCATGTCATTTGCAAACATTTTACTGTTTTACTTCTTCTTTTCTGATTTGGATTCCTTTTATTTCTTTTTCTTCTCTGATTGCTGTGGCTAAAACTTCCAAAACTATGTTGAATAAGAGTGGTGAGAGTAGGCAACCTTGTCTTGTTCTTGATCTTAAAGGAAATGGTTTCAGTTTTTCACCATTGAGAACAATGTTTCCTGTGGGTTTGTCACATACAGCCTTTATTATGTTGAGGTAGTTTCCCTCTATACCCACTTTGAGAGTTTTTTTTTATCATAACTCGGTATTGAATTTTGTCAAAAGCTTTTTCTGCATCTATTGAGATGATCATATGACTTTTATTCTTTCATTTGTTAATGTGGTGTATCACATTGATTGATTTGCATATATTGAAGAATCCTTGCATCCCTGGGATAAATCCCACTTGATCATTGTGTATGATTCTTTTAATGTGCTTTTGGATTCTGTTTGCTAGTATTTTGTTGAGGAGTTTTGCATCTATGTTCATCAGTGATGTTGGCCTGTAGTTTTCTTTTTTTGTGACATCATTTTCTGGTTTTGGTATCAGGGTGATGGTGGCTTCATAGAATGAGTTTGGGAGTGTTCCTCCCTCTGCTTTATTTTGGAAGAGTTTGAGAACTATAGGTGTTAGCTATTCTGTAAACGTTTGATAGAATTCACCTGTTAAGTCATCTGGTCCTGAGCTTTTGGTTTTTGGAAGATTTTTAATCACAGTTTCAACTTCAGTGCTCGTGATTTGTCTGTTCATATTTTATATTTCTCCCTGGTTCAGGATTGGAAGGTTGTACTTTTCTAAGAATTTGTCCATTTCTTCCAGGTTGTCTATTTTATTGGCATATATTTGCTTTTAGTAGTCTTTCATGATCCTTTGTATTTCTGCAATGTCAATTGTTACTTCTCCTTTTTCATTTCTAATTCTGTTTATTTGCATGATCTCCCCTTTTTTCTTGATGAGTCTGGCTAGTGGTTTATCAACTTCTCAAAGAACCAGCTTTTAGTTTTATTGAACTTTCCTATTGTTTCCTTCCTTCATTTCCTTTTCATTTACTTCTGATATGATCTTTATGATTTCTTTCCTTCTGCTAACTTTGGGGTATTTTTGTTCCTTTTTCTCTAATTGTTTTAGGTGTAAGGTTAGGTTGTTTATTTGAGATTTTTCGTGTTTCTTGAGGTAGTATTTTATTGCTATAAACTTCCCTCTTAGAACTTCTTTTGCTGTATCCCATAGGTTTTGGGTCATCATGTTTTCATTGTCATTTGTTTCTAGGAACTTTTTTATTTTCTCTTTGATTTCTTCAGTTATCTCTTGGTTATTTAGTAGTGTATTTCAATTTTCTTAAATTTACCAAGGCTTGATTTGTGACCCAAGATATGATCTATCCAGGGGAATATTCCAAGAGCACTAGAGAAGAAAAGGTGTTCTGTTGTTTTTGGATGGCATGTCCTATAAATATCAATTAAGTCCATCTAGTCTAATGTGCCATTTAAGGCTTTTGTTTCCTTATTCATTTTCATTTTGGATGATCTGTCCATTGGTGAAAGTGGGGTGTTAAAGTCCCCTACTATTACTGCATTACTGTCGATTTTCCCTTTTATGGCTGTTATCATTTGCCTTTTGTACTGAGGTGCACCTATGTTTGGTGCATAAATATTTACTATTGTATATCTTCTTCTTGGATTGATCCCTTGATCACTATGTAGTGTCCATTTTTGTCTTTTGTAATTGTCTTTATTTTAAAGTGTATTTTTTCTGATATAAGAATTGCTACTCCAGCTTTCTTTTGATTTCCATTTGCATGGAATATCTTTTTCCATCTCCTCACTTTCAGTCTGTATCTGTCCTTAGGTCTGGAATGGGTCTCTTGTAGACAGTAAATATATGGGTCTTGTTTTTGTATCCATTCAGCCAACCTGTGCCTTTGGGTTGGAGAATTTAATTCATTTACACTTAAGGTAATTATCTACATGTATGTTCCTATTACCATTTTTTAAATTGTTTTGGGTTTGTTATTGTAGGTCTTTTCCTTCTCTTGTGTTTCCTACCTAGAGATGTTCCTTTAGTGTTTGTTGTAAAGCTGAATTGGTGTTGCTGAATTCTCTTAACTTTTGCTTGTCTGTAAAGCTTTTGATTTCTCTATCAAATCTGAATGAGATCCTTACTGGGTAGAGTAATCTTGGTTTTAGGATTTTCCCTTTCATCACTTTAAATATGTCCTGCCACTCCCTTCTGGCTTGCAGAGTTTCTGCTGAAAAATCAACTGTTAACCTTAAGGGGATTCCCTTGTATGCTATTTGTTGCTTTTCCCTTGCTGCTTTTAATATTTTTTCTTTGTATTCATTTTTTGATAGTTTGATTAATATGTGTCTTGCCATGTTTCTTCTTGGATTTGTCCTGTATGGGACTCTCTGCACTTCCTGGACTTGATTAACTATTTCCTTTCCCATATTAGGGAAGTTTTCAACTATAATCTCTTCAAATATTTTCTCCATCCCTTTCTTTTTCCCTTCTTCTTCTGGGATCCCTATAATTCGCATGTTGGTGTGTTTAGTGTTGTGCCAGTGGTCTCTGAGACTGTCTCAATTCTTTTCATTCTTTTTTCTTTATTCTGCTTTGCTGAAGTTATTTCCACTATTTTATCTTCCAGTCACTTATCCATTCTTCTGCCTCAGTTATTCTGCTATTGATTCCTTCTAAAGTATTTTTAATTTCATTTATTGTATTGTTCATCATTGTGTGTTTGCTCTTTAGTTCTTCTAGGTCCTTGTTTAACGTTTCTTGTATTTTCTCCATTCTATTTCTGAGGTTTTGGATCATATTTACTATCATTAATCTGAATTCTTTTTCAGGTAGACTGCCTATTTCCTCCTTTGTTTGGTCTGGTGGGTTTTTACCTTGTTACTTCATCTGTTGCATATTTCTCTCTCTTCTCATTTTGTTTAACTTACTGTGTTTGACATCTCCTTTTCACAGCCTGCACATTCAGAATTCACGTTATTTTGGGTGTCTGCCCCCAGTGGGTGAGGTTGGTTCAGTGGCTTGTGGAGCCACCAGTGGAGGGGACTGGTGCCTATGCTCTGGTGGGTGGGGTTCAATCTTGCCCTTCTGGTGGGTGGTGTGATTTGGGGAGTCTGTAAACTTAGTGTGTGTTTAGGCAGCCTCTCTGCTATTGGGTGGGGTTTTGTTCCTGTCTTGCTAGCTGTTTGACATGGGGCATCCAGCCCTGGAGTTTTCTGTCTGCTGAGTGGAGCTGGGTTTTAGTGTTGAGATGGAGATCTCTGGGAGAGCTCTCTCCAATTGATATTACATGGGGCCTTGAGGTCTCTGGTGGTCCAATGTTCTGGACTCAGCTCTCCCATCTTGGAGGCTCAGGTCTGACACCCAGCCAGAGCACGAAGACCCTGCCAGACACAGGGCTTGGAAGAAAAGGAAGAAAAAAAATGGACAGAATCCTACAAGAAATGGTAAAAGCCAACCTAAAGGGACAAAATCACACAAAGAAACATACACATACACCCTCACAAAAGGAGCAAAAAGGAAAAAAAATTTAAAATAAAATAATAAAATAAATAAATAAGGAAGAGAGCAACCAAACCAATAAACAAATCCACCAATGGTAACAAGCACTAAAAACTAAACATAAAACCAAAAACAACTCAAACACAGAAAGCATACCCCATGTCTACAGTTGCTGCCAAAGTCCACTGCCTCAATTTTGGGAACATTCGTTGTCTCTTTAGGTATTCCACAGATGCAGAGTTTGTCAAGTTGATTGTGGGGATTTAATCTGCTACTCCTGAGACTGCACAGAGAAATTTCTTTCTCTTCTTTGTTCACACAGCTCCTGGGGTTCAGCTTTGGTTTTGGCCCTGCCTCTGCTTGTAGTCCACCCTCAGGACTCTGTTCCCCTCCCAGACAGGAAGGGGTTAAAGGAGGAGCTGATTAGGGCTCTGTTGCTCCCTCAGGCCAGGGAGAGGGAGGGGTATGGTAGTCATAATTGGAATGTGGGGAGTGTCTGCAGGCGGCTGTGGCCCACGTCATGTTGCAACAGCCTGAGGCATGCCATGTGTTCTCCCAGGGAAGTTGTCCCTGGATCAGCGAACCCTTGCAGTGGCGTGCTGCACACGCTCCCCGGGGGATGTGGGTAGTGACCTGCACTTGCACACAGGATTCTTGGTGGCAGCAGTGGCAGCGTTAGTGGTGCATGCCTGTCTCTGTGATCCTAGCTGATAGCCACTGCTGGTGCCCATCTCTGGAGCTCACTTAGGCAGCACTCTGCCTTCTGTGGGCACATGGAGCAGGAATCCCCTCTCCTAGTGCACTCTGAAACAATGGTCTCTTGCCTCTCCAGCAGGTCCAGACTTTTTCCTGGACTCTTTCCGAGCTAGCTATGGTGCATTAGCCACCTTCAGGCTGTCTTCACGCAGCCAACCCCAGTTCTCTCCCTGTGGTCTAACCTCTGAAGCCTGAGCCTCAGTTCCCAGCCCCCAGCCACCCCAGGGTGTGAGCAGACAAGCGTCTCAGGTTGGTTAGTGCTGGTAAGCACTGATCCTCTGTGCAGGAATCTCTCCGCTTTGCCCTCTGCACCCTTGTTTCTGTGCTTGTCTCCATGGCTCTGAAGCTTCCCCTCCACTCACACCCCGTCCCTGCCAGTGAAGGGGCTCCCTAGCATGTAGAAACTTTTCCCCCTTCACAACTCCCTCCTAGAGATGCAGGTGCTGTTCCTATTCTTTTGTCTCTGTTTTTCCTTTTGCCCTACCCCAGTATGTAAGGATTTTCTTGCCTTTTGGAAAGTCTGAGGTCTTCTGCCAGCATTCAGTAGGTGTTCTGTAGGAGTTGTTCCACATGTAGATGTATTTTTGATGTATTTGTGGGGACAAAGGTGATCTCCATATCTTACTACTCCACCATCTTGAAGGCTAGTTCAGCCAAAAATTTTAAAATAATAATAACACCACCAAATGTTGGCAAGGATGTGGAAAAACTGGAATTCTCTTACTTTGCTAGTAGGAATGTTAAATGGTACCACCTCTTTGGAAAACTCTTTAGAAGTTTTCTGATAAACTTAAATATACACCTACCCTACCAGCTAGCAATTCAATCATAAATATTTAGCACAAAGAAGTGAAAGTATGTTTTCACAAAAAGAATAATACAAGAATACTTATAGCAGCTTTATTTAAAATAATCCCAAACTGGAAAAAAACTTGCCAAACTAATGTCTATCAGTAGAGAATGAAAAACCAATTTGTGGTATATTAATACAACAAAACATTACTCAGCAATAAAATATAATGAACTAATATAAATAATAATGTGTGTATAGCTTAAAAACCTATTGCATGAAAAATAGACAAAAATACTAATAATGCCATTCAGATGGCATTCAAAAGCAGGAAGAATTAGTCTAGGAACATAGAAATCAGAACAGTGGTTGTTGGCCATGGGGTGAAGTTTGACTCAAAGGGGACAGGGAAGAACTTGCTTGGTGATGGAATTGTTCTCTATCTTGTCTAGAGTGTTACTTACATAGGTGTATGTATCTGTCAGAACTCATGAATTATATGTTTAAGATCTGCGTATGTCACTCTACATAAAGTTTACATACATACACACATACACAGTAAAGAATATGTACAGAGTCACTGCTAGGTGTAAAGCACGATAATGAGAATTGTGGGGGACCCAAAGAACAATGACACATCCCTGAGAATAAGGAGATGATATATCCACTGAAACATGGTTTGGAGGTCTAAGTAGTGAAGATATTATTAGAAGCCTTAGTGATAATGAGCAGGATCCTGTGGGGCTCCTGGGCACAAAAGACTTTCTGTGTCCCGCATTTCTTTGCTGACAGAACATAGGCTTCATTCAG
Source organism: Delphinus delphis (assembly GCF_949987515.2). NCBI lineage: Eukaryota > Metazoa > Chordata > Mammalia > Artiodactyla > Delphinidae > Delphinus > Delphinus delphis. Next base: position 42,141,484 of record NC_082692.2, on the reverse strand, counting down.
CCTCCGTGACCTTCCTTGAGTTCCAACAGCAGGTTCAAACAGTTGTTAATTAGGGAAGGGAAGGGATTCAAGATATGGGAGAAACAAACATTCAAGAGAAACAATAGTGCAGCCTTGGGACTAGGTCCTGGTTCCCCATCAAGGGATACACATAACAATACCTTTGAGATGTTTTGAAGATACGAAAACCCCCACCAGGTGGAAGAAGAAAACTGTATGCATCCCACAAGCACGTAGACACCAGACAGGTTTGTACCTGGAGGTTGATGATGCTGAGTCCTACTTACCTCACCACGAACCAATCAGAAGGATGTCCACGAGCTGATCACTCCCTCTTTGAACCATTACTATGAAACTTCTCACTACCCTGTCCAAGTGGGGACACACAGTTTTGAGGACATTAGCTCACTGTGGTCCCCTTTTGCCTGACAAAGCAATAAAATTATTCATTTCTACTTCACCCACAACTTTGTCTCTGAGATTTAATTTGATGTCAGGGTACAGAGGCCAGATTCAGCTTCATTAATAAATCATTCTTTTGCCCTTAGCAAAGGTAGTTTTTATCCTTGTTTTTATTACAACAGTAATATATTTATAAACTAGAACAGCTACTCATTAAATAGATAACATAACCACTTAAGTACAGTTTGTAAAAATACAAACACTTTAGAACTGCTAAGTTTTCCTCATTTACTTTATCTTTTAACTACATTCTTGTTTCTATTCATGGTTAAGTGCATTGCTTTTTAAAATTCGTTCTCCATAATATTTTCTGTGCCTGACCTTTTCCCATCTGCAGAATCTCTTTTCTACTTCCTAAAGGTAGCTTCCCTTCCTTCTTTACTTGTCACTGGGGAGAGAACTGATCAGTTCCATCTTAATCAGAGAGTAGGCATAAACTTGTCTTTTTAGCATTCTCAGTTATCCGGCTGGATACCAATCATCCCTGCTGTGTTCCTTCTGACACCTCCTCTTTTTCTCTCTCCTCTTGGCAAAGCAGAAAGCCACAGGAATTATGCAGCAGCATGAAGTCTCTGGTCTGAATGAAAACTCTGTGATTGTCTTTTTCCAACCAACAAGTTCTCTGGAGGACAGCTTCTAAATTGTCTTAAGCTCCCCTCCCAGTAGGTATGCTAGATGCTTACTAATTAATTTAAACTGAATGCGCCCTTAGCAACTCTCATTCACAGAATTAAATCTCTGTGCTCTGTAATTTGAAAGGACTATACCTTCCAAGAGTGTAACTTTTTATAACCTGGATAAGGTTTATGAGCAGATATTTTATAAGCAGCAAGTTAAGCCTAGCTATTAACATATTAATATGTTAATATTTAGAACATATTACAAAGAAAAGAATGGGAAATACTGGTTGATGAGAACTTTAGGCATTCAACTGAGCCACTTAATTTTAGTAGATGTTTAGGTATCTATTGTATGTATCAACATAATGAAAAGAGCATTTGACAACAGTATGTGCATCTTTTCTGAAAATCTGGAGTTATTTTTATGTAAGTGATCTTTAAGTGTTGCAGAAGAAAATCAGATTCTAAAAGAAGAAAATCTGAATTATTTCAGAAACTGACAATGATGTTAAGAGTGGGTGAAGGGCTTCCCTGGTGGCGCAGTGGTTGAGAGTCCGCCTGCCGATGCAGGGGACGCGGGTTCGTGCACCGGTCCGGGAAGATCCCACATGCCGCAGAGCGGCTGGGCCCGTGAGCCATGGCTGCTGAGCCTGCGCGTCCGGACCCTGTGCTCCGCAACGGGAAAGACCACAACAGAGAGGCCCACATACAGCAAAAAAAAAAAAAAAAAAGAGTGGGTGAATATTACAAAACAGCAAAATGTTAGTTGATCAGACATGTTTGGATTAATAGCAGTTCTGTGATGCTTATTGAAAAGAAATTATAGAAAGTACCCAACTATCATTTATCTTCACCCTTACTGAAAGTAATTTTTAGAAAAAGGAATACCAGGAATAGCATAATTATTGGAACTGAAATACTCCCACGGTAAGTGTTGATTACTTATATTATTACTTGCAAATGTATCTTTCTTCAACTTTACATATATCATAACTAATGTACTTGGCCACCCCAGTGGTAGCACACCCCACAGAGGCTGTTTTGTCTCCATGTCTCTGTAGACAAAGAATGCTGCCTGCCATTTCAGTAAACAAAGGATGTTGAAGCCACCAGGCCCTCAGCCACTGCAGCCACGCCAGACAGTGCACCCTGTGGGGAATTTGGGATGAAAAAAAAAAACAAGTTGCCTGTCAGCAAGCCATCAGGCTCTGAAGCCATCCCCAGTGGTGCACCCTGAGGAGATTCAGGTTGGAGAAAAACAGGATACTGGCCCTAGATAGATAAGGTGCCTATCAAAGGAATATTTTCAAGAAACCCAGACTCTTGCTTCTTTTCATACATAGAAAAGTGCTAAATTCATTAATTTGAGATTTCTGGTTTTCTTTAATTAACAGTAATCTTTTGATGTTCCAACTACCTGGATTTTTTTTTGCAAAAACTCCTATATATCCTGGCTCCTCCATTACCTCCTCAGAACAGCCCCTCAGAACTATCTGAGAAGCCATATCCTGGGCTTAAGTCCTCAGTAAATCCACCAAATAAAACATAATTCTCAATTTTTAGGGTGTGCAGTTTTGTTTTGTTTTTTTTTCCAGCTGACATCTCCAAGTGACTTAGCTGACATCAGGTGCTATAGATTGAATGTGCCCCCAACTCCAAATTCATATGAAAAATTCTAATACCCAATGTGATAATACTTGGAGGTAGGGCATTCAGGAGGTAATTAGGTCATGAAGGTAGAGCCTCATGAATGGGATCAGTGTTGATAAATGGAATATTGCTGGCATATCAGTAAATAAAGGATGTCATGGTCATCAGCGATTGAAGCCACCACCTGGTGGTGAGCTGGTGAGCCCTGAGGGAACTCAGGATAGAAAACACAGGATACTGGCCCCAGAGAGCTGAGGTGCATATCAAAGGAGAGAATTCAGTGAGCCCCCAGACTCTTGCATCTTCCCATACATAGAAAAGCGCTAAATTCCTTAACTCGAGATTTCTAGTTTTCTTTAATTAACAATAATCCTTTGTTCTTACTACCTGCCCTTTGTTGTAATACTCCTACATACCCTGGCTCCCCAACTTGCCTCTTCCTCAGAAAAGTTCTTTCAGGGTTACTTGAGATGCTGCCTCCTGGGCTTGAAGTCCTAAAAATTCCCGCCGAAAAAAACATAACTCTCAACTTTTGGGTTGTGAATATTTTTTCAGTTGACAGTGTCTTTATGAAAGAGACCCCATAGAACTCCACTGCCTCTTCTGCCATGTGGGGGCACAGAGAAAAAAGGCCATCTATGAATTAGAAAGCAGGCTCTCACCAGACACCAAATTTGCTGGTGCCTTGATCTTGGACTTCCCAGTCTCCAGAACCATGAGCAATAAATATGTGATGTTTATAAGCCACCCAGTCTATGGTGTTCTATTACAGCAGCCCAAAGGGACCAAGAAACAAGCCACACCCATGGTTTCTGTAGTATCTGGAGGTTCTCAGCTCTGGTTGTTCATCAGAATTAAGTATGGATATTTTTAAGTACATGGAAAACTTATCTGAACTTACTGAATCATAATCTTCAGAAGAAGGCCTTTACCCCTGTACTTTATTTAGAGTGGAATAGGGGTTTTGATGTGTAACCCAGTGTGAGAACTATTGGTGTAGACCAACTCTCCTACTCAAGAATGCAAGTGATAAACTAAAACCAGCATAATTTTTCTCTCCCTTGTTAGATTATATTTGGACCAGGCATGCTTTCCTATCTCTCTATTAAAGAACACTGGGATTAAGCAAAAATAACCTAGCTACTTGCTCCAGGGAATATATGCTCTTGGAAGATACATCTGTGAACCAACGAAAAAGACCTACTTATCAAGACAAACAGTTTACTCATCAAAACTGACTTCAAGACCTTTGCCCCAATGTGCCCCCAAGTCCAAAGCTATTATGTGATAGGATCTGCTAAATCCTGAGTATATCTTGCCTTATGGACTGACTTTTAAGTTTCCCAGACCAAGTTGCAATGCCTTACAAATAGACTCCCTGACTCCCCCTCTTTTGAGGAACTTCTAAGACCCTGTCAAGGTTGTGTTCACCCTGATGGCAGTGTATCCAATAAGCTTACCTTTGCTTTATCAATAGGTATTTTTGGTGAGTTGAAAGTCATAGTTCAATCATCATCACTCAGTTGCATAAATTATATATTTGATAACAATGGCTACATTTTATAAGAATAAAATATAGAGTTTGAAAGGCATAAATCACCTAGGTACAGACTGAGGTGAATTACTTGGGCATTTTTTGCAAAGGTTGCCTTGGTTTCTCCTTTCCACAGATGATTTTGTTCCTGGGTGTGCTCTGGCAACACTGTAAGTTTTGATAACGCAGAACATCCTAGTTTAATACCTTCACCTGAAGAAGCTGACAACAATTTCTAAGTTCCATTTTCTTCTGTTCAAGCATCATGCTACTCCCAGATATCCAAAGTCCCTGATTGTTTTCCCTTTGTTAGGGGTTATTCTGTTGCTGTTTTCATCTATTAATATATGTGCTAAACCAAATAGGAAAATATTACCTGTGACCATTAGGCAATTATGATATTTACTTCATCTTAATCTGTACCTCCTACCTAAAAAAAAAAAACAAAAAAAACTGTTTCTATTTATTTTACAAGAAGTAACTTTACTGTATCTAAATTCTAAACCTATATTTGACTTTAGACACAAATTTCAAAAATTTCTGAGAAAATATGTCAGAGCTCATGAACTGATGTTCTAAAATGGAAAATATTCAAGAAAATTAAGAGACTATCAAAAAAATAAAAAAGTGGTCTGAGAAGAAGGAACATTAGGTTAAATACCCAAAAGACAAATAAGGATATTTGACTGATGAGCTTGGATTTTTAAAGGGCACTTATAAAAGACAACTAAGAGTGAATTTGATAGAGTGGGATGACGTGAGGATCCAGAATAAGCCTACAGTTGTGCCCCCAAAATTAAAATAAAATTATTTTAAAGTTAAATTTGGCTAAAAGGGCCTTTAAACTTACCTATGTAGTATGAAGAGGAAAAGGAACTGAGCTTGAAAAACTTGACAAGAGCCGTTACATCCATTCTTGGGAGCATGTGGTTAAAGGTCAAAATTCTTAAAAGCTTTTGACTCAACCTCAAACTCCCATATTTAAGATAAAGAAAAATAGACTTTAAAAATAAATGTCAACATGTGTATTTTTGATTCACTATTTGAAGTCCTGGGACATGTCTGGTTTGAGGCAATAAGGGAGGAATTAGTGAGATAAAGGCACACAACAGTTCAGCTCAGGTGAGTCATATAGCTCTAAGGACTGGGTCCAGATGCAAGTTCAGACACAACTATGATGAATGGCATTGAATAGGCTAGGACTCTACAGCATAATTTTAATAGAATGAGCATTAGATTTATCCATGATACTTATTTCTGTTTCATTTTATAATAATGTCTGGATCTGTAGTTAAGGCAGCAAAGACAAGAAATAAGTTTGGACACCCAAATCTCAACATCAGGTAAAACATTTGCTCATATTTTAATGTATAGACCTCCAGACTTGGTGTATGCAGATACAGAGACACATAAGTTTGGTATAATACAGTGCATAGTGTTTTATAACCTTTTAAACTTTACATATTAAGCTTTGTCAAAAATATTCATTGATAACTTTTAATGTCTGCATAGAGATTGGATTGGATCATAATTGATTTAACTATCAAACTATTGTTAAAATTGTAATGTTTTAGCCCCAGAACATTCATATAGCTATAATATTTTCATACATTACTAATTATTTTCTCCAGATAAACTCCTAGAAGTAGAAATACTGGGCCCAAGTCTATGCACATTTCTAAGGCTTTTCTCTCATCATTTAAGCTGTTAAAAGCCTTGTTGGCAGGAACTTATTGATGAGAAATTGTATATGTGTAAAAGAATAAAGGCAAATGTCAGTGATTTTACTATTTCACAGTATGATATTTTAATACATTGGGTGTATCAAGTTGGCAACAGATAAGGAAGTGTTAAATGTAATGTCAGAAGATCTGGATTAAATTCCCACAGTGTCACCTGTTACTAGAGTCTTTAAGAAATGTATTGATCTCAATCAACCTATTTCATCATCTTTAAAGTTGTATTATTATTACTTGTCATAGCAACCTCTCATGCTTGTTTTAAGAATCAATATGAAACAAAGTACATGGAGAACTTAGAAATATATATCAAGATTTTCACTAAGCTCAGGGCTGAATGGAAGTCACAGCTGGATCTCAGAGTGTGGCTACAGTACCCACGGGAGCCCAAGTACAGCTGAGTAGGTCAGGGAGCTGCATGGTCCTCTGATCAGCTAGATTTCAACACGTACATCATTCAGAGAAGCAGTTACTGCTTAAAGTAAGGGAGCATGTCACTCTTTTTCTACTGTTGCATCACAAATTACACTGTATGGTTTAAACAAAAACAATCATTCACTATCATTCACAGTTTCTGAGCATTAGGAATTCAGACAAGGTTGTCTGGAGCCTCAGGTGGAACACATGAAGGCTGGAGGCTGGAATATTCTGAAGGTTCCTTCATGTACATGCCTGACAGTTGGTGCCAGTTCTGAGCTTAAGGCATGGTTGGACTATCACTTTGAATGTCTATATGTGACCTTGACATGTGCCCTGGTTTTCCTTACAACATGGTGGCTGGGTTAACCTGGGGGCTGGATTCTATGGAGAAGCATCAAGAGAGAAAGGGAGAGACAGACACAGAGAGACACAGAGACAGTGAGAAGCAGGAAAAAGCCACCTTGCCTTTATGAGCCAGCAAGTAGCTATGGAGATCATGTGTCATCGTCTCCACCACATGCTGCTGGCTGGCAGTTTCAAAGGTGCACCCTGGTTCAAGACGAGGGGATGATGATGGCACCTCTTGATAGAGGCGTGTCAATATCACATTGTAAGGCACCACCTGGGATATAATATATCTTGGTGAAACCATCTTTGGAAAATACAATGTAACACAGAATATACAAACCCCTAGAACTATTACTTCTCTCCTCCTCTATAAAGTTGTAAAAGCTACATTCTTCTTCCCAGGAGCCATCTTGTGAAGGTACCAGGGGTCATGTTGTGGGGTGGAAAACTCAAGAAATCTGAGAGATTAGAAAGGCTAAGCATTATTAAAAAAAAAAAGCTGCCTTGAAAATTATTAGTATTAACTAAGTATTAAGCTGGGTTAAATTAATGACTAATATTCTAATAGTTTTTACTACACAATGTTTAGGGCTTGAAAGAAAGAATCATTTCGTTATACATAAAATTTTAAATATTGAGTTTTCTCAACACCTTCATTCTAGTATAAGTTAAAATTTATTACTCTGTTTTTATTGAATTAGGTTTGTTAAAAAGAATTACTTCAGGTTTAGAGAGAATTCTGCTTACTTGTACTTAATATAGCAAGTTGCCTGATTAGGATTGCATATTAAAATTGTTGAAGTTGGAAAATCTTATTTGGGATTTGAGGAAGACACCTTTGAACTTGGAGAATGGTTGTATTTTAATAGGTGTTTATAAATATGCACTGACTAAAGAGATGCCTCACACTTATTCTTGGGGGAAGTCCTAAACCCATGACTGCTGATGCCCAGGAGTAAATCCTGAATGTCGTAGATTTGGGGGAAATTTACTGTCAGATGTTATGATTGCCTTACATGATTAAAGAGTAAAGAAGCTGTGGGTTCTTGATATCAGTGCATCCAGTGAGAAAAGGAAGCAAACTTTGGACACAGGGAGACACAATAGCTCCTCCTTTCTCAGGCCGGGAGGCATCTGGAGACTCTTTTCATCTTTTGAGTTGGCAGACAGGAGCCATACTGGGCCTCTTTTTCTTGTCCATACCTTTGTCTTTTGTTTTTGTTCTACTTTCTTGTTTTGTTTCATTCTACATCTTTTGTTTACTTCATTCTGTCTTGCGTTTCCTGTACTCTATTCTTTATTTTGGATATCATATTTATAATTTTCAGAGGTTTTTCTTTTGTATTGTTTCTTTTCATACCATTTTTTTTTATGGATGCAATATTTTCTCTTACCTTTGAAAGATATTGATTACAGTTACTTTGATTTAAGTTTTCTTCAGGCAGTTTTTCTGCTTACTTATTTTGTACCTATCTTTTTTACCGGTATGTGGGCCTCTCACTGTTGTGGCCTCTCCCGTTGAAGAGCACAGGCTCTGGATGCACAGGCTCAGCGGCCATGGCTCATGGGCCCAGCCGCTCCATGGCATGTGGGATCTTCCCGAACCAGAGCATGAACCCGTGTCCCCTGCATCAGCAGGTGGACTCTCAACCACTGCGTCACCGGGGAAGCCCTGTACCTATCTTTAATGTTGGGGAATTTCAGTTGTCTGGTTACATAGTGTTGGTTACATTGAAGAATGAGACACCAAAATTAATCAGTAGCTCTGTGCTGGTGGACTGGAGGGCTTCCCTGGAGGGTGATAGGGTGAACAGCTGGCTTTTCCCTAACTTCCAATGTAATGTTGATAAATATTGCCTCTTTCGGTTGATTTTCCAGAGAAGGATCTGTCAGTATCATCACAGGAAGTTTACAGCTAGTTTAGGAAAGGTAAAGGGAGGTTTTTCACCATTCTGTATACACATCTTTACCTAGTCTCTCTATGTACAACTTTGCTCTTTGCCCTCCTGTGTGCATACCTCTTTATATATAGATTTATATTGGGGATGGGAGGTTCAGGAGGGATGGTTATCCATGTGTTTAGGGTGGAAGCCTGAAGGTATAGCAATTCCTTTAAAGTCAGCTCCCCAAACACTCTCATACACTACATTGCATCAACTTTCTGACACTTTCTGGGGTTCCATGGAGAAAATTGCCTTGCTTCTCACCAAACCACTCCAGCAACTGCAGGAACATTGGTTAATTGTGCATTTTCCTTCACCTGCCTTCTACCATCATACATTGGGATAAGATGGTTATAGAAGTCACCTAGTTTCATTTGAATTTAGGATTCATATTTCTATCTCCTCCTTAATGCATTGGGATAATTTTTAAAAGGAGAAGGGAAAATATATGTTGACTCTACTCTTTGAAATTCTAAATCTGGTTAATATATCAAATATATATTTTAATAGAATTAATATATTTAAGCTAGAACATCTAGATTTTAAAGAATAGAAATAATAAAATTAAAAACATCCAGAATCCTATCACTCTGAGATAATCACTCTTAAAGTATTAATATATATTCTTAATTGACATATTATTATTCTATCTTGCTGTTCTAAGGTTAATTTTTTAACCACCCAAGTCCTCAGTTTACACCAAGTAAACAGCTTCCACAACCAGTTTCCCATTGAATGGAATGATGCTTCCTTTACTGTATCAAGTATATCTCTTTATTTACAGCTATTTTTCTGGAAGGCATTTACAAATATTAGAGAGCACTCCATAAAGACTTGGACTCTAAGAATTGATACTTCTTGTCTATACAAATAAATAAATCAAGTCAAAAACAAAAATTCCATACAATGGAGAAAATGATAAGTGTTAGTCATTGATTGCTTCCTTAGAAAGAAAGAAATGATCTGTGGTTTCACCTTCCACAGCTCAGAAACAGTAACACTTGTGAAGCTCTCATGAGCTACCAAATTAGTCAGTAATGATTCATGACATTGAGAAATCCCTTCACAACAGAGGCTATGTCTTATTTATCCTTATCTCTTTCCTGGTGCCTAGATAACTACTTTGCACATATTTCATGTTTAAGAAAAGGATATTAAATACCTGAAAAAATACCTCTGACATAATTTAATAGACTATATTTTTGCATTCAGGTTTCTTTTTCCCTTTGCTGATACCAATTTCAATTTAGACTAAGATATGGGAGAAATTAATTTATTGTGCAGATGGCATCTGCAAGTGAAAATAAAATGTAGTTTCCTTGGCTTTCCTCTGAATAAGGGTGCTTTGCTTCTCTTTCAAGCAAAAAAATATATTATTTTATCAGAAATGTGTGAAAGAAGTCTAACTTTTGAAAGTATCAAAAGAAAAGTGGTATATTTGGAATATAACAAATTTGGTTAATTTATACTTTTTAATTTAAAGATTTATTTATTACTAGAAAATCTATATTGATTGCATTAAAAATACAGATATGAAACAAAGATAAAAAAACTTAGAATCATAAGCCTAATAGTCAAAGATAACCACTGTTTACATCTTTGTTCTACTTTTTATGCATAATATGTTTACCAAATTTAAAAGCAAAGAATTGCATGATTTGCTCATACAAATAATTAGAATGTTTAAACACCCCTGGGAGAGTGTAAAGTAATATAGCCACTTTAGAAGCATTCTGGCAGTTCCCAAAAGGTTAAACAGAGTTGCGTTATGACCAGGCAATTCTACTACCAGGCATATACCAAAGAGAAATGAAAACATATGGCCACTCAAAAACACTTACGTGAATGTTCGTAGTAGCTTTATTTATAATAGCCAAAAGTTTGTCTGGTTTTGGTACCATGGTGATGCTGGCCTTGTAAAATGAGTTCAGAAGCATTCCTTCCCCTGCAATTTTTGAAATAGTTTGAGAGGATCAGTGTTATCTCTCCTTTAAAGGTTTAGTAGAATTTATCTGTGAAGGCATCTGGTCCTAGAGTTTTGTTTCTTGGGAGTTGTTACATTACTGATTCAATTTCAAAATGATAATTAATCTGTTCTTATTTTCTATTTCTATTTCTTCCTAGTTCAGCCTTGGGAGATTGTACGTTTCTAGGAATTTATCCATTTCTTCTAGGTTGTCCATTTTACTGGCATATACTTGCTCATAGTAATCTCTTATGAATTTTGTATATACCCTTACATTTCTGGTTTTATTTATTTGAGCCCTCTCTTTTTTCCTGATGTATCTGGTTAAAGTTTAATCAATTTTGTTTATCTTTTCAAAGAACCAACTCTTAGTTTCATTGATATTTTCTATTGCTTTTTAGTCTCCTTCATTTATTTCTGCTCTGATCTTTTTAGGTTTTCTACTAATTTTAGATCTTGTTTGTTCTTCTTTTCCTCATTTCTTTAGATGTAACATTAGATTGTTTATTTGGGTTTTTTATTATTTCCTGATGTGGATGCACTAGTAGGTGGGACTGGATCCCAGCCTGGTTGGCTTCCATACTCTGCCTCATGTGGTGGCTGCTAGCTTGCTGTTGGGCAAGGCTGGGTCCTGGCATGGCTTGTGGCACACCTAAGGAAGTTCCCAGGGCTGATACTAACCTGCTGATGGATGAGCAAGTCCTCACTGCTGCCTAATTTCTTATGACCTGTGAGACAAAAATGGTTGTTAAAATTTTACTTGGCTGGATAGAAATCAAAAGATGAATAATATTTTATAACATGCAAAATTATATGAAATTCAAATTTCGGTGCCATATATAAAGTTTTGTTGATACAACCAAACCCCTTTATTTATATATCATCTCTGGCTGCCTTCACGCTACACAGAGATAAGTAGTTGAGACAGACATTCAGTGGTCTGCAAAGTCTAAAATACTTACTCTCCTGCCCTTTACAGAAAATATTTGCTGATCCTTGGTTTAGTCTTTTTGTTCCATTGTAATGTCAGCATCAGGGGTTGATATTTCAGAATGGGAAGTAATTCTATTTGGCTCATGCAACCTAAGACTAACTTATTAGAATTGGAAGCCTGTTTTTTAAGTTGTTCAGCTGCTGTGTCTTGAATAATAAAGAAAAATTCAGGAAAACCAAACAGAAAGGCATCTGCTGAAGAATATAACATCTTGTCCACTGCCTTTATGCAAGAGTGTGCTTCAGCCATAAGCATCATTCACTTTTTCATGATTTCTTTATCCCAAGATGAGATAATCATTGAAGTATCAGGGTTTTTTAAATCCTCATTTTGAGTGATCTATTTATCTTTAAGCACTCTTAAAGCACTCATTAGAAGCTAGGAACTATTACTTTTCGTCTCACTGATTTATCTTACTGAATGAGATAAAGTTTAGAGGCCCTGGTTATTGTCAGCAGTCAATGAGGACTTCAATTTTTGTTTTTATCTCAGAACTTGCAACATATAAAGAAATGTAATGTTCACATTTCTTCACCCCCCAAAGTAAGATCATCACCAACAGAACTTGAAAGGAAAGTATCTTCCTTTAAGTTTTGAAAGGACATACTTGGTTTCTCTTCAGTATTGGGTGTTTATTACCAAGATTCATATATAATGCAGTAAAGTACATATTTTTTGCTTGTTTCTGGTAATATCATAGACTCTGAAGCTAGGGTATATAACAAGCTCCACAGATAATGAAAAGAGTGAGTTAGAGATACTGTTACTACCAGAGATCTTCATTTTCTTTGTTCATCTACTACTTTTACTTTCAGGGAAGATAATTTAATTATATCAGTTTTTCACCAGGCAATATGAAGTAAAAACACCTGCAAAAAGAACTACATATATGTTAAATTTATGTTAAACTGAGATAATATTCTAGGACTCAATATGTTTGGCCCAGACCAAAGTGAAGAAATAAAAGAGCTAATGGAATCACTGTACCTAGGAAACCTTTGGTGGTGACTGAAATCTCAGGTATTTTTCTGGAGATGGAATGTTATTCTGGTTCATAAATTTAGTAGATAGGAGGACAAGTTATGGCTTCTTCCTGGTCCTCAATATCATAACTCCATCCAAAATCATTTGCTCTATGGGTTAGAGAACCACGAGCTTGATTTTTTTTTTAATTACTAAATACACTTTCCAACTATATACTCCTGAATTTGGGACATCACTATTGGAAAAAAAAATTTTCCATTTTCCCACCTACTATGAGATAAATTCTGTCACAATCATCTATCACTTAACAACATAAGACTCCAGTGGACCACTGGGGTCAATGTGTGAAAACTTTTGAAGTGTCCCTTCTCTAGATAACAATCTCGTGCCTTTATAAGTTTTTCAGTTTTTGAAGAAGACAGAGCACAGTGGCATAGTCTGTATAAAAGCAATTATAGGAGCCTGTACCAGAGGTTATTTTCTCATTTTCTAATTGTCTCCAGTCTTCTTATAACAAATGAAGCAATGCACCCTTGTCTTAGTAACAAATTTATTTTTTATTTTTTTTTTTTGCGATACGCGGGCCTCTCACTGTTGTGGCCTCTCCCGTTGCGGAGCACAGGGTCCGGACGCGCAGGCTCAGCGGCCATGGCTCACGGGCCCAGCTGCTCCGCAGCATGTGGGATCCTCCCAGACCGGGGCACGAACCCGTGTCCCCTGCATCGGCAGGCGGACCCCCAACCACTGCGCCACCAGGAAAGCCCAGTAACAAAATTTAATATTTACTATTTCCAGAACTTTCCTGAATATTTTATATACATTCTCTTTATTCTCTCAACAACCTTTTGGAGTAGTATTCTTAACCCCACATTACATTTATTTTGAAGACACCAAGACCCCAAATCACACAGCAAGTTTAAAGGTAAGTCAATATTTGCCCCCAGGCTGTTTGCACTACACTGTTGATATAATGGCTTGTTGGTATGAAAAAAGCACAGCTCCCATCTTTATCAGGCCAGTACAGTTTCCTTGGTTATACAGATCAAATAAAATCTTAGGGAATACTTTAACATTTCATTTTATCCTTTCTAAGCCACGACCAAACGTCTCTGGTGTTATAATTCCCTAAATCTTGAGAACTGCACGCACTTTTGCTCTTGTCACTACCTGACCAGTCCCATTATAATCAACAGCTCTTGTGCTTACAGTCTCTCCAACCTGTGAAGAAAGGACAAGAAGTCCTCTCACCCCTTCTGGGGCTTCTTTATCAGCCTCTCCTTCTGGCTATTAATTGGGAGGACACACTTTGTAGGAAACATAATGTGAGCTCCAACAGCCAGCCAGGTGATGTCAATAGATCTACTATATAAATTTCTTCTCCCAAAACACTGAATTTATTTGCCTAAATTATGCCAAATGCTGGTTCTTCACAACAGTCATTATGAACCAGGGATTAGTATAATTGTACATCAGTTAAAACAGCATGCTGTTAAAGCTCTTGAGAGCTGTCCTTGATTGTGCTTTAATGTGCATTCCTGATGGGTCTAAAAACACAAATGAAGTGTGCTCCAAGTACTTGTCCATGTCTCCCAGACAAAGGATCTCTGAAACGAAGACCACCTCATCTCGTCTACCTTCTGTCAATACTCTGATGATTTGTACAAATCATCCTGGGTCCATTCCCACTCCTTCTGAGTATGGATTTTCATAGTGATGCTAAGGTAAGTGCAAAGTCCAACTCTAGTTTCTTTTGTGTCTCATAACTGGAAAGATCATCCTCACTGCCAAAAAAGAAAGATAGAGGGAGGGGTTCAGGTAGCAGGGAAATGGTTAGAAATGTCCTTGTGTATCAAGTATTCCGAAATTAAAGCCTCCTTTAATCCTTCTAAAAGTCCACAATTCAGTGAAACAAATCTTAATTTGATCAACCAGAACCCTGATTTTTTTTTTAATTGGAGTATATTTGCTTTACACTGCTGTGTCAGTTTCTGCTATACAGCAAAGTGAATCAGCCATACATACATATATTCCCTCTTTATTGGATTTCCTTCCGTTTAGGTCACCACAGAGCACCAAGTAGAGTTCCCTGTGCTATACAGTATGTTTTCATTTGTTATCTATTTTATACATAGTAGTGTGTATATGTTAATCCCAATCTCCCAATTCACCCCACCCCGTGTTTCCCCATTGGTATCCATACGTTTGTTCTCTATGACTGTGTCTCTATTTCTGTTTTACAAATAAGATCATCTATACCATTTTTCTAGATTCCACATATATGCGTTAATATATGATATTTGTTTTTCTCATTCTGATTTACCTCACTCTATATGACAGTCTCTAGGTCCACCCATGTCTCTACAAATGACACAACTTCCTTTCTTTTTAATGCTGAGTAATATTCCATTGTATATATGTACCACATCTTCTTTATCCATTCCTCTGTTGATGGACATTTAGGTCGCTTCCATGTTCTGGTTATTATAAATAGTGCTGCAATGAACATTGGAGCGCATGTATCTTTTTGAATTATGGTTTTCCTCTGGGTATATACCCAGGAGTGGGATTGCTGGGTCATATGGTAGTTCTATTTTTAATTTTTTAAGGAACCTCCATACTGTTCTCCATAGTGGCTGTATCAATTTACATTCTCACCAACAGTGTAAAAGATTTCCCTTTTTGGGCTTCCCTGGTGGTGCAGTGGTTGAGAGTCCGCCTGCCGATGCAGGGGACGCGGGTTCGTGCCCCGGTCCGGGAAGATCCCACATGCCGCAGAACGGCTAGGCCCGTGAGCCATGGCTGCTGAGCCTGCGCGTCCAGAGCCTGTGCTCTGCAACGGGAGAGGCCACAACAGTGAGAGGCCCGTGTACCGCAAAAAAAAAAAAAAAAAAAAGAAAAGAAAAATTTCCCTTTTCTCCATACCCTCTCCATCATTTATTGTTTGTAGGTTTTTTGATGATGGATATTCTGAGTGGTGTGAGGTGATACCTCATTGTAGTTTGATTTGCATTTCCCAACGACCAGTGATGTTGAACATCTTTTCATATGTTTATTGGCCAACTGTATGTCTTCTTTGCAGAAATGTCTATTTAGGTCTTCTACAAAGTTTTTGATTGGTTTGTTTATTTTTTTTCATACTGAGCTGCATGAGCTGTTTGTATACTTTGGAGATTAATTTTCTGTCAGTTGCCTCATTTGCAAATGTTTTCTCCCATTCTGAGGGCTACCTTTTTGTCTCCATTTTGGTTTCCTTTACTGTGCAAAAGTTTTTAAGTTTTATTAGGTCTCATTTGTTTATTTTTGTTTTTCTTTCCATTATCCTAGGAGGTGGGTCAAAAAGATCTTGCTGCAATTTATGTCAAAGAGTGTTCTGCCTATGTTGTCCTCTAAGAGTTTTAGAGTGTCTAGCCTTATGTTTAGATCTTTAATACATTTTGAGTTTATTTTTTGTGTATGGTGTTAAGGAATGTTCTAATTTCATTCATTTACATGTAGCTGTCCAGTTTTCTCAGCACCACTTATCGAAGAGACTGTCTTTGCTCCATTGTATATTCTTGCATCCATTGTCATGGATTAGGTGACCATAGGTGTGTGGGCTTATCTCTGGGCTTTCTATCCTGTTCCATTGATATATATTTCCGTTTTTGTGCCAGTACCATACTGTCTTGATTACTGTAGCTTTATAGTATAGACTGAAGTCAGGGAGTCTGATTCCTCCAGCTCCATTTTTTTCCATCAAGATTGCTTTGGCTATTCGGGGTCATTTGTGTCTCCATACAAATTTTAAGAATTTTTGTTCTAGTTCTGTAGAAAATGCCATTGGTAATTTGATAGGGATTGCATTGATTCTGTAGATTGCTTTGGGTAATATAGTCATTTTCACAATGTTGATTCTTCCTATCCAAGAACATGGCATATCTCTCCATCTGTTTGTATCATCTTTGATTTCTTTCATCAGTATCTTATAGTTTTCTGCATACAGCTCTTTTGCTTCCTTAGGTAGGTTTATACCTAGGTATTTTATTCTTTTTGTTGCAATAATAAATGAGATTGTTTCCTTAATTTGTCTTTCTGATCTTTTGTTGTTAGTGTATAGGAATGCAAGAGATTTCTGTGTATTAATGTTGTATCCTGCAACATTACTAAATTCATTGATTAGTTCTAGTAGTTTTCTGCTGGCATCTTTTGGATTTTATATGTATAGTATCATGTCATCTGCAAACAGTGACAGTTTTACATCTTCATTTCCAATTTGGATTCCTTTTATTTCTTTTTTTTCTCTGATAGCCATGGCTAGGACTTCCCAAACTACGTTGAATAATAGAGGTGAGAGTGGACACCTTTGTTTTGTTCCTCATCTTAGAGGAAATGCTTTCTGTTTTTCACCGTTGAGAATAATGTGTGCTGTGGATTTGCCATATATGGCCTTTATTATGTTGAGGTAGTTTCCCACTATGCCCACTTTCTGGAGGGTTTTTATCATAAATGGGTGTTGAATGTTGTTGAAAACTTTTTCTGCATCTATTGAGATGATCATATGGTTTTTATTCTCCAATTTGTTTTAATATGGTGTATCACATTGATTGATTTGCATATATTGAAGGATCCTTGCATCCCGGAAATAAATCCCAGTTGATACTTTTAATGTTTTGTTGGATTTGGTTTGTTTGTATTTTGTTGAAGATTTTTTTCCTCTATGCTCATCAGTGATACCAGCCTGTGATTTTCTTTTTTTGTGAAATCTTTGGTTTTGGTATCAGGGTGATGTTGGCCTCATAAAATGAGTTTGGGAGTGTTCCTTCCTCTGCAATTTTTTGGAAGAGTTTAAGAAAGATGGGTGTTACCTCTTCTCTAAGTTTTTGATGGAATTTGCCTGTGAAGCCATCTGGTCCTAGACTTTTGTTTGTTAGAAAGGTTTAATCACAGTTTCAATTTCATTGCTTGTGATTGGTCTGTTCATATTTTCTACTTCTTCCTGGTTCAGTCTTGGAAGGCAGTACCTTTCTAAGAATTTGTCCATTTCTTCCAGGTTGTCCATTTTATTGGCATATAGTTGCTTGTAGTAGTCTCTTATGATCATTTGTATTTCCACGGTGTCCACTGTAATTTCTTTTTCATTTCTAATTTTATTGATTTGAATCCTCTGCCTTTTATTCTTGATGAGTCTGGCTAAAGGCTTGTCAATTTTGTTTATCCTCTCAATGAACCAGGTTTTGATTTCACTGATCTTTCCTCTTGTTTTCTTTGTTTCTATTTCATTTATTTCTGCTCTGATCTTTATGATTTCTTTCCTTCTACTAACTTTGGGTTTTTTTGTTTTCGTTTTGTTTTTTGTTTTAGGTATAAGTTTAGATAGTTTATTTGAGATTTTTCTTGTTTCTTGAGGTGGGGTTTATTGCTATAAAATTCTGTCTTAAACTACTTTTGTTGCATCCCATAAGTTTGGGGTCATTGTGTTTTCATTGTCATTTGTTTCTAGGTATTTTTTGATTTCCTCTTTGATTTCTTTAGTGATCCATTGGTTATTTAGTAACATTTTGTTTTGCCTCCATGTGTTTGTGTTTTTTAGAGTTTTTTTTTTCCTGTAATTGATCTCTAATCTCATAGCATTGTGGTTGGTTGGAAAAGACACTTGATATGATTTCAATTTTCTTAAAATACTGAGGCTTGATGTGTGACCCAGATGTGATGTATCCTGGGGAACGTTCCATGTGCACTTGAGAGGAAAGTGTATTCTGCTCTTTTTCATGAAGTGTCCTATAAATATCAATTAAATCTGTCTGGTCTAATGTGTCATTTAAGGCTTGTGTATCCTTATTAATTTTCTGTCTGGATGATCTATCCATTGGTGTATATGTAGGGTTAAAATCCCCCACTATTATTGTGGTACTGTTGATTTCACCTTTTATGGCTGTTAGCATTTGCCTTATGTATTGAGGTACTCCTATGTTGGGTGCATAAATAGTTACAATTGTTATATCTTCTTGGAATAATCCCTTGATCATTATGTAGTGTTCTTCCTTGTCTCTTGTAATAGTCTTTATTTTAAAGTGTATTTTATCTGATATGAGTATTGTGACTCCAGCTTTCTTTTGATTTCCATTTGCATGGAATGTCTTTTTGCATACCTTCACTTTCAGTCGGTTTGTGCCCCTAGGTCTGAAGTAGGTGTCTTGTAGAGAGTATATATACAGGTCTTGTTTTTGTATCCATTCAGCTAGTCTGTGTCTTTTGGTTGGAGCATTTAATCCATTTACATTTAAGGTAATTATTGATAGTATGCTCCTATTGCTATTTTCTTCATTGTTTTGGGTTTGTTTTTATGTGTCTTTTTCTTCTCTTGTGTTTCCCTCCTAGAGAAGTTCCTTTAGTGCTTGTTGTAAAGCTGGTTTGGTGGTGCTGAATTCTCTTAGCTTCTGCTTGTCTGTAAAGCTTCTGATTTCTCCATCAAATCTGAATGAGATCCTTGCTGGGTAGAGTAATCTTGGTTGTAGGATTTTCCCTTTCATCACTTTAAATATATCCTGCCACTCCCTTCTGGCCTGCAGAGTTTCTGCTGAAAAATCAGCTGAAAACCTTGTGGGGATTTCGTTGTATCTTATTTGTTGCTTTTCCCTTGAGGCATTTAATATTTTTTCTTTGCATTTAATTTTTGTTCATTTGATTAATATATGTCTCAGCATGTTTCTCCTTGGGTTTACCCTGTATGGGACTTTCTGTGCTTCTAGGACTTGACTATTTCCTTTCCCATGTTAGGGAAATTGTTTAATCTCTTCAAATATTTTCTCAGGCCCTTTTTCTTTCTGTTCTTCTTCTGGGACCCCTATAATTCAAATGCTGGTGCATTTATTGTTGTCCTGGAGGTCTGTGAGACTGTCCTCATTTGTTTTCATTCTTTCTTCTTTATTCTGCTCTGCAGCAGTTATTTCCACCATTCTATCTTCCAGGTCACTTTTCTGTTCTCCTACCTCATTTATTCTGCTATTGATTTCTTCTAGTGTATTTTTCATTTCATTTATTGTATTGTTCATCACTGATTGTTTGTTCTTTAGTTCTTCTAAGTCATTGTTAAATATTTCTTGTAGCTTTTAGATCTGTGCCTCTTTTATTTCTGAGATCTTGGATCATCTTTAATATCATTACTGTGAATTCTTTCTTTTTCAGGTAGATTGCCTATTTCCTCTTAATTTATTTGGTCTTATGGGATTTTACCTTGCTCCTTGGTCTGCAGCATATTTCTCTGTCATCTCATTTTGTTTAACTTACTGTGTTTATAGTCTCCTTTCCACAGGCTGCAGGGTCATAGTTCCTCTTGCTTCTGTTGTCTGCCCCCTAGTAATTGAGGTTGTTCCAGGGGCTCATGTCGGCTTCCTGGTGGGAAGGACTCGTGCCTGAGCTCTGGTGGGTGGAGCTGAGTCCTTTCCCTCTGATAGGCAGAGCAGCATCAGGTGGTGTGTTTTGGGGTGTCTCTGAGTGTAGTATGTCCTTAGGCAGGCTGTCTACTGATAGGTGGGTCTGTGTTCCTGTCTTGCTGGTTGTTTAGTGTGAGGTGTCCAGCACTGGATCCTGCAAGCAGCTTGGTGGAGCTGGGTCTTTTTGTCAAGATAGATACCTCTGGGAGAGTGCATGCTGAATAATATTCCCTGGACCCAGGAATTCTCTGGTGGTCCAGTGTCATGGACGCAGTTCTCCCACCCCCGAGACCCAGGCCTGACCCCTGGCTGGGGAACCAAGAGCCTACAAGATGCACAGCATGACCAGAGAAAAAAGAAAAAAAAAAGGAATACAACCAGACAAACAAAACACAAGACAAATAGCAAAAACAAAAACAAGCAAACAGCAAGAAAAACAACACACACACAAAAAAAGAAAGAAAACAAGCAGACATCCAAACACAAGACAAATGATAAGAACAAAACCAAACAGAGAAAAACAGGCCCCCCCAAAAAAGAAAACAATAAAGAATAGAACAAACAAACAAAAGAACTCAAAAATGAAAAAAAATCAATAAAGGCTAAAGTAAAAATACAAATTGAGAAACAAAACAAAAACAGAAAGCAAACTAAAAAAAAAAGCAAAGAAAACATAAAAGAAACACATAAAAAAGATTAAAAAGGGGAACAAAAACAAGAAAAAAAGAATAATTACAAAACATCAAAACAGAAACGCAAAACAACAAAAAACTAAAAATAGAAAAAATATTTATTAAAAAATAAAAAAATAATAAAAACAACTGAACAAAATGAAACAAACAAAAGAAGTATAATAGTTATAAGAATATTTTCCTGGTGCCTCCTCTGTTAGAGTCCTTGCTCCCACAGTGAGGCACAGCCAACCCCCAATTCCCCAGGAGACCCTCCAAGACCTCTAGATAGGTCCTACGTACCTCTGCGGGCACTGTGGTGGCAGCTCAGACTCTGGCCTGGCCCAACTCTCGTGTGTACTTTTCCCCAAAGTCCACTGCTGCTAAAGCTAGACTGGTCTCTGTTATAGGAACACTTTTTGTCTATTCAGATATTCCACAGACACAGGATTTACTAAGGCACAGATGCAGAATTTACCAAGCCAATCGTGAGGATTTAATCCATGGCTTTTGCAGCTGCACAGAGATATTTCTATTCCTTTTCCTTCGTCTCACTGCCCCTGAGTCTCAGCTTTTGTTCTGGCCCCACCTCTGCATGTGAACCACTGTCAGGTGTCTGTTCCCTGCCCAGGCAAGAGGGAGTAAAAGCAGCAGCTGATTGGGGCACACTTACTCAGGCTGGGGAGGGGTACAGCAGCCACAACTGGAGTGTGCATGAAGTGCCTGTGACAGCAGAGACCAGCAGGTAGTTGCAACACACTGCGGCATGCTCAGTCTGGTGGGAGACCCTCCCAGTGCCCATGGAGGCAGAGGCTGGTGTGTGGGAGCAGTGGCAGCCCTGGCCCTTGTTTGCCACTCAACAATGGTGCCTCATTTCCTAGGCAGACCATGATTCTTCTAGGGGCATTCCTGACAGTGGAGCCCCTCACTTCAATCCCCTCTGTTGTATCCGTGCAGCCAACAGCTGTCCTCTCCCTGGATCCACTCTCTTAACCCTACGCTTTAGTACTCAGCCCCTGCCAGCATTGGCGTATTCCTGTCTCAGGCAGGGGCACACAGGGCTGATACCCGAGGAGGTTTAGGGATGGTTGGTACTCAGGGCCCCAGAGCCTACACAGGTGGAGGAGGACGTGGCTTGAGGGGTGGGTGAGACTGCTCAGGTGGGTGCCCCTCACAGCCTGAGGAGGCTGAAGCCAGTGGGTGGGGAAAGGGGTTGCAATGGAGGCCCCATCCCTTGTGCACCACTCAACAACGACGCCTTGCTTCTATGGTGTCCCGGGGTTCCTCTGCAAACTTTCCCGGTTGTGGAGCTCCTTACTCCTGTCCCTTCAGGCTGTCTTTGTACAGCCAACAGTTGTCCCCTCCCTGAGTCCATGCTCCAAACCCCACTTTCCAGCACCCAGCCCCCCTCCGCAACAGGAGACACACAGCTCAGGCTGGGGTGTGTAGGTCTGCGACACAGACCATGAGCACAGTTCTCACTTTGTCCCGCCTTCCGCAGACCGTCTGCTGTGTTCTCCTTTGATCCTCTGAAGGTTTCTTTTTGTCCCAGCTGATTTCCCCATTGTGAGGGAATTTTTCTGAGTGGGGGGATCTCTCCTCACCTTCAGCTTCCTGCCAGGGTTGCTGGTCTCTTTTTTGATTCCTCTTTTCTTTTTTCTTTCTTTCGTCCTACCTGGTTGTGAGGGGATTTTTCCTGTCCTTTTAGGTGTCTGAAGTCTTCTACTAATGTTCAGCAGGTACTCTGTGAGAATTGTTCCATTTATAAATGTATTCTTTTTTTTTAATTAATTAATTTTTTTTATGGTTGCATTGGGTCTTCATTGCTGTGTGCAGGCTCTCTCTAGTTGTGGCGAGCAGGGGCCACTCTTTGTTGTGGTGCGCGGGCTTCTCACTGCAGTGACTTCTCCTGTGGAGCACCAGCTCTAGGTGTGTGGGCTTCAGTTGCCATGGCTCACAGGTTCCAGAGTGCAGGCTCAGTAGCCATGGTGCACTGGCTTAGTTGCTCCACGGCATGTGGGATCTTCCCGGACCAGGGCTCAAACCCATGTCCCCTGCATTGGCAGGAGGGTTCTCAACCACTGCACCACCAGGGAAGCCCAATATAGATGTATTCTTGATGTACTTGTGAGGAGAGATGAATTCCATGTCCTCCTATTCCACCATATTGACTCCTTCCCCTCAGAACTCTGATTTTAACTATGAAAAGTTAATGCAACTGGGAATTCACCTTTTCCTTACATCTTTCTACGTGCCTACACCATTGCACTGCCTGGCATACAGCTGTGAAAGCACTGGATTCATGCTGAACGTGTTTCCTTCTACAGAGTCACATAATTGTAGCAGTTAGGACATCTTTGAGCCAAAGAACAATAGACCTACCTCAATGGACTTCGATAAGGAGACACTATTTTCTTATACAAAAAAAAAATCTGTAGTAAGGAATTTCGGTGTTGTTCCAAGATCTCCATATCATCAGGGACTGAGGCTCTTCCATTTCTACCATACTTTGCATGATGGCTCAGCTTTCCTCTTGCCTCTCCTGGTCAAAATATGCCTACTGCAGTTCCAAGCATCACAATAGCCAACAATGCATCTGGTCCAAGTAAAAGGATATTTATTCAACATTTCTATTATGGATGAAAACACTTTCCATAGGTCAAGCAGACAGCCCTTCAATTCCCAAACCAGGTTCTGGCTACAATAGGCTGAGATGCCTGGCCATAACCTTCTCATAGATAGAGCAGCCAAAATGAGTACCTGGCATTTTCATCTTTGGCCAAAAATATCCTTACGAACATAGAAACAGAGAAGTAGACATGGGTAAGTAACTCAGTATTTTGACAAAATATGGAACTCAGTTTTGTTAGTTGTCTAGAATCAGAATATCTGAGTATATTGCTTTTTCTATGTAGAACACAGAGGGTCACCAGAATTGCCTATTTATCCTGTTATTCTTCCATATCACAATCCCTCCAAAATACCTAGTATGGTGCCAAGTTCATGGCCTGAAGTCATGATTTCATTACATGTGTCATCCTCAAACAATAGCAGAAGGGGTTGATACCTTAATTTCTAATTTATTCCCCACACCCAAATGCTTAGTTTCCCATTACTACATGGGAGGACCTAATGCTCCCCATTTTGCTCCACCCAAATCCGTGTCAAGTCTGAAGTCTATTCCTGAAAACCTCACTACCAGGCATCAGTAGCTTACAAAAGGACTGGGAGGAAGAGACAAAACCTAGGTGCCTCTGGTACAGGACATTTATTATAAGAGTGCTCAAAATGAGACAGGAGGGAAAGGGGCAAGACACAAACACTAGATAATGAAGAAGGGGCACAGCTATTGGGATGTGATAAAGACTGGCTGGAACAAGCTGAAACCAAGGTGGCTTTGAGAATAGTCTCGTCATTGACACTTAGTTCATTATATCTTCATTATAATACTAAAAATCACTCCCCCTTATGCCGTGAGTGTCCTGAGGAGGACCATAAAAGGCCAAAAACTGGGAAGTGACCCAATTCCTGGAAAATCCCCACCCTACCCTGAAATAGCAAGAATACTCCCTCCACTCCTTAACCTATGAAATTACTTACCCTATAAAAATCTGTGACCCCATGCCCTGGGGCCACTCTCACTTTCTGAAATGGTCTGCATTCTGCCTATAGAATGTGTATCTCTCTAAATAAACTTGCTTTCCCTTTACTCTGGTTTGCTCTTGAATTCTTTCCTGCACAAAGCCAAGAATCCTCACTTGGCAGTCCATTCGAAGGACTCCTGCAAGTCCCAGGACATGACATTTCCCTCTTCTGCCACAAAAAGAGTGTTTCTATGTCTCTGCAACCATGCTTGTTGTTCTGGGTTTGGGTTTCAGTTTTTATAAGAGCAAATATTATCTTAGTGATTTTCTGCACCAGACTATTCAGAGCTAAATTAAATGGTCTGCCTCCTCTTTGTTTATTTAGTAATTATATATTCTAAGAGTGATAATTTTTTCACTGTTCAGTATGGAGCATATCACTAAGCAGAGCTTCATCTTGGCCATGTCAGGAGGAATTGGCCTTTTCCAAGTGCAGATGCCAGTGGACATGTCTGAATCAGATACTATGGTCCTTGATCCCATCATTTGTGGCTAGGCCAGCATGGTTACTTTTATTCAACCCAGGTGGCATGATCCTCAGCTGTTTCTTATTAAAACAATATACTTACTAGAAGAATACAGTGGATTTCAAATGTGCTTTAGACTTTATTTCTGAATCACTCCAAAGCATCAACAGCAGCCATTTGGAGAATGCCTCTTTCATGCCAGTCAACTTACTAAGTGTGTTGCATATTTAATCAGCATAGAAGTAGTAATGTCTCCATAGTACAGATGAAGAAACACAGTCTCCAGTATTGTACAATAGATAAACCTATCTATACTCACTGCATTAATTGACTTTGGATAGCTTAAAAGAAGATGGTGAAAAGTCAAAAGAAAGCCCTTTAACCTTGATCACCTTTTAAATCAGGGGTATGTAAAAAGAAATAAACATAAGGAGAGAGCAAAATATTAACCAGGTCTTAAAGGTTTATGGCTAATATTTCTCCAAGCAGTCTTTAATGATTAAGGAAAATAAAGTAAGTGTAAGATACGTCTGAACTTTAAGTAATCATCTTCATCTGAATAGAACTCTACTTAAAGTCTCAGCTAAACTCATTCTATAGTTCTAAACTCATTCCATAACTAAAACTCATTTTATTTTATTATTATTATTTTTTGCAGTACGTGGGCCTCTCACTGTTATGGCCTCTCCCGTCGCGGAGCACAGGCTCCGGACGCACAGGCTCAGCAGCCACGGCTCACGGGCCCAGCCACTCCGCGGCATGTGGGATCCTCCCGGACCGGGGCACGAACCCGCGTCCCCTGCATCGGCAGGCGGACTCTCAACCACCGCACCACCAGGGAAGCCCCTTTAGTTGGTTTTTTAACTCTTGCTTTCCCCATCTGCTATACTAGAGGGAAACTAACTCTATCGTGACAACTGTGTGCCAGGCATGAGGCCACTTCCTTTATGTACACTACGTCACTGAATTTTATTAATAGTCTTATATTTCTCTTATTTGAAATGTGTAACTCCCCGTTGATTAAAAAAGTAGGTCACAATGACATACATCTTGTGAGAATTCCTTAACATACGCATTTAAATATTATATCATACCATTTACCTGAGAACCTTAGACTATCTCTGAAATATCTCCAGATTTATAAATTATGGTTTTCCAGAAGTGATTCTAGGTTTTTCTCATTGTTACCATGAGCACATGTAATGTTTCCCCTGGTTATAACTATCCCCTAAATGGAACATTACAAACTAACTTGGGGAATGATTTTGATCTATACTCTGACGTTGTGGATATACCCCTCGTTCCTAATTTGTATTCAGATATTCACATCAGGAGGCAAGAGTCTAATTGATTGTTCTGAAGACAGAGTGAAGACCGCATGAAAATAATTGGAAATCTTGGACTCAGCCTACATAAGACTCAGTATACATAATACATTTTTCCCTAGTTAAGATGTTTTTTTGAATTTGAGGTTGTGCAGTCAAAATGAAAATTATTAAACTAGCAATACATTATTATGGATACTTTGCAGTACATAAACATGTGCATTTAAAACACCAAAAGATTAAGTAGTAGGGACTTGCTTTATGGTATTAGCCTAAATTCAACTTCACTCAAAATTTGCATTTTTCATTGTTAGGCAGGTAAATACAGATGACTTGTGTTCAAATTCTGACTCTCCTCTTATGAGCTTGTTTACCTCCTGCCCAAGCTATTTAAGCTTGCTTTTTAATCTAGAAAAGCCCATAATAATTCTGAGTATTATCTGTGAGGATTATGAGATAACATAAGTGAAAATGTCTAGCCCAAGATAGGCTTTGGTAAATGTTTTTATGTCTCATTTCTGCAAAATATTAGCTTGTCTAAATGCTATACAAGCTATGTAAATCACCAAGATCGAGGGAAATTAGCATTCATGGAAAGAAGAATCCTCACCATTTCCTTTTCACTCTCTACAGGTAAAACTGTTGGATTCTCAAAGTAAAGGTAAAGGCAGATTCTAATAACCAAGTGGCAAGACAGAACCGTTAGTCTGTTTTCTCCTTAAGTACCTAGGTGTTTAAGTCCCTTAAGGGTAGAAGGACTAACTTTCCAACAACCACTCCAGACATCCTCCCTTGTAAAATATCCATCCCTGAACTTGTTCCCCCATCCTTGCCTCCAAATGTAATGTCTACCTCACAGTCCAAGTGGAGTTTTCTTTCTACCCTGAAAACGCACCATGCTCTCATCCCCATGCTTTTGCAATGTGTCACCCACTCTCCTATGACCTAATACCTCACATCTCAACCTAGATAATACCTGCCTAGAAAGGCTTACCTGAACATCATACTCTGTCCAAAGAGAATAAAAGTACTTGCAATTCTAGCCTCACTGAGGGGAGTAGATGCTCAATAAAGAGGAGTACACAAGGAGTACTCAGTGCTTGTTGACTGAGTCCGTTGGCTTCTTTTCCTCCTGTATCAGAAAAGGGACTGTGCTAAGTCAGCAACCCAATTTGAAGCCTTCTGAGGATTCATGAATGTGATTTTACTAGCTCATCTTTGTATTTTGGAGTCT
Organism: Delphinus delphis; assembly: GCF_949987515.2. NCBI lineage: Eukaryota > Metazoa > Chordata > Mammalia > Artiodactyla > Delphinidae > Delphinus > Delphinus delphis. The sequence continues at coordinate 42,114,071 of NC_082692.2, read as the reverse complement.
AACCTACATGTCAGGTCCATGGGCACAAATAAGTTCAGAGTGGCAAAGAGAGAAGTTGGAAAAACAACTCGATCTACATTATGAATTTATGCCTGATTGCACACTTGGGTTTAAAAAAATCATGGCTTAAGTAGCTGCAAAGGACAGTGGACTGTTAGAATTTCTGCACGTAGAACCTTATAGGTCAGTTCCCGTCACACTTCTGGTGTGTTATTTGGCACTAGCCCTTGAGGTTGACCTTAGAATAATATTAAGAAATTCTGATTGAGAAATCTAAAGCTTTTCTCCTATAGGTCTAATAATAAGAAACAAATACAATGATAAAATTCAAAAACTGTTGGATAGTGTAATTAAATATTATGATTACATTAAAAGTAAATAGATATTAACTTGAAAACCACATGTAGTAATGTCCTACGTTTATTCATATTATATTCAGGAGCAGAAAGAAAACACAGCTCCTTTAATTTCAATTAACAGGTATGATGTTCACGTGAGCCCCCACCTCCTGGGTAGCTGGGTGGTGGAATCAAGGCAGAAAACAGTAAATTTGTTTTAATATGATAACATCGTTTCGTTATAATAAATTGAAAGTATTTTAAACTTACATGTTCTCTTTTGGGTCATTCGGCTCTCTCAGATCTACCTCTTTCCCTGCTTCTCTGTATATCTGAGGGCTCCTCTCCAAGCCAGACCCAAGGAGACTGTGAAAAATCATGACACTTAAGCCCCCGAGTTGCTCACCTGCTCGGGTCCCATCCAGGGCTCTGGAATCTACTCACAGGGTGATACATTTTAAAGGAGTTTGCAATATTAACAACAACTGGTGAAGACCACTGACTGTTTCCATTCTGATTTCCTCTGTCACAGATCCCCTCTTGTTTGGTGGCATTGGCACAGCCATGGGAGTTTTGGAATCAGCTTATGGGGACATTTAACAAGGAATCCATATAGTCTAAATTTAGAGTAATCTACTTTTGTAGTTGGCAGTCATTTCTCTGTAAGTTAAATTATTGCTGGCAGTCTTGAAATGTTTCTAGGAATAATGTAGTCAGTTTAAAGAGTATTTAAGGAGACCTGAAATGTCCTGAAATGTCAAAGCACACGTACGACAGAAGCTTGACAAAGGCTTTTCCAGATTTGACAGCCAAGGTGAAAAACCTACATGGCATTACTAATTATAAGTTGTGAAACCGAAAGGAACTTTTTTGCAACTGATATTATTTTTTAAGAAATTAATTGTAAATTGATGATTTTGTAAAAGCCAATTACTATTAACCATGCCAGAGGAAAGTTACTTTCCTAATCTTTCTATGGAGAGGTACTAAAACTCATCATAACAAGAAGCAGTTAAAATATAAGCAGGGAATAATGTAGGGATGAAAAGTATGATAAAGGTGAGTCAGGAAGCTCATGAATAATAATTAGTTATATCTTTTTCCTGCTATACATTTTTTAGAGCATTTGATAACTTTTGAAAATTTAAACGTTCTTTTGTATGTTCTTTTCCATTCTGAATATGCACGTTCATTTTCATTCTTAATTTTTTTACTTGTAATTTTTTTTTCTTATTTTTTCGGTAAAGTTTCAAAAGTTAAGTTTCAAGCACCACAAAACCAAACGCTGCAATCCCACCCCTCCCTGCCCCACCCCGGGCGCGGCTGATGTGAACTTGTAGCTGCAGTAGGGCTGGAGGCCTCTCACGTCTGCGGTGTCTTCCTGAGCGACGCAGCTCTGAGCGTGAACTGGGGTGAACGGCCCCACGTGCTGTTGGAACCTGCTGACCCCATGGCAGGGATCCTTGCTCTCAATTTGTTCTCTTTGCTTCAACCCCAACCCTCTGCTCCACCAGCCATCGCTAAGTCCCTCCACATGTATCAGGGGAGGCCGATGCCTTGGCTTCCCTTTTCACAGCGCACACCAGCCGAGGGGTAGCGGGAGCGAGGCTTAGGATTCTCTCCAGTGACTGCCTTTCACCGATGCCACGAAGTTCCTGCACACAGTGGAACGGACTCCCGACTGGAGCGTCTCCTCGAGGTTGTGGTCCCCAGAGAAACATACAGAAGGGTGCTTCTCAAGTCACCTTTAACAAGCTATAGATTTCTAAAGACCACCATCTCATCGTTTCACCCAAATGGTGAAATCACAACATGTAATCTAGTTTCCATTTCCTCAATCCATTCAGACCAGGATTTGACTTACTTTTTGACTTACTTTATAACCTCCCTTACATAAAATTCTATGTTCTACATCTATGTCTTGACTTGATAGAGGAGAAGTCATACTCATACACCATGGAATCCGAGCTGATTTTCTCACGCAAGTTTTGAAAATCTAATTTGGGATGTCTGAAACGGAATATGGATGATTTCTTTCTCTTTTCATTTTTGCTGGGATAAATCTTAATCTACCCCCAACCCATCAGCCATGAGAAATAATGGATCTCATGCTGATTAAGGAAAAGGTCATGTACATAGAGAGACAAAGGAGCAAAACAGGTATTACTTGATTTCCCCAGTCTTCTCCCCCTCCCTCGCTTCATATGAGTAGATAAAAAATAAACAAAATAATTTCACAAATAATATTTTAGAGATAATTGGAAATGAAAATGGGAAAGAAGAAAGCCTATCAAATTATAAGTACCCAGCTTTCTTTCATTTGCTTGTATTTATTTTACGGGCTTTCCACGGACTCACCCCTTTTGTGAGGGAAGCAGAGAGGGGAGAACATAGTGTTGGCTCCATTGCAGGCTGTGACTTAGGATGGGCATCCAGTGACACAGCCATGACGCTGAAGTCCTGCTCCTAGAAGAGCCCAGAAGGTTCTTCTTAAGATGGGATTCTGGTTTTAATGGTGACAAGGCAAAGATAAGAATGAATGTCCATTTAGATAATTTATCTTTTAATCTGTTGCTTCCTCTTTCAGTAACTGGAGGGAATCTATGCAGTATGAATTTTTAATTTCATAATTGCTGGTATCTTTTCTGACAGACAGGGCATAACCTGAATTTCCTTTATTCTTGCTTATATTTGGCCAACTATGTCACACAGTAGGAGAAATATGTTGATGATAAATATGCCAACATAAAACACAATACCGACCATTAAGTCTATTAGTTGAAATATGAATGCAACCCTTAAAATACTGAAAGATGATTTTCCTTCCTTCGTCCACCTGTTTCATTCTTCCATCAACAATTCCATCGTGATCATTGAAGCATTCGATGCTGCCAATATCTCCTTTTCCCTATGTTTTCCACTAATACTCCTAAGTTGCTCAAATCATAATGTTCTAAACAACTCCACTTATTTTAAATTGGAAGAAATTGAGGCTCTAAAAGGAAAAAAAAAGATATTTTCTGAAAACAGACAACGGTTAGCCTCAGACTTCACCTTTTATAATATGCAATACCCTCCTTCTTTATTTGGCTACAAATAATTGCATCATCTCCATTACATAAGGCTGACTGGGTAGAAACACAGAATTTCAGGTCTTGAGAGATACTTCAATGAAAATACTAATCAATGTCTTTATTTTACAAATAAAGAAACCAAAATCCAAAGTGAAATATCTTACTCAAAGTCACACACCTAAATGGTGACAGATAAAAGACTCCCATATAAGACTCTTCATATAAAAATGGTTGAAATATAGACTAAAACAAATACAATCTAGGACAAGGGAAAAAAATATTTGTCACTGGGCAAAACAAAAATTTTAACTTAAGAGCAAAACAAAAATTTTAACTTAAGAGCATTAAGATTCTGTACAGCATGTGGACAAAATGAATTGCTTTGTACAAGTTTTCATGTATGAAAATGGTTCAGGAAAGCCATCTTTAAAAAGGGCCTCAAACAAATTCCAGATGAACAGAAGAGGACATTTTGAATGTGAAAAAACTAAAATTTTGTTTTAAAAGTAGGAAACAGAAACTGCTAATTTTCAATCTCTGTATAAAGAATTTCTAATTTTAAGAACAATTGGTAAAACAAGAAAAAATAAGTGAATTTGACCACACAAAAATATAAAACATCTCTGACTGTAGAAACACTATGCAGTATATACCAACAAGATGTATGTATGCAATATATACAAACAAGATAGCAGAAGAAAGAATAAAAACAAACTAATTGCCACTCACGAAGAAAATAAAACTCAAGCAACAAGTCTGGAAAATATATTGGTAAAAACACTGTAGATATTTAATATCTTTAATATTTATAAAGAAAAGAAAAACAGAGACACTCTTCTGAGTTGAATTGTGTCCCTCTGAAAAAGATGTGTTGCAGTTCTAATTCGTATGAACTCAGAATGTGGCTTTTATTTGGACATGGGGTCTTTACAGAGGCAATCAACTTAAAATGTAAGATCATTAGGGTGGGTCCTAATCCAGTATTACTGGTGTCTCTATAAAAGGGGAAATTTGGCCACAGAGACAGATGTGCATACAAGAATGCCTTATTAATGTGTAGGCACAGATCCAGGCAGTGTAGCTATAAGCCAAGATTGCCAGCAAACCCCCAGAAGTGAGGAGACAGGTCTGGAATAGATTCTCCCTTACTGCCCTCAGGAACCAACCTTGCCAACACCTGGATCTCAGACTTCTAGCCTCCAGAACTGTGAGTCAGTAATTTCTGCTCTGTAATCTACCTGGTCTCTGATACTTTGTTAGGGCAGCAGACCTCTACAAACCCCAGATCATAAATGGGCGAGGGATACAAGCTGATAAATTTGGAAAATAGCCTATACAAATGGTATTAACGATTAAACTTTAATCATTGCAAAACACATTAAAGTGTTTTGCAATGATTAAAATTTGCTAATAATTTTAAAGTGCATATTTAAGTGACACAATTTTCTTTTTCATAAAATAAATTGGCAATTAAAATGCTAATATTGAATGCTCTTGGGTATCTATGAGGGAACAATTTTTCATTATGAATCATGAGACAAAAATAATATCCCTACTTCTTGACTGGGTGTTTTCCACTTCTCTAAATACCCCTTTTACAGAAATAGGGAGACAAATGTTGATGTACACAATGTTACTTAAAAGAGAAAATAACTCAAAAACTTGAATTTCCAAAACTAGGGAGTGATCTAAAGAAATTAAAGTCTCTTTATAGGAGGGATTAATTTATAGAGATTAAAAATAATATTAAACAAAAGTTTTTTAATACTACTGGGGAAAGCTCATTATTTAATTTTTAAAAAGAGAGAAAAACTGATGATTACATGTGAATTCACAATTCTAAGCCTGGCTTTGTAATATTTTATTTGAAGAAGATAGGTGAAGGTCATTTTTAAATGTGAAAACTGGCTATGTTAAGGTATGGAAGATTATTATTATTATTATTTTTTAACAGATAAGGAAGCCCCTCAGTCTTCCCTGTGAAATGTATATAAAGGGAAGAAAAAGAATCAAAATGGAAAGTATATTAGTTTCATAGAGCTACCATAAGAAATTACCATAAATCAGAGGTTTAAAAGAACAGAAATTAATTTTCTCACAGTTCCAGAAGCCAGAAGTCAAGATTTTGGCAGAACTATGCTCCCTCTGAAGGCTCCAGGGGAGGATCCTTCCTTGTCTCTTCCAGCATCTGTGGCTTCTGGTTTTGTTGGCTTGTATCAGGCCATCTCCAGTGTGCCCCACCTTCACGTGACTTTCTTCCCTGTGTCTCTGTATCTTCATCTCTACTTAGAAGGAAACCACTCTTTGGATGTAGGCCCTGCTCAAAATCCAGGATAATTTTATCTCAAGGTCCTTAACCTGTGAAGACCCTCTTTCCAAATAAGGTCACATTCTGAGGTTCCAGGTGGATGTAAATTTTGGGAGGACACTTTTCAACCCATTACATAACAGAGAAAAAGAGAAAAAAAATCTTTTTAAAAACAGTGGTATCTTTGTGTTGAGATTATACATGATACATTTTCCTCAGTGTCTTTATAACATTTCAAAGGTTGCAATTTTCCTTGTACTGTAAGGATAATTTTAGATAGGTAAGATCATGAGTCTCATGTAAATGTACAATAAACATGTCATATGTTTTATTTGTCATTTTTTAAAATTTCTTTTTTATTGGAGTATAGTTGATTTACAATGTTGTGTTAGTTTCAGGTGTACAGCAAAATGATTGTTATACATACATGTATATCTATTTTTCTTCAGATTCTTTTCCCTTATAGGTTATTACAGAATATTGAGCATAGTTCCCTGTACTATAATACAGTAGGTCCTTGATGGTTATCTATTTTATATATAGCAGTGTGTATATGTTAATCTGAAACTCCTAATTTATCCCTCCCTGTCACCACCACCTTTCCCCTTTGGTAACCATAAGTTTGTTTTCTATGTCTGTGGGTCTATTTCTGTTTTGTACATAACTTTATTTGTATCAATTTTTTTTAAGATTCCACATATAAGTGATATAATATGATAATTTGTCTTTGACTTACATTACTTAGTATGATAATCTCTTCATCCATCCATGTTGCTGCAAATGGCATTATTTCCTTCTTTTCTGCGGCTGAGTAATATCCCATTGTATAAATATACCACATCTTCTTTATCCATTCATCTGCCAATGGGGTTATTTGATGAAGAATCAGGAAGATGTTAAAACTGGTTCAAAGATACTTCCAAGCTTGAGGGCAGGTGACACTGCCTTCAATCTGGTTAAAATGGGGGAGAGAAGAGCAGACAAAACATAGAAGCCAGCACCAAGGTGTTCTGGAGATTTGGTGGCTACGTCATCAACGGTCCAGAGCTAGCCTATGTCTTTCCCCTGAAAAAGCCTTTTGGAGCTCCTCAGTCTAAGAGGCCAAATTACCTCACCTGCCTGCCAAAAGGGGAGAAAATCTAGGTGGGGATAGTTGAATATTTTCACATGGTTGTTATAAACTTTGTGTTACGATGAAATACTATGCAGCCAGGGTTGGCAAATTACAGCCCAAGGGTCAAATCCAGCCCACTGCCTGCCTTCATAAATAAAGTTTTATTGGAACATATGCACACACACACAACTAGTTCAAAGGGCATTTGAGAAGCTTAATATTAGTAAGCAATATCAAAATAAGATTGTTTATTTAAATATGAAACTAGTTAAATTTCAAAGGACCATAATCTATAACCTTTGGAATTTTCTATTCTATCAGGAAGAAATTATCTGCATCTCCATAGGATAAAAATCTTGTGGCTAACATATAACTTTGCTAAGTCTCAGGCCTTTAACCAGTGATAAACAATAAATTGAACTAAATATATTCCTGTCATACAGTGGTGAGAGAAGAGGAATAGAATAAATTCTGTAATGAAAAGAATTGCATTTTTAAAATGGAAAAATATTGCACACTGAATATTTCAAAAGTTAGTTTTCATTATATTCTCAGAAAAATAGTTCATAAAATAGTAAAGAAATATGATTGGAAATATTTATTATTCATTCCTTTTAAATATAACTAATGGCCCCATATGTAATTTTAATACTACGGATCTTATGTAACTGTTATATTAGACTAAAACTCTTGAGATAATTTTGAGTAACAAAAAATATATTGGGATGAGTCATTAATTTCATTTCAATACGACTAAATTCAAACTAATTTACACATCAAGTTTTTTGGGTATAATTAAAATTGAAATGTCATGTACATAATTTCTGAAATAATTAACATAAAAATAAAGCCATTCACTCTATTATATGCTATTCAAAAATATACATATAAAATGCATTATATGTATATTCATTTATCCATATATTATATTCATCAAAATTCATTTACATTTATATGTATATTTATCAAAATTCATTTACTGTTTTAAAATATACATATATATATTTGTGTATAGTTTATATTGTATAGGTTATACATATATAACCATACATATATCACTATAATGTAGTTTTAAAAACTATGTATGTAGTTCTAGAACTATAGTTTTTTTAAAAGATGGGACAGAATGGTTTTTTTTCTTAAAGGGAATCTTTATTGTAATGCAAAATGAATTGTAAAATGATCAGGAATTTTCCAGTCAAGCAAAAAATCTGTCACTTTCCTATCAGACAGGAGTCCCTAGGATGAAGATGAGTCCCTTTGGATGAATCAAGAAGTCTCAAAAGGGGCACAAGTTCTTCCACGATCTGCCCATTTTGCCTCCTCTTGCCTCTTCATGCTGTTCTGTCCAGCTACACTCAACCTCTTTTGCTCCACAAGGTCCATATGCTCCTTCACCACCAGGCCTTTGAACACACTATTTATGGCCTTACCTTCCCCCTTTCACCTGGCTGGTTTCTGGGACAGAATTTTTTAATTGTTAAAAAGTTTTCCATACACAATAACACCAAAAGTAGAAAATACATTAAAAACAACAAAGTAGCCATGGAAATGTTTCAAAATAATTTTAGATACATACATGTGTTTCACTAAAGGCTACAAGAACTTTCTCAGATAAAAATTGTTAGACTGTTTTGCTACCGGAAGAATATCCATGTGAATTTTTTTAAATAAATACATTTCTCTGGATCTATTACAATTACATCCACCAATTATGCCAATTTGGCAACATGTGCATCAGTTTCCCGTTAAGCACTTAAAATTCAAGGATGAGTCACAGGTAGGGATCCAGAAAGAAGCCAAAAAATTTAATTTCAAAGAAACTCACTGGAATATATATCAAAAGGATTTCAAAACTTCTAAATATTCCCTACTTCATTTAAACACAACCAAATAATAATTGAGTACCTTCTCTGAACCTGTACTTCACTGGATGCTGTAAGAGAAACAAAAGTCATACTTTTAGAGGTTTCAGGTTTCCCTACTGAAAAATTCCCTTAGCCTGAAAATGCTGGTAATTACAATACCTTTTCTGTACAGCAACTGGAAATTTGTTTCTTTGTTGATTGGTAATCTGAGAGCCCTACTGATATGTCAGGACTATTGCATCATCAAGGCTGAGATCAAAAAGAAAGAATAAAGCACATTCACCCATTTAGCAAATAATTAGTCCATGAGTTGCCAGACGCTTTGATAGTGAATTGAGGCCAAGCCCTGTAAGCCCTCTATTTTAATATGCTGGCTGCCATATTGGTGATAAAAATATATTCATGCGAAACAATTGAAAAACTATGAAAGAGTATATAAACAAGTATTCTTTGTAATCCGGTGCTAAAACATTGAAGCAACTCTTGACATCTTTTTCTCACATCCCACATCCAATCCATCAGGAAATCCTGTGTGCTCTTTCAAAATACATACCCAAATCCAAACACCGGTCATGACTTTTCTTGTCTGCGCAGCACCATCCGTCACCTGGGTCCAGCATTTGGCACTTATGTGGTCACCCAGTGTCCATCTTTGCCTTCCTGTAGCCTATTATCAACACAGCTGTGAAAGCAATCTATTTAAAATTTAAATCAGGTCGTAAAACACTCCCGGATTAAAACCTGCCAACAACCTCTTACTTCATTCACAACAAAAGCAAATATCTCTTCAATGGCCTGCAAAGCCCTACCTGGTCTGGCCCTGGTCTCTCTCTGACTTATCTTCCTTGGTTTCCCCTCCCTCCACTGGACCAGTCATTCATACACTTCATTTTTTCAAGTGTAACAAGCCTACTCGCACCTCAACATTTGGTACTTGTTTTGCCCTCTGCCTTGAATGCTATTCAGTAAGTGTGCTTCTCTCTCTAACTTCCTTCTAGATCTCTACTTAGACATCAGTTTACTGAAGACTCCCTCACCAAGTTCTGTACGTAAAATAATAATCGACCTCTTTCCACCGCGTCCTGTTTGTTGTTCCTCACAGGAGTTAATCACCATTGGTTGCAGGAGGTATTGACTCTTTTCTTCCTTCTTTGTGGTTTGCAAAAAGATGAAGAGCATTCTGGACAGAGTGAAGAGGAATAGCAAAGACTTTTAGTCAGTGCAGAGCTACCTGTGTCCTGGGCCAGTGGAGCTGGGAGGGAGAAAGAGAGAAATTGACTGAGGGGGGAGGGAGGGGTTTAAATGAAAAGACAAGCAGGAGGAGACATGATAAGCTTGACTTTCTTTCTAGCTGTGATGGGTGTTTTACATATTTGATTTACAAGGTATAAATGGTGTTATTAAAAGATCACCTTACCATGTGGTTTTCCACATGGATGGAGTGGAGTGTGCTGGATATTTTCTGGCTTTCCTTGCCCACTTTCTTCCTTGTCTATCCTGGGAGGCTGACTGTTATAGAGAGTATCAATCAGACCCTCTAGCCTTCTGGATTCCCCTTATATTAGGCCAATGGAAGGACTCAGAAGGAGAGATCAGTTAGGGGAAATTTTTCCTCCAACAGCATACTGAGCTGAGGTTTGGCAGCCCCCATGTTCCTCTACCAAAGGCCTCAGCTGCTGCCAGGAGGATGCCTCCTATAGTCCCTGCTGGCACTGGGTTCCAGTAACCACTCTCTTGCCTTGCCCACTCTGACACTGTGCTGGCCTAGACATGTTTCATCATTCCTCGTTGGTTCCTTCACCACATTCACACCTCATTGCATACCATCCTTTTCTGCCAGGATCCTGACAGCAGGTAAGTGGAGAATGAGTTAGGAAGCAACTGGCAGTCCAGAAGAGAGGTAGCTTAGACTAGCATGGTGTCCGCAGAGATAAAGATGGGTGTGAGATATATTTTGGATGTAGAATTGGAGGCCTTTACTGTTAGACTATCACTAGAAGACAAGAAAGAAGAATAAATAACTCCAGTGTTTGTGCTTGAGCTTCTGGTTGGACTGTGGAGTCATATAAAGAGAGGAAAACCAGGATGGTGTCAGACAGTATGGAGGAAGAAAATATGGAGAGTTCTTTTTGACATGTGGAGGTGAAATTGCCTTTTCGGCAGAGAACTTGATTAGGGGCTTGGACACCATGGAGACACTAGAACTGGATAAAGGTGTGGACGTCGTGGGCATAGAGGGGATGTTTAATATCAAACAAACGGAAAGGGATAACCTTAGAAGAAAGCATGGATTTAAATGAAAAAGTCTCCAGGACATAGTCCCTTCCAAAGGTGGGAAACTCAAACCTTTAGAAATTGGGTAGAGAAGGAAGATTCAGCAAAGATAACTGGGAAATATGCAATGTGGAGGTAGGGAGGAGAGAATCAGTGTGCAGAGTTCCAAAGGCATGGAGGCATGAAAGTGATTTCATTGAAGGTATTTTTACTTTAGGTGTGGAGTGGAGGTTAAACTAAACCAAGACGTTTTCATTAGCATCCCGTTCAGCTCACTAGAGACCTACTGTGAGGATGAAGGATAGAACACCACCTAGTTAAAAAAAAAAAAGTTCTTTTGTGTTCATTTATTTATTTATTATTATTTACTTTTCACAGCTGAGGATATTTTTTTTCTTAGCACCATGTAGGCTGGCTGTACTACTCACTGGTAGGATAAAGGAGATCAGTACTTTGCCCCAGCCACTATATGTTTATTTATAAATATCTATTACCACCACATCTTAATTGACGTACAGGGCATATTATGCTTTACCAGCCGAATAACAATAGCCACAAAATAAATTACAGATGTTCAAGATGGCATACCACTGAATGTGCTGTCATCAAAAATCCTATTTAAAAAGTTTTGAGTCTATCCAGAGACCTTTGGGTTTTTTTCCATTGTCTCACTTTAAAATGACTATTCCAAATTTGCATTTATAAAATTTTGTATGTTTTAACTATAATAGTTATACAGTCTCTTTCATCGATGCAGTCTATCAAATATTTTGATTAGAAAAAGAATTCCATTGCTATAAGGTGAATATACAGATCATTTTGGGAAAAAAAAGGTGGCACATTTATTCTTTTCTTTTTTCTATTTGCAATTAAATTATTCCAAATAATTTTTCAACATTGATACTTTCATCACCTTTTCTGTTGAAAATAATAGATAACTAATCAATAACATGGTCCTGCCTCAGTATTAAGATAGAATTTAACAATATAGTCAAGAAAAGCTTGATAAAAATGAAGCAAATTTGATTTGTAGAATGCATTTTTAATTTTAAACTGCATTTTATTATAAATATCATACGAGACTTTACTAGTAATCCTATTTTTCAGATGAGATTTTTTTAAATGACATTCCTCAAAGTTGTGTAAATAACACAATTTATATAAAAGCATCTGTGGGCTAGCTCTAATTTTTCCATTCTATATTTTAAGGCTTTTTGATGTGCCAGTTGCCTTAGTCCTTAGAAGAATGAAACAAAATTGGAATGCAAACTAACTAATTAAGATTTGTTATCTAATATGAAAATGAATGCTTTGATCCAAGACATGGACAGATGGCTATTGTAGTAATTAATTAAAACATGAATCTGTTTTTTACGTTTAGATAAACAACATCCCCAAATAATCCTTTTTTACTTAAAGATACCTGTATGGCTCAATCATCCTTCCCAGCTTCAAAACTGTACTTAAATATACCAGAATGTAAACAGATTAAAAGTGGATAACTCCATCTGGGATATAGATTATTCAAAATAGAACATTGCAATGGAAAAAAACCAGATATCAGAATAAGAGCAAAGATAGAAGAGATTTGATTTCACACCAAACTTTACCCACTCTCTCTTGGAAAAGTCAGATTTTGCTTTTGTTACTTTCTTTATAAGTAAAATAAATGGGAATCTGCTTTTTTCTATTTCAGGAAGAGGTTTTTGTTTTGTTTTATCTTGTTTTTGTTTTGTTTTGTTTTGTTTTGAGAAAAAAGGCTTTTTTTGGATTGTTTTGGTTTCATTAAGTTGCGGAAACATGAAGTGTAACTACAGCTTATATTAGTAAGATATGTGATGATATATATTTGACTGAACACCTACCGGAAAGATCCAGGCTTGATGGACTGTACACTTTAATTTTAATAAGGTCTCAAATTTCCACAGTATGGATTTGGTTTTTCCATGGGAGAAAATGACTTGATATTCCCTGATATAAAGATAAACTCTGTGGATCACTGATATAGGAGTAACTATGATTTTTGAACAGTTCATCAACTTGTACAGAAATTGGGAGAGAATTTCCAATCTGGTCACTCTGGTGACATAACTTGGAAATGACATGTACCTTGTATCAATATTTTATTTATTTATTTTTGAAACCTAAGCACACCTTTATTTTTGTCTTCTACCATCTATTTAAAATGTATTCAATGGAGAAAGTTTTCTCTGCTGGAGGAAAAATATTCTGGCAGGATCTATGACTTTTCTGGTGACTTGGAGGTAAAAGAAAATCCTATGGTCACTGTAAATTGTAAAAAATCTTGACTCAGATTACACTGTCAAGACTGATGTATTCAACAATATTTCCATCTGGATTCAAAAGAATGGAGTTTTCCCAACCTCCCAGCTGGAGCATGTAGCAGGCAGTTTGCCTGCCTTCACGGTAAGGCTGTGGAGTGGACTGTGCTTACTCTCCTTTTTCTAACTTTTTTTAGATATATGTCAAATTTACAGAAAAGTTGCAAGAATAATACAAAAAAATTCCTTTATGCACTTCACTCAGATTTCACAAAGGCTAAAAAGAATATTTTACCATATATGTTATTCTACTTTCTCTATCTATATATAATTTCTTCCTGAACTATTTGAGAATAACTTGTAGCCATCATACCTCTTTATCCTCAAATGTGTCAATATGTATTTTCTAAAAACAGGAACTCTACTCAATACTCTGTAATGACCTATATGGGAAAAGAATCTAAAAAAGAGTGGCTGTATGTATATGTATAACTGATTCACTGCTGTACAGCAGAAACTAACATGACATTGTAAATCAACTATATTCCAATAAAAATTAAAACAATCAAACAAACAAACAAAGGCTGTTCTTGACTTACAGACATAGAGAACAGACTTGTGGTTGCCAAGGGGAAGGGGAGATGGGGGAGGAATGAATTGGGAGTTGGGGATTAGCAGATGCAAACTAGTATATATAGAACAGATAAACAACAAGGTCTATTGTATAGTACAGGGAACTATATTCAACATCCTGTGATAAGATGGAAAAGAATATGAAAAATAATGTATATATATATATAGGTGCATATATATATATATATATATATACATATATATATATATATAACTGAATTACTTTGCTATACAGCAGAAATGAACACAACATGGTAAATCTACTATATGTCAATAAAATATTTTTAAAATGCTGTTCTCTTATATAACTTCAGTATTATGTTCAAAATCAGGATAATAGTATTGATACAACACGATGACCTACTCTCAGACCTTATTCAGATTTTGCTAATTGTCCTGTAACATCCTTTAGAGCAAAAGAAAATCCCAGGTCTATTTAGTTGTCATGTTTCTTCAGTCTTCTTCTGAGGCTCCTCCAAAATCCCATAATTTATGGCTGGGGCTACTCTACTCCTAGAGCAATGACTACTTTAGATCCTAACAAAATTCCAAACAACCTTCAAAAGAATCAAGCTTAGCCATCAATAAAATAAATGGGTATACTTCTGGCTACAAAGTGTCCATGCCTCTCTTCTTCTTATAGACTTATAGACTCTCCCCCCAGGAAGAAAATCCATAGTTCTACTCAGTTCCTACACCAGCTTATGCTGGATCTTAAGTGAAGTGAAGTCTGATCCCTCGGGTTCAGATCTAGTGATCTGTGCACTAAAAGAAGAGGGAAGTTATTAAGTTTTCTTTGCTTTTCCACAGACATCAACACTCAATACGCAATGGAATCGCAAGGACAAAATATTTCCAGTGAGAGTTCTCACCAGAATAGAAACATGCCAATCAGCAATCAACTGAAAATTACTTTCATAAGGTCCTGATTAGAAATCTGTTCTGTGACTCTTGGATCCACCTTCCGGAAGGTTCTTTCTTGTCCATTTTCCTCCTTGACCACAACGGCAGTGATCATTGGGGGTACGTTATTTTGGGTCATGACATTTTGAGGCTCCTAGAACTTTCACAGCACGACTCTTGCTGATGCAAAAGTGTGGCCCTTGAAGTTGTTTTGGTGCTGGAATAGTTACAGGTTTTGTTGTTTTGCTTAGACTTGTGATTTCTATAACAAACTAATTCTCTAAAAAATTTAGTAGGCTTTCACTCTATTTGCTTTTAGTTTCTGGTGCCAGTAGGCACACTGAAAGCATTTTGCTTAGACATGATTCATGAATCTGATTTATTGGTTTGCTTCCTTGCCCCTGTATCTTTTCCTCTCAACATAATTATGGCTGCTTCAGGACCACCACTATGAAACATGTCACTTTTCCACTGTTGGATTGCAAATAAGGCATCAACTCCACATTTTCTTTTTGCATTTCCACTGACAATTTCTCCTTCCTTATACATAGAGATTCTAGGGACCATATTTCCATCTTTTGCCTATTTCATTAATGAAGTCCTTGGAGTACTAATTAAATGTCACCTCATAAAAGTATTTTTCCTAACAAACAACCTAAAATAAACTTCCACTGAGTTTGTTCTATGACCCTATTTCTCTTTCTCAGCATTTACACACTCTGAATTTTTAGTTTTTCATTTTTAACCTGTTTGCTGCTCCCCACAAGATATATGGAGCATTAGAGAAGTGGCAAGCACCGTGTCCAGCACGCAGGAGGCGCTCAATATTTACATGCTGGATTAGTACTGGATAAATGAGCAAGAAAAAACATGTGGCATTGTGTTCCAGAATTATAGTTTTTAATGCCTTTTGAGCCATTACTTTTTAAATGGTTCACAAGACAGCACATTCCAAAAAAAGAAAAAAGAAAAGGAAGAAAATTCTAGCTAATCTCAAAGTTGTACATTTATTTTCTGAGTCATGCTGGAACACTTGACATGGGGCAGAACACCCTCTTGGGAAAGGCAAGTCATTAAGCCATTGAGTACCTTGCCATTACAATCTTCCTGGGAAACATTCCAAATGGAACTCAAGAGTCTTCTTAACTTGCTCCTTCTAGTTTACCACCTCTCCCTGTTATTTGAGTGGAATCTGAAATAATAGTGCTTTACTATCAACACTATAAGGAACCCAGGAGTGGCCCTCCTGTGTATCGAAAGTTGGCAGAAACATATGAACTTCTTAACCTCATAGTTTTTAGGATACTGTCAGAATCAGTAATGGAGCAAACCTCCTAGCCATCCAAGAAGATACCAAACTGAGAAATCATATAGTACTTCTATGAGAATACAAATACATACTGAAGTCTGCTACGCTTTAGCAAGTTAAGTAGAACAGAAAGGTTAGTATAATATTAACATAATGTAACACTCTTCTTTTTTCTAACGAAGACATACACATGGTCAACAGGTACCTGAAAAGATGCTGGACATCACTAATCATCAGGGAAATGTAAGTCAAAACCACAATGAGATATCACCTCAAACCTGTTAAAATGGTTGTTATCAAGAAGACAAGTAATAGCAAATGTTACTGAGGATGTGGAGGGAAGAGAACACTGGTGTACTATTGGTGGGAGTGTAAATTGGTGCAGTGACTATGGAAAACAGAATGAAGGTTCCTCAAAAAATTGAAAATAAAACTACTATATGATCCAGCAATCCCACCTCTGGGTACATAGCCAAAGGAAGTGCAAACAGGATTATCCGCACCCCATGCTTATTGTATGGGGTTATTCACAGTAGCCAAGGTACAGAAACAATCCAAGTGATGTGGTATACATATGTATAATATGTATTATGTATGTACAATAACAATGGAATGTTATTCAGCCATGTGCAGGAAGTAAATTCTGACATTTGCAACAATGTGGATGGACTTTGAAGGCATTGTACTAATTGAAATAAGTCAGACAGAAGAAATGAAATATGGCATGGTATTACTTATATGTGAAATACAAAAACAAACAAAATATTCCAGTGAATAGAAACAGTAGAAAAGTAGTTACCAGGGGCTGGGTAGGTGAGGGAAATAGGGAAAGGTTGTGAAAAGGATACATAGTTTCAGCTATAAGATGAATAAGAGATGAACAAGATCTGAAGATCTAATGTATAACATGGTGACTCTAGTTGATAACATGTATTGTATAAACGAACTTAAATGTTCTCACCAAAAACAAATGCAAACAAACAAAATATTTTATGACATTTAAAAACTGGAAATACCATCTAGAGAGAAATGGGTAAAATGTGATACATTTGTATACTTGAAAACTACAGAACCATTGAAAATTTAAAAAGGAATGACCTGCTGCATGTAATGTGGACAAATCTCACAGACATCATGTTGAATGAAAGAATCCAGACATAATAGTACTTATGTGAAGTTCAAATACAAGCAAAAATAATCTATGGTAACAGAAGATGGAGTATTTGGGGTTATTGAATAGGAAGTGTTCTGTAGTCAAGTTCTAAATATTAGGTTGTGTGTAAAATTCACTGAGCTGAACACAACACTTACGCACGTTTCTATAGATATGACAAACCTTAATGAAAAAATATATTTAATCCATGGATGATAGAATATATATGTTAACCAAACATTTCTTGTTAATGCTGTTTTCAGATTAATTTGTAGTGCCACAAGCCATTTCTATCTATATTTCATAAATGTTTTCATTTTCTCCCCTTTCTACCCCAGTTAAGTGTAGGACACCTACTTATTAACTGCCATTCTGCTATTTCATTAATCAGTTCTGTTTTCTCTGGGAACTTCTTTCCAATTCTGAACAACCTAAGGAGCATTTAGAGTTTTGAATCATCTGAATAAATTTACCTAAACCAAGGCATTACTTTGAAGTTCAAAATCCATTTGAACCATCGAACAGTTCTGTGCCAACCAATGAGTGTGATTTAAATTACAGCAGAAATGGCGATGAAATTCATAGTGAAGTGATGTGCTAGAGAAGAAATGAATCTAATAATATCTTTTCCTCTCTTTTTCCAGAAGTACCAGATTAAAATGTTCGCTAATGCCTTTGTTACCCAGATGCTCACACCTCAAAGGGGTGGAGGAAGCCATGGATGTTAGCACAGGCTTTTCTTATGAATGAGAATGCTGTGTGTTTTGCCTTACTTAATTGAAGACAAATATATAGAAGCGAGAAATATGAATACCATTCAAGAAGGTTACAAAAAATACAATTTTGAAGCATAGATTAGATTATAACCCATATTTTAGGGCAAAATAGTTGTCTTGGATTGGGCTGCCATAACAGGTTACCATAGATTGGGTGGTTTAAAAAATAGAAATTTATTTCTCACAAGTCTGGAGGCTGCAAGTCTGAGATCAGGATGCTGGCATATTGGTCTCTCTGCCTCACAGTCCTGTGCTTGGGGAGAGTAAGAAAGATCTCTGTCCCTCTTCTTATAAAGGCACCAACCTGTCTGATTAGGACTCTACCCATATGACCTTGTTTAGCCTTAATTAACTCCTAAAAGTCCTGTCTCGAAATATAGTAATTTGGGGGTTAGGAATTCAACATATCAATTTTAAGGGGACATAATTCAGTCCACGGCAATAGTCTAGTAGTTAAAAGTGGGAACTCTGGAGTTATAATAACATATTATAATAATATAACTATAATATATAATAATAATCAAGTTCAAATCTCCAATATACCACTTCCTAACTGTGTAGCCTTAAACCCGCTATGGTATAGTTTTCTCATCTATAAATCAGATAATAGTACTAACCCCATAGAATTATTGTGATAATTAAATGAATACAGACATGCAGAACAGATGGTAATTTTTTAAAGATATAATTGGTATATAGCATTGGATGTTTAGCTGTGCAATATGATTTGATATAAGTATATACTGCAAACTGATTACCACAATAAGTTTAGCCAACATCCGTCTTCACACAGTTACATCTTTTTCTTATGGTGAGAACTTGTAAGATCTAGTAAGATCTACTCTCTTAGCAACTATCAAATGTCAGTATACATAAAGTATTGTTAACTATAGTCACCATGCTGTAGATTACATCCCCAGGACTTATTTATCTTGTAACAGAAAGTCTGTACATTTTGACCCCCTTCACCCATTTTTGCCCCCTCCCCCCAGCCCTGCCACTGGCAACCACCAATCCATTCTATGTATCTATGAATTTGGGTTTCTTTAGATTCCACGTGTAAATAAGATAATATAGTATTTGTCTTTGTCAGATATTTCATTTAACATAATTCCTTCAAGGTGCATCTATGTTGTTGAAAACAGCAAGATTTCCTTCTTTCATGGCTGAATGATATTTCATTATGTATGTATGTATGTGTGTGTGTAGGTTGTTTCCATGTCTTGGCTGCTGGAAATATAATGCTGCAATGAACACAGGGGGTACAGATATCTTTCTGGGATAGATGGTAATTTTAAAATAAATATTAGCTATTATTATTACTAGGTCATATTGCAAGAGTAATTCTCCTCCACATAGGATAATCTTTTTAAAAATAGATTTGATGAGTCAATGTACTATTGAATACATTTTTTTTTTCTAAAAAATTACCTGGTGGGCTTCCCTGGTGGCACAGTGGTTGAGAGTCTGCCTGCCGATGCAGGGGACACGGGTTCGTGCCTCGGTCCACGAAGATTCCTCATGCCGCGGAGCGGCTGGGCGCGTGAGCCATGGCCGCTGAGCCTGCGCGTCCGGAGCCTGAGCTCCGCAACAGGAGAGGCCACAACAGTGAGAGGCCCGCGTACGGCAAAAAAAAAAAAAAAAAAAAAAAAAAAAAAGTTACCTGGTAAAAATGCAGCAAAACTAATGTAGCAGTGGTTCTCAATTTCATGTCAGACAAGCAGCATCTGGAAATTTGATATAAACATAAATTCTTGAGCTCCATCCCCGAAAGAATAAAGCAGATCTTTGGGCGTGAGTTTCAGTAATCAGTATTTTAACAAGCCCCCCAGGTAATTTTTTTCACACCCACACTAATGCTTGAGAATCACTGCGAAACAAGTAAGGCAGCCTTGTGAAGGAAGCAGACTTCATAGAGAGGCAATCTTTGGTGAATCTTTGGCCTGGAACACTGAGACTTCTGTTACTTTCACTGTTGAATAAATCAAATTAAAATGCATGTTATACTGTAAATACAAAAACAGTAAACTATAAAATAATTGACATAATTTTATGCCAGTGATGAATAGGAGAAATGTAGAAGCCTACAGGCAAAAATAATAATAATAATAAGGTGGGTTTATTTAGTACAAAGGCTTTTTAAGTTAAATCTACTTCAGAGACAGCAGTGTGAATTCTGGTATCTCTGCTGAAATCTCCAGGATTTGTCTTTTTCTAAAAAAGGAAAAGTCACATGAGGAGCTATACTGCTCTAGAATTTATGCAAGCCATTTATGTTCTAGGCTAAGCCCTTGAGAGAGGTTCATTTGATAACGCAATTGTGTAAGTACCTGCTTGAGAACCAGAGACACTTTTGCATAATCTTACTTTATCTCTGCCTTTGGCTTTGCAAATGTGCATCGCTCTGTTTTAAAATGGCACTATGTCATTTTTCAGTTGGAGTTCATATTGACTGGAAGTATGAAATGAGAGAGACCTGGCTGGAGTCCAAGTTATCATCCACAGCAACATCTCCAAGGCATTAGAAATGCTTAAAAAGGAGTCAAGGCCATAAGCTTGTTTCACAGATGAGGAGATGAAATGGATCAAAGACTTCCTCTGATTTGTCACAACTGAACATGGAAGTCAAGGAGAAGTGGGTCAATGTACATATGAGTCCTATCCAGAAAACTCTTCACCATTCATTCAACTTCAGGATTTATTTCTTTATTCACTACTCATGCATAGCCTGAGGCCATGGTCGCAAAAGAACATTCTCTCAGAAATTAGGGGTCGGGGGCAGATGAGTGAGTAGGTAAAAAGGAGGAGGAAGCGTTAAGGGGAAAGAAAGTGAAGGTGAGTGGAAATCTTTAACATCAAACATGCTTAATAATCTAGAATTCACGAAATGCTTTATTTTGGGTGGTTGTGATGGAATCTTCAGGTCATAAACTAATTGAACAAGTAGTTTATGCAATCGTCACCCATCCAATGAGGCAGGGCCAAGAAAAGCCAAATACTATGCTATGGAGAGAGCGAATATTCAAGAAAGACTGGGTTATTACTTTGCTAAGCAGAATATCAAGGCACAGGATCATCAACTTGCCTCTCTCCACCAGCATCTCAGGGGCATCTAATTGGGTTCCTACAATATCTGCCTTTGTGCTTGAGTTACCCACTGTCTTCCTGTTACTATTCATTCAGTGACTGGTTTACAGTGACTACTTCAATTGTACAGGTAATGAGGTACTCCACAAGTGATTAATTAGTATTTTATTGCAAGTGGAACTGAGGTTAATGGCTTATCAAAGGCGTTTTAAGTCAGTAGTTGACTAAAAATAGAGCATGGCTTTAGACACATGTGCATTATATTTAAACATTTGTGCCGAGTTTGAATTATTTTGCCATGTTAGTGGGCTTATCATCCTAACCATCCTAGTGGAAACATTAGATTTTTTTCAAGATTCACTAACCATCATTGTCACATAAATCAGAATGGTTTGCTTTAATTTACAGCTTTACACAAAAATATTATTTAGATATTAACTCACAAGAAAGCAATCTATAGTTGAAGTAAAATCACTCATAGCCTATCAGTTTACAATAGACCATTTAATTTTAACTAACTCTTTAGTTACCATACCAAAGGACTTAAAAATAGGTCTCTCAGTTTTTAAATACAAAGAAATTTTACATGTCAAGAACAATCCCTTGTGAAACTCAAACTCCTTTTGAAAACTTTACAATTTAAAAACACTATTATGGTAGTCAACTCATTCCTAAAGAAGCCACTTTGTGCCTTAACATTGCAGACTCTACCATAAATATTTCTATTTTGAAAGTTAGATTTCCATTTTATTATATAAAATATAATTTTAAGCAGAAGTTTTAATTTTATTAAACATGTCAAATGAGGTTTTATATGTAGAAAATAAAAGCATTTTGAGGAAAAGAAGTTTTAATTATACAATTTAATTAGTGTTGACCAAAACAAAATTCACAACCTGAAAGCTGAGACTTATGTTTTATTTGGCAGGAATTTTTAGGACTTCAAGCTCCAGAGGCAGCATCTCAAGCAATCCTGAGAGAACTGCTCCAAGGAGGAGGCGTGTTGGGGAGCCAGGATATAGAGGAGTTTTGAAACAAAGGGCAAGTAGTCTAAACATCAAAAGATTATTGTTAATTAAAGAAACCAGATAACTCAAGTTAAGGAATTTAGTGCCTTTCTATTTATGGGAAGATGCAAGAGTCTGGGCTTACTGAAATCATTCCTTTGATATGCACCTCAGCTCTCTGGGGCCAGTATCCTGTGTTTTCTATCCTAAATTTCCTCAAGGCTCACCATGGGGAGTGGCCGCAATCTGATGGCTGCTAGATGGCAGGTCTTCTTTCCTTCCTGAGTTCCCTCAGGGCTCACCAGCGCACATCAGTGGTAGCTGCAATTATTGATGGCTGTGACACCCTTTGTTTACTGATATGGCAGCAATATTCCATTTACCATTATCAATAATTTACTGAATATTCTACTTTAAATTTCAATAGTCTGCAAACAGAAAAACCTTAACTGCTCAAAACAAATTTTTAGAAAATGAGTCCATTTCTGCTCAAAATAAATTGGTTTTATTGGAAGACTATTATTTAATACACAGTTTTTAATATACATTATACATTCAATGCCATATATTTGATATGACTGCTTCTGTTGCCTGTGAGTTTTGATCAATTTTTCAAAGAAATGCCAGCAAAGTGATTACTTATGCAGCTCTGGATTCAGGCTGCCTGGGATTGATTTGTGGTTTCCCATTGAACTAGCTGAAATGAAGTGCAAGTTATTTTTTGGTTCCCTTGTCTGTAAAATGGGATGTATTTGTAAGGCCAGCAGGTCCGGGGAAGGGCCCAGGGAGCCAGACGGAACCCCTGCCAAAGTGGCTGATGCAACTGACACCTGACATTGCCGCAACACCCGAGAGATTACCAAAAAAGGGCTGCTTCACACAGCAAGCACCTCCCCTGCATCCACCCCTATAAATTTTGTTCGCGCCCACACCCGGGTGCAACTTCTCTGGCCCCTTTCTCTCGGACCAGTGAACCTCGCCTGGGAGCGTTCCCAAATAAATCTTGTTTAAGCTCGCCTCCATTTTTGGTGCCATTCCTTACAGTATTAATTATCTATTGCTATGTAACAAGTTACCACAAATCCAGTGGTGTTGATCAGGCACTATTCTCTTCAAAGCTTATTCAAGTGGTTGGCAGAATTCATTTTCTTGAGGTTGTAAGACTGAAATCCTCAGACCTTAAGACTGCCTCTCCCCACAGGCAGTACACAGATGGCTGCTTCAAAGCAAGAAGAGAGAGTCCCTCCTACCTCCAGTCTCTTCTCTCAGTAAAAGCATGGCCATCTTTTAAAGGGCTCACCTGATAAGGTCAGGCCCACCTAGGACAGTCTCCCTTTTCATCAACTCAACATCAACTGATTAGGGACCTTAATTTCACCTGCAAAATTCCTTCACCTTTGCCCTATTCTATGGGTTAGAGGCAAGCTGCAGGTTCCAACTGTACTCAATGAAAGGAGCTAGGTACCAGGAGAAGAGAATTACAGGGTACATCTTATAATTTTAACTACCATATTGGAATAATAATGGTACATACCTCTTTGGGTTGATTTTTTAACACTTATTTGTGTAAAGTACTTAGAGTAGTACATGTCACACAATAACAATAATTTATTACTTTTTTTAGTTTGATAGTCATTTTTGCAGAAGCTTTGAGCAATTAAAATGGTGGTCATACAGGGGAAGCCTACAAGCTGACATGGAGGTGGCAGGTTGAAAGAGAGCCTCATGTGTTCACTGTGCTCCATTGATATCTTGGTGGTGTGTTCTGTTATCTTGCATGTAGCACTAATGGAACCAAACAACAAATTTCCATGGGGTTATTACATTGCCCTGTTACCCAGTCCAAACTCACTCTGCTTGCTGCACGACAGGCCAATAAATCGGGAGACAAGGTTTTGAGGCAAGAAATAGGACTTTATTCGGAAAACTGGCAGACCGAGAAAATGGCAGACTAATGTCTCCAAAAAACCATCTTACTGGGGTCAGGATGCCAGTTTCTTTTATAGAACAGAAAGAGGGAGGAGGTGAGGAAGTAAAGTAAAATGGCCATTTATCTTGCAAAACATCTCCTCAATGGCTTGCATCAGCAAGGGGATGTGTTAATTTCTTCTTTTCTGCAGCTATTCACAGGTGGGCAGGGTCAGATTGTCTCCCTGTGAGCTGAACAAAGGCACTTTAGTTTACTGTTCAGGCAGTGGGGCAGGGTTCCCTGAGGCAGGCCATTATGTACGATTATAATAACAAAAGCAATGAAAAGCAAAGGTTACAGTCAAAGAAACAGATCCAACATGGAGTCAAAATTGGCTCTTCCCTGTTCAGTCCCATAAGGCCCCATGGTCTATCATATTTCAAACATTAAATATTTTTCCTACTGGATATTGAGAAACTAAGTGAAAGTTGAGGTGAGGTAGGTGGGTTATTACACAGGTTACTCTATATTCTCCACATTTATATTCTCCTCATTGCTTTAATGAAGGATCCAGAAATTTTTTTCTAAGGAAATAATTTTTGCTCAAATGAATGGTAAATGATACTTCATTAACCAAAGAAAGTATCTTTAAAAAAATATTTCTGATGATCTTGCCCTTTCCTCTACCCTCAGCATTTCACAGAAAAATCTTTGAATCATCCACAGAAATGCTGTTTAACTAGAATAGAATAAGCAAGGTATGGTAGTATTATCTTTTTGCTTTGAAAAATGGGAAAGCTTTTTTTCTTCCCTTGAAGCCCCAGACTGTGGTGAGGTGGAGAGAGAGAGAGAGTGTGAAGGGTAACATTCTGGTACTACATGAATTCAGGGTAAATAAAAATTTTATTTTCCTGAACGTGCTTGAAAACAAAACGATCATCTATCTCCCTCCACCGTATTCAGCTCTCCATTCAATCCCTAGAGGACTCACAGGAAATTAGGGCTACACCAAAACACAGTCCCTATTATTTTTTAGTAACAGTCGCCAAGAGAACTTTATAGCTTTTTCTCATTAATGCTCAGAAAACCCCAGTGGAAAAGGAGAATTCTTAAAATCAAAATGGAGAGAGTTTAGTGATTCCAAAATGTAATTTAGATAGAAAATACATCTTTCTTTGTTTTGATAAGTCATTGATATTTTAGCTTAATTTACTAAATGTTTTAAGAGAACTTCAAGGGTATTCTCACTTAAATATGCACATTAAAACAACTCATTATGTTCTTCTTCTGGCATCTAAGTAATTGTTGACCCCCTTTCACATTTCTCACAAGGCTCTCTTTCCTAAGATTTCTTGAAGAATAATTTGTTTGCATATGCTGCCAAAGCAATTGATTAATTTCGTATCTGGTCAAAAATATTATTAATGAGTTCACTTTTTAAATTGCAAAGCAGACATACATGTTGAAGTGACACAGAGAAACTGTTCTGTTGATTGTCATTTTCTCCTTTTTCACTGAATTTTGTGGTATTTCTTAAACCTTATCTCAGCTTTTTTAAATCATTTTATTTTTTATTACTTTATATCTACTAACAGTATGAGTTTTATTTCTTGACTGCATAATTTCTGTAATCATTTTCTTGATTTAATTATTTCTGCATGTAGGGAAATATTTTAAAAGAAAGAGTTAGTTTATGTATACATGTACACCCTTATATATACATAGCCACATAATATTTTGTTTATATTTGGGAAGGAGATTTATGTGTGTGTGTAACCACCCATGTGGTATGTTTTCAAGTCTTTTGAGACCACCTAATCCCATATTTACAACATCCAATCCATTCTCTTATGTGTAAAATTGCATATTCAGAGTCTCAGTTTTTTAGCTTAAAGTACTGATTTCATTGAAAAGCAAGTCCAGGTGTAAATTCCAATATGGTAATTGTTTGACAGGCAATTACTCTGCTAATGTCTCCCTCAATACTTAGGAAGTTACACACACACAACCTGAAAGCAGATCCCTTCTTTAAATGGGGCTGACCATCCACTCAATCACAGAATCATGGTGACATTTCCATTAGATTTAAAGTCCATGGAACTGGACTGAAAGCCCAATAAGTAGAAGAACCTGTGATATGCCAGTAAATTTATTGCTTTAAAATATTTTAAAAGATCCTGTCTACTTCCCTCTTCTTTGAACTCTTGTTTAGATAAAAAAACAAACAAAAGAAAAAGAAAGCAGCCATCTTTTCACCTCATGGCTATACATTTAAGGAACCAGTGGACTCTTCCCTTTTTTATAATCTCACCAATCTTCTCTTCTATACCATTGAGAGACATAAATGCTTAGGAAAAAAAGAAAAAACAAGACAAAACAACAACAAAACAAGGAGACTGAACTAGATGGGGAGTCACCTGGAATTGGCAGATTGCTTCATGAGAATCACAGTTCTTGTCTGTCATGCAAGGTAGACTTGTCAGAAAGAGGAAAAGTGCCTAAATACAGGGCATTCTGAGAATTAAAGTTATTATATACTTCTTTCATTTACCCTAATGTATCATGGTTCAGAAAATGAGTCTAAGTGAAGACCCCATTTAGTCCAACACAGATGCCAGAGAAGAAAGCCTTTTGGACACAGAGAATTGGCTGAGTTGGCATTTCCCCAAGTACATATATTCTAAAAAAAGACCACGTATATTGGATATTGCATAAAAGTACAGATAAAGGATCCTGTGCTCAAGTTACTGAAAAAAATATGTTAATTTTAACAAGTGGGGTTTTTTTTAACATTTATTTTATTGAAGTATGGTTGATTTACAATGTTGTGTTGATTTCTGCTGTATAGCAAAGTGACTCAGTTATGCATATATGTGTTCTTTTTAAAATATATTCTTTTCCATTATGGTTTATTACAGGATATTGAATGTAGTTCCTTGTGCTATATAGTAGGACCTTGCCGTTTATCCATTCTATATATAATAGTTTGCATCTGCTAATCCCAAATTCCCAATCCATCCCTCCCCCACCCTCCCTCACTCTTGGCAGCCATAAGTTTGTTTTCTGTGTCTGTACATCTGTTTCTATTTTGTAAATAAGTTCAGTTGTGTCATATTTTAGATTCCATATATAAATGGTATCATATGGTGTTTGTCTTTCTCTTTCTGCCTTACTTCACTTAGTATGATAATTTCTAGTCCATTCATGCTGTAAAAAGGGGTTTTCTTAACTTGAGTTCTCAGGATTTTTTATGCCAATATTCATTGTAAAGAGGATCATGGGGGCAGCCAGCTGCATGGTTTGCAGCATTTATAAAAAGTATACCATAAACTGCACCCCTTCCCACCCAGAACATCTTGTGGGATGAGGATTCTTAAAAGAAGATATAATTATTAAAACTACATATGTCAGCCTACACTTTAATCTGCAAATCTGAGAACCTGTACAAGTCAGACCCTTAAAAATAAGGATTTGTTGCAAGAATGAATGAAATGGGATAGGCAGGCCAGTGGTAAATGAGGCAGACTGGCAACAAACCACTTCTTTTCATGGCCTGTATGGTAACCCTCTCTTCTCTCACTTCTAACTGGTCAACCTTTTCCCACAGCCTTATCTGTCCCCCCTAGTTCCTGGTCTAAATTCAGGAGGAGACAGTGAGCATGGCTGGATTAATTAGTATACCCCCACATTAATTAGTATACCCCCACATTGGGCTGTGCTCTCAGCACCTTGCCAGTGCTCTATTCTCTGATGTCTGCGTGTGGTCACCTTTGTTCAAAGGACCTGCCCAATGTCCAGTTACAGTCTACCTTGGCCTGTCCTGTTTTCCTGACCTAGGGCCTATTGGAAAATAAAATTGAGCAAGACTGAAACCCTATGCACAATTCTATATTTATGAAATAAAATCACAGAATTAAGGTGGAAAAACAAGCATCATTCTAAAAATACAGAGGAGAAGCAAATCCCTGAAAATGACCTTCTGAAAGAAGCACATGTGTAGAAAAACACTGGGCAATCTCAAGATCCAGAAGATCTTATTTGTCTTGGTAAAAGCAGAAATCCCTAAGAAGTAAAAAAGTCTAAGTTGGGGAAGAAGCAGGATGAGATAAGGAGAGGCAGGGTGTCAAAGAGAAAAGACAATGGCATAATTCAAATATACAGAACAAGGAGTAAAAAGCAGAATCAATGCTATAGAAATTTAAATATTTGATGTGAAAGTCAAAAGTACAAAGTGATGAAGACAGGAAAAGATGGTATTTATGTAAGAAGACATTGGCTCAAACCGAAGCCCTCTCAAATCTTCCCACTATGCCCTCTGGGATTCATGGTCAGTTACCAGCATCTTCTCTATAATCATTCCTTACTGAATTTTTCCTGAGGGTGACACCTAACTTAACAACTCTCTCAGGTCAAGGCTGTATTTCATTTCATTCACCATGTATCCCAGTGCATAGAGATAAGCCAAGTGTCTCTTTGTTCTCCATTTCTGTTTCCAAACCATCTTCAGTTCTTTTTCTTTCACAAATCTCAACCTCTTTGAAAGACATGTTTTGGAACTCTGCCATTTGCTATCCTCTTTTATGTTTCATCTACATTTTTTTGTGCAAAACAGTGTCTTTCCCTCCACCAGTATTTCTGCAATTATTCTTGATGCTCTCAACACTCATTTGGATAATTCCTTTTGGCCTTCAAGTTCTTTGACCTTCCAAGCTCCAGTGATATTTTTTTTGTATCCCACCTTGGCTAAGCACATGGTCATTGCCTTGATTTGTTTATAGCAACTGCCCCGCCTTCAAAATCACAATAAGTATCCCTTTTTCTGATGACTGCCTCTAATTTTTCCGATTCACCCAACCTGGAATCTCCATGCCAAGAACACTGAGAGCGCCAATCCGCTAACCCAGCTACATTTTCAATATTAGTAATGCTTCTCATCTCATCTACCACTCCATTCCATACTCTGCCCAGATTCCAGAACCCCTGACTCTTCATCCACCCAAACTTTCCCCTCCTCTAGTCTCCACTATCCATCCCTTTGTACAAATAAACAACCATGCAGCAATTTTTAAAATTTCTTTTTCTCAAACCCCATAGTCAACGCATCAGCAAGTCTTGTCAACCCTACCTCCAAACTGTATCCCAAATCTATGCACTGCTCTCTGTTGCCTACCATCTCCCTGGTTCAAACAATCATTACTTCTCACCTGAACTGCAGTACCTTATGAGATACCCTAATTGCATCTCCTGCTTCTTTCTTATCTCTTTATAATCATTTGTGATATACTAACAAGGGTAAATGTTTAGAGAAAGTAGACTGAATCATATATTTCTACTTTGTAAAACCTTTCAATGGCTTTCCATTTCAAACTCTTTCTGCAGGTCCAATTAGATTCTTTGTGAGTTGGACCCATCCTATCTCTCAGACCTCAGCTCCTAGAAAATGATGTCACATTCACTGTGCCTGAGACCTTCTGGCTTTCTTAACACCTGGTGTTACATAACACCTGAGTTAAATGTTTAACATATATCAATTTACTGAGAATTTGTTATGTTCTGATAAAAGAAATTTTCACATATTGAGATGTAGGGGAGTTATTCTGACTTATACATGAGTTAACTCGAATTTTATGCTAACTAAAATAGTCTGTTTGTGGCCTATTATACATACATTGTAAATCTGCTTTAATTATTAAAAAAAAAGCAAAGAAAGCCCATGTTAAAAATAAAGATTAAATGCCCTCTTCCTGGGACGCCAATGCTGGTCCTCCTTGGATGATAAGACTCCCTTCCCAGGTTCCAAGGCCATGCTGGATATGCTGTATGTGCACATGCTGGTCTGTTTTTTTTTTAACTTTGAAGAAATGTTTCCCTGACTTGTTTAATGTTCTTTGTTCTGACAAGATATAAAACTGTGCTGAAAACCCTGCTGGAGCAGCTTCTCAGAGTAATCTGGGAAGTGGGCTTCTGGGCTAGTTCTTAGTTTGGTTCATATAAAACTCTTTCTAGTCTTATTATAGATTGTTTATTGATGATTTTCATTAACAGTTCAATATGCTGTGTTCAGTGAGATGAAGAATGAATGACAAGAAAAAGCTACTGCTTTTTGGAGACTCACAACCTAGTGCATTCACAGAACACCTAATTTTTAATGCAATTGTTCTCAAAATGTGGTCCTCAGACCAGTAGCATCAGAATCTCCAGTTACTTGTGAAAATCGTAATTCCTTAGGCTTCACTCTATACCTACTAAATCAGAAATTTGGGGGTTGGCCTACCTGTGGGTGTATTAACAGCCCTCCAGGTGATTCTGATGCATGCTAAAGTTTGGGAACCACCACCTTCTTCCCTGGTCAGCTGAATCTGCTAATTAGATCCAATTTTCTTAGCTAACTGGAAATTACTGACTGTTTAAATATGTTCCCTTTCTCCCTCCTTATCTAAGACTTCTCAGAAAGTCATAGATACTGCACAGTGGCTCAAATAGTCTAAAAAGTCTCAGTCTCTTCTCTGAAGAGCACAGATGTTCACAAATAACTCTGCAAAGTGACTGATTACCATGCAAGAGAGGCTGTGCAGGAGAGGCGAGTCATCTCACTTAGCCTCAGCACACTGGCTGCTAGAAGGAAAAAAGGAAGAATTTTTTTTTTAAGCCCAGAGCCCAGAGGAGAGCTAGATGCTTTCTGTTTCTAAGAAAAAGCATGGCTCTTTATACAATGTAGGTAAATTGATCTCATGAAAAATAGCTCATTCTTGTAGTTTGTTCACTCTTAGTGAATAGCTGTGGAAAGGAAAAAAGTAAGAGAAAATATAATTTTTATGGCCACAAGGAACTCTACTGGAAAATTTGCTAGAATGTTGACCCAGCAAACTCTAATAATCAATATTTATCATATTGAATATATATTGCACTTCCTCTAAAGAGACTTCCATGTGCTTTATGCTGTTATGACAGGAATAGGTGTCATGATGCAACTTCCTGTCTCTTTATAACACTTACATGTCAGTAATGCTACCATCAATTTTCCAGATCATAAAGTTAGGGTGGTGTTGGGCCCGCAAACCTGATAGTTGCCCAGCCTCCAGACTGAAGAAAGAGCCCAGAGACAACAACAGAGATATGGATGGTTTATTGGACAAGGGATCTTACAAAGGGTCCTGGAGCGATACCCCACCATGGGCTCATCAGTTCCCAGGGACTAATTAAGCCCTATAATTAAGAGGATTGGGTAGTAATGTGGGTTGAAGCAGGGACTGGCTGAGCACGGGATGTACAAGAGAATAGCCGTCTTGAATGGCCTGACTACACAGGTGGTATGCCACTCTCCTCAGTCTTATGATTTTAAGAGAAGAAAGAGGGGAAGAGGAGGGAAGAAAAGGGAGAAACTGAGGTCAAACTCTCAGCTACAGAGCCCAATAAAACTTACCTTCAAACAAAATAAAATTTAAATTAAAAATACTTCTCAATGAAGAAAATAGAACCAATCTAAGGATTTTCTTGTTCTATGTTTTTAGAGCCAGAACACATTTAAACTAAAAAGGCTACAAACAATACAACGCTAGGAAATTCAGATATAAGCGGTTTTGCTGAATTTGCAAACCAACCATTTTAAAGAATGTCTTTAAACTGTATTTATAAATTAAACTTAGCATTGAGCTAGTTTCTTATTCTATTACTTTCAATATCCATGTAATTCTGAGAAATGTGTTTCATTCCAGTTTTGAATATTTACCTGCTGTGTGTCCAAATGGTCCAGAAGAAGACACTTAGCCAGAATTACCAAACTCTGTCCCACATATGGGCTGTCACGGACATGTTATTGCTCTTGGTGAGTTCTGTTCTTTCATGTCTAAAACATGTTTGTGATGAAGCCAAACTAATTACACAATTTCAATCCCAAATTGTTCCAAGTTTCTGGTAAATTAGAGTGTTGAGAATGTACAAGTTTTATTCATTCACTCATGGATGTTGAATGTACTGTTAATACTACATAAAATCCAGTTTAACAAGATGCATAATTATTCAACCAAAAAATAATATAATGAAAGTCCTTTGATCTACATGTAATATATAAGATATTTCAATCCTTTGGGGTAACATTTTTAAAAGTATGCATTACTATACATAGCAATTTGTGGCAAATTAACAATTATTTATAATTTCATATTTTACATCTCATTGAAATACCTTGATTCTTTGATAAAGTTACCTAAAAATGAAACATAGTACAGAAAACCCAAAATTCTAAAAGATGGAATTTCTGTAGTAAATACAATAATCTATAAAAAATAATAATCCTCAGTGAAGTCTATAAGGATTACAAAAAGAAGGAAATATAATCAAATGTTGAATGAGGAGATAATGATTTAAATAGGTATCTTGTAAAGAAAGCAAATAGAAAACCACTGTCTTAAAACAAAGAAAGAAGGATATGGGAAGGCCACTATAAAATTGTTAGGTAGTTAGACATTAGCAGCAAGGAGATGACAGCAGCGAAAAGACAAGAGGGAGTAGTCGAGTCACACCCCAACCATCTGGGAACCCTACCCTGACCCACACCCCCAGAATGGGCGAAACTATGGTCGCGTGGGGGGCGAACTTATCCTGATAAAGAGGGGGGACAGTAACACAAGGGAACTTCCCCAGGCTGTGCATGCCTAGACCAGATAGGCATATAACCTGTAGTAAACCCAAACTCATTATACCATCATTATAATAAAATCTACATGTGGTTTTGCTCCCCCCCGCCCCGTGGGCGTTTCTTAGTGAATCAAGAGTGAGAGCATGTGCAATAGTGAACTTGTCACATAGCTTGGGACTGGCAATCAAATAATGACCTCTGTCACTCACCCCGCCGCCCTGCAAAATGCTCCTTAAAATTAACTTTAAGCCTGTACAGGAATGCTGCTTTCACTTCGCGGAAACAGCCAGCTCTGTCTCTCTCTAAGAGTGTACCTGTGCTTAAATAAACGTTGCTTTGTGCTTGCGCCTGAAGTGGTAGTCTGCAATTCTTTGCTTGCTACCTCAAGGACCAAGATTGCTGGTCCGGGTCTCCTTGGTTGAAGCTATTGTGACACAACGCACACCAACCCGGTTACAAAATCAGAAACACTGTGAATTTATTCTTTGAAAAAGAAATCTCTTCTGCAGCTCTCTCACTAAAGAACCCTGATCCAAGGTCATATTGGCTACCAACAGTATGACAGAGACAACTTTATGTGCACCCCTAACACCACTAAAAGGAAAAACAGGAGAGAAGCTGAGTTTATGTCTCACTGTAGGGAAAAGTCAAGGTAGGTCAGGACTAGCTTGAGAAGAAGCAAGGATCTTTTCACAGGTTTCAAAGGTATTGCTGAAATGGAAAAGGAGCCATATCAAACTTTCAGATGTTCGATTTCAATGAAAGAAAAAAAAAACTATAATTAAGTGTAACAAATTGAATCTGTGAAAAGGCATAAACCCCAAAGGATACTCAAAATGGAAAAATAAATGCAATGTGTTTAAGTAATTATTTATCATGCAAAAGGAATGGTACGTATAAAAATGTATAATTATATTGATTTTTAATAAGTCTGGGAGTATTTGAGTCTGTTTCTACTGTTAAGCATATTTTCACTCAAAGTAAAAACCCTTCTCTATCAATCGTTTAAAGGAATAAGAACAGGGAACTCTAAGCTGTCAACTCCTGGGAATGAACAGAGAGGACTGGTCAATATAGTAAACGCACGTACTAACCCATGGCCAGTCTGCACTAGAGGTGATACAATGACAGATGAAAAGTGGAGCTAGTGATGTGTTCCAAAATGATGGCCTACACAAATGTTCTCAAGAGGAGAGGTCATTTTGCCCCTCAGCCCTTTGTCTCCTGGAAGTAAAACCCCTAAATTATTGGTAATGAAATGTTCACTAGTCAAGCACAAGTTTTCAATTACACTAACAGTCCAGGTCAATAGGAAGGAGAAGACAGTGGGTATGTAATACAGGCTAAGTAAAATTCCTTAACACAATCATGGAAAGGGAACAGGATCTGCAAGCCTAAAGCTCAGTGGAAATGTCTAGGTTCAGAGTCCCACTGATGTAGCAGTGAAGCTGAGCTATAAGAAAGTGCCCAGTTTGAAGCACTCCTGGTGAGGTTTGGAAAATACAATTAGCTCTATATGCCAAACAAAAATCAATCAATCTTCCAGAACCTGCAACCTCAGCTTCCATGAGACAAGAATCTTTTACTTTTTCCTGGCTTGGAAGATGGTTGTATCCTAAGGAAAATGCAAAAGGTATCCGATGAAATTGCTGTAACCCAAGCAGGCATACGAAGCAGTTAGAAGATGTGTGTTCACCGAAAATGAGAAAAGAATAAAAAAGACAATTAGAAACAGATCTATATGTACTGTATTGATAATTTTGTACTAGATTAAGTGTAAGTTCATAGCTTTAAAAAAATTAAATTTAAAAAGTCTTTTGTCTGCTTATTTAAGTGACTAAAGCAATTAGATCTCATAGTATACTTAACAATTTTAATTACATGTTTGGGAAATCTGATTAAATAAATGTCATAATGGTTAAATAACTGGAAAATTTTCCTTTTTTCAACTTATAATACATTAGTTTTTTAAGTATTCAGAATAATATTATTTAATTGATATACAATATTAAAACATTGAGCATTAAATAAATCACAAATAGTTTTAAACGTGTCTCTGCATGTACAAGAGCTTATTGGGTATTAAAGTTAATAAGAACAAAACCTACTGAGTACTTGTATGTGCTGGTACTGTTTCCAATGCCGTACCACATTTTCTCTCGCAGTGTATCCTGACCTCTGCACTATGAGTTTTATTCTGTTGTGTTCTATAGATGAGGACCCTCCAGCACAAAGAGATGAGTAACTTGTTCTGGGTTACAAATTATGCAACCCCAGACATGGTAATTTCACCTGTTCCCAATCTTAACTGCTATGATGGGGCACCCCCAGTCACACCCACACGTACTGAGCAGCCCTGAGTATGATTTCTTCTCAGTAGTGCTGAATGTGTACATGCGAACCTTGGTCAGTCTACATCAAGACAGAGCATTTACACAAGTGGCAAATGGGCCTCATAGTAAGATGCTCTTAGTATCTCCTGCCTCTGCTCTGCTGACTGCAGCGAAGCAAGACTTCACTTGAAATTCAAATCTTTGGGAGGAAGGCTCTGAAGAAAATGTTTGCCTAGCCCCATAATTCATATTTTGAATGACAGTAATAATGTATGAAATAAACATTTTTGAGTTCAAAATCATTTCAACACATTGAAAAATGTTTCTACCTTCATTCAAAATACCAAGAAATACAGAGACATAGGTATTTCTAAATCGTTTAATGTTCTTTCCAGAGTTCCGCTCCCTTCATTTAATTGTACTTTTCTACTTGCAAACAAGGTGAAAAGGGATATGCAATGAGTCAAGACTACAATTCTGGAAAGGACCAGTTTTGCCCTGCTTTTCGGCATCATCCAAGAGCGCAAGTTTCCATATTATTGTTACAGTCCCTTTGTGTTTAATAATCAGCTGTGTCCAAACTCCCTTATGACAGCAATAACGATGTGTCTTCCCAGGCAAGAAATCATTCTTTCTGTTGGGCTCTGCTCTCATCAGAGGGCACTAGAGCTCCCCCTTCCCGTCTCCTGACTATTTTAAATGAGGTTTCTCTTCGTTAACTTTTACGCTTATCATCAACTCAAACCCAATTTAATTCTCTCATTTCTTTCAACTTTCCTTTTACCAGTAATCCTAACTCTTTCTATATCAGTCAACAGTCTTGCTTTCATCCTGCCTGTGACATACAGCACTTAAACTCTTTGAGCCTGATCTTATTGAATTGGAAAATCCTGCCACGTACAAGCTTCTTAGAAACTTGGGATAGTCAGCTCTTCTTGGATAAACTATTTGCCACTCCTCTCTTCATAACCTCCCATGGTTTATAAGTTTATACGAGAGAACATCCATGTTTCTGCATCTGCTACTCAAAGTAGGCTAACCACAACCTAAATTGACAGTGGGAAGACTGTGCAGGGTTCGGACTTGGGCTCTGAAGAATGACTACCTCATCTTAGATCTCAGCTAGTGTTGTGAACTTGAGAACATTGCTTCACTCCTCTCTGACAACACTTCATGCCTTTAAATAATCATATTCTAATCATTCTTCAAAATTTCCTCCCCCTTGAAGCCTTGTCTACATTACAGAGGATGAATTCTTCCTCCTCTGAAATCATTTAAGAGGTAAATGTATTTTCTGTGTCACTCAGGTGGATTTTAACAGATTATCCATTCTGTTGGTAATAGTTAAGAAAAGGCAGTCTGTCTCTCTAGACGGAATCGAAGCTTCTTGAGGACAGGAAGCAGTCTTTTCTGTGTTTTATACATAACTATTGGTTAGTTTATTGAAGTTCAGCAACAAGCTATAAATACAGAAAGGATGTTTACTTGTAAACAGGGGATGTATTTCTGACATCAGTTGTGTCAACTTCATCCTTTATATTTTTTTCCACATTTGTTAAATTTATTAAGCTATGCAGGGGTGAATAACAGCTACTTTTCTTTGTGAGATTATGTTTCTAAATTTTTTTTTTCATAAAATTAGCCACAGCTACAAGCATAACTATGACCTTTGCCTACATATAGTCTAGAAAGTATGCAGCTAACTCACTTCCTGATTTAAAGTCAACATTAGTGTCAATACCAGTAAAAATATGTGTGCTTGCATGCACACACACAATCAGAACTAGCTTGTAAACAGCAATTAGTTTTGAACAACCTTCTGTTTTATTCCAAGGGTATTCCTTTTGGCACTTCCTGCATCTGATCACTAATTGGCTTCAATTGAA
Source organism: Delphinus delphis (assembly GCF_949987515.2). Taxonomy (NCBI): domain Eukaryota; kingdom Metazoa; phylum Chordata; class Mammalia; order Artiodactyla; family Delphinidae; genus Delphinus; species Delphinus delphis. The sequence goes on along the minus strand of NC_082692.2, from coordinate 42,077,179 downwards.
AAAGTATCTTTTAAATGTGGAAAAAGGGCTTCCCTGGTGGCGCAATGGTTGAGAGTCCGCCTGCCCATGCAGGGGACACGGGTTCATGTCCCGGTCCGGGAAGATCCCACATGCTGTGGAGCGGCTAGGTCTGTGAGCCATGGCCACCGAGCCTGCGCGTCTGGAGCCTGTGCTCTGCAACGGGAGAGGCTACAACAGTGAGAGGCCTGCGTACCGCAAAAGAAAAAAAAGTGGGGAAAAATGTAACTATTGACCATATTATCATTTTTTGTCTCTCACAATATTATGCTCTCAAGTAAGAGTTAAATATTTATTATGCACTTCTTTTAGTGCCCTGCAGGTTTATCTTACCAGGTTATAAAAATGAAAATATTATTTGAAGCAGTGAGGAATGTGCTGACAATTGGATACACTTGAATGTCAAATATTAATATTCTGAATAATTATCTTAGGTTATTTTAGTATATTTTGCCAGGTTGCACTTCTTTGGAGATAGTTCTATGGGAATTAATTTCAAAGCTATACAGGCAGCTAGATCTATGAAGTCCTTAAATCTAGTAAATCACAAAAGGTAAATTATATTTCATGGAACTTAATGACTTTCAATCAGCTTTTGTTATTTCCTGAGAGTGTCTAAAGAATGTTGCAAAATAAGTTGTGTATTAATAATAGTAGTCAATACTTAGGTAGGGTCTGCTCTGCAGTAGGCATTGTTCTAAGAGTAGGCATCGTTCTAAATCTATGTATTAACATAGTTAATAGTCAATATTATGTTTCCTGTGTTACAAATAAACAAATTAAATAACATGGCCAAGATGATAGTGCTATTTGTAGTGCCCCAATTTTATTATTTCATATATTTAATGAATATTTAGGAACACTGACCATGTATGTGTCACTTGACATATTTTTACATATTTTTCCTTTTGACTTGATTCTCTTGATTATTTTTTTTTCTTTTCTGTTTACATTGTATTTATACTGTATATATTGTGGAAGCTGTAAAAATTTTGGAATGCAACACATGTATATGTAAACACACACATGCATATGCATTCACTAAACAAAACACTCCTAAGGCTGATTTTGAAATGCAGACAATTTATGTGGCTTACTACCCACTTTTCCCCCATGGCCAAAATGCTACAGCATTATCATCTCCTCAGCATCCCTGCCATCACACACTTATGTATTTGTTCATTGTGTGTCTGCAATGTCCTTCCTTCTCTATTTATTTGAATCCTATCCTTAAAGTCCCATCTTCTCCATGAAGTCTACTCAAATATTTCAACCCCTTTATTCTCTCTCCTCTGAAATCCTACACTTACCATTATTACATGGCCACTGCAGGGGTCATGATATGTACTTCTAAATTCCATAAAACACTTAACACTAAAAGACCTCACAATGAATACCACTTAAATGTTTGCTTGATCAATAAGCACAGTTATTCTTCTATTTTCTCATATTTCCTTTTCATGTAAATTATTATTAATTATTAATAAGTATTATAAATTATTATTATATAAGTTATTAGTAGTGAAGAGTAATCAGAGAGAAAAGACCATGTCCCAGGTCTATGGTCAATAAGATTAGCATACTCTTATTTTCTTCTTCCAAGGACACCAAATTAACATAATTATTTGTTAAAAGATATTCAGCCAAAATATATACTGAGTTGGTAAAATATTTTACTAATGTTATATATATTATTTCCTCTACATATACACAACAGGTTTTTTAAATATGGATTTTACTTTTTAAGAAAATGTTTTCCCAAATTGCACCTTTACAGAGGTGTAATTGCTTTTGTCCTAGGTGAGTCATCTTTATATAATGATTCATAATCTATTGTTACAGAGTCCCTTAAAATCAGAATCTCTTTTATAAGAACAATTTTGAGGGGTGAAAACACTTTTGTGCATTTCACATCAATTTTAAGTAACTTCAAAGTGGTTATTGAGATATGTAGGTTTGGCCTCATCCTTAGAGATGGAAAGATCAAAGGAAAACAAAACAAACTTTTGTGCTAATGGTCCTGCCAAGTATTTAACTGTTGCAACACCATAGGATCTTAACATAAATGGGTTCTGAAGATGTCCCTTTACAGGAAAATACTCTAGAACCTACCAGAAAGGGAAGAATCTTCCTAACATGAAGAATCCAGCAATAACCAAACATTTTCCTATGTAAAATAGTGTCCAGAGCTACTGCTCCTCTGTTTGAACTAGTGATAGAACCATGTCATTTATGTTTCCATTCCAATCTTGAGCTGCATGGTATATAAAGCAGGGGTTGGCAAACTTAGGTTTATGGGCCAAATTCCTTCCTCCCCCCACCTGTTTTTGTAAACACAGTTTCATTTTATTAGAACACAGACACATCCATTCATTTTCATATTGTCTACGCCTACTATCAGGATATAGCAGCAGAGCTGAATAGTTGCAACAAACACCATACGGACCACAACATCTAAATTTTTTTCTATCTGGTCCTTTATAGAAAAGGTTTGCACAACTTTAAAGGATATTATGTAAAATTCTAATCTTAGTTTGACCTGAAGAATATGTGCCATCTTTATCCTTATCAATAAATTTGAAGAATCAGTGAAAAGGATGATGTACTGAAAATACACATTTGTAATGTGTTAACCAGAAAGTCTTATCAAGTACATGTAGCCGCTGTTGTAATTTCCACTATTATTACTATTGGTGAACGTTATTGAACATTTATGATATGCCAAGCACCTTGTATGTAGTATCTTATTTACACCACACAAAGAACCTTGCGAAGTAGGTACTATTATAATCTCAATTTTTGAAATGATAAAATTGAAGAGTAATTTGCTCAAAGTTACATACTTAGGAATAGGTAGGGCAAGAGTTGGAAACATCTCTTCAACTCTACAACTCATATTTTAAACAACTGTGTTCACTGAACACCACCAGGGACTAGTGAGAAAAATAAAGGAAAATAGTAGACCCAGCCTCTGCCCACCCCTGCAGCAAGCTTCTAAGCATGTTACAGCAAAATATACACATCATAAACATCTATAAAGCGTTTGTGGTGGGTGCTGTCCTCAGCACTTTAAACGTATTATCTCATTTAATCTCCAAAACAGTCTTTTGATCTGAGTTCTGTTATACACCACTTTCTACAGATGAGGCAGGAAGTTTAGGTCATCAGTTAAGACCACACAGTTAGAGTAACTGCAGGGTGGTTGCTTAATCACACTACATAGGTCCACCCAACATTCAACAAGCAAAATGCACACAATTGAAGCTTTCAGACAATGCTTAAGTTCCTTACTCTTAAATCTGACCAGATATCCAGGAAATAGACATTTAAGGAAATATTGTAACAAGAAAATATAAAGGAAAAAATCAAAGAGACTGAAGAAAGCTTTAAAAATACCTACAAATGGGGACTTCCCTGGTGATCCAGTGGAAGAATCCACCTTCCAATGCAGGGGACACAGGTTCGATCCCTGGTTGTGGAACTAAGATCCCACATGCCAAGGGACAACCGAGCCCCCACGCCACAACTAGAGAGAAGCCCTTGTGCCACAAAGAAAGATCCCACGTGCTACAACTAAGACCCGACACAGCCAAAACTAAATAAATAAATATTTTTTTAAAAACCCTACAAATGCCATATTTGGGAAAATAAGAAAAGATGTTTTATCTATGAAACACAAATAAGATGCTAGTGTTTAGAAGGAGGGACAGTAAAAGCACAAGAGATAGGTTTTAGAAAATAAAAATATGAGAGCACAACATATACAATAGAAGGAGAGAAAATAAACAGCAATAACAAAAATGAAGTCATGACAATGATAGAAAATGGTAATAGTAAGAGACGATTTTAAAACTCAACATGGATTAGACATGCCAGAAATTATCAAGTAAATAATTTAAGACAATTTTTTAGAACTTAAGGATATGAGTTTCCAAAGTGAACAGGGCCCACTGGTGGCCAGCACATTGAATACAAAAATATAAATAAACATTATTACAATTAACAAAATCAGGCACACAGAGAACTCAAACACTTTCAGAGAGAGGAAAAAATGAGTTTATACTTAAGATACTTTATACCAGAACAGCTTATGACTCCAGAAGCTTGAAGAAAATGGAGCAAAGTGTTCTTTATTTTATGCAGGAATTGTAAATTCTGTGGGTGTGCTACAGCTTTCTGCTAGGATTTTCATATTGTCAGTTTCTCTTTGTGTATCTACCGATTCTGCCTTGGCTATTTTGATCCTATTTTCTTTGCTATATAACATCTTATCTGTAGTTTCTTAGTGGTTTATTGTACCCTTTTTCCAATATGTACTCTTTTGTCCCGTTTTAATCTTGTACATTGAATTCTTCTTTGATATTAGTAAGGTAACCTCTATTCTGCATATTTGTACATTTACCGTTTAGAGCTTTTGCCGTGTCATGATTTTCAACAGTCTGGTTATTTCATTTTAGAAATGTGTTTTATAAATACTGAAGATACTTAAATGTATTTGACCATATATTTTTCTATCAGTATCAATAATTAAAGTGCCCACAATCTTTCACACACTCTCTCCAAGTTTTTCGATGAAAATGATGAGAACTTTAATTTCATAATAAAGAGTTCCCGTTACCTTCTATTAAAGAAAATAAGCAACGTTTGAAAATTTTTCATCACGTGAGAAAAATATCCCATAATTGGTTTCAAATAATAATTCTGGAATTTATGAGGATACATTGTACGTTTGGGAACTGTGTGTTGGTGGTAATTCTTGCTAAGGAGCTATTATAATTGTTTAAGGGAGAGATGATAATTGCTCAGTCTAAGGCAGTTAAAGGTTGAGAGATGACTAATTAGATTCAATAGGCCCAAGGAAGTAGAGATGAGAGGTTGTCCAGGATCTTGGGGTCTTGATTTTGAGTAACTGGGGGGATGATAATGACACTAATTATCACAAGAAGTGAAAGAGAAAAAGAAAGAGAAGGTTTTTCTGTATATCGATTTGAAGTGTCTCAGGAACCAGAACTCTACCGTAGAGTTGCAAATAGAGGCTAGTAATGAGTTAGTCAATGATATGTCAATTACATTTCAATTTAAAAAGATGTAAGAATATGCCTATAGAACAATGTTATTATTTGTGTATCAGTAAATGTCATTATTTCTGATCTTTTATTTTGTTGGACTTCCCTTTTACACATTTTTGAAATGAGGGACACTAAAGCTTTTATGATACTCCATTGATACCAAAAATAAAATGTTTTTTTTTCCTGAACTGCCACTGATGTAATTATTTTCTACCCTCCCAAAATTCTTGTGTTCAAATTCTAGCTCTGATCTGATTTTAATTTAGCATGGCTGAAAAAAATAACCAAAAATTTCTGTGTGTGAAAACTATATCTCTAAATATTGTATATCTCAAAAATCTTGATGGCAACAAGGAAGAATTTTCTTCGCATTCAACTAAAAATTAGCATCAGAAATATTGGTGACTTGTGGTCTGACAGGGAAAGAAAAAAGGATCAGTAGGTAAAGAAGATATATTTTCTAAACCCTTCAGCCATCCTCTGACTAGTGTACCTGGGAGGGCACCTCTGTCTTTGGTGTGGGATCCTCTCTTCAACAATCAGTTTTTCAGGAATCTGTCTGGGACTTTTCCTGCTCAGCTCCCAGGATGGACTCTCTCGGGCTGGACTTGCCCTTGGCTTTCTGCTGCCCACAGTGGCCATGGCTATTGGTTCATAGTTGGGCACACAAACTAGTCAGGACAGCCCAAGCAGACCTCAGGGATTACAGGAAGCTGGGGGAAAGGATGCTCTTTTTCCATGAGACATGGAAGTGTGAGTTTATGACTAGACTTGCTGCAATAAGGCAGAGCCCCTTTGAGAAAAGAACCAATCCAGAAAGAGAAGAACTGAGAACTCAAAGACAGGAACCAGACCTTGGAGGCATTACTTGAATCTTTGCCTTAAGTTCCACCTAAAGCCAGTCTTCCTCAATTTCTCACTTTATCTAGGCCACACAAATCATCTTATTTAAGTTAGATTGAGTTGTGTTTTCTGTCACTTAAAACTAAAATTCAGTAATGGGTATATATTGATTTGACATAATCTTGAAATGTATTTAAAAATATCTTATGTATTTCAAAAATATATGACACAAGATATTACAATGCTGTTCTCCTAAATAGTAGGCAATACGTCTTCTCATCTAGTGAATGGAAAACTATGTATTAATAAATGTAAAATAAAATTAGCAAGTTCTATCCAAGCACACAGAGAAGTAGGAGCTTAGCAACCTGGACTAGGGTGGAGAACGGGCACCTGAGTGGGACACAGGGGGAAGGGGTTGGCATGGGCTTCAGGGCACAGAACCAAGGGGAAACCTGGACCAATTAGACAGTCCAACAGAAGCATCAAGTCACAGAGGCAAGTTATTAAGTCAGAAGAGAAGCAAGAGGCCAAAGACCATGAGGTCTCCCAGACCACTGAAGAAGGTTTAAAACTTGTGTTCAAAAGGCCAGACTTAAAGGGGGCGTCTGATGACTTGGGGATGAGCTGCATGCTTTTAATAGGTCACTTCTGGAGTCAACACAGGAGGAGAGGGTATTATGAAGGCACTGAAGAACAGGAATACACTTGACAAAATAAAATATTCAGTTATGTATCCAGAACAAGAACAAAACCCAGAATTCAGTAGACCTTCAAATCCCCAAGGCAACATTACTTTGAAAGTAGGAATATCTTCATGTAGGAAAACACTCCCTATTGATGAAGTGGTAATTCTCTGTGACCTGCCACTGAATCCCTGAAAGTAATCAAAGTACAAGAGGAAAATTGCATTTCTCTGCTTCTCTCCCACTCAACTCCTCCCACCTAACAGAGAGTGTGTTATGAATTGACCACTTCACAATAAAACATAAAGATGACCTCAACTTCCTGTAAACATACGTGAGATTAAGGAAAGAGGTGAATATGTTAAAAGTATCTCTAATCATTAGAGAAATACAAATCCAAACTGTAATGAGGTATCACCTCACAATGGTCAGAATGGTATGATCAAAAAGTCTACAAATAATAACTGCTGGAGAGGGTGTGGAGAAAAGGGAACCCTACACTTCTGGTGGGAATGTAAATTGGTGAAGCCAATATGGAGAACAGTATGGAGGTTCCTTAAAAAACTAAAAATAGAGCTACCATATGATCCCACTCATGGGCATATATCTGGAAAAGACAAAAACTCTAATTTGAAAAGATACATGTACCCCAATGTTCATAGCAGCACTAGTTACAATAGCCAAGACATGGAAGCAATCTAAATGTCCATTGACAGATGAATGGGTAAAGAAAATGTGGTACATATATACAATGGAATATTATCCAGCCATAAAAAAGAATGAAATAATGCCATTTGCAGCAACATGGATGGACCTAACAATTATCATACTAAGTGAAATAAGTCAGACAGAGAAAGACAAATACCATATGATATCACTTCTATGTGGAATTTAAAAAAATGATACAAATGAACTTATTTACAAAACAGAAACAGACACAGAGACAGAAAACTAATTTGTGGTTACCAAAGGGGAAAGTGGTGGGAGGGATAAATTAGGAAGTTGGGATTAACAAATACATGCTACTGTATATACAATAGATAAACAACAAGGTCCTACTGTATAGCACAGGGAACTATATTCCATATCGTGTGATAAGTCATAATGGAAAAGAATCCGAAAAAGAATATTTATATATATATATATGTATAACTGAATCACTTTGCTGTATACCTGAAAGTAACACAACATTGTAAATCAACTATACTTCAAAAAAAAAAATAGGCCAATAATTTTTTTAAAGTATTGGTTACATAGAGAGAACTTGGAGAGTCCACTTGTTCCACAGCTACACGTCAAAAGCTAGACTCAGACAGAATTATGAGATGTTGTTCTCAAAGGGCATCCTGGATAGCATCACCTTAGGAACTTGTTAGGTGGAACTACTGAATCCAAAACTCCAGGGATGGGGCTCAGCATGCTGTGGTTTAGCAAGCCCCCCAGGGGATTCAGATTTACAAGCAAGTTTATGACCTGCTGCCTTAGCCCAGCCACATCTCAGCTGGAGTCACTGAGCCTTTCCTCTGACGGCTCAACCATAACCATTTTCTGAACACATATCTCATAAGAGAAGACAGAGGAAAGCGTCTCGCTGTGATGGCAAATGTCCTCAAGCATTTACAAATGAAAAAAAAGAAACATTAACAAATTTAAAAAAAAAAAGAAGAAAAAGAAAAAGATGGATGGGGATCTTACTAAGGAAAGAAAAAGTTAAGTTTTTTCCCCCTGGAGAATATTTTTTCTTCATGGAAAACAAATGTTTCTGACAGCCAGCCACAAAAACATTTGGCAATGTGGTTGCTACATAAATGCCTATATTGGGTAAAGATTCAAACGTGCATTTGTTAACATTTTTGTTTTTAATTTTAGGCAGAAATATATTTGAAGCATGTATTGGTGATTTACACTAGAACATGAATACTAACTACACAATACTAATCATAGAATCTTCTTATTGGGAAGGATATTAATGATCATGGATTCTAATTTCTTAGCCACTACAGGAACCCCTTTTCCACAATCCAGAGTAAGCAATCCTCAAGGCTCTGGTTGAATATTTATAGTGAGAAGAGACACTGTTGAGTCAGAGTAACCATCAGGTCTTTTGAGTATAACTAATAATCAGAAATTTTTTAATGTTTGCTGATAAAACTACCTTGATTTATCATTTTGTCAGCAATAACTCTTTTTGAGGCACCTCTCAGAGCCTGGTCACAAGTGGAATTTCTTCAAGATGGTATTAAAACAAGGGTCCTGTTTGTATATCTCCCATTGCTATGATTCACTTTACTTTCACATAATTTAGCCACAAATGGTCACAACTTTTGGATGCATATGTGGCTGCTTGAGGGTTGCTGGTATTTTGGAAGCTCTAATAAGCGTCCTGACACTAGCATTCTTTCCTGAAACCTTATTTTAGTGTAGTTGTCATCATTAAATGCATCATATTAGTCATATGTGAAATTTCCAGAAAAATAAAGAAATTTCCCCATTAGTAACAACATTAAAAAGAAGTATAATGCAGACTAACACCCTGAAATGAGCAGGCCTCTTATAAAAAGACTTTAGTATACAGAGCTGATCTTGGGGCAAGAGGTGGACCAATTTGCTTAAGCATTTTGTAAGTAAAAGGTCCAAGACCTTGAGTCGGCTCCCTAAGATTCAATATCAGTGAGAGCTAAGTGAGTGAATTCATTCATTCATTCATTTATTCATTCATCCATCTATCAAGGACCAAGCACAGACCTAGATGCTAGGGGCACAGCAGTAAACAAGGTTCCTGCCCTTGGCTCCTGGCCAAGCCTACCGGCAGAGAAGGACTCCAAGAATATACTTGAATGGCAGCAAGTCTGATGCTTTAAGGACCAAAGTACACAAGAGACAAGATGATTTTAGTACACCAGCTTCCTTGGCATAGTGACAGTTTTGTGGAGCAATAATGAAGCATGGGAGTATGAATAAGAGTTTTAATTTTGGTACTCACTGTGGAACAGCACTCTGGTGCTTGCAGGGGCCGGGACCAGCAGGAATATCCCTGCTGCAATGGAGAAACATAACCTCACACAGAATGCCATTGACCAGCTTCCATGCTGTTTGAGAGGAAGGAATTGATGGCAACAATGGATCAATTATTTTACTGTTTGCTTAGTGTCTGGAATACTAGTAACCTCCTTTTGAACAGAATAAGCTTCTGGATTTTTTGTACAATGGGTGTATGTGGACAGATGTCTTAAGAGAGAGAATTAATGGATATACTGCTACTAAATAAGCCAAGGACTAATTGAAAATAATTTAAGTGGTTATATATTTATAAAAGTAGGTGAATTGGTAAGGTTGATCATGGAGGTTACTGCTACAACATCAATGCCTGCCCTGTACATTGCTGTGCTATGAGCTATGTATACGTTATATCTGACCCTCCCAGTAATTCTGCATGATAGATCACACTTCTCTTTATTTAATAACTGTACAACATCACACAGTTATCTAATAGAAACTTATTATAAACCACTGTTGGTATAGCTTAACAGTTCTGGGCTTCCTCTTATTAAACCAAGGGGTTTACATTGCACATAGTGCAGCCATAATAAATAGAAGCTACCCAAAAGAAATCAAGGACTTTTTTCAATGACTTGGGTCTTCATTGTGAAAACTATTAATATTATAGCAGCATAGAATTATCTTATGGAGTTCACATATTCATAGAGAGTTGAAATTGTTTATTTGATGGGCAGATTTAGCCCTGTCCTCTCAAAAATAATTTTTTCTCTTTCTGTGTTGGAACCAAGAATCCACAGGAAGCTGAATGGACCAGTTGACCCACCATTTGCATAATGACCTTCTTTGGTTATACCACATTCTGCATTTCTTCTTGTCAATGTTCACTGCTCTCTGGAGAAGGAATCCAGTTTTTCCTTAGTATATTTGATGCATAGATCCTGGACTTTTGGAGCACACATATGAAATTATGAAGTAGGGAAAGCTTGGAATGTTAGAAGTAAGTCTGCTCATGCCTTGGAATATGATTGTTTATAGTAATGGCAAATAACACAGAAAGGGGATCGTATATAAAATTATGTGAGAAAGATCATTTCCTTGAATTAATCTTGAAACAGAGTAGAATCTTTTCTTATGGAATAACTCTACATCATTAATATATTAAGGCCCAAAACTCTAGAATTTAGAGGCATCTCTGCATTCACTTCCTACACCAGGGGCCTAAATGGTCATGACTCTAGAGAGGATCCTGGTATAAGTTAAAAAACAAAACACAAACAAAAAACCCTCCAACTTTTGTGTTAGACTATTTTTGAATACGTGTAACTCAATTTTGCTTTGAGATCTCTCTTTTATCAATATCATAAGACATTTCTGCATCTGTCTGTGTGCTCTTCTTGCCTAAGTGTCTTGTCTCAATCCACCCTCACTTCCGCCAGATACACCAACAACTCTATTAAATGTAGGACTCTAATTCAAGACATTCTAGACAAAATTCTCAAGTAGCTCCATCTTTTCTCTGCAAAATAAACTTTATGGGCTTGGGCTGTATGACAGCTTTTTTTTTTTCCATCTACTTCTAAGAACACAAAATGACAGTGGCTGAGACTTTTCTGAATTCCGACCATCGTTTAGATGACAGGTTACCATACGGTGGACTATAACACTTCCCATCAAGACTATTCCAGTAAAAACACTGTAAAAACAAGATTAGTAGACTAGACCATGCAGAGATCAAACATGTATGTCCTTATATGCAAGCCATATTTCTATAAATTCTGAGAAGACTGAGACCAGTTGAAATCATTGAAATATATTACCTTAGGATATTAGGAGGCTTCAATCTGAATTTTACAAAAAAATTATTTAAGAAGTATAATTTAAATAATATATTTATATGCAATGACACTAATTCTTCTATAATGTATTGATGGAATATTTTTTTTTCCTTGTATATTTATGGAAAACCTAGTGTGTTTTAGGCATTGTTTGTGGTTCTGAGGAAATAGAACAAATAAGAAAGACCATGTTCTTTATCTCAAGAAATTTATATTCTTGTAGGAAGAAAATCTAATTAAAATAAATGAACTTAAAACTTTAGATGGTGATAAGGTCTACAAAGGAAATGAAAATGGGTAACCATATAGAGAGGGGCCAGACTGGGAGGAAGATCTTAGTATGAAATAGAGTTGTCAGGGTGGCTTCTCTGAGGAACTATAGCTCAGACCTGATTCCATTTTAAACTCTAAACATTTAACTAGAACTTGATGTGAACTTAAAAACATTTTGATAAAAGAAAGGCTTAGAAAAAACAAAGTAAACAAAAGACAGCTGCAAAACTTGAAGGGAATAAAGGGAATTTAAAAGACACATTTATGTTAAGTAACAGTGAAAGTTTGGGATGTGTTTTTTAAAGCAGACTTCATTGTATTGATAAACGTCCCCTGGACGTGATTGGGAGCTCTAGTGAGTACGTTATTACAGGAAGATACACTCTGTGCACTTACAATGATGGAAGGAAGAGAAACACCAGAAGTCATTAAAAATCACCTATCTATATTTTTGGCCAGGATGACCCATATTTTCTGTTCAAAACGCCTGCACATAGGAAAATAGGATTTTTCATGCTGGATTAGAGCACTGCTCTATTACATGTGAAAGGCTGATTCCAGCAAGAGTCAAGTAGTTCTTGCATCAGACGCAAGCAAAAATTTCCAAAACAGGTTGTCAGACTTGCTGTGCTTTCAACAGCAGCTGAAAGTCCATCTGGAGCTACACTTCACTGACTCCCATTTTAGATGGAAGATATTTTATTCGAGAACTTTAAAAGTTGCTAAGAAAGTGGATCTTAAAAGCTCTCATCACAAAAAAAGAATTTTGTAACTATGTATGGTGACAGACGTTAACTAGACTTATTGTGGTGATCATTTCACAATGTATACAATTATTGAATCATTATGCTGTACACATGAAGCTAATATAATGTTATATGTCAATTATACCTCAATAAAAATACATTTAAGCACCTTATTTTATGAGGATCTGTGTACAGGATGAGAGAGCGCGTGGACCTAAATGAGCCATGGGTCAAAGATGATAAAACAAAGGAAATTAAAAATGATTTCAAACCAAATGAAAATTAAAACTCCACAGAACGCAAGCGATAGGATGTATTGATAGGTGTTTAGAAAGAAATATATATAGCACTAAATGCTTTTATACGAAAACAACAGAGTTCTAAAATCACAGATTATGCTTCTACATTAAGAAGATAGAAAAGTGTAAAATTAAATCCAAAATATGTAGAAGGAAGGAAATAAAGATAAGAGTGAAAGTAAATTACATAGAAAATGACAACAACATAGAAAAATCAATAAAATATAAATGTTTTTTAAACATTTAAAATTTATAAACCTGCATAGATTTATCATAAAAAATATAGGCATAATATCAAGAATGAATGAAGCCACATGGCTATGGGAGCTGAAAAAATGAATAATGAGGAAATATTACAAGGATAATAAGGAAATATTATGAGCTACTTTATACCAATAAAATTGACAACTTAAAAGAAATGAACAAATCCTTAGAAAGACACAAATTTCTGAAACTGATCCCAAAAGAAACAGAACATCTGAATACCCCTATATAACTACCTAATACCAAAACCAGATGAAGACATTAGAAGACAAAATAATCACAAACCAGTATGCCTTATTAAACCTCTTTACTGTTATTATGCCCATTTTACTAAGGAAACTATGGCTTAGAGACCACAGAGCTAGTAAGTGGCAGAGTGGTGGCTAGAACCCAAGCATCCATACTTTTCATTACTAAACACATGCCTACAAGGAATTGCCCACATTTTCTACCAGAAGCTGTGATTTCTAGTCCCTGTCAGATTCCAGACCTGACCACCTGTAAAATTACTACTTGAACAAATATTGGCACCTTGATACACTTTGTAGGATAATTGTTTTGATTGGATATAAGCATGCTTACGGTTCCCTGAAAAACCCAGAAGTCTTACCATAAATACATATTTAATTGCAGTTACAGATTCTAGCATCCCTTATTTTGATTACCAGTTTTTAAAGGCATTGGAAGATTAAAAGCTTCACATTCAAAAAATGCAAGTATTTTAACAATCCTTGGCAAGAATAATAGAAACCAGACTTGGAGAAAAATTTAGAGAGCAACTAGCTTATCCACTCTATTTAATAATCCCCTGAGGCAATTCTGCTCTAACATTTAAAGCAGGTAGCTTTGTTTCATCACTGTCGATTCTGAAATTTTAATGAGTCACAGTTTTAATCAAAAAGTGAAGGTTATCTGAACTGTTAGCTTTATCCCATGTCTTGAATATACCGACATGTTTCTTACCACCTGGTCTGTACACATGAACAGTGAAGAAATGAAGATCACCTTAAAACTGTCAAGGAAATATAATTCATAACATTTTCCATGCCTGTTACATGATCTGATACTCAGCTCTGTGAATTTACCAGATTGGTTACAGTTTGCTCCATTTTACAGAAGAATAAACAGAGACCCAGAGATATTAAATGACTTGTTTGTCCAGGATCACATAACCAAGAAGAAGCAAAAAATATGGCAGAACTCAGTCTTTTTAACGTTAAAATTCTTATTCAGCAATGTATACTTTTTGTCTCAACTTGATGTAAAAATGTCTCATGTTTCTTTTCCAATAAATAAATTATTCTGGGTATGGTTGCAGAAGGCTCATAATTTACATCTCAAACACTGAACATGAAATAAGGCATCAACTGAGGAAGGTTATCATGTTAACTGACACTTCCTCAGAATCCATGACAGAGTCAGCATTAACTCTTATATCTAAGCAGTCAGTGAAAGCGTAAATTTCTGGTCACTGTTCTTATGTTTAGAAAATGTCTGGTGTAAGATAATGCTTGTTACATTGCTGCACTTCTGACTTTTAAGGTTAAGTATTATGAACCAACTTTTGAATTTGAGTTATGAGTAACAGGTTACATACTTTCTAACTGCCATGAACACTAAAGGTACAGATGTATAATTTTATTGTTTGTAAAGACATCAACATACACTAAGAGTATACATATAGGCAAAGAAGTAACCCTTTTTCTACAAAAGAAGAACTATGAAGTGGAAATATCTCTGCAATATCTAGATGCATGGAGAAAATAGTATTAGTATTTTCTACCTAAAATTAACAGCTTTTACAAAAGTCCTAAACAAAAATTAGGCTAAGTGAAATAAGCCAGACACAAAAGGACAAATATTGCATAATTACACTGACATGAAATATCTAGGTAGATTCATACAGACAGAAGTAGATTAGAGGTTGCCAAGGGTTGAGGGTGTGGGTAGGGAATGGGGAGTTATTGTTTATGGTCAACAGAGTTTCTGTTTGGGGTGATGAAGACATTTAAAAAATAGATAATGGTGAGAGTTTACAACATTGTGAATGTACTTAATGCCAATAAATTATGTACTGAAAAGTGAAAAAAAAAGATGTCCTGAGTAAATTACAAAACAAT
Source organism: Delphinus delphis (assembly GCF_949987515.2). NCBI lineage: Eukaryota > Metazoa > Chordata > Mammalia > Artiodactyla > Delphinidae > Delphinus > Delphinus delphis. The sequence continues at coordinate 42,062,026 of NC_082692.2, read as the reverse complement.
CGTCTAAAAGATAACATAACACAAGTTGGCTAGATGTACTCCATTTTTTGATACCCCACTCAGCATTTTTTTTGTTTTTTTAATATTCCTGGAAGCAAGCTGGGAGAACCTATCTGGTTGCAGCTGAATCTCAGAAATAACCAATCAGGCAAAAGGAGCCTTTCTATGCAAATCCAACCTATTCCAGACACATGAAACATTGATCACTGCTGTAGCGTTTAAATGAGTAGTTTAAAAACTATAAAAGTGTATTTATTAACTTGATTTAACAATTCATTATTTAATTATTAAAACAATAATAACCCATTCATTCAAGTAGTAAATATTTTTGAGGGTTATTATATGGAAGGCACCATAAGAGAATCAAAGAAGTATAGGACATTTATCTTAGCCTCAAAAGAGTTTACAAAAGGAGAAGAGATTTGTCAATTTACATCAGTTACCATAACATAAGATAGGATATGATTAGAGGTGATGTACAGCAGAGGGAGGGGCCCCTTGATCAATGGTGAGCAGGGCAGGCTTGCTGAGCGACTTTGACATTGCATCTTTTAGGATAAGCAGATTTCATTAGACAAAAATAGAAGGGAATCCAGAAAATGACATTTTTAAAAAAGGTTTTCCTGAAAAAGGTGGAATAGCAAAAAGGCATTTTTGAAGAATAGACAGCATAATAATTTCCTGGACCATTATTCATAATGTAATAAATATACTATATAATATATAATAATAAAATCATGCAATGATTTGTTAAATGTATGATTTACCTTAAAACATAATGATTTTTTGGCAGATTTTACTAATTTAAACTCATGTCGTGACCCAACTTTTTTACAAGCAGGGCATTAAATCTGTACCTGAAAAATGTAATTATAATTTTAATTACAAAGTCTTACTCAAATAGTATGTGGTTCACTACTGATGCTGTGTATATAAGCAGTCAGATGTGTCAAATCACTGTCTTTCTACTACTGCTGCATCCCTGACAGACCTACAAAGTGTCTTCAAACTGTGAAAGCTTCCAATTTCCTCATAAATGTGCTCAAATTAGAAGTATTTCAAAGAAAGCAGCAATTTTATCAAGGATAAATGAATATGAATCAAGATACATTCTGTCTTCAAATTCCACAAAACAAATATTTATTTTGATTAAAAAGAATCAAACTCTGCAGTCATTTTTCATGGTGAAGATAAATACTCATATTACATTTTGATATTAAAGGAAAATACAAAATTACTGGGGACCATTACTAGGCATATAAGTGAAGATAAGCTAGTTTAGGTCTGAAACCTCTGTGCAATCCCTTGGTACCTCCTGACTTTGATGGGCATTTTTCCCCACCAGTGGCAGAATGCAGCACTGGGTCCCATCCACGCCTGCCCTGGCCCCTCCTTTATCATGACATTTATGAATCTGAGCTTCTGACCTAAGACTCAACATTCTTTTTTTTTTTTAGATTTATGTATATGTATGGCTGAATCACTTTGCTGTACACCTGAAACTAACATAGCATTGTTAATCAACTATAATCCAATATAAAATAAAAAGTTAAAAAAAAAAGACTCAACGTTCCCTCATTCTACCCTCTCTCCCTTTCTCTACTAGGAGAAAATTATAATGAGGATTATTATATAGCCTTCTCTCTCCTGAGTTACTCATTCCAATTAAAAATGCCTTAGACCTCAAGTTCAACCTTTTGTGTCATAGACCCCTTTAGCATTCTGATGGAGTCCATGAACCCATTCCCAGAATAATATTTTTAAATGCAGAGTGTTACAAGGAAGCTAGTTATATTGAAATCCTATTATTAAAATAAAAATGTGATATAATAATACATGTTTCTTTATTAACCTATTAAATAGCAATATCTGGTGAAATGTCTAATAATGCCATATTTTTAAGGAAATGATGAGTGTAAATGACATTTTTGAAGTACTGCAATAACTTTAATATGCCAGAAAAATACTACACTGTTTCTGATGATAAAGTCACTGATATTGCTAATTCTACTGTGGTTTGCTGCCTATATTCAAAATTAATGAAACTGCTAACTTTGAGTGAGATGTTAGTGAAAGTGAAGATGTAGTTTTGTTCTTCCACCCCAGTTCCTGGATTCCTCTAATCCTCTCTCTGCATCCTACGTCAACCCTTGATTTAAAGATGTAAAATGAGGCACTTGTGCACTATGACAGTTGAGAAGCAGCAAAGTGTCTTCTGAAGACATGAGTTTTATAATCAGTGAGACTCAAATTTCAACCCAGGATATGCCATTTACCAATCAGTGAGACTCAAAGTTCAACCCAGGATATGCCATTTACCAAGTCCAATTACCCAGTGAGTAAAGAACTTGTCACCCTGTGGTTGTGCCCTGTCCCCTCCAGTTGAAGCCAACTCCTGGACATGGACAAGAGGTCTACCAGGATTCCTCCAATCTCGTGTAACCTGGCATAGACCACAGCTTCTAGAACTATCTCAGCTGAGTCTAAAGAACATGACCTTCTTTTGTGCTCCCGTCATGTGGTACCTTATTTATCTCTCTCCTTTGGCACTTCTCTCTGTGACTTGTGTATGTATTTAGAGGACAACTTGTCCTTTAAAATGTAAAAGCTGGTTTGTTTGTCACCCCACATTCAGTCTAATAACTGAATGTGTAAGAGCTCTGCGTAGTTACCCAGGGCATGTTCTCTCACAGTTTCTTCTGCCCAGTGTCTCTTGCTGGTGACCTCCTAGCCCCTTGTGTATCTCATCCTCTCTCCCTCTTTTCAGTGGAGAGACTGAAAGTGGAGAACTGGTCACTTTTTCACAATCCTCCTCTTTCACCCACCCTCCTAAAAGAGAATATCAACAATGCCCACAGGGCATTATGTGAGCTGACTCCACGATGCTTTAGGGAAATGGAGGGCTGACGTCAGCACTTTGCTCTCCCCTCCCACTTTCAGTCCTCTCCTGGCAGCTCTGCTTTCTCAGACCTTAGCAACCATGGGCTCTGCTACAAAACTCTTTCCCTTTCCTGGTATTGGGCTGAGTAATTTAGCTCTTTACCACCTAATGTGTGCAGAGTTTATGTTTGTAGATCCAAAGACTTTCATGTCTCCTCTAGCAAAGGGACCATCCGTCTCTTCCTTTAACAGCAAAGAAGAATCGGCAGAGACATTTCTGTTCCCCTTCCTTCACCAGCCTCTGGGTGGGAAAAAGAGCCCTAGGGAGATTTCTTCTTTCACTGATGCAAATTTTGCCACTCATCTTGGAACAAACGTAGTGAGAGGTAAAGTTTCGATTTTAAATAACGGATTGCTCCGTGGCGCTGGCGTGACCGCTATTCGGTGTAGCATTTATCTCTCTCACTGTAGTACCAGCTCCTGGAGGAGAGAGTTAGGGACTTTACAATACACAAGCTCCTCACTGCATAGCAAGATGCTTTGCACATAGGATTTCTTGTGAGGGGGTGGGAGAGGGATGAACGAATGGATGAATGGATGGTTGACGAGAGAGGATATTGCAGTATTGCAGATTCTCTGTATGCACTTAAATGTTTCGTTAGTGGTATATGTGAGCAATAGTTTGGATGAGCAGAGTCCAAGTGATTTATAAGCCAGTAATGTGGTCTGTACGAGCTCCTAAGTGAATCACCTCTTAATATTTATATTTAAGCGGTACGTATATATGGAGTGCTATTAGGAAAAATAATCAAGATGTAAAATCATACTGAACCCTTGTAGTACAAAGGATCTAAATAGAGCTCCCTGCCTTCTGATGAAGTATAACAAAGTGATCAATTTCATGGGATTTAGAGTAAAGCAAACCCAGGTACAAATCCTGACCTGTCACATACGAGGCATACAACTTTGCCAAATTACTTAGCCCCATTTTTTTCACCAGTAAAATAAGTATCGTTAAAGAAGAGGATTTGGGGAGAATTAAAAGAGAGATAGTGTATATAAAGCCCCTAGGTCATTTAACATAATGTTTGCTCTATTAATCAGGAAAACATAATAAGCTACTTATAATAATTGCCATGACTATTACTATTAAAAAGAAACAATAATAACTAGACCACATGATGCTGAGGAATGTCCTGGGTACCAATCTAAGATTTTCTTTAGCTTCAGCTCACAAAATTTGTTAATCCTTCTGGCATTCTTTGAAGTCAAATGGAATGTTTTAATTGTCCCTTGTTAAAATTATCTTCAGCTGTGTTCAGGAGGCACAAACCAAGCCAGAGGAGATCTCTGTAGTTCAATGAGATCAAAAGAAAAAAAAAATTCCATTATGTTATTAGCGAACAGAGTTGTCGGATCAGCCCTAATGTAATCCAATCCATGACACACTTACACATGCTTTATTCTAAATTGTGAAGGGGAGCTGATTGCACAGTTCATTAGAGCTTTTTGGCCTACCATTGGGAACATGTTTAGACAAATTATTTCAGTGATTCCTCTGTCTCAAAATGATATCAGAAAAATGTGGGAACTTTCTCATACTATTCTATGAAAAATGATTTAATTTGGTGAGTGGGCTGCGCTTTGATAATAGGCTGTTCAAATCATCACTGGCTTTCAACACTGCTGTGTGATTTTCACTGGGAATCAGCCATCTTTTCTCTTCCAGTGTTTGTGATTGTTAGAGCTGTGGTGATTAGTATTTATGGGCCTGATTGAGGTTTCCCTGGGCTTCAGGGTGCTAACTACCTTCACTTCATCCCTTTGTGCAAAGGTCTTACCAACAACTATGCGGACCCTTTTAGCTCCATATAAATCCTGAGTCCTGTGAGAAACAGAACTTCATCAAAGTGCAAATTGGACCCCATGCTGTTTTGTCTCCTCACATTTATGGGTAATCAATGTCCATGTAGTCGTGTTCTCTAATGCATGGTGTCTGCCCCATTACATAAAATGGAGAATATTTTGTATGAATGTTAATAGCATTTATTAAACTATTTCTGGTTTTACAAAGCTAGAAAGGCAATTTTTTAACACAGAAAAAGAAAAACTTATCATCGCCAATACATACAATTTCTTTCCTACCGGGAACATAAAAAGACTATATGCCTAAATAAATATAGTCTTAAGTGTATCCATCCCCAGGAAATCTCTGTATCAAACTGTAGAAGAGATGGAATAAAGGAAAGAAGCTGTATTTGGAAGGTAGATGAAAACTTCTGTAAGCGGCCAGCTGCTTCCTGTTCAGTTTTTCTACGAGACTTTCTGCTGTTTTTCTTTTCCTTTAGGAGCAACATTGAATTTGATTCTTTTCTAGCCCTAAATGTCCTTACATTTTATGAGGCCAGTATCAGCCTGATACTAAAGCCAGACAAAGCATACAGACCAATATCTTTGATGATCATACATGAAAAAATTCTCAACATCCAATAAGCACTTGGTGAAAGAAGTTCGAGAGTAGAGAGATCAGAACTGGATTTGAGGGATGGACCACAGAGAATGTGGGAAGAAATCTGCCCAATGGCTAAAAAAAGAAGAAAAGGGTCTTCCATCTTGGCACATGGACAGATGAGAAATAAGATGAGGCAGTGAGAAGCAGTGTGAGTTTATACATCCCTTTACATGCTTTTCCATTAAGTGTTCATGTTTCCATGGGAACAAACAAGAGATGGCAAATGGAAATAGGTGAAGCTATATGGCCTATGCATTAACATAGGTTATCTCAGTAAACAACAGAATTATATTTGATACTATACAACATATAATGCTGAAATGCATCACAGTATCATGGTTCGTCAATAGGTGTAAACTTTTTTAATAAGAACGGCCCAAATCAATTTCACCCAGACCATCAATATTTGCGAAAGTTAAATATCCATTGGTTGCTGATAGAGTTCCTAGCTACCCCCTTTCCCATACTGCCTCTCTAAAGAGGATGTATTTAAATATTCAGATGAAGTCCTTAAGGTTAGGGAATAAGGAGAATGAATACATTTGGGGGATAGATTCAGATTTGTTTGAAACAGACTCAATTTCAGATATTTAATCCTGTAGTCACACCATGAATTACAATTTGAGTTGGCAAAATATAATCAGCCAGATGAGTCAAAGACACAGAAGTGAGTGGAGGCGGGAGGGGGTGGAGGCAAGAATAGTCAAATAGTTAAGCTACTGGGGTTCTTGGGGGGGCTGAGCAGCAGACAATGTGAGACTACACATCTCCCTGTCCACTCACCATGTTTCTTTTCCTTCCTCACTTACTCCCTTTCCTTCACTTTGGGTCCTTTCTTTTCTTACTCTTTTCGAGTATCTTTTTATTTCTTCCTTATCTCCTGTCACTTCTTTTTATCTCTTTTTTCTACTTTTCATTAGAGTTTCCATTCTTTGTAAGACTTAAGAAACCCGAATTTTAAATTTAGAATTAATAAAATTTAACTTTCAATTTTTTTTATTTGTATAGTAGAATTTTCTCTTTGATCTTAAGTATTTTAAGAAACATAGAGGAATGAATGCTTTATAGTTCCTCTCCTTTTCTCTATTCCCATTTTCTCTGATCCACTCTTTACTCCCAAGACTGACTCACAATAAATTCTAACTAAAGTTATTTCAATTTCTTTTTAAGTGAAACCAAGTTTTTGGTATGTAGGCCCACAATTAATCTGGGGGATTCTCATTCTTTTAGATTAATTTTATCCCTAAACAGAAGTTACCTGGAATCAAGTATAATCCTGAGAACAATTTTATCTTCATGGCAGAATAATAAAGCAACAAATGGAAGATTGTTGATTGGCAGTTTTTATCTTTTAGCTCAAGACCTCAAAATTGAAATCAAATAGGAGTATTTGAAGAACTCCCAAAGGTTTTCTTCTCATAGGCTAATTAATTTTGCTCTAATCAGTTCTTACATTTAAATACATTTCAAAATAATTCCTTTTCTTCTGTTTGAAATAGATAATGTTCCCTTGCCTTCATAAAAATATTTACATTTCAAAACACAATATGGGGTATTTACCTGCAGTTTCCTATAGTAGCAATCCATTTTCTCTTTTTTTTTTTCCTTTGAGAAGTAGACTTTTGTTTTATGGAGGATGCATTGCTCAAACGAAAGGAAATTTACATTATTTTTTGATACTTTGAAAGCTACTTCTCATCACAATGTCCCAAAATAATAAGGAAAAATGAGTTATTGTCTTCATTTTATAGAAGAACACACTAAATTCCAAGGAGGTTAAGTGACTTGTTTGAAGGTAGATATCAGGGAGTACAGTATAGAGATTTATAATTCTTAAACAAGTATTTTATAAAATCTTATTTTCTCTTAACTCTTAAAAGCAATGTTAAACTTATAGTGCTAAAGTTCTGGGTTTTTTTTTTCCTTCTGGCATGGTTCTTTTTGATCCATACCTATAATAAACATATAAAGGATATCATATCACACTAGTCCAACAGAAGAGGCAAAAGAGATAAACATCTCGTTGGTAGAGGGGACTTAAATTTCCTGTAGTAGGATACACTGGAAAACATATGAATCACCTTGGCATCTCTTTTGATAGTCAGCTTATAAAATCAATACCATAATTAATTGGAACATTTACAGAGTATTGGAAAAACTGAAAATAAATAATCAGATTAAGATGCAGTTAAACATGCCATCGTTTTCCAGAATGCCTTGTTTCTTCATATTTTTCTGAATTCTTAGTTTCTGCCAAAAAAATCCATCTTAGCTAGTTTAAGCAAGAGAGAATTTATGGATCCACATTAGAAGCTCCAAGAATTATTAGGCTCTGAACTCCAATGTCAGAACATCTCCGACTCCAGAACTGGCCTGAGAAGTTGGCTTTAGACACTAATGATGTCAGAACAATAGCTCTGCCACAGTAGAGATTCTTAATTTGAGATGCTGTCACATTACCCACTGCCAGTCCCAGAAACACCATGCTGAGATGCTGTCATATTACCCACTGCCAGTCCCAGAAACACCATGCTGAACTGGCTTGGTTAGGAGGCTGTCCCTATTGTCAACCAGAAACAAGAGCCAACAAAGTACATTTTCCATGTTGAGCCGGTTTCTTCACTTGGCTCAACTCCAAACCAGAATTTTGGGAGGTTTTGTTTCACTGGAGGAAGGTAGATCATCTGTCTGACCCTAGTGGGAGGGAAGCTGGGGAAGACAACTGGATGCATTCTATCTTGGGGAGGCAGCATTCAATAGGGCTATGGAAATGTAGACACATGTTTAAAAGATTTTAGACATCTCTGATGACAGATGGTCACCACACCTCTGCAAAAATATCACTCTTATTTGTAGACATATCTAGAACAAAAAGAAAAAAAATTAAACACTAACCATCCACTAAGTTTTTTTTCATACAGATCACCCATAGTTCTTTGGTTCTCAGGTATTTCCTTGGGAAGAAGTTCTGAAGCAAGTTTAATTAAAAAAATGTAAAGTTAACGGTGTTCACATGTTTTAGTTGTAGTTGTTTGGAAATGAAATCAAAGTAAACTTCTAAAATTATGTTCTTCAAAGAGTCAAAGTATCTCTGGGATTAGTTGAAAAAAATCTGTTTGACAGTGATATGGTTAATGAAGCATGCTGCTTTCTACACTTTTAGAGCTGAACTTTCCATAGACTCAAGGCACAATGTTAAACTTTATTTGCTTTCCTTTAATATAGGCTTCCGAGGTTTCATATTTTATTTGTAAAACTTTATCAAATGCCATTATTTCCAGGTAGCTTGTTTTAGAAGCCATCCTTCAACAATAAAGAGATACTATTTTGTTTTGGCTAATTAATCTAATATGTATCTCATATTTTCTTTCTTTCCTACAGATGGGTTTGAGCTACAAAAAGGTAAATAACCAGAAAAAGGGGAAAATGTTATCATCCAGATATTGTGACCATGAGATTATATCAGCAAAATTTTATTTTGCTAGTATATCTGCAACATCTGACAAGCAGAGTATTTTTCCTTACTTGCCCATTTATACACTGTAGTCTAGTTTTGACTCCATCATTTGATGAATAACATTGAACAAATCATTTAAATTTTATGTTGTATTTTTCCAAAGTGGCAACAGGTAAAACTGATAATACATGACTCATTCTTCCCAAGAATATGGATAAGATGGAATTGATAGCATATGTTCTTGTTCTGTAGGATTTTTCTAGGAAATGTATGAGATAGATATTAAACTGTGGTCATCTTTGAATTGGAGAAGAAGATCCAGTCTTATATTTTAAAACCATCTTCCATATCTTGCTTTCTAAATTTTTTTATTGAAATATAGTTGATTTACAATGTTCTGGTGTCCAGCAAAGTGATTCAGATATAGATATATATATATATTCTTTTTCATTATAGGTTATTACAAGATACCAATCTTCTGTGTTTCCTTCACCTTTGCATCCTTTCCCTCTTTATTAGGTAACAGCACTCTCCTGTTTGGGGAGATATTCTCTTCCTCTGCTTCTCCTGTGTGATTATGGAAGGGCTTTCATACACAGAATCTCATTTCCCTGGCCAAGGGTGCAAACATATACTTCAGTCAAGCTCACTACAGTTTTCTACATCATTGACTCTAGTCATGCATCTAAGAGTTTGAGATATAATTGATACTAAGTCAATGAGTCCCTCCCTGAGACTCATGTACACTGAAAGAGACAGTCTTTCTTTTCTTCAGGGCAATGCTTCTCTCAAAATTTAGCATACTTCAATATTAACTGGACAGTATGTTAAGGCACAGATTGAGGATGGAAAGCCCAGGTCCAGAGTTTCTGAGTCAGTAGGTCTGGGATGTGACCATGGCATTTGCATTTCTAACAAGTTCCTAGGTGTTGCTGATGCTGCTGGTTCAGCATCAGCAACTATGAGAACCACTTCTCTGGAGTCACTTAGTTAGGATGATATCAGCCTAAAACCACCAGTGACTGCTTCCCTTGCTATGCAGATAAAGTTTGCTCATTTTTAAAATGGTATGTGATAAGGTCAAAGCCCAAGAGGTAGAGAAGAAGAAAACAATGAAGATATGAGATAAAGAATGGTGAGCTCACCATTTAGGCTCTGGATCCAGTTGACCCGTTGACTGGTTCCATCTCTATTTTTCCCCAGTTATATGAATCAATAAATGTTCTATCCATCTGATTCTAATTTGAGATGGCCTTCTATTTTTTGAAAACAAAAATTTCATGTGGTCTGTTTCCAACAATAAAGGAAAATTTATTTTGATGGCATTATTTAATGATCTAAGTTTCATTTAAGAACAGCCCACCCCCCCCACCCACAAATGTACAGTACTGTGGCCATGTTTAATTCTGCAGGAGGAAGATGTAAATAATTTGTACCAAAGTTTTTAAAACAGTTTTCCCATTTTCATGTGTCATACATTAGAATATATTAGTACAGAGGATCAGCGCATTGGTGATTGCTTCCTTAAGAAATAGCTACACATAATTATTTGAATTACCATTAAAAATGATATTTAATTTCTCTGCTCATCATTCTCAGTTGGGTTTTAAAATAGTTCATCAACAGAGTTCAAATTATAATAATATGGGGGCAGCATAATATTTCATATATTTGGAAAATACCCACAATTATTTTGTATGTTTGCACTATCTGCTTTACTAATTCCTGAGTGGCTCAAACCACAGACCCTATTCAGAGGTTTAAATACATTTTCAAAAATAAAAGTGGAAGAACAGAAGAGAGTGGTGCTGGGAATATCCTGGAGAAGAATTTTGATGATCCTGCTAGGTAATTAACACAATAAGTAATGCCTTCCTTGCATGATCTCTCAATTCCCCCACAGAGACAAAGTCAAAGTCTTTTCATCTTTTATTTCATCCCCATTTCTAAGGATCTTTTCTTTATACATCACTGAAAAGTCCTTCATTTCTCATTAATGCTTTAAGTACAAAACTAGTTCTGGTGATGATATAATTTTTCCCAAGTCTAAATTAGGTTTCATAAAGAGCATTACAAAGTCAAAAGGCAGAACTCACACTGTTCTACTATTTTACTTGTTTTTATATGAATGAAGAAACATTGAGTTTCAGAAGCTTGTTTTCTTTGTATTCTTTTCCTTTTCAAATCAAATTTTTATAGTTGACTTAGCATTTATTGGACCAAAAATAGCAGAAGAGGTCAGTTTTACACTTTTTATTCTTGCCCAGATTTCAAAAAGATACATAGAGTTTCATTCAATAGAGAACATTTGTATATGTAGCCAAGGAAAGAACCATCTAAATTTTAGTAAAAATTTTCTGTGTATTTGCATCATATGAAACTCAACTTATTAAAACCCAATTTTTATTGGTTTCTTGTTTTCTTGGGATTTTGATTAATCAGAATTATCTCATTCTATGGACATTGCAGATACTAAACGTGGCCACTGGGATATTCAACAAAATTTTGCATGTTCTTTTTTTAATTGTCTGCACTCTAAAATGTTGTCTATTCATCAGCAAGCATATACCAAACATCTGTTTGGAACAGCAATTACATTAAGCACAACTGAGGATACAAAACTTTCTCTCTCAAAAAAGTTCTAATTAACTATGAAGAGAGTATACATTATACACACCGACACACACACATTCTGTATGTATACACACACATATACATACACATGCATATATACATATGGAACTTTTTTAGTATTTTTGTAATATTGCTTAATTTCTATTTTAATTGCCCATCCAATATTATGGGCAAATAATGTCATATTAGTCAATTCTTGGTATACATAGTCATTTCTATTTCAAAATTAGTTAACTGAGGATTTATCTCTTCCCTGATTGCTTTCTGGGAGGTAGCTAATTCCCAGGACCTATTTAGCCTTCCTTGGAGCATTGTGTGGTGAGAGGAGGGAAGAAGGGTATTTGGACCTCATCATCGGTGTCTGTCTATACTGGCACGTGCTGATGTGATGCTCATTCTCCTGTCTGGTCTTGGGCAGGACCATCCCTCCAACCACTGAGATGTCTATCTCACTGTCAATCTCCAGTCCATTTCATTTTGTCCAATTCATCCAAACTTAGAGGCCACTCTTGCTATTTCTTTGTCCCTGTCTGGTACCTAGGAGACTTTTGCTCTCTCTACGTCACTTTAGGACTGTGGGAGACTTGGAGTCATATCAATTTACTATGTCCAAGCGTGAACTCTTGGTTTTATCTCAAAACTGCTTTTTCTGATTCTTCCACATCTCAGTGAATGACATGACCATCAACCCAGCTTCTCAGGGAAAGATCTAAAAGTCTTCCCTAAATGTAAGTTGGTGCAACCACTGTGGAAAACAGCATGGAAGTTCCTCAGAAAACTAAAAATAAAATTACCATATGATCCAGCAATCCCACTCCTGGGCATATATCCAGACAAAACTATAATACTAAAAGATACATGCACCCCTATGTTCATAGCAGCACTATTCACAATAGCCAAGACATGGAAACAACCTAAAGGTCCATTGACAGATGAATGGATAACGAAGACGTGGTACATATATACAATGGAATATATTGTATATATGTACAATACATATATATAATTCTCAGCCATAAAAAAGAATGAAATAATGCCATTTACAGCAACATGGAAGCAACTAGAGATTATCATACTAAGTAGGTCAGAAAGAGAAAGACAAATATCATATGATATCACTTATATTTGGAATCTAAAATACAACACAAATGAACATATCTATGAAACAGAATCAGAATCATGGACATAGAGAACAGACTGGTGGTTGCCAAGGGAGAGGAGGTTGGGGGAGGGATGGAGTGGGAGGTTGGGGTTTGCAGATGTAAGCTTTTATACATAGAACAGATAAACAATAAGGTCCTACTGTATAGCACAGAGAACTATATTCAACATCCTATGATAAACCATCATGGAAAAGAATATAAAAAAGAGAATATATGTGTGAGTGTGCGTGTGTGTGCACGTGTGTGTGTATAACTGAATCACTTTGCTGTACAGCAGTAATTAACACAACATTGTAAAACAACTATACTTCAATTTAAAAGAACGATAAAAGTCTTCTTTAATCACATGCGCAAGTCTTTTTCTTCCTACTTCTCGTTATCTCCCAGTCCTCAGTTACTGCCCTGATCTGAGCATCCACTACCTCTCATCTGTTCCACTGCAATAGCTTGCTTACTGGTTCTCTTTCTTCATCTTGATTTTTCTTCAACCCATTTTCCATACAGCAGTTAAAGTGAAAATGGTTGCTCAATGCCTTCCCACTGCACTGAGATTAAAAAACCTAAGTTCTGTACCATGGCCATCTTAGTCCACATGGATTTGTCCTCTGCTGCTTCTCCAAAATTACCTTGGTCTACCCCTCATCACATCACACCCCACCCCACTATACTCTGGCCAGTTTATTTTTCTTTCAGCTATTTTCTCACATCAAGAATACTCATGACTCCCTTTTGCACAGATTATTTTCTTATCCTAAAATTCTCTTCCCTCCTTTATTCACCTGGCTGATTTTTTAATATGCTTCCCATAACTTCCCATAAAAGGCTTTCATGCTCCGGCTATTCAGATGGATCCCCTTTCCCTTACCTCCTTTACTCTCCCTCATTCTAGCCTGTTTGAACTACAAAACTATGTCCATTTTTTATCCCTATATTTCTGTAACTGTTCTCAGTACTCAGCAATAGAGGAGGCACTCAAAAGGATCTGTTGAATTAGGTACCAAATGGGCTGGGACAGAAAAAAGTTACATCCAGCATGTTAATTTTCTCTTTCAAAGCAGTATTTCAAGGACAACTTAAAGGTATCTTGAAAATTCACCCTGAAAATCCCTGAGCTTTAACTTTGTTTAATAACCCAAACCTTTGGAGTACTTCTTGAATCCCCTCTCTCTAGCTCATCACCATGGGTCTTAAATCAAGTCCTGATAATTTTATAATCCAAACATTTTGCACAACTGGGCATTACCCTTCTCCACTTCCTGGTCTAAATCACCACCATCTCTGGTCCCAAGCTTCATAATCAACAGCTAAGCAGTAGCCTTGTCTCTGGTCTTGCCTTCCTCAAATCCAATCTCCAGCCAGCAGCCAGAGTGACTTTTCTAATCTTTTAATAGCCTCCCCCTCCCATTGTTTGGAGATAAAGGCAAAGATCCCTAACAACATTCCTACAGTCCTTTACAATCTGCTTGTCACCCACCTTCCTAACATCCTCCTTGCCAATCCCTCTCACTCATTTGCAAAAGAACCTCTCCTTGACTTCTCTGAGATTGCTCCTGCCTCTGGACCTCCCTAGAACATTATCATCTGCCATCCAGGCCAGACTTTCTCTAGTCTACTCCTACTTTTCCTTCAGTAACCAACCTAAACATTCCTCCTGAAAAGCCCTTCTGCTGCCAATACTCTGAACTAGACCAATTCCTCCTGTTACAGTTTCTAGTCACATGGAATTTTCTGTCAAAATATCCCTCATAATTTATTGTAATTATACATTGGATGTCTATTTTTTCACTTCAGACTAAAAATACACGTTTCTGAAAGGAGAGCCTAAGTCTGACTTCTTGTCCCAAATATCAGCAGTACCTGGCACAGTCTAATATAGAGCAGACCCTTGACAAATTTCTATTTAAATAACAAGCTTTGACATGAAAGTGACTCCTATCTCCAAAGTTCCAAAAAGACCACATGTGTCTGTGTCTGCATGTGTGCACACGTTTGCATGTGTCTGTGTTCTCACCATAGACAACATCAGATTATTAAAACCATAGGTAACAAATGAATGTTGAAACTCTCCCACTGCAAGAAGCCCAGAGAATCCTGGAAGATGCAGATTTCCATTTCCATCTCCTAAAATGAGACAATGTGTGTTTACCTCCAGATTCTATCTGGAAATTGGGAACCCCCTCCTTTCTCCCGCTGCCCCAGGCAGTCCTTGGAGGATAATTTGAAAACTAGAGGAGAGTCTATTCTGTCTTTCTAGAAGGCTTTATACACACACAGCATCCTTGGGTCATAGATTTTCCAGAGCAGTCATGATGTCAAATAGAAAATCTCATTATCTCCCTAAGCACACTTGTAAATATCTGACGTGGCATGCTAATGGTTGGGTCAGAAAATACGGACACTGGCCCTACACAGAACTACTCTGAGGGCAAGATGTCCACCCTTAGCAACCTGCAGCATTGGGTGTCAGGAGTGGGAAAAAAGCTTCAAAGAATTGTTTGGACCATCTGTATTCCCTCCACTCTGCCATCACTGCACCTGACACCACCTTAAGATGAGGAGAAAGATATTCTGTCATTAAAAGTCCCTGTGCCCTTTTTAAATTATATCTTCTGGAACTGCATGTACCGCCCACTAAATTAAGTGGAGCCTATATACAGCACTTGTCATTATCACTCAATACATAGCAAAGGCTCAATGAATGATGGTTTGATTAATGTGTTAACTTAGTTGAACGTGATCCCCAAAGAGTAATAGATATTTAGTAACTTCTCAGAGGTCTTAAAGCTGCTTTACCTGATAATTTAATATTCATAAGGAAGATTGAGTCTTAGTTTTACTGTACAGTTACCCCTTGAACAACATGGGTTTGAACTGCATGGGTCCACTTATACAGGGATTTTCTTCAATAATTACTACATGATCCATGGTTGGTTGCATCCGTGGATGTGGATGTGGAAAGCTGACTGTAAAGCTATACATGGATTTTTTACTTTGCAGAAGTTCAGAGCCCCGAACCACTACATTGTTCAAGAATCAACTGTAATTCACAGGTGTCTTTCAAAACTGTATTAAAATAGAAAAAAAATGTTATTTTTATTACTTCAACTATATCATCATCTTAATTATTCTATAATCCTTTTAAGCACTGTTCATATGCATATCATATGCATATGTAAAATATTCTGACAAATGATCAAAAGGAGGCTTTTTCTACAATGGAGTTACTTCCGTTTTAAATTAATATTTATTTCCAAGGAAAGATATCTCATGCCGTATTAATTCATGAATCAAAAGCATAAATTAGACAGAGTTGGTTAAATGCTAAAGAGATTGCAAATGGCAATTATCAATAGTAACTGCAACAGTAAGAATAAAACTTTCTTCCTTTGCACAAATATCTCTTTACTGGGAACACACCTGTGAATTTAACATGCCAAACACTAAATACTGTAAAGAGAAATACAACATACTACAAAATCAGAAACAGATTTTTAAATACCAAAGTCATTTACAGCTTGCTTGACTTTTCTGCTACTTTATTTTCTTTGTCTCTGTAGGAAACTGTTGGGCTAAGAAAGGAGAGATCTATGGCTAGCACTTTTTAAAAAGAGAATGTTATCACTTGAAATGAAAAAACTAACACTTAATGGCCTGGCCACAGAGAGTGGCTCTTCCTGGAAACATGGCTTTCATAAGTAAATACATCTGTGAACTAGCCTGTTGTGAATTTTCCAGTGTCAAACGTATATTAGAGACCTAAACACTAAAACATGTTTCTTACAATGCAAAGTACATCAGTGCAACGAGTTACCAAATCACATAGTTGATATATTATGCTATTAAATTATTTATACATTGTATTTATAAATATACTGAATAGAGATTATCTAAGAGAGTACATGAGAAGTAAAATATAACTGCTCATACAATTTATGCAACTTTTCTTCAGGTTTAACTAATTAGAAAGTGTGTGGGTTTTTTTTTTTTTTTTTTTTTTTTTAGCATTTAAGTAATTACAATTATAAAGAGCTAAAGGGAATTGTGATTATACTGAGAGGCATCATTTAGAGAGCACAGTACAGAAATACTTAAATTAGAACACCAGAAAAGCTCAAAATTAATGAGTTAAGGGTTTACTTTAAGAAGTTAGAAAAGAATTCCAGAATAAATACAAAGAAATTAAAAAAAAGATAACAAAGATGAGATCATTAACTCTACAGAAAATAAAGTCACAGAAGAGAGTATCAAAAAACCCAAATCTGTTTCTTTGAAAAGGAAAAGGAAATAGACAAATCTCTGATAATTTTTTTCAAGAAAGAAAAAGAGAGAATGCATATATTAAAGGATAAATAATAATAGGAAGGAAAAGTGAGAAATAAATGCAGATCCAGAAAAATTAAAAGAATGTTAGTAAAAATATGAATAATATAAACCAATATCTTCTAATAATATGAAAACATATGAAATGGGCAAATATATATATGTTTTTATTGCTTACGTACGCTGCATATATTTTCTCCTCATGTACCTCACCTGTTCATTTTCCTTATTGTGTCAATTGTGTCTTTTGGTGAGCAATGTTCTAAATTTCATGTAGCAAAATTTACCAAACCTATTTATTTCATGGTTAATGCTTCCTCTGTCTTACTATTTATTTCTTCTTGAGTCACTTTGTGTTTTATATATATATATATCTCATATAATTTATATAATTATATAATATTTAATATATGTATATATAAAAAACACAAAATGACTATACTTACTATTTCATAAAACAGTCATTTGTGAGATAATACATATAGTTGAATCTGCAGATGTGAAACCCGTGGGTAAGGAGTGCCAACTCTCATCATTGAACTATGCTATTTTATACATAAAAGGGACCTGAGTATCTGCAGATTTGGTTATCTGTGGGGGCCCCTGGAACCAATTCCCCATGGGATTGAGAGATGACTGTAATAAATATTGAATGGATAATGTGTTATTTAATGAGGATTTTTAGGAGAAAAGCGTCTGTGGACACACATGGAACCACTGTATACAACATGTACAGTTGTATACAATGTTGTGTATGTTGTATAAAATGAACCATTATATACAACTGTACATTGTATACAGCTGTACATTGTGTACAACTGTACATGCTTATCCCCACAATGAGTACGTGGCCAGGTGAGTGAGGACTGAGCCAGCCTGGGCTTTGCCAGGTGTTACTACTACTCTAGGACTTCCCAGTGGCCTAACTGTGACCTGGGAGTCTTTAAAATAGTGGATGTAACACAAGATATATCTTAAATTCTGTATAACTGACACTTTTTCTCCTTATAATCTCAGAAGAAACACAGAGTTAGCTCGTTTTATAGGGGGTGGATGTTACAGACAGGGGACCAGGGAACAGATGATGGAGGGAAAAGTTATTTCCAGCTGCTCTACTTCTAACTAATGAGGCTCTTTCTGCCAGTTCTCAGGAGAAATCCCACTTTATTGGGTTTACACATCAATGACTTTTTAAACATTTCCTTTGGATATCTTACAAAATAATGTACAATAGTGTTCACAGCTGAAGGTGGAGAAGGTTTTCCTCCCTTCATTCAACCACCCCATTCCTGACAGCGCTGGACTGATTCTCCCTCCTTCATTGGCCACTCTGGGGAGGGAATGTCTGTGTGTCCTTTAGGACTTTCCTTTCTGATACAATGGCACCTGATGGAGTGATGCTTCTCTATCTTGAAACAGTTCATAAAATTTAGTTTATGAGATGATACGCACTCTCTTTTTCCTTTTTTTCCTTTTGAATATGGAATCAACCTCCACCAAAAGAAAAATAAATGTCCTAGATCATAATCCTTTTGATACGCAATCATGGTGAAACAACATACAAAGTCCCTATAAATTACTGTGAAGAAGTGGGAAAAAAATCTTTCCCTACATAGATTATAATACATTCCCTATAAGTCAAAAGAGTTTAACCAATAAAAAGGACATATAATAGCAAGCATTATAGTACATAAGACATAATTAAACAAGGTATTGAGAGCATGAGCTAATTGATCATTGAGAAATTATTACTTTATTCAATCTTAATTTCCAATATCTATATGGAATGAACCAAAAATGTATTTTCTGTTCATCCTATTATTTATTCCTGGCCCTCATTCTATTCTCCTCTGTATCTGGTAAAGGGTGGAAGCTGACCTTGACAGCCTAATTTCATCATCTCCTGTATCAGTTATCTTTCTGCAGGATCAGCCAATGAGGGGCACTGATGAGAGTTCGGAAAGCTTGAGCAAGGGAGAAGCCTCAGTGTTTCTTTCCCTTCCTCTCTGCTTCAGGTGGCAAATTTGGCCACAACATGTCTTTTCATAACTCCAGCTTCCACCAGACAGTCCAGTCATGCTCCCAGCTACCACCAGGAAAATGGCAGTCCCCAGATCCCAGTGACCCACTTCTTCACTCTGTCCTGTCAGTCTAGGGCTTATGGCAGCTTCCTACTTTTGCTCATCCCTGGACTGACTCAGCATCCTTTATTGCTTTCTCTGCTCCTCCATCACCTATGTAACCAAGTCTTTTCACTATACTCCTCCTGTTGCAAATACTTAGAGACATTCCCATTTTTTCTGGTTGAATATCAACTAACAAACAATTCCATTTTATGAGTTTAAAGAGAATTTTTGAACATGCATTTTAAAAACCTGGAGAAGGCTTTTTATTGTTTACGATACAATGAGATGGGACTCAAACATGATGAAGCAAGAGAGGGCCTGAGCCCTGTCTTCAAGATCTTTCCTACTTCTTTCTTATGTATGTTTCCTAATGACACCTGAAGAAAGAAGCATTGTTCAATGTGCTACATTGGGACTATTTCCCCAGTTTTCCAGGAAAAACTAGACATAGTAATCAGTTTCAATTAGAATCCATGAAGAGCACATAAATGGCAAATACTTTGGATTGAACAGGAAGAAAACCAGGTCTGTGTGCTCACAGTATCACTCAATCTGAGACATATTGTCTTGGCTGAATTACGTGATCACAAAGACAGTGCTTCCCTCCTGTGCTCTAAACACAAAATAATAAGACTTCATATATGCAAGCAAAGACTGGAATGCTAAAGACATATGGACCAAATGTGTCATCCTTCCCATTGCTCAGTTCAGGCCGAGGTGAGTAGAGCACACCTGTAGGCCAAGAGAAGCCACAGTGTAGGCGGATACTGTCTAGTCATCTGTCAAATCCATTCTACAAATAGCCACTCAGTCCCCAGTGTGGGCAAAGGAAGACGCCAATCACTATTTTTTGAAGGTCAACTCAGGGCCTTTAGATAAGAAATAGAACCAAACATGCTCTTTAAAGTTGTAAAAATGAGAAAAATCTGATTATTATATCTTATTAGAAGATAATGAATACATATGCTCTATAGTAGGTCCTGTACTATACAGTAGTCCTTGTTGTTTATCTATTTTATATATGGTAGTGTGTATCAGTTAAGCCCAAACTCCCAATTTATCCCTCCTCTCCTTTGCCCTTTGATAACCATAAGTTTGTTTTCTATGTCTGTGAGTCTGTTTCTGTTTTTTAAATAAGTTTATTTGTATCATTTTTTAGATTCCACATATAAGTGATAACATATGATATTTGTCTTTCTCTGTCTGATTTACTTCACTTAGTATGATAATCTCTAGGTCTATCCGTGTTGCTGAAAATGGCATTATTTCTTTTATTCGGGCTGAGTAATATTCCAGTGTGTGTGTGTGTGTGTGTGTGTACACACACTGGATCTTCTTTATCCATTCATCTGTCAGTGGACATTTAGGTTGCTTCCATGTCTTGGCTAATGTGAATACTGCCGCTATGAATATTGGGATGCATTTATCTTTTCAAATTAAGAGTTTTCTCCAGATCTATGCCTAGGATATGATTGCTGGATCATATGATAGCTCTATTTTTAGTTTTTAAGTAACCTCCATACTGTTTTCCATAGTGGCTGCAAAAGTAGGAAATTTTAAAACAGCAGAATCTGGGCCTACAATCTAGACCCACAAGCCACAGTGTGAAAATTCATTCCAACAATTTTCGTCCATTTACATACTGAATCAACTTAATCCCATTAAGTATTTTTAAAAACAATGTTAGCCTTCTGGCATATTTATGCATTAGCATTTATTACTTCTTCAGTCTTCAGCATCTGAAGAATGTTTTAAAAGTGTAGGGCTTCCCTGGTGGCAGAGTGGTTGAGAGTCTGCCTGCCGATGCAGGGGACGCGGGTTCGTGCCCCGGTCCGGGAATATCCCACATGCCACGGAGCGGCTTGGCCCATAATCCATGGCTGCTGGGCCTGCGCGTCTGGAGCCTGTGCTCCGCAACAGGGGAGGCCACAGCGGTGAGAGGCCAGCATATCACAAAAAAAAAAAGAAAAGAAAAAAGTGTCTTAATACCTGTAGCAAAGACACTGCTGGTGCTCTCCCCACATCGCCTCACCTGTGCCATTTCAGTGGCCATCAAACTCACATCCAGCTACTGGAACCTGCTTTTCTTTGTCTATGGATTTTTTCTTGACACTGGAACCTGTTTCTTACACCCTTGTGCCAGGTAAGAACAGCCAGGAAATTCATGGCCCCAGGAGCAGCCCTCAACCAATAAGCTTCCTTCTTTGGTGGCATTTATCTGAGGGATGATATGGAGAGTCCCTAGTACATAAGAACTAGTTACCTAATGCTTTGCTTGGTAATGTGCCTTTCATTGTCTGCCTTTGCTGCCCTGAATCACTGCCCTACTCCTTTCTCAGGGTTCCCTTCACCGCCAAAACCAACTAGTATTTACACTCAAAACCTTGTCTCAGGGAATCCAAACAGACAAACCCAAATTATGTCTCAATCCTCTGGGGGCACATCAGCCAACCACAGCAAAGTGAATTAGACTCATGTATAGTTTCTAGGGGAGAAGTAAGTGAATAGATGCTTCTTCTGATAAAGCTGCAGTGATTACTGGAGAAAACAATCATTAAGGAAACACTTTACCTTTCTGTGCTCTATTTTCTCACAATTTCAGCACATCTGGCTTATCTAATCAGGGTACCTTTGGGCACAACCCCATTAAAAAAAGCCCTACTCTGGAAATCCAGATAATAGAGGGCCCAGAAACAAAGGCTATGGATATCTCACCATTGTCATTATAATCCACCATGCTCACTAACAGATCAGCTTTGCTTCTTCATTTATTAGTTTGCCATTTAAGATGCCAGTGAATTATTAAAAGATTGTATCCTTTCCCAACCAGGATGATGATAGTATTTTTGCTTCTCTGACTATAGAGAACTAAAATTAAAATTAGTTGCAAATTAGTGCCAATTTAGCTTACTTTTCAGCATCTCAAGCAGTGAACTGTGAAATGGTTGTGATAGAAGTGCATTTATTCTTTCTGAGTCATGGCATCAGGTTGCTGTTTGGGGGAGGTAAATGTGTGATCTTTCCGGATACAGTTTTGCAGCTCATTTTAATAGACTTTACACAAAGGGCACTGGCTTCCAAAAACAGGAGTATGTGTGTACATCAGGACGTACTTGCATCGTCAGCATCAGCCCCTAAGTCTTTTCATTACTTATCATCTTTCCCACCTCACAAGCCATTACACAGTAGGGTAAAGAGTAGCTCTTTCCTGTGAGAGTGAGTCACCTTTTGAGTTCAGATTGCGAGTTCAGCTTAGACAAACGAAAAGAACCAAAATGTGAGCTTATTGAGGGAAACAATCTATTTCCATCTCTTTCTGGCAAAACATAAGCAAGGTCTGAATTAAGAAGGCATTATTGGGTTGAAAAAAATCGTAACAATGGTAAATTGGTGTTTTCGGTGCTTTTTGTCAGTTCTCATTGGTCAAAGAGAGAGAAACCAGATCACATCTACAAACAAATGCTGTGAATGTTTAGAACAAGTGCCATCACACTGTTAAATGATAAAAGTCAAAAAGAACATTGTCAGGAGAGGGAAATAAAGACTGCCAGGGAACTCGAAAGGTATTTGAAGCCACTCTCCATGCTCTGTTAGTGTTTTTACATACTCAGTAATATAAAGGAAGCAGGAGCTTAGAGCCCAGGGTGAAACAAGAAAACAAGCACGTTATACTAACAAGACGAAGAGGCAGAGATTCCACTGTCACAGAGAACGTCACGTTGCTTAATTTCAACTTAAAGGGTGACTTGAATGCCTGGCCTTATGGAAATTTAGTGCTTTGTTATGGTTCATCTGAACTTGTCAGTTGGCCCCAAGCTGCGATAATCAACTTTTCAATGTCAGACTCATTTACTCCTCGAAGAATCCTGAAATAGCCATTCTCTCCCCAGGACTTTCCCCAGGAATTGGCAGCAATCTGCAGAAAAAAAAAAAAAAAAAAAAAACCTGAATAATACTTGGATATTTTTTAATCCAACCTGTAAAGTTACAGGGGACTCTTATGTAGCTTTATATGCTTTTGACTTATAGATTGTGAATATTAAGAACCTACACATTTTGAAAAGAAGAACAAAACAATTTATTATTCATTAATTACATTAATATGCATATATACTCATGTTCATGATAACCAGAATTGATGAATTCTCCCAGAGTACAATAATAACATATGAGACTTTCAAATGCCACATCAGAAAATGACACACGCTGCAGTTACAGAGTGTCTATTATGTGACTGGTCCTGTGCTAAACATGGGAGGAACCATGATAAAAAATATCCTGTGTTCAGGGAGCTTATGGTCTAATGAAGGATGGTCAATGTAAGGCAAGTACTAAGGTAAATATATGCACATGGAGAAGCATCTCACTCATCTAAATGGTTCAGGGAAGTTGTCATGATGTACCACATGTGATGCATATTAAAGCCTAGGAGTAAATTAACCAGATTAAAAACATGGAGGAAGGGAGATTCAGGTAAACAGTAAAAACATAAATATCAAAGCATGAAGCAGCATGAAGCAGAGAAATGAAGCAACAAAATTGTTATCATTAGATCATAAAACAGAAGAAGGTTGGTAGTTTATGAGGCTAGAAGGGGAGGAGAGGAAATCCATACTGAGAAAACAATGGTGAAAATGATGACAAGTTGTTGAGTTACTTCCAGCAGGAGTGCAGGTGGACAAATTTATATTTTGATTACATTATTCTGTATGAACTGAAATGGATGAATTTAAAAGGGTAGGAAAAAAAACCCACAGGGATGTAAACAGCTCTTTGCAGGAAACCGTCCTCAGCAGGAAACCCCTTTTCTTGTCACTTTAGCAAAGCTATATTTTAACTAAACTTAAACCGTCCACCCCCACGCTCTGCTCATCTCTGACCCAAGCACAGTTTTCAAATCTTTTGATCACACAGTACCTTGCCTAATCTGTTGGTTCTTCCCATAGATCAAAGAAGTAGAAATGAAGAATAAATAACTAATAGATGACCAGATCTCTTCCCTAGCTTCCCCTTCAGTGATCTCCAGAACAAACTGTGTGAACAAGATAGAAACTAAAGAAAGATCACAAAAGTGGACAAGCCTGCAGGCAGTAGGGGATGGCAAGGACTCTGACCCCCTATCCCAATGATTAACTGAGATTACTTCCCCTTTTCCCTTTAAAACTTTCATGGCCAAGAAGAATCTTTGGAGTTGGTCTTTGGGGGACACAAGTCTGCTTTCTCCCCAGATTTCTGACTTTCTGATTAAAAGCAATTTTCCCTTCCACCTTTCTGGACTCTCAGTTCTGTTGCATTAATCTATTTGTCTGTTTTTATGCCAGTATCATACTGTTTTGATCACTATAAATTTATAGTATAACTTGAAATCAGGAAATGTGATACTCCTTGCTTTGTTTTTCTTTCAAAGGACTGCTTTGGCTACTTGGGGTCTTTTTTGTTTCCATATAAATTTTAGGATTTTTTTTTTCAATTTCTGTAAAAAATGCCATTGGAATCTTGATAGGGATTGCATTGAAGATATAGATGTTTTCAGTAGTATTGAAATTTTAACAATATCAATTCTTCCCCTTCATGAACACAGGATACCTTTTCATTTATTTGTGACATTTTTGATATCTTTCATCAATGTCTTATAGTTTTCAGAGTAGAGACCTTTCACCTCCTTGGTTAAGTTTATTCCGAAGTTTTTTCTTTTTTTTTTTTGATGCTATTGTACATGGGATTGTTTGTTTTCTTTATATCTTTTTCAGATAATCTGTTGCTAGTGTCTAAAAAGGCTACTGATTTTTGTATGTTAGTTTTGTTATCCTGTAATTTTACTGAATTAATTGATTTGATCTAACAACTTTTGGGTGAAGTCTTTAGGATTTGCCAAACAGGTATACCTTGGAGATTTTGCAGGTTCAGTTCCAGAACACTGCAATAAAATGAATAGCACAATAAAGTGAGTCATATAAATTTTTTGGTTTCCTAGTGCATATAAAAGTTATGTTTACACTATACTGTAGTCTTTTAAGTGTACAATAGCATTACATCTAAAAACAAATGTGCATACTTTAATTAAGGATATTTTATTGTTAAAAAATGCTAACCATCATCTGATTATTTAGCAAGTTGAAATATTTTTGCTGGTAGAAGTTTTAAAATACTGCAAGAATTACCAAAATGTGACACAGAGACACAAAGTGAGCAAATGCTTTTGGAAAAATGGTGCCAATAGACTATTCAATATGGCCTATTGCCACAGATCTTCAATTTCTACAACAAAACAAAACAAAAAAAAACAATATTTGTAAAGTGCAATAAAGTGAAGTGCAATGAAACATGGTATGCCTATATAAACTGCAAATAGAGACAGTTTTACTTCTTCCTTTCCAATTCTGATGGTTTTTATTTCTTTTTCTTGCCAGATGGCTCTGGAAAGGACTTCCAATACTATGTTGAATAGGAGTGGTGAGAATGGGCACCATTGTCTTGTATCTCATCTTAGAGGAAAAGCTTTCAACTTTTCACCATTAAGTATAATGTTATCTGTGAGGTACATTCCTTCTATACTTGTTAAGAGTTTTTATCATTAACAAATGTAGAATTTTGTCAGATGTTTTTTTCTGAATCTATTAAAATTGCTATATAATTTTTTCTTTCATTCTATTAATGTGATGTTTCACATTGATTGGTTCATGTGCGTTGAACCATCCTTGCATACCAGGTATAAATCACATGTGATCATGGTGAATGATTCTTTTAATGTGCTGCTAAATCAAATTTGCTGGCAATAAAATGCTGTCTTTTTTTTTTTTTTTTTTTTTTGGTACACAGGCCTCTCACTGTTGGGGCCTCTCCCGTTGTGGAGCACAGGCTCTGGATGGGCAGGCTCAGTGGCCATGGCTCATGGGCCCAGCTGCTCCGTGGCATGTGGGATCTTCCCAGACCGGGGCACGAACCCACGTCCGCTGCATCGGCAGGCAGACTCTCAACCACTGCGCCACCAGGGAAGCCCTAAAATGCTGTCTTAATTGCTGTAGATTTATATAGTCTTGAAACCTGATAGTGTACATCCTCCAACTTTTTTCTTCTTTACTGTGACTATCTCGGGTACTCTAGGTCTTATGCATTTCCATTTAAAGTTTAGAATCATCTTTTCAGTATAATCCTCTCTCCCCCTCCAAAAAAAAAAAAATCTCTGCTGGGACATAGATTAGGATGTTACTAAATTAATAGATCAATTTGGGAAAGTTAATCTAGAGACTTCCAGGTCATCAATATGGTATAATTCTCCTTTTAGCTAGGTCTTCTTTAATTTCTCATAACACTAAAAATCTAGCACATTTTTCATTGACATATTCCCTAGGTTTTTTTTTATTTATTTTTGGCTGCATTGGGTCTTCATTGCTGCGCACAGGCTTTTCTCTAGTTGCATCATGTGGGGGGCTACTCTTCATTGTGGTGCACGGGCTTCTCATTGTGGTGGCTTCTCTTGTTGCGGAGCATGGGCTCTAGGCACACGGGCTTCAGTAGTTGTGGCATGCAGGCTCAGTAGTTGTGGCTCGTCAGCTCTAGAGTGCAGGCTCAGTAGTTGTGATGCATGGGCTTAGTTGCTCCACGGCATGTGGAATCTTCCCAGACCAGGGCTCGAACCCATGTCCCCTGCATTGGTAGGTGGATTCTCAAGCACCACCAGGGAAATATTTCCCTAGGTTTTTAACTAGTTACATCATTTTTTTTTTTTGTATTAGGACTTTAATTGGGCAAAAAGGTTATTTTCTTCACAATGGTTACATTAATAAAAGGCTTTAAGCTGAAATTAGTCATTAAACCTAAGTCACTTTTATTTTCAAAAAACCAAGAAACAAATATAGACCAAAAATAATTACTTTCTCTTCAAAATATTTATAAAACTGGAAAGACTATCATACATAGAAAATTCTAATACTTCAAAGTAAAGCTGTGTTTTCCCTGGAAACTTGCTAAATTTTTCCTCAAAGATGTAGCAGGAGTGCAGTATAGCAGAAGCTGGACAGAGGACAATCGCAGTTTATGCCCCTAACTAGATATTTCCTATACTTTGTCTAAGCCATCCAATTTTTGGTACTGTGCTACGGCAGCCCTAGCAAACTGATACACTTCTGTATTCCCTAGGGTTCATTTTTTATGTCGCCTACTAAATATCCCAGTAATATTCCTTAAAAAGAATAACTCAGTATAACTCTTTAAAAAGCCAGACCATGACCTAGAGACCCTGTTCAGCTTATCTCCTCCCAGCTTATCTCCTCCTCTCTATTAAATTAAACCTTCATTTAATAGAGACAGCACTTCACTTTCCTTTCAGAAATAGTTCTGTAATTTGTTCTCAGTTTTTCAAAAATAAAAAATATATTGTTGAGGGATTTCCCTGGCAGTCCAGTGGTTAAGACTCTGCACTTCCACTGCAGGGGGCACGGGTTCGATCCCTGGTCAGGCAACTAAGATCCTATGTGCTACACAGTGCAGCCAAAAAAAAAAAAAAATCTGGGAACTAAAAGAGCTAAGCAAAGTCCCAGAAGGCAAGAGGGAGAGGTAATATGAAAGAGAGGTTGAGAGACATAGAGGATAATACGAGAAGGACAATCACCTATTTAATAGAAAGGTCCAAAAGTAAAGGAAGGAAAGATGGTATATTCAGCTATCATAACTGAGACCTTTATAGTAGTCATCAATACCATGAATCCTCAGAATTGGAACACAAAAAGCCGCAATTCTTACACAAAATTTAACACTACAGATACTACAGCAATATAATCAGAATTATTTTGGTAATGTCAGGTCTACTCTCAGATCAGAAATTTCCTGGAGAGTAATCTCTCTCTCTCCTGGAATTTTAATTTCTGTAAGTAAAGACAGCAAGGTGTTTCTCTCACTGCTATAGATATAAGTAGAAATAATTATGAACTAGATGCAATACATGTAAGAAAAGGCAATAAGTTCATTATGAATTACAGTAATTATGACCCTTAGTAAAATGACATATCCCATTCAAAGAATTTCACACAAATATAAGAGTCTAAAATATATCCTACTTTTCAGGGACTGGCAATCAAATCTGCTATTTTATGATTCAATATGAAGTATAAAATACTTTCACCAGTAAGGGTTGGATTAAACAAATTTTCTTTTTAACACTTCACTCAGATTCTCCCTTGTCGCTTCTAAAACTATGATTTTTTTTGTTTATTTATTTATATATTTATTTATTATTAGTCATCCATTTTATACACATCAGTGTATACATGTCAGTCCCAATCTCCCAATCCATCACACCCCCACCCCACCCCACACCGCTTTCCCCCCTTGGTGTCCACACGTTTGTTCTCTACATCTGTGTCTCAATTTCTGCTCTGTAAACCACTTCATCTGTACCATTTTCTACGTTCCACATATATGTGTTAATATAAGATATTTATTTTTCTCTTTCTGACTTACTTCACTCTGTATGACAGTCTCTAGATGCATCCACATCTCTACAAATGACCCAATTTTGTTCCTTTTTAAGGCAGAGTAATATTCCATTGTATATATTTACCACACCTTCTTTATCCAATCATCTGTCGATGAGCATTTAGGTTGCTTCCATGACCTGGCTATTGTAAACAGTGCTACAATGAATATTGGGGTGCATGTCTCTTTCTGAACTATGGTTTTCTCTGGGTTCTGGGTCATATGGTAATTCTATTTTTAGTTTTTTAAGGAATCTCCATACTGTTCTCCATAGTGGCTGTATCAATTTACATTCCCACCAACAGTGCAAGAGGGTTCCCTTTTCTCCACACCCTCTCCAGAAACTGTTGTTTGTAGATTTTCTGATGATGCCCATTCTAACTGGTGTGAGGTGATACCTCATTGTAATTTTGATTTGCATTTCTCTAATAATTAGTGATGTTGAGAAGCTTTTCATGTGCTTCTTGGCCATCTGAATGTCTTCTTTGGAGAAATGTCTATTTAGCTCTTCTGCCCATTTTTGGATTGGTCTGTTTGTTTTTTTAATATTGAGCTGCATGTGCTGTTTATATATTTTGGGTATTAATCTGTTGTCCATTGATTCATTAGCAAATATTATCTCCCATTCTGAGGGTTGTCTTTTGGTCTTGTTTATGGTTTCCTTTACTGTGCAAAATCTTTGAAGTTTCATTAGGTCCCATTTGTTTATTTTTGGTTTTATTTCCATTATCCTAGGAGGTGGATCAAAAAATATCTTGCTGTGATTTATATCAAAGAGTATTCTTCTTATGTTTTCTGCTAAGAGTTTTACAGTGCCCGGTCTTACATCTAGGTCTCTAATCCATTTTCAGTTTATTTTTGTGTATTGTGTTAGGGAGTGTTCTAATTTCATTCTTTCACATGTAGCTGTCCAGTTTTCCCAGCACCACTTAGTGAAGAGACTGTCTTTTCTCCGTTGTATGTCCTTGCCTCCTTGGTAATAGATTAGTTGACCATAGGTGCGTGGATTTATCTCTGGATTTTCTATCCTGTTCCACTGATCTATATTTCTGTTTTTGTGCCAGTACCATATTGTCTTGATTACAGTTGCTTTGTAGTATAGTCTGAAGTTAGGGAGTCTGATTCCTCCAATTCCATTTTTATCCCTCAAGACTGCTTTGGCTATTTGGGGTCTTTTTTGTCTCCATACAAATTTTAAGATTTTTTGTTCTAGTTCTGTAAAAAATGCCACTGGTAATTTGATGGGGATTGCATTGAATCTGTAGATTGCTTTGGGTAGTATAGTCATTTTCACGATATTGATTCTTCCAATGCAAGAGCATGGTATATCTCTCCATCTGTTTGTATCACCTTTAATTTCTTTCATCAGTGTCTTATACTTTTCTGCATACAGGTCTTTTGTCTCCTTAGGTAGGTTTATTCCTAGGTATTTTATTCTTTCTGTTGCAATAGTAAATGGGAGTGTTTCCTTAATTTCTCTTTCAGAGTTTTCATCATTAGTGTATAGGATTGCAAGAGATTTCTGTGCATTAATTTTGTATCCTGCAACTTTACCAAATACATTGGTTAGCCCTAGTAGTTTTCTGGTGGTATCTTTAGGATCCTCTATGTATAGTATCATGTCATCTGCAAATAGTGACAGTTTTACTTCTTCTTTTCCAATTTGTATTCTTATTATTTCTTTTTCTTCTCTGATTGCCATGGCTAGGACTTCCAAAACTATATTGAATAACAATGGTGAGACTGGACATTCTTGCCTTGTTCCTGATCTTAGAGAAAATGCTTTCAGTTTTTCACCATTGAGAATGATGTTTGCTGTGGGTTTGTCATATATGGCCTTTATTATGTTGAAGTAGTTTCCCTCTATGCCCACTTTCTGGAGAGTTTTTAATCATAAATCGGTGTTGAATTTTGTCAAAAGCGTTTTCTGCATCTATTGAGATGATCATATGGTTTTTATTCTTCAATTTGTTCATATGGTGTATCACATTGATTGATTTGCATGTATTGAAGAATCCTTGCATCTCTGGGATAAATCTCACTTGATCATGATGTATGATCCTTTTAATGTGTTTTTGGAGTCTGTTTGCTAGTATTTTGTTGAGGATTTTTGCATCTATATTCATCATTGAATCATTGGTCTGTAATTTTGCATCATTGGTCTGTAATTATCTGTTTTTATAGTATCTTTGTCTGCTTTTGGTATCAGGGTGATGGTGGCCTCATAGGATGAGCTTGGGAGTGTTTCTTCCTCTGCAATTTTTTGGAAGAGTTTGAGAAGGATGGGTGTTAGCTCTTGTATGAATGTTTAATAGAATTCACCTGTGAAGCCATCTGGTCCTAGACTTTTATTTGTTGGAAGATTTTTAATCACAGTTTCAGTTTCATTACTCGTGGTGGGTCTGTTCATATTTTCTATTTCTTCCTGGTTCAGTCTTGGAAAGTTATACCTTTCTAAGAATTTGTCAGTTTCTTCCAGGTTGTCCATTTTATTGGCATAGAGTTGCTTGTAGTAGTCTCTTAGGATGCTTTGTATTTCTGCGGTGTCTGTTGTAACTTCTCTTTTTCGTTTCTAATTTTATTGATTTTGGTCCTCTCCCTCTTTTTCTTGATGAGTCTGCCTAATAATGGTTTATCAATTTTGTTTATCTTCTCAAAGAACCAGCTTTTAGTTTTATTGATCTTTGTTATTGTTTTCTTTGTTTCTATTTCATTTTTTTATGCTCTGATCTTTATGCTTTCTTTCCTTCTGCTAACTTTGGATTCTGTTTGTTCTTCTTTCTCTAGTTCATTTAGGTGTAACGTTAGATTGTTCATTTGAGATTTTTCTTGTTTCTTGAGACAGGCTTGTATAGCTATAAGCTTCCCTCTTAGAACTGTTTTGCTGCATCCCATAGGTTTTGGATTGCTGTGTTTTCATTGTCATTAGCCTCTAGGTATTTTTTGATTTCCTCTTTGATTTCTTCAGTGATCTCTTGGCTATTTAGTAATGTATTGTTTAGCCTCCATGTGTTTGAGTTTTTATGTTTTTTTCCCTGTAATTGATTCCTAATCTCATAGCATTGTTGTCAGAAAAGATGCTTGATATGATTTCAATATTCTTCAATTTATTGAGGCTTGACTTGTGATGCAAGATGTGATCTATCCTGGAAAATGTTCTGGGTGCACTTGAGAAGAAAGTGTAACCTGCTGTTTTTGGATGGAATGTCCTATAAATATCAATTAAATCCGTCTGGTCTACTGTGTCATTTAAAGCTTGTGTTTCCTTATTAATTGTCTGGATGATCTGTCCATTGGTGTAAGTTAGGTGTTAAAGTCCCCCACTATTATTGTGTTTTGTCGATTTCCTCTTTTAGAGCTGTTAGCAGTTGCCTTATGTATTGAGGTGCTCCTATGTTGGGTGCATATATATTTATAATTTTTATATCTTCTTCTTGGATTGATATCTAGATCATTACATAGTGTCCTTTCTTGTCTCTTGTACCATTCTTTATTTTATAGTCTATTTTATCTGATATGAGTATTGCTACTCCAGCTTTCTTTTGATTTCCATTTGCATGGAATATCTTTTTCCCTCCCCACACCTTCAGTCTGTATGTGTCCTTAGGTCTGAAGTGGGCCTCTTGTAGACAGCATATATATGGGTTTTGTTTTTGTATCCATTCAGCCAATCTGTGTCTTTTGGTTGGATAATTTAATCCATTTACATTTAAGGTAATTTTCCATATATATGTTCCTATTCCCATTTTCTTAATTGTTTTGGGTTTGTTTTTGCCGGTCCTTTTCTTCTCTTGTGTTTCCCACTTAGAGAAGTTCCTTTAGCATTTGTTATGTAGCTGGTTTGGTGGTGCTGAATTCTCTTAGCTTTTGCTTGTCTGTAAAGCTTTTGATTTCTCCATCGAATCTGAATGAGATCCTTGCCAGCTAGAGTAATCTTGGTTGTAGGTTCTTCCCTTTCATCACTTTAAATATGTCATGTCACTCCCTTCTGGCTTGTAGAGTTTCTGCTGAGAAATCAGCTGTTAACCTTATGGGAGTTCCCTTGTATGTTATTTGTCATTTTTCCCTTGCTGCTTTCAATAATTTTTCTTTGCCTTTAATTTTTGTCAATTTGATTACTATATGTCTCAGCATGTTTCTCCTTGGGTTTATCCTGTTTGGGACTCGCTGTGCTTCCTGGACTTGGGTGGCTATTTCCTTTCCCATGTTAGGGAAGTTTTCAACTATAATCTCTTCAAATATTTTCTCAGGTCCTTTCTCTCTCTCTTCTCCTTCTGGGACCCCTGTAATGCGAATGTTGTTATGTTTAATGTTGTCCCAGAGGTCCTTAGGCTGTCTTCATTTCTTTTCATTCTTTTTCTTTATTCTGTTCCACAGCAGTGAATCCCACCATTCTATCTTCCAGGTCACTTACCCGTTCTTCTGCCTCAGTTATTCTGCTATTGATTCCTTCTAGTGTATTTTTATTTCAGTTATTGTATTGTTCATCTCTCTTTGTTTGTTCTTTAATTCTTCTAGGTCCTTGTTAAACATTTCTTGCATCTTCTTGTACTTTGCCTCTATTCTTTTTCCGAGGTCCTGGATCATCTTCACTATCCTTATTCTGAATTCCTTTTCTGAAACATTTCCTATCTCCATTTCATTTAGTTGTTTTTATGGGGTTTTATCTTGTTCCTTCATCTGGCACATAGCCCTCTGCCTTTACATCTTTTCTATCTTTATGTGAATGTGGTTTTTGTTCCATAGGCTGCAGGATTGTAGTTCTTCTTGCTTCTGCTGTCTGCCCTCTGGTGGATGAGGCTATCTAAGAGGCTTGTGGAAGTTTCCTGATGGGAGGGACTGGTCTAGTTACATCACTTAAGGTCATGTTTATTTTTAATTTCCCATTGTTTCTTGTTACTATATAGAACTATAATTTGTTTCTTATATTTTTCTAATATCAAGAAAACTTGTTAAATATGCTTACTGTTTCTAATAGTTTATTTCTATATATATTTTTTGATTTTCCATATTCATAATCATGTCATCTACAAATAACATCAGTTATATTTCTTTCCACACCCCCCTTTATTTTTTGTTTGTTTGTTTGTTTTACTGCACTAGGTGGAACCTTCAGTAAAATTTTGATTAAAATGTTGAGAATGAATGTTTTATTTTTCAGTGATAAGGGAAAAGCATTCAGTATTTTACCATTAATTATGATGTTAGCTATAGGGTTCTTGTGGATAAAGTTTATAAGGTGAAGGAAGGTAGGTTCTACTCCTAATTTTCTGAGGTTTTAGATCATAAATGACTTCTTTGGTCAGCAGGATTCTAAAATGACCCCCAAATTCCTCCTCCCTTGTGTAGTTTCCCCATATAATCCTTTCCATTTGAGTGTGGGAAGGACCTGAGAATATAATGGGATATCACTTCTGTGATTAGGTTATGTTATCTCACAAAGTTGAACAGATTTTGAAGATGTGATTCAAATTCCCAATCAACTGACTGTGAGTTAATTAAAAGGGAGATTATTCTGCCTATGTGAGCCCTGTAGAAGAGAGTCTAGAAATCAGAAATTGCTTTTTCCTAATAATCTTGAAGTTACCGTGTTTGGAAAGGATTTATGAGAGTACATATGAGGGGGCAGGTGGCAAAAAAACTGTTATTATTGCATCTTCTGTACAAATTAAGATAATCATGTTTATTTTTCCATCTTTTGTCTGGCATGTGAGGAACTATATTCATTGCTTTTACATGTAAAACCAACTTTGCACTCCTGCAATAAACCTCACTTGATCATAGTATATTGTCCTTTTAATATATTTTACAGATGTGATATTTTGTGTAGAATTTTGTGTTCATAAAAGATATTGCCCAGTAGTTTTCCTTTCTTGTGTTGTCCCTGTCAAGTTTTGGTATTGGTGTTATGCTTGTTCATGAAGTGTGTTGGGAACAGTTTTTTCTCTATTTCCTAAAAGATATTGACATAAAATTGATTTCATTTGTTCTTTAAATGTTTGGAAGAATTTACCAGTGAAGCATTTAGAGACTGGTGTTTCCTGTAAGAGTTTCTTTTTAATACAGAATCAACTTTTCAAATAGTATTATAACTGACTTTTCTCTTTTCACCTTGTGTGAGTTTTGATGCTTTGCTTTCCAAGGAGTTTATTCATTTCATCTATATTTTCAAATATATTGACATAATGCTTGCATAGCATCTTATATTACTTACTTAATATCTATTGAAACTGAAGAAAGTCCTCGTTTTACATTTCTATGTTAATTTTTTTTCTCTCTTGGTTTCTTTGTGATCCTTCCTAGGAACTTAATCTTTTCAAAGAATCATATCTTTGCCCTCTTGATATTCTCTATTGTATGTCCACTTTTCTTCATTGATTTCTGCCCTTCTCCTTTTCATTCCCTTCATTCTATTTTTTGGAGGTCTGAGTTCTTTATCTAGCTTACTGGATTACTATTTTCAACTTTTCCTTTTTTAATATATGCATTGGTTTTAACCTTTCTTTTTTTCAAATACATGCATCTTCTATTACATTAAGTACTGCTTTAGCTAAGTAACACAAGTTTTGACATAACATACTCTGTAAAATTTCAATCCTTTCAGTTTGTTGAACTTACTTTATGACCCAGCATATAGTCAACTTTGACAACTATTCCATATGCACTAAAAGAATGTATATTCATTAATAGTTGTATCTAGTATTCTATGAATTTTAATTACATAAAGCTAGCTAATAGTTTTTTTAACCTTCTATATCTTTACCTATATTTTAGCTGCTTACTCTGTGAAATAATAAGTGGAATGTGTTGAAATATGCAACAAAATTGTGGATTTGTCTTTCT
Organism: Delphinus delphis; assembly: GCF_949987515.2. Lineage (NCBI taxonomy): Eukaryota > Metazoa > Chordata > Mammalia > Artiodactyla > Delphinidae > Delphinus > Delphinus delphis. The sequence continues at coordinate 42,026,617 of NC_082692.2, read as the reverse complement.
CTTTTCTTCTGTAACTTTTGCTTTATATTTTTGATTTTGTGTTATCTTAGCTTTTGTTTGAATGAAAATGTTTCTGATTTGCCTTCTCTGAAGAAAGTTGCCATTGGATATAAAATTCTAGTTTCTCTTACTTAGAGTTTATTGAGCTTCCGAATTTAGGTTGGTGTCTTTCTATTTTGGAAAACTTTTGGTCGTCAGTTCTTCACATATTGGTTCCACTTCATTCTCTCTCTCATCCTTCTGAGAATGCAGTTACATGTATGTTAAAACATTTGATTGTGTCCCACCCGTCTCTTCCCAGTGTTCTGGATTTTTCATTATATTTACCTCTGTGTACTGCAAGTTGGATATATTTTATTGCATTTATTTAAGATATCTAAGTCTGCCTGCTATTTAACCCATACGTTGAGTTCTTAATTTCAGACATTGCACTCACACCTACAATAATTCTTTTCTTTTTGTGTATTGAAATCATTTGTTGAAATTCTCTATCTTTTCATCCATATTTTAAAAAATTTTTTACAATGGTTATTACATCTATTATTTCTATTGATAGTTTTTTCCCTTGGTTATTGGTCACATTTTTCTGCTACACATCTCAAAATTTTTTAATGCATGCTGGATACTTTGCCATAATAATTACAGTTGTCCCTTGGTATCGGTGGGGGATTGGTTCCAGGGGACCCCTTTCTCACTGCACCAAAATCCACAGATGCTCAAGTCTGCCAACTAAAAACTGACACCTGACATCTGCCTCTACAAGGATAAAGTCATTAGCCACTTCAGTCTCTGAGCTTCAACACACCTGAAAGGAACTCAGGGTGTAGATCAGGAATGAGGCACACTGTGCTCTGGGGAAAAACTGGCAGAACAGGCCTTCAGATAATTAGATATTTTCAGAAGAAGATTTTATGAGTCCAAATTCTTGCATCTTCTCATATATAGAAAAGCACTAAAATCCTGAACGGAGACATCTGCTCCTTGTGACTAGCACTAACCTTCATGAAACTAGCAGCAAACTTCTGCAAAAATGTGTGCTTGATTACATGTATTCCCTCGTCACTAAAATCATATATATACAGAACTCTTCCCTATCTCTTCTGAGCAGTTCTTCAGAGCTATCTGAGATGCTGTCTCCTGAGCTATAGTCCCTATTTTGCCCCAAATAAAACTTAACTCACAACTCTCACATTGTGCAATTTTTTTAGTTGACAAGTCCCTTATTTAAAATGGCATAATATTTGTATGTAACCTACACACATCCTCTCGTATGCTTTAAACCATCTCCGGGTTACTTATAATACCTAATGCAATGTAAATGTTATGTAAGTAGTTGTAAATGCAATGTAAGCGATATGTAAATAGTTGCCTGTGTACAGCAAATACAAGTTTTGCCTTTTGGAACTTTCTGGAATTTTAAAAATATTTTTGATCCACAGTTGGTTGAATCTGTGGATGCAGAACCCTCAGATATGGAGGGCAGTCTACATAGAGATTGACACTGTGATTATTTTCCAAAGAAGATTAGCCTTTTCTTCTCCTAGAGAGATATGGTAAGGGACTATTCCCCTCAATTTAATAAAGAACTGAGTAGGATCAGGGCTAGAGAAAAGTTTTGGTTAAACTTAATTGCACCTGGTTTCAAATATTTCAGGGCTGTACCTACCATGTGTGTGTTTCAGGCTCTTTTCAGGCTTCTCCTGCCCCGGGTTTGGCAATGCTGTAGATGATTTCACTCTGCCGTCCCCCCACCCTTAACTACTCACATTATTCTGCATTCAGAAATATTCCAGGAGGCTCAAATAATATATTCTCTTTCACATATCATAAATGTTAACTATTGAACACTAATTTTATTGACTATCTCAAGCTATTTTAATAAGGAAAATGATATTTAAGAAAGCTCAGTTCACATACAAAGAAACATCATTCTACTCAAAAGCATAACACCTCCATATGTCAACAAGACAAATACGAGTGGTGACCACATACTTGGGTGATTGATTTTTGTGAGTGCCTTGTGGAGAAATCTAATTAACAAGAGTCACTTGAGTGAGCACATGCCCTAATATTTAGTGTTTTATAAGTTATAATATGCCCTGTAATGCATACATTCAAGTTCAAATTCTATGATGAATATCATTACCTAAACTTTATTTCTGGGGGAAAAAAGGTATATAATATAAGCACCTGGGATAATTTTCTTTATTGTAATCAACTGAATATTTGAGATAATATATTCCAATCTTCTTCAAACTTTCTTACATATAACTTCTATTATTTTTTTAGACTAGATATTAGTTTTTTCTCAGTAAAGAATCATGTGTATGTTATAGTTGGCAAAAACAAAAACAAAACTATATATATATATATATATGTGTGTGTGTGTGTGTGTGTGTGTGTATATATATTTGATACTAACATTACAAAAGTATCATCCATAGCAAAAATAATGTAAGAATACAAAGTTGATTGACACATATGTGAGAACTCTAATCATTTCTTTAATTTTAATATAGGTGATAATAGAACAAAAGTTATTCTGTTGATTCTCATTTTGAAAAAAAATACTGATTCATCTGTTACAATTTGAGATAAGAGGAGTTGTAAAATGTTATTATAATATAAATGATTATAATGGATTTTCTGTTGGAGAAAATACCAGTATTACAAATTATATTACAGTGACTTAGGATATGACTAAATAATACAAAGCTGGGAATACAGACACAGATGATTCTAAAATACTCACTTCACAGTAGAAATTTAATTGAAAAGTATTACATACCCAAAATTTTTCTTTCTGCCCCTTTGCTCCTCTCAGTGTGCCCCATCTAAAAATAACAATAAAAAAACATGGTTTAAAATGTTTGAGTTACATCTTGATAAAATTCAACTTATTATCAGAATTATATCTTTTCTTTTCTCTTTGCCTCACTGTGTTTTATTATGGAACTGTCATCATTGCCTACAGAAATGTGCATGTATCATTTTCGTTTTAACCAAAACTTCATTGACTTCTTCAGAATATACTCATCTATGTCCAAATGGCTTGAAATCAAACTCTTTGACAAAAGGATATAAGTCTTAGGGCAGCGGGGATGCAGGGGTTTTAAAGTACTTAAAGATGCCTCCCTTCTTCCTATTTCACCTTCTGAAACTCTGCCAAAAATCTCCAAGACTACTGATAAAAAACATAATGTAAATTAAGATAACTGTTGTAGAAAAGAGCATTTATGTAAAAATATTCATATGCATATATTATTCTAGAAAATGGCTGTATGCCTAATGTGGCATTTCTATATATACATGTACATATGGAAATCGAATACTATATTCTCAGCACTGAGCCATTCTCAATGTAGCAGGTAACAGTTCATAAAATATACAGGTCTACAATACCTCATTTCTTTTCTCTTGACTAAACCCAATGACATAGATGTTACTAACATGTTCTATTTACTAACGAAATATCAAGACCTGTCCAAGATCACAGAATGTTGTTGAGCCAGCATTCCAAATTTCATGTTCTTAACATGCCATATTGCCTCTCTTGTAAATATACAGTCCCCAACTGCAGTGTGTCCTGAGTGACATCAGTTTTATGTGGAGAAAGTATATTGACCACCACTTTCATGCACTTTGGTGGATTATGAGAAAATAATCCTGTCCACTTCAATTCATTCCTAATACCCCAAATCTCAATGTCAGAGTGGTATGCCATTGTATAAAAGAACATTCTGGAAGAGGTACAAATTTGTTGTTCAAATATTTTCAACATATTCATTTGCCAGAAAGCTGTTTTTCATAGGTTATAAAATAGAATGATGGCACCACAGCATAGAAGTATTGCTTAAAGATGACAGGTTTATTGTAAGGATCTTGGGGCATTCAAGGGAGTATGCAATAATGCATTTGGATCCTTTGGTATGAGAGTGAGGGAAGAAAAAAGTGATTTGGTAAATAGGAAAACACTAAAGAACAATTTTTCTTTAGTTTGTTCCTGATGGAGACTAGGACTGGTAATTGCACTGATTGCCATGTCTTTTTTAGTTATCTATGCACAGAGCAGTGGACTGAAACACTTTAGGGTTTCAAATATTCTAGCCGCTTTAACATGTAAGTTCAAACTGGTTCAGTTTTCAAAATCATTTTGCAGTTTTGTAATTGTACCTACCTCCTTGTAACTTTTCTAAAAAAGCTATCACCATTGAAAAAATTTACCAGTCATACTATGTGCCCCAAATCTTCTAAGGTCATTATGTACTTCAAGCAGTGACCATATCTGAAACCTTGAGTTGCTCATTTTTTACTCATGACTTTTATGACAATTTCAGGAAGACTGTACCACTCAAGCAAACTTCCTTTCAGGCAGTCTGAACACTAGTTACTTTAGCTATTTACATGAAATACAAAATATCAATACAAGACTAAATCAGAAAAATTTAAGGAATCGTATGACTCCAAAACAATACAGGCAGGAGAGGATCCCCATATCTGAGATCCCACCAGACATGGTGAGAAGTTGAGATCCGTCTTGCTTGAGGCACTAAGGAGCCTCATAAGAAAGAACTCCCAATCAAGAAAGAGGTATTCAGACATGACAAGCTCAATCCAGTAATTAAGCCCTCATCAAAAGCGAGGAAGAGCCATTGAGAGTATGATTTGTTCCCAGCCACTCAGATACATCCAAACTTAGCTCCACACTGAACTCAGCTAAGTTTGGAGTTGGGGGAGAAGCAAGTCAGACTTGTTATTAAAATCTGATAGAGCTATTTCACTAAAAACTGTATATTCCATAAAACACTTTAATGATAATCAAATAGAGGGTAATACCAAAAGTGGATAAAGGTTTCTTTCCCACTTTGTAAGGTATTTCTAACTTCCTGGGCTCCACTGCATTGAGAATGGTGCATGGGAAGACAAAGTAGTATAACAGAGGGAATTGGAAGACATACAGGCAAAATACACTATGAAGTAAGTATTGCATTTATTATTAAGTCCATTTTAGATACTACTAGGCACTCTCAGAAATATTGAGACATTATTTTGGGGCATGAAGATCCACAACTGCATATAGGGTTAAGATTTACCCAAATGATGACTACACATAATTCCATTAACAGCAGATCAAAGATTAACTACAGTGGACCCTTGAACAATATGGGTTTGAACTGTGCAGGTCCACTTATACAGGGGTTTCTTTAACTAAATACATATTACAGTACTATAGGGTCTGCAGTTGGTTGAATCCGTGGATGAGGACTATGGAGTTAAAAAAGTAAAAAAGTTACATGCAGGATTCCAAATGTGTGGGTCAGTGGCCCTGACCCCAGCATTGTTCAAGGGTCAATTGTAATTCTAAGGAAACATTTCCTCACAAAGGAGGAGAGGCACTTCAGAATGTAGTTGTATAATTTTTCTTATTGTAGTATTATCAAATCAGTTAAAAGTGGACTAAACTACTTTATTTTGGAGATATCTAGGAAATACAAACTATCACTTTTGTTCAAAGGGCCATATTTTTCATATGTTCCTATATATTTTGTTATGATTATCTAAATAATATTTTTAATGATATAATAGCATTATTATCTTGCAAATCTATCAACTCTTTGAAGTTGCTATAAATTTCTTTTCAGGAAGTACTGTTGTTTATTATAACCTTAAGATGCATTATTTTGAGCACCATTTTTAACCCAGGGAGAATGCCAGCATTAAAATTATTATAAACATTCTCAAAATGGACAGAAAAAGTTAATCAAGACTTCAAATAAAGGTGAGGGAGGAAAAGGAAAATAAGTCTGCTGAAGCTGATAGTTTCAGGGGCTTGGATGCTTGTGAAAAAAATTATAAACAAAGGATGTGGACCTTTATGCAAAATTCAGTTGGAAAGAAAATACCACAGCTCATCACAGAAGCTAATGTTCAGTTCCCCTATGTTACAACCTCTGTGTCAAATGACAAGCAAGTTTCATCCATCAGAGGGTCTAATGTTTGCACTGCGACCTTCAGCTATCTTTTGTTTCCTCTATCTTCAGTAGACTGTTCCTCAGATGGTAATCAAATATCCCATAAAGTCGCAAAGGGGTGTTGTAGAAAAATAGGTGAGTGGGTTATTTTCTAAATACCCCAGGTTCTGAACACCTGGGAAAAATCACTTGACCACAGGTAATTTTTCATTGGTTTAAGAGTGAATTCATGTAATTAAAAGCTTTATCCAAACAAAGATAAATGTTAACTAGTACAAAACAAGAAGACTACTATTATTCATTTACAGAGAGTCTCTCTATTTTTGACCTAAGAAGGGCATTTTTCCCATATATATACTTTCCTGAATTGTGGTACTGATTGTACCAATAGGTTGAAAATTTTAGAAATATGTATATATTTTCACAAATATCTTTTGTCAGGCAGTGGGTGTCTTTGAGGACATGAGGATTTTCATTACAGTCATACTTGCTCTAAGCCTATGTACACACTTCTTTCCTTCCATTACACCTCTTCATTTAGGACTATTCAAAAACATTTGTTTAGACGAATCAGAACCTTAGCCGTCTTCTGCCGAGATTGTTTCCTTAAACTTGTTCATCTAAGACTCCCTGGTGGCGCAGTGGTTAAGAATCCATCGGCCAATGCAGGGGACACGGGTTTGATCCCTGGTTCCAGGAAGATCCCACATGCTGCAGAGCAACTAAGCCCATGTGTCACAACTACTGAGCCTGTGCTCTAGAACCTGTGCTCTGCAAAAAAGAAGCCACCGCAACAAAGAGTAGACCCTGCTCACCACAACTAGAGAAAGCCCACGCACAGCAATGAAGACCCAACACAGCCAAAAATTAATTAATTAATTAATTTAAAAAAATAAAACTACTGTACTATGGGTTCACCAGCTGGAGAGACCTTAAGAGCAGCTGTTCTTGCCTTGAGAGATTCAATTGCCTATGAACTTATACTATTCTTTTCATTTTTTCTACCTCATTAAATTAAATCATTTCCACTATTTGTTAAGACACATTAATGCTCCTTTTCCTTACAATTTAGTGACTCCTGGGGAAATGCTGGTATTGGAAAACTCCAGGCAGCTAGCAGCTCATTGCCATATTACCTGATGATGCCTGAGGAGCAATGGTTCCTACACTGAGTCTATTGCTATATCTCTCACTTCAAGTACATGATCACCTAAGCTCTTCCTTCTGGATTATTCTTATATGCTCATTTTAAGGTAGTTCTGGAAACACTACTCTTTTGCATAATATTAAAAGTTTTTCTTGGAGATACCATAAATTCTGCAAAGTAAACTTTAAAGAATGATGTAAGATTTTGTATGGCTAAGGTCCTTTGAAAAGGATGTTGTTCTTTTCAGACAACAGTGCTAAACAATACTAGACCTCTTAAAACCCTATTTTAAGCTCTGCCTAGATAGTAAAACAATTGGAACTGAATAAGTACTTTGTATAAGACTTTAAATGATATTTTTTTTTCTCTTCCTTGGTTTTGTTTGATTTTGCCATTGAGGTCAATTTATACAATGTGGTCGTATTAGACATGGTAAATAAGAGAAAAGTGAATATACAATTTTCTTAAAGTAACATTGATATTCCTATAAGTATCCCTTTTAATTATGAAAGTACAGCATCTCTTGTGTACTTCACCCATTTGTTTCTGCCATTATTCAGCACACTACTCTTTAGTACAAAGAAAATGTATCTTCTACCTTCAAGAAGCTGATAATCTAATGGGAATGACGGGAAGTAAAAACACAAACAAGCATAAAAATAATTTGAATTCTATAATTGTTACCTTTATAAAAGCATGTTTCACAATTTTTCTATGAGTTACAGGTGAGGAAATTAACTGTGGAGGGCAAAGACAACTGCCTTCACAGAGTGGAGTAGAAATTCTTCAGGTGGAAATGGGAGTGTAGAATTGTAGGTACGGTAAGTGCAAAGTCACAAGAGAGCCATGAAAACCTCATCTCAGCCTATTCTTAGAGCAGCACTTGGTTCAGTGTGACTGGAGAACAGAGGTGGGAGTGGCTGGAAATAAAGTTAGAAAAGGAGATTTGGCTCAGCCTGTAAAGAGCACTCAAGTCTACCGAGCTTGGCATTTATAAAGTGATGGTAAAGAGTCATCCACATATGGGATGTGACATGATCCAGATAGTTTTTCACAGAGACAACTCTGGTGTTAGCATGGGGATAGGTTCCAAGGGGGAGGAGATTGAAAGCTTAAGATGAATATTTTCATTAAAGCAAGACATAATGAAATGTTGAATAAGGATGTAATTTCTCTCAAGCAAATGTTGATTCTTTTAACAGCTGTGTCTCCAACATCTGGGATAGTGACTATCACACAGGAAACCCTCCATAGATATTTTTTGAGCAAGTACACTGGCAGTGGGAATAAAAAGGAGGGCACAGTTTTGAGAGCTATTTTGGAGATAAAAGGGAGGAATTTATTGGCTAATTTCTTTTGACTGAAAGGAAGAAGAAGGAGTCAAGGTTAACTGCAGGATTTCAAGGTTGAATGAGTAGGGAGGTACATCACATGTGGCAAATCTTGGGGTACACTTCACACTGTAGAGAGATGTGTTCCTGATGACCAGGTTGATTGATCATCGCCAAGACTAATTACAGAGTTGCTTCATCTTCTTTAGGGTAGTTCTGCATATAAAACTTTAAATTCATGGATTTCCAGGGTTTCTGACAGGTAAACCACTGAAGGAACCAAGGAAAGCTGATAATTACAAATAATTGTGAAAGAGACTTTCTGCAGAGTGAGGAATTCTTCTGTGACAAGAGCAATTATTTCTAACTCACATGTCAGGATCATATTTGCTTAGGAATCAACTTCTTTAAAGCAGATCTCACCTCCAGCTAAGAATTCGGAGTTACAAGAAGAAAAAATATTACTTTATATTGATGGTAGGCATACTACACTGTAGCCCAATCATCTAGATCAAAATGTTGCAATGCTTATGGTGATCTGTTACTTCTGGGGTCACAGCATGTACCCAACAGACTGACAAGAGGAATTCAAACTCATGTTTTCTGGGCAGACCAATTCCGTATTAGTGAATATAGATCCAGACAGATAAAAAGCAAAGTTTCTAAACAGTGGACATGTAAAGAAACTTGATGCAGTACAGACAACTAGAACAGGAAATTTTGGAGGAAAACAGGGAACAGATACATAAGAGAGACTGATATGAAACTCCAACCCTTCTTATTAAGGAAATGAAAGTCAGATAGGATACAAGTATAAAGAAACCACCAGATGAGTTTCAAGTCAATAACAGTGATATGACTACTCTGGATATAGGACTTTACTTCTAAAGGTGAGACAGCTGATAGATGATTAGGTCCCTTTAACACAAAGATTTGAAAGATAACTGCAGTAATAATGAAGTAGCGATACACAGGCTTTTTTTGTCTTATGAATGTTCTAGCAGAGACACTTAGTAACTTTATTCAAAAAAATACTCAGGCTTGGTGAGCGTGGCAGTGTTGAATATGACGAGAGCCATCACAAAGTGCTAATTAATGCTAGATCAGAGATGAATGAAAATAGACAGCATGGGAAAGCAAAATAAAATGAGGGTCTTACCCATTCCCCTTCACTTTCTACTGAAACAAAATGTACATTAAGCCAGGGTGCACTGAATCTAAGACTGGGTACTTTTATTGATGTATTCTGCCAAGGAGCTACAAACTTTATCATTGATTGAAGAAGTAGATGGAGATTTCTGAAAGATAATTATTTTGTATGAAAATGTCAGAGAAGATTGTGTGTACTGTGCGCTCCTCACTTATTAATCATCCAAACAACACTGTTTATTGAACTGCTGACATATTGCTTACACTACCCTCTCTTAATATTTCAGGAAGCAAAAAGATTGCTGAGTATACTGTCACATTTAATTTGACCTATAAAAAGGATTATGGAGGAAATTGATGACAAGGTTGTACCCAGTTTATGCTCTGGTCAGAATGATCTGCTGTGAAACTGGGAGAAGTATCCCAGAATATGTGTTAAGATGTCCACACCATGTGAAATATACTGGGGAGAGATTGCAGAACCAAAACTGTCCATCATCGTCAATGACAAAGAAATAGGGTAATATCTAATGATGACACACCATGAGGGAAAACTTCAGCCCTTTGATGTTAGGAATAGAAATGGCTTTCTATTTTCTTATAAAATCTTAGCACTGAAAGGAGACTTCAGGGGTTGGAGTATATGACTCACAGGCTAAATCTCGCCCACAGCCTGTTTGTTTGTTTCTTAGTTATTTTTTTAAATTGAAGTATAGTTGATTTACAATTCTGTGTTAGTTTCAGATGTACAGCAAAGTGACTCAGTTATGGAAGAGCCAAGCTCATTCTTCTACATATTATCCATATCTACAAATGACAGAGTTGAATAGTCAAGACCATACAGTTCCCCAAATTAATCTGACTCTAATCCAATTTCTTTGCTTCATAGATAAGGCAACTAAAGCCCCAAGAGGTTAAGTAACAGTTCAAAATTATATGGTAAGTGACTAAATTGTCACTAGTATCTAAGGAGCAACCTATAACATTAGCGACAAAAAGTAGGACCAGGAGAAGATAGAAATGGATGGAGTCATTTCCAGCTGTGAAGAGGAAGGGCATGATCAGCCTTGAGTAATTTGCAGAAGATACCAAGAAGAAAGGGGCACACCTGAGAGAAGAGAAGGAGATAATGCCAGGGTTTACCTTTTGTGTCTTCATAGAGGAGTCATGAAAGGTTTGGAAGGGGAGGGATTGTAGGCAACCATAGAAAGATAAAGCTGGTGATGGTGAACAAGATGGACTAAAATGAAAAAGTGTGGGCTAGGCAGAACAGCTTGGTCATGATAACAATATTCCAATCAGGGTTGCATTCATCACATCCAACCAACTCATTTATATCCAAAAATGTAATGACCCTAATGATTAGAATCATGGGGACGGAAAAGAATAATATTTGTTACATTTATTTTGAGGATCAAAGTAAATCAAATTTGTCACTTAGTATCACAAATAGTACTCACTCATCATCTGTGAAATTCATTTTTTCTGCAACCTTTCCCCTTTTAGGGTAACATAGACTTGGCCCTACCTTCTCTTTGGTCATATTGAAGGAGTCTATCATATCCTACATGTTTTTGTTCAGAGGAGACATTATAAATCACCATAGCAACACACGCCTTTTAAGAAAATCTCCCAGTTCATTCACTCATCAGAATTGTCCTGTAGATTATGTTTTCTGGAGCGTAAGAGAAAATCCTGATCCTAGATTCCAACATGGTAAGCTACTTTCTAAAAATGTGCTGTGATTATCCTGAAAGTGCTCTCTCTTTCAAGGGACAACCAGTCCACACTTCTTCCTGACAAAAGAAGTCAGAAGCCACTCTACTTCCTATTCCCGATATCCCCCCAACACCACCACACGTCAGGAAATTCACAAGCATATGCTTTACCTAACCTCCATTGTGAATTCTATCATATTTGAAATTTTAAGGACAACACCTACTACAGAAGGTATTTATTTTTAAAACAGAATCACCACAAGTAATGTATTAAGCTGAATTTCGAAGATAACCCTGTACCAGGGACTAATAACGCTCCATCACACAGGCCCCCCAAATCTTAAGTATCCACAGACATTAAAACTCATCTTAGAAAGAAAGTAAAGTATACTTTCCCAATAACTGAAAGCCATAATTTTTGTATTATTATTAATAACAGTAAATATTTATTGAATGCTTCCATACATGAAGCATACAAGTACTGTGTATGCATGATCCCATTTATTCCGCACAAGCATCATTTTATCCCCAGGTTACAAAAAGCTAAACACATCTCAGTAAATGGCAGCAAGAGATTTTTGATATAGATTGTCTGACTTCAACACACATACTCGTAACACTGTGTTGTGTCCCAGGGGTCTACTAAACAAGGTTAGTATTGAAGCGGCTTGAGCTTAGCATGGATTCTGCAACTAGACAGCATGGGAATCTCTGGAAAATCTCTATCACTATACCCTCTTCTTTTACATTAGGTTATTGGGTAGATAAAATCCGGGTCCTTTACAGATCTTAGATGGATAAGATATTTTAAGTTTGAAAAGTAGTATATTCTTTAATCAATTTAATTAAATTATCCTTTTAATACTTCTTTTAGTTTTAATAGTATTTACTACTAAAATACCTCAACCGGGTAATGAAAGTGAAATAAAATAACAGTTTAGCAGTCAAATAGCTTCATATTTAAAAGTTGCATTTAATAAAGATATAGAAATCTTAGGATATAGGGAAGAGAAAAAAAGTTTTATAAAAATGAAATCCTTGAAAAATAGCATTTCTCTAAAGAAAAATAAGTGCAGGATACTTAATAATAGTCTTTAAAAAGTAAGAAAGTTTATGTTATCTTCTTTATAAATAAAACATTCAAGTTCCAATTAAGTTGCTCTGAGTTTGTTTGTTTTAATCTCATTAGGAAAATAACTAGATAAACATTGAAAAAATGAGAGCAATGCAACAATGTGAATACTATGTAATATTAAAATAAAGTGGTAGAAATTGAATGATAGACAGTGTGTATTTTGAACAGGGCACCTCAGAATCAAAACTTAATAAATTTATGTAAGAATTTAATAAGCTATAAAAAATGCATTTCAAAGAGTAAGGAAGGAATGGATTATTCATTATGTGGTCTTGGTGTTTTTAGCTCAGAGTCTGGAGGAAAACATTAGATCATCACCACACATCATCACCCAAATATCTTCCAGGTAGATCTTTGACTTAATTACTTTAGAAATAGAACTTTAAAAATTTAGAATAAAAGTTAAAATATTGCCCAGGTCAAAATCATTAAAAATAAATTTATGAAGCCAACAATAAACTTGGGTTTAGTCTTAAAAACGAAGACTCTGTTAGAAAAGCAAATAAAGAGCAAGAATAATAAGTTCACAGTAGAGGAAATGCAAAGGCTTAATTAACATCCTAGTAACCTTTACTCCAGGGTCATTTCTTACTCTAGTCCTGACTTGTACGTTCTCTAATGCACCTGCACGCTCTTAGGTGAGGTTCCCCTCCTCTATGCTCTCTAACATTTTGATTCCATCTGTGCAAAACCAATGCACTTACATTATATGGGTTTTTTGTTTGTTTGTTTGTTTTAATTCTTGTAGATTAGTCAGGATGGCAGAGGAGAGAGACCCTGAGCTCACTTCCTCTCACATTGTATGTTTATAGGGCTATTCTCACTACTAGATCAAAAACACTTCCAGGCCAGGCCAGTGTATGAACATGGTTTCCCAGAGCTCAGGTCTGCCACGATGTGTCAGGGGAAGAAAGATTACTTTTCCTTTTTGAATGTTATTCAGTTTGTGCTACTTGCTTTATAGCAGAAACTGTACAGTGGATCTAGTCTATTGAGATCCCATTTCTATTCTTTGGTGACAGTTTCTGCTCTCAAATTTACCCACATCTCAAAGTAGAATGACCCAGAACTAGGAGACTGAACTGAACCGAACATCACAGAATAGGAGGTAGAGAAATGTCACCTGGACACTTGGAACTTTCACTGTAAACCAAACAATGTCGTTGTGAAGGCATATAAATTCATACAGAGATGATGGAGGACAGGGGGCGAGGGCAAACCCAGAGATGCTGAAGCAGTCAGACCAGGTGAGGCCCCAGGACAGGTTAGTAAATTATCATTAATAGCAGAATACCCCGAGACTGGGCTACCTCTTAGTCTCAGTTTTCACTAGATTCCTCCTCACTCTACACTCAACCTATTTACCCTTTCCAATTTCTTAAGTAGGTAATATTCTCTCTCACTGTGAGATTGTCCATTTGCTGCTCACTTTTCCTGGGACATGCTCTTCTCTTGCCATGTACCTTTAATAATTCCTACCTGCTTTACTCACCTCCACAGCAGGTGCTACCTCTTCCCACAAGTCTTCTCTGGCCCCAGAATTGGAGTTATGTGCCTTTCTATATGACTCACACCCTCACTACTCAATTTAAATTCCTATCCTATTTCCATCTCCACGCTTAAGACATTGTGCATCAGCACTGCTTGTTCCTCTCTGTCCTGCTCTGTCTCCTTCTCTGCCTCCTCTCTCTCTCTCTCTCTCTCTCTCTCTCTCTCTCTCTCCCTTTCTATCTCTCTCTCCCACTTGCTTGAAAACAGGAGCAGGATATTTTTGCTGTTGGTATTCTTAATGTCTAGCACACTACATGATTGACACATATTACATACTGAAAAAAAAGTTTCTAATTGAAAAATTAGGCAAAGGTCTTTATGTGCAGATTAAAGATGTGTGGTCAAAGCAAGTGAGAATAGAATTTTTAAATAGGAAAAAAAGGATATATTTATTTTTACCCTAAGGACACTTTTACTAAAAGAAAAAATATAGCAGTTTCTTGAGAAAACCTAGATGATAAATAAACATTGAGTGAATCTTGACACTGGACCTTCCTTGTTCCTATATATAGGTGTGTGTCTGTGTGTGTGTGTGTGTGTGTGTGTGTATCTATATATATAATATTTATATAGAAATGTAGTATGGTTAAAAGAGCTATTTTGAAGTCAGAAGAACTTTAAAAGTTTTCTAAACACTCTGTCTCTTATTTCTAGTAAAATGGAATACTAATTCCCATCTTATAAGGTTTTTTGAACAGGAGGATTGTGTGACAGTACTACTTCAGTGATTATGGATATAGTTGGTACCAAATGCATTTATTAATTGATTCAGTCTTGTAAAGCAGTAATTCTTAGAATTTCCCAGTGAAGATTCTCTAAAAACTGAACACAATCACAGAGGGTCTGGGAAATGTAGATCAAGTCAGCTCTCCACAAACTCAAATTTGTGTCTCTGTTTGTTTTTATCTTTAAAATTTATGCAAATTTGGAATTCTGCTCCAAACTATAGCTCTATTTGTTCTCATGTTATAATTTCACTGCCAAATCTTTTATACTTCCCAGCCTCATTTGCAGCTGGGTAGAGGCATGTGAATGAGTTTTAGCCAAATGAATGTGAATGGACTTGTAAGTGCCATTTCTGAGTCAAGTCTTTAAAAGAAGTGAATTTAAGAAGCCCTCCTCATGCTCTTCTTCATTTTCCAGAGGCAGAATAAAATCAAAACATGTGACCCTAAGAGATGGCAGAGCAACAAGGTAGAAAGAGCTTGGAGTCCCTGAAACCATATGGAAGAAAGTGACTCCAAATCTAGGATCTCCCATCTTGAACTAGTATATGAATAAGAAATAAACTTTAAGATATTTGAATTATTAAATATTTTGAGTTTATTTATTGTAGCAGCTAGTGTTATTCAAGCCAGTGCACCCCAAGACCCAAATTAAATGTCTTTGCATTGTCTATACTAATTATCACATATTTATTTTCATTTTCTAAATAAGTGTAGTTGAAAGTTTCATTCTACTGTCTTGGACTTCACCATGCATTAAAAACCTCTAATTAAAACTTCTGCTTAGAACTTACCAATTTGCCAAGGGTTAAACATAACATAGCATGAAATTTCAGGCTTACCATTAGTGGTTATTCAGAAAAGAAGAAGGAAAAAAAGATGAATGGGGGAAAACAAGGGGTGGCCCCAATATAGCTATGTTAAATAATTTATAATCTCACTAAATAATGATTTATGCTCCTGGAGTCCTTGCTGTTTATATGTTTAGACAATATGGGGAAAATATATGAGAAATTTAACTCTGAAGCATTATTTTTAAAATTGTTATTGAAATATAGTTGATTTGCAATGTTGTGTTAGTACAGTAAAGTGATTCAGTTACACATACATATATATAAATATATCAATTCTTTTTTTACGTTATTCAGACCAAATTTAATAAGTAGAAAAACCATAATTGAAACTTATTCTTTTTTGTTTAGCATTCTTTCACTACAATACATGAAGAACAAAGGCAAACAAGAGAAATCAAAAACCTACAAGCAAACAAAATCAGAGAATATTTATGAAAAAAAGTACAATATTCACAGTTGTAAGTCATTTTCCTGATTTTATGCTACTTACTGGTAACTAAGAAGAGCTATGATTGATTTTGTATCAGTTTTTGACAGACTATGAGCCTTGAGTGGCCACTTATTTTTGTAAATAAAGTTTTACTGGGACTTGGCCACATCTAATTTATTTACTTATTATCTGTGGCTTCTCTGGAGTTCTAATGACAGAGTTTATTTGCAGCAGGAATTTATGCCTTGCCAAGCCTAAAATATTTAAAAAAAATTTTATTGGTGTATTGATTTACCTTGTTGTGTTAGTTTCAGGTGTACAGCGAAGTGAATCAGTTATACATATACATATATCCGCTCTTCTTTTTTTTTTTAGATTCTTTTCCCACATAGGCCATTACAGAGAATGCTGTACATATACAGCAGGTTCTTATTAGTTACCTATTTTATATATGGTAGTGTTTATATGTCAGTCCCAATCTCCCAATTTATCCCTCCCTCCCATCCCCTGGTAACCATAAGTTTGTTTTCTGCATTCGTAACTCTACTTCCATTTTGTAAATAAGTTCATTTGTACCCTTTTTTTAGATTTCACATATAAGCGATATCATATGATATTTGTCTGTGTCTGACTTACTTCACTCAGTATGGCAATCTCTAGGTTCATTTGTTGCTGCAGGTGGCATTATTTTGTTCTTTTTTATGGCTAATATTCCTTTGTATATATGTACCACATCATCTTTACCCATTCCTCTGTTGATGGCCACTTATATATATTCTTTTTTTAATTCTCTTCCCTCATACGTTATTACAAGACAAAGCATTATTTTTATAGTCTCTGGGAGCAACTATCTTTAAATGGATAGATAGATAGATGATAGATACATAGATACATAGATACATAGATGATAGATAGACCGGTATCAAACATTTAGGATCTAAAAGCAGACAATGAATACTACAAGATAATTAGGCACTAAGTCATATAAAATTATGACTTAGTCACTCTCTACCACTGTATTCATAATCTGTAAAATATTACCTCATTATTACATGATTACTTTTCTCTCATAAACAATAAAAAGATTAAAAATCTAAAAGGTAAGAAAAATAAGTTAGACAATCATAAAAATCACAGCGATTAGAATCACCATGGTCTCTAGTCCAATGATTTTTCTATTTTCTTTGAATCCATCAACCCTCTCTTTTCAGCAGGTTTATTAAGCTTTCACCATCTCAGCAACACTAAGGTCAATACTCATACCCTAAACCCCTTGTTTTTCTGACTCCTCATTGCACCCATCTGGAAAACTGTCCATCTTGTATGAATTCAACTACCCACTTCTCTTTGCATCCAGCCAAGTGGCTGACTACAACTGCAGAAAGCACATACAAGAGGGCAGAATGGTGCCATTAGCAACACGAGGCAATTCCTGTAGGTAGGTTCCTGGGGCAACTCCCTCACCTAAACATCCAGAGGACGATTGCAAACCACCTCTATTCTCAAATTTCTGATCATGTATCCTCCCACCACCTCTTCCCTCTACAGATAACCTTGCCTCCGGCTTCCTAGAGATTAAAAAAAAGAAGAAATATGATAGGAATTTTCCTCAACCTACCACTACGTTAAATGCTAAAAGTTTCATTTAACCTCCTGTCTTCCTTCTCTCCTGATAAAATAGACTTGTAACTCAGTCTTTCTCTAAGACCAATGTCTTCACAGACTCTGGATCCCAACCTTACAGTTTCCCAGTTTTCTCGAAATCTTACACTAGCCACTTTTGGGATGAATTGGGAGATTGGGATTGACATATATACACTAATATGTATAAAATAGATAACTAATAAGAACGTGCTGTATAAAAAAATAGATAAATAAAATTTAAAAATAAATAAATTAAAATTTAAAAAAACCTCACTGGCCTCTCCTTCTTTTTGTAGACTCATCATTTTCTAGCCAGTCATGAAATACTGGATTTTCCCATGGCTTAACCTCAATCAGTCTTTCTTTTTTTCTTATTCTGTTCAGTACCATCCATCTTCAACCCTTGTCTCTACTATGACCTTGAGATCAATATATCTACCTGTCTTCTCTGACATCTATCAGCATTCTTATGTCTCAAAGACATCTTGAAATTACCAGACCCAGTAGTGACTGCCTTCCCCACTTTGTTGTCCACCACGATTCCAAATCCATATCCCTTCTTCCAGCTTTTCTCTTTAAATATTTCTTGATCCACCCATATCTCCCCAACTCTTTCACTATCTTACCAGGTCCAGGCTGTTGTCTTCTACTAGAATTACCACCATTTGCCTTTTATATCACATTCTTTATAGTTAAAGCAATCTTTTAAAAAATAAAAAGAAAGATCATGCCACTTTCCTATTTAAATCTCTTCAGTGACTTCCCTTTGCTCTTAAGATCCTTAATGAAATACTTAACATCCTTGACTAAATTCTATAAACTGGTCTACAAGTCCTTGCCTTCCAAGATTCAACAAACACAGCATTCTTTGCATTCATATAGTGTTTTGTATCCTTCTGACCACAGGGCCTTTACACAAGCTGCTCCATTTGCCTGCTGCTAAACAACCTATAAATCTTAGCTCATACTTTTCTTCCTCAAGGACATTTGCTGGATCCTCAGGTCTAGATCGAGTACTTTTTTCTTTTATTTATTTATTTATATTTACATGGTTGCACCAGGTCTTAGTTGCATTAGGCAGGCTCCTTAGTTGCGGCATGTGGGCTCCTTGGTTGTGGCATGTGAACTCAGTTGCAGCATGCATGTGTGGTCTAGTTCCCTGACCAGGGATCAAACCTGGGCCTCCTGCATTGGGAGTGCATAGTCTTACCCACTGCGCCACCCGGGAAGTCCCTAGATCAAGTACTAAGCATCCTCTTACCACTTTCTTCCCTGCCTTTATGAAATGTGGCATAACTTTACATTTTTGTGTGTTTTGGGTTAATATCTAGTTGCACTGTGACAGCAAGGACTTTTTTTTTTTTCTCATCATGCCTACTACTCAGCACAGCACCAGGAACAACATGGATTTTCTTTGAATTTTTGTTGAATATATAGAAAAGAGAAATATATAATTCATTCTATCTGTGCCCAATTTTAAGTCACATTATGGGTTTGCATCACAGTTTACAGAAATCTCTGACTTGAATTCTTAATGATTTACTCAAACCAAATAAATGTCTTCACAGTCATTTATTGGAAACATGCCCAGTTTCTATCACTTTGCAACATTTTAAATTTATTTTAGGGTGTTCGGTTTAATTTTAAAAACTGCAATTCTCATTCACAATCTACTTGAAAACATTTTTGTTATTCTTTCCTCTGTTCTTCTCAGACTGTTTTCATGTTTACTTTCCTTTTGGCCTCCATTTCCCAGTTGTTTGTCTTCTCTCTCTCTGAGTCACTACTCAATATTTATGCATTAAAAATTTGATATTGTTGACACCAGACACACACACCCAAACTTTAGCACCAAAACTCTGGCCTTTTATAAAATACTATTGTATTTGCCTAACAGCTATATATCAATTTGTAGAATATAAATTTGATGAAGACCAGGATCTGTGTCTATTTTGTTTCCTGATGTATCCCTACTTCTAAAACCACATCCGGAAGATAGATGTACTCAATAAATGTTTGCTGAATAAATAAACTTTCACATAAAACATTATTGAATGATGCCAAAAATATGTCCTAAAATGATTTTATTGTTCTCTTCTGTAAAGATAGACTCGATCCTCAATAAAATTCTGTCATATAAGCAGGATTGACAGTGATTTATCCCCATTATTTCCCTTAATTTTCTAAAATGTCTGACTGCTAGTATTTTTTTTTCATTTGTCATAGTGGTAATTCCTGGAATCATATACAAAAGTAAATGGCTTTAATGCACTGCTTTATAAACTTCCGAGTGAGGGTTTCAAGAAAGCTCAGAACCTTTGGTGGACAGGGACACAAGATGAACTGCAATGTATAAAGAGATGTGGAATAGAACCATAACATAAAGAACATTGGCCACGATGAAAATCTTATATATCATATTTTTTTATTATATGACACTCTTTTTTCCCCACATTTTAGCATCTCAAAAATTGAAATCAATCTAACAATCTATGGAGTTGTTTAGTATAATTGGTAATATTTTATTCTTATTATTGGTATATAAAATAATGCCATGTTTCAAAACATCTGGAGTTTTTAATTCAATTAAATGCTTTTATGACTTCAGTATCCATAACAGGGTTAGACAGAGGTTATGGAAAGAGAAGAGAGAGGAGTGAACTAAAATTATGAGGAACAAAGAAAGGCATTACAAATGTATATCTACCTATCACTATTCTGTGTTTTATATATGTAAAACCCTATATGCATGGAAATATATGCCAGAAGCAGTTGTGAATGTCTCTACCTTATTCCCTAAACTCCTTAAGAGCAGGACTATGTATTAATCCTCCTTGTATTCCCCAGTGATGAGCATTCAATAGAAGTTTAAATTTATTTGTTCAAGTAAGTTAAATCTAATAACTTTGTCTTTAACAGAATGGACAGCAAATAGAATTTGTTGTGATAAATTTGTAAAGTACTTCTATGAAGTACATTAAGCTCTCTGATAAGGAACATTAACTTACTTGGGCTATTTGATTCCTCTCTAATTCACTGATGCATTCACTTTCTAAATACAGTAATTACCAAATCAGGAATTACTAATAGAGAAATGAATTAAAATCTACTGCTCCAGGGCATTTAACAATGCCTAGGGGACCTAAAATATTTCTGAAAAATAAACAAATTCTCCAGAAGTTGCTTGCCTACTAGCAGAATTAACCTTGTTAATTGTCACACATGTGAGGTAAATTTATAAATGTCTCAATCTTCTAGGAGTTTATAAAAGTGAACACATTACTGCAACTGACACACTGTACACGGAAAATATACAAACAGTGCAGAGTGATTAAATAGAAACACATTCATAATTTGTTCAACCTCAACATGAATAAATTTAGAAGTAGAATGAAGAAAACATGACCAGCATGTTTAAATACATGATAGAGATGATAAAGGATCAGTTCTGATAAATCAAGGAAGACACCACATCAATGTTGCCATTTCCAGATTTCTCTGAATGATAGGAAAAATTATTTCAATTACCAAGTGTGTGGGAAAATTTTTTTCCAAATCACGGATATTACTAGAGAAAACAAAAATTGATAATGAAACATACATAGGAAGGAGGGGTTTAGAAGAAATATGACTTTCAAACTGAAGGAAAACAGAACTCAGGTGGCACTGAATTCCCAGTTCCAGTGGCAGTATAAAGGCATTCTTATTCCATTTGCCTTCCTGAAAAGTCACTGAACAGCTAAGAAGGGGAAAACAAAATAAAACGAAACAAGTTTTAAAACCTCAGTAGTACCTTCCTTCTATCTTTAGTAAACCAGGCAAACAGCCACAATCCACCCCCCCAAAAACAATAAACAACTTTGAGGAATAATGGAAAAAAACACATTTTGTTCTGTATCAAAGCAAAAGTAGATTCTGAGAACAAGACTCACCGCAACACTCTCCCTCCCCCTCTAGACCTGAATAGGAATTTTTTCCCTTTAAAAGTATGTGGGACAATCCAGAACTACTCCCTCAAGCTGTTTATAGCAAGGGCCATGAGCAAGGCTAGGTGATCAGACCGTCAGTCCCTCCCCATCCTACCCTGGGGGGATCAGCTGAAGAAGAAGTCACACTGGCAGCCCACTGGGCTGCCCAAGTCCTGGCCAAGCCACCAGGGGCAATGGTTGAAAGATGAAGGTGAAGCAAAAAGGAAAGGCAAAGGGTAGCACATGGCAGCAAAGACCGCTGGAGGGCATTTATTGTGAGTCCCACAAAGCTCTCTGGGCTGAGAAATAGGGGCAGAGTTGATCAGATGAGTGTGGGTCCAAGAATTACAAACCAATCGAAGCTGAGCAGCTACCTCATTGAAAGATGAGTATCAGGCTAGAACTAGTATAGAGTATGCTAAAAAAAATTCATTATTTGAATAGAAAAAGCATGAGGTGTATGAAGGACCAGAATTGTATGCTTTGGCTACTTCAGCCAATAAGATAGACGCCTGCTCTCACGGAGCTTCGTTCTAGTAAGGGAGACAGACAATACACAATCATCAAAAGCTAATTAAATTAGTATGTTGGAAAGTGATCATTGTTATGGAAACAATTTTAAATAGATCAGGTGAGGGGGATCAGAGGTGCTGAAGCAGAGGGCAGGTGGCAGTATTAAATAGGACAGTCAGGGATGTCATGCTGAGAAGATGAGATCTGTGCAAAGACTAGATGGAGACACAGACACTAAGGAATCAGATGTCTGATAAAGGATCAGTGTAGGCACAGGGAAAGACTCTGGGTGTGGGTGTCTGAAATATAATGGAGCAGGAGATCAGGAAGAACAAGGTACAGGTGAACAGAAATTGAGATCAGATCACTTTCTTACTTTCTATTGTAGGGTTCTGATCAAAGGAGTGATGAAATCTGATTAATGCTCTAAAAGAACACACTGATTTCTCTGTTGAGAATAGACTGTCCAGGGCAAACTTAAATGCAAAAGGAGCTGTTAGAAGCTTCTCCAGTAACCCATGTACAAAATGATGGGTAATGGTGGTTCAGGCAACGGTGGAGATAATTTAGATGGTGAAAAGTGGTTGGATTCTGGGTATAAGTTAAAAGAACCAACGGAGTTTCCAACATCTTAAGAGTGAGTGGCAAGGAGAATAAAGGATGATTCTAAGGTTTCCAGTGAGAGCACATGGAAGGATTGTATGGTCATCAGCTAAGAAGGAGACGGTAGATGCTGTGTAGTAAGTGTAAAGGGGGAGATCAGGGGTTCCGTTTTGGAAGCACTGAATGTGAGCCATCCATTAGGTACCCAGGTGGAGGTGTCCAGGAGGCCTTGGAATGGATGAGTCTGGAGGTCAGGATCAGGTCTGGGCTGGAGATATAAATTCAACCAGTGTCAGGGTTCGATGGGACTCAAAGCCAGGATGAGCTCAGAGACCGATGACTTCACCAGGAAATAAGTGAGGGGAGAAGGGACTAAGACCTCAGTCTGGGGCTCTCCAACATGAAGTATGGAAGTATAGAAAAAGGAAAAAGAAGAGCAAAGAACCTTGAAAAGTCACGGCAGTAAGGAAAATCCAGAAGGAGGGGACAGGTAGGTGTGTATTCTGACAGATGAATATAACAATGGGGACGTCGCTGAGAACCTTGACCCAGGTACTGTTGTGAAGAGGAGGAAGGAAGTAAAAAAAAGTGATTGGAGAGGTTTAAGAAAAAAATGGGCAGAGAAGAAGTGAAGAAAGTGAGTACAGACGAGTCTCGCTAAGAATTTACTGTATGGAAAGAACATAAAAGGAATGTAGAGGAAGTGAAGATGAGAGAAAATTTTTTTGTTGTTTTGTTTGTCTTTCATAATATCTGAGAAATAATGGCACATTTGTATGGTGGGAAAAATAAAATTGATTACAGAGAAGAAAATGGGAAAATTGCCTCTGAATATTCTTGTATATGGAGAGAGGTTGAGGTCTACACTATAGCAAGAGGGGTTTAGATAGGATCAGAGAAGGTTCAACTCTGTGAAAAGTGGGAAGAAAGGGAGGAGTACTTATGGGAAGAGCGTGTGATGCTGGGAACTGTTTCCTGATTGCTTGAATTTCTTTGGTGAAATACAATGCATGGTAAGAGCACAAGGTCACATTATTGGTGATTCAAGATAAAAGGAAAAATTTTGAGATCATCACCTGAAGAGTGGGACAGTAAGCATTTCATCTGAAGTGGAATGAGACATGAGAAAGCTTGGAGACTGGGCAGAGTCAGAATGAAATTGAAAAAGTGGTCCCCAAGGACCACACTCTCTGAGTAAGGTCTATTTGTGAGATGACTTACTCTTGAAATGCAACCAAATTTTGAACCTCTTTCTTGCTCTTGCAGAGCTGAATGTATTTGACCTACAAATTTGATAAATTTCATTTCTACAATTCTCACATAAATATAAAAAGTAATCTTACATTGAATGAAAGGTGGTTCTATCCTCTCTTCTTGCTTAATCTCTACCATTTGTTATTCCATCCAAAACCTTCTCCCCAAACCCTGATACACCGTGGTTTTGTACCCTTTCCTCGATTATTCCATATGCAGAATCTATTCCAGTAATCAATGTCCCTTATCCATAGAACAGATTCTTAGGATGGATTCCCAAGTAAGTGAGAGACAGAATTACCTTTCCCAGAATATTGAGTTACTTTTCCACCAGACTTTAAAATACTGACTAAACTAATGTCAATCCTTTTATAATTTTCAATTTGTATGAGAATCTCTCATACCAAGAGGAATTCCAGAACGTAAATGCACACTACATACTCTTATTTTCAGTTTTATTTTCCAAAAGCATTCAATGAAGATTTTTAAGAAAGTAACTTACCCAGTGAGTTTGACTGCATGTGTATGAAGCTTTTGATATTTTTCTGATTCTTCATTTGTGCTGGTAACATGTCTATATATCCCTTTCTTATAATTGAAGAAATCCTCATGGACTTGCATTATGGCTAAAATACAACACAACAGGATAAATGACACAGTTTTAAACCATTATCTTTAAATGCTTCCAGAAATTCTCACAGAATAGTCAATGAGAAAATTGCCAGGGGTAGAATCTAAGAAGGAATTTTGCAATTCAGCCTAATTTTCTTTCCTACTTAATTGGCTGCAATATTTTCTTGTTCTCTTATAAAAATAACTTTTAGCTACTTAGAATATTACTTAAGGTCACATTATACTTTTAGAATGCCATCTATTTTTTTAATAGATCTTTATTGGAGTATAATTGCTTCACAATACCATGTTAGTTTCTGTTGCACAAAAAAGTGTATCAGCCATATACATACACATGTCTCCATATGCCCTCCCTTTTGACCCTCCCTCCCATCCTCCCTATCCCACCCCTCTAAGTCATGACAAAGCACTGAGCTGATCTCCCTGTGCTATGCTGCTACTTCCCACCAGCCAACTATTTTATATTCGGTAGTGTATATATGTCGATGCTACTCTCACTTCACCCCAGCTTTGCCCTCCCACCCCATGTCATCAAGTCCATTCTCTATGTCTACCTCTTTGTCCCTGTCCTACAACTAAGTTCGTCAGTACCATTTTTTTTTTTTTTAGATTCTATATATATGCATTACCATACAGTATTTGTTTTTCTTTTTCTGACTGACTTCACTCTGTATGACAGACTCTAGGTCCATCCACCTCACTACAAATAACTCAATTTCATTTCTTTTTATGGCCGAATAATATTCCTTTGTATATATGTGCCACATCTTCTTCATCCATTCATCTGTTGATGGACATCTATGTTGGCTCCATGTCTTAGCCATTGTAAATAGTGCTGCAATGAACATTGTGGTGCATGTCTCCTTTTGAATTATGGTTTACTCAGGGTATATACCCAGCAGTGAGATTGCTGGTCATATGGTAGTTCTATTTTTACTTTTTTAAGGAACCCCCATACTGTTTACCATAGTGGTTGTATCAATTTACATTCCCACCAACAGTGTAGGAGGGTTCCCTTTTCACCACACTCATTCCAACACTTATTCTTTCTAGCTTTTTTGATAATGGCCATTCTGACTGGTGTGAGATGATACCTCATTGTAGTTTTGATTTGCATTTCTCTAATAATTAGTGATTAGTATCTTTTCATGTGCCTCATGGATATCTGTATGTCTTCCTTGGTGAAATGTCTATGTAAGTCTTCTGCCCACTTTTTAACTGGATTGTTTGGTTTTTTGATATTGAGCTCCATGAGCTGTTTGTATATTTTGGAGATTAATCCTTTGTCAGTTGCTTCATTTGCAAATATATTCTCCCATTCTGAGGGTTGTCTTTTGGTCTTGTTTATGGTTTCCTTTGCTGTGCAAAAGCTTTTAAGTTTAATGAAGTTCCATTTGTTTATTTTTGTTTTTATTTCCGTTACTCTAGGAGGTGGGTCAAAAAAGATCTTGCTGTGGTTTATGTCAAAGAGTGTTTTTCCTGTTTTCCTCTAAAAGTTTTATAGTGTCCAGTCTTACATTTAAGTCTTACATCCATTTGGAGTTTATTTTTGTGTCTGGTGTTAGGTAGTGTTCTAATTTCATTCTTTTACATGTAGCTGTCCAGTTTTCCCAGCACCACTTATTGAAGAGGCTGTCTTTTCTCCATTGTATGTTCTTGCCTCCTTTGTCATAAATTAGGTGTCCGTATGTGCGTGGGCTTATCTCTGGGCAGTCTATCCTGTACCATTGATCTATATTTATGTTTTTGGGCCAGTACCATATTGTCTTGATTACTGTAGCTTTGTGGTATAGTTTGAAGTCAGAGAGCCTGATTCCTCCAGCTCCGTTTTTCTTTGTCAAGATGGCTTTGGCAATTTGAGGTCTTTTCTGTTTCCATATGAATTGTAAGATTTTTTGTTCTAATTCTGTGAAGAATGCCATCGGTAGTTTGATAGGGATTGCACTGAATCTGTAGATTGCTTTGGGTAGTATAGTCATTTTCACAATATTGATTCCTCCAATCCAAGAACATGGTATATTTCTCCATCTGTTTATGTCATCTTTGATTTCTTTCATCAATGTTTTATAGTTTTCTGAGTACAAGTCTTTTGCCTCCTTAGGCAGGTTTATTCCTAGGTATTTTATTCTTTCTGTTGCAATGGTAAATGGGAGTGTTTCCCTAATTTCTCTTTCTGATTTTTCATTGTTGGTGTGTAGGAATGGCAGAGATTTCTGTGCATTAATTTTGTATCCTGCAACCTTACCAAATTCATTGATTAGTTCTAGTAGTTTTCTGCGGGCATCTTTAGGATTTTCTCTGTATAGTATCATGTCGTCAGCAAATAGTGACAGTTTTACTTCCTCTTTTCCAATTTGTATTCCTTTTATTTCTTTTTCTTCTCTGATTGCCATGGCTAGGACTTCCAAAACTATGTTGAATAATAGTGGTGAGAGTAGACATCTTTGGCTTGTTCCTGATCCTAGTGGAAATACTTTCAATTTTTCACCATTGAGTATGATGCTTGCTGTGGGTTTGCCATATATGGCCTTTATTATGTTGAGGTAGGTTCCCTCTATGCTCATTTTCTAGAGAGTTTTTATCATAAATGGTATTGAATTTTGTCAAAAGATTTTCTGCATCTATTGAGATGATCATATGGTTTTTATTCCTTAATTTGTTAATGTGGTGTAGCACATTGATTGACTTGTGTCTATTGAAGAATCCTTGCATCCTTGGGATAAATTCCACTTGATCATGGTGTATGATCCTTTTAATGTGCTGTTGGATTCTGTTTGCTAGTATTTTGTTGAGGATTTTTGCATCTATGTTCATCAGTGATATTTTTCTATAATTTTCTTTTTTGTGATATCTTCTTCTGGTTTTGGTGTCAGGGTGATGGTGGCTTCATTGAATGGATTTGGGAGTGTTTCTCCCTCTGCAATTTTTTGGAAGAGTTTGAGAAGTGTCACTGTTAGCTCTTCTCTGAATGTTTGATAAAATTTGCCTGTGAAGCCATCTGGTCCTGGACTTTTGTTTGTTGGAAGATTTTTAATTATGGTTTCAATTTCATTACTTTTTATTGGTCTGTTTATATTTTCTAATTCTTCCTGGCTCAATCTTGGAAAATTGTACCTTTCCAAGAACTTGTCCATTTCTCCATGGTTGTCTATTTTATTGGCATATAGTTCTTTATAGTAGTCTCTTATAATCCTTTGATTTCTACAGTGTCAGTAGTGATTTCCTATTTTTCATTTCTAATTTTATTGATTTGAGTCCTCTCCCTTTTTTTCTTAATGAGTCTGGCTAAGGGTCTATCAATTTTGTTTTTCTTCTCAAAGAACGCACTTTTAGTTTTATTGATCTTTGCTATTGTTTTCTTTGTTTCTATTTCATTTATTTTTGCTCTGATCTCTATTCTTCCCTTCTGTTGACTTTGGATTTTCTTTGTTCTTCTCTCCCTAGTTGTTTTAAGTGTAGGGTTACATTTTTTATTTGTGATTTTTCTTGTTTCTTGAGGTGAGATTCTTCCCTCATAGAACTGCTTTTGCTGCATCCCATAAGTTTTGGGTCATCATGTTTTCACTGTCATTTGTTTCTATGTATTTTTTAAATTTCTTCTTTGATTTCTTCAGCGATCTCTTGGTTATTTAGTAGTGCACTATTTAGCCTCCAGGTATTTGCTTTTTTTACAGTTTTTTCCTGCAATTGATTTCCAATCTCATAAAGTTGTAGTCAGAAAAGATGCTTGATATGATTTCAATTTTCTTGAATTTTCTGAGGCTTGAGTTTTGACCCAAGATGTGATCCATCTTGGAGAATGTTCCACGTGCACTTGAGAAGAAAGTGTATTCTGACACTTTTGGGTGGAATGTTCTATAAATATCTATTAATTCTATCTGGTCTATTGTGTCATTTAAAGCTTGTGTTTCCTTATTTATTTTCTGTTTGGATGATCTGTCCATTGGTGTAAGTGGGGTGTTAATGTCCCCTACTATTATTGTGTTACTGTCGATTTCTTCTTTCATGGTTGTTAGCATTTGCCTTATGTATTGGG
This sequence comes from Delphinus delphis, assembly GCF_949987515.2. Classification (NCBI taxonomy): domain Eukaryota; kingdom Metazoa; phylum Chordata; class Mammalia; order Artiodactyla; family Delphinidae; genus Delphinus; species Delphinus delphis. Next base: position 41,997,954 of record NC_082692.2, on the reverse strand, counting down.
GTGCTCCTATGTTGGGTGCATAAATATTTATAGTTGTTATATCTTCTTGGATTGATCCTTTGATCATTATGTAGTGTCCCTCCTTATCTCTTGTAACAGTCTTTATTTTAAAGTCTATTTTATCTGATATGAGTGTTGCTATTCCAGGTTTCTTTTGATTTCCATTTGCATGGAATATCTTTTTCCATCCCTTCACTTTCAGTCTGTATGTGTCCCTAGGTCTGCAGTGGGTCTCTTGTAGACAGCATATATATGAGTTTTGTTTTTGTATCCCTTCAGCCAGTCTGTGTCTTTTGGTTGGGGCATTTAATCCATTTACATTTAAGGTTATTATCAGTATGTATGTTACTATTACAATTTTCTTAATTGTTTGGGGTTTGTTTTTGTGGGTATTTTCCTTCTCTTGTGTTTCCTGCTTAGAGAAGTTTCTTTATCATTTGTTGTAAAGCTGGTTTGATGGTGCTGAATTCTCTTAGTTTTTGTTTGTCTGAAAAACTTTTGACTTCTCTATTGAATCTGAAGGAGACCCTTGCTGGGTAGAGTAATCTTGGTTGTAGATTTTTCTCTTTCATCACTTTAAGTATATCTTGCCACTCCGTCTGGCCTGCAGAGTTTCCACTGAAAAATCAGCTGTTATCCTTATGGGGATTCCTTTGTACGTTAATTTTTGTTTTTCCCTTGCCACTTTTAATATTTTTTCTTGGAATTTAATTTTTGCTAGTTTGATTAATGTGTGTCTTGCTGTGTTTTTCCTAGGGTTTATCCTTTATGTAACTCTGTGTGCTTCCTGGACTTGGGTGACTATTTCCTTTCCCATGTTAAGGAAGTTTTCCAGTATAATCTCTTCAAATATTTTCTCAGACCCTTTCTTTTTCTCTTCTTCTGGGACCCCTACAATTCAAATGTCAGTGCATTTAGTGTTGTCCCAGAGGTCTCTGAGCTTGTCTTCATTCTTTTCACTTTATTCTGCTCCTTGGCAGTTATTTCCACCATTTTGTCTTCCAGCTCACTTATTTGTTCTTCTGCCTCCATTATTCTGTTATTGATTCCTTCTGTTGTAGTTTTCATTTCAGTTATTGTGTTGTTCACATCTGTTTGTTTGTTCTTTAGTTCTTCTAGATCTTTGTTAAGCATTTCTTGTATTTTCTCAATCCATGCTTCCATTCTATTTCTGAGATTCTGGATTGTCTGTATTATCATTACTTTGAATTATTTTTCAGGTAGACTGCCTATTTCTCTTCATTTACTTGGTCTTATAGGTTTTTACCTTGCTCCTTCATCTGTGACATATTTTTTCGCCATCTAATTTTTTTTTTTTTTTAATGAGTGTGATTGTGTTTCTGTCTTACTGGCTATTTGGTCTGAAGCTTCCAGCACTGGAGTTTCTAGGCTGTTGGGTAGAGCTGGGTCTTGGTGCTGAGATGAGGTACTCTGTGAGACCTCTCTCCAATGAATATTCCCTGGAGTTGGAGGTTCTCTGTTAGTCCAGTGGTTCAGACTCGGAGCTCCCACCACAGGAGCTTCTCCCCAACCACACAGTCATAAATCAAGATCCTGCAAGCTGTGTGGTGTGGCAAAAAAAAAAAAAAAAAAAAAAAAAAAAAAGAGCAAGAGAAATAACAAAGTAAAAAATAAAATTACAATTGGAAACAATAGATATGTTTGAAAAACTTTAAAATAAAAATATAGATGAATCAATAACTGAAAGTTACATCAGTACCACAATAAAAAAAAAGAGGAGGAGGGAATGGAAAAACAAAAACCGGTGGGGGGATAAAGGCCTTGGCTGTGGAGAGTGTGGCCTAAGCAAGGGTGAGGTTTGGGTATTGGGCGGGGCCAATGCTCAAGACCCACAGGGCTGGAAAAGGCCCTGGGAGATGTGGGGGGTGGGGCTTAGGTTCAAGGAACAAAAGGGGCCCAGGCATGCTACCCAGCCCAGTCTCAGGGAGAGGGAACCTGACCTGGGGGGCTAGCAGTCTTCCTGGGCTCGAGAGGGCAGGACAAATGCCCTCCTCTCCTCTCCTGCACCTCTGATCTGTGGTCTGGGAGGGCTCCTCCCGCCTGCCTGTCCTGATCTCCCCAGCCTCCCTCCTATGCCCCCAGGACCAATGCAGCTGGTGGGGGGAGGGTGAGGGAAGGGGGGTTTTGAGGGCAAGGGACTGGGCAGGGAGCTCAGCAGGCTCCCCATGCCTGAGTGGGCCAGGCAATTGCCCTCTTCTTCTCCTGCAGGGCCTCTCTCACCTGCCTCTCTGGATCTCCCCAGCCTCCCTCCTAAGCCCCCAGGACCCAAGAGGCCTGGATGGGGCTTTGGATGGGGGTGGGGGAAGCGGCTTCAGAACTCAGCAGGCTTCACTGCCCGAATGGACCAGGTGATCGCCCTCAGCTCCTCTCTCGCTCTTCCCAGAGAGTCCATCCTACCTGCTTCTCCTGATCTCCCTGGCCTCAGGGAGGCTGATCTTGTCTGGCCTCTATTTCTCCTCCACCTACGGTCCCCCCTATGTCCTACCGGTTCATTTTGGAATTCCTCCCATCTCCCTGGGGGTCAGAGTCCCTGACCGTGACCGGCAGACTAGTTGTGATGAGACACTAGTTGTGAGGAGACACTAACTCTGCATCTTCCCACACCACCACCTTGACTCCTCACCTCATCATCATTTTTTTTTCCTCTTGCACACATTTTATTTTATTTTTAATTTTTGAATTTTCTTTTATTTATTTTTTTATATAGCAGGTTCTTATTAGTCATCAATTTTATACACATCAGTGTATACATCTCAATCCCAATCACCCAATTCATCACACACACCCCACCCTCCACCACTTTCTGCCTTGGTGTCCATACATTTGTTCTCTACATCTGTGTCTCAATTTCTGCCCTGCAAACCAGTTCATCTGTACAATTTTTCTAAGTTCCACATATATGCGTTAATATACGATATTTGTTTTTCTCTTTCTAACTTACTTCACTCTGTATGACAGTCTCTAGATCCATCCACGTCTCAACAAATGACCAAATTTCGTTCCTTTTTATGGCTGAGTAATATTCCATTCTATATATTTACAACATCTTCTTTATCCATTCATCTGTCAATGGGCATTTAGGTTGCTTTCATGACCTGGCTATTGTAAATAGTGCTGCAATGAACATTGGGGTGTATGTGTCTTTTTGAACTATAGTTTTCTCTGGGTGCTGGGTCATATGGTAATTCTATTTTAGTTTTTTAAGGAACCTCCATACTGTTCTCCATAGTGGATGTATCAATTTACATTCCCACCAACAGTGCAAGAGGGTTCCCTTTGCTCCACACCCTCTCCAGCATTTGTTGTTTGTAGGTTTTCCGATGATGCCTTTTCTAACCGGTGTGAGGTGATACCTCATTGTAATTTTGATTTGCATTTCTCTAATAATTAGTGATGTTGAGCAGCTTTTCATGTGCTTCTTGGCCATCTGTATGTCTTCCTTGGAGAAAATGTCTATTTAGGTCTTCTGCCCATTTTTGGATTAGGTTGTTTGTTTTTTAATATTGAGCTGCATGTGCTGTTTATATATTTTGGATATTAATCCTTTGTCCATTGATTCGTTTGCAAATATTATCGCCCATTCTGAGGGTTGTCTTTTGGTCTTGTTTATGTTTTCCTTTGCTGTGCAAAAGCTTTTAAGTTTCATTAGGTCTCATTTGTTTATTTTTGGTTTTATTTCCATTACTCTGGGAGGTGGATCAAAAAATATCTTGCTGTGATTTATGTCAAAGAGTGTTCTTCCTATGCTTTCCTCTAAGAGTTTTATAGTGTCTGGCCTTACATTTAGGGCTTTAATCCATTTCAAGTTTATTTTTGTGTATGGTGTTAAGGAGTATTCTAACTTCATTCTTTTACATCTAGCTGTCCAGTTTTCCCAGCACCACTTATTGAAGAGACTGTCTTTTCTCCATTGTATATCCTTGCCTCCTTTGTAATAGATTAGTTGACTTTGGTGCATGGGTTTATCTCTGGGCTTTCAATCCTGTTCCATTGATCTATATTCTGTTTTTGTGCCAGTATCATATTGTCTTGATTAATGTAGCTTTGTAATATAGTCTGAAGTCAGGGAGTCTGATTCCTTTAGCTCTGCTTTTTTTCCCTCAAGACTGCATTGGCTATTTGGGGTCTTTTTTTCTCCATACAAATTTTAAATTTTCTGTTCAAGTTCTGTAAAAAATGCCTTTGGTAATTTGATAGGGATTGCATTGAATCTGTAGATTGCTTTGAGTAGTATAGTCATTTTCACAATATTCATTCTTCCAAACCACGAATATCATATATCTCTCCATCTGCTGGTATCAACTTTAAATTCTTTAGGCAGTGTCTTATAGTTTTCTGCATACAGGTATTTTGTCTCCCTAGGTGGTTTATTCCTATGTATTTTATTCTTTTGTTGCAATGGTAAATGGGAGTGTTTCCTTAATTTCTCTTTCACATTTTTCATCATTAGTATATAGGAATGCAAGAGATTTCTGTGCATTAATTTTGTATCCTGCAACTACCAAATTCATTGATTAGCTCTAGTAGTTTTCTGTGGCATCTTTAGGATTCTCTATGTATACTACCATGTCATCTGCAAACAGTGACACTTTACTTCTTCTTTTCCAATTTGTATTCCTTTCATTTCTTTTTCTTCTCTGATTGCCATGGCTAGGACTTCCAAAACTATGTTGAATAATAGTGGTGAGAGTAGACATCCTTGTCTTGTTCCTAATCTTAGAGGAAATGCTTTCAATTTTTCACCATCGAGTATGATGCTCGCTGTTGGTTTGCCATATATGGCTTTTATTATGTTGAGGTAGGTTTCTTCTATGCCCACTTTCTAGAGAGTTTTTATCATAAATGTTGCTGAACTTTGTCAAAAGCTTTTTATGCATCTACTGAGATGATTATATGGTTTTTATTCTTCAATTGGTTAATATGCATATCACATTGATTGATTTGCGTATATTGAACAATCCTTGCATCCCTGGGATAAATCCCACTTGACCATGGTGTATGATCCTTTTAATATGTGGTTGGATTCTGTTTGCAAGTATTTTGTTGAGGATTTATGCATCTATATTCATAAGTGACATTGGTCTGTAATTTTCTTTTTTTATAGTATCTTTGTCTGGTTTTGGTATCAGGGTGATAGCGGCCTCATAGAATAAATTTGAGAGTGTTCCTTCCTCTGGAATTTTTTGGAAGAGTTTGAGGAGGATGGGTGTTAGCTCTTCTCTAAGTGTTTGACAGAATTCACCTTTGCAGCCATCTGGTCCTGGACTTTTGTTGGTTGGAAGATTTTTAATCATAGTTTCAATTTCATTACTTGTGATTGATCTGTTCATACTTTCTATTTCTTCCTGGTTCAGTCTTGGAAGGTTATACCTTTCTAGAATTTGTCCATTTCTTCCTGGTTGTCCATTTTATTGGCGTAGAGTTGCTTGTAGTAGTCTCTTAGAATGCTCTGTATTTCTGCAGTGTCTGTTGTAACTTCTCCTTTTTCATTTCCAGTTTTATTGATTTGAATCCTCTCTCTCTTTTTCTTGGTGAGTCTGGCTAAAGGTTTATCAATTTTGTTTATCTTGTCAAAGAACAAGCTTTTAGTTTTATTGATTTTTGTTTTTGTTTTCTTTGTTTCTATTTCATTTATTTCTGCTCTGATCTTTATGATTTCTTTCCGTCTGCTAACTTTGCACTTTGTTTATTCTTCTTTCTCTAGTTCCTTTGGGTGTAACGTTAGATTGTTTATTTGAGATTTTTCTTGTTTCTTGAGACAGGCTTGTATAGCTATAACTTCCCTTTTAGAACTGCTTTTGCTGCATCTCTAACATTTTGGATCATCGTGTTTCCATTGTCATTTGTGTCTAGGTATTTTTCAATTTCCTCTTTGATTTCTTCAGTGATCTTTTGGTTATTTAGTAACGTATTGTTTAGCCTCCATGTGTTTGTGTTTTTTACATTTTTTTCCCTGTCATTGATTTCTAATCTCATAGCATTGTGGTCATAAAAGATGCTTGATATGATTTCAATTTTCTTAAATTTACTAAGGCTTGATTTATGACCCAAGATGTGGTCTATCCTGGAGAATGTTCCGTACGTACTTGAGAAGAAAGTGTAACCTGCTGTTTTTGGATTGAATGTCCTATAAATATGAATTAAATCCACCTGGTTTATTGTGTCATTTAAAACTTGTGTTTCCTTATGAATTTTCCATTTGGATGATCTGTCCATTGGTGTAAGTGAGGTGTTAAAGCCCCCAACTGTTATTGTGTTACTGTCAATTTCCTCTTTTATATCTGTTAACAGTTGCCTTATTTATTGAGGTGCTCCTATGTTGCGTGCATATATATTTATAATTTTTATATCTTCTTCTTGGATTGATCCCTTGATCATTATGTAGTGTCCTTCCTTGTCCCTTGTAATATTCTTTATTTTAAAGTCTATTTTATCTGAGTATTGTTACTACAGCTTTCTTTTGACTTCCATTTGCAGGGAATATATTTTTCCATCCCCTCACTTTCAGTCTGTATGTGTCCCTAAGTCTGAAGTGGGTCTCTTGTAGATAGCATATATATGGGTCTTGTTTTTGTATCCATTCAGCAAGCTTGTGTCTTTTGGATGGAGCATTTAACCCTTTCACGTTTAGGTAATTATCAATATGTATGTTCCTATTACCATTTTCTTAATTGTTTTCGGTTTGTTTTTGTAGGTCCTTTTCTTCTGTTGTGTTTCCCACTTAGAGAAGTTCCTTTAGCATTTGTTGTAGAGCTGGTTTGATGGTGCTGAATTGTCTTAGCTTTTCTTGTCTGTAAAGTTTTTGATTTCTCCACTGAATCTGAATGAGATCCTTGCCAGGTAGAGTAATCGTGTTTGTAAGTTCTTCCCTTTCATCACTTTACGTATGTCATGCCACTCCCTTCTGACTTGAAGAGTTTCTGCAGAGAAATCAGCTGCTAACCGTATGGGAATTCCCTTGTATGTTATTTGTCGTTTTTCCCTTCCTGCTTTCAGTAATTTTTCTTTGTCTTTAAGTTTTGCCAATTTGATTATTATGTGTCTTGGCGTGTTTCTCCTTGAGTTTATCCTGCATGGGACTCTCTGCACTTCCCAGACTTGGATGGCTCTTTTCTTTCCCATGTTAGGGAAATTTTAAACTATAATCTCTTCAAATATTTTCTTGGGAGCTTTCTCTCTCTATTCTCTTTCTGGGACCCTTATAATGCTAATGTTGTTGCGTTTAATGTTGTCCCAGAGGTCTCTTAGGCTGTCTTCATTTCTTTTCATTCTTTTTTCTTTATTTTGTTCCACAGCAGTGAATTCCACCATTCCGTCTTCCAGGTCACTTATCCATTCTTCTGCCTCAGTTATTCTTCTATTGATTCTTTCTAGTGTATTTTTCATTTCAGTTATTGTATTGTTCATTTCTGTTTGTTTGCTCTTTATTCTTCTAGATCTTTGTTTAACATTTCTTGCATCTTCTCCATCTTTGCCTCCATTCTTTTTCTGAGGTCCTGGATCATCTTCACTATCATTATTCAGAATTCTTTTTCTGGAAGATTGCTTATCTCCACTTCATTTAGTTGTTTTTCTGGGGTTTTATCTTGTTCCTTCATCTGGTACATAGCCCTCTGCCTTTACATCTTGTCTATCTTTCTTTGAATGTGGTTTTTGCTCCACAGGCTGCAGGATTGTAGTTCTTCTTGCTTCTGCTGTCTGCCCTCTGTTGGATGAGGCTATCTAAGAGTCTTGTGTATGTTTCCTGATAGGAAGGACTGGTGGTGGGTAGAGCTGGCTGTTTCTCTGTTGGGCAGAGTTTAGTAAAACCTTAATCCACTTGACTGCTCATGGGTGGGGCTGGTTTCCCTCCCTGTTGTTTGTTTGGCTCGAGGCAACCCAATACTGGAGCCTACCCAGGCTCTTTTGTGGGGTTAATGGCAGACTCTGTGAGGGCTTATGCCAAGGAGTACTTCCAAGACTTCTGCTGCTATTGTCCTTGCACTCACGGTGAGACAGAGCCACCCCCAACTCTGCAGGAGACCCTCCAACACTAGCAGGTAGTTCTGGTTCAGTCTCCCCTGGGGTCACTGCTCCTTTCCCTGGGTTCCAATGCACACACTACTTTATGTGTGTCCTCCAAGAGTAGAGTCTCTGTTTCCCCCAGGTCCTGTCGAAGACCTGCAGTCAAATCCCACTAGCCCTCAAAGTCTGATTCTCTAGGAATTCCTCCTCTCATTTCTGGAACCCCAGGTTGGGAAGCTTGACATGGGGCTCAGAACCTTCACTCCAGTGGGTGCACTTCTGTAGTATAAGTGTTCTCCACTTTGTGAGTCACCCACCCAGCAGTTATGGGATTTGCTTTTATTGTGATTGCGCCCCTCCTACCATCTCATTGTGTCTTTTTCTTTGTCTTTGGATGTGGGGTATCTTTTTCGGTGAGTTCCAGTGTCTTCCTGTTGATGATTGTTCAGCAGTTAGTTGTGATTCTGGTGTTCTCGCAAGAGGGAGTGAGAGCATGTCCTTCTACTCTGCCATCTTGAACCACCCGCCATCTATTTTTAATTGACAGAAGCACAATTACCAGGAACTGAGACCTTGCAAGAAGCCCACTACCCTTGACTGATGATCACTATTTCTTGGGCTTCTTGGGCTTCTCCACAAGTCTCTTTAAATTCCAATTAATTAGCAGCAAAGTGTGAACCTAGCAAACAGGGTGTAAAATAATTGTCCTTCATCCTTGGAAGTCAATACAAAACTTTCCTTGGTGAGTTTGAATAAAAAGCAAACCCTTGGCAAAAGAATACTCTGACAAGATTGCATCCCTGCAGCTCTGAAGAACTAAGCCAATAGTGTATTGTTTAGAAAGAAAGAGCTTATACTTCATAAAACTCTCCTTCCTTCCCTCACCTAGATTATTTCTTTTCTGTATTGTGTGCTGTTTTATTGAAGGGCTTGGGCAATTCAGGGTGAACACTTTAAACTTCTCCTTTTGAAGACTTGAATTGAAAATATTTTTAGTTGGGCTAGTTAAGTATACCTTGACAACTGTGCACAATGCTTGTCTTAGTTTGATGTACATTTTGAATAAAATAAGAAAAATTTTGATAGATACTAAAATGAAGCTTCTCTTCCAAAGTCAAATATTACTTTTGATTCCACTTTTTATTTCATTTATTAATGTTTCATGCCTTTTCTGTTGCTGTCTAAATATTCTCAAAAGAGGTTAAATCTTCTTTATTTACTTTAAAACACCTTTCCATAGGATTTCAAGAATTTATATAACTGTACGTTATGCAGATCTTTTCTTTTGTTCTCTTTCCAGTACATAAACTTATTTTTAATTCTATAGATTTCAGAAGAATGCACATGGTATTATTTATTCAGAATTCTATTGCCTTTTACATTCTTTTGTACCAAGCAGGAGAAAGTCCTGTACATTAGCCCAGGCAACAATATGTAGACAACCATGTTGCATTGACAGCAAGATGAGGCAACCAGCATTTATAAAAGTGTGAAATATTGCTATTGGTTTTCTCTTCCATAGAATCATTGACTCCATTAGCTTTTCTCAATTCTAAGCACTGTGAATAAAATATACTCTTCAATGTGGAAAAATACCACTGTAAACAAAAGAAACATGAGTGAGGCACCATGACAATTAACTTGAAGACGGATCCTTCCTTGAGTTTCTGACACCAAAATAGACTTGATGAACTTGATCAACATATAAGTACATAAACTACTGTAGTGCAATTATACTTCTGGAGAATAGCAGCAAACTTATTACACAGAATTATGACACACCTGAGGGTAGGACGGTGAGCGCTATCTCATGATCCTGGTTCAGGCTGGCAGGAGGAACGTTCTCAGCAAACATTTGTTACATAGATGTTGAATAATCTGAATTTCAACATTATTATTTACAAATTTTATTTCTTTATTTTTGATTCATTATGTAAAATTCATGACCACTTATATATTTGACCATACAATAAACCTAAGGTGTTCTCAATTTTAAATCATTATGATGCAAGTTTCTTTTGACTGATTAAAAGAAAGAGAGAGAGAGAAACTTGAAACAGTAATATAACTATTGTAGATTCAGAGAGGTTTAAATAACTTGACCAAAGTCATTTAAGTTGCAAATGTCAAAACTGGAATTTCAAATTCAGCCTTGACTTCAAATGCCTGTGTTCCTTCAAATTTGTCACATAAACTCCACTTAACAAAGCATATATTTAAATTACATATGAATTCCCCTGTTATTTTACCAGCCTTCAAAAATTACACAACTGTAAGGAGGAAAAAAATTTCTCTTTATTTGTTTCAGTTTTTGTGTATTGTTTCAGGATTTTAAAAGTTAAATTCAGGGCATGATTAGAGTAAGTTTTGATTTTCCAATAAATGTTAAGTGATGATAAAGATCAATAAAAATCCTTCCATCACAGTTTTAAAATCTGTGGTTCCTGCAAATGTTGAACCAGTACTAATTAGGCCAGCATTCAGAAAAACAAAAATACATTTTGGCCAATAGCTCCTTGGGTATATATCAGATGTTTTCAATTTAATTTTGTTATGTTTAACCAAGTTCTTTAATTTATTTATCAATTCCACTGCATTGATACTATATTATGGGCCTTTCAGTATTCACACCCTGAATTTCTATTTTAGGCCTCACTGGTTTTGTTTTTCCAAGAATTTCAATGCAGTGTTTAGCATAGAAAATATACACTGTGAACCTATTTTTATTCATGCCATTGGTGCAAAATCAAATCAAATAGGTAAGCAGAGGAACTATGTATCAGAAATAATATCTTCATATCAAAATCAATGGACAGAAAGTCAGTATATTATTTCCTTACTTACTGTTAGTTTACCATACATAACACATTTACAAAATTGATCAAAATGGAATGCATGTTATAAAACACAAAAATTATACTGGCCTATTCGATTTCTTTTGAGTTTATAAAAAAATTAAAGTGTCTACTTTGTTTCTACTGCTAAACCTTGATTTTTTTTTCAATCCATTACCTAATCCATTTAAACCGAAGTGAGAAAATTTCTAACATTATGTATGAGTCCTAAATATAAGTAAACAATTAAATGAACTCTATCAGTTAGTATTTCCTGTTCGAATGTCTTTTGGATCCACGATCACTTTGGATACACTTAGCAGACTTTCATCCAATGTGTCATTAACATTCGTTTAAGAATTCAATGTATGAATGAGTTTATCTTCTTCAAATAAAAGGTCAGCTAATTAGGTTATTAGGTGAGTGTATCTCCTATAATTACTTTGGTCTTACAACCACTGAATCCTTAAGAGTAATCTAAAAGTAAAAAATTTCTCTCATTTATTAAGCTCTTTATACAGGAGCTAAAATGTAATGTTGTTTATTAAAGGAATAAATAAGACACAACCATATTTCAACCAAGCTTACCTTGAACTGGTCCATTTTGCATGATTTCTTTCATTATCTCAGTTTCCTGGAAGGAAAAAAATCAGTGAGCATCATTTCTGTTATCAGAGCACACTAAACCTATTGTTTGGTGTGTAATGTTAGGTACTGTACAATTAGTTTAGGAATTATGCAACCCAATGTGCCTTGACCACTTGCAATTTACTCTTAATCATCTTTTGAAATACATGTGAACTGCCACATTGATGAAGTTGCTAAAGACAAGACACACACACGTTTCAATGACTCTTACCACTAACAATAATTTTGGAATGAAGAAAAATACAAAGATGTTTATGGTCACAAAGGAAAACTAATTCAGTTAAAGCTCTGTTTATCAGTAGAGATTAGTGCCATCTCCATTCTTAGGATCACAAAAGTGATCCCAGAAGATAGTGAGGTTCCTCAATTTTAGCATACAAATATTTCTCTGTTGTCCCCTGTGTAATGCAACCCTTAGGAAAGAGGCAGGTCATTCATTCATTTATTCATATAAATGTGAGCACATTGATCAGAGTAAAGACAAGAAACTAGGACAGAAAAAAATATTGACCTTGCCTCTGTCCTGAAGACATTTGCATTTTGGTGGAATAGACAGGCACTAACAAAACTAATTGCATTATGAGATACTAAGTTTTATTACAGAGACAAGCACAAAGTGCCATGGATGCAAACAAGAAAGGGACATTGGTTCTGCCTAGGAGTCAAGAAAAAACTTCTCAAAGAAGATGAAATTTTGACCTACTTCCTTGACATGGAAGTAGGTGGGATAACCATTTGGGTGAGAGGAATCATCACCTGGCTAAGTAGAGAAGCATGGTCATGGTGCACCTAGGGAGCAGACAGCAGGTCAACTTACCAGGAGCATTATGGGCAGGTGGGGGGTGGGTTAGAACCTGGTGGGAAATTAATCTGTGAAAGCAGTAGGTCAGAACCAAATCATGAAGCCCTGTATGTCATGGTAAGAATGTCAAACTGTATTCTATAGGTATCCGGAAGCGATTGAAGTTTCAACTATTCTGAAAATGAGAATGTCTTGCTGACACTGATACAGTGGAGTACAATTTTCCTAGGCTTTTAACATGACAAACTGGAATCCAAGAGAATCTTTTTTCCATTATGACTGTGTCCGTTTCAATTATTCTGTGGAGTAAGGCAAAGGATTGATAAAATGAGCTACTATCACAAAAAAGTCAGTGAAAAAGGTTTTGCTGTAGCTTTTATCTGTCAAGTATTTATATATATATATATGTATATATATATATATACATATATATACATAAAATTATAAAACTTTATTTCCATGGGCATTTTTGAATTTAAGGCAATCATTTGGACTGCTAATACTACAAAGATCAAAAATTATACCCAAATTGGAGGTCTTTAATAGACATCTTAAGAATATCAAAAATTATACCTGAAAGCATAGCATTATTTTAGAATATATTAGTTTTTAAATAGTTTTAATAACAGTAGTATATATTTTTGAGAAAGTTAACTCTTTCTAATTCTTGCGATTCAGACTTACATTGGAAGAGACCCTGTATGGAGGAGAACATTGGTAGATCCTATTGGATTTCTCGATGCTGTTGGGACAGGGCTTGGTGGCATGTCGCTTTCCCCGCCCATCAGACCTACTTGTCATGGCGCAGCCATTATTGGTAGCATTTTGATCCTTGAAAAGTGGATAGCATGCATGGGATACCAGTCTATGAGGAATAAGCAAAGATGTCAAAGTAATACTTAGGAAAATGCCATAGTTACCTATCTATATGCAATTTTACTGAATAAAACATTTGTAAATTATTCTGGCTATGTACATGCAAGTTTAATGACATTGAACATAGTCGTTCAATCATATTAACTGTTCCCCACCCCATTCCTATTTCTTCATTATAATTTTTTTTTCATGGAAAGGCATTTTATTTTAAATATAGCAGTGTGTACATGTCAATCCCAAACTCCCAATCTATCCCTCCCCTGTACCCCTTTCCCCCGGTAACCATAAATTCCTTCTCTAAATCTGTGAGTCTATTTCTGTTTTATAAATAAGTTCATTTATATCATTTTTTTAATATTTTAAAATCTTACTCAAATCCATTATAATAAATAAATTTATCTACTGAATAGAATTTTCCGAAGATGAAAACTGTTCATCAATTAAATCTGTGGTAATATTAATAGGGGAAGGACTCCTTAAGTCTGCATCTATAATGATAATGTAGAAAAGCCAAATTTAATGTGAAAGAGAATGAACTTTATCATACTCAGATGTAATATTCTGATAAATTATGTAAGTTTTAGAATGAAGGGTTTTTTTTTACATTTTTATTAAGTTATAGATACCTTCTCATAAGACTTCAATTATTATGTGTCTGTAGTTCATGATACTTTAGAAGGAATTGTATATACTAACATAGTATTAAAGTTAATAAGGTAGAAAGTTATCAGATATATACATTATACAAACAATAAAATAATTTTGATTTCTTATTTTGAAATTGAACATTGAAAAGTACAAATTATTTGGATCCAAATCTAACATAATTTATTGAATATAGAAGCAGGTAGTAAGGAAAATAAAACAATGGAATTGATTTTATGGATAGTCAATGTTGAGCTGGCCATGGAATTATCTGGTAGAATTGCCTCAAGAAAATTCAATAGTGTTCAAAAAAGTAAGAGAATCTGAGCAAAGGAGCATGATGAAAACAAAGCCATTTCCTAAAAAGGTCTCAACTTGGGGACAATGAGGACTATGGATTGAAGTGTGTCAGCCCAAATTCATATGTTGAAACCCTAACTGCCATGTGATGGTATCAGGAGATGGGGGTCTTTGGGAGAAAATTAGCTTTAAATGAAGTCATAAGGGTGGGGCCCTCATGCTGGGATCAGTGCCCTTATAACAGGAAAAGACACTAGCGCTCTCCCTCTGCCAGATGAGGACATGACGAGAAGACAAGCCAGGAAGAGTGTTCTCACCAGGAACTGAACTGACTAACACCCCAGTCTTGGGTTTCTCAGTCTCCAGAACTGTGGGAAACAAGTGCCTGTTGTTCAGGCCACACAGTCTATGACATTTTGTTATGTTAACCTGACCAGACTAATACAATAAGATTTCACTGACTCTCATGTTGTTATATTTTTAAACTCCTAAAAGGCTTTAATTTTTATTATAGTACAAAACAGAGGCCAACCAAGCACTACTACACCAGGAAGGTATTAGCCCAAGTTGTCCATTCTAAGCACCATCTTATTAGGCAAAACATAAGAAAAACATTTTAAAGGACTTTATATAAAATTCTTAACACCCACTCTCTCATAGCACCTAACTTCTCTGTAGCAGACCCAGATCACTCAGTGGAGGAGGAAAGAACACAGGGGCAGCACATACATCTACTACTAGTTATCAGCTGCAGTTTCCTTAGACAGATATCTCAGCTTTTAAGTAGATTAGTTCTTATAGGTGACAGAGGATGCTGTGTGAGTATCAGACTACATGAGCATAAAGAAATGCAACCTGCCTCTTCTCATCAGATGGGATGGATAGTGACAATGATGTTCATGAGTTGTGGCAACTATACAGGACGTTTTTATGTTATTCCTCTGATTCTTAACCTAATTTTTACCTGGGATTATTTATTCATCTACCTGGGGAACTAAAGTTCTCAAGAGAGGTATCAGCAATGTCAACTACTCTTCTCCTTCCGTGGCAACTCAGTAGAACCATTTGGGTCAGAGCCACAAGAAGACAATGCTTACTTGACTCTTCATTAATTTAGCTAGAAATATATACATTCTTCAAACAATTGTTTCCAATAGCTTATAATCTCAATAGATACCAAATATAGTATATACTTAAATATAATCCATGTGTTTATATAGATACAGCATATATATTTGTAAATTTTTTGGGAAACTCTTAATATATATGTTTTCTTATTCTAACCTAAGCCACACTCTTAAGAATCCTAGAGACGTGTGTTGGGCAGCTATTTACCCACGTCTTCTCAGGTACCACCAAGCCCTATCGATGCTTCCACTGTTGCATCCATGGTGGTTCTTGCCACAGCAAGAGATCAAATTCTGAGGGGATAGGTTGGCTGTGTATCGACCTTTGGACTGAATCGCTATGCGGTCAGCTGCTACACCTGTTTCAAAGAGAATATTGATTAATAGTCAAGTGACACATGGTATTGCCAAGAATTTACATAGCGCTTTTTGTTTGAATCTTAAGCTAGTCTTGGAAACTTAACGTAACTAAAAATCAAGGCTAAATGTGATGAATATATCTCTGTATTCCAACAAATTCAACTGTGTCATCATTTCAGTTACAGTTTTTGTCCAGTTTTGGCATTGCTTCATTGTCTTACCAACTTCACAGATTTCTCTAGTTCCTTGTTCCTTTCATGTTCTATATACTTCTGAATTTTTCATTAAGAAATTTACCAAGTGAAACTCCTTGAGGGCAAGAGCCATATCTTACATTTATATCTCCTGTACCTAAAACATATAATCATGGCTTAAAATATATTTTTGAAGTGAATGTAACTAAACTCAGGAAATCAGAAAAACTGATAATAGAAATATTAATTGGAAATTCATCCATGTTAATCTGATGTATTGGAATAAATTAAATCTTTGGTTTTTAAACTAATCGAGACTAACATGAATCTACATTATAAACTATCAAAAAGCTACATAGCACATTTTTATGCTTACAATTTTCTTGAACATTATGATCCTAATCTTATCTTAGTAGACATGGAATTCACCTTGTTATATATATATATATATATATATATATATATATATATATATATATATATATATATATATATATATATATATATATATACCTTTTGTAATTGAACCCTCTATTTGTTTAAATAATTCCCTAGCATGGTTGTTGTTAATCAGTTTGTTCCTTTCCCCAACACACAGTTGTTGACCACCTACTAGGTGACAGGCACAGGACTAAGCAGTAGAAATTGCAACAATGAACAAAAACCAAAAGAGTCATCATACTGTCCTCATAGAATAATAGACTAGGGAAATGAATCAACCAGTGGCAGAAAACTACTACGTGAGCATTTTGATCATGCTACCATGATAATATGTGTGTTGAGATCACAAGAAAATTGGAGTCAGTGATATTCTGGTACAGATTTTTTGTTGTTGTTGGAGACCTGATATAGTCTTGTTCTTAATCTCTTACTTTTGATGAAAGGCAACAAAGTCATAACCTTCCTTCTATCTATGCACTTTTCTCAGAAGTTATTGTTTTCATTCATCAAAATTATCTGTGTACTGAAACCCCTCAAGATGCTAGTTTAGAATTATTCTAAAATAATTCATTTTAAAATAATTCCTTTACATATGTATTTCTGCATATACATGTTTTTTATGTAACTACAGCATATGTACAATTCTGTAGTGTAATTGCTGGCACATTTTAGACACTCAGTGTGTGTTGAATCTATATCCTCCTACTTCCTTCTCAATTCCCATCTATTTTGTGCTAGGTACATTTCATAAGAGCAAATGCCATTATACCACCATCTCTTTTAGTCTCAAGAAAATAATTCCCTGTTTCATAAAAGAAAACAGAAATTCTTTGATGCTTCAACTTTCAGTACAAGCATTCAGAATCAAGTATATTTTTTAAATGTTAGTGTAACTATTCTTGGTTCAGAAAAGACTTTCACAAATAATACCGAAGGAGTCAGAAGCCTGGCTTCTGGGATCACTTCCGAGACTTCTCGCCTTTCACTTTGGTCAGGTCACTTCCCCTCTTTGTGCCTCTTTTACAAAACCAAAGGCTTGAAAAAGGGGACCTCTAACATCCCCTCCAGCCCCATGAATCTGTAGATTTCAACTAAAGGATGAGGGTTTAAATTGTGATGATCTTCAATACATTGCTTTTTTACAGACATTTCTGAATCTCAGTGAAGGTTTAATCCAAATTCACTTGAAATACTTGGAAAAGGTCAGAAGATTTAAGAATGACTCAGTTCAACAAATTGCTTTCCACTCTCTCTCTGAAAACTTTCATTGGGCTTTACCTCTGAGACCCACACTATTATTTTCCCTGCTTATTTTATTCTGTCTCCAAGTTTGCTCTGCAGTATGTATTGCCCTCACCATTTCAAACTCCTTCACCTATTAACTTCTGACATCTTGCTTGAATTTTATTTGGCTGCATAACAATATTTTTATATGTGTGTATATTTTAAAATTGTATTTATCCCATTTTATAGTTTTTAGCTTCTTTGAAAGACTTTTCTTATTTTAACTACAACCTCCTGACAATTTTCTAGGTCTTTAAGAGACCCTAGAATATTCTCTTCTTTACTTAACACATTAAAAAAAAATAGCGTCAGCCTGATTTGATGTATTGAATACACAGGATACAAAACTGTGTCATCTGTTAGGTAGAGGGACAAATCCAGACTTAGCCCTGTGCTGAGGCCATCTATGGGGCTGTGACCTGGGCATACCAGAGTACACAGGCCAAATCAGCCTAGTAAATTACTTTCAGTATTTTACCACCAATGTCTTTCCTAAGACATGTTCGGAAATACTGGTCTACCTTAAAGTAAAATCCTTATATAACCCCTAGGAGGTGTAATACATTAAGTACATGAACATAAAATGACAAATGATTTATATGATTAAATCTGTCCCCACCCAACTAGAATAGGGCTCAAAGAGGTCAAGAGAACGTTTATACTGGGGGAGTAGGCATTAGTGTAGAGGTAACAGATGGAGATGCTCCAGAGGTGAGTTCAGCCAAATGTATCTTTTCTAGAACGAACTAGTTCATACTATGAAGTGATGATGTTTAGACAAAGGATCAGCACTCCTCTGTGCCAAGGAGTGCAACACTTCAGAGCTTATGAACTTATTTCATGATGCTTTCAGTACTTAGTCTTTTGAGCACTCTTTTGGAATTATTTTTAAGCCTAGACCACAGTTTTATGAAACTGATCTTTGATAGTAGACAATCAATGTCATATTAGTCTTAATATGTGTTGGCTGTAATACAACCAACACGCTTTTGAGGATAATTTGGAGACCAAATCTTGGGATTAACCTGAATATCGATTTACTGGACTTGTGAAAATATATGAAAGTTGCTGCAACAGAGGTATGTATTCCTCACACAGTGGAAGCAAGAGCAACCCTAATTTGGAAACTACTCTTATTAGAAGATCAATTATATCACTTTAGAGTCAGAATCTACACATTTGCTTTTATCTAAAATGAGATAAAACCCATTTAATCCATTATTATTAGTTCTGAATTCTTACTTTACATCAAATCTACTAGTTTAATAATTAAGTATATTCTTGCAGATCTTACCAAGAAAAAAGAACATAAGAATTATATGTCTGTGTGATATACATATTAGGATTACAGATGGTACTATAGGTAAAGAGGAACTTTATACTCTTATTATTTGGCCTTAACTCTCAAACAACAAATAAATTTTGGTAACTTCTTTGCTGCTCTTTTGATCTACTCTCTATTTAAAATTAGATGCTAAAAATAAACACCAATTTTCAGAGTAAAAACATATTTTTATATCATTTTCAGGCTGCTTTCTCTGGCCAGAGTAAGATTTTAAATTGACCAAATGTTAATATTTAACTGTTCTAAATTAAAAACCCTTTTAATTACTATGCCAAGATCTAGAGTCAAAGGGAGATTTATAAGGAAGTAATTAAAATGATTTTATTACTTGCAGTAGAAAAAGCCCAGGATGCAGCACAATTTTTTTGATCCAATGGGCCATGGGTCCATCCAGGCCATTTGTAAGAAGCAATAAAGAATTCCGGAAGATCAGTTGTTTCAGGTAAAGAAGCCTAAAGAAGAAGTAGAAGCAGAGGTGTCAGTGTTTTTCAAATATATTCCAAAAACCATTATGAGAAAACACCATGCCCTTTTAAAATGTTTGTCACTGTTTTTTATTTTGTACATTCAATTTTCTGAATGGCATCCCTGAAAAGAGTTATTTGTGTAAGATATCTATTTCACTCTATGTTTAAAAATGACAATTCAGTGTGGGGAATCATAATATATATAGTAAAAAATCGTAAGAACAAACATAGAATGTGGTACCATATGGTGCAATAATTTCGGCCATTGTTTCTGTCATCTTGAATCAGAGTTTTGGTCATCCCTGTGGAAGACCACATGATGTTATTTAAATTTGGCCTCATAAACAATGTTTACTTTTATATCCCTCCTACATTGGAGAGTGTGTGCACTTCGGATGTGAAATTAATTTGGAAACAATGCATTTGTGACAAATATGCATTAACTCACTTGGAGCCCCAAGAAACACAAATTTTGTACCAGCTATTGGGAAACAAAACTGGGATAAATTGATGGATAGCTATAAAATCCTTGAAGAATAAAAAGAACTTCAGAAATCATGTAATGTCAAACATACAATGAATGCCAAGATGTCTTCAGAGTCTATGTTAGGTCCTGACGGTTTCAGCTTCTCTCTTTCCAAGAAGGCAAATTAAACCTATGGACCTTGCTCTGTTCATGTCACTCAAAGAAAGTCTAAAGCCCTATAACCTGGTTTTTTTCTTTCAAACTCCTAAAGAGTAATAAGTTTCACTTCCATAAATAATCAGTATTCCAACAAAATAAGGATGTGTTTATTAATTTTCTATCACTTATGCATACACATACATTCACACACACACATAATTTTTGAGAGCGCTTTAACGTTTTTAAAGTGTTTTATTTTCTCAATAGCTTTATGTGATATAATCAGGGAAAATATTATTTACTCTATTTTACAAATGAGGAAACAAACCTCTAAGAGTTAAATGACATACTAAGTCCTCTCACTTAAATAAGAAATACCCCTGAGATGAGACCCAGATATTAGATTTCTTAACACTGTGTTTCATTTATCATTTAGCCACCTTATCAGAAATAAATGGATACTTTGCAACAGAAGTAAAATGTCTACTGAAAATTTTTATGATTGTTCATTGAACAAGTCAGGCTACTGATCCAATATCTTGCCCTGCAAAATTACTTCTGACAAGTATAAAACAACTTAAGAGAATAAAGGAAAATTTTAAATGTACACTTCTGCTTGAAAAGATATCCATCCAAAATATTTATAAATTCGAATTTCAATGAAAGAGTTCAGTTTTGACTCAAAAAAACTATTATCATCTGATAAGAAAGTGATTAAATCCTGAGTTTCATTACTAAAAACACTGCTATTTAGGTGATAGAAGAAAAGTGCCAGATCTTTAAGCAGATCATGGTAGGGTATCTACATGATAACTTAAAGAACAGTATCATAGAAATCCTAGAAATTCAGGTGATTTTAGATTCCTGTGCCATCAGATTGGCCATAGAATTGGAGCAGAATAAATTTACTGCTCTGAGTAGATAGTTCCAGGAACATAGACTAATTCTCCAAAAGAGCCTTTCTACCTGGGACAGAGATACACGTACCCTATACATTACTGATATTTTCCAATTGTATTATTATTGGCTAATCAGTGTGCTTTTAGGAATTTATAGTATTAAGTTGCCTCATGTTCCAGAAAAATAGCTAGAGTGTCCCTGTTATTTTAATTTATCACTTTATAATTCTAATTTAATAGCAGAACTAGGATATTTCCGTTCTGCTCTGTGGAAACAGTAAAGATATAACTATGACTTCAGACAGATCTCATCAGGATTAGGCTATTCAGAATCTGATGTCTCCATTCCAAAGTTGACCAGAGAACTTTGCACATGGAGGTATTCCATAAATATCTGATAATAATGAGGAGATACATATCTAGCTGGTAGATTTCATCACTTTAAAATACCATTTTCCTCCCAAAGGCACATTAAATTAAATTATAATGACAGCATGCACTTATTTTCTTATGATTTATTGTTTAAAAATAAAAATCTATGAAAGGATAATCCTTCTCCATAAGATAAGGCAACAGAAAACAACAGGAAAAATGCCATATTCATTAAAAACATATTTACCAACCCACTAAACCAGGTCAATTCATGAAGCTCACCTGTTGGCTCTGTCATGATTTTTACCAATTAATTAATATTGTGTTTCCTAAAAATAAACCCATAGGATTTGAGGCCCAGTAAGCACATATTACCTTACAATTTTATTTACCTTATGATACCAGATGATCTGATATAATAAACTCATGGCAAATTTTACATCTCATTACTCCATAATTATTTCATTCCCCTATAAAGTAAGAGTGTTTTTAAGGGCTTATAAATAAAAGTAAACACCACAGAATAACAGCTTTTAGGAATTGGTAATAGAAGTCTGGCTTCAATAAATGATTTTTTTTTTTTTTTTTTTTTGGTCAAAGGATAGCTTCATAAAGCAAAAAAGTCAAGCGAGTCAGCTGACAGAGACAAAAATTCCAAAGTGATAGTGGTTTAAGATAGAAATTTAATTTTAAAAAGTTTTACACTATTACATATGGGCATTTTTAATTATTTCCATTATAATGTTGAAAATTTTGAGTCATAATCTAATTCTATTTCAAAATTAATATTAGTCAAACTTGAATAGTCTCCCTGCTTTAATATTTCAATTTAAATATTAAATATACTGTGAACAAATGTAAGAATTAAATTCAGTGGTGAACACTGGAGAATTTTTTACAATAATTCGTGCATTTTAATCGAATCAAAATCTCTAAAAGTAATGGAAACCTAGTCACAGAACAGCTTGAGAACAAACCAATCAAATTCTGGACATTCAGGACATTCTTATTAAAAGCCCATATAGGGGCTTCCCTGGTGGCGCAGTGGTTGAGAGTCCACCTGCCAATGCAGGGGACATGGGTTTGTGCCCGGGCCTGGGAAGATCCCACATGCCGCGGAGCCTCTAGGCCCGTGAGTCATGGCCACTGAGCCTGCGCGTCTGGAGCCTGTGCTCTGCAACGGGAGAGGCCACAATAGTGAGAGGCCCGCATACTACAAAAAAAAAAAAAAAAAAAAAAAAGAAAAGAAAGCCCATATCTACACAATATCCACTCAGTGAATCACTCCCTTCATCCCTAGTTGCATTTACTTCCACTTAAACTTGGATAATGAGTGACCTGAGAATCAGAAGAAGGCAACAGAGAACATCATTCTCTTCTGACCTTCACAATCCAAGGTCAGTGGCCATGCGTACTAAGAAATGTCTTCTAAGGTACTTGATATTGGCAGGGGAAAGGCTAACTTTTTCATTGTTGATGGCAAAATGAATTTTTCATCTTCAATATTTGCCTTGATGTCTTAACTCTGAAAGAGTTATGCTTTGATAATTTGCTAGTTACTGTTTTTTTTTAACAATCTAATTTCTTGTACGTATAAATAATCAGTGACCACGCTATGGCTGGTGGTGCCAGTTCTCCAGGGCTCCTTGTTTGAATAGGCTTTCCTTTTATTCGTAGTGATAATTTTAGCTCAGTACCTGCAAGCTCAGAAAAATGACTATATTTCCTGGTCCCCCTTGGATCCCAGGTGTGGCCACATTACTAAATTCTGGCCCATGGAGTGTAAGCACAAGTGTCACTGGCAGCTTCTGAGAACTCTTCCTTAAGAGACGTTTGGCACTTGATTTTACTCCTTTTTATTGATCTTTTTAAAAATTTTCCTGTTGGCAGGAATTTGGATATAGATGGACATGCAGCAGCTTCTTGAACCATTATATGACCTCGGATATAAAGGCTCTGGAAAATAGAACAAGGAGGAAGAAGCCTGGGTATCCAACACCAAGGAGTGCAATTCTACGATCCACCTCCAGTTTTGTTGGTAAGAAATCAATTTCTATTTAAGTCACTATCATTTTGGACTTTTGTCACTCTCTGATGAGCCCAATCAAAGCTAAAACAGCACGCAGAACTGACATTAAAGATGCTATGGCAGGAGAGAGGGGGAAGATGGTGGAAGAGTAAGACGTAGAGATCACCTTCCTCCCCACAAATACATCAGAAATACATCTACACGTGGAACAATTCCTACAGAACACCTACTGAACGCTGGCAGAAGACCTCAGACCTCCCAAAAGGTAAGAAACTCCCCACGTACCTGGGTAGGGCAAAAGAGAAAAGAATAAACAGAGACAAAAGAATAAGGATGGGACCTGCACCAGTGGGAGGGAGCCTTCAAGGAGGAAAGGTTTCCACACACTAGAAGCCCCTTCATGGGCGGGGACTGCGGATAGCGGAGGGGTGGAGCTTTGGAGCTGTGGAGGAGAGCACAGCCACAGGGGTACGGAGGGCAAAGCAGAGAGATTGCCAGGCCTTTGAAGCTGCACGCTCGCCCTGCCTTCTGTACCCCTCCCTCCCCCGGCCTGAGTGAGCGTCTCCTTTAACCCCATCCTGTCTGAGAAGAACAGACGCCCTCTGGCGACCTACACGCAGAGGCGGGGCTTGATGTACCCTGCATCTGTGGAATACATGAATAGACAATGAATCACCCCAAATTGAGAAGGTGGACTTTAAGAGCAAGATTTATTATCTTTTCCCCTTTTCCTCTTTTTGTGAGTGTGTATGTGTATGCTTCTGGGTGAGATTTTGTCTGTATAGCTTTTCTTTCACCATTTGTCCTAGGGTTCTATCTGTCCATTTTTTGTTTTGTTTTGTTTTGTCTTCTACTTTTTAAAAAAATTTCTTTCTGACTAATTATTTTTTCATTTTAATAACTTTATTTTATTTTACCTTACTTTATTTTCTTTTATCCTCTTTCTTTCTTTCTTTCTTTCTACTTTTTCTCCCTTTTATTCTGAGCCATGTGGATGAAAGGCTCTTGGTGCTGCAGCCAGGAGTCAGTGCTTTGCCTCTGAGGTGGGAGAGCCAACTTCAGGACACTGGTCCACAAGAGACCTCCCAGCTCCACATAATATCAAATGGCAAAAATCACCCAGAGATCTCCATCTCAACACCAACACCCAGCTTCACTCAACAACCAGCAAGCTACAGTGCTGGACACCCTATGCCAAACAACTAGCAAGACAGGAACACAACCCCACCCATTAGCAGAGAGGCTGCCTAAAATCATAATAAGTCCACAGACACCTCAAAGCACACCACCAGACATGGACCTGCCTACCAGAAAGACAAGATCCAGCCTCATCCACCAGAACACAGGCACTAGCCCCCTCCACAAGGAAGCCTACACAACCCACTGAACCAACTTTAGCCACTGGGGACAGACACCAAAAACAATGGGAACTACAAACCTGCAGCCTGCAAAAAGGAAACCCAAGACACAGTAAGATAAGCAAAATGAGAAGACAGAAAAACACACAGCAGATGAAGGAGCAAGATAAAAACCCACCAGACCTAACAAATGAAGAGGAAATAGGCAGTCTACCTGAAAAATAATTCAGAATAATGATAGTAAAGACGATCCAAAATCTTGGAAACAGAATAGAGAAAATGCGAGAAACCTTTAACAAGGACCTAGAAGAACTAAAGATGAAAAAAGCAATGATGAAAAACACAATAAATGAAATTAAAAATACTCTAGAAGAGATCAATAGCAGAATAACTGAGGCAGAAGAACGGATAAGTGACCTGGAAGATAGAATAGTGGAAATAACTACTGCAGAGAAGAATAAGGAAAAAAGAATGAAAAGAACTGAGGACAGTCTCAGAGACCTCTGGGACAATATTAAACGCACCAACATTCAAATTATAAGGGTTCCAGAAGAAGAAGAGAAAAAGAAAGGGACTGAGAAAATATTTGAAGAGATTATAGTTGAAAACTTCCCTAATATGGGAAACGAAATAGTTAATCAAGTCCAGGAAGCAGAGAGAGTCCCATACAGGATGAATCCAAGGAGAAACATGCCAAGACACAAATTAACCCAACTGTCAAAAATTAAATTCAAAGAAAACATATTAAAAGCAGCAAGGGGAAAACAACAAATAACAAACAAGGGAATCCCCATAAGGTTAACAGCTGACCTTTCAGCAGAAACTCTGCAAGCCAGAGGGACTGGCAGGACATATTTAAAGTGATTAAGGAGAAAAACCTACAAGCAAGTTTACTCTACCCAGCAAGGATCTCTTTCAGATTTGACGGAGAAATTAAAACCTTTACAGACAAGCAAAAGCTAAGAGAGTTCAGCACCACTAAACCACCTTTACAAAAAATGCTAAAGGATCTTCTCTAGGCAAGAAACACAAGAGAAGGAAAAGACCTACAATAACAAACACAAAACAATTAAGAAAATGGGAATAGGAACATACATATCAATAATTACCTTAAATGTAAATGGATTAAATGCTCCCACCAAAAGTCACAGATTGGCTGAATGGATACAAAAAAAAGACCCATATATACGCTGTCTACAAGAGACCCACTTCAGACCTAGAGACACATACAGACTGAAAGTGAAGGGATGGAAAAAGATATTCCATGCAAATGGAAACCAAAAGAAAGCTGGAGTAGCAATTCTCATATCAGACAAAATAGACTTTAAAATAAAGGCTATTAGAAGAGACAAAGAAGGACACCACATAATGATCAAGGGATCGATCCAAGAAGAATATATAACGATTGTAAATATTTATGCACCCAACATAGGAGCACCTCAATACATAAGACAAATACTAACAGCCATAAAAGAGGAAATCGACAGTAACACATTCATAGTAGGGGACTTTAACACCCCACTTTCACCCATGGACAGATCATCCAAAATGAAAATAAATAAGGAAACACAAGCTTTAAATGATACATTAAACAAGATGGACTTAATTGATATTTATAGGACATTCCATCCCAAAACAGCAGAATACACTTTATTCTCAAGTACTCATGGAGCATTCTCCAGGATAGATCATATCTTGGGTCACAAATCAAGCCTTGGTAAATTTAAGAAAATTGAAATCGTATCAAGTATCCTTTCCAACCACAATGTTATGAGACTAGATATCAATTACAGGAAAAGATCTGTAAAAAATACAAACACATGGAGGCTAAACCATACACTACTTAATAACAAAGTGATCACTGAAGAAATCAAAGAGTAAATCAAAAAATACTTAGAAACAAATGACAATGGAGACACGATGACCCAAACCCATGGGATGCAGCAAAAGCAGTTCTTAGAGGGAAGCTTATACCAATACAGTCCTACCTTATGAAACAGGAAACATCTCGAATAAACAACCTAACCTTACACCTAAAGCAATTAGAGAAAGAAGAACAAAAAAAACCCCAAAGTTAGCAGAAGGAAATAAATCATAAAAATCAGCTCAGAAACAAATGAAAAAGAAATGAAGGAAATGATAGCAAAGATCAATAAAACTAAAAGCTGCCTTTGAGAAGATAAACAAAATTGATAAACCATTAGCTAGACTCATCAAGAAAAAAAGGGAGAAGACTCAAATCAATAGAATTATAAATGAAAACGGAGAAGTAACAACTGACACTGCAGAAATACAAAGGATCATGAGAGATTAATACAAGCAACCCTATGCCAATAAAATGGACAACCTGGAAGAAATGGACAAATTCTTAGAAATTCACAACCTGCCAAGACTGAATCAGGAAGAAATAGAAAATATGAACAGACCAATCACAAGCACCAAAATTGAAACTGTGATTAAAAATCTTCCAACAAACAAAAGTCCAGGCCCAGATGGCTTCACAGGCGAATTCTACCAAACATTTAGAGAAGAGCTAACACCTATCTTTCTCAAACTCTTCCAAAATATAGCAGAAGGAGGAACACACCCAAACTCATTCTACAAGGCCACCATCACTCTGATATCAAAACCAGACAAAGATGTCACAAAGAAAGAAAACTACAGGCCAATATCACTGATGAACATAGTTGCAAAAATCCTCAACAAAATACTAGCAAACAGAATCCAACAGCACATTAAAAGAATCATACACTATGATCAAGTGGGGTTTATCCCAGGAATGGAAGGATTCTTCAATATATGCAAATCAATCAATATGATACACCGTATTAACTAATTGAAGGAGAAAAACCATATGGTCATCTCAATAGGTGCAAAGAAAGCTTTTGACAAAATTCAATGCCCATTTATGATAAAAAACCCTCCAGGAAGTAGGCATAGTGGGAACTTTCCTCAACATATTAAAGGCCATATATGACAAACCCACAGCCAACATCATCCTCAATGGTGAAAAACTGAAAGCATTTCCACTAAGATCAGGAAGAAGATAAGGTTGCCCACTCTCACCATTCTTATTCAACATAATTTTGGAAGTTTTAGCGACAGCAATCAGAGGAGAAAAGAAAATAAATGAATCCAAATCGGAAAATAAGAAGTAAAGCTGTCACTATTTGCAGATGACATGATCCTATACATAGAGAATCCTAAAGATGCTACCAGAAAAGTACTAGAGCTAATCAATGAATTTGGTAAAGTAGCAGGATACAAAATTAATGCACAGAAATCTCTGGCATTCCTATATACGAATGATGAAAAATCTGAAAGTGAAATCAAGAAAACACTCCCATTTACCATTGCAACAAAAAGAATAAAATATCTAGGAATAAACCTACCTAAGGAGACAAAAGACCTGTATGCAGAAAATTATAAGACACTGATGAAAGAAATTAAAGATGATACAAATAGATGGAGAGATATACCATGTTCTTGGATTGGAAGAATCAACATTGTGAAAATGACTCTACTACCCAAAGCAATCTACAGATTCAATGCAATCCCTATCAAACTATCACTGGCATTTTTCACAGAACTAGAACAAAAACTTTCACAATTTATATGGAAACACAAAAGACCCCGAATAGCCAAAGCAATCTTGAGAAGGAAAAAGTAGCTGGAAGAATCAGGCTTCCTGACTTCAGACTATACTGCAAAGCTACAGTAATCAAGACAGTATGGTACTGGTACAAAAACAGAAATATAGATCAATGGAACAGGATAGAAAGCCCAGAGATAAACCCACACACATATGGTCACCTTGTCTTTGATAAAGGAGGCAGGAATGTACAGTGGACAAAGGACAGCCTCTTCAATAAGTGGTGCTGGGAAAACTGGACAGGTACATGAAAAAATATGAGATTAGATCACTCCCTAACACCATACACAAAAATAAGCTCAAAATGGATTAAAGACCTAAATGTAAGGCCAGAAACTATCAAACTCTTAGAGAAAAACATAGGCAGAACACTCTATGACATAAATCACAGCAAGATCCTTTTTGACCCACCTCCTAGAGAAATGGAAATAAAAACAAAAATAAACAAATGGGACCTAATGAAACTACAAAGCTTTTGCACAGCAAAGGAAACCATAAACAAATCCAAAAGACAACCCTCAGAATGGGAAAAAATATTTTCAAATGAAGCAACTGACAAAGGATTAATCTCCAAAATTTACAAGCAGCTCATGCAGCTCAATAACAAAAAAACAAACAACCCAATCCAAAAATGGGCTGAAGACCTAAATAGACATTTCTCCAAAGAAGATATACAGACTGCCGACAAACACATGAATGAATGCTCAACATCATTAATCATTAGGGCAATGCATATCAAAACTGCAATGTGATATCATCTCACATCAGTCAGAATGGCATCATCATAAAATCTAGAAACCATAAATGCTGGAGAGGGTGTGGAGAAAAGGGACCACTCTTGCACTGCTGGTGGGATTGTGAATTGATACAGCCACTATGGAGAACAGTAGGGAGATTCCTTAAAAAACTGCAAATAGAACTACCATATGACCCAGCAATCCCACTACTGGGCATATACCCTGAGAAAACCATAATTCAAAAAGAGTCATGTACCAAAATGTTCATTGCAGCTCTATTTACAATAGCCAGGAGATGAAAACAACCTAAGTGTCCATCATCGGATGAATGGATAAAGAAGATGTGGCACATATATACGATGGAATATTACTCAGCCATAAAAAGAAATGAAATTGAGCTATTTGTAATGAGGTGAATGGACCTAGATTCTGTCATACAGAGTGACGTAAGTCAGAAGGAGAAAGACAAATACCATATGCTAACATATATATATATAGAATTTAAAAAAAATGTCATGAAGAGCCTAGGGGTAAGACAGGAATAAAGACACAGACCTACTAGAGAATGGACTTGAGGATATGGGGAGGTGGAAGGGTAAGCTGTGACAAAGTGAGAGAGTGTCATGGACATACATACACTACCAAACGTAAAATAGATAGCTAGTGGGAAGCAGCCACATAGCACAGGGAGATCAGCTCGGTGCTTTGTGACCACCTAGAGGGGTTGGATAGGGAGGGTGGGAGGGAGGGAGACACAAGAGGGAAGAGTATGGGAACATACATATATGTATAACTGATTCACTTTGTTATAAAGCAGAAACTAACACACCATTGTAAAGCAATTATATTCCAATAAAGATGTTAAAAAAGAAAAAAGAAATAATTCCCAAAAGAAAAAAAAAAAGATGCTATGGTAGGGCAATACCATATTTCATTGAACCCAGGACATCATCAAATGTAAGAAGCCTCCCAATTTTAGAGTTGTAAAAAAGTGAAGAAAATGTGCCTCTGGAGATTGATGAACTGATATTTCCTAAAACGACTTCATTAGAACACTAGTTCTGAGAAATTGTAATAGATAATTGCAAAAAGAGGAGCTGATTAATCAAACAGTTCTGAGAAACTGGTTTTAACAATTAAATAGATTTTTGTCCTCAATGCAGTAGTTTTTATAAACTACCTAAGTGCTGCTGAGAGTCTCTAAGAAATGAAAATAATGTTTGTGATTTTTAATGTGCATGACCCAATGCAAGGTATTTTACTTACTTTCCTTTGATTTCACATCAGTTTTATTGTGAAGAGGATCAGAGGACTAGTGTTTCATGGAATGCACTTTGGCAAGAACCACAGTATGGACTAGATAGACCCAAATTTGGGGAGTCCATGTAACCAAGCCAGACCATATGAGGCCTTCCAAAATAGACCCACACCCATGTTCTCTGCCTGCCTTTTGTCTGTAGAAAAACTTTAGTGAAAGAATAAATTTAATCAGAGAGGTGAGAAAATGCAGAAAGAAAGGGAAACAGTCAAGTAAGACAAAATAAGAATACTTTAACCATTAAACTAAGTCAAGGACCTTTAGTTCTTTCTCAAGGACTAGAGACAATATTCTGAGCCATGTCCTTTGAGCTGTTTTGCAGATACTGAAACCCTTACCAGGTGGAAGAAGTTAACTGTATGCTGCCCACAAGCACTTAGACTGCAGACCGGTTGGAGCTGGAAGGTTGATAATGCTGACTCCCAATTACCTCACCACCAACCAATGAGAAGAATGTCTACAAACTGACCACGCCCTGCTCCTTGAACACTGTAAGACTCCTCACTACCCCCTCCAGGGCGGGACACACGGTTTTGAGGGCATTAGCCCTCTGTGGCCCCCTTTGCCTGACAAAGCAATGAAGCTATTATTTTCTACTTCACCCAAAACTCTGTCTCTGCGTTTCTATTCGGCACTGGTGAACAGATATCAACACACAGGCTCCTTATATCAACACACCAAATCACCTCAGGAATCTACCTTTTAACAGCCCCAAATTTTTGTTCCCAGAGAAGGGAAAAAATGAATTTTCACATTTCTTTTTGAAGATATGTCCTGCAGTGATCAATTCAGCCCCATGGCATTGGTCAAGTCATGCTCAATTACATCACAGTGTTATGCATCAGACCTTAGTAAAGAAAATAAACTTGACAACTCGGAAACTGATTTGACAGATGAGACATTCATTCTGCCACAAGTTCGGCTGGATAAGGAGTGAGGCCAGTGCGTATTTCCTAAAGTTTGCTGAAGGGTTTGAGGTTCTATTTGGAGAAGGAGAGAAAGAAAGGAGAGAGCCTGGAGGAGACGTGAGGAAATGCTTCAATGCTATTTGAATTTTAAGACTCTTAATTCAGAGACAAATCATTCTGTCCCTGGTTCTTTACCCACTGAGCAGAGGAGATTCTGAAATGAGCTGAGCGAAGTATGTACTTAAACAGAATCCACCATAACATCTGGCTGTGATGCTCTTTTGCAGCATCAGTGGCGCCTACTCTATGCTATAAAATTATTATAAAAGCCTGACGCCATTTGCCTCATGTTCATATGGAGCTAAACATCAATTTTATTGAAAAGAATAGTCATTTTTGTTCAATAATATATTAAGAATATAACTATAGAACTGTGTTTTTCACTTTTCTAATTAGTGTTTTGGTTTCTACAAGATGCTTTACATGGGTGATACACATTATTGATATTAAGTAGATGTTTGTTCAGGTAGGTTAGTTAATTAAATTAAATTTTAATTAAATAATTAAATTAAAACTAATCAAATAAAAAATTTCAATAACCTATGAGAGGTAAAAACAAAAGCTGGTAGTAGTCACTCTGATTTTTTCCAAAGGTACCTTTCATCCCTCAGTACTTACTATCACTAAAATATATTTCAGAGAGGAAAAAACAAATTCTTCCTAGAGAAATAGATCCAGTCAATCAAATACCATGTCTTATCTAAATAATGATAAAGTATCCAGACGATGAAATAAATTTCCCTTTCTCGTCTCAATAATCAGTGGTTTTAAAAGTTATTACATAACACATAAAATACAATTTTACTTTAACTTCCAGAAAACAATAGAAAAAGATGTTATTTTTTCTTTGTTGGTAATGCCAACTTAGACACACTAAAATCTTCTGTATTGGGTGACTGGGAAAAGATGTACTAGTAAACTATGAGGCTGACAAAAAAAAATTTAGAACATTTTTACATACATCAATCGATACTGTATAATATAGTAAAGCTACAGGTTTTAAATTCTATACCAGCCTTCTTAATGTTTTAATAATTTCTAAATATTGGTAGCTCCACCTAAGATGCGATATTTATCTGTGATAGCTTTGTTAACTTTATTGTTCTCCCTGGGAAATGAACAACAAAACTATTAAAAACATATTTTTTAAGTAAGCCAAGTAGAAAAATGAACTCTGAATTTCCCTATCTCTGTTTGAAAATAGTATGTTTTATTCAAAATGTTTGCAGTATTTATAATATAATATAACACAGGGAAGCCTCTTGAAGTTATCTCCCAAATTTAAATTCCTGGAAAAATAATCACGTACAGAACGGTTGCTTTGATTAGATTTGATTTGACATGATTTGATTTGATTTGATTTAGGAGCATAGTAGAAGAACTTCCAGGTTATCAAAAATATATAATCTCTGTCAGGGCCAATAAACCCAGAGCTACACCTTTCTTTATGAAAGGAAATGCTCCAAATGATTAAGTTCTGGGTAATTTAGCTCTTACAAAATTTACCTGTTTCAGAAACTTGCTAGTTTCCCAAGCTTAATCCAAGGGAGAAAGAACCACTTTGTATATTATATAATAACATTTCATTAATGCTCTACTATACAGTCTGTGTGCTAAAACACTCCTTATTCATCATTTCATGGACTTCTTACAGCCCTGTGAACTGGGTACCACTGCTACCATCATTTCAGCCAGACTAAGAGCCAAGCACACAGGATGCAGAGCTCATGTCCATCTCGGTATGTGAAATGGGGCCACGTGACTAAACGCACTGCCTACATGTGCCTACTAACAGACTTCAACTGTGATGCTTCTGCTGGCTCCAAAGGACCTCAGCCCATGCCAATTTTGCATACAGTCATAATAATTGTTTTCTTTCTGAGACATTAAGTTCTGTTTTAGCCCTGAATATACTTCTGCTCTCTCCAGCACTTTTCTTTCAATATTTTAGCTTATGTTAGCAGCTCCTAAAGTGTGTTCTGTGGAATCTAAATCTTGGGAAGTATTAACGGTCATTATAAACAAAGAAGAAAAGGTTCTCTGATGTCATGAGTTTAGGAAACACTGGGTGGAAAAAAGGTCATTGGAGGAAGAGTTCTTAGTGTCCTCAATATACTAATGAATAGTGTGCCTCTTCGGAAGAAAGATACAATACACCATTTCACAAGTGTATTTGACCACAGATGGGACACCTTTATTCCAAATCTTGCAGGATTGGTGGTCCATGGCACAAATGTTGAGAAATATTGAAATAAGATTTTAACTGTGTAATCACCTGTTTTGTACCATAAGGAGAAAAAGGCTCAAGTGGCAGAATTTAAAGTTCCTGTAGGGAGCTACATCAGTCCCGTTGTGAATCTATGCAAGCAAATACACAGTCTCAATGGACTGACAGGGAATCGTCTAATCATTCTTAACATATTTAGTGTACAACAATTTGGAACAGAGCTGTCCAATCAAGGCATTGCTTTGAACAATCTCAAGAAAACGCTTTTAGGAAAAAGTTAGGCAAAGATTGATCAGCTGGCATTTTTGACCTGACACTAGACATAATTTTAAAGTGGGTGAAGCGAATCTTCATACAAAACAAGAAGCTGCATGGTCTAGGCAGGACCCTCTTGGCCTTCTTTCTTTCCCTTTTTCTCACTTCCTCTCATCCAGTCTGCTTGTACCCAGAGAAAACAGTAAGTTTTTGTTTCCTTTTGTCTGCCCTCACATAGGACTGCCATCCAGGAAAGGCTCCCCAAATCCTTAAGTTAGTTTTTTCTAACCTCCCATGATCAGCATATTTCTATTCCTCATTATTATGAATCACACTCCACAAAAAATCATTTGAATTGAACTATTCATCCAGATTAAACAGATTTTTTCATATTTATATAATCATGGAACTCTTTGTATAAGACCTGTTGATATTCTTCTAATGTACGTTCAGCAGACACATTATGTGACTAGTGACTGAAGTCAAGCAATGTAGCCAGGGAACCAGCTAGAGAAGAGCTTTCCCAGGAACTCGGAATGACTCATTGCTCATCTTTCCTACCCAAGATAAAGAATTTGGTGAATCTCTGTTCTCATCCAGGTAATGGGCTCAAGGAAAGGGAGATGTTTTAGGCTGGGGATGCAGTGAATTTTCTCAGAAAAATCATTCCCACTGTTGGCAACTGCCTACCCTAAGTGTATATATATATATACCATCCTATGTTGAAAATGGTATTTTAAAAAATTGGGGAAAAGTTGAGGGGGAGGGAGTTATCCAGAAGCATACCCACGCAAAAGAATTCATTTTCACTATTCAGAGGCAATTTGATGTATTGAGGGTATTTTCTACGTAGTCACCAGGCAAAGAATTAATCTATTTTTCAAGCTCTTCCTGTGGCTACCAGTTTAACTTAGTTCATATAGACCCCACATTCTTCATTGAAGTTCTTGTTGTATTTCTGATTTTCTGATATCTTCTGACCGGTATTAGGACAACTCCAACACTCAGAAACTTTTTTTTTTTTTTTTGCCGTACGTGGGCCTCTCACTGTTGTGGCCTCTCCCGCTGTGGAGCACAGGCTCCGGACGCACAGGCTCAGCGTCCATAGCTCACGGGCCCAGCCGCTCTGCGGCATGTGGGATCTTCCCGGACCGGGGCACGAACCCACGTCCCCTGCATCGGCAGGCGGACTCTCAACCACTGCGCCACCAGGGAAACACTCAGAAACTTTTTGAAAGGACCTCAACCCTCAAGCTACTGTGCCTTAGAAATGGGAAGCTATGTCCTTGTGTGTAACAGAAGTCTTACAGTTCAGCCAAATTTCCCTTATTGCTTTCCTGGAATTACTTAGCTACTTTATTACATTAGTTCATAGCATTAGGTAATTTAAATTCTCCCAGAGTACTAATCATTAAGATTTTTCATTTAAATATCACCATAGTCACTTTTATGCAAACAAATCCCTAGGAGCCAATAAATGATTTAGAATTAGATTGCCTTTTTCTATGCTACAGTGAGTGGCAACCTGGGAAAGAAACATACCTCATTTTCTCTATAATATAAAATACTCTAAATTGCAAAAAAAAAAAAAAGCTTCAAAAGGAAATGTTAGAAAGAATCAAGAAAAAATGTATATTGACGCCCAAATGAGTATTTGGCTAACTGGGACCCCTCACTAAAAGCAAGAGAAAGAGTAATCCTTATAAAGAGGGTGAATTTATTATTTTCCTAAACACTTCTGTCTCTTTTTTTCTAGATAGATAAGGACAAAATTGAAAAAGTAAACAGCCAGAAAAAATAACTCTTTTCCAATTGATCTTATAAGTAAGTCAATAAAAGCTATGAATATGAGCCACACCTCTAAAGATGTTATGTCTTACTGATTGTGGAAAATATCCAAAAATATATCTAAGCTGATCATTTCATAAAGTTAGTTCTGGCTCCAAGATGAAAAGACTTTTTGCTGTTTTGAACCTGAACTGGCCAAAGCTAACTGATTAAACCGGAAGTCTAGGAACCATTTGGGGGCAGATCTTTTAAAGTCCTGACTCTGCCATTTAAGTAATTCTATGGTGGCTTTTCTCTCCTCTCCATCTCCGTGTGACTTGGCCTCTCTCTGTGTCAATGTTCTTGTCTTTAAAATGTGGAGAATTACAGTACCCACTACATCAAGCTGGAAATTAGATGAGATAATGTATGAAAGTGCTGATAAGAGTGATTGGCACACAACTACTCAATACATGGCAGCTATTATGATCTTTTCTGATACTAGTTATAATTTAGCAGGTCCTGCTACTGGAATTTGAACTGGAATAATAAGTCAGGGGATTACATCTTTTGAAAGCAAAGCGCATTGAACATTTAATGAGGAACTTGTGGATTTACAACTCATCCAACAGCATAAATAACAGCCCTGCTTGCTCTGAGATGCTGAGAGCTTCCAGGCAGCCAGGACCTGACACCTTCATTGCAGAGGGAAGAGCCAGTTCTCCAGCAGCCAGGGAACCCCTCTCTGCCCTGGACATTTTTTTTTAATTTAATTTTTAGTTTATATTGGAGTATAGTTAATTTACAGTGCTGTGTTTGTTTCAGGTATACAGCAAAGTGATTCATTTATCCATATACACATATCCATTCTTTGTCAGATTCTTTCCCATATAGGTTATTACAGAATACTGAGTATAGTTCCCTGTGCTATAGAGTAGATCTTTGTTGATAATCTATTTTGTATATAGTAGTGTGCATATGTTAATCCCAAACTCCTAATTTATTCCTCCCTCCCACCCTTCCCCTTTGGTAACCAAAAGTTTGTTTTTGAAGTAAGTCAGACAGAGAAAGACAAATATCATATGATATCACTTATATGTAGAATCTAAAAAAAAAATGATACAAATGCCTTGGGCATTTGTAGCAGGCCTTGAATACAATCAAAATCTCAACTGAGAGACACCACAAATGGGAAGGTAAAACTGCAGCTCTAAGTTAGACATCTGTGATAACTAGACAGGTGGAAGATTCTTTATGCAAGGTACATATTATCAGAAGATAACACCACTTGAAAATGAAAGGGAAAACCAATACAATAGTATTAGAAACATGAGGGTGTTACGAAACATGGCAATTTCATGAAGGAGTTTGCCAGCTCATCAGGGAAATTTGAAGGTGTTCTTTAAATAGAAAATGTGAGGATTTTTGAGGATAAACTTCTGCTAGTCATCATAGCATACCTGTCTGCAGTTACTGGCATGTATTTTATCTTCATTTCATAATGGAGTACCCAAGAGCTGTCAAAACTCTGTTTTGATGAATTCACAAAATAACTAAGTTTACTTAGAAAAAGAAAAATCAGGACAACTAATGACTTGCTTAAGCATTGGGTCACCGACAAGCCAATCATCAGAAACATGAATTTCTCTGCAATGATTAGCAATGTAAATGAACACAATCATTCCTGAAGAGAGGAAACTATATCTAATTAATATTAGTGAAATTTCAAAGTCCACATGAAAATTTGGGGGGATGTAACAACCATTTTGGGGAAAGGTTTTTTTTAATTTATATGACAAAATTATCTCGGAAAGCACTAAACTCACTATTTTAGTTATTTAAAATTGCTTTATATGCACATATGAACACACTTATACAAACACACACATACATGAGTCAAACAGAGAGGATACCTACTACCACTTCATTCATACTCAGAAGCAAGGGGCTGGGTGGCAGGGTGCCAAGGCGATATGTGAAACCCTCCTCCAAAGTCATTCCCCAGAATTGGCTGTAGTTCTGGGCTGTCCATCTGCCTTACAAATGAAAGAGAAAAATAGGTACAGGTTACATGATGTCACTTTTATCATTACATGTTCACTTATATTTCTGAAATTATATAGAAGCAAATCTGACAAAATTGGAACTGTTACTGAAAGCTAGATATTCATTATATTAATGATGCATTATTGATTACTCTAATAGGGAAGCATATCACTCTTCTTAAAGTAGGTCTATATCAATTATTTTAGTGTCTCAAATGAGGAACCTAAGGCTGTATTAATATAGACTAAATTTAAGAATATTGAATCTCCACATACAGTAAAGCGATTTTAGTGATAATAAGGTCAATATATGCAGTTTCTTCTAAATGTCATTAAATGTATTTTAGAAAGAAGCTTGAATGTTCAGAAATGTACTTATAGGTTAAATTGGGAAATCTGTTTTATTTATAATTTAGATTTGAAAAGAAGCCGACCATGTAAAAACAAGTATCCATGAAAAATTGAGGATAAAATAGTTATACTTAAAAAGATTACAGCAACACTAATTAATTTTGTTGAAATATTTTATTGAAATATTGAAATATTCTATTATGTATTAAATGAGTTAATTTGTGGTAAATGCTCAATAATATTAGTCATTATTAATATAATATAAATTCAACTGATGTAAAATTAGATAACAAAAAAGTACCGTTTTTTAGAGACATATTTTGTGCCCTTACATAAAAAAGTAAGCTTTGTTTTCAAAACCTAATATTGAGATTTCAAGACAACAATTCCTTAAGAGATGATAGGAGATGAAAAATGAGAAAGATGAAAGTAATTTAATCATTGTTTGTTTGAATTAGCTACAACTCAAGGACAATATATTTTCAGTACTTAAGGCAAATCTAAACTCTATCATGTTGTGTTTATCACCAAAATTGTTTACAGTGTGAAAGGCTCTTATGAATGATTGAAGATATGACTCAATTTTCAATAATATGCCTGGTGGGCTTCCCTGGTGGCACAGTGGTTGAGAGTCCGCCTGCCGATGCAGGGGACACGGGTTCGTGCCCTGGTCCGCGAAGATCTCACATGCCGCGGAGCGGCTGGGCCCGTGAGCCATGTCTGCTGAGCCTGCGCGTCCGGAGCCTGTGCTCCGCAAGGGGAGAGGCCACAACAGTGAGAGGCCTGTGTACTGCAAAAAAAACAAAAACAAAAAACAAAATATATGCCTGGCAAGTTAATTCTTTTCTTTTACAAGATCTGTTAGTTCATAAAACATGAAGCAACTTTGAGCCACAATTTTTAAATGTAATCTCCATCATCCAGAGAATTTCAATAAAGAAACTTTTGAATATATTAGACATTGCAGGTTTATTTAAGAGACCACCAGGATCAGCCTTAGGCAAAATCACGCAATAGTAAAATATGTTTTTGGTGCCCTACACTAGTAGTTTTCAAACATTGAGACATTTGGGGGCCATTTAATTAATCATTCAATTTAGTGAATAGGGATCAGTATTTTAAAAGATAAAATAGACTATAAGACAAACAATAGGAAATATTAGAGTTTATAGGACAGAGTGAGGGTAAGTAATATTTATATACATTTAAGTATAAGTGCGTGTGTGTGTGTGTGTGTGTGTGTGTGTGTGTGTGTGTGTGTGTGTACTAGGTCATAAAGTTACATGTATGATTTACTATAATTTATGCTCAAAAAAGCATGAATAGCACCACTGCTCTGCATCATCCTTTTTGACCTAGGCTCATCACTTTGTTTTTTTAATTGAAGTATATTTGATTTACAATGTTGTGTTAATTTCTGCCATACAGCAAAGTGATTCAGTTATATATACATATATATATATTCTCTTTCATATTCTTTTCCATTATGATTTATCACAGGATATTGAATATAGTTCCTGTGCTATACAGTAGGACCTTGCTGTTTATCCATCCTATATATACTAGTTTGATTCTGCTAGTCCCAAACTCCCAATCCATCCTTCTCCTACCCCACCTCTCCCTTGGCAACAACGAGTCTGTCCTCTATGTCTGCCATCACTTTCCTTTTAACCCAAGTTAGCATTTACTGAACATTCTTAATTTATCTATCACATTCTTCAGTAAACACTGGGAACATAGAAATAAATTTCTCTACCTTCAGAAAGCTCATACTCTAAAAAAGCCTACAAAGAGGGTAATGACTTCAGTATGTATAATTTATTAGCGGTAGGTCAAAATCTGATCAGAGTAGAGGACTGAAACATAACTCTTCCTGAAGGAGTTAGAAGAATTTGTTATAGAAAGTGACTTTTTAGTGCTCAGCCTGGAAGGATGAGAATGAATTAGACAGTCAGATGTGAGAGAAGAGATAATTTATTCTAAATAAAGGCAACTCTGGAGCAAAGCAGGTTTGAAATTTGGAATAACATTTAGGGAATAGCAGATAAGTAGAACACTTAAACTCTGAGAGCGAGCAGAGAGACAGGGGTTGGAAAGAGTGTAAAAGATGAGGGAGTGAAGCATTTGGGACAGATTGTTATTTATGCTGAGGAGTAAAATTATATTCTAAAGCAATGGAGTGTCATTGAAGACTTTTTAAGAACGTGAGTGGCAGAATCAAAGCTTTGTTTTAGAAGGATAACCATGAAAGTATAAAGGATTGGTTGGAATTTGGTCAGACTGGAAACAGAGAGTAAAGTCAGGTCATTTCAAACTAGGCTTGATAAAGAAATGCACTAGAATATAGCATAAGAATAAAGGAAATACATTTCTAAAGTAAACTTTGTGAGGATTACAAGAGTGTAGTGACTGAGAGTGAAGAGGAAAGAAGCCTCAAACTAACTTCAGATTTTCTGGCTTAGTTGACATGGTAGTGGGGGATGCCAGTAACCAAGGACAAGTCAAAAGGTTAATCCTTTTGGTTTGGAGTATTTTTGACTTTGAGAAATCAGTAAGAAATCAAAGTCAACTTATTCAATAGATAGTCTATAGACTTTGAGTTCATAAGAAAAATCAGGGTTAGAGATAGGATGGATTAAAAATGGGTACAAATTCTTTGTAGCTCTTTCCATCAAGAGATGGAGTCCATTTTTCCAACCGTTGAATGTGAGCTGGCCTGGTAACTTGCTTTGCCTAGTAGAAAGCAGTGAAATTGACAATGTACAAATTTCAAGCTTTGGCCTCACCTGAGGCCATTTCCACCCTCCACTCATGTCCTGCTTGAACACTGTCATTATGTGAAGAAACCAAGGCTGTCCTGCTGGAGGCACATGGGCCCCCCAACAACCAGCACCAACTACCAGAAATGGGCAGGGGGCCATCTGGACAATGCAGCCCCAGCTGAGGCCCTAGATGTCTGTGGACACATGAGTAACCCCAGGAGAGACCAGGAAAAGAGCTTCAGCTAAGTCCATCCCAAATTGCCGGTATGAACAAATAAAAAGCTTGTGCTTTCAGGACGCTAAATTCTGAAGTAGTTTGTTTCACAGCATCTGATAAACTGAGACTGTTCTCTCTCTCCCTTTGTTCCACTAACTTGCTGATTATTATTTGTGCTACTAATTTGCCACTTATAACTGCCCTATCACTAGAAATCCTTTTACAAAGTTATGATATGTGGATTCCTCAGCTAGATTGTAAATTCCTCTAAGAACTTATTTATTTGTATCCTCAGCAGTGCCAAAAGGGAAACACATGTTTTGTTAATATTAATTGCATTACAACATAATACAGGGAATAAATAAGCACTGAAGTGGGCTATGCAGAATGAATAAAGATTTGGATCTAAATACTACCAAGATGCCAGAAAGCAAAGGCTGTATATATTTGTATGTAGGCTATTTTAAACAGCGCTTAAAATAGACATTGAATGCTATAATATGACTCTGTTTTCATACATGAAAACAACTTGAACATCAGGAACAGTAAATATCTGACAATTAGAACTTTCTTTTTTCTTTTTTTTTTTTTTTTTTTGCGTTACGCGGGCCTCTCACTGTTGTGGCCTCTCCCGCTGCGGAGCACAGGCTCCGGATGCGCAGGCTCAGTGGCCATGGCTCATGGGCCCAGCCACTCAGCAGCATGTTGGATCCTCCCAGACCGGGGCACAAACCCGTGTCCCCTGCATCGGCAGGCAGACTCTCAACCACTGTGCCACCAGGGAAGCCCTAGAACTTTCTTTTAAATTCAAGGACTTTCTACACTCCCTCTTGTTGTTCCCTGGTAAATAATTTTAGTTTTACTCCTTTTCTTCATACTTTGTCTCTTTTACTTAACTTTTTTCTTTGATCTGAGTATATTTTCTTTTGCTGCAATTTTACTTCACCTTTTTTTTTTCAAGTCATCTATGTTTGCTACTAAAAGGCAAATCCTGTGCCTCTTAAATTGACCTAGAGTACTCTCAGAATAAACAGATGATGGAAAGAAAATTCTTCCTTCCAAGGAAGGCAGCATTCCCAACAGATCTGTACTCTTATATGACTTTCTTTCCACATTGCTTTAGACTGTGGTTTCTCCTGGGTTCTGTTACAGTGGAAAGCTTGCCTGCTTATCTTGGCTTCTTGGAAGTGTGTGCTTGTTAGCTCAAGCATTTGAATCCTTTTAGGAACCTGATTCAGATAATCTCTCATGATGACACATACTCTCATGTCCTTTTAATGATTTAAATATCACTTAGCCATAGAAAATAATTGTTTTTCCCTAGAAATACTTAAAATGTCATCATATTATCACCTAAAATATTGTCAAAACACATACACACACACAGAGGAGTTGAGAATGGTTTAAGAATATTAATATCAATAAATGTGACTTCCAAGTGTCTTTTGTGTCTTCCAAGAAAATACTCTGGTTGCATCGAAAATTAGTGTCCCCACTGTCCTGGGAAACATATGTCTTAGGTGTAGCAAGAAGTGATTATTTCTATGTTTTAAAAATGCATTTCAGGATGACTTCACTTTTATAGTTGCTTGACAATAGGTCTTCTCATGTGAAATCTTTTCCTGAAGGTAGAAAATGTTTTCAAGAGTGTATAGAAATTTGATCAGTGACAGTGGAGAAATCCTGAAGCAGAAAACAGCTGGCCCATCCCTTCTCCCTTCAGTTCAGTAAAGAAAGCCAGTGTCAGCACTTACACCTAATTCCCTCTATGTAAGTGGAAAAGTGACTTAATTTATTAATCTATCAGAGCGCATCAAACAGTTACTTCCTTTAAGTGTCAATCAGTTCAAGCTTCTGTTTATTAGCAAAGTAAAATGGCTCAACCAGTCTTTTTACTAAACCGTGAGTGAAATTGGCTAGATATCAGTCATGTCGATGACGCTGTCTAGATGGACTGGTCGTTTGGGGGATCATCGAGATAAAATACTGCTTTCTGAAGGTCGGAGTCTACCCAGGTTAGATGAGCATATGATTGGCTGGGTCAGGGCAGCACCGGAAGGAAAGATGATGAACATGAATGAACCTGTTTGCCTACTTCCTGATTTTGCCTGAATACTTATTTAAACTAAAGCTCCCCCTACTAGCCTCACTCACACCTTGACACTGCTCCTTCCTAAACAATTTAAGACCATGCTCTATATTTCCTCTGTGCATTTTAATTTTAATCATTTAATGTTCCCCTCTGTTCATTCCAATTTCACATGCCTTTCTACCACCTCCCCATTTCTCACCCACTCTTTTTTTTGTTTTTGAAAGAATGATAATTTTTAGAAGGAAATGATAGGAAATACATTGTTTGAAACCTGAGGGGCAATGAGGGGGGGAGGTGCCAAAAAGCCTAGAAAGCAAGATTTCTCTCACCCATAGTCTCCTTTATTGACATGTTCAATTAATCCTGGTTGAACAAGGCATACGTGCTGGGAACATTTCCATTGCTGTCCTGAGCATGTGCTGTAAAGATACAAAAGTTATGAAAGTGGCCTGGTCTTTAGGGAGTATACTTATAAAACTAGTAACCAGAGTTGCACCTTGTTAAGGCATAAAAGATATTTTTGACTAATGTTAACCATATGACTATTTAATTCTTGGCAAAAATAAATCACAACATGTGCATTAGCTACCACTCAACATCTTCCACTTCAGGCAATTAATAAATGAAATGATCACTGAGTCATTGGAGTTTGAGAACATAAGACAATGGAGACAGTAGATTCGACACATTTGTAATTGTAAATTTTTTGCAGGATAATCAATTTCAAGGCAGCTTTGTTTTATATATAGTTACTGTGTTCAAGAACACGTGATTTTCCTGTAGTATATCAGAATGTTTAAAATTAAGAGGTTTGTGAAAGCAGGCCACTGTCACAAACACCAAACTCAAACGTTAAAAGAAATATTCATGATTAGCTTTTAAACACTTATTAAAATTAAATATACTTATAAAAACTATGGGTATGTGATATCTTATGACTTATGATTCTATCTGTATTTAAATATATGCTTTGTTTCACAGATGTTCCTTTGAAGAAAACATACACAGACAGTAGAATTCAGTTTTGTGCCACTTAAATTCATTACCAGGAATTGCAGTTTTCTTTAATTACTGATCCTTCTTCATAACGTTGACCATCTCTGTGGCAACCTGTCAACATACCATGTAAACAAATCAAAATTCTAAATTGAGTAATAAGTAAATTAAAATTGTATTTAGTTTTTTCAAATATGCAAAAAAATTTGGTGCACATCTGAAGGAAATCCACATAGGGTTTGTGTCAAAGTTTGTATATCGAATGCTTATGGGCTTGTTCCATAAGCTTCTATCTTTACATTGTGTATTTGTTCCAACTGAGAGGATTTGTAAAGCATAAAAACTAGATTACTGAGGTATTGATCACTAAACGCACTCAAAAAAATAATGTATTCAAGTAAGTAAGCAGTAAAACAGTGTTTGAATTAATTTATGGCATTTCTTATCTTAAAAATCTAATCAACTCTCATATGTAAATATGATTAATTACATATGCTTAGAGGAAGGAGCTCAAAGTGTTGGACCAAAATATAAAGCTATTTCAGTGAATTCACCTTACAAAGATAAACTCTATTTTTTTTTTTAACTCTATTTTTTCTTCAAAATTTAGATCAGGAGAAAAATTTATATGGTTCCAGTCCTTTGTGTTCCAAGTCCAAATGTTTCTCAACCATTAACCAAAACTCGTTGCTATTTTACCAGACTCTATAAACTACTCCAAAGAGATGAATGGTGAATTATCATTATATGAAAACCAATCAGTAAAATATGGTGAAAATAATAC
Source organism: Delphinus delphis (assembly GCF_949987515.2). Lineage (NCBI taxonomy): Eukaryota > Metazoa > Chordata > Mammalia > Artiodactyla > Delphinidae > Delphinus > Delphinus delphis. Next base: position 41,953,152 of record NC_082692.2, on the reverse strand, counting down.
CCTGGCTACAAATTAAATCCCTTTTGAAAATATAACTTACACAAATTTAAATTCATGCTGAACTAGCAAAGGTAGCAAAATTCACTCCTTTGTCATGTGAAAACTTTTTTGACGGAGACATGTCACTGATAGATCACAACAATGGCCCCTAGTTAAATAAAATGAATTCTAACTTTTTATTCATACAATCATAGGAGGAAATCTACATGTTTAGAAAGCATTCCAAGGGACCTGGCTTAACCACCAGCCACAATGTCACAAAAGCCACTTACAAATTAGCTATCCTCCGATTTTTCCAAAAATTGTTTCACAGGAAATATTTTACAAGTGCCCCTCTTCAGCATGCACTGTGTTCTCACAGTTCAATCTTTTGCTTAATGAATCTAAAAATTTCCTTGTATTTGCACCTATCCACCTCTTTTCCATGGATTTTTGACATTCCACTCTCACGAGAAGAGAGAAGGAAACCACCTCTCTCCTGAACCACAGGGGAGGGGAAAGATTTAACTTTAAATCAAGTTCAGAGTTTTAATTACTACCCAGGATTAAACACTTTTTGTAAATGACTTTCTATGTTTGTAACTTACAAAGACCCCGGAATTTTTACTACCTAAGAAAGCAACAGAAAATTCATGCAACAATTCAAATTTTATTCAAAGTCAAGAGAAGTACTTCCTTGACTAGTTCTAAAGGAGATAAGGGGCAAAATCAAAGCTGATTTTTAAAAATTTATACTGAAGTATAGTTGATTTACAATGTTGGGTTAATTTCTGCTGTACAGCAAAGTGATTCAGTTATACATATATATGTTCTCAAACCTGGTTTTTAATCAAAACCGATGAATGTTGCTTGTCCAGCATACCAGTTACATAGATAAAGGGATGAGAAATCACAAAGGTCCTAAGGAAAAAAAGGCTGTCCCTTCTCTAACCTGTACCCCAGCTATTAATTTTGAAGTAAAGAGAATGTTATCACCGTGCCCACCCAAGATCATTAGTACTATGTCTAGTGTTAGCAAAAGTTCCATTTCTTGGTCTTCCCTCCTTAATATCAAGTCAGAGTTGACTATAAGAAACAACGTTTGCTGTAATCTCACTTGAGAGTTGGCCTCTTGAACAAACACCATAATCTGTTCACTTGAGTCTGGCCAAGGTGCTAACAAAGTGAAGCATCAACTTCTACACAATGCAGAAACGCAGTCCACTCCCTTCCTCCACTCTTCCCCACTCCAGTGTATCCCTCAACCCCTGAACAGCATTTAGTGAGATCTTTTAAAATCTACATTGTGTCACCCTTTGCTTAAAATCCTCAAGTTATTCCCCATCAAATTTAAAATAAAACCAAACTTCTTACAATGACCTATAAGACCTTATCCAAAATCTCTCTTCCATAATCTTTGTCCTCGTCACTCCTGTTGTGCTGGCTAAAGGGTTTCCATGATACTGATGAGGATGGAGAGAAGTGGATGAACATAATTTGGAGGCAAAGCAAATGGGACTAGCTCTTGGATTGAGTTTGGAGAATGAGGAAAAAGAGGAATTAAGGGTGTCTCACTAGGATTTTGGCCTGAACCATAGAGAGGCTGTGAAGCTAATATTGAAATAAGGAACAGGCTTATGGCAAGAAATCAAGAGTTCTGTTTTGCATATTTTAGATTTAGATTAAGTCTATGTTAGCCATCCTAGTGGAGAATATCAAGTAGAGTAGTAATGGAAATTCGGAGTTAAGTCATGATTGGAGCATGAATTTGAGAGCCAGCAACATACATATCTTTAAAGCCTCGAGACTACATAAGAGGCTGCTTGAGAGAGGGTTTGTAGGTAAGAGAAAGACGTCCAGGACTGAGCTCAAACTCTGTAGCTAACAGACATTCAGAAGAGGAAACAGGGAAGGAGTGACCTATGAGAAAGAAGGGAATTCAGGTGAGGGTAGAGTCTTGAAAAGTAAGAGAAGAAAGTATTCCAAACAAGCAAAAGTTTTCACCTACACAGAGTACCACTGAGGGATCAAGAAAAGAACAGACATCTTAATATTGCATTTGGAAACATGGAAGTTTTCAATAACCCTGCCAAGACAGAGCTCGGTAAAGTAGCAGGAAACAAGGTCTTGTAAGAATGAGCTGATGAGAGACTTGGAGTCAGGAAGTGAAATGTTTCCTTCAGATATTTTTGCCATTAAAGGAAAGAAGGAAATGGGATAATAGTTGGTTAGGGACATGGAGTTGAGGGAGGGCTTTTTCAAAGTTGGGAGTTACAACTACCTACTAACCTCCTGCAAGAGAATATCTTGTAAATGATGTTTGCTCACTTTCTTAATTATTTCCTCGGGGAAAGTCCCTAGAAGTGGAAATTCTGGGTCCAAATTGATGTTTGGACATCTTTAAGGCATTTAATTCATATCGTCATTTTTTTTTTTCTTTTCAGAATGATTTTACCAATTTATATTCACCAGCAGTTGAATGAATGAGTTATTCTGTGTCACCCTAATGCATAGACTGTAACTTTGGTTCCCATGTTAGGTACCACCTCATCATGGAAACAGAGTCAGGGTTAGAAATTAACCTTTGATGCTGTCTAGCACCATCTCCCAAGCAATGCCTGAATCCTCTTTTGGATTCTACTAGTTTTGAATGAAAAATATTTCTTTTAAAATGCTAATTTGAGAACATGATTGACGTTTAAAGGTAGCAGAAAAATTGGGGGAGTTAAAAAAAAACATTTTTGTAAATCAATAGTTTTGTAAAATGATTGATCCAGGAGAGAAAGGGAGAAACGATGCTTTAGGAGAGAAAGAGGGAGAGGAGAGAGGAGAGAAGAGCAGAGAGAGGGAGGGAGGGAGGGACAATTGTAAGGGTGGAGATTTTGAAAAGATAAGAGACAGTGGGAATAAAGACACAGACCTACTAGAGAATGGACTTGAGGATATGAGGAGGGGGAAGGGTAAGCTGTGACAAAGTGAGAGAGTGACATGGACATATATACACTACCAAACATAAAATAGATAGCTAGTGGGAAGCAGCCGCATAGCACAGGGAGATCAGCTCAATGCTTTGTGACCACCTGGAGGGGTGGGATAGGGAGGGTGGGAAGGAGGGAGATGCAAGAGGGAAGAGATATGAGAACATATGTATATGTATAACTGATTCACTTTGTTATAAAGCAGAAACTAATACACCATTGTAAAGCAATTATACTCCAATAAAGATGTTAAAAAAAAAAAGAAAGAGTGAGGAAGGAGACATGAGCCAAGAAATTCAGACAGCCTCTAGAAACTGGAAAAGGCAAGGAGAGGGATTCTCCCCTAGACCCTCCAGAAGGAATGCAGCCCTGCTGACAGCTTGACTTTCTTCCAGTGAGACCCATTTCAAACTCTGGCTTCCAGAACTGTAAAATAATTATTTTGTGTTGTGATAATTTGTCATAGAAATAAGAAACTAATACAGTGCCCATACATCATTTGAATAAACGATATGTTCACACACACACACACACACACACACACACACACAAAGAGACAGTGGGATTTAGAGCTCAAGAGGAGGAATCTACTCCATGGAAACAGTAACCAATATGGGGGTACTTTGAAAATTATGATGATGGAGAGATGAGAAAATTCCTGGTGGCTTTATTTCCTCAAGGAAAAATGTATAAAGCACTTCAGAGTGAGTTAATCAAACTGATTACACCTTGACATGATAGATAGATGATAGATAGATAGATAGATAGATAGATAGATAGATAGATGATAGTAATGGTTATTGAAATTAAAGGAGTTTTGAAACTTTAACAGCCATTAATACAAAAATGAGGCAAATCAGATATTTGGAAAGTGAAATCCATCTCTTGATTTGAGAGAAGGTGACAATATGATGTAACTTATTTTAAAATAACTTCATCATAAAGTGTTCTAATAAATGTGCTGGTCTCAATGTCACTTCAGGGAAGGCAGTTGCCTGCTCTAATCAGGAGTCCGCATTGCAGGGGCAGTCAGTAGCACTGATCCTGAAAGGTCAGACTCCAGGTAAGCTGCTACAAGGGGTTCCATTATCCATCTTTTAATGAACACTAGAGTAGCAGTATAATGAGTATCAGAAATGGGTTTTCACTGGCAAAATTAGTGGCTTGTTAATCAGCATAATGGATATAAGTAATCAGCTCTTATTGGTTAAATTAACAGCAATAAATTGATGTAGATTAGCTAAAACACTTAAAAATCACATCCCACTCTCATACTCCACAGTTTTTATGTATCTCTTAAGGTCAAAAGCCTTCACTCTTAGACCTGGTGCCCTAGGATTGATCTTTACAAGGTCCTGTGTCCAGCCACTGGGTAGGAGGATTTATCATAACCTGACACCCTCTGTAATATTATCACATGGGAAAATTCCAGTAAATTTTTCAAGCAAGGTAGATGTGGGAACATCTAACAGGATGGGGACCTGAGACTTCATGGAGCTTACAGAGGTTTATGGATTAGTGTACATCTCCTTACCAGTATATAGTTTTGTAACAGTATGCACGGCCGAATTTGGACTGTGATTTGTCTTCATTGTAATGTGGTTAAGAAGGTCATGAAGAGATAAATAATCCTCATTCAATTCAAATGTGTCAGTGGTTTACATCCATTTTTTACCAATGTGAACAGAAGAGTTGTGTGTAATCAAATTAGTTTAGGTCTGTTCACAGCACATGGTCCACTAGACTCTTTCCTTAAGATCTGCTACACTGAGAGATTTTGTCTGGAAAAACCACTCTGGTACTGTTTCAAATTCTATCACTTTTTTTCTGTATCTGACATTTGAAATCCTCCAATGACTGGAAGTAACCAGCAGAGATGGGACAAAACCCAGAAGGAAGATGTTTACTCATATGTCCAAACCAATTTACACAAAAGGTACATATCTATTTATTTATTTTTTGACACATTTATATTTTTAAACCTTAAGATAATATACATAGTTTTAAGTCCCAGGTTGAAAAAGAAATGCAGTATAAGAGACTAGACAATAACATGTAACTAGATACTTGAAAAATATTTAATAAATTAGTGAATGAACTAGACAATACCATGTAAGTAGATAACTGAAAAATATTTAATAAATCAGTGAATAACTGAAAAATATTTAACAAATCAGTGATGCTTTACTAGCATCTCAGAGGAAAGTCTCTTTATATGGCAAAAAAATAGTATAAATAGTATATCATTTTCTATTTATTTTGGTTAATTTTGTACAATTTTTAAATATTGTGTAGTGCTATTTTCTTTTAACCAGCTACTTTCATAAGGAAGATAAAACAAAAGAAAAAAATCACCTTCATGAGTGCAAATATAGTTTACTGTGAACATTTGCTACTAAATAAACTGATGAATTGCTTCCCTCCATCATGAATGGAATAAAAACTATGCTGGGAACATAAGTTCTACCTAAAACATGACCCTAAATTAAAGTCTTAGCAAAATCCTAGCTTTCAAGCAAAAATGGACATTGAAGAAGCAGCAATTTCTTTTCCAAATGGGTTACATGATTCAAATAAGAAAAGCTCAAATACGTTTTATCACATCAAAAGCACCACAGCTGATCCATAATACTTATCCTCAACTTCCAGGAAGCTGACCCTATTCGTACTTTACATCTCTCAATGAGTTCTCATAACAGGATAAAATCCTAAACTCTTGATGTGGCCTATAAATCCTGGAAAAATCTGACTTCTACTCACCTCTCAAACCTCATCTTATGTCACCCCCAACCCTCCACTGATCATGACTCTCTGGAAGTGGTGGCCTCCATCCAATTCCTAGGCAGCACCAAGCTCCTGGCTCCCAGATCCCTTTCTGTTGGCCCTTCCTCAGGTCACCTCACCCCTCACTCCTCAAGTCTCCCACCCAAGCTAATGTTATGCATTATTTTACATGTTAATGTTATATTCTGATATAATTTCTCACCGCACCCTAAGCGTTTCCTTCAAAGAATTTAACACAATTTGCAATTGTACAGTGAATTTGTTAAATATCTTATAACCCCCACATATAACTTGACTGTCACTTCCATGAGGATAATGTCTTGTCTTTTTTCTTCCCCATGGTTGCCCCCAGCAAAAGCACAATGACTGGCCTGGTGGAGGTAGTCAATGAATATTTTTTTGATGAATGGCTAGGTCTGCCATTTCTAAGAGACTATCTGCCACTTTTTAGGGTGAAATAAATGTTTGCTGAACTGTTTACTGGTAAAGACAAAGGCCTGGCATTATTTTTTTTATTCAAATTAGTTGATTTACAATGTTGTGTTAATTTCTGCTGTACAGCAAAGTGATTCAGTTATACATATATATATGTATTCCTTTTCATATTCTTTTCCATATGGTTTATCACAGAACATTGAATATAATTCCTGTACTATACAGTAGGACCTTGTTTATCCATCCTATACCTAAAAGCTTATAATACATGTGTGTTTTAAGGAGTACTTCCTCAATTTTACAAACAAGATGACATTACTGAGAATGAAGGCAACAGTCAGCATCTGGATCTTGCTAGAAGGATACAAAATCCTAGCTTATCCTACATTTTCTTCTAATTGTAATCTCCACTCACCATCACCCACTTAAAGTCATGTGACATAGCTCCGAGGAAACCTGCACTTCTGCCTGTATAAGTGGAGCAATAGAATTTTATTTTGTGTTTTTGGCAAATTTTGGATATATCGATTGCTCAGATTCTATAGCCATTTTACTATAATTAGACCAATACAGGAAATACCACCATTCTCCTTATGAATTATTTGTATTTATTTGCTCAGTCTTAGACTTTTAAAACTACCTTATATGGAGCACTCTTTTGTTTTTAATAGTTTAAAACCCCAGATTGGCAAAATGAAACAAAACAAAAACACACATCGTGACTCTATTTGGTATTACTTAGGCAGAGAGGGTGGCCAACTTTATTTTGCCTTTGCACTGGTTTAAATGACATTGCTATAACATAGGTTCTAATGCTACGAGGTCCAACAGTCTCATGAAATAGTAAGTAAACTGTTACATAAATCTGCAGAGGATCAGGCTTGTGAACTTGATGAGATTCTCTAAGAGGTTACACTCAAAAAAGTGTGAGCGATATTTTTCTTGTCAATACATATTACAAAAAAAAGAAATAAAGAATTTTAAGTAACTTTTATATAAGTTGAGTGAGTATTCAGGACAGAATCTAGACCAGCCTTCGTGGCTGTCACAGCAGAACTTTCCTGAAGGCTCTAGTCTGATGCGTGTAACCGGCATCTAAACCAAAGCACGTTAACAATCCTAAGAAATTTATTCTGGTGACCGAAATATTCATTTTTCATTTCAACTTAAAAAAAAGAAGGGAGGAAGGAAGGGAGGGAGGGAGGAAGGAAGGGAGGGAGGGAGGAAGGGAGGGAGGGAGGGAGGGAGGAAAGAGAAAGAGAAAGAAAAAGAAAGTTGGACAGATCTTGTTATGAACTAGAATGATGCTTGAACACATTCCCAAAACCTACCTTCTGGATACCAAGGCTTTGTGTGAGGAGGCCATCCCTTCTTTTCACGGCAAAATGACTTGTAATCAGGACAGCAATCAGAATTCTCCCTTTCACAGAATTTATCACAGTAACACAGTACATTTCTCTCATAGAACTGAGTCACACAGGCATCATCTCTGTCTTCACAACAACCAAAACTTCTACAGTATTGCCCTTTGAAAATGGCTCTTTTGAATCGAGTACCTTCCAAAATGGTGTGATTCCTAGTGAAATTAGCTCCTCGGTCCACTTCTCTTTGAGATAAATACTGTCTCTCCATCCAAATTTCTGTGGTGAGATAAGAAAGGATTAAAATCTTATATCCAGTCCACATTCTCCAGAGGTCAGGTGTGGCTCCCACTTGCTATTATATTCAATACCCTTGGCCTTGGGGCTTCTCCTTAGAGCCTGAATTCTAATCATCAAGACAACTCGCCTGAATCCTGAAACTGATCCTTTACTTGGACTGAGTGTATTTCTTGTAGTTAAACATTAATCAAGAATTTCAATGTTTGCTCAAGATAAGGTAAGTGTTAGAAATAGACCATTGTCATTCCTCCAACGTTTAGATTTTATATTTAATATAATGAGAAAAAATGTCCATCGCCATGAAAATAAATACCTAAAAATCTTAGGTATAGATGATATATTGAATATTGCTTGCTTCCAAAATAATCTAGATTCTTAAATCAAAAACCTCTCTGGAATACACATGGCCCAAATTATGGCTGTAATAACTACTGGCAAAGTGTAGGAAATTCAAAAGTCAAAAACAATTTTTCATCACCTACTTGCACTGCAACTAAAATCCAATCTCTCCTGGGGTTGTCTGCTAGGATCTGTCATAACAATAACACATGCCCAGTCACACACTGGCTTGATTTTTCCATGTGTACCCCACTCACCTACCAGAAGCATTTTGATTTCAAGGCTTAGTGGAGCCTAATTCAGCTAGAAATTCCCTGATGGTGACCTTAGTTTTCTCTACCTGAATCTCTACTTGACATCAATGCAGGAATCTGCAGTATCTGAAAAGCAGCTTATAGTCAAGAAAAATCAATCCTGTGTGCTAAAGAGCTTGGGCGGGGGGTGCGGGTAGGGGGCAGTTGTGAAGGAAACTCAAATGTCAAGATGTCTTTCGTGTTTCTATAAAGCTGTGCAGTTTGCTATACCGTATTTATTCATTAACTATAATAACTCCCTTTGGGTTGTGGATAAATAACCAGCAGACGATGATTCAGCAAGAGTGGCCAGGTTGCCTAGAGGAAAGGACTGCTCTTGATGATCAGAAAACCTGGACTCTCGTCCCTGAGCTTACTGCTGAATTGGCTTTATGATCTTGGGCTCACAATTTTCTTCTCTGGTCCTCAGTTATTTTCCTATAAAATGAGTGCCTTCCTCTCCAAGGTTAATCCATACTGCCAACCATTCGAACTTGTTCCCCGACTTTGCTCTGTAAATTATCTGACTCACACTTCTATTTTCATTGTTTCCCTTTCTTCTGGCACCTTCCTCTCAGGCTATAAACCAGTGCAAATCTCTTTATCTTTTGTCATTTTACTTTTACATCATCATGGTGTCAATTTCCATAATCTCACTGTCTCTCCAATCCCAAAACTGCTGGCTCCACTTCCTTGCCACCAGCTGAGTCACTAAACTACTGCAAAATACTGTCTCCAGTCCCACCGACCATCGCTAACGTCGATTCCCATTGACCTGTGTCCATCTTGATCACACCTGAACCCTTTGCAGCATTTAACCCTGTGTAGTGAACTAGTCAAGAACAGGAGTCAAAGAGTTAGACTAATGAAGTTCAAATCCTAGTTTCACCACTGACCAGCAGCACGTCTTTGAGAAAGTGGCTTAGTCTCTCTATACTTTAATTTCATCATCTGCAACATTTAGATAACAATATTTATTATCATATCAGGTAGGTGGGAAACTTAAATGAGATAATACATAAAGTACTTAGCACATCATTCATGCTCAATAAATGTCAGTTATCATTCAAAAGTACAATCTCCAACTAAAAACCCTTTCCTCCTTTAAATCCGATGCTTTCATGCTCTCCTGCTTCACGTCACATTTTTCATAAAGTTCCCAATTTATCTGCTTACTCTTGGACTCACTTCCTTCTCTTCTCTGTGGTCATTTAAAGTGTTCTTATCAATATCCTCAATCCTTTCCCTCCCTGGTCCTCACGTATCATCTTTCCTCAAAACACCCAGCATTGAATCAACCTAAAAGCCATAGGTTACAAGACTCTGTATGAGGTGGACCTCCAAACGTGGTATCTCTCTGGCCTCAATTTAAACCATTTTACCCCTCAACCTTATTGGTCTGGTCATCACAATAACCTTGCCCTTCCTCACCATGCCAGGCACACTCCTATCTTAGGACCCTTGCACTTGCTGTTCCTTCCGCCTGAACCATGCTTCCCTGATATACACATGGCTCAATCTCTCATCTCTTTCAAGCCCTTTTTCAAATGACACCTTCTCAGAGAGACCTTGCCTACATTTCCTACCTAAAATGACACCACATCTCCAGTCCCAGCTCATTCTATCCCCATTCTCTGTGCCTATTACTGATATATTAACATTATATTCATCAATCTTATTTATTTTCTGTATTTCCTCTCCAGAAAGCTCTACAAAATCATAGAATTGTGTCTATGTATAATTTGTCTGTTGACCATTTTATCTTCATCACTTAGTTCCTGACACATATTAGGCACTCAAAAAGCATTTATTCAATAAATATATGAATCCTACAATTTGCATTTTCTACCCCTGTACTATGTCTACTGTTGGAGATGATCCACCAGCTTGTAGAATTGCTACCACAACAAATTTTTTGACTTTGGTCTCAGCTAAGCTCTTAAGTGCTTCTCATATTTCTTTAACTTGTTCCCTTTGGAGCCATTACAAACTTTGATTTCCTAACTTCCTAGAGAACGTCACTTTTAGGGAAGACATTCTCTCAGAGGTTACCAAGCAAACAAAGACAGCAAATGTTAATCCCATGCCTTCCTGTCATCAAACTCATAAACCAATCTACATTTGCAGCCATCCTCTCCATCTTCCTTCCAGACCCAGAAGATGAGGTGTCATCCTGTTCCTAGGGAATTCTTCCATCTATGATTTTTAGTCTTCCACCATTTCTCTTAGTCCTTCACTTATCACTTGGTTCATATACATCTTCAACCCTTTTCTCATCCAATGACTTCAGCCCCTGGGTAGGATTCAGCAGACGCTGTTGACACTCTGTCCATATTCCCATCATCTGTACCATTTTAGGAAAAGCTGGCTGAAATTGCATCCCTATGAGTTAGTGACCAGAGCTCCCTCCTTCCCCAGCCCCACTGCATAACAATCCAGAAGTGCTAAGAATTAACACCCTCCCTGTAACCCAGAAGAAGCCCTTTAAATAATGCATGGAAGAGTTGATGTATAAGTACCCCACTCTCCTTATTCTTTGATGGGTTATGTCTGATACCCACATACACATAACTCTCACCCTGAGGTAAGATTGGGAACCCCACAGTCAGAAGGGATTGACAGTGGTGCCCTAACTTATTTGTTTATAGCACATGGTTAAATATTACAGTTTAAGTGTATCTACTGATTATACTATCTCACTTCAATCATTTCACTGTCTCAACATTTACGAAAGCTTTCAAATATCCCTGCAAAGAAACTTCACATTGAAAGTGACATATTTGACACAAGTTCTACTACTAATATATTCCTTTAGACTAGTAGTTTTTAATAGGGGATGACTGCCTCCCAAGAGAAGTTTAGCAATGTCTGGAGACTGCTTTGACTGTCTGGACCACAAGCATCTGGTGGATGGAGGCTAGGGAAGCTGCAGAGCTTCCTAGAATGCACAGGACAGAACACACAACAGAGAATTATCTGGCCAAAATTGTCCATAATGACACTGGCAATTAACGCTGATTGACACATTACAAACATTTTAAAACAACTAACAAGAAATCAGAAAAAAATAAAATGCTCGTATTTACTTGCAATTTGGATTTACATGAAGGTTGATCAGATGAATCTCCAATAAATGATTCTTCAACATAATAATCAATAACTGTAATACAGTGGGTGGATTTTCAAAAACTGGAGGTGTAACATATGCATAACTAGAAAGGTTAGAGTCCACCATGCCACACCCTCTTTCAACATGACCATTCTCCTTGGATGAGCTTCATTTCCGATGAGAAGAAAGTGCTGCATTTCCTCTTTTTGTGATTTTTACTACCTTCATTACACAGGAACAATGGAGGAAATCAGCACCTTTGGATGTTTCCTAGGAAAGAATGAAGGCAATCAAATAAGTTGTCTTAACACTAGAGCTTAGCTAGATCCTACAAAAAAGGACTGGACACTGGAGATTTTAGTCACATTTAACCATTTGTCCCCTCTTATCCACAGTTTCCCTTTCCATGGTTTCAGTTCCCCACAGTCAATCGTGGTCTGCAAAAATTAAATGGAAAATTCCAGAAATAAACAATTCATAAGTTTTAAATTGTGCACTGTTCTGAGTAGCGTAATGAAATCTCACACCGACTAGCTCCATCCCACCCAGTATATGAATCATCACTCTTTCTGGCATGCCCAGGTTGTATGTGCTACCCACCTATTCATCCCTTAGTGGCCATCTCGGTTATCAGATTGACTGTTGGGATATCCCAGTCCTTGTGTTCCAGGAACCCTTATCTTACTTATAATGGCCCCAAAGCACAAGAGTAGTGATACTGGCAATTCAGATATTCTCTTACTGTGCCTAATTTATAAATTGAACTTTACTATAGGTATGTATGTATAGGAAAAAACATAGTATTATACATACAGGTTGGTACTATCCAAGGTTTCAGGCATTCACTGGGGCTTTTAGAATGTATGCCCTGTGGTTAAGAGGGTAGTACCATAATTGGAAATTTTTAGATATATTTAAATAGGCAAAAATGGGGAGAGAGGGAGAGAAAGAGAGAGAACTCAAATTTTAGAGTAAAGAGTTTCAATGAGACATAAAGAAAACTTTTGCCTACAAAGTGTAGTTGTCTTTGGATTAGGTTGCTAAGAGGGACTGGAAGATTTTACACATTGTAATTACAATATATGTCTGTATATGTACATATATATGTCTATTTAATACACAATACACATTGTGTGTTAGAGAGTGCACATAATCTCTTTGGATCTTGCAGTAGTCCATGATGGTAGAATTTATAATTATTATCCCTATTTTCATTTTTACAAATGAAGAACTAAGACTCAAGTGACTATGCAAGTACACAGCCAATGATGAAGCTGTTGACCCCAAGATCAGGGCACACATTCCTGCCCCATCCAGCCTTTCTGTTTAAGTATTCACCTGGTCATCTTGACTAAACCCTGCCCTTAGCCCATGACATGGATACTCTATCCAGATTCTTTCCAACCCAGTGAGTCCTGAGGTGGGGAGAATATGAGAGGGGGTAGAGATCTAGCAAAGGATCATGGGGTTTTTCACTGACTGGTTCTACATTGTAAAAACACTCAAGTGAAACCCTAATCCTCTGTGGAAGTTTACCAGTTAATGCAGACTTGGTCTCTAATTATACATTACTGAGAAAATTGAAAAAAAAAAATTAGTAGGTCCATGAAATGGAAAAGAGAATCTTAAATAGCTCCCTAACAAGTAATAGTTCAGGATGCTGGACCCAGGTCTAGGCATGTAGCAATTTGTCTCAAAATCTTCTCACCTCTCACAGTAATTAAACAGATACTTTGGGTTTACTTTCCCCTTGTCTTTTACTTTTTTTGAAATAGCAATGTCAACATCTTTTTCCATTAAAAATTTTTTTTTCCAACATAGAATTGCATGTACAGCTATTTATGTAGCATGCATTTGCAGATTAAGAGAGTCTAGTGGGAATATTTGATTTAGACCAATAGGCACCAAAGCAAACCTCTAATGGGCCAAGAGAATGCATCCAGTTTGGGCCTGGAAGGAAAAGAGGCCCTGACCAAGGCCGCATTTTGCCTCCCACCTGGTCTCCACTCTGGTTCAAAGACCTCCTACAGAGATTATGCTGCCCATTCTTTTTTTTGTTTTGTGTTGTTTTTGGGTTTTTTTGCATTACGCGGGCCTCTCACTGTTGTGGCCTCTCCCATTGCGGAACACAGGCTCTGGACGTGCAGGCTCAGCGGCCATGGCTCACGGGCCCAGCCGCTCTGTGGCATGTGGGATCTTCCCGGACTGGGGCACGAACCCGTGTTCCCTGCATCGGCAGGCAGACTCTCAACCACTGCGCCATCAGGGAAGCCCGTATGCTGCCCATTCTTTGCCTTGATGTAAATAGGGGAGGAGCCTATGAAATCTCATAATGATAAGACCCAAAAAGAAAGAAAAAAAAATCAAAGAAAATGAAAGAAAATTCAGGAGGCAAAGGAGATCATAAAAGACTACAAAAGAGAAAAAGCTAACAGAAAAAAAGTTATTAGAGGAAAAGGTGTGCATATGAGTGAGAACAAAATTTTCTTTCACATCAAAATTCTAATTTCAATATATTTAAACAGGAAACAATAGGGGATGCAAACAGTTATCCTCTAGAGATAATAAAATTTTTTTAAATTAATGCTTTATTTCACATGAGGCAGTTGAAAATAAGAAATAGGCCTGCCATCTAATTCTCTTAGCATGCTTTTAGCAGAACAACACTTTGAGAAAAGGCAGTTTTAGTTACTCATTATTTTATTCAAAAAAAATATATATATATATAAAACTTCAAATGTACTCCAGGCACTACTATATTTGAGGGATGCACAGATTAATAAAACCTAATTCTAATCCTTACAGAGCAACCCAGTATAGCCAGGGAAGCCAGCTTGTAAAAACATCTTTGCAAGGAGCCTTGAAAATTGTTATTACAGAGACCGTCAGAGGGTTTAATAAAAGCACAAAGGATGCAGTGGCCAACCCTTCCTGGTGGAATTAGGAAGGATGTTACTAAGGAAATGACATTTCATTTGAGGCTTAAAGTAAGTAAGGAGGATATTTGTCATGTAAAGTAGATATAATTCTAGACTGAGAAACAGAACATAACACAAGACACATTTGAAAAATTAGTAGAGGCCAGATACTTTTGGATCTTGAATGACAAGGACACACCAAGTATAGACTTCACTTTAAAAATAAGAAGGAATATTAGTCAGTTGTTTTCCCTCACCCCCAAACTTTTTAAAGTAACAACATACATTTTCCTTTAGGGATCTACTCTTCCTCCAAGCCATGGAGTCTTGGTGAAGGTGACCATCATAGGTCTTCATCTCACCACTTCTGGAGATCTCATGTGACATAAACTGAGCCCGTCACTCTCTCCTGAGAACTGAATCTTGAGTGGAGTGACTGGTTTGAGGTATTCAGATACTGACACCCCCACAACTGGCCAGGAGGTACTGACCAAGATCCTCGGTCAGTCATCTTTTCTTTAATTTCTGTGAATACCAATATCCTTCAAAAAATTCTTTTGGGGAGACCTTCGATTAACCATAGTCAGTATCTGTCATTTTTAACTAATGAATCCTTGGGACAGGAAGTTATTCCAAATTCATAACAAGACAAGGATATGGTCAGGATGGCATTTTTTGGTAGATCATCATGCTAGCAAAACAGAGGATGGATCAGATGAGGGTGAGACTGGAGACTGGGAAACTATTGCAGGAGTGTCAGCAAGGATGATGAGAACTTGGCCTTGAAAAGTGGTTCTGAAATAGAGTAAAATAAGAAAGATATGAAGCAGGTAATACTTGTAAAATGTTTCACTGAATGTGGAGATAAAGGAATAGGGGTCACCCAGGGTGAGTTCCAGGGT
Organism: Delphinus delphis; assembly: GCF_949987515.2. NCBI lineage: Eukaryota > Metazoa > Chordata > Mammalia > Artiodactyla > Delphinidae > Delphinus > Delphinus delphis. The sequence goes on along the minus strand of NC_082692.2, from coordinate 41,937,754 downwards.
TCTTGCACTTATGACTAGATAGTAGCAGTAGCTACAGAAGAAGAAGTTTGGGGTAAAAGTTAGCTCAGTTTGGAATCTATTTTGATTTTCTGGCGGCTTATCCAGATGGGGATGCCTAATGAGAAACTGACTTCCATCTTTGCTAGAGTGTAGATTTGCAAGTCATCAACATATAGTAAGAGCCATGAACATGAATGGCAGTGCCCATGGTCAGCCAGGGCTAAGGCAAGACTCTGGAAGGAAGCTATTTGAATAATTTTTGTAAATGTGTTTGCAAGGAATTTTATTTTACAATCTCATGGGCTATACTGAAAGGTTTTTTTATAATTTTTTTCATAAACTATATGAAAATTCCAAATATTCCTCAGATATTTGTTTTATGAGAGACATCATGATATATCAGAATGATTCTTAGCTTTGGATTCAAGTCAAAAGTAGATCGAAATTCCTTACCAGCCATGTGACATAAGTCAAGTTATTTTATCTTCTTATGGGCTTGGTTAACTCACGTATCAAAATAGGAAGCATAATACCAATCTTATAAAGTTGTTTTGAGGATTAAATAAAATAATCTATGAGAAAGTACTGGAAACATGCAGAAGCTCCTTTCCTTGCAAAGGATTAGTTCACAAAATGCTGATCTTAAGCCAATGTATTTAAAATCCAAAGGGACTCCACTGCTTCAGCTTGTGGTCCTAATTCATTCTCCTAAAATGACTTAAAATTAAACCTAATCTTATCTTCTTTGTTGATTTGTATTTATTTAGAACTCTTTTTCAAAACCTAACTGTTTCATCTATATGAAAATATGTGAATAAGGCCAGCCACTTTCTCAATGATCTCTGCACAAGTGATAGGGGAATTCCTAGAATATGGCAATAGCGTTTACTGCCTCATCACTACTTTTAATTTGCAAAATGTGAAAAAGCTTTGAGCCTGTGGAATCTCCACTAGCTTGAGGCAATCATCCTAAATGTACGATTCCAGTACACCTAATGTTTAAAACCCCTTTCAATTACAAACCCATCGCCTCCCTCTGAACTCCTAACCTAGTGGTTTGCACACTGGCTGTAGAATAGAATCACTGAGGAAGTAAAAATTATGAAAAATAAAAGTAAACCAGTCTCCAGGTCTTATCCCAAGAAATGATGATCTCATCGGTACAGTATGAAATATGGTGAAACTCAAAAACAGCTGCTGGAACCACACACTCAAAAGCTGTTTCATTTTTTCACTTTTTTTCATCTCTTGTCTATTAATTTCAATGTTACAGACCCAGGGCCTGATTTGTGATATGTCCTCTAGATTCATTGAAAAATGAGTCATTCCATATACTTGTGCAATACTCATCCATTTCTTTACCACTTTTAATTTATAAAAATTATCTCTGGGCTTCCCTGGTGGCGCAGTGGTTGAGGATCCACCTGCCGATGCGGGGGACACAGGTTTGTGCCCCAGTCTGGGAAGATCCCACATGCCGCAGAGCGGCTGGGCCCATGAGCCATAGCCGCTGAGCCTGTGCGTCCGGAGCCTGCGCTCTGCAAAGGGGGAGGCCACAACAGTGAGAGGCCCGTGTATGGCAAAAAAAAAAAAAAAAAAAAAAAAAAAATTATCTCTAGTTTCCATCCCATCATGTCTTTTTCATTTTGGCACTTATTTTGTACTTATCTACCAGAATGGGGTTTATCATGATGATAAATTATCTCAAAACTAACACATGAGTGGCAGTCTATGACTCAAGAAACACAATGACCAAAAATGACCTAACATTACTACTAACCCCATCTACTGGTGATGGGTGCTTTTAATTGCAGCGTAATTTCATTCACAGAGTGAGAGTCCATGAATTGAAAATTTATAAGTGGAAACGCTTCTGTGAAATAATGCCATTTTCAGCAACATGGGTATAACTAGAAATGATCATACTAACTAAAGTAAGTCAGAAAGAGAAAGAAGAATACTATATATATCACTTATATGTGGAATCTAAAATATGACACAAATGAACCTATCTATGAAGCAGAAACAGACTCAGACATAGAGAACAGATTTGTCGTTGCCAAGGGGGTTGGGGGAGGGATGGAGTGGGAGGCTGGGGTTAGCAGATGTAAGCTTTTAGATATAGAATGAATAAACAACAAGTTCCTACTGTATAGTACTGGGAACTATATTCAATATCCTGTGATAACTATAATGGAAAAGAATATAAAAAAAGAATGTATATATATGTATAACTGAATCACTTTGCTGTACAGCAGAAATTAACACAACATTGTAAATCAACTATACTTCAATTTAAAAATAAGAAAAGCTTCTGTACCAGATATATAATAGTCACTCAATATATATTAGTTTCTTCTCTAGATTATGCCCTTGCTCCACCCCTCCCTTTCCTATCATTCACCTTTGGATAATAATATGCATTAGGCAGACCTTAAATTGTCTAACCTTAAATTCTAAACTCTTGTGGGCTATTAATATTTGGCAATCTATTTCTTCTTTTTTTAGAATAGAAGGGAGTTTGTATTCATAAGCGGGGATCCTGAGGGCATTCACTTCCCATTTACTCACAGATACAGTGGTAACAACCCATTCGAAAATGATGATGTTCAATCAGACCAGAATGAGGCAAATGAGATAAAACACTGAGTGAGATGGTTGTATGTGGGTTGAGGGAAGGATGACGGTTCCAGACAAGGATAGGGCTCCCTGTTTCTCATCATAAATAGGCACATTTTTATGTGTTTTACAGGCATCATATGTTGTGGGTCCTTCCCTCCCCAGCGTGAGGCAAGAACCACAGCTGATTGGAAAACCTGAGTCATTTTCAGCAGCTGCTCTAGTGAAAACCAGGAGAGAGAAAGGGAAGTGTTTCCATTATCACAAACAAAAGGGAGATTGGAGATGAAGGACTACCTCTAAAATATTTCAAAGCTCCAAGAACAAAAAAGAAAGGGAAAAAAAAAGAAAGAAAGAAACAGGAACACATCCCTTCCACAATACAGACGGATATAAATAACACACCTGAAATGATCTCATTCAAAGCAGTGTGTTCAAGAAAAGAAAGTGTTGTGTTTGGAATTAAAGAGGACCAAACTTGGGTTTCGACTTTAGCCCTCAAATTTTGGTGTATTTTTTTTAGAAGTCACTTAATACTTCTGTGAATCAGTTTCTAAGTGAAATGACAATAAATAGACCAGTTCAGCATATTTTTCTCCCATGCAGGCTGTCTGTGTGAAGGACATCAACAGTAAAGACCATGAACCAAGCTGAACCTTCTTCCATGTTTCTGCCCCTCCTGCAACATGGTGCAAATCTCATGCCCATACATTTTTGCTGCTGGACTCAGAGTCAGTCTAGGCATCTAATGACCATCTGAAGCTGTATCGGCCTCTGTATTCCAACACTGAATTAAATCTTGGAGACAGAGTTTCGGGTGAAGGAGAAAAGAATAACTTTATTGCTTTGCCAGGCAAAGAGGACCACAGCGGACTAATGTCCTCAAAACTGTGTGTCCCAACCTGGAGGGGATAGTGAGGAGTCTTATAGTAATGGTTCAAAGATGGCATGATCCACTCCTGGACATTTTTCTGATTGGTTGATGGTGAGGTAAGTGGGAGTCAGAATCATCAACCTTCTGGTTCCAACCAGTCTGGGGTCTACGTGCTTGTGGGCAGCATACAGTTAACTTCTCCCACCTGGTGGGGGTTTCAGTATCTGCAAAACAGTCCAAAGATATGTTATGTGTATCCCTTGAGGGGGAACCTGGCCCCTGCCCCAAGGCTGCACTATTGTTTCTTGACTGCTCCTCCCTTGTCTCTGCATCCCTTCCCTTCCCTGATTAATAAATACTTGAACCTGCCCATTGGAACTCAGGGAAGGTCATGGAGGCTGAATGAAGCCTATTTCCTGTAATCAAGAAACAAGGGACGCAGAATGGCTTTTGTGCCCAGGGGGCGAACAGGGTCCTGCTCAGTATCACATCTAATGAATTAGTATCAGATTCTGTCTTATAGTTTTATACCCCCAAAGCAACAAAATCTTCAGCATTATAAAGTCTAGTTCAGTCGTGTAAAACTTACACCACCAAATGGCTTTCCTAGCTTCGGTGTGTAAAATAATGACATTCAGCTTATTTTATAGCTGTCCACAATAATATTTTGGTACTTATGTTAAAAGGTTCCTTTTAGATAATTTTTCAAAACAACTCTTAGTTTGAGTTTGAGACATCACTTAGATAAAAACTAGTTGCAGATTTTTAATAGTAATTTTTTGGCTTGCCTGCCCTTCTGTGAGGTGGAAGTTTGTTCTTACACTTACATTCAGGCACCCAGATGCCTACAGTATCATGAAGAAGGGAAAAAGAGAAAATTGCTTTATACTGTATGACAATATTGAGATTGACTTATGCAATTTTAAAAGTAAAAGGTAAAGTTTTCTGGAATTCTATTGCTTTCTCTAAAGGACCAACCAACAAACAGAGACCATTCCCAGGAAAATTATATGCTCAGATGATTTTAGATCAGATTATTTAGGAATCTCATTCCTCACATAGCTTCATTTATTGGCTATGATGCCTTTTGAAATCTATATCTCCATTTAGATTTTGCTTCAAATTCCTCATCCACATTTTAACTGTATACTGGATATGTCCACTTAAACATCTCTCAGTGATCTTAAACTCAACATTTGTAAAACTAAATTTACCTTCTGCCTTTTCCATTCCCCTCTCTTTTTGCCTCCATTCCCACCCACAACACACACACACACATACACATACATACACACACACACACACACTCTTCCTATGTTCCAATATTTGTCAGAATAGGCTAGCCTTATTCTGTATGAACAAACAGCCCCAAAATCTCAAAGCATAACATATGAAGTTTATTTCCAGCTCACACAAAGTCCTCTCTTGACTGGGCAACAATCCAGAGCAGCTGCCCTCCACGGCGTGACTCAGGGTTCTCAGCTGCTGTGATTCTGTGGCTCTACCGTCTCCACATATGGCCTCCCTGCTTCTTGCCAAAGAGGAAGAAAGAGAGGCGAGGATGGCACCAAGCTTTCTATGGCTTCATCCCAGAAGTAGCAGTCATCACCTCCACTCATGTCTCATTAGCTGGCAATGGTTACACGGTCTCTCCTCACTGCAAGGGTGTTGCCAAGTCTAGTTGTCCACGTGGCAGAAAGAAGGAACAGGAAATAAAAATCACACAGCATGGTCTTTAACTAAATTTCAGATTCCCAGGCCAGAACCTATGACTTCATCCCTTTCATCTCCATCACCCCCACACTCCATCCATGCATAAGTGGATACCATTAATTTTGCTTTCTCTATATCTCCTTAGTCAGTCCACTTTTCTTTATTCCCCCACTTAGTAAATTCAAACTCATATCACCTCTGTCTTTGATGACCACAGCCACTTTCTCACAGGGCTCCCTGCCCACAGTATTCTCTCCATTCAATTATCTACACAGCAACCATGGTGATCCTTTAAAAATACCAACATGATCATGTTGACTTAACCTCCAGCTTAAAATCCTTCAGTAGTTCCCCATTGCTTTAAAACAAAATGCCCAAACCTGCAAATATGATTTATAAGACCGTGTATTACTTGATACATGCTTACCTCTCTAACTGCACCTTTTACAAATTCACGCCTTGTAGTAGGTGCGGTGCTGCGCTGCTCAGAGCCCCTTCAAGTCCCAGGCCCTTCTCTTGAGTCACTGGAAGGTGGCCAGCTAACGGCTCATGGCTGAAACCCTTTTCCAGCATTGCCTTCTACCAAAGGAAGCTGCCTCACCCTAGTTTACTCCTTCACTGCCACCCCACTCCCCGGGAAACATTATCCAACGTCAGTGGAAGATACAAAGGCCCTCTACTTGCTTCAATCTGTGATACATTTAAAGAGCCATCCTGGTTCTAGAACACACTATGTGGGAGTCCGAGATCCCTGTTGTAACTTCATCACATCCCAACTTCTCCCACTGCCCAGTCCTGCCTCCCTCCCCCCGTTACAGGTGCTGTCAACTGAACACACTTTCCAATAACCTCCTACACTGACATCTCTGTCCTTGACTCCATTTCTGGAGGAACCTAAAACGTGCCTCAAACTCTGTGCTGCATCCACTTGAAATACTAACAGCACCTAGAAAAGTCCTTCTAGATCTTTGCTCATGTGATGTCTGAGGCCTGGAACACCAATCCCACCTCCTTGATTTTGCCTGATCTACTCATCCTTAAGGACGTGAAGATCACATCAAGTCAACAAAGAACAACACAATCTAAAGAAGCCCTCTCATCAAGTCCATACTGAGTTAGGGTATATATATATTTCCTTCTGCCCTCAAAACCCTACCTACTGTATAGCACAGGGAACTTTACTCAATATTCTGTAATAACGTATGTGGGAAAACAATCTGAAATGAATATATGCATATGTATAACTGAACCACTATGCTGTACATCTGAAACTAACACAACATTGCAAATCAACTATACTCCAATAAAATTAATTTTTTTTTAAATGAACATACCCAGACTCTGAGCAATGCAATCTTATCAAATTACATTGTAGTCCCCTGTGAAGTGGGGTCCTGTGTACTCTCAGATATACAGTGAAAACCATTTGGAGTGACAGGATGGACCTACCATAAAATCTGTGATCCCAGCTATTGGCTCTGGGCTTGAAGCTCAAATACATTGTTTTTTTTTAATTCTGAACATAGTCCTTGCTAACACCTGGGCCCCTAGCACCTTCTTCTGACCTGGGAACCTCTGAATCCTCAGAACTTTTCATGGAGGCCTTGGGGGGACAGAGATCTCCCTGGATTCCTCCTATTGCACCTCCACCCCATCACTTATAGGGCGTGTGGATGTGGCAGCAAGCTGAAGGCTAGGATTCATCCAGACATCTTCAGCTTCTCCCGTGTTACATCTTTCCTTTCTCTTCTCTCACCAACCTCAGGGGTAACAGCTGGCTTTCTCCATCTTCCCCCAATACCCTGAGATTTTCTCTACTTCTTCAGTGAAGTCTTCCACTTTTCTTTGGATATGCTAAGGGCATAGAGCAGGACCTAGGGAGTCTTCTGGGGCAGACCCCTTCCCCATATCCTCTGCTTTAGCTCCTCTCTGAGGTACCCAGATAATAGTATCTGATGCACATTTCCTGAGTTATTTTACAGATGCCAAAACCCCAGCAATTAACTACTTGATGATCATGAGCACGTAGCCGCTAGACCTACTGGAGCCTGAGGATTGATAATGCTAACCCTTGTTACCTCACCATGAACCAGTCAGAGAACTGTGCACTAGCTGACCACTTACCATGGGATGCCCTTCCCTCACCTGGCCTTTAAAAATTCTTGCTGAAACCCATCAGGGAGTTCATATGTTTTGATCACTTAGCTGCCCTGGACTCCTTGCTTGGCACCTGCAGTAAACACTGCACTTTCCTTCATATTGACCCAGTGTCAGTAGATTGGCTTTACTGTGCATGGGTGAATGGACCCAAGTTTGGTTTGGTAACAAAGGAAAATAAAGTCATTAGAAAATCATTTTCTCTCTCTGTTGCAGAGCTACTGACTACCTACAAGGGTCAAGAAAGCCAGCTTTAAAATTTAAGACCAATCAGTGGCCTCTTTTTTAAGCAATTTCTTCCCTTCCTCCTTGAAACAAGAAGGCTGGAGGCTCAGCTTGAGCTGCAGAAGAGCTGCAAGGAAACACGTTCAGGAAGGATATGAAAATGTGTGGGTTTCATATTTGCAAGAAAAAAGTCCCACGTCACATCTATTCATGTGTCTGCTGCTCCAGAATATGTGTCCTGTCAGCAGTAAGTATTTTTATTTGTCCTTGAAAATTCAGTGACTAATAAAGTGCATAGTACATGGCAGGTGTGCAAACATTATTTGTTGAAATACATTAAGAATATCTCCACCTCTGACTTCAGGTCTATTACAATATTTCTCCTGTTCTGAAGAGCTCCATCTTCTATCTCTTTAAACTCTTGCTTCTCTTTTATTTATTTTTTCCTTCAAAGTTAGGAACTGCTTATAATTTTATTTTGTATTGGAGTATAGTTGATCAACAATGTTGTGTTAGTTTAAGGTGTACAGCAAAGTGATTCAGTTATACATATACTTGTATCTATGCTTTATCAAATTCTTTTCCCATTCCCTGTGCTATACATTAGGTCCTTGTTGGTTATCTATTTTAAATATAGCAGTGTGTATATGTCAATCCCAAACTCCCAGTCTATCCCTCCCCGCCCCATTTTTGCCCCCTATAACCATAAGTTCATTCTTTAAGTCTATGAGACTCTTTTTGTTTAGTAAATAAGTTAATTTTTATATATATTTTTTAGATTCTGCATGTAAGCAATATTTGTCTTTGTCTGACTTACCTTCATTTAGTATAGTAATCTCCAGATCCATCCATATTGCTGCAAATATTACCTCTTCTCTTTTAATTTCAGTTAAAATGTATACTCTGAGATACTGGTCTCCTCCGTTTTCACCAGTAATCCACACATTTGGATTAATAAGAAAAACAGGCTAGATCCTTGTACATATAGTAAATATTTGCACTTGTGGTATACATTCAATGTATTTATTTTTTGTTTATTAATAAGTTATTTTTTAATCTTTTTAACTATTGCCCAGACTCTAATCTCCTAAAGACAGAAAATTATTTTTTATATCACTTGTCTTTGACTGGTATGAATTTTTTCTGCATACAATAAAAATAATGTTAACCAGCACACAGAAATATATAAGTAAAGGAGTTAGACTTTAGAATCGTGAATAACTTCAAGATATTGATTCCAATTAGGGGTTGAGGCACACATGAATTTCTAAACCTGGCTAAGGCTACATAGCTGTAACAATCAAAATAATAGATAACATTTTTTGAACTATTACTCTAAACCAGACCATGTATTAATAATTTTACATGTACTACTTCACAGCATCTTAGAACATTACTACTGGAAATGTTACTATTTTACAGGTGAGTCTAAATAACTTGTTCAAAGTCACACAGTTGCTAAGTGTCAAAATCATAATTCAGATTAAGACATTTTAGTCTATAATCCATGGTTTTAAATATTACAGTACAACACTGGCTACTTTCTGCATATCTGAGGAATCTTTCTGTCATTTCTATGAAACACACTTTCTACTCTACATACTAGTTTTCTAATGTGATGAAAGGGTTGTTATGCAGTGAGACGATTTAAATGGGCTCTAAGAGTATGGTGCTTGAACCCCAGTTTGAGTCCTCTGCTTTAAACCCAGGCTTTCTCTTCTTAGGGTGTGTTTTAATGAAAGTTCCCCCAAAATGTTCCAATTTATTCTAACAAACCACCCGCCTTAATAAGTCTAAGCTAAGCTAAAAGTAACCTGGAAAACCTATATCTGAATATAATTAGAACATGGACATACTTATTAGGAGTAAAGGCTGCTGCAGGAAACATATGTACAAGGAAATCTTTGAAAAGAGATCTTTTGTCTCTAAGCACTGCTGCGGCCACCCAAGAAGCTGCAGCTGTGAGTTTTAATATCACTATCAGTCAGGTTAAACTTCTTTTGGTTACATGTAACAGAATGCAACTTGAACTAATGAAGGTAAAAATAAGAACATCATTGGAAGGGCACATGGAGAGCTAATGTAAGCAGGGAGGCAGGTGCCCCTTAAGAGTCAGTGGGACCAGTGGCTGCAAAGCCAGAGGGAATTCAGATGAGTCCCTCTCATCATATTTCCCTCCATGCCTTTCCTTCTTTTGACTCTCATTGCAAATCACATTTCTGTGTTTATCTGTATCCAGTGTGGAAAAGGACCCTGAATGCTTCTGAGACAATTCAACATCCAGCCACCTACATAGGAGGTGAAATTAATTCTCTCAGGTCAAAATCCAAATTTATGGGGAAGAAATGTATTAGTCCAGCCTGAAACATGTGCTCATTATGACCAACTAGATGTGGACTGAGCTATATTCTTGAGCTGGGATTTTGTTTCTGTACAATTGAACTGGGAGCTGGGGGTGTCATCACAATTGTATGTGCACGAATGCCCCTGCAAGAACTGTGTAGGTAGAAGGCTGGGAGTTCCTAGAAAAAAAGAGTATGTGTTGGGTAAATTAATAGATGTTCACCTTGAACAAGAAAGGTGGAAAGCATAGCTATAATTCTCAAACTTGTTTGTGTATGTCATAGACTTTGAAGAATAAAAGAATCACAACCTCAAACACCCATGAATGAGCGTATACATGGTGTACACCTTCCTGTATCTGATGCAGAGATTGGCTGAGTATGAGTGACGCTAAAGGAAAAATAAAGGACAAAGACGCTTAATGGGACTTGTTCTTGGTAATCCAAAGGAAGGCACAAGAAAACTAATCTTTATTGTGTAGGGTACAATATCAGCTCTTTTCACTTATTATCTCATTTAATCCTCACAGCAATATTTTTATGTATAAAGTGGTCTATAGTTTCTCCATTTAGCAGATGTGAAATTACCTAAAAGAGGTAATAACTTTCCTAAAATCAATTTTTTTTTTATTATAAATTTTTTATTTATTTATTTTTGGCTGTGTTGGGTCTTCGTTGCTGTGCGCCGGCTTTCTCTAGTAGCGGCAAGCGGGGGCTGCTCTTCATTGCAGTGCGCGGGCTTCTCACTGTGGTGGCTTCTCTTGTTGTGGAGCACTGGCTCTGGGCATGCAGGCTTCAGTAGTTGTGATTCACGGGCTCAGTAGTTGTGGCTCACGGGCTCTAAAGCACAGGCTCAGAGAAATGCACACAGAAATGCATTTTAGAATAAGAAGGGAAACAAAAATTCAAGCTCTGAAGAATTTGGGCAGCAAAGTATAAAATACAAATAATATAGTAAATCACATAGATGGAGAAAACATCAGGGAAAGAAGGAAAGGAGAAAAGCCTTAGCTAATGAAAAAGCTCAGGATCTGGGAGTATAAAGGCAAGACTGACCGTGTAGTGATGGAATCTGTAAGACATGCTTGGTAACTAGTTCAGGATTTCCACTGACCATTGCCTAGGAAAATCATGTCATATAAGTCAGGACTTGGACAGCCAGCCTGGTTAATGAATAGTCTGCTAGTGAACTCTGAAGCTCTGACCACAGTTCCCTCGGCCTAGTCTCCAGGGTTAACAACCTCATTCAATCATTTTTGCTTAGTGAAACATTATCTGGTACATATTAATCAGAGAATCTCTGAGTATAAATTCCAGGAAGATTCTGAGCTATCACTCAGTGAGGGAAGGGGTAGAATCCTCACTTCACAGATGAAGAAACTGAGGCGCAAACAGATACACTGACTCAGCCACACTCGCACCAAGCATCAGGGGTAGAGCCACTGTCCTACCTCCTACCAGCACACCAAGAAGGGAAAAGGCTGAGCCTAAGGCAGGGCCAGTGTGTCCCCAAATAGAGGACGAGTCCATGCTGGCAGTGGAAGGGCCCTGAATCTGAGGTCAGAGGGCACGGTCCTCAAACCAGCCACTTCAAGTATAAAGCCAGTTATCAAAACACAGCTCAGAGCCTCCAGAGGTCCTCACCCTTAATGAAATAGTCATGTTCAACTGTTGTTCGGTTCTGAGAATAGTCTAATGTTCTTATTTTAGGAAAAACAATTGGACAGAAGATTTCAGTTCACCAAGGCTGATCTCCTCCGCAACACAGGGACTGTGGCCATATGGTGATCTAGTCTTTCAATCCCCTCCTTTGATGGAGCCTTTTTACCTCTCTTTTCTGAAACATTTTTAATGAAAATGTTTAACCTTTTTTTTTAATTGAAGTGTACTTGATTTACAATGTTTCAGATGTACAGCAAAGTATACATTTTTTTCAGTTTATTTTCCATTATAGGTTACTACAAGATATTGAATGTAGCTCCTGTGCTTTACAATAGGACCTTGTTGACTATCTATTTTATATATAGTAGAGTGTATCCGTTAATCCCAATCCCCTAATTTATCTCTCCCCCCACATACCTTTCCCCTTTGGTAACCATAAGTTTGTTTTCTATGTCTGTGAGTCTCTTTCTGTTTTGTACATAAGTTCATTTGTATCATTTTTTTTGATACACATATCACATATAAGTGATATCATATGATATTTGTCTTTGTCTGGCTTACTTCACTTAGTATGATAATTTCTAAGTCCATCCTTGTTGCTGCAAATGACATTATTTCATTCTTTTTATGGCTGAGTAGTATTCCACTGTGTGTATGTACCACATCTTCTTTATCCATTCATCTGTCAGTGGACACTTAGGTTGCTTCCACGTCTTGGCTATTGTGAATAGTGCTGCTTTGAAACTTTTAATAATACAATGATACATGAAACCATGAATGCCCTTGCACTGCACTAACTCAGCCCTCCAGTTCCACACTGAGTAAGCCAGAACTTAGTTTAGTTTCAATTCAGCTTGATTCATAGCCTTCATCTCATTTTCCCAAATTTTTTGACTCGGTATGTAATTCAGTTATAATGAGAGACAGAGAGGCAGAATGAGAGATTGTCATTTGTTGCAAGTTCAATTCATTCCAGGTTCACTTTGGATGCAAATGTTTGGTTTTAGCTTTGGTTTGGTTTTGCTTTTCTAATGTCACTCATCCTTAAATAGGCTCTGCAAAGAAAGGGCTGAAGTTTAAATACCAGGAAGACTCAGAAACTCTTTTCATGGTTCCTAGAATGTACCCTTGTCATCTGTGCCCCCAATGCCTTTACACATGCAGTGCCCTCTCTGCTAATCTGTCCATCCTCCTTGACCTTGGCCGACTGTACTTCATCCTTCAGTCTCAGCCTCACCTCCATTCCTCAATGAAACCACACCCCATTCCACTGCTAAGCACTCCGTGGTAACTTCTGTCTTTCTGTGAGTCTGCAAGCAACCGGAGAGTCCGGAGGGAACTGCAGCCCAGCTCGGTACACTGCTTGGCACAGAGCAGATGCTCGACAACAACAACAAAAAATGTAAAATAATGGAATGAATCAATTAATTAATAAACCCCAAACCCATCCTTGAAAGCTGCTTTTGCTACCTGAGTTAGCCAGAAATCTTTCCTTAGGTGGAAAATATTTGACCCCAAGGAGGTCTAGTAATGATGTGAGTTCAGTCATGTTACTTAACATCTTTGTGCCTCAGTTTTGTCATTTGTAAAATGAAAATAACGCTAGTAAATGATGACATAATACAAATAAAGAAGTTACAGTAATTCTTGGGGTATAATAGGAACTCGTTTAATTTGAACTATTCTTATTATTGTGAGTGTAGTAGTATATCAATGGATGATTACATGGGTGATATACTTAGGGTGGCTGGATTATGGATTGTGAAACAGCAGCACACCACCCAGCTCTTTTTTCATTCTCAACAGGCCCCAGACATCTAGATTATTCCAGTTCCCATACATTCTCCAAGAGATTTGAAACAGAAATCAGTCCTTTGAGTAGCCCCACAAAAGTCAGAATGTTGGCTATAAGTCCAGTATTCTCTTTCCATCTCCAGGGAGAAGCCAGGAGTTGAGAGTTTTCCTCTCAACCACGTGACGCTATCCCAAGGGTAGGGATTGTTAAGAGCCATGAATTTTCCTTCTGGCTTTGATGCACCCGGTTTTGTGCTTGTCTGGAGTATGGGAGCCTCTTAACTGGCTTCTGGATCTCTCACAAAGAGAACTGGTCCCTGTATTGTTATTGAATCGGTGTCTCCATGGCAGGAAGGAGGAAATAGGGCCTCCTACTGTAATGGAGAGAGACCATATGAGACCTTCCAAAATAGACCCCCATGTCCTCCACCTGCGTTTTGTCTGTAGAAAAACTTTAGTCAAAGAATATATTTAATCAGAGAAGTGAGAAAAGGCAGAAAGAAAGGAAAACAGTCAAGCAAGACAAAATAATAATACTTTAGCCATTAAACAAAGTCAAGGACCTTCAGTTCCTCCTCAAGGACTATAGATAATATTCTAAGCCATGTCTTTTGAGTAGTTTTGCAGATACTGAAACCCTCACCAGATGGAAGAAGTTAACTGTGTGCTGCTCACAAGCTCATAGACCCCAGACCGGTTGGAACCAGAAGGCTGATGATGCTGACTCCCAATTACCTCACCACCAACCAATCAGAAGAATGTCCAGGAGCTGATCACACACCTCACAAACCCCCTGGCTCATCCTGTCTTTATAAATCTTTCCCTGAAAGCCTTCAGAGAGTTTGGGTCTCTAAAGAATTAGCTGCCTGGACTCTGCTTTGCGCCTGCAATAAAGCTATTCTTTTCTAATTCACCCAAAACTCTGTCTCCGAGATTCAATTTGGCGTAGGTGCACAGAGGCTGGGTTTTGCCATCAACACTCTGCCATCTTGCTGACTTCCCCTCCCCCACCCCATTGTGTCTCTTTCTAAGAGCTAAGTAATTCTTACTAGAAGACCCTGAGCAGATTTCCTCTTAAATTTCATGGACCAGAATCAAGTCTCTTCTTACACCATCAATGACAGTGGGTTCCAATGGCACTAGGAACTAGGACAAGTAGGTTTTAATTTTAGAAGCAAAATATTGGGAGGACTTTTCTGCAGAAAAAAAAAAATAGTGGTTTTTAGAAATTGGGAGGAAGGAAAGATGCAGTAGAACACAAAAGGTGTCAACATTTCAGGAAGACTATGTTTTGTGAAGCCTGTACCTATATAAGCAATTTGAGTCAGCAGAAATCAGCCTGTCAGCACCCTGTAGAGGTCCAATCTTGCATGATTCTGGGGAAGAAATAACACATAGGGCAGCCAGAATGATCCATTCACCAGACCAATTTCCTAAAACTGGGGCCTGGCTGCAGAACCATGGGACAACACTCTAGGCATAAATCTCTATGCATCTTAGAGGACCTAGCTGCCCCAAGTATGATGTAGATGATTGAGATACCCTGAATGGGAGATACAGGGTCTAGCTAGAGCCTATGATGTTTCCTACCCAAACTCAGGATGCCCCATTTGGGTGGTGTTGTTGACCTGTACTCATTCCAGCCTAAAGAGGGGTCCAGACATTTTTGAAGAAAGCACTTCAAAGCTCAGCCACCCCTAAACTGGAGATTCCAGAGCATCAGCCCCAGTTGCCCAGGGATAAGGGGAGTACAGGGGACCTGGGTTGATTTAGACAATCAGAGGGAACAGTCCTTGGGGAGGAGGAATAAGAGCACAGAGGAAAGTGTTGTCCAAGAGCTAACTTGCAATACATCAGGGCAGGAGTCATAACAGGTTTCCTCTTGAATGTGAATTACAGCCATTGGATTATGGCTGCTTGGACCTCTGTGTGGGAGATTCTGAACCCAAACCCAGACTCCGTAGCTCAAGACCATGATCAGGAAAGGATGCTTCATGAGTACTGGATGGGGGTTGGGGAAACTGATGTCAGATGTTTTCCACTCTGGCTGAGAAGAGTTGTCTCAACCCCTTACACCTTGGATCTCTATAAAAGCTTACATAAACCGTCATATTGGTACTCACTGGTTTGTATTGTAATGTTCAGGATTATGTTTAGATTATTCTAGAGCCATCAGAATGGAAAAAAAAGAATACTTATAACTCAGCTGCCAGTGTTGAAGTACAGTGCAACTATTAGTGTGTGTGTATAGGTATGTGAGGGAGAGAATGTGTGTGTGTGAGAGTGTGCATGTGCGTGTGTGTGTGTGTGTGTGTGTGTGTGTGTGTGTGTTGTGATGTAAGTTTGTAAGTTGAGAAGCACTCAGAAACTGGAGAATTGTGATTGGATTAAAAATGAAAGATTGATTTGATACCCCATCTGCTTTTGTTCCCTGTCTACCCTACTCCCATCCCCAAATCTGGTGATAGTGCTAACAGGCTGTGACACTGCCAATGCCCAGGCCATGAGATGTCGGCTTGAACAGCTTTCCTGCCCTGAGAGCTGACTGGGAAGTGTCTGCCAGGAAAACCTTCACTGAGGTTGTGTATGGACTGGCCCTGACAGCCAACGACACTCTTCGCAGGAAATATTTGAAACTCCCTCCCCAGGGCAATTCAACAAAGCACAACCTTATCAGGTGTACAAAGCATATTTTCTTAGTTAAATTCTGTCTCCAGGCATATATGGAAGTAGGATGCAAGCTGAAAGGACTATTCAGTCAGCTGCAGGTTTCCATTTATATTTCCTATTAATTGTAGAGATAAATCACTTACTACTCAGGAGAGGGCCGGACATGAAATACTGGTAATAAGCCTAAAAAGGTATCTTATAAAACAAACGTGACTTTGGGTTTCACAACTGACAGGCAACCTCAGCTTTGTATATTCTGCTCCATTTAGATCTTCTAAAGGAAGCACACCTCTCACATAGCCAGTCAATAGAAACAAAAAAGTTTTTTGGGAGTTTTTTCCAGATAGTCAAGTGCATTATTTTTAACCTCTTTATTGGCACTTTACAATGGTGTGTTAGTTTCTGCTGTATAACAAAGTGAATCAGCTATACATATACATATATCCCCATATCTCCTCCTTCTTGCATCTCCCTCCCACCCTCCCTATCCCACCCCTCTAGGTGGACACAAAGCACCGAGCTGATCTCCCTGTGCTGTGCGGCTGCTTCCCACTAGCTATCTATTTTACATTTGGTAGTGTATATATGTCCATGCCACTCTCTCACTTCGTCCCACAGCACTTTTCACTGTTTCTCCCCATACTCTGAGACAGAGTGAAAAGCACAGGTCCCCTTCTCCATAGCTTATCATTCAATTCATAACCACAAATTGAGACTCCCAAATGGTCTAAGGTCAAGTCTCCCCCATCCCCTTTGCTGTGTAGGTTAGCCCTGGGGCTTGAGATCACAGCTGCACCAGAGACCTGAATATGGCAAATTTTCTAGCATAGAGGTCCCTAGAGTTAAGGGATCAGCCCCTCGGGCAAGCGTCAGGTCAGAGCCTAGGATGAGTTTCAAATTCAGGCAGCCTGGCGATGAGGGAGAACATGACAGGAAAGTTTTTCAGTCCCATCCCCATTATTATCCAAAATTTTGCCTCTCTATTGGTACTGCCATGAGGCATGCTTTCAGCTAAATATTGCACAGGGATTTCTTTTTTCCGTTGGGTTGAATCTTTCACTGTTTTCATTTTAGAGATTCTGTTCAGTATCTGAGTCACCATCTGTAGCCCCCTGGAAAAATCTTGTCTTTTATTTACATTATTTACTAAGCTTCCTTTGCCTGTTGTATAGCTTCATTTTTTTAAAATTTATTCCCAGAGTTTTCAGTTAAGGAAAGTCTAGACTCAGGTGCCTAAGTGATATTGAACAATTCCAAATAAATCCATTAGAAAACCTTTACAAAAATAAAGTGTGTTCATTAAAGTATAAAATAAAGAAAAAGGATTTCTAGTCAAATATATTGAGAATAATATGTTCTAAAGTATGAGGGAATTATAATTTTATGACATACCACAGGAATATGTGGAAAGTCCCCAAAATGTAATATATATATATATATATATATATATTTTAAACAAATTCAATAATATTTCCTAATTATTATTTAATTATTCTAAGGCCTCTAGACTTGCTTTAGGAAAACAATCTTTCCTTCTTACAAACCAAATGACCTTCTCACACAGTTTATTTAATTTCTAATAGAGAAAGATTATTTCAAATGTGAAAATCCAGGGCAGTCGAGTTAAAGAAAGATTTTTGTTCCTAGTCTTAATTGCAGAATTGTCTGCTTGTTTGATAAATAAAATCCTGAGAATTCCCCTTATTCCTTAAGCTTTCCATTAACTATTCCTTCCTGTATGTTCTTCAGAGACTATAAAGAACAATATTCAAGAGACTTCCCATTTTTTCCAAATTAAAATTTCATAAGGAAATAATGAGTCCTATTAGAAATGTATCATGAAAAGTCAAAAAAAAAAAAAAACTTTACAAAGAAAGAAATCAGGGCTGAGTAAAGGTTGATAGTCCAGCTTTAGAATGACAACCCCAGTTTCCTTTCCTCTGAGTTGAATCAACTGTGAGACATATTCAACCTTGTGTCCTAGAACCTCCCTGCGCAGGGGGATTGAGCTCCAGGGGGAGGAGCTCCAGTCATCCACTGTAGTAACTGGCCTTCTGATGGATTCTTTACTGGTTCCTTCCCTCCCCTGACTCACTGCCTCACTCCGTTACCAGGGATGCCTATGGTCACCTCCCAGGTAAACTCATCACGCTAAATACTTGTCTTCAAATCTGCTTGCCACAGAACCCAAATAAAGATACACCCTCGGCATCTGTCTGTTCCACACTACCTACTCCCACCTCCTTCCTCCTCACAAGAATCATTGTGCTCCTAAGCTGCTCAGGACACTGATGCTAGTACCAACCAACCTGAAAAGCACTCTGTTCTCCATGTTCTCCCTGCAACCAACTTGTCCATCCTGTTTTCATGGTCTCAACACTCTGATCTTTGCTGAGAAGCTGAACAGATTGGACTATGATGTTCGGATGCAGGTTGTTTTGGTAGAAATAGCATAGTAGGAAAGCCAAAAGGCCTTGTGCTAGGTTTATCCATCACTACCTTATTTGACCTCAGTCAAATAATCCTTCAGAAATAAGGCTTTCATCGATTATATGAAAACAATAACACCTAAGTAACAACTGCGCTGAGTTAGAGGGTCTAGAAATCTCTGAGAATTGGAAAACCTAAGGTGAATAGGACACCATATTCAAACAAATTTCCTGTCTTATAAGTTGCCTTCAAAGATGGTAAAGCCTGAGGTTTCAAAGCTCATATCTCCAAGTAGAGAGATACTCAGGGACATAAGAACCCTAACACATTGCTGGTGGGAATAAAAATGAGGACATGCATTCTAGAGAATAGCAGTCTGGGAGCACTTCATCAAATTAAGCACATACAGACTTAAACAATTCTAAACCTGGGTATATAGTCCAGAGAAATTCTCACAAAGGTCCACAGGGGGTTACATGCAACAATACACATCACAGCTGTTCCTGGTAGAGGGATGCATCCTGACAGCTCACCGTGGGGCAGGTGGGCAGGTGAGATGTGAAGACCGCACCCCAGGTAGCTGTGAGGAAACAATCCATTAGGTATTTATAGAACAATGTGGATAGAGCTTAAAAACCATGTGCTAAGTGGAAAAAGGAAAGAAACAAAATATAAACTATAATGTCATTTACTTTTATTAAATACATATGCAGAGGAAAACAATGCACATCCTCAAAACGTATATAGGTAAAGAATATTTATCAAACACAAGAATGTGTGCTTTTAGCAGAAGGGAAGATAGAAATTGTTATAAAAGTTAATCAATCAGTCATCCAATCAACAAGTACACAGAAGAGGGGGTCTTGCCCAAACTTAAAACAGCAATGAACTAGGGAGTGTGATCAACTCAACCTTTCATTCTCAAAGTCAAAAATGAATGGATAAATGATTGAATAAATAACTTGGTCTTAGAATCTGATTATCTGAATGTTAATTCTGTCTCTACCACTTACTAGCTTGATTTAACCTTTTGAAGCCTATTCTTACAAACATAAAATCTGAAAAATACTATTACTTGTCTCACAGGCTCATTGTGAAGGTTAAATCAAATTCATGGTGCCTGACACATGATCAGAGCACACTGAATACTAGAGATGGTTATCAATAATCTAAAGTGATGCCTCACACAATTTAGCAGGTAGAGATTTTTGTTTAGGGGAGGAGAGAGAGCAGAAAGCTTTATTAAGGTTCCACTGCTTCTCACGCACTAATGGAGGAGATGATGAGAACTTTGTGTTTCCAGGTGCCAACTGATGACTGGCAATGGAGCCTTCCAAAATGGCCTGTGGCAGGATGATGGGGGTGATGGAGCAGTGGTCTGAGGGAGCCATGGCTCAGACAGAGCTGGCTCCCAGGGGAGCATGTGTTGTGTGCGAGGGTATAGTCTCTACTGAGAGTCCTCTGCTACCAGGAGCTCACTGTCCAGAACTATTGTGGACTCTTCCTTAGTGTGTTGCCCCAGTAGAAGGCTAGAAAAAAGGAAAACACTTAGAAAAGGTGAGCACAGGATACTGAGGATGGCAGCTGGGAAAAAAGAGACCACGGCCAATATGGTGGGCATTGGGCCTGCTGAAGGTTGGCTCCGGGATTGTCACCAACAGTGTGGTTTGCTCTATAGTCTTGGCTGCTCCCAAGATTATGGGTACAAAGTAACACTGAAGTAGCCTTTGCAAGAATCATGTGGTGATGGTCAGAGAGACAGTGATGTTAGAAACATTCCAGCAACACCACCTCAACATGACTGTCTGTCCCATCAAGCACAGAACCCAAACAGAACAGGAAAATAGCATGCGTTTTGTGAAAATACCAACTTTCTCACATTCAAGAGCTCCCCCAATGAACTCCTGAAAGCAGGCAGGGGCTCCTTTTTAAAAAGTTGCTGTTCTTTTTTTTTACATGAAAAAGAAATTAAGCAGAAGGGGAATAAATCTTGATTCAGGGAGTAATGTGTGCATTAAATAAAACTGGTGTTGGGTTTCCCTGGTGGCGCAGTGGTTGAGAGTCCGCCTGACGATGCAGGGGACACGGGTTCGTGCCCCGGTCCGGGAAGATCCCACATGCCGTGGAGCAGCTGGGCCCGTGAGCCATGGCCGCTGAGCCTGCGCGTCCGGAGCCTATGCTCCGCGACGGGAGAGGCCACAACAGTGAGAGGCCCACGTACCGCAAAAAACAACAACAACAAAAAAAACTGGTGTTGAAAAATCGTCACACCCATCCTTCTATTTCCCTGTGATTTGGCTGCTAAATAGAGGGGCATGTTAATATTGCTGTCAGCTTACTAGAAGGCATTCAAGGCTCTAACAGTGGTGGGAGAAACTGTAGGTAAATATCTCCTATGTCAGGTATTAGTGAGTACTTCCATGTTATATGCCTGCAGGAAACTTTTTTTTTAGTTCCACTGCAGTTCATAAAGGAAACACTAAGACTGAAAAAAAATAGTAATAAAAGTTAAATCTAGCAAGTGATTAGCACCAGCACTCCAAAAAGCTTCAGCCCAGTCTGGGTTTTCACTTCTTCATCTTCATTGCTGCAAAATAAGAGAAAATAGTAGTCAGGTTAATGGAGATATAGAATTTTAAAAACTATGCCCCATTCATATTCAGGTGTAGCATCTCATATAAAAAAATGGTTTGGAGTAGGAAGTTTTTGTTTATTTTTTTCCTCAGTAGCTGTTTTCTTGTTATACAGTTAATGGCAGGATAAAGACACACAGCTGTATCTTCAGATCAGACCCTGATCTCTCAAGAGCTCAGCAGAGCAGTTCTGGCCTACTGAGAGGGGTGACCATGGCTTTGAGGGGCTGATGCCACCTTAAGGAACAGCCCTGCCATAACCCACCCACACCTCCTCACCTTTCAATCGCTTGGTTACCTTTTCCTTTAGTACTGAGTGCATCATTCCGTAAAATGTAACCTCTAAAACACGGAGGAGGTAAAGTGAACTGGGATTGGATTAAGTCCCAGCTTTCACAAAAGGGAACATTACAAAAGTGAGAGACAGCAAATGAACCTCTTGCTATGGAGTATGGAGTGGAGTGGTTGCACTGATTTCTTTATCCATCAATCTGTATTTGATAGGGTTACACTGTCTGGAGCGGACAAGATAAACTTAACTGAGTGGAGATTGGTATTAGCAGATCATACCAGTCGAGAAAGAAGTATAAAAGAAAATATCAGAGAGGAGGGCAAAAGAGAAATTTAGTTCTAAAACTGTACTCTAATAGAACAATGTGATGAAATGACATCAGTGGAAGGAAATGACCATAAGTTTGTATTTCCAGGTGCCAATGCATGGCTGTCAAAGGAGCATTTCATCCCAAAATGGCTGGTGGAAATTGAGGGAGGTCAGTTTCTCTTCTTTGGGCAACTCTCTCTGTTTTTTGTTTTTTGTTTTTGTTTTTTTTGCAGTACACGGGCCTCTCACTGTTGTGGCCTCTCCCGTCGCGGAGCACAGGCTCCGGACGCACAGGCTCAGCGGCCATGGCTCACGGGCCCAGCCGCTCCGCGGCATGTGGGATCTTCCTGGACCAGGGCATGAACCCGTGTCCCCTGCATCGGCAGGCGGACTCTCAACCACTGCGCCACCAGGGAAGCCCTGTTTGTTTGTTTTTTTAAATTTTTATTGGCGTACAGTTGATTTACAATGTTGTGTTGGTTTCAGGTGTACAGTCAAGTGAATCATTTATACATATATCCACGCTTTTTTAGATTCTTTTCGCATATAGGTCATTACAGAGTGTTAGGTACAGTTCCCTGTGCTATACAGTAGGTCCTTATTCATTATCTATTTTATATATAGTAGTGTGTATATGTCAGTCCCCAACTCCCAATTTATCCCTCCCCCCTCCCATTTCCCCCTGGTAATCATAGGTTTGTTTTCCACATCTGAGACTCTATTTCTGTTTTGTAAATAAGTTGTTTTTTTGTTTGTTTGGTTCGTTGTTGGTTGTTTGGTTCGTTGTTTTGTCCTGGGCTGGATCACAGGGTGAAGAAGCAATCGTCTGAGAAAGCTGTGGCTCAAAGTTGGCTCCAGGGTGGACATGGGGTATGTGCAAGGCATAAGGAAAGCAGACAGGAAAACTGCAGGTGGCATAGCCAAGTGGCTGAGCAGGATGGTGAAACAGGACACGTCCTGCATCATGGAAGAGGAGCTGTATTTGTTAGATGAGAAGGAGTAGGTGGAGGAAAAGTTGCTAAAACAAGAAGTAGCTTCACTCCTGCACTGATTTGTTCTAGCCACAGAAAATCAATAGTCATGAAATAACTGAGTTGTAGCTTTCATCATCTGTAATTCTCTGAAGGTTTCGAATGAAAGGAGAAAAAGCCTCAATTCCTCCTTTTCTTTCTAACAAATAAAAATTAGCATGTTTTTGATTTTCCTGAGAGTAACAACATTTGGTATTTACTCTCACAAAAGATTTAAAGAAATCATCTTCTTTGGCTAATCTTTATGAAGGGCTATTTATTTTACATATCAATACTAAGCACTTTACATGCATGAATGCAAATCTTCACCATAATCCTTTGATCTCATATTACAGAGAATGAAATTGAGGCTCCAAAGATTAAATATCATGCCCAAGGCCACAGTGTTTGAAACTAAACCCTCGTTTGTTCAATGTTTCTTGGTTTTTTTTGTTGTTGTTCATGCAGTCATTAGTTTGTTTCACCCATATTAAAACATATATCACGTCTGGCTTATAAATGGTAAACTCTCTGTCACCAGAAGAGTTTCAACAGAAGACTTATAAGGCTATACGGGATTATAACATTCAATAAAATATTGGACTAAATGCCCTCTCAATTATCTTTCAAATGTAAGATGTTATAATTATAGGAATAATTAAATGAGATTGAAGAGGAATAAGTACCTCATCCTCTGACACCAGGCTGGCAAACTGAGCACTATTTCTCAGCTCTTCCTGAATGCGATGGAAGGTCAAAGTAATGTTTGCCACCACGATTCAGCAGCTGGTTTGAAATGGCATGATGCAATGACAGGTAGAGTCATGATTTTGGGCCTTTTGTGGCATTTCTACTTTCCTTTGCCAATCTGAGTATAGGTAAAGAGCTGAATAACCTGGGAAAATCAAATGTCTACATTTAAGAAAGATGGAGATCATTAATAAAATAAATAAATCATTATTTTCAGACTAGACCGCTGACAGTGAAGGCTCAGTATTATATCCTATCACCAGTTGAACAACAGAGTTATTTTGGATAAGAAAATATAAATAAGAAAGACCTTAAGACATTTACAAAATCGTAATTTTGAAGGGAGTCACATTCCAAAATTTGTTTTGCTTAGAGTTAACTTTGGGTAATAAATAATGTAGCTGTGAAACTTTAATCCAATATTACAGAAAGAACGTTCTTAAAGAATGTGCTGTGTAAATTGATTTTTCCTTCCCTTTTAATACATAACCAACTCTGAATATTCTTATCTGCCAAATGAAAGCAGAATGATCTACATATATGTTTTTATAAAGATGAAACCAGAGCAAATTGTCATTTCCAGAAAATGTATATCATAATTTATTGACAGCTACATATTCATTTTTTTCTGAAAGATTTTAAATATATTTTGGACATTTACATAACTACTAACTATGGTGTAAAAATACAAGATCTAGTATCAGAATTTATTATCTGTAAGCCAGAAGTGATAAGATGTTCATTAGCTAAGGTCCTGCAAAGGTAGGATGGTAGGTGGAGAATGTGGATATAATTAACTCTAGGAAAGACAATATTGAATCTGGGGTCAAAACCGTTTAATATCTGGGTTACCTGACCTCCACATAGTTATTAATCCTGATTCTATTATTTTGTTTGTTTATCTTGAAAAACTAGCACACACAGGAATGTCTGTCCTTCTACTTTCTGACTTCTGCTCAGCTTTTTACTGTGATTCACTACAATATAAAAATCAACATTAAGCTCTTGAAAAGACTTTGAAGGAGAAACCCCCAAACTGTCAAACCCCCACTTCTCCTACAGTATTATCAACGGAGTCCCTAGAAAAGAAAAATCAGTGAGACTTCTTTCTTTTTAGTGGCTATTTCAGGGTCAGACTCTGAGGTTTCAGTTCTGCCCCATGTCAGCCAGGTGTAAGGACAAAGAGAAACGTTCGAAAAGAGGCTTAATTCCCCGTGTTGAAAATAAGTGAAGAGATTTCCCTCCCTTGTTCCTAGAGCAATTTATTTTAGAAAACTTGTCTTTATAAGTACATTTTCCTCTCTTTGAAATGGTGATAAATCCTTGTGAAAACTAGATGGGCATTTTGTCAGCTTTGAGACTCAGGAAAGTCTCAAGGACTTGAGAACCATCTCCTTTGAAGGTAAACATCCGAGGGAGATAGCAGCCTTATCTCCGAGTTTCTCCTAGTTTCTGAGGGAGGGTGGGAGCCTAACTTTAGCTGACACCTGGCTCTAAGTTATAAAACTACCTCCTGTCATAAAGATATGAGAAGTTTCTTTTTCCTTTGGGTAAAGCCAATGAACTAACATAGATGGTCCCCCCAATTAACAGGTGATTTAGGATGAACTGTGTGTAATAAATGGTGCTTGTCAAGTCCTCTTACTTGAGGATAAATTGAATTATTGTTTAGCTTGAGAACATATATATAATGGGTTACACCTGCTCGGCTATATGAAGCGTGAGATTTCTTCTCTCTTTTCAGTCTCTTAGGGTTTGTGATAGGTATCACATTCTGGTTTGAATGCTTAGTCAATAATATAAGTGTTTTCTTTCTCTACCACCTTTGTGAAGAGGACTCCTGGGTTGGCAAATATATATATATTTAAATTTTATTTCCTCAACACAGGCTGTGGGCTTACAACACAGGAAGGTCATCTTGATGGGGTCCACTGTTGCTAAATCTGGTTGTCAGAATGTCCTTGCCCACCTGGATGGCTGGGCAAGGTAGCTACTCATTCAGGTATTCATATGAGGTTTCTTTATAAGACAGATTTACCCTGGCCCTCTAGCAAGTTGTCGATCAAAGCATATGAATCTTCTTTTCATCAGCAGTTAAAAATATCCAGATACCAAGTTCTTCTCTACGGTTACAACCTTGAATGTTGCAATCCAAGATTTACCAAAGCTTGATTTTGGTGAATAATATTTATGGGAAATTGCCTGAAGAGAATAGAGTGGGCCCATTCCTCTTGGTAATTTCATTTTTACCCTTAAATCAAACCAGAAAATGAGAGTTGCTTCCATGGACAAATAACTTATTTTTCTCTTTTATGTGTTCTAATCTGGAGAATAAAGATAAAGGAATGAGACACCTGTCCCATAAAATTAGAACTCGAGTCATCAATGGAGGTTCTGGTATTCAAAATAAAATGAACACAAAAACTTATATTTTTGTTTTTGTTTTGCAGTTTATATACACTGCAGGAAAAAATCAATCCTAGATGGTCACCTTGCCAGCAGAATTGTTATCTTGGGAACCCTGAAGTGTTTATTAAAAATCTGCAAAGAGAAGGAATAAGATAACAGGAGAAGAATTTGCCTAGTATGTGTTCTGTGGGCAGGTAGTGAATGATTAGCTCTCCAGTTGTGTTAATAACAAGTGGATATGAAAGGTCAGAACCAAATGCGTTTAATCATGTTTTTGAAAATCAATTGACCCTCAGTTAAAAATAAAATAGGCCTAGGACTGAGTGTAGCAGATGATGTGAAGAGTGGCAGGTTGGTTTATATCTCATCCCCAGTATGACTTTCACATTTAAACCTGTAGAGAGAGAAGTGGGTATAGAGACGTGTTGTGGATCCAAGTTGCTGAATTCACCAGATATGATGAATACAATCATAAATTATGGTTGCTAGTGGAATTTAATTTTTTCTAAGTAACTATAATCAAAAAGCATTTATCTCAGGCAGAGAGTCTGCTTTAAATTAGATGGTGTCATATGTACACCTACTTGGAGATTACTGCATTGGTGTCAACAGTTGTTGGTGGGAATGTAAATTGGTGCAGCCACTATGGCAAATAGTATGGAGGGTCCTCAAAAAACTAAAAATAGAGTTACCATGCAATCCAGAAATCCCATCCCTGGGCATATATCTGGACAAAACTAATTCAAAAAGATACCTGTGCCCCTATGCTTATAGCAGGACTATTCACAATAGCCAAGACATGGAAACAACCTAAATGTCCATCAACAGAGGAATGGATAAAGAAGTTGTGGTGTATATATATATATATATATATATATATATATATATATATATATATACACACACACACACACACACACACACACACACAATGGAATACTAGTCAGCCATATAAAAGAATGAAATAATGCCATTTACAGCAACATGGATGGAACTAGAGATTATTATACTAAGCGAAGTAAATCAGAAAGAGACAAACACCATATGATATCACTTATATGTGGAATCTAAAATACAACACAAATGAACATCTCTATGATGCAGAAACAGACTCACAGACATAGAGAACAGACTTGTGGTTGCCAAGGGGTTGGGAGAAGGGAAGAAGTATTGGGAGTCTGGGATTAGCAGATGCAAACTATTATATATAGGATGGATGAACAACAAGGTCCTACTGTATAGCACAGGGAACTATATTCAATATCCTGTGATAAACCATAATGGAAAAGAATATGAATTACAGTGATAAACCATAATGGAAAAGAATATGAAAAAGAGTATATATATGTATAGCTGAATCACTTTGCTGTGAAGCAGAAATTAACACATTTTAAATCAACTATACTTCAATAAAATTTAAAAAATAAATGCAAGCACACTCAAAAGAAAAATATATGAAAATGATCTTCCTTTGAAAATTGATCAACCAGCTGATCACAATGGTTAAGTCCATTGTTTAGGGGTCTCTCTTTCTTCTATGAGGATTAATCAGTGGCCAAGTATTTTTTAAAGTGCCAAATAAAATGCTAAATAAAACATTCTTTGGAAGTACTAGCCCTCAGACTTAACTCACAACAAATGCTATGCCTGACCCCAGCCTAAGTATTTTCCAAACCTGTGTAGAATGTCAAAAGAAGCATAAAGCATTAGGTTTTACTAACTCAATTACAGTGAATCTCAGCATAGAACAGATATCTCAGAAGTAATCTACCATAGATTAAAGTACAGGTTAAACTTTTATGACATCAGACAGGAAGAATTTGTGACCCAAATTTTTATTAATTCAAAGCATTCCCTGAAACACCATTTCTTATGATCCTCCTGCTTTTACTTTCAAATTTGTGTTTCCAAGGTTCCAAATGATTGACTTTTCTAGACTGCCAGTGAAGGAGATAGAATTTGAGGATCTCAATTCCTGTTGTACATGTAAATCACCGGTGGAGATTTTAAACCAGCATTTGCCCACCTCCAGAGATTCCTTTTTTTTTTTTTTTTTTGAGCTTAACAGTTTACTTTGATTTTGACTTTTAAAAAATACTTTTAAGCATTGCTTTAAAAACAAAAACACGTGCTTTTAAGAGCACCAGAGCAATAATGAGATTTTTTTTTCCATTTCAATTTCTCTGATTTCTAAAGAGAATCTAAAACTTATCAAGGGACCAGTGAAGACTTTTTTTTTTTTTTGGATTGATAGTTTTTTGTTTTATTGGAGTACAATTGCTTTACAGTATTGTGTTAGTTTATACTGTACAGCAAAGTGGATCAGCTATACGTATACATATATCCCCTCTTTTTTGGATTTCCTTCTCACTTAGGTCACCACAGAGCACTGAGTAGAGTTCCCTGAGCTATACAGTAGGTTCTCATTAGGTATCTATTTTATACATAGTATTAATAGTGTATGTACGTCAATCCCAATCTCCCAGTTCATTCCAGCACCCCCTTCCCCTTGGTATCTATACATTTGTTCTCTATGTCTGTGTCTCTATTTCTGCTTTGTAAATAAGATTGTCTATACTAATTTTTTCAGATTCCACATATATGCATTAATGTATGATATTTGTTTTTCTTTCTGACTTACTTCACTTTGTATGACAGTCTCTAGGTCTATCCATATCTCTACAAATGATCCAATTTTGTTCCTTTTTATGGCTGAGTAGTATTCCATTGTATATATGTGCCACATCTTCTTTATCCATTCCTCTGTTGATGGACATTTAGGTTGCTTCCATGTCCTGGCTATTGTAAATAGTGCTGCAATGAACATTGGGGTGCATGTGTCATTTTGAATTAAGGTTTTCCATGGGTATATGCCCAGTAATGGGATTGCTGAGTCATACGGTAGTTCTATTTTAAGTTTTTTGATTTCATTTTCCTAGAGTGGAACCCTGTTCTTGGGGATTTTAAAAAGTCCCAGGAGATACTAATGTTGAGCCAGAGCTGAGAACCACTGACCTAGATGAGAAGTCAAATTGTCATTTTGAGTTAGTTGTCTTTAAATGGATTTCATAAATCATAGGACTTGTAAAAATGATGATCATATTAAATCAGATAAATCTGAGGTCTCTGTTTTTAAATGAATTACTGATCTATTTGAAAAACTAGTGTCTACAAATAGCAGGATCAAATGCAAGAAACAGGAGTCTGGCAGTAAGAAAGGGAGACTGCTGTCTTTAGGAAATGAGAGAAAACCAAGAGGGAAATTCTCAGATCTGATCAATGTTCTTCCATGAGTGTTTAATTGCACTGGATTTGTAACTAGCTTTACTCCCTAGTTCATATGGTTATAAGACGAGAATTGCTTTATAAAAACAGGTAGTTTTCTTGTTTGGTGCTTTATAAAAACAGGTAGTTTTCTTATTTTGTGGGTAAATACATATCAAAAAGAGGGTTTGGGAAAAATACATGGGTAAATATTACAGTCTGATCACATATCATAAGGAATTGTAAAACGTTATTAAATTGCTCCCAAATGTGCCAGTGTAACTAAGACATAAAACCCAGCATACTAGGTGGATAAAATGGTAGTTTAATTATTTATGTTTCTTTTATTTTTTTTAGTTTGATATATATTTATTTATTTTTATTGAAGTATAGGATTTACAATGTTGTGTTATTTTCAGGTGTATAGCAAAGTGATTCAGATATATATATATACATATATATATATATATATATATATATATATATATATATATATATTCTTTTTCAGATTCTTTTCCATTAGAGGTTATTACAAGATATTGAATATAGTTCCCTGTGCTATACAGTAGGACCTTGTTGTTTATCTATTTTACACATAGTAGTGTGTATCTGTTAATCCCAAACTCCCAATTTATCCCCCCTCTTTCCCCTTTGGTAACCTTGCTGGTTTTCTATACCTATGAGTCTATCTCTGTTTTGCAAATAAGTTCATTTGTGTCAAATTTTAGATTCCACATATAAGTGATATCATATGATATTTGACTTTCTCTGTATGACTTACTTCACTCAGTATGACAATCTCTAGGTCCATCCATGTTGCTGCAAATGGCACTATTTTGTTCTTTTTTATGGCGAGTAATATTCCATTTTGTGATTTGTGTGTGTGTGTGTGTGTGTGTGTGTGTGTGTACATTTCTTTTAATACTAAGAGTAACTCACTATCTCTCACAACTGTTAAACTTCAAACTGTAGGGGTTTTTATGGTATTGCTTTATATATTCTAAACATGAAAGGTGAAATCATTTTTTCACAATCTTATCCACTAGCTTAATGCTAAGTTTTATCTCTAGGATTGTGATAACTGGTGCCCCCAAAGTGTAAATACTACATCTACTCTGTTCTTTTCAGCAATGGAGTCTTTCACATTACATAAGATTCTCTTAATTCAGTATTTGTTATCTGAACCAGATGCTTTTGTTATTTAAACAACCAACTGACTTTCTGTTATTGTGTAGAAACATTCTTATTTCTATCTGTAGTCTCTGTAAGCTTGAGCCAAAATTATGATGTTTGAAAGAGAACATTTGATTATTTTTTAACATTCATTGAAAATGTACAAAATTTATTCAAACTTTCTCCTTTTTTTGGAACTACATATTTGTCCAATTGTTTTACTATTACACAATTTGCCACCATCACAGTGAAAGAGCTGGCACATTTGACAGAGTTCATCTCCTTAATATATAAAGGGAGTTTACAACTCAATAATAAAAATATTACTAGACCAGTAGATAAATGCTTAACATGATGCAAAAGCAAAATAGACAAGAATAACAGAAAAAGATAGAACTTTTAAATGCAAATAAAAATGAAAGATAATTTCCTCTTTTAAACTGCAAATATTTTAAAGCATGATTTTAAAGGGGAAAAAGATTTAAATAGTATAGATAGAGATTTAGATAAAGATAGCTGGATAGAGGAAAGTAGATTGTTTAAGAGCATAGGCCCCAGGCAGTCATATCTGGATCCCATTCCTGACTGTACAGACACTTGTCAGCTATTTGACTTTAGGCAATAAATGGATTTCTCTTGGCCCCAGTTTCCTCATCTGTAAAATGGGAACAATAATACTTAACTTACAATGTTTTGTGAAGATTAATAAAATAATGCATCTAAAGTGCATAACATGGTAACATATAATAAACTCTCAATAAATTGGCAATTATAATAATTCTCAATGCTGACAGATATATAGTACACAGAAACAGGTATTATAGCAAGTTTCTGGGAAGGTGAATTACTACAGTTGTTCAGCAATGCAACTTGGCTACATGTATCAGCAGTTTCCCATATGTCCATACTCATTACACCAATAATCCTGATTTTTTAAAAAAATCAGAGATATGGTCAAGGATACAAATTCACCCCTATTCATAACATGCCTTTATATTTTAATGACTAAAGTATAGCAGAGAGACACATTGGTCCTGTATGATACGTTTCAAAATTTACAAAAATAGGGATGTGACTTTATGAAATACACCTAAATTGTGGAAAATATGCTTGGCAAAATATTCAGATTTCATTTAGAACCTTATTTGGAATTGTATTATTCTTATTGCTCTTTTGTATTATTACTATTTTTTCTAAACTTAGAGGCTACAAAACTGAGCAGGCCTCATTTGTGAGGGTATCTGGAATGAATGAATAAGCTCACTTTTTACCATCTTAAAGATAAGTCCTTTAAAAAGCATTGTTTTTTCCATATTTACCACTTTGTCTGAAGGGATATAGAAAAAGAAAACATTGTTCAGTTATTCTTGCTCTTAACACAAAATTTAAATTTTTTTACAAAACTTTTTCGTGTCTCTTTGGCATAACATTTATAAAAATAAAAAGGTTTTTTGCATTTATTTTTATCTGTTAGCTCAAAATGTGAAAGTGGTTAAACACTGCATGAAATTCAGAGGTATGTTTGAGATGGCACACGCTGGTCTGTATGCTACCCGCCATATGCAAAATTCACTTGGGGGATGGGAAACTGAGCTACCACGAGGTCCTGAGACCTCTGACTCAGAAGACACATATAAGTATTATTGGATATCCTAGAAAAAGAAGACAACAGTGGTTTCACATATGAATCCAAAGAGAAAATCATGAAGACAGAGGGGAAAGAAGTTAGTTTGTGACCAAGGTGCTACACACATGGGGACCTCTAGTACAACTTCTACATTGAGAAGCAGCAAGAATTTACTCATGTGACTATCAGAGTAGACCAGTTCATTCTTTCTTTTTTTTAAAAAAAAAACTGATTTTATTAATATTTTTAAAAAATAAGATTGGCTTATTTCTACAACCTAATATCACATGGAAACAGATAACCAGATCTCAATTGTATCTTCCATTTACCTCTTCGGAATCAAGAGTTTCGTGTTCCGGAATAGCCATCATTGGATGACTCAACTTCACAGAAAAGACGCCCAGGAAGTGAACAGGGATAGAAGTAAGGAGAGATAAATGTTTAAATTTCATTTAAGTTGACAGTTAAATGATGATGTAAGTATATTATTGCTGATCACATTCTACCAATGTAAACATTAAGATTTGATTGTTATTAAAAACAAAGGAAGATATTCTTAACATAGAAAAAAATTTTAGCAGATGGTGAATCCTTGGAGCCTAAGACCACATCTTATTTATCTCTGTGTCCCACATAAACTCTAACAGTGTTTGGCACACAGCATAGACAGTTATTAAATGTTTATTGAATGAATGAATTGTTAAAACACACTGGCAGTTATCAGAGAGAGGAAACAAAGTTAAATTTATGTTGCCACTGTCACAATAGCTCTCAAATCGAAAAGCTCCAAAGCAAAAGAGACAAATCACGCTTAGACCTGCAATGCAGATGCATCTGTAGTGAACGCTTAAGTGAAATGTAAAACATTGTGCATTATTGTAAACATTAAGAATCTCAAAACACAAGGACTTCATAAACATTGTAATCTTACCAGATGACACTATTATCATGCAGTTTACGACACAGTGACACTTTAACAGAGGGAGGTTCTTTTGTTTATATAGGAATTTTTATTATTGCATGGGTCTTCTGAGCACTATACATACACTTAAACCTATTCAGACAGAAGAAAAGTCATAGATATGCAAGCAAAAGAGACAGAATGAGGGACACAGACAAGGAGAAAACAATCATTTATAATAAATCTGCTTACCCCCTTTATTTTTTAACCGTCTCTCCTCACTCCAACATTAGAGTAACCATAATACCTGATTTTACTGGAGCATCCCCAGGTTCTACAACTATCCTGGGCAAATCCGGGCTGTGGAAATAATTGACTCCCTTTTACTCTCAACCTGGTCCTGATTTGATCAATAAATCATCGGATCAGTGATCTGCCCCTGATGCTCCAGGGCGATTCCGGGGGTCCTAGCGATGCACCCTTGGCCCTAGGAGGACATCACCAGAGGCTGCTGGGGAGGCCTAGGAGGTCCCATCTCACTTTCCCTCTGTTCTAGCTGATTTTCAAGAAAGGAGCCTGCTTTTATTTAAAGCTAGAGCTTCGTTAAATTCCAACCATCAAACTCTGTCCCAACTATGAAATTCTTGGAGTGTCATAACATCAGGGATCCCAGCTTCCTGAGACCATTACCTTAAATAGAAATATGATCTGTCCCTAAGCCAGCTAGAGATTCAAATAGTTTTCCAAAAATCAGCTGAAAGCACCTACTTTCTCCTGTTCATCAGGGTCCCCTGAGATTGTAAACCTGGCTTAGGATCAGATGCTATGTACCCCTTCAAACTTCAGACCAAGACAATTGGTCCTAGAGACAGCAAAATCTTTAGCATACCTAGGCTAAATGGTATGGTAATTCTATGAATCATTGAAGTTTGTACCATGGCAAATCCCCATTCTCCTAGTCTCCTAATATAGAGTAGAATAAACATCCTAAAGTTTGAAAATGTTGTTGCCCCAATAAAATATTCAACTGAGATTGGAAAAGCAATTGAGTAATTATGTGATATCTATTTTACATTCTATCCCATCTTTCCAATATAGGTATTCATTCATTTAAATCCATTTTATTCTAATCTTCAGTTTCAAAAACTATGTATTAACTATGCTAACCAACAAAAGAGAACAGCAAATGACTGATCCTAATTAATTGTTAATCCCCAAATCATTTATATTTGGCTTTGGAATGCTTTCCTCTATGATCTTGGGTCCCAATAGGTTTGCTTTCTTATTATCCTCAAGGTGACCAAAAACATTACATAAAATGTGATACTGTTAATGGAGTTAGTCATAGTAATTTATTGTGTACTCACATGATAAATTCGTTATATGTATTTGTTTATTTAGTGTTGACAGCAACCTAGTGAGGTGAGCGCTAATTTTACCCTGATTCACAGATGAGGAAACAAAAGCACCAAGAGGCAGGATAACTTCTTCAAGGTCCAGAGCTAGTGGCAGAGTCAGGATTGGAATCCAGAGTGACAGTCTCTGGAGACCATTCTTTCAAAGCAGTAAGAAGTGGTAACATGTCACTGGGAAGAAGCTCGGGAGACAGGAGCGGGGAGACAGAGGGAGGGAGTGGTGTGTGTGACATTTTGCAAAAGGGAAAGCCATGTGTAAGAGTGTCAGAGTCAGAAGCAGTTTGGAGTGGTTGGTGTAGCTGGTGTCTTCATTCAGGAGACACAGACAATGAAGTTCGTATGTCAGATGAGGAGTCTGGGATTCATTCTCTAGGCAGTGAGAAACCACTGAATCTCCAAGCAAGAAGGGGACACATGTGATCAGATTTTCATGTCAAATAATGTCACCCTGGCTGATGTGCAGAATATAGATGGGGGAGGGGGGTTGGAAACTATGTAAGTAATCAGAGAGACAGAGAATAAAGAAGAAAGTCTAAAAGAAAGAGTTGCCTTAAAGAATAGAATAAATTCAAGATTTCCTGGGTGACTCTAGGCCCCCCTACTCTCTAGTGTGAGTGAAGGAGCATCAGGCAGACACATTGATATTTTGTTGATTAGGGAAGAAAAACTACAAAATGTTCCAGAGGAATACTGTTGAAGTTGGTATGTGTGCAGAATGCAGAGGTTTTGTAAAACATGAGGTCTGGAGATGTCATATGGGGAGAACAAATATGGCAGGAACATCCTCTCACAGTCAGAATGAGAATGATGACACTAAAACATTGAAATAAATTCCATATGGGTGGATGGCTTGTTATCCAGAGTCAGTGGATACAGGAAGACAGAGAGAGTCCTCCAAGCCTGTTTACTTGGTGGTGAGTGTTCTAGAGGACAAATTACTATTTTGTCTCAAAAAAAAAAAAAACCTGAAAAGTTACAAATTTTATCATCAGACCATTATTCAACATAGATGGATCGATGAAATGGAAAGCTTGAGTGAAATGAGACAAAACATCCTTTCATCCTGGATGGAAACTCCAGTCCCAGATATTGTATAACATCATCAGACCTTTGCTCACTCACCACTGTGGGATAATCAACAAGCCGTATTTGAATGAAATCTTCAGTTGAGTTTTATTACATTCTTTATCACAGCTGCCACCACACAAATATAAAGCCTTGTGGAGTGTTTGTTATCCGTGTGGGGCTTTCTCATAAATGTCACTGCATCTCCAGAGCTAACTTCTCTGACAAAGACAGATAAAATTACCTCCAACCAACTGGAGAGAACCCTACAACTAGAAAAGAAGAAAATATGCCGAATGTGGTGAAATCAATTAAGTCTTAATCTACCCGAGGAATGGCATTCAGAGCTGTAACTTTGTGAAACAGCTCTCCCGCCTGTGCAAAGATGAAGTAGATTTTCTTGCCTTCCAAAAATGATGAAGTGTTACAAGAAACGTTCCCAATTTTAAATCACTGAGGGTGCTACACCTGCTATTCAGAAGTCACTCCTCGGGATTGCTTTTTAGCTGAACCACATCCTCTTGTAAACCTCCTTTGCTCCATTTGTCTTCAGGAAGCTGTCCCCCCTACTCTGTCTCCCACTGAGATTTGTGAACCACTCAAGCTAGAGTGTAACCTTCTTAAGAACATCTCTCAGAAATAGACGTGACAATTATTGCAGTGATACCTACATAAAGCACTGTGTTTCCTGAGTACAGTGTTGTCATCGTGAGACCGTGAGCCACTGCATGTCATGTACATTCGATGCTATTCACTTTTAGGTCAGTTGTACCTGGCAAAGGGACCACTCAGCACAGGAGACACAGAATGTGTATTGAATAAATAAATTAATAATGAAAGAGAGAAGGAATGAAATAGAGAAAAGAGAAATCTGCATTAGTGAAGACTTAGAATTGTTTACTGCATTCCCCAGTCTCTTCATTGATAAGAAATTTTGCAAACTAAAGACGTTTCAACCAGCACTATGGCACGTGTGCATTTGGCTTAAGTCTTTCATGATTCTTCTGCTTAAAGTCAGACAGAGGAAGACAAATGTCATATGATATCCCTTATATGTGGAATCTAAAAAGGTGATACAAATGAACTTATATACGAAACAGAAACAGACCCACAGACATGGAAAACAAACTTATGGTTACCAAAGAGGAAAGGGGGGAGGATAAATTGGGAATTTGGGATTAACGGATACACACTACTCTATATAAAACAGATAAACAACAAGGACCTACTGTATAGCACAGGGAACTATATTCAATATCTTTTAATAGCCTGTAATGGAAAAGAATCTGAAAAAGAATATACATATATATATATATATATATATATATATATATATATATGTGTGTGTATGTGTGTGTGTGTGTATGTATAACTGAATCACTTTGCTGCACACCTGAAACTAACACATTGTATATTAATTATACTTTAATTTTAAAAAAAGAAAAAATAATAAATAAAAAGAACTGAATTTAGTTGTCAGTGCTTGAGTCCACAGATTCTACTTGCAGGTTTGTGTCTTTTTCTCTTGAACTGCTCAAGGGTCCTGCAACCCTAGGCCTGCAATCGTCTTGATATGCACATGGCTGTCCCTGTTAGATGAAGCTAATCTCCAGGTCAACACAGTGCCCACCACTCCCAGTGAGGGAGGTCAAGGGTCAGAAGTCACCTATGATCATGCTTATACATAAATGTCTGATTTACTTCACTCACCTAGGGGATCTGCCTGGCCAAACAAAACACTTGAGTTTTTAATCTCTGATTTACAACACATCCCAGCCCATAGGAAGCACCTGGCGAGTACTGTAAATTTCAGATTCTGACGCAGCTGGTTTGGGGAGGGTCCTGAGCATCTGCATTTCTAACGGGTCTCAGCTGAGACCAACAATACCATAAGTTGAGGAGCGAGACCACAGCCAAGATTTTTGTATGAACTGATGGAATTGATGTTTTTCAAATATTTATCTATTCACAACTGAAATTAGCTGTATTCAAAATGTCCTCGTCAGTTAAGTTACACTGTGCTTGTGTAATTAAATACTTTACCACAGCACTTTTTTATTGAGTACGTGCTCATGTACCAGACGCTTTACTGGATGTTAGAGTTATGACAGCAAGTGAACAAGCATCCTCCCTGTTCTTGGAGACCACAGTGCAGTGGAAGAGGAAGATATTAACTATATAATCAGGAATATACAGAAACAAACACAATATAATGTGTTCTGAAGGGCAAGTTCAGAGTGCTAGGATGGTTCATCACAGATAAATCAGACTTGGTCTAGAAATAGGAAGGAATCTCTTCCCAAGAGGCTGAAATCTACAGGATAATTCTCCTCATAGAGATAAGAGAGACACAGTTCATGTGGTGTAAGTAGCTGAAAAGAAGTTACTCACTGTTGGGCTGATGGGAAAATAAGGAGAAAATTCAGAATGAATGGACCAAACGAGTGAGAAAATCAGAAACCCAGGCTAGAGAATTACTGTGCAGGGATTTTGCCTGCATCAGCTCCACTTCGGAAGTCAAGGATTAAGCCCTTGAAAATACTGATTAAATGAATCAAGGCTGTTTAATATGAGTCCGTCTCATTGCCCAGAAAGACTGCAAGCTGCTAGAGGACAGGGTCCATAATATGCTAGTTGGTTGATTTTACTGCTCAAGATTCTATGCCTGGTTGCAGCAACATGGATGGACCTAGAGATTATCATACTAAGTAAGCCAGAGAAAGACATATATCATATTATATCACTTATATGTGGAATCTAAAAAAAAATGATACAAATGAATTTATATACAAAACAGAAATGGATCCACAGACATAGAAAACAAACTTACGGTTACCAAAGGGGAAAGGGGTTGGGGGAGGAATAAATTTGGAGTTTGGGATTTACATATCCACCTACTATATATAAAATAGATAAACAACAGGGACCTACTGTATAGCACAGGGGACTATACTCAATGTCTTGTAATAACCTATAAGGGAAAAGAATCTGAAAAAGAATATATATATATATATATATATATACACACACATATATATATAACTGAATCACTTTACTGTACACCTGAAACTAACACAACATTGTACTAAATCAATTATACTTTATTTTTTTTAAAAAGTCAGGAGATTAGACTATGTGCATTAAAAAAAAAAAGATTCTATTCCTGGAACAAAACATGGGAAGTGCTCTGAGTTTGTCCTTAATGAGGTCAGTTCACGATATGTGCTATGAGGACACACCTACTTTCATCATGATCAGAAACATGCCACTCCTATCCATATGTCTTAAAGATTTCATCTGCATTAGCCTGGGATATTTTTTTTAAATTATAAAACTTCAGTAGCTTGAATATTTATTTTTAGAATTTAAAGGTACAGCATCTTTTTTGGGTGATGCCCAAAGGTTTACACATTTGTCTATGTCACTACCTTCTGATGTAAACTGGGAAAAACCATTTTGTCTCTGGACCTCAGTGTTCTCATCTTTAAATTCTGGGTGCTAACTAGGTGATTGTCAGTTCCTTCTATCCTTGGATGAAGCAAAAATCTCTTCATTGATAAATGATGCTGTCTCCGAAAAAACAGAGTTCTTCCTTTTTGGAATCTCCTGCACTGAGCCACAGCTGAGGCAGAAGTTACACCTACAGGGTCGGTAAAAATGACCTCTCCATGGAATCTTACCTGGGATCTTTAATATCAGTTCTTAGCTGTGCCACTTGCTCCGTGTGTGAAGTTTTATAAACACTATGAAGTTTCACAGCATTCCTTTGGGTATTCCCTGAGTATTCTCAAATGCTGAGCTGGAATTTGGTACATGTTAATTGTTTTAAAAACCCACAGGCAACTCCCTGTTAAGTTCTGATCATTAATATCATTATATGGGTGTCTAAGGACCAGTTGAGTCTTATACCAGTAAGAAAACAGGAATTTTCTGCTCTGATCTTTGTAATAGGTCTTTTGAGATATGGCTGTAAATTCCGCAATTATACTATTTTTTATTCTTGGCCTTTTCTTTCCACCCTAGGAGGCCCAGACTCGGGACACATTTGAATTCCCTCTTCCTCAAAAGACCACCTTCAAAAGGGCAGCAGGATGGAATTTTTTCTTCTATGTGTTCATCCTGTTTTGAAGGCAAACACCACCTCCCCGTGTTTACTCACATTTTTCATCTAAAGGTGCTTCTTCCTTAATTGAAAAATCTTAATCCCCTGGGGGATTAACCACCTCATTCACTTTCTTCATTGCACAGCTCCCGGGTTGGAATGGAAAGGAAGCAAAATTTACCTTCTAGCAACATTTTAGGACTCAAAATAAATTCCGGAACCTGAAGTTGGAATTGACAAGGAAGCATATTTGCTGTTCTCTTTCTTTCCTCTATCCTTTAAGGGCACAATTAGTTGCTTAGTACTACAGGCAAAACATCCCTTTCAGTTGTTCTCAGAATCTAGTACTAACTCTAGTACAATCATAAACCAAATGTCTCCTTCACAAAAGATAATGTTGGCAGAATTTTTCTCCCTCTATTCTCTCTCTTCTATAGAACAGAAAGGGTATTAGCCATTTTATTCCAATGTGACATACAATCCCTGCCCTGCCTTAGCCCCACCCCAGCTATTCCTAATTTGTAACTAGTTGCAAGAAACTTACCCTAGAACCCAGGAGTATGTCAAGAGATGTCAACTGGTGTATCATAAAAATTTGGAAGTGTTTCTGAAGATGAAGAACAGGCATGACTGTGATGGGGTCAGTCTGTGCCCCCATCACCTCCAGAGACCCCGGACCAGACCCCACTCTGCTCTCTCCTAAAACGACAACACCAGCAGCATCTTTGAGGGAGAGGACATGTGAATCGTTGGTAGGCAGATGAGCTGAGGACAGTAAGCCTACAGGTCAAGTGGAAGGCTGCCTCCTGCATGGTGCCTGCCAGTCCTGCCTCCCTGGACTTGGACCTTGTTCCTTCATCTCCACATCTCCCTCTGCATTATTCCAAGCTACATTTCAGGAACGATGTAAGCACCTCCTAACACTCTTATCGTGTCAGTTATATGCCTTTGAGCTTTCAGTGCACGCATATTCTCTGCCCCACCACCGGCCCCTGCCCCAACTATATTGTCCTGCCAGGCGCTGCAACTTGGTCTTAGATGGCAGCCATTCCTGAGGGATTCCGACAGCCTTGCTTTCTGGAGCCTTGTTGTAATCTAAGATCTCCCCTCTGGAGACTGTCTTCTTTCACTCCCTGCTACGTTCCTGCTAGAACCACATCCTAACATCAAGGTATCTCTTTATCCAAGTTAAAAATCATGAAATAGGTGGGGTATTTACTGGTTGCTAAAAACCCATGGAAAAACTCTATGTTTAGTTATGTTATGTTAGTAGGTTTCAGCCATTCCAAAGAGTGAGTGATACCTTTTGAAAATCAGGGTAAAAATGCTACCATATTTGTCTAAGATTTTTATCACCTAAAATTAGATGCACTGATAAAATATCATATAAATACAGAAGCATAAAATATGTTCTCAGTCATACAGGGCCTGAGAATATTTGTCAAATAAAGACCCACCTTAAAACTTTCTTGGACCAAGGACTCAAATAAGAAGATAAATAAACACAGAAGGAGGGAGCAAAAAATATAGGAAGGTAAGGTAATAAAACACCCTGAGCAACTGTATCATTGCCATAAAAAAAAGCCACAAAAAGCTATGGGAAAGAAAGAGAGAAATTATAACCATAAAATCCCAGAAATAAAAATCTAGAATTGGACAATATGAACATGATGAAAGATAATGGAAGGGACCAAATGAACTTGTCTTCCTGGGAGAAAACATAGATATTGACAGGGGTGTATAAAAGTGAATATGAGCCC
The DNA here is from genome assembly GCF_949987515.2 of Delphinus delphis. Taxonomy (NCBI): domain Eukaryota; kingdom Metazoa; phylum Chordata; class Mammalia; order Artiodactyla; family Delphinidae; genus Delphinus; species Delphinus delphis. The sequence continues at coordinate 41,896,558 of NC_082692.2, read as the reverse complement.
TAAGCTAAAGGCAACCATAACAACAAAGTAGGATGAATAAATTCTATGCTAATAAACCCATATCTCTTGGATGGAAAACTGGAAAGAAGAGATAAGAAATTATAGTAATGGAAAATGTAAAATAATATGGCAGAATTAATGTCATGTAATAAGATAATCTCAGACACAAAGAGAAGTCTCTTGTGATAAAATAAAAAATCAAGATGGGAGAATATACGCTCAATAAGAGACACACACAAACAAGAAGACATATAAAAATTGAAAAAAAGGAGGAAAAGATGTATCTGTCCAATATGAGCCAAGATAAAACTAGAAGTGCAGCCTTATTATCTTTAAAATGGAATTCAAGAAAAAGTTTTATAAGGGACCAAAAATAATTACATGCTGGTAAAAAAAACTCACTGAACAGGAAGATGTGACCATCATAAACATGCATTCCTAATAATATAGTCCCAAAGTTTTAAGATGTCCCAATGATTGAGCTGTAATTCTTTGAGGAGTGATCTTACACATCGTTTGAATGTCTTAAGAACTAAGGAAGCATTTCAGTGTCCAATTGGAGCTAAGTGAACACTTTTATACAACCTGAGGAAAGGTCCAATCCCACTGTGATATCCTTCTTGTGCAAAAGAGATTTCTATTTGATTCAAAGGACATATGGAACATATGGCTTATATGTGGACAAATGGGTATCATTATTTGATGGCTGTTAATCAAGTGTCTAGTTGTACTTTGATCAGTCACACATGGGTAAACGTCAACAAATTTAGTAATCGGAAACAATTTTATGGTCATATTTTAGTAAAAGAAGTAAAACAGTAGTTACATTAAGCAAAAGGAAGCAACATAGGAAACTTGCCCTTAAGTTTCAAAATAAGAGACTCCTTAACTATGTAAATGCCACATATCACATATGGCTTTTGTTGCATGGAATAAGTAGAAAGGTAAAATAAATGAAAGCAATGAGACCAACAATTAGGTTGAACTATGTGAAACTGATAAAACTGATGTTTTCCTACATCAAGAACTATTGAATAAGGCAATTTCATAGGGATCAACCCCATATAAAAGATAGTTGCTTATCTAACCTTCTTTTAATGCTATTCCTTTTCTTAAATATCTTTTAAGAAATACATATTTAAATATCTTTTAAATATATGTATGTATTTTGTATATATGTATGTGCCGAAGTGAGCACAGAATACATACGTACAAAATACATATATTTTAAAGACTCAGTTTGCAAAGATAAACGCCTCCATCAGGGATTTCATTTTTGCAGAGTCCGCAGCTGCCTCCTTCTACAGACCATCGCCCTCAGCTGAGAGGAGCATCCCAACGCTGAGTTCCTTGACCCTCTACCCACACCGAGACCCACAGCTGATGATGACTGGTAAGGTGTATCCAAGGGCAGCTCCTTTGCCTCAAGTGTGGGTGACCTTGCAATTTATGCTCCAGAGCCCTCTCCCTGTGAATTAGGCAATGGCTAGCCTGTCTGAGATCACTCTTCCTCTTCTCCTTGCCCTTCCAAATCACAATGTACACCCTCCCTTACAGGACGTTTTTCTGGAGAGCCATGCCCTCAGCAAATCACAAATACCAGAAACCCTGTCTCAGGCTCAGCTTCTAAGGAACCTGGTCTAAGACACCAGGCAGTGGGGATGGGACAGGTGGCAGCTGAGTGCTTTGAAACACCAGGGGCTCATTTTTCCTTAGTGCCTCCATCTGAACAAGGTGCAAACAATGCCTACGAAACACAAGCATGGTCTATCAATTCTAAGGGGCCAGCATGTTATTTTACAAGAGCTTTAAAACGAATCTTTCTCCAAATATACTTTTCCATGCTAAAAATGCCATCCAGCCTGCATCCTACTGCACATCTCTTTCGAATTAGCAAATTCTTAATTTTTAAGGTGATTTTATTAAAAGCATTACAATGAAAACTTTCAGCTAGATGGCAATATGTGGGCTTAGGGACAGATACATAAAAATTGGATTGTTCTTCTTTCCTGGAATAAATATACAAGTCAACTGCTTGTGATTATATCAAGTACATTTTTAAATGATAACTGACAGTGAGATAACCCAAAACATGCCTGGTTTCAAATGCCAGCCTGTCATTAAGGCATCTATTGTGTTGATATGTTCTTTTTGCCCTCTAGTGGAGAACCTAACAAAATATAATTAATACTTAATTTTTCAGAACTGCTTCTATTAAAATACCTGCTCACTGGCATTCTTTTTTTTTTTTAATGTTAAAAGTCCAATTAGTTTGCATTTAGCCATTTTAAACAGAATGTTCTTCCTGAACATATTATACAAATTCATCCATTTAGAAAACAATTTGGCATAGGCCAACAGGGCTCAGGTTTTGGTTTCCGGAAAAATCTCAAACATTAAAAACCAATTTTGAGTTTATAGAGGTTCTTCTCCTATTCCACCCACCTCAAATGTTCTCTTCTAAAGCATCTTAATAGTTATCCAATTCTCATTAACTCCAAAAGTTGTCAGAGAAGTTTTAGAATTAGGAGCAAGGCAGGTTATCTCCATGATGATAGAAAATAAATTACCTTGATTTACTCAGAAGGATTTCTAATTATGTAGACAGAACACAAACAGACATTATTAATGAGGAGGATAAAAAGAGGTTTTGCTTCCAAAAGTCAAGATGACTTTTTTCAATAAATGTGGCTACCTCAGTAAATTTTTGTCAGAGTTTTAGATAAACGATGGCTCTCTTAGCCACTAACCTTTGGAACTGTGGCTGCCAAAGAAGGTGGTTCACAATAAACCCAGGCTCTGGCAATCACTCACACTGGCCCTTGGGTGTGTCACTTGGCATCTTTAGTCTTCAGTTTCCTCATCTGGAAAGTGAAGGAAGTCAGGTGGCCTTGGTGGTTACTTAGTTCCTGTTCTGATATCTCCGTCCTATCCTGTCATTTAACCAGAAGGCAGCCTGTGATTCCAGAGGGGAGATGTCCAAGAGGGTGGTGATGCAGCTTCAGCGATAGATTTTTTTTTTGGGAAGGGGGGCAGTTTCTTAAGAAAAATCAGTCAAGTACCAGCTTTTAAGCCCATTCTGTGGAATCCTGTACACATTATTTACACTTTCTGAGCCTCAGTTTCTTCATAGGTAAAATAAAGGGGATAAAACCTACTTTATGATTGTTTTGAAACTGAAATAAAATACTGTCTACAAAGGAAGTGGCCTGTGGTCTACTTTTTATAAATATCAATTCCTCTTGCACAAAATCTTGGAGATGCCTCACCTCACTCCCTGCTTTCTTCTCACAAGTTCAGATGAGGCCAGAGAGGAAGAGCGGTCCAGCAGTCTTACTTCTTGCTAACTTTAAACCGTATTTCCCAATCCCAGTGGTTTCCTCAATACTCTGGCTTGCTTTCATTTTCTCAAGCTCATCCTGTTTCTTTTCTTTCCTGCCTGGAAAACTTTAACCATGCTGTTCCCTCTGCCTGGATGTCCAGCCCGGCCCCAACTTTTGCTTCCTTCCAAACCTCAGATGAGACATCATTTCCTTACTAAGCCTTTCCTGATTCATCACATGAGATCAGGACCTCTGTTCTATGTGCTCATAACTACTTGTTTTCTGCATAGCAGGTGTCACAACGATCATTTACAATGATTTTTTTTTTGCTTATTTGTTATATCTGTTTTTCCCAAATAGAGAAGAGGTACCTGGCAAAGGCCCTTGCTTTCCAATGCATGACCATCACAGATACGGCTCTTTGCAAATAAGGGGTACTCAATAAATCTTTGTGAAATGAATATATTGTGCTTTGTCAACTGCCAGACTCCAGAGTTCCTAGATTTTGTGTTGAAATTAAAAAGTTGCAAGATCTATGCTCTTTGTTATTGGTGGGGAATTAGGCTATTTGTTGGACAAGGATTTTGTAAACTTGAACCCAGTCACATAACTTAGTGTTCATTTTCTCCTTCTGAAGCTATGCCCAGTTATAAACTGCTTAGCTCAAAGGGGTGTTGCTTTATTCTTTATATATTTGTAGAAGATTTTTCACATCTTTAGATCTAAATATTTACAGCTTACATTAGAAAAGCAAGTTTTTATTTCGAAGCCCCTTCAGCCTTTGAAGCAGTTGATGAAAGTTAGAATTACTTTAAATTTTTCCATTCTCCAGCTGAGTCATAATCTGCTTTAACTTCTGTTGATTGATTTTGTTAAAATATCAAAAGAAACCTCAGAAAAGAAATCTCATTTCAGAAGAGCTACTAAAAAATTTAACTCATGTTGGAAATATGTCTTTAATATTAATATTTTAATTCATTTATTGAATTTCTATAGGTTCATAGGGTCAGTTCTCCAAGTAGCTATGCAATGATTGTACCAGTTAAGATAGTCTCAATAAAGGTAAAAATATAAACTTCACAAATGGATTAAATTTGAAAATTAAGAAGTAGGAGATAAAAATAGGGGAAAAAAGAATGAGAAAAATCAACATTAAAGGTGAAATATCCAAAACTTTTAAAGAAAGGATGGTCATGATTTAGGAAGCAGGCTAAAGCCAATTTATGGAGAGACCTGTCCCTCTGACCATCCTGGATACAAAAGTTTCTTTCCTTCCTTGGCTTCCTACCTCATTCATAGTCCGTGCACCTACCCCCTAATACTCTGTTATGTGAAAATAAAAGTCAGTAGGACCCAGTTCCCTCAAAGATGTGACTGTCTATTACAATCGTTTTTTTTTTTTTCCCTCCTATTTCTGAAACTGTGTACTTCTTGTTCATAATACATTTTCTAGGTAGATTCCTTACTATTCTAATAGATGTCTCACCCTTGGCTTATTATAAGTGGAATGATCCTTTATGTAGAAAAGACAAATAATGGATGGAATTGGGCTGAAAACACCACCATTTTGCTCACTGAACTCTCATTTTTCATCACAGAGAAGTTATATTTCCTTTTTATTCTCAATCTACAATCTCAAAAGCAGCTGTTTGGAAAACAGCCTAATAAAACGGATCAGTAAATATTCTGTTGACATATCATAAGGATAAAATACATTTCAAGTAAAATACTTCATCTTTCTTAGTAAAAACATAATTCTAATATAAAAGATTGTTATATTTTAAAATCTCTTTTTATGAAAAAGACACTTTAATTTCTTAAAAAGTAAATCATAAGAAAGTGCATGTTGGCAGCTGTGGTATTTTTTCAAAGAGAAATGACTTTTAATGATTGAAGTAGTGCACTGGAAAAAAGATATGTACCTCTGATTCAATAAGTCCAAGAATACTGGATGTATAAACACTCAACCCAATTGTAAATGCTACAAGCACATAGGTACAATTTTGACTAAGAACTCAACCTTACATTTTACAACTTACTCTAATAAAAAAAAAAAATCCTGTGACCTAAATATGTATATATACTACTTAACAGTTGTTTTTACTTACTAGGGGTTTTATGAGAACAAAATCAATTATAATCAAACACTTATAAACATGTCAGTATAAACAGTTTTTCTGTAAAGTTATTTTTCATAATGAAGTTCATTTTCTTGCTGAATCATTACAGAATTTAAAAAGCAAAAGAGGAAACTTTTGCTATCATGGAGGAAGCATGGACTTTTCAATGGAGTAAATACTTTAAGATCACTCAGGCCAGTGGAAGTTCTAAGTTTAGAAGTTCCAACTAAGTCCCATTGATTTGCATTTGCCTAAGATCTCCAGGTAATTCTGATGCAGTCAGCCCAGTTTATCTCCAAGAGTAAGAGTTTTGGAACCAAACCCAATATGCTACTATTACTGATGAGAAAAAAGAAACCCACAGAAGGTTAGGTTGTTTGTTTGAGGTGTTTCTTGTTTCTTAAGGTAGGATTGTATTGCTAAAAACTTCCCTCTTAGAACTGCTTTTACTGCATACCATAGGTTTTGGGTTGTTGTGTTTTCATTGTCATTTCTTTCTATGTATTTTTTGTTTCCTCTTTGATTTCTTCAGTGATCCCTTGGTAATTAAGTAGTGCATTGTTTAGCCTCCATGTGTTTGTATTTTTTACAGATATTTTTCCTGTAATTGATATCTAGTCTCATAGCGTTGTGGTCAGAAAAGATACTTGATATGATTTCAATTTTCTTAAATTTACCAAGGCTTGATTTGTGACCCAAGATATGATCTATCCTGGAGAATGTTCCATGAGTACTTGGGAATAATGTGTATTCTGTTGTTTTTGGATGGAATGTCCTATAAATATCAATTAAGTCCATCTTGTTTAATGTATCATTTAAAGTTTGTGTTTCCCTATTTACTTTCATTTGGGATGACCTGTCCATTGGTGGGAATGTAAATTGATACAGCCACTATGGAAAACAGTATGGAGGTTCTTTAAAAAACTAAAAATAGAACTACCATACAACCCAGAAATCCCACTACTGGGCATATACCCTGAGAAAACCATAATTCAAAAAGAGTCATGTACCACAATGTTCATTGCAACTCTATTTACAATAGCCAGGACATGGAAGCAACCTAAGTGTCCATTGACAGATGAATGGATAAAGAAGATGTGGCACATATATACAATGGAATATTATTCAGCCATAAAAAGAAACAAAATTGTGTTATTTGTAGTGAGGTGAATGGACCTAGAGTCTGTCATACAGAGTGAAGTAAGTTAGAAAGAGGAAAACAAATACCATATGCTAACACATATATATGGAATCCAAAAAAAAAAAAAAGTCATGAAGAACCTAGGGGCAAGATGGGAATAAAGATGCAGACCTACTAGAAAATGGAATTGAAGATACAGGGAGGGGGAAGGGTAAGCTGGGACAAAGTGAGAGAGTGGTAGTGTATATATGGACATATATACACTACTGAGCCAAATGTAAAATAGATAACTAGTGGGAAGCAGTTGCATAGCACAGGGAAATCAGCTTGGTGCTTTGTGACCAGCTAGAAGGGTGGGATAGGAAGGGTGGGAGGGAGGGAGATGCAAGAGGGAAGAGATATGGGGATATATGTGTATGTATAACTGATTCACTTTGTTATAAAGCAGAAACTAACCAAATAAATAAATAAATAAAGCTAAAAAAATAGAAACCCACAGAAAAAGAGTGAAGTATGTGACACAATAGCATTTATGTAAATTTAATTATAGACACACAAAATAATAATGCAACTTTTGAAAGAAAATATACTAAAAAAAAAAATGGAAACAAAAAAACACTTCAGTATAGTTGCCTAGGGGAGGAAGGAAAGCAAAGTGAAAAATCAGAATGAAAGAGAATACATATGTGAATAAATTTGGAGGGATTAAAAGTAATGAATAGATTCTAATAAAAGAAAAAAGACTATATTAGATGAGAGTATTGTCCTACTAGCTATGTTGATGGATTATTTCTTTACTCCAGCACCGAAATTCTACAAATAATAGACAGCATGTTGAAAAATATATAAAACTGGGTACTTAAGGTGGAATGTGAAAGTTTCATTTACCAGTTGATCATGGTAACAATTCTATGCTAGAGATTCTATTTTTATTGCTATTTTATAGGTAAGGAAACTAAAGAAAGAGTTTGAATTGCTTTTCCAAATACAGACATAAAACAATTCATTTATTCAACCAAATTGTCAGTAACTGATATCTTATTATAAAGTCTGCAGACAAACTTTAAGCTGTATTTCACTATAGGTATACCCACTGATCAAATCAAAACACCTGCTAATGAGAAGGCTCAGTAAAAATAACTGAAACTATATCATTTTAAAATATTTATTGATTGATTAAAATGGTTTGTTACATTAATACACCTATAAAATATTTACTTACAAAAAAGCTTTTTTTAAATAAAATTATTTTTAAAAATAGAAAAAGACATTGGTATACTTAAAAAGAACATTTCTGGGAAAGATCAAGATGAATGGTCATCCTATATAGGAGTATACATTTTCCTCTCTCTGTGGGAGACCTTAAAGTCTTGCCCTAACATCTAGCAATGGTGACAGCAGCCTGGGCGTCGGCACTAGGAGTGGTCATGACCTTGGGGAGAGAGCAGTGAGCAGTGGCTTGAAGTGAGATCTTAGTTCCCTGCCCAGGAATTGAACCTGGGCAGCCTGGGTAAAAACCAGGAATCCTAACTGCTAGTCCACCAGGGGATAGTGGCTGGAACTAGAGCCACCCTGGCTCTTGTCCCCCTTGAAAACAAGAATTTTTCAAGGAGACAGAAGCTGTAAAAATAGGCACAAAGTTTATTATTAGAGGCACAGCACAACATGTGGGAGAGCACACAAAGAAGCAGTTTATTTAAGACAGAAGCAAGGCAGAAATACACATCCAGAGAAGAGTGCAGGTGTCCTCCTGAATGAGGAGTGCACTAGGGAGGTGATTTAAATCACTTATATAGGGCAGTTCTTCTGGGTCTTTGTTTACCTCTGTCCAATCATCTCACTTAGTTTCCCACATCTGCCCTGGCCCAGGGCCCTCTCCGATATGTGTATGCATCTTTTAGCCAAGATGGATGCCAGTGTTGGGGGGCAGTCCTCTGGGAGATTGACAGCACCCAGAGGGATAGCATCCCCTGCTTTTTTGACCCCCAAGGAGCCTTTCTGCACATGTGCAGTCAGGGAGGTCCCCTTGACCCCAAGAATGATAGATGTGGTCATCTTATCCCTTTACTCTAGCAGAGCTCAGCTCCTGCCATTAACTTTTTCCTTGAAGTTGGAGACAAGCCCCAATTTACTCAGCTTGACAAATTCCAGCTGCTCATCCCCAGAGCCCATCTACCTCTTACCTCAGACAGGGCTGAAAAGTGTTCTGGACAGGAAGAATAGAGGTGGGAGATGAATAACTACCTCTCTCCTGCTCTGAAGGGAAAGCTAGAGTGGAAGGGATTTTCAGAGGCTACTCCAGAGACAAGCACTGAAATATTCAAATTGAAAGTGCTGGAAATATAAAAAATAACATCCTGTCTCCATAGCCTATGGTTGTGCTAAATAAAAGGTCAAAAATGTAGGTGGGATAAGAAAAGAGGAAAAGGTGCACAAAGCTGAGTACTTCTGTGAGTACCCACTGTGAGTACTTCTGAGTACCCACTGTGAAAGTGGGCCGGAAGAGTTAGAATTTGGGTTAGACTAAAAAGACAGGGCTACCTCAGAGATTGTGAGAGTGGAAGACAGAATAAGTGAAGCAGAGGCTGGAGAAAAGGTTAAACATTTGGGAGAGCGATAAACTTCCCACAGATGCACGTTATATGCACGTAGGTTTTCTCACCTGAGGGTCAAGAAAGTAGCTGAGACCCCATGACGATGTATTAATGGGGCCAGAGAAGAGGAGTCTTTCTAAATGAACTGAATTCTTAAAAACAGAGAGTGGGTGGCACTAGACCTGAACACAAAAGATGTGTTGTGGGTGGTACTTTATTAGCTTTGAAGATAAACCTTTTTAAATGCATTGCAAAATGGAGGAAAAATTGGCAAAATGACTCTAGATGAGAGACAATTTTAAGATAGTAGCCTCACACACCCAGACACAAATTCCTTGGTAGCTTTATTTTTTCAGCAGTTATAGGTAGCAAATCATAATTATTAAAAATAAAGAAAATTCTCTCTATTTTTGATAGCCAAAGTTTTGGTTTTCAGGATCCCGGACTTCAAATTTAGATCAGAAACATGGTATGTGTGGATATATATTTTATAAATCATGGAACCACACGTGTCATCTCAGACCCTGACATTTTAATACCAGCCTCTCAACTTTAAAAAGCCTGTCCCTGCTTCTCTTGGCCTGAGGGCTCTTTCTGAGGAGGAATGCTCCCCTCCCCAACCTCAGGTTGTCCAACTCTGAGTTGTCTGCTCTCCACTGGCTCCCAGAATCCCTTGGGAAACTCAAGCTCCAGTTATCTACAGTGGCACCTTGCTTGGTGATACACCCTTTATTTTACCCGTCTCAGTCTCTACTACCTTAATTGCTATTCCTTAGAACCTCCCAAATTAACTACTAATATATGAATCCTTTTCTCAGGGAAATCCAAACCAAGATATGACTGATTCTCATTACTTGGCGGTAGTTCTGTCCCATAAAGTAACTACAACCATGGAATTAGCAAATCCTGAACCATAGCTCTGAGAAGAAATACAGGATTGGGTTCCTGTGAGCTTCTAATTACATTTTCATCAGACATCACCTTGTTTACCTTGTCTTCTGTTTAAAGACATCTGATTTAATATATATTATTGATTCATTAACTCTGAACTCACAGCTAACAGCACCATAACTCATGCCTGAAGGAAGCTTACCTGACATGCACATTTTCTCTGTAAGGCACATCCATCACAACATTCTCTTGCATTTGAAACACTAGACAGCACTGCAGCACTAGGCTTAGGGGCCATTTAAAATAGCAAAATCACCAACAAAAAAGCACAATAATTCCAAACACGTGGGACCAGATGGTCCGTGAAAAGAACCATTACTTATAACGTAAGAAAAACAAAACAAAACATCACCTTGTTCACCTCAGCTGGGAACATGTGCACAGGTCAATCAAGTTTTCCCCTGTTCCCATATGTCCACACATGACCACAGAAGTGCAGTGAGTACTGACATTTTAGTGAGTAGGCAAGTTCACAAATATGGAATCTTGTGGAATTCCCTATGGCAAAGGGAGCAGGAACAGAAGAGGAGAGAATATGTAGAGTCTCTAAGCTGATGGTTCTGAGATGGCCTCAGAATTTATCTGCTCCCAGAATGTAGGTATCAATAGCAATACATGCTATAGATGCTCCCATACATGCTATAGATGTTCAGGATTAGCTGACCTAGAGCCAATAAAGTCATGTCTTGCAGGTGAAGAAAGAAGGATGCAGTGATGTATTATAGGATTGATGGTCATGTACCAGCCAGAACTGAGGACACGCCAAAGGATATCAGCATTCACATACAACAGAGGAAGGTCAGAGACCTCCTGGTACCCTGAGGTTTGGGTTTCTAATAAGGTTGTGCTAGGAGCATTTGTTTTAGGGTTAGTGGTAGAGTTTTTAGTAGTGTTATACATTTTAGAGAGTGAGAAGGTGGAGATTGTGTTTTAGTTTAATGGGTTGGGAGATTGGGTTGTTTACGATATAGGGGATTTTGGGTCTTTTAATGAGGAAGCTATGGGAATTGCTGCTTTATACAGTTATGGTACTTGATTGGTGATTGTTACAGGTTGGTCATTGTTTATTGGTGTTGTGGTTATTATGGAGATTACTCGGGGTAACTAAATAAGAGCATACCAAGGGTAATAGTGATAAGGAAAGATAAAAAGTAAAGCTTGATAAGGGCTTGTTGGTTTGAGGTTAGTATGGAAGCCTTTAGTTGAATAAAGGCTGTAGTTTTTGGTAAGATGATTTCTAGTCAAGTTAGGTCTAGTAGGGAGGTTGCTAGTTTTTGGCTTATTGATAGGTTTAGGTGAGGGGATAGGCGATGTATGATTGTGGGGAAATATCCTAATAGAGTGGAGAATTTAGTGGAGTTTGAGGGGTGTATATATTTTAAGTTTTGTGTTTTGAGGTTGATTTCGAATGCAAGAATAAAGCCTAAGGTCGTTATTATGAGAGCGGTTAGTTTTAGATGTAAGGGTATGGTTATTAAGGACGTGGTCATTGGAGGAATATTGTTGGATAGAATGAATCCAGCGAAGATGTTTCTGATTAATAGACGTTTGATAGGGTTAGTTAATAGGGGATTATTTTCATTAATGTTCATGAAGGGAGGGAAGTGAGGTTGTCCTAGTAGTGTAAAGAAGATGATGCGAGTGCTATAAATAGCTGTGAGGGAGGTAGCGGTTAGAGTTAATAATAGGGCTCAGGCGTTGGTATAAGACGAAGTGGCGGCTTCAATGATGGTCTTTAGAGTAGAATCCAGTGAGGAATGGTATTCCTGTTAGTGCCAGACAGCCAATGATAAGGGCAGTTGTGGTGAAGGGAAGGGCTTTGTATAGTCCGTCCATTTTTCAAATGTCTTGTTCGTTGTTTAGGTTATGGATGATAGAGCCGGAACATAAGAATAATATAGCTTTGAAGAAGGCGTGTGTGCAAATGTGTAGAAATGCTAGGTAAGGCTGGTTGAGACCAATTGTTACTATTATTAAGCCTAGTTGGCTGGAGGTAGAAAAAGCAATAATTTTTTTGATATCGTTTTGGGTGAGGGTGCAAATGGCTGTGAATAAGGTGGTGAGGGCTCCCAGAGAAAGAGTTATTGTTTGAATGAGTTTGTTGTTTTCTATTAGAGGGTGGAAGCGGATAAGTAGGAAAATTCCTGCTATAACTATTGTGCTTGAGTGGAGTAGGGCTGAGACTGGGGTGGGACCTTCTATTGCTGAAGGGAGTCAGGGGTGAAGTCCGAATTGGGCTGATTTTCCAGCTGCGGCTAGTACGAGTCCTATGAGAGGAAGGTTTAAGGAGTTTTGGTTGAGTATGAAGATTGTTGTAAATCTCAAGTGTTTATGTTAGATAGAAATCATGCTATTGACATAAGGAATCCGATATCTCTGATGCGATTATATAAGCTTGAAGGGCGGCTGTGTTTGCGTCTGTCCATCCGAATCATCAGCTGATGAGTAAGAAGGATATAATGCCTACTCCTTCTCATCCAATGAAGAGTTGAAAGAGATTGTTAGCTGTGATGAGGATAAGTATAGTGATGAGGAAGAGGAGCAGGTATTTGAAGAATTGGTTGATGTGGGGGTCAGAGTGTATATATCATATTGAGAATTCTATGATTGATCATGTGATGAACAGTGCCAAGGGCATGAACGTGAGTGAAAAGTAGTCTATTTTGAAGCTAAGTGTTAGTTTAAGGGTTTGGATGGTAATTCAGTGTCAATTTGAAATAAGTGCTTCTTGGTTTGTGTGAAGATATATTATTGTTGGGATTAGGCTAGTGAAGAAGGTGGAAAGGACAATATTTTTTACATAGTGTTTGTACTTATTGCTTTTGTAGAGGTTTGTGTTGGATATTATGATTGGGGCAGTTAAGATTAGTAATGTGAGTAAAGCAGAGGAAGTGAATAGGTTTATTACTTTTATTTGGAGTTGCACCAATTTTTTGGTTCCTAAGACCAATGGATAACTGTTATCCTTTAAAAGTTTGAAAAAGCCACATTGTTAGGTGTGGAGGCATGAGTTAGCAGTTCTTGCAATACTTTTTTGGTAAATAAGAAGTTTTGGTCTTCTGTCACTAGTTTCACAAACTAGTGTTTTTCTTAAACTATATTTACAATAAAGGGGACCTAGGACAATTTTGGGGTTTAGTGATAGAAGTAGTAGGAGAATGACGTGTAGGGCTACTGAAGCGTGCTCTCGCGTGAGGGAGGGGGTGAGGTTGTTGATATGGTGAGTATGTTTGCCGTGTTCTGTTGTGATTAGCATATACAGGGAGTAGAGGGCAGTGATTACAATATTTGTTCCTATTAGGATAATAGTGAGGTTTGATCATGAGAAGGCTGATACAACCACGAGTAGTTCTCCAATCAGGTGGATGGTGGGGGTTAGAGCGAGGTTTGTGAGGCTTGCTAGTAGTCATCAGGTGGCTATTAGTGGGAGAAAGATTTGTGGGCCTCGTGCTAGGATTATGGTTTGGCAGTGGATTCGTCCATAGTTTGAGTCTGCCAGGCAGAATAGTATAGAGGATGTGAGGCCATGGGCGATTATTAGAGTGGTAGCTCCTATGTAACTTCAGGGGGTTTGGATAAGGATAGCTGCGATAACGAGTGCTATGTGGCTAACTGAGGAGTATGCGATGAGTGATTTTAGGTCTGTTTGACGTAAGCAGATAAAGCTGGTTATGATTATTCCTCACAAGGAGAGCATGAGGAAAGGGTAGGCTACATGTTCTCTCAAAGGGTTAAGCATTGATGTAATTCGTACTATGCCGTAACCTCCAAGTTTTAGTAGTACAGCTGCAAGGACTATTGAACCTGCGATAGGGGCTTCTACGTGTGCTTTGGGTAGTCAAAGGTGTAGTCCGTACAGAGGTATTTTTACTAGGAAAGCTATTATACAGGCTAGTCATATGAGAGCATTGGATCAGGAAGTGGATAGTGGTTGGGCTCAGTGTTGTAATAATAGGAAATTTAGAGATCCTGTTGTATTTTGCAGATATGTTAATACTACTAATAAAGGGAGGCACCCGGTTAGTGTGTAGAATAGGAAGTAGAGTCCTGCATTGAGTCGTTCTGCTTGGTTACCTCAGCGAGTAATAATAATGAGAGTGGGGATTAGTGTGGCTTCAAATATGATGTAGAATAGGATTAGTTCTGTGGCGGTGAATGTTATAATTAGGAGTGTTTGTAATATAATTAGTATTGTATATAAAGCTTTTTTCAGATGAGTGGTTCTTTGAGAAGGTGGGATTGGCTTGCTATTAGTATCAAGGGAAGAAGTCATATTGTTAGGATTAGGAGTGGTGTGGAGAGGGGGTCAGAGAAGAATGTTAGGGAGTAATTAAGGCTGTTGTCCTTGAGTTGATTGAGGAGGAGTAGGCTGGTAAAGCTGATTAGTAGGCTATGAGTTGTGGAACTAATTCAGATAAAGTTGCTTTTTGATAGTCAGGTTAGGGGTATTAGTATGATAGTGGGAATGATGAATTTTAGCGTTGGAGGAGATTGAGGCTTTGTACGTAGTCAGTGCTGTATGTGTCGTAGATTATGACTGGTAGGGCTAGTCCAATGGCTGCTTCACAGGCTGTGAATACTAGGAGAATAATTGGCATCATGCTGGCCAAGGTGAAGTGTGAATTTAGGATTGTGAGGGCTGCTAGGATGAAGAGTGATACCATTATACCCTCTAGGCCGAGTAGTGCAGATATTAGGTGGGATCGGTATATTAATAGGCCTACAAGAGATATGGTGAAGGCTATCAGGATATTTATATGGATTAGAGACATTTGGTAATTGTGAGTTTGAATCACAGTCTAGTGGGTCGAAATCACTTGTTTTGTTTTAAACTAAGTACCATATTTGTCTCATTCTAAGCCCTTTTGGGTTCATTCGTAGGCTAAGCTGGCTGCTAGTAGGGAGATTAAGAATAAGGTTATAGTAAGTATTGTGCTTAGGTTGTTTGTTTGGGTTGCTCAGGGGAGGGGAAGTAGGAGGGCGATTTCCAAGTCAAAGAGAAGAAAGATAATCGCTACCAGAAAGAATTTTATGGAGAAAGGTAGGCGGGCAGATCCTATAGGGTCAAATCCGCATTCATAAGGGCTTGTTTTTTCTGCATACATGTTTAGTTGAGGGAGTCAAAAAGCGATAAATACGAATAGTAAGGCTAGTGTTGTATTTGTTAGTAGTTTTAATAGGAGATTTATTGTTCTTTTTTGGAGTGTACCAAAACTAACTGATTGGAAGTCAGTTGTACTTATTAATACTAAAAGGACTATGAACCTCATCAATAGATAGATACGTAGAGAAATAGTCATACGACATCTATGAAATGTCAGTATTAAGCAGCAGCTTCGAAACCGAAGTGGTGATTTGATGTGAAGTGGAATTATATTTGGCGTATGAAACAAATGATGAGAAAAGTGGATCTGATGATGACGTGTAGTCCGTGGAAGCCTGTGGCCACAGAGAAAGTGGACCCGTAGATTCCGTCTGAGATTGTGAATGGGGCTTCGTAGTATTCTGATGCTTGGAGTAGGGTAAAATAAAGGCCGAGTATGATTGTGATGAAAAGGGCTTGAAGTATATGTTTGCGGCTTCCTTCTCTGAGACTGTGATGGGCTCAGGTGATAGATACACCAGAGGCTAGTAATACAGAGGTGTTAAGGAGTGGGACTTCTAAAGGGTTTAAGGGGTGGATGCCTATTGGTGGCCAGCATCCACCTAGTTCGGGAGTGGGGGCAAGGCTTGAGTGGTAAAAGGCTTAAAAAAAGCCTGTGAAAAATAGGACTTCTGATAAGATGAATAAGATTATTCAGTATCGAAGTCCTTTTTGGACGGTTGGTGTGTGGTGGCCCTGGAAAGTGTTTTCTCGGATGATGTCTTGCCATCATTGGCACATTGTTAGGATGTTTGTGAGTAAGCCCAAGATTAGTAGAATTATTGAGTTGAAGTGGAATCATATGATTAGGACTGATGTTATAAGAAGTGCTGAGAGAGCTCCTGTGAGGGGCCAAGGACTGGGGTTTACTATGTGGTATGAGTGGGTTTGGTGGGTCATTATGTATTGTCATGCAGGTATAAGCTTATTGGGACAGTGAATATGTAGGCTTGAATTAAGGCGACAGCGAATCCCAGGATGGTTAACAGAGTAAGAATGGAGAATGTGATGAGAGCTGTGAATAGGCTGGTGCTTATTAGTGCAAGAGTTGTTTTTCCAATTAGATGTAATAATAAGTGGCCTGCTGTAATGTTGGTGATTAGTCATATGGCTAGTGCTACTGGTTGAATAAGTAGGCTAATAGTTTCGATAATTACTAATATGGGAATGAGGAAAGTGGGTGTGCCTTGTGGTAGAAGGTGGGCTAAGGATGTTTTTGCTTTGTTGCGGAAACCTGTAATAATGGTGCCAGCTCATAGAGAAATAGCCATTCCTATGTTTATTGAGAGTTGTGTGGTAGGTGTAAATGAGTGGGGTAATATTCCAAGAAGATTTGTGGAGGCAATAAATAGAAGTGAGATAAGTATTAGAGATGAGGTTTGTCCTTTAAGGTTATGTGTATTTATTAACTGTTTTGATGTAAGTTTGGTTAGTCATTGTTGAATGGAAATTGTGAGATTGTTAATTAGTTGATTTGGTGTTGGGAATAACATAGTGGGGAATATAATAATTAGAGTGATGATAAGGATGCCTAGTATTACTGGGACCATGAAAGGGGTAAATAGATTTTCGTTCATATAATGTTTCAAGGGGTTTGTTGTTTTTGTGTTTTGGTGAATATTAATTTGGGGTTGGGGGAGTAGAAATGTTTGGAGATCTTTAGTTGGAATAGTGTGAAGAGGGTTAGGAATATAGATAGGATAGTAAGGAGTCATGTTGATGTATCTAGTTGTGGCATGTCATTAAGGGGAGCTTTGGCTCTCAATCTTTAACTTAAAAGCTTAACGCTAGTTCAGCTTCTTAATGAGATTATAGTATGGATGCAGATCATTTTTCAAAGTTCTCTAAGGGTACTAGTTCGAGAACAATTGGTATAAAACTATGATTTGAGCCACAGATTTCTGAACATTGCCCATAGAATAAGCCTGGTTGTGTTGATATTAAGGTTGTTTGGTTTAGGCGTCCAGGGATTGCATCTATTTTTAGGCCTAGGGAGGGAACAGCTCATGAGTGTAGCACGTCTTTGGAGGAGACTAGTATTCGGATTGTTATTTGTATAGGTAAGACTATTTGATTGTCCACTTCTAGTAGTCGTAGTTCTCCTGGTTTTAGGTCTGATGTTGGGATTATGTAAGAGTCGAAGTTTAGGTGTTCATAGTCGGTGTATTCGTAGCTTCAGTATCATTGGTGGCCTATTGTTTTTACAGTCAGAGAAGGGTTATTAATTTCGTCTATTATGTAGAGGATTCATAGGGAGGGTAAGGCAATTAGAATTAAAATGGTGGCTGGGAGGATAGTTCAAACAGTCTCTACTTCTTGGGCGTCTATTTTGCTGGTATGTGTTAGTTTGGTTGTAAGTATTATGGTGATGATATAGAGGACTAGGGAGCTAATTAGGAAAATAATTATTAATGTATGATCATGGAAGTGTAGGAGTTCTTCTATAATGGATGATGTTGCATCTTGGAAGCCTAGATGAAAGGGATATGCCATGGAGATATACAGAATTTTCCCTTGTGACTTAACTTTGACAAAGTTATGTAAGGCTTTACTAATATCTCATTTATAAAGAAAGACATAGTTATTATGGTGTTGGCTTGAAACTGATTAGAGAGGGTTCAATTCCTTCCTTTCTTGATCATTTTGGGTTGACATATGCTGGTTCTTCAAATGTATGATATGGTGGAGGACATCCATTTAGTCATTCAATGTTTGTGGAGGTGAGGTCTACTGTTAATACTTCTCGTTTGGATGTAAATGCTTCTCAGATAATGAAAATTATTAGTATAACTGCTGTTAGTGAGATGAAAGAGCCTATTGATGAAATAGTGTTTCATGTTGTGTAGGCGTCTGGGTAGTCGGAATATCATCAAGGTATGCTGGATAAGCCTAAGAAATGCTGTGGGAAGAATGTTAGGTTTACACCTAATAATATAATTATAAAGTAGATTTTTGCTCATGTTGAGTTAAGTGTGTATCCTGAGAATAGTGGGAATCAGTGGACAAACCCTCCTATGATGGCGAAGACAGCTCCAATTGAAAGTACATAGTGAAATTGGGCGACTACGTAGTAGGTATCATGGAGAACAATATATAGTGATGAATTAGCTAGAACGATGCCAGTTAGGC
The DNA here is from genome assembly GCF_949987515.2 of Delphinus delphis. NCBI lineage: Eukaryota > Metazoa > Chordata > Mammalia > Artiodactyla > Delphinidae > Delphinus > Delphinus delphis. Next base: position 41,878,157 of record NC_082692.2, on the reverse strand, counting down.
CACCTACTGTGAAGAGGAAAATAAAGCCTAGGGGTCATATTAGATCAGGGGATCATTTAATATTCCCTCCGTGAAGTGATGCTAATCAACTAAAGACTTTTACTCCTGTGGGGATAGCAATGATTATAGTGGCTGATGTAAAATATGCTCGCGTGTCGACGTCTATACCAACCGTGAATATATGATGAGCCCATACAATAAAGCCTAAGAACCCGATAGAAACTATGGCTCAGACTATTCCCATATACCCGAAAAGTTCTTTTTTTCCTGAGTAGTAAGTTACAGTGTGTGAAATTATTCCGAAGCCAGGTAAGATTAGACTATATACTTCGGGGTGGCCAAAGAATCAAAATAGGTGCTGATACAGGATTGGGTCTCCTCCTCCTGCAGGGTCAAAGAAGGTTGTGTTTAGGTTCCGGCCAGTTAATAGTATGGTAATTCCGTCTGCTAAGACGGGTAGTAATAGGAGTAATACTGCTGTGACTAGGACTGATCATACGAAGAGGGGTGTTTGGTATTGGGTTATAGCGGGTGGTTTTATGTTAATGATAGTTGTAATGAAATTGATAGCTCCGAAGATTGAGGATACAATGGCTAGGTGTAGAGTGAAAATGGTAAGGTCTACTGAGGCTCCTGCATGTGCTAGGTTTCCGGCTAAAGGGGGATATATAGTTCAGCCTGTGCCCACACCAGCTTCAACCATTGAGGATGCTTTTAGTAATAGGAAGGAAGGAGGAAGTAGTCAGAAGCTTATGTTGTTTATATGGGGAAAAGCTATGTCAGGTGCTCCAATTATTAAGGGAACTAGTCAGTTTCCAAACCCACCAGTTATGATAGGTATGACTATGAAAAAAATTATCACGAAGGCATGGGCTGTTACTAGTACATTATAAACTTGGTCGTCTCCGATTAGTGTGCAAGGTTGACCTAGTTCAGCGCGAATTAATAAGCTTAGGCCCATGCCTACTATTCCTGCTCAGGTGCCAAATAACAGGTATAAGGTGCCAATGTCTTTGTGGTTAGTTGAGAATAGTCAGCGATTTATGAACATAGGTAAAATGGCCGAGTTGGTATTAGACTGTAAATCTAAAGGCAGAGGTAGAGTCCTCTTTTTGCCAAGTCCTGTGGTGAATGTTCATCTTGAATTGCAAATTCAAGGAAGCAGCTTCAATCCTGCTGGGACTTCTCCCGCTTTTCTTTTCTCGGGGCAGGAGAAGTAGATTGAAGCCAATTGATTAGGGTATTTAGCTGTTAACTAAAAGTTTGTGGGAGATGTATCCCTCCAATCTAGTGAGGATTTAGCTTAACTAAAGTGTTTGATTTGCATTCAATTGATGTAAGGTATAGTCTTGCAATCTTTATTAGGCAGGGGTTAAGTAAATTATACTTGCTTAGGCCTTTAAAGGCTCTTGGTCTGATTTAACCTAAACTCCTACAGGAAGATGGAGAGTATTGGTGTGAGAGGTAGGAGTATTGTGGATATTATGATTGCTGTTGGTAGAAGGGTTATTTGTTTTGTGGAGTGAAATTGTCATTTTATTTTTATGTTGTTTGTAGAGGGGAATAGGGTTAATGCTGTGGAGTAGGCGAGGCGTATGTAGAAATATAAGTTGATTAGTGCTGTAATGGCTATGAATGTTGGTATAATAAGAATACCGTTTTTTGTTAATTCTTGAATAAGTATTCATTTGAGTATGAAACTTGAAAGTGGAGGGAGTCCTCCTATGGAGAGTAGGGTGAGCATGGTGAGGGTTGTGGTGTTGGGTATTATGTTTCATGTTTGGGGTAGTGATAATGTAGTGGTGGTTGAGTTTTGGATGAATAACATGAACATGGTGAAAGTTATTGTGATATAGATTAGTAAGTTTAGTAAAGTTAGGGTTTGGTTATATAGTAGGATAGTTGTTATTCATCCTATGTGGGTGATTGATGAGTAGGCCATAATCTTTCGGAGTTGTGTTTGGTTTAGTCCACCTCAGCCTCCAACTAGGATAGAAAGTAAAGATATAATTAGTATTAGATGTAGGTTGATTGATGGTGAGATTTTATAGAGGATTGATAAGGGTGCAAGTTTTTGTCATGTGAGTAAGATTAGGCCTGTAGTTAGGGGAATGCCTTGTGTTACTTCGGGTAATCAGAAGTGGAAGGGGGATAGTCCTAGTTTGATAGCTAGGGCCATTGTTATTAGTATAGATGCTGTTGGGTTGAATAGTTTTGTGATGGTCCATTGGCCGGAGTGTAGTAGGTTAATAATGACTGCTGTTATGAGTAGCGTGGATGCAGTAGTTTGTGTTAGGAAATATTTAGTGGAGGCTTCTGTGGCTCAGGGATTAGAATTTTTTATTATGATGGGGATAAGGGCTATTGTATTTATTTCAAATCCAATTCAGGCAAATAGTCAATGAGAGCTGGTGGTTATGATTACTGTTCCTAGGATGAGGGCTATTAGGATAATGATAAGGATGGATAGATTTATTAGTATGGGAAGGGTATAAACCAACATTTTCAGGGTATGGGCCCGATTGCTTGTTTAGCTGACCTTACTGTAGATTATAGTGTAACATGGTAGCACAGAGAACTTTGAATTCTTAGGGGTAGGTTCGATTCCTATTATTCTAGAAATAAGAGGGTTTAAACCTCTATTATTTACTCTATCAAAGTAACTCTTTTGTCAGACATATTTCTTGTCTTTTATGTTTGAGGGGGAATGCCTGTTATTATAATAGGCAGTGAGACGTGTCATATACAGAGGACTAGTGTTAGGGGAAGGAAATTCTTTCAGAGTAGGTGTATTAATTGATCATATCGGAATCGGGGGTAAGATGCTCGAATTCATAGGAAGGATATTGTGAGCAGTAGTGTTTTGTGTTTTGACAATGAGGATTTTTATGTATAGTTCTGGTGTGTAGGGGTTGTGGAATGCTCCTAGAAATAAGATAGTTGTGAATATATTTATTATAATGATGTTGGCATATTCTGCTAGGAAGAATAGGACGAAAGGGCCTGCTGCATATTCTACATTGAAGCCGGATACAAGTTCTGATTCTCCTTCTGTTAAATCGAAGGGGGCTTGGTTAGTTTCTGCCAGGGTGGAAATGAATCATATTATGGCTAATGGTCATGAAGGAAAAAATAATCATAGTTGTTCTTGCGTTGTGGTTAGTGTGGATAAGGTAAAGGAGCCGTTTATTAGGAGTACTGATAGGAGGATAATGGCTAGTGTTACTTCATATGAGATTGTTTGTGCTACTGCTTGGAGAGCTCCAATTAGTGCGTATTTTGAGTTGGAAGCTCAGCCGGATCACAGGATAGAGTAGACAGCTAGGCTGGATATTGCTAGCACGAATAATATTCCTAGGTTTATGTTGATGAGAGGATATGGTATGGGTAGGGGGTTCATATTGTGAGGCCTAGGGTTAGGGTAAGTATGGGTGCGATGATAAATATAGTGGTGGAGGATGTAGCTGGTCATAGGGGTTCTTTAGTGAATAGCTTGATTGCATCAGCAAAGGGTTGGAGCAGGTCATGTGGGCCCATGATGTTTGGTCCTTTTCGGAGTTGTATATAACCTAGGATTTTGCGCTCTACTAGTGTTAGGAACGCTACAGCTAAGAGGATAGGGAGGATGAGTGTTAGGATGTTAATTATAAACATTTTGTTGGGGAGAGGATTTGAACCTCTGGGTGTAAAAGTTTAAGTTTTATGCAATTGCCAGACTCTGCCACCTCAACAAAGCCCTGGTCTTGGGCAGATATGATTTGCGCTTATTTATTAAGCTGAGATTAGATCATTAATTGTTTGAAGGCGCTTATTTGAAGTTGGTCTTATTTCTCTTGTCCTTTCGTACTGGGAGAAATGCATAATAGATAGAAACCAACCTGGATTACTCCGGTCTGAACTCAGATCACGTAGGACTTTAATCGTTGAACAAATGAACCCTTAATAGCGGCTACACCATTAGGATGTCCTGATCCAACATCGAGGTCGTAAACGCTATTACCGATATGGACTCTAGAATAGGATTGCGCTGTTATCCCTAGAGTAACTTCTTCCATTGATCAAAACTTTGGATCAATAAGTGATATTATGCTTTGGCTAGTAGGCCTAGGCTTTAATCACTCGGAGGGTTTTTTGTACTCCGAGGTCACCCCAACCGAAATTGTCAACCCATATAAAGCTTTGTTAGCCCTTGGTGGTTTGGGTTTGTGATTTTGGGGTTGATTAATTGAAGCTCCATAGGATCTTCTCGTCTTATTTTGTTATCCCCGTCTCTTCACGGGGAGGTCAATGTCACTGATTAAAAGTAAGAGACGGTAAAACCCTCGTGTGGCCATTCATTCAAGTCCTTATTTAGAGAACAAGGGATTATGCTACCTTTGCATGGTCAGGATACCGCGGCCGTTTAATGATTGTCACTGGGCAGGCAGTGCCTCTAATACTGGTTATGCTAGAGGTGATGTTTTTGGTAAACAGGCGGAGTTTGTGTTTGCTGAGTTCCTTTTACTTTTTTAAATCTTTCCTTAATGCACGCCTGTGTTGGGTTAACAGTGTTTTTAATAAATAATTTAGTGTTGGGTTATATTTACTAGCTGTTAATTATCAGTATATTATCAGTTACTGATGTAAGCTTGTGAGAGGAGAAAAATTTCTTGTTACTCATGTTAACAGTATTGCTTCTATAGTTGTATAGAGTAGTCCAATAGTCAGGCTAGGAGTGGGTTTACTTATTGTTGGAATTAAAACATTGTTTTATTGTCGAGCTTGAACACTTTCTCAATTGGTGGCTGCTTTTAGGCCAACTATGGTTTATGTTTATATTACTCTCTAGTTAAGGTTGTATCCATTTCTAAAAAGCTGTACCTTTTTAGACTAATGATTAAATATACGTTAAGACTTGATGTGGTTTTTAGTATTATTTAACGTTGAACTGAAATTCCTTTCTTGGACAACCAGCTATCACCAGGCTCGTTAGGCTTTTCACCTCTATTATAAGTCTTCTCACTATTTTGCCACATAGATGAGTTTGTTCTGGTTACTGCTTGTAAGTAGCTCGTCTGGTTTCGGGTAATTTAGCTTAAGGTCTCTTTGCTAAGTTGTTACTAGTTAAGTCATTATGCAAAAAGTACAAGGGGTAAGCTTTGCTTTTTTTTACTTTTAGTGTTTCTTTCATCTTTCCCTTATGGTACTTTCTCTATAGTGCCATTGGTGATTAAATTTCTATCTCCTATACTTTAGATGTATGATGAATGTTTTATTTGATTAGTTTATAGTAGTAGCTGTGGGAGGGGGTGTGGGCTAGGTTTAGTTCAAGATATACACGGGTTGTGGAATCTTCTAGGTGTAAACTAGTTGCTTTGTTTAAGCTACATCTTGTTTTATCCAAGCACACTTTCCAGTATGCTTACCTTGTTATGACTTGTCTCCTCTCATAGCTTAGCATGGGTTAGTGAGCTGGGGCTTTGCTGTGGTACTTGAGGAGGGTGACGGGCGGTGTGTGTGTGCTTCATGGCCTTATTCAATTAAGCACTCTGCTCTTAAATTACTACTAAATCCTCCTTTGGTTTTTAAATTTCATAAAAACTTTCATGTGGATATGAGGGGTGTTCTTAGTATAGAAAATGTAGCCCATTTCTTCCCATCCCATAGGTTACACCTTGACCTAACATTTTTATGTATGGTAGTTATGCTTACTTTTGCTCCCTTTTAGGGTTTGCTGAAGATGGTGGTATATAGACTGAAGTAGCAAGGGTTGGTGAGGTTAATCGGGGTTTATCGGTTACAGAACAGGCTCCTCTAGAGGGATATGAAGCACCGCCAAGTCCTTTGAGTTTTAGGCTGTTGCCAGTAGTACTCTGGCGAATAGTCTTGTTTTGTGACTATTTAGGTTTACGACTAAGCATAGTGGGGTATCTAATCCCAGTTTGGGTCTTAGTTGTCGTGTACTCAGATTGTACTAAAGTCACTTTCATGGTTTAGCTTAGTTTTAATTATGGCTTTTTACAGCTTAATTAAGATTTGACTTTATTCTGTGTGATTCCTTAACACTCTTTACGCCGTGTCTCTATTAATTTGGGTCAATCGTATGACCGCGGTGGCTGGCTCGAAGTTTACCAACCCTAGTTAACATGACTTAGTCAAACTTTAGTTCATGGCTTACTTTTTATCACTGCTGTGTCCCGTGGGGGTGTGGCTAAGCAAGGTGTTGTGAGCTGCTAGTGTAGCGTGCTTGATACCCGCTCCTTTTGATCCTTGTGATTTGGAGGGCATTCTCACCGGGATGTGGATGCTTGTATGTGTAAGTCTGTTAAGAATTAATAGAAAGGCTGGGACCAAACCTTTATGTTGATGGGGCTGGCGAGCCCATCTAGACATTTTCAGTGTCTTGCTTTATGAAAAATTTAAGCTACATTAACCTATGGGGTGTAAAAGATGTTTGTATAATTTCATTATGGGGCTTGTGTCAGATTTAGTATTGATTTATTAATAAAATGGTTCATAGATCTAGGGAGGAACCTGTATAGGGGGGTGGTGAATATCTAAGCAGATGATTAGTTTTGTATGGGATAAGGGAGGTTTGATCCACTACGAGATACAGTTTTTTGAGCCCGGGGGGAATAGTGGAGTACTGTGACCTGTAACCATTAATTTAATTGCACATGTTGGTTGTGCTAGTCAAATAACAAATACATACAAGTCCAGCTACAATTTGCTTGACTGTGACGAGAACTTTTAAGGTCATAGCTGAGTCTGTGCAAATCCCCCCCCCAAAAAATAAAAAATACCAAATGTATGAAATCTCAGTTATGTGTGAGCATGGGCTGATTAGTCACTAACCCAACGAGATGTCTTATTTAAGGGGAACGAGTGGGCGATTTTAAGTTAAAATTGTCCTGAAGTAAGAACCAGATGTCTTATAAAGATCACTGTTAGCTACCCCCACGATTTATGGGCCTGGTGCGAGAAGAGGGATCCCTGCCGAGCGGGTTGCTGGTTTCACGTGGCATGCTGATTAAGCTCGTGATCTAATGGAGTGGCCATAGTGTTAGCTGACTTGAATTTGTTTCAGGACATGTCCTATGTACGATCAATAATTTTATGTAATATGTAAAATTAATAAAATTTAATATGAGATTTAACTGCTCGTGGGGAAAATAATTGAATGCACAGTTATACATAGCATGTACATTTACATTTACAGGAAGATGCTATTATTGACACGTGGAGGTACATGTGTGTATGATTTATATAACAAAAGTATTATAAAATAAATTATTTTCATTACTGACATAGCACTGTAGCCTTGTGGTTATTCTACAATAAACCTTTTTCAGGGAATAGTTTATGTAGAATTTCAGCTTTGGGTGCTGGCAGTGAGGTGCAATGCTTCTTCCTTGAGTCTTAGGGAGGTGTGGTTTTCTCCTTTTCCAGTTTACAAAGCTGGGGTATTTTGTTATACTACAAAGACTCTTCACTTTAGGAGTTTATTCTCGATAAGACTAGTTACTGGTATTAACACTAGGATTAGGAGAAAATATAAGATGGATGCTAATTGGCCTACAATTATGTATGGGTGTTCTACGGGTTGACCTCCAATTCACGTTAGGCTTAGGAGGTCTGCGACTAGTATTCAGAATAAAAGTTGGCTGAAGGGTCGGAATATTACGCTTCGTTGCTTAGATGTGTGGAGTATTGAGATGAACATTAGGACAAGGATTGAGAGTAGTAGGGCTAAAACTCCTCCTAGTTTGTTGGGAATTGATCGTAAGATTGTGTATGCAAATAGGAAGTACCATTCTGGTTTAATGTGTGCTGGGGTGCTGAGTGGGTTTGCTGGGGTGTAGTTGTCGGGGTCTCCTAGCAGGTCAGGTGTGAATAAGGTTAGTGTAAGTAGGGTTAAGATTAGTAGTAAGGCACCTAGGATGTCTTTGATTGTGTAGTAGGGGTGAAATGGGATTTTGTCTGTGTTGGATGGAATTCCTGTGGGATTGTTAGATCCTGTTTCATGGAGGAATAGTAGGTGGACGGTTGCTAGTGCTAGGATGATAAAGGGGAGAATGAAGTGGAAGGCAAAGAAGCGTGTTAGTGTTGCTTTGTCAACGGAAAAGCCACCTCAAATTCATTTGACTAGAGTGGTACCGATGTAGGGGATTGCTGATAGGAGGTTGGTAATGATGGTTGTGCCTCAAAATGATATTTTTCCTCAGGGTAGGATATAGCCTACGAATGCAGTAGCTATAACTGTGAATAGTAGTATTATCCTAATGTTTCATGTTTCTTGGAAGGCGTGGGAGCCATAGTATGGGCCATGTCCTACGTGTGCATAAAGGTAAATGAAGAATATGGAAGCTCTGTTTGCATGTAGATATCGAATAATTCAGCCGTAATTAACGTCTTGGCAAATATGTGTGACAGATGAGAAGGCAGTTGTCGTGTCTGGTGTGTAGTGTATTGCTAGGAATAGGCCTGTTAGGATTTGTACAATTAGTCAGAGACCAAGTAGGGAGCCAAAGTTCCATCATGAAGAGATGTTTGATGGGGTGGGAAGGTCGATAAATGTGTAATTGAGGATTTTTATTAGTGGGTGTGTTTTTCGAATGTTGGTCATTGGTGTTCTTGTAGTTGAATGACAATGATGATTTTTCATGTCATTGGTCATGGTTGAAGTCCATGTGAGAATAATGATGACATACATTGTTTGTATTATAAGCATTACTTTTGTAATTAGTTTTGTGGGGGTTCTTCAAAGCCTTCACCTATTTATAGGGGTTTAGGATTGATTGTGGGTGGTGGTGTTGGGTGTGGGGTTGTTTTAAACTTCGGTGGTTCATTTTTAGGTTTAATAGTATTTTTGATTTATCTGGGGGAATGTTGGTTGTGTTTGGTTACACAACAGCTATGGCTACTGAGCAGTACCCTGAGGTTTGGGTTTCTAATAAGGTTGTGTTAGGAGCATTTCTTTTAGGATTAGTGGTAGAGTTTTTAGTAGTGTTATACGTTTTAGAGAGTGAGAAGGTGGAGATTGTGTTTGAGTTTAATGGGTTGGGTTGTTTACGATACAGGGTATTTGGGGTTCTGCCAGAACAGAATTGGTTTGAGACGACATGAATGATAAGTCTGAGGTGACAACATGGCACCCTGGGGGAACTGACAAGCAAGCATCTGAAGGTATAAAACTGGATCTCAGAGGAGAAGCAGAATTGGACATGTGGATTTGAGGATTATCAGTACAAGTAAGATCACCCCAGAAGCCTGTGAGTAGGTGAATATCTGAAGTGAGGCAGTTAGAGAGAAGAGGTAGAGGAGGACATGTCCACCAAGAAAACAAAGAAGGAACAGTCAGGGAGTTGAAATGTACATATTATCCCAAGAGCAGAATGATGACAGAGATTCAAGAGTGAATGATCAACGGTGTCAACTGCTAAAAGGCATAAAAGAGATAGAAGACTCAGAAAATTCAGCTGAGTTTGCTGACAAGAAGTTTACCCTTGAGAGAGAAATTTCAGTAGAGTGGTTGAGGTGAAAGACAAAATGCCTTCAAGAATGAATTAAAGAGTAATTTACAGAAGAGGGACGGCTACTGATCACTTTGAGAGAAAGTCTTGAAATTTCTAGGTTTGTAGCATCAGCAAGGAAAAGGAAGGGGAAGTATTCATTTTATTTTGTGTTTTGAAGTTTCTGCATACAAAGAAGATGGGTTCAATGGAAAAAGAACAAATGAAGATGTAAGAGAGTGATGACATGCATACTAAAAGGATGGGTTCAATGGAAAAAGAACAAATAAGATGTAAGAGAGTGATGGCAATGACAATTCAGGAAGGCTTATTAATACAAAGACCTAACTCTTGTATGGTTCTTGTTATGTCCCAGGCACTATTCTAAGTGCTTTATACATATTAGTCCATCTTAATCTCATAATATTCTATTAAGACAGTACTATTATCATCCTCACTTGCCCACTATCACCATCTGGAAGGAGTGGGTTCAAGAAATGAACTCAGATGGACTGACTAAAGACACCATGCTCTATCCATTGGGCTATGCTAGTTATAAGGGTTAAAGAAGGAAATAAGAGTAATGACTCCCTTCATGAGACGGGGAAAAGAGAGGAAATACTGGTTTAAGCACAATAACAGGGAAACACCTGAGCATCTTCATATATGATAGGACATCATATGAAGTTCATCATATGAACTAATGACAGTAAGAGAATAGAACAGGGATTAGTGTAAGTATTTAGAACAAGAGAGAAGCACACACTACAGATGAAACAGAAGAACAAAACTTGTCAAACATCTTCTGTAGCCCCAGTTGATAAGGGAGCCCCAGAGGCAGTTATGTAAGGTCAAGTTCAATGTGGACCTCTGGGGGAGGGGAGGGAAGGGAAGGTTTGAGTTTGGAGATGAGCCCAGCAGATAAAGCTGCAAAGTGAGATCTGGGAAGGATGTTAGGATATTGGAGAGAAGTTAATTTAAATGACAGTTATGTTTTACAATTTCAGACAAGAAGCTATTTTCAGTAAAAAAGAAACACAAGTCTTGATAACTTGGTATGCTATTGGCTGAATATTTACAACACAGTGTTTGTAAACATTGATATCAAATTGAGTAAAATTCATACATTTTAATAGGAGCAATTAAAATACAAAACTAAGCAACTGAATCTTCCATCAAGAAATGTTGTCTAACTACAACATCATCATCATCATCATTATTATTATTTCAGGTGTGAAAATATCAATAAATCTCAGACACTGAGAGATGAAATCTATTGTGAAGCTTGTGTAGACTGAAAATAGTTGTCTAGCCTCAAATGGCTTTCATATATTGTTTTTCACAGCCTGACCAAGCAAAGGCTAAATTATGTATGAAATACTGACTCTACCTTTGCTAAATGTCTCCAGAAAACACCACTAAAAATGTCAAAAGAAGAGCTATTTGAAGCAATTGATATCTATAAAATACAATTATAATCCTATCGTAGATGATAATTTATATAAGAAAATGGTTGTTAGTATCAGAATTTTTAACTCTATTTAATAGCTAAATGGATGTCATAGACGTTGGCTAGTACTAAAAGAGGGAGAATTACAGATAATATAAAATCATTTTAAAATATCATACTCTCCCTGAAATACTTCTTTTTCTAGACCTAGAATGAGAAGCAACCAAAGGCCATACAAATGTCATCCTGAACTTTGCCTAAAAGCATTTGTTTTGCAGAAAACGGTTGTTTTAAAAATTTAATTCAGGGTTGACAACTCAGTCATGATAAATGTTATTAAATATAAAAAGATAATTTTTCCTCATATAATTATATTCACTTTTTAGATGATTCTTTGTGTTTAGACTGGGTTTATGAACATTTTTGTGAATGCTTTAAGGCCCAAGGAATATTGTTCAACTACATATGCCCTTGATTGATTTCCAAATATAGAGGTGTATTTCATTAAATATAGAGAATTTGCAAAACAAATGTTTTAAAACAAGATTTTACATTTTAAAAAAAGATTTAATTGCAGGTTGATTTTGACTAGTCAATTCTTTTAGAAAAGTTTCAAGGTCTGAGAGTCTGTGTTAAGGCAGAATGTCTTTATGGTGATGCTCAGAAGAGCAAAGGATGCTTATACATAAGCCTTATGTGCTATTGACTGCTTGCTTCTAATAGAATATTTATGATTACATTCCAAAGCCAACTATAAGTATTTTTGCTTTTTTAAAAATATATATACATATTTTTAGGTACTGAACACCTCATTACTTGTTACATATCCCATCACTATACATTATGAGGCAGATAGATACATTTTTAAATAAAATATTAATATTTATTGCAGATATCTGCAGAAATTCTAATTATTTATTTGCCCACTGAATGCAATTATAAATGCTTCCTCATCAAGGTATTGTCATTTTAAGAAGCTTTTTAAGAATGTTAAACTAAGACTAGAAGATAAATTAATAATGGCATCTTTTAAGGTTTTGAAACATGTCTTGGGATTTCCACCTTGGGATTAGAACATGAAACAATGAGCAATGCAAATTAGGAAATGACTTTTAAAGGAAACATAAATATTTCATAATTCCCCAAGGTTAATTATTATCTTTTTTTAAGGACATGTGTCTTCACACAAATATTTAACATTCTTAATATATTTAAATATACTTAATATATGTTTCGTCCACATATAAGTTTCGAAAGTTAAGCATGAAGAAGGTTCACAGCACAGGGCATTCTCACCTTATTATATGCGTTGTGACTAGACAGGGTGTGAGAATTCTCCTGTTCATCACTCAGGGAGAAGGAGGACAAGTGACTGAAGGGTCCTGGGGTAAGACAGTCAGCATGTGGGAGGGTCTGTGGATGCATCAGAGACTTAGCAGGAGGATGGAGTTTAGTTTGATATAAAGGATGGAGAGAAAAAGGCTTGGGAGGGACAGGCACATCCTGGGAAGAAGAAAGGCATAAAGAGGATGTTAGTGGGCAAAGGTCAAGCTCACTTGGAATTAAGTCTAAATATTATAGACTTTGCATCAGAATCTTTTACTAGTTGGAAGAAAACCTCCCATCATATTCTGGATCCTCACAAGACTCCTGCTTTTATAGTGCATTGTCTGTCTCTTCCAGTAATTCCCGTTGGTCGCTCATCTCCAGCCTCTCTTGCAGAACTAATCAAGTGCCCACAGAGTCTCCCAACAGGGCCATGTTTGTTTAAGGAAGGAGAGAGCTCATCCCAAAGTGGGGAGGATGGGACTAGAAGAATTTTCATTGAAGAGGTAGTAACAGTGGAAATTAATTTAAAGGTGCTTGTGATTTGGTCTGGAAGAAACTGGGGGCAGAAAGGGGGAGGGCATCATAGAGGGTATCAAATCATTGTATAATTCATGGTGCCATGAGTTTCCGGTTGAGCTGAGTATGGGGAAGGGCTCAGGAAGAGGTGAGTCTAGAAAGAATGAACGAAAATGTCCATTCCAGGCAGGGTGTTACTTTGGAAAGAAACTGGAGAACAAACAGACGTGCTCAAATGTAGAGGGGAAAGGTAATGAGGTCTTAACTAGAGAGGGTCTTTCCATCCCCTGGAAAGGGATGCCTGCCTGAGGAAGTCTTTGAGAAAGTAAGAGCTGCTAGATGAGGCCTTGAATTATGCGAACAGAACAAGGAAACCACAAGAGGGAAGTCCTGAATCTACAAAGAAAACTCACAAGAAAGACATATATATATATATGACATATATATATAAGACATATATATATATATATATATATATATACCCATCATAAAAGAAAAGGGCTACTATTTTGCAGATCTTTTTAAAGCACCTCTTATATTCCTGAAATTTTTAATGTAAGGTAATAAATTGACAGTGATTATCCTACAGTAAAATCTCTTAGGGGATAAAACTTCTAAAATAAAACCTGTTTTATTCACCTTTGAGACCTCAGCATCAAGCATAATGCCTAATAGAGCAGATGTTTAATGCAGTAACAATTGAGTTTTCAAAAGAATATAATATTTTCAATGAGGTCAAGAATGCCATTAGTAATGAATGAATGTGTTTGGCTTTGTGTGAAATGGAAATTCAGTACAAAATAATGCACATTGCTCAAAATGACATTCAGCTAAACAGGTAAATTCAACTTTTAAGACTATACAATTAATATTTCTTTTCATGTAAGCTGAATTGATTTTGCCAAAGCCATGTATTTTTAAGCCACTGATTGGTTTTCTAAAATTTATGCTGAATGTGTTTGCTGTGTCAGTAGATGCCCCCACAATGGGTTCAAACTTACTTTAAAAACTTACTCCAAAACATACTTTAAAAAACTCTTGGAAAATTTTAAGCAGGTTAGAAAATTAAATTCTAGGGTTTTTAAGTTTGTAAAAATGAGGGGTTTTAACCTTATGTACCTTGAAAATATGACTAAAAGTGTTTTATTTTATTAGTTTCTTGTTTGTGCTTCAAGTGTTTATTTTATATATCAAGCAATTACAAATATACATTCTCATTTCACACACACAGACTACAAACATACACTTATTAAAAAGATAGCATCCTATACACAGTGTTCTGCATCTTATTTGAGGTTTTTTTTTTCCATTTGATTACAGTTTTGGAACATTTCTATATCAGTACATGAAAGCTATGGATTCCCTATAACACACATTACTGAGTTATCTCACTGATGATAATCATCATTCAGTGATTCTCTTGGAAGTCCCAGGTATATCACCTAAAATATTAAATCACTTAACACAGTCATAAATTTATCTCTTCTTTGCCAGTTTTTATACTTTTCAGGACTTTCTTTTGTCTAATCCCATTGGCTATTGCCTCTAACATTATTATTATTAAATAATAGTCACGTTAATGTGCAATTTAATGGAAGGGTTGTAGTATTTGCCCACTAAAGATGGCTTTTAGATTAAAATGTATTCTAATTGAGTTTTATTTCTCAATCAACCATTTCATTATTTTATCAACAACTAATTAATCGGTGTGGAAAAGGATTAATATGAAAATTGAGTAGTAAGCACAAAGACTAGCTGTGTAAGAAAAAGACAGCATTGTTATTGATAGTTGACAGTGCCTAGGAAGAGGAGCTGAACAGTCTCTGGTTTATAGTCTGGCTTCAGCTTTTTTTGTTTCCCTTGAATGTTTTTTTAAAATTTATTTATTTATCTTTATTGAAGTATAGTTGATTTACAATATTGTGTTAGTTTGGGTAGACAGCAAAATGATTCAGTTATACATACATATATCTATTTTTTTCAGATTATTTTGCCTTATAGGTTATTACAAAATACTGAGTATACTTACCTGTGCTATATAGTAGGTCCTAGTTGTTTATCTATTTTATATACAGTAGTGTGTATATGTTAATGTCAAACTCCTAATTTATCCCTCCCCCCACCTTTTCCCTTTGGTAACCATGAGTTTGTTTTCTATGTCTGTTTCTCTTTTGTATATAAGTTCATTTGTATCATTTGTCTCAGATGGTTCAAGAATTCATTGTGAGAAAATGTCAGGAGGCAGCCTGTAGTGATCCAGGGGAATCCAAGAGTTCCTTATAGGGAGCAATCTAACCAAGGTCTAACCAATCCAGAGGGAAAAGTTTGAAGAGGGTGTGCTGCTCTGTGTTCTACGCTTCTAAGCTCTCTGGGCTAACCTCCATCTCTCAGGAGTCGTTCAAACCTGAACACTTCTGTACGGTCAGATGGCATCAGCTATTCCAGGCAGCTGGGCAGGGAGGAGAGAGCAGAATTTTATCAGCATTTGCACAGGCCAAAGAGAGCTAAGAATTTTGGACAAGCTCACTTGAGCACTGTCTGTGGTCAGGACTGTACAAAGCAGAAAGGACCGTTGGTGGTGACAGCCTCTACAGGTATGTCACTGGAGGCACGTTTTCCAATCTGTGCTGCTTGTCTTCTATGCTTTGTGTAGGTTGTTATCCTGCGATTCTTTTTACCTTTGTCCTGGGAATTTGCTTTGCTTTTCTCTTGTGTTTGATCTCCTGTTTCCAGTAGCCCATGTTTTTTCTTTTCCATGTTTCTTCTCATTCACTGGGACTTAAAGGAGCTTCCTGGGGAAATGGAATTTGGGAAGCCAATTTTTGACACCTTGCATGTTGAAAACTTTGTTCTGTCCTTGCACAATTTTTTGTACTAAATCATTTAATTTTTTTGGATTAAATCATTTAATTTTTAAAATTAAATCCAAAATTCTAAGTTGCAAAATAATTTCCTTCAGAATTTTGAAAGTATTGTTACACTGTAATAGTGTTACTACACTGTTACTATTTTACACACTTTTTTCAAAAACATATTTTTTATGTATGATTTCTACAGCTTTTCTGTTTTACAGTTATTTTTGTCAATTCGCATCAGTTCCTTTCTTTTACTTTTCTTATGAGCAGGAGATCTTACTGTTCTTTAATTTTCCAAATTGAATATTTAATTGATTTATTTTTATTCTCTTATTCATTAAACATATTTAGAGTTATAAATTTTCTTCCAAGGGCTATTTTAACTATATTCTATAAGTTATAATAGATGATTTTTTCATTGTCTTTTTCTCCACATAGAAATTTTATTTTGAATTTCCCCTTTAATAAAATAATTTGTTAAAGAGCAAATTTTTCAACATACAGATGGCAGGGACTTTTTGTGTTTTCTAAATTTGTTATTAATTTATAAAATTTTTGTGATCAGAGAAATTTCTCTGTATTATTTTTATCTTGGAAGTTAATAGTTTTTTTACTGAGGTAGAGCAGATTTACAATATTATATAAATTTTAGGTGTACAACATTGTGATTCACAATTTAAAGATTATACTACATTTATAGTTATTATAAAATATTGGCTATATTCCCTGTGCTCTACAATGTATCTTTGTAGCTTATTTATTTTATAAATAAATAACTACATAGTAGTTTGTACTCTTAATTCCCTACCCCTATCTTGTATTACTTTTATCATGCCAACTAAAAGCTTTTCCTTTTGGGCCTAATCTCAATACATGGTTGGGTTTTGTGAAGAGTCCACAGATATGCAAAAGAATAGTTTCTGTTTTGGTTTGGCTTTTTTGCAGGATACAGAGCCCAACTACATTTATATTAATTCAATTTACTTTAGAGGATCTATTTTTACCTACTGTCCTATGTAATCTATCAACAACTATAAAATGAGTTAAAGTATTTTACCACCAATATATTTTCACTTTTTCTCATCCTATCTCTTGCTTTTGCCTTATGAGCGTTGATGTTATATTTTAATGTTTAGATACTCTAATGATTGTATTTTCCATGTAAAGTTTATCCTTTAGCATATAAGGGGGTCTTGTTTGTCTTGTTTAAGGAAATTTTGGCCTGAATTCAACCTTCCCATTCTGAACATTATAACCTCTCCTTTCCTTTTGTTTGTAGCACCTAGAACATTTTGTTATCCTCAGCTGTTCTCAATCACTTGGTTTAACAGTCCCAGCTTAAAGACTGCTTTTTCTGTTATCTAATCTAGGAACTTTTCTTTTCCCTTTTTTAAAAATTTATTTATCTCAATAGTAAAGGAATCTTTCCTAGACCATAAGTTTTTGCAAGAGGTTCATATGAGGAAGGGACCACTGCCTGAGATTGTCTTTGTGCTCCAAAGATACAGGCTTTGGGGTGTGAGTCTGTTTAGTCTTTATTTTTCCTCAAACAATGAAGACTGTCAGCTATACAGTATTTCACATACAGTATTTCACAGATAAGCAACTTATCTGTGTCCAGGCTGTCACAGAAAGAGAGAGCTTCCTGCAAATATGACTTCCTCTGTGATTCACTCTATAGCCTTACCTCCTCCGATTCCTAGAACAAAATCAGTTCAGGGATCTTCTGTTGCCAACATATGCACCCATGCAAAGACAAGGGATTGGGGGTTTGCATATTAAGGTGTATCCCACACATCCAAGATGGGTATTTTCCCAAAGAACAGTGATTTCATTAAATTCACTTATTTTAGAGAATAAAATATATTCTGACTTATTTCTGGCTTATTTTTCCTTTAAAGTCTGAAAAAATGATTTTATTAAAGTCACTTATTTTAGAAAATAAAATATGTGCTGACTTATTTTTCCTTTAAGTCTGAAAAAAATGTCACTCATATATTTCATATTTAGAACACAAATGTTATAAATTGAGAATATTTTTAAATTTATACTTTGATCCGGCTGAATAATAAAATTCCAATATAACATAATTTGCTTATTCTTACTTTTTCCAATCTTCAGTGGCATTTTCTATGCATTTTCTAATGGTATTTGATACAAAGGAATGAATTTCAGTTCATCATTCTTTTGTTTTCTATGTATTATATTATGACGTCTACTGTAGCAGGAAGAACACATGTATCCCCAATTAAACTGGGTTTTCAATTTTTCCTTTATTAAGATTCCTCATAAAAGACTCTCAACATTTACTTAAGCAAAACTTTAAAAATTATAATATTGAGTACTCTTTGTCTTCAAACATTCCTGAAAATTGAACATCATTTCCAAGCCCCAGATGCCTACTTTGGAAATGTCTTACTAATTATGATGTCATAATACAATTTTTAGTTAAAATTCAAGGCAAAAATATAAGGTTAGGGCTAGGTATGTTAATAATGAAAGTAGTTATGAAACAGAAACAGACTCACAGACATAGAGAACAGACTTGTGTTTGCCAAGGGTGGGAGGTGGGGGAGGGGAATGGATTGGGAGTTTGGGATTAGAAGATGCAAACTATTATATGTAGGATGGATAAACAACAAGGTCCTACTGTAGATAGAACAGGGAACTATATTCAGTATCCTGTGATAAACCATAATGAAAAAGAATATGAAAAAGAATGTAGTGTATAACTGAATCACTTTGCTGTAGAGCAGAAATTATCACAAAATTATAAATCAACTATACTTCAATAAAATTTTTAAAAATAATGAAAGCAGATATAAAATCTTATTGCAAATAATTTCAAAAATTTCAAAAAATTAGCCTACTTCTTGTCAAATTCCAGTAGGTTAACACTGATAAATATATAACTTATATTTATGGTTGATAACATAGCTTATCTAGACCTAGGTGTTATGTGATGACCTCTGTCATTTCTTATTGTTTATGTCTATATGAATAGTGGAGTATTCAATCTAGATTATTTTGCAGGAGTCTTTTTAGTAAAGTTATCTTCTCACTCTCTGAAGATTATTTTAGTCAAAAATAATTGAAATGATAAGTCATATACCTAGTTGGGCACATGAACGGCAATAAGGTGCAACAGGCTTAAGGAATAACCAACTAAGGACTCTCTGTCCATTGCAACAAGTTGGAGAGCCATGACTCTTTTTTTCACCCTCAGGACTATACTTATTAGATTCTTGTAGTTGAAAGAATCTCAATGATGATGGAAAGTACGGGATGGGGCAAGAGACCCTTACTCAGGAAATCTCACCTAGAATATACATGAGCTGTGTCTAGCATTCAGAACTACAAAAGAGACCAATGTAAAACCATATACAACAGGAAAGCTTAAAATCTTTTTTACTGCTTTAGGTTAGGAGTTAGCCAACTTTTTCTGTAAAGGCCCCGATACTGTATTTTTTTTTAACATCTTTATTGGAGTATAATTGCTTTACAATGGTGTGTTAGTTTCTGCTGTATAACAAAGTGAATCAGCTATACATATACATATATCCTCATATCTCCTCCCTCTTGCATCTCCCTCCCATCCTCCCTATCCCACCACTATAAGTGGTCACAAAGCACTGAGCTGATCTCCCTGTGCTATGCGGCTGCTTCCCATTAGCTATCTATTTTACATTTGGTAGTGTATATAGTCCATGCCACTCTCTCACTTTGCCCCAACTTACCCTTCCCACTCCCCGTGTCCTCAAGTCCATTCTCTACATCTGTGTCTTTATTTCTACCCTGCCCCTAGGTTCTTCAGAACCATTATTATTATTTTTTTAGATTCCATATTTATGTATTAGCATACAGTATTTGTTTTTCTTTCTGACTTACTTCACTCTGTATGACAGACTCCAGGTCCATCCACCCCACTACAAATAACTCAGTTTTGTTTCTTTTTATGGCTGAGTAATATTCCATTGCATATATGTGCCACATCTTCTTTATCCACTCATCTGTCAATGGACACTTAGATTGCTTGTATGTCCTGGCTATTGTAAATAGAGCTGCAATGAACATTGTGGTACATGACTCTTTTTGAATTATGGTTTTCTTAGGGTATATGCCCAGTAGTGAGATTACTGGGTCATATGGTAGTTCTATTTTTAGATTTTTAAGGAACCTCCATACTGTTCTCCATAGTGGCTGTATCAATTTACATTCCAACCAATGGACAGCTCATCCAAAATGAAAACAAATAGGGAAACACAAGGTTTAAATGGCACATTAAACAAGATGGACTTAATTGATATTTATAAGACATTCCATCCAAAAACAACAGAATATGTTTTCTTCTGAAATGCTCATGGAACATTCTCCAGCATAGATCATATCTTGGGTCACAAATCAAGCCTTGGTAAATGTAAGAAAATTGAAATCATATCAAATATCTTTTCTGACCACAATGCTATGAGACTAGATATCAATTACAGGAAAAGAATCTGTAAAAAATGCAAACACATGAAGGCTAAACAATATACTACTAAATAACCAAGAGATCACTGAAGAAATCAAAGAGGAAATCAAAAAATACCTAGAAACAAATGACAATGTAAACACGATGACCCAAAACCTATGGGATGCAGCAAAAGCAGTTCTAAGAGAGAAGTTTATGGCAATACAATCCTACCTCAAGAAACAAGGAACATCTCAAATAAACAACCTAACCTTACACCTAAAACAATTAGAGAAAGAAGAACAAAAAAAACCCAGATACTGTATTTTGTAGGCTTTGCAAACCATATATTCTGTCGTAATTACTACTGCTATGATAGTGTGAAAGCAGCCTCGGATAATATATAAATGAATAAGCATGACTGTGTGCCAATAATGCTTTATTGAAGAGGTGGTGAATCAGATCTGACCCACAGGCTATAGCTTCTAAACCTAAAGGTTTGAAAACAACACACATTAATAAAATCTTTTTAACGTTTGACCTGCACCCTACCTCCCTTCCAATGAATTATCTTGAGGTTGGTACATTTTTCTTTGGAGATCACTATTCAAAATGATTCTTGAAAATGAACATCATTCTACGCTGCTTTGGTATTCAATAGATGAATCTCATAAGGTTCTAGTTTTTGAGGGAAGAACAGGAATCGTAAAATTCTCCTGTATGTGTTTTTATCAGTGAGATATGTAACATAGTTATTTCCCATAAAATCCTTACAGTGCTTTTCACTTACTTGAGAATTGTCTTTTTCAATGTAAAAATACTTAGAACAAATTTTTCAAAAGAAAAGAAGCTTTATTTAAGAGCTTTATTTTTAAAAAAGAATTGACAATTTGGCTTGGTTATCATATCCTGCAAAACTTCAAGAACACACGAAGTTATGAAGTAAATAACATCTTTGTTCATTACAGAAGGATTACCAAAAACATGCAGAGAATAAATTCATTTAGTTTTATTTGTTAAAAGAACTACAGAGCCAGTAGAATTAGATATTGACAGAGACATCATAAAAGTAATGCTATAGCAATATCTGACGCATTCATCACTCTAGAAGAAGCCCACTTTCTACTCAGCCATCAAGTCAAATTGTTTAACCATAAAAGCTCTTTCCATTGCAACACTCAAAAGGACATTGGAATGCATATGGGCTCTTCATTAAAGCCTACACATCTGAGGCTCTTTTGTTCTATCTGTTTTTTTAAACCTCCTTTCCTGTGGTTTGGTAGTGAAAGGTGAAAATCCATTTTCCCTTTGCTCTCACTGTCCCCTCTACACACCACACACAGTTATCTGTGCCTTTTGAAACTCAGAGCACCACTGCGTGAAATTACTGGAGCCTTTAACTCCATCCTTTCTTCCCTCTTCCCACCTCTTTGGGAAAATGAATTTTTTTCTTTTTTTAACAACACATTTTTAAATGCAGCACTTATAGTCAGCTTTTCTTTCCTGCCTGGAGCCTATAGTAATCCAAAATCAGAATTTTAGCATTTCTGCTAAAGTTTTAATTTAAAACAACATCCCGTTCGTAAAGTCAAGGACGATTACAATGTATTTCTTAAAGAGTGCCTCCTTCGGCCAAAGAGGTATCAACATTTTACAGACATGATCTCAGAAACTCCAAATTACTAAGAAGAGATTCTAATCATCTACATTTCACTAAGATCAAACCAAGATAACTTAGGTCTCTTAATTTTGAACATATGGCATAACTTCTTGCTTATCAGCCCTAATTTTAAAGCATCCATGTGAATTTTAAAAACAGACATACTTAAAGCAACACATCTATTTCAGACACTGACTTGAACAAAAAAATTTGAACTTGTTAAATATGAAAAAGTTAGCATATGCTTAGCTACTTCAAATTCCCTATTAAAAAAAATTAAAGGACTAAAACATAATTGTGAAGATAGGATTTGGACTATTTAGTTCTGAAAGTTTGTGGTTGTCTGAAAGCAAGTTTCACAGAGCAGATAACATAGATAAAGTGTGAAGATATTTGACTAAGACATGCTCAAGAGAAAAGAAAGAGGAAGTATTTTATAATCAATCACAGTGGGCACTAGAGCATGAAAATGCTGAGTTTTATGTTTTTCTATACATATAGTTTAATTTTCATCCTACATTCTGACATGGATTCATTTGGGGAAAAAGGCGCAATTTAAGTTGAAGAAGTTAGAAAGTAACACAGAAAAGAGGCTTCTCTGATTTCTCATCATGGTGGGAAGAAAGAAGAGAATGTATTTGGCGGCCCTTTAGTAGGAAGTCAACTCCTTTCTTCCAAAATTATAATGCTCCTAAAAGAAATGATAACAACAGTAAACATTTAAAAATTTGCATTCCCTTTAAGGTGTCCAGAGCTCTTTCACAGTGACTGTTTCATTTAATCATGAATGGATATGAGTATGGGTACCATTAGAAATGAGATTAGTAGCCCCATTTTTCTAGGATGAAACTGAAGTTCAGAGAGTTGACTGATCTTCCCAGGATCACACCAAGCCCATGTTCTTTCCATTGCATTCTATCGTAATGTTTCTCTCCTTTGCAGGAAGCAGCAAAGTTACTGCTGGAGCAGTAGGCTCTAGTAACCAATAGTGAAGGTAGGGTCCCTTAATGGATTAGGCAACCAGAGGGCCAGGCCTTGGAGTCTGTAGCCTGAGTGTGAAGTAGACAGGTAAGAGCGAGAAAGTACAGAGGGTTGCAGAGAAGGTTAAGAGTAGCAGGAAAGAGACAGAGACCAAGGTTCAGATATTTAGAACCCACTAGGATATAAGCTCCATGGGATCAAGGATATTGTCTGCTCTGTTTCCTGAGAAAGCACCCATATCTTTATTGGCACAAACATAAGTGGCTGGATGCTAAGAAGAGACAAAACGGAAGTGAATGTGGATAGAAGTAGCGACACCATCCATCAGGGACACCATCCACAGGAAGGACTACAAGCCCAGGAATACTTTCCAGTCCCTTCTCCCCTACACTCCTGTGCTCTGTGGTCCTTCCACCAACATGGGCAGCTAAGGCTTAATACCATCTTCATATCTCAGGGTAGGATTTTGGTGGTGACTGTTAAAACTGAATTTCAAAGAGAAATTCAGTACATTTAATGTACAAGATACATTAAATGTATCCTTCATATTGTTCATGTTAACAAAGTGTTATAATTTTAAAAAAAAATGATCTTGTGGTTTTTAATATCCTGAGGTTTTGTTCCTTTGACTCTACTATCGTTTCACCAATAAATTTAAGTGAAAGTGTTGATGTTCACCAACTAAATTGTGTTTCCTGTACACAGCCTGTCACCCAGTCTAAAATCACTTTTCAGAGAGATCTAGAAAGGCAAAAATTATCCCCAAAGTTCATTACAAGGATTATCCCAGAGTCTTTTGTGATTATGAAACAAAGGAATCAAAGCATGGTGTCTTCTACACTTAAAGGATGCAGAAACAAGAAATCCAGACACAGCCAAGACTTCACTTTCATTATAGAAAGCATCTTTGTTTAAATTTTAGGTTGCCTACTTAGCCTTCCTATTCAGGATATTTGCAACGGAAATAGTTGTCAAGTTTGCCAATGTAAAAACAGGAAAAAAGTAATTTTAGTAGCAAATACCAGGACCCTGATACAGGCTGTTATATATGGTGTCTTTCATATGAACACACACACACACACACACACACACACACACACACACACACACACACATATATAAATGTATATATGTTATATATACATTTATATATGTATATATAAATTTAATTTTGAAAAGAAATCATTTCTCTCCCAGGGATTTTAGTTTAAGGAAAAGCAAAACAAAGTATAGTTATTCAAAGGGAAATAATGACAATGAATCATATTGATAATTTCTTATTACTCCACAAATAGGAAGTAAATAGGACATGATTTTTTTAAAAAGGAAAAAAATCAAAATAAAAGAAAATATTCCGTACCCCAATTTTCTCAATCAAAAAGAAAAGAATCAAAGTAAACTCTGTGGGGGTAGAAGTAGTCTTATTTGTCATGATTTTGACCTAGACAGTAGATTATAAGATTTTCCATCTCTCCAAAGTTATGACCTGATTAATACTTGCTCTTTTTTTTTTTTTTGGGGGGATCATCTAAGGATGTGAAATATCAGAAGGGTTCCAGTAATATTTAAGGGCACGAACACAGAATTTCATAGTAAGGAGGTACCTTCGAAAGTACTTCATACAACACACTCATTTTGCAGATGTGTAATTAAATCCAGGATCAGGAATGACTTAGTCTAACAGCATGCATTTTAAGAGTCAACATCAGACTGCCTGACTTTTTAAAATTTCTCTTTCAGTTAATTGTCCTTACACCTAACAATTGGGGAAATACAAGAAAGAGAAATGTCTAGAAAAGTGGTAAAGCCATAATTTTGCTGACATAGAGCCAAGGAAAATGTATGTCCCTTGTCAAACAGGGCTATCATTATGAGTAGTGGCTCTATGAAATGTGGAAATTCTCATAAATGGAGGCTTACTTACCTCTTTTGTGTAAATCAAATACGGAAAAGTTCTTAGTTCAAACAAAAAAGAAGGCACCTAATCAATGTTGTTTGAAAGGAAATGCCCCTGGCAGGGGTAGCTTTGAGCATCATTAGTCATAGAATTCTTGGAGCTGGAAGGGAGGCAATAGGTGGGCCAACCCAGGGTCTCTCAACCCCAGCATTAGTGACATTTGAGGTAGGATAAGTCTTTGCTGTGGGGGACTGTCCTGGATACTGTAGGATGTTTAGCAGCATCCCTGGCCTCTACCTACTGGGTGCCAGCAGCATGCTCAGCCCCAGTCATGACAGTAATATCTGGGGCAAAGTCATGCCAGTTGAGAACCACTGGTCCCCTCATTTCACAAATGCACTGAGTAGAACTGGTTAACCACACAATCACAACTAGAACACATACTTCAGAGCTCTTTCTGAAAAACCAACCTGCCCTAGTTTCCCTTTGGTTCAATTATGTATCATAATGAATAAGGGCATCAGATTTGCATGAATGTGGTTTCTGAAATGTGAGGTGAAACTAGCCTGACTTTAGAATATGCTGCAAAGGGGCAGTCCTTCTATCAAATGCAATTCATGAGGGCCTAATACTTCCCAAAAGCCATTAAGCCACAGATTGAGAAAAACACCTCTATTTTTCTGAGCCTACCCTATGGGATAAATATCATATATACTTGCTTTTACTTGAGCAAGTAAAAGATGCTAAGCCTCTCAGCTCTACTGGACAAAGATAACTGACAATCTGGGTCCTGGTAAGTTGTTTCTTACCAAATGCATTTTCTGTTTTCAAGGAAAAGTAAGGTAAAAAATATTAAAGATCTAAAGGTTCAAAAAACAAATTTGTATTTGGATGGCTGGGCTACAGTAGATTAAATTTCACTTAGGATGTCTAGATTTGGAGGTTAGAACATTATTTTTTAAAACCCTATAAACCTATCAGCTCTCCCATCTCAAAGGAATAACCAGTTTTGAACTTACAAATTTACTACAAATTGTTCTTTTCACACAGCCTTTGAGATAAAGAAAAGTACATTTTTAATCCTGGCGTTTTTTTTTTTCCATATATTTATTTTAAATCACTTGCTTCACTAACCTGATTTCAGTTTTCACAGGTTGGACTTCTAAAGCTGTCTTTGGTTTCTTTAACGGAACTTAAAAAATAGTTTATTTACCAGTTTTAGCTCTCTGTTTCATTCTGTCCTGTGCACCCTCTTGATTGCTCTTCTCATTTGGATTTATTGTTTTCTCTGCCAAAATGACAAACTCACAGTTATTTTATCTTAGATCACAGTGAGGAAGAGAAAGTTTCCAAGTCTCTTCATATGACTCAGCTTCAAATTTCTATATCTTGCTGTGACCTTTACATTTGTCATCATGCAAAGCTGGCCTAATCTCACCCACACTTTAAAATATCTAACAATCTCTCCAATAGTTAGAGATTATAACATTTATTCTAAACACATCAATCTTAGCATTTATATTCAAAGAATACATACAGTTTTTTACTACATCCTCCTCTAAATATATTCTACCTAGAGTCCATTTCTCATAGGTCAAAGAAAATGTTCATAGAGAAAAGAAAACCACAAGCCCCTCACCCAGGTTGCATTTCCTATGTACATTTATTGATAACTAGCCCCCCAGATATGTTAAGGAAGTTGTAGAATTGAATCTGTTTAGAGGGGGAGGGAGGAGATCATTGTAGACAATGTCCTGGGAGACGTGTGACATACAGTATAAAAGACAAAACTATACCAAAGCCATGTTGCTGTCACCATATAGTTGTATTCACAGGCTGACACTGACTCAAAGTTCAAGAAGTTTTGAGAAATAGACTCCTCTGAAGTAAAACATAAGAACACATCTTTTCTCTTGCCAACAAATAAAATGAACTTTCTAAACTTTGAATAATATTTATCTTGGCTATTACTTAAAATTATTTTTACACAGCTACCTTCTCCTCTTAAAATTCTGTTGTCTGATACTTTTCAGGTGAAACCAATGGAGAATTTTAAACTCTGTTTTAACAAAACCTTATTTTAAGTACTATTTGTCTTGCCTTTCCCTGGCTTTTCTCAAACAAATATAAAGGAAATAAAACCTTACTTTAAAACCATAATATACAAAAATGTTTAAATAAAAATAAAATAAAACAATTTTTTTTAATTTTAAAAATTTGAAGAAAAGAAACTTAGCCTTCCAAATAGAAGTAATAAAAGTTTAGATATAATGACTACAGCTTTTTATTTCATAAACTTCAACCCTATTAGATGTAGATAAAAATGAAAATAAAGATTGAATTCAACCAAAACAAAAAACAAAGAAAAGGAATATAATTTACATGAGAGGTTCTAAATATGGTAATCATCACCTCTCATAAATAAAGATATCTGGGGACATCACGAGTTAACAAAACATAGGACATATTTATATAAAGCTTTCAGATTATCATTGTTTCCCAATAGACTGGGGTACAGTCAGACACTACATATTCACCAATTTGTTAAACTACTAATGCTTCAAAGCTTAACTAATTATTAGAATTCAGTTGCTTAACTAATTATTAGAAGTATTCCATCTATTATGATAGAAGTGGCAAAGGTCTTCTTTGTGTGTCTGTTTTAAAGCAAGTAAAAAGACTCCCTCTTGTGAGAGCACCAGAATCACAATTAACTGCTGAACCATCATTGACAGGAAAACACTGAACTCACCAAAAAAGATACCCCACATCCAGAGAAAAAGGAGAAGCCACAATGAGATGGCAGGAGGGGCGCAATCACAATAAAATCAAATCCCATAACTGCTGGTTGTGTGACTCACAAACTTGAGAACATTTATAACACAGAAGTCCACCCACTGGAGTGAAGGTTCTCAGCCCCACATCAGGCTTCCCAACTTGAGGGTCTGGCAATGGGAGAAGG
Organism: Delphinus delphis; assembly: GCF_949987515.2. NCBI lineage: Eukaryota > Metazoa > Chordata > Mammalia > Artiodactyla > Delphinidae > Delphinus > Delphinus delphis. Next base: position 41,850,566 of record NC_082692.2, on the reverse strand, counting down.
AATTCCTAGAGAATCAGACTTTGAAGGTTAGTGGGATTTGATTGCAGGACTTTGACAGGACTGGGGAAAACAGAGGTTCTACTCTTGGAGGGCACACACAAAGTAGTGTGTGCTTCAGGACCCAGGGGAAGGAGCAGTGACCCCATAGGAGACTGAACCAGAACTACCTGCTAGTGTTGGAGAGTCTCCTGAAGAGGCAGGGGGTGGCTGTCTTTCACCATGAGGACAAGGACACTGGCAGCAGAAGATCTGGGAAGTAATCCTTGGCATGAACCCTCCCAGAGTCCATCATTAGCCCCACCAAAGAGCTGGGTATGACCCACTGTTGGGTCAGCTCAGGCAAGACAACCAAGAGGGAACGAATCCAGCCCCACCCATCAGCCCCACCTTCATCTTCAGTGGATGAGGATTAGATAGCCTCATCCACCAAAGGGCAGATAGCAGGAGCAAGATGAACTACAGTCCTGCAGCCTTTGGGACAAAAATCACATTCACAGAAAGATAGACAAGAAGAAAAGGCAGAGGGCTATGTACCAGATGAAGGAACAAGACAAAACCCCAGAAAAATAACTAAATGAAGTGGAGATAGGAAAACTTCCAGAAAAAGAATTCAGAAAGATGATAGTGAAGATAATCCAGGACCTCAGAAAAAGAATGGAGGCAAAGATATAGAAGATGCAAGAAATGTTTAACAAAGATCTAGAAGAATTAAAGAACAAACACCTAGAAGAACTAAAGAACAAACAAACAGATATGAACAATACAATAACTGAAATGAAAAATACACTAGAAGGAATCAATAGCAGAATAACTGAGGCAGAAGAACGGATAAATGAACTGGAAGACAGAATGGTGGAATTCACTGATGCAGAACAGAATAAAGAAAAAAAAAGAAAAGAAGTGAAGGCAGCCTAAGAGATCTCTGGGACAACATTAGATGCAACAACAGTCACAATATAAGGGTCCCAGAAGGAGAAGGAGAAGAGAGAGAGAGAAAGGACCTGAGAAAATATTTGAAGATATTATAGTCGAAAACTTCCCTAACATGGGAAAGAAAAGAGTCACCCAACCACCCAACCCCAGGAAGTGAAGACAGTCCCAAGCAGGATAAACCCAAGGAGAATGACGCCAAGACACATAGTAATCAAACTGACAAAAATTAAAGACAAAGAAAAATTATTGAAAGCAACAAGGGAAAATGACAAATAACATACAAGGGAACTCCCATAAGGTTGACAACTGATTTTCAGTAGAAACTCTACAAGCAAGAAAGGAGTGGCATGATATATTTAAAGTGATGAAAGGGAAGAACCTGCAACCAAGATTACTCTACCCGGCAAGGATCTCATTCAGATGCGACAGAGAAATCAAAAGCTTTACAGAGAGGCAACAGCTAAGAGAATTCAGCACCACCAAACCAGCTCTACAACAAATACTAAAGGAACTTCTCTAAATGGGTAACACAATGGAAGAAAAGGACCTAAAAAAATAACACATTACAGGGCTTCCCTGGTGGCGCAGTGGTTGAGAGTCTGCCTGCCAATGCAGGGGACACGGGTTCGTGTCCCAGTCCGGGAAGATCCCACGTGCCATGGAGTGGCTGGACCCATGAGCCATGGCCGCTGAGCCTGCGTGTCCGGAGCCTGTGCTCCGCAGCGGGAGAGGCCACAACAGTGAGAGGCCCGTGTATGGCCAAAAAAGAAAGAAAGAAAGAAAGAAACACATTACAAATAAATACTGGTAATAGGAATATATATACCTATAATTACCTCAAACATGAACGGATTAAATGCTCCAACCAAAAGACACAGGCTCGCTGAATAGATACAAAAACAAGACCCGTACATATGCTGTCTACAAGAGACCCACTTCACACCTATGGACACATATAGACTGAAAGTGAGGGGATGGAAAAAAATATTCCATGCAAATGGGAATCAAAAATCAAATACACTAAACTTTAAAATAAAGAATGTTACAAGAGACAAAGAGGGACACTACATAATGATCAAGGGATCAATCCAAAAAGAAGATATAACAATATAAATATATATGCACCCAACATAGGAGCACTTCAATACATAAGGAAACTGCTAACAGCTATAAAATGGGAAATTGACAGTAACACAATAATCTTGGGGAACTTTAACACCTCACTTACATCAATGGACAGATCATCCAAACAGAAAATTAATAAGAAACCACAAGCTTTAAATAACACAATAGACCAAATAGATTTCACTGATATTTATAGGGCATTCCATCCCAAAACAGCAGATTACACTCTCTTCTCAAGTGCACATGGAACATTCCCCAGGATAGATCATATCTTGGGTCACAAATCAAGCCTCAGTAAAGTTAAGAAAATTGAAATCATATCAATATCTCATATCTCATTGCTGACCACAATGGTATGAGATTCAAAATCAATTACAGGTAAAAAAAATAACAAACACAAACACATGGTGGCTAAACAATACGTTATTAAATAACCAAGAGATCACTGAAGATATCAATGAGGAAATCAAAAAATACCTACAGACAAATTACAATGAAAACACAATGATCCAAACTGTATGGGATGCAGCAAAAGCAGTTCTAAGAGGGAACTTTATAGCAATAACATCCTACCTCAAGAAACAAGAAAAATCTCAAATAAACAACCTAACCTTACACCTAAAGCAATTAGAGAAAGAAGAAAAAAAAAACCCACAAAGTTACTAGAAGGAAAGAAATCATAAAGATTAGAGCAGAAATAAATGGAAAAGAAACAAAGAAAGCAATAAGAAAGATCAGTAAAACTTAAAGCAAGTTCTTTGAGAAGATAAACCAAATTGATGAAACATTAGCTAGACTCATCAAGAAAGAGGTAGAGGACTCAAATCTATAAAATTAGAAATGGAAAAGGAGAAGTTACAACAGACACCACAGAAACACAAAGCATCCTATGAGACTACTACAAGCAATTCTATGACAATAAAAAGGACAACCTTGAAGATATTTTCAAATTCTTAGAAAAGTATAACCTTCCAAGACTGAACCAGGAAAAAATAGAAAATATGAACAGACCAATCACAAGTAATGAAATTGCAACTATGATTAAAAATCTTCCAACAAACAAAAGTCCAGGACCAGATGCCTTCACAGGTGAATTCTATCAAACATTTAGAGAAGAGCTAACACCCATCCTTCTCAAACTCTTCCAAAATATTGCAGAGGAAGGAACACTCCCAAATTCATTCTATGAGGCCACCGTCACCCTGATACCAAAACCAGAAAAAGATACTACAAAAAAAGAAAATTACAGACTAATATCATTGATGAATATAGATGCAAAAATCCTCAACAAAATACTAGCAAACAGAATCCAACAACACATTAAAAAGATCACACACCCCAGGTATGCAAGGATTCTTCAACATACACAAATCAATCAATGTGATACACCATATTAACAAATTGAAGGATAAAAACCATATGATCTTTTCAAATGATACAGAAAAAGCTTTTGACAAAATTCAACACCCATTTATGATAAAAACTCTCCAGAAAGTGGGCATAGAGGGAACCTACCTCAACATAATAAAGGCCATATGCAACAAACCCACAGCCAACAACATTCTCACTGGTGATAAACTGAAAGCATTTCCTGTAAGATCAGGAACAAGACAAGGTTGTTCACTCTTGCCACCATTATTCAACATAGTTTTGGAAGTCCTAGCCACAGCAATCAGAGAAGAAAAAGAAATAAAAGGAATACACGTTGGAAAAGAAGAAGTAAAACTGTCACTTTTTGCAGATGACATGATACTATACATAGAGAATCCTAAAGATGCTACCAAAAAAATACTAGAGCTAATCAGCTAATCAGTGAATTTTGTAAAGTTGCAGGATACAAAATTAATGCACAGAAATCTCTTGCATTCCTATACACTAATGATGAAAAATGTGAAAGAGAAATTACGGAAACACTCCCATTTACCATTGCAACAGAAAGAATAAAATACTTAGGAATAAACCTACCTAGGAAGAAAAAAGACATGTGTGCAGACAACTATAAGACACTGATGAAAGAAATTAAAGATGATACAAACAGATGGAGAGATATATCATATTCTTGGATTGGAAGAATCAGCATTGTGAAAATAAGTATACTATCCAAAGCAATCTACATATTCAATGCAATCCATATCAAATTACTAATGGCATTTTTCACAGAACTAGAACAAAAAATCTTAAAATTTGTATGGAAAACACAAAAGACCCCGAATAGTCAAAACAGTCTTGAGGGAAAAAAACAGGGCTGCAGGAATCAGACTCCCTAACGTCAACTATACTACGAAGCTACAGTAATGAAGACAGTATGGTACTGGCACAAAAACAGAAATATAGATCAATGGAACAGGATAGAAAGTCCAGAGATAAACCCACACACCTATGGTCAACTAATCTATGACAAAGGAGGCAAGGATATACAATGGGGAAAAGACAGTCTCTTCAATAAGTGGTGTTGGAGAAACTGGACACCTACATGTGAAAGAATGAAATTAGAACACTTCCTAACACCATACACAAAAATAAACTCAAAATGGAGAGATTTAAATATAAGAGTGGACTCTATAAAACTCTTAGAGGAAAACATCAGAAGATCACTCTGACATAAATCACAGCAAGATCTTTTTTGATGCACCTCCTAGAGTAATGGAAATAAAAACAAACAAATGGTACCTAATGAAACTTGAAAGCTTTTGCAAAGCAAAGTAAACTACAAACAAGATGAAAAGAAAGCCCTCAGAATGGGAGAAAATATTTGCAAACGAATCAATGGACAAAGGATTAATCTCCAAAATATATAAACAGCTCATGCAGCTCAATATTAAAAAAAACAAACAATCCAATCCAAAAATTGGCAGAAGACCTAAATAAATATTTCCCCAAAGAAGACATACAGATGGCCAAGAAGCACATGAAAAGCTGCTCAACATCACTAATTATTAGAGAAATGCAAATCAAAACTACAGTGAGGTATCCTGTCACACCAGTTAGAATGGGCATCATCAGAAAATCAACAAATGCTGGAGAGGGTGTTGAGAAAAGGGATCCCTCTTGCACTGTTGGTGGGAATGTAAATTGATACAGCCACGATGGAGAACAGTATGGAGGTTCCTTAAAAAACTAAAAATAGAACTACCATATGACTCAGCAATCCTACTACTGGACATATACCCATAGAAAACCATAATTCAAAAACACACATGCACTCCAATGTTCATTGCAGCACTATTTATAATAGCCAGGTCATGGAAGCAACCTAAATGCCCATCGACAGATGAATGGATAAAGAAGATGTGGTACATATATACAATGCAATATTACTCAGCTATAAAAAGGAACAAAATTGGGTCATTTGTAGAGAGGTGGATGGATCTAGAGACTGTCATACGGAGTGAAGTAAGTCAGAAAAACAAATATTCTGTAAGGCAGAAATGGAGACAGAGATATAGGGAACAAACGTATGAACACCAAGGGGGGAAAGTGTTGGGGGGGGGGGTGATGAATTGGGAGATTGGGATTGACATATATACACTAATATGTATAAAATGGATAACTAATTAGAACCTGCTGTATAAAAAATTAAAGAAAATTCTAAAATTAAAAAAGATAAATAAATAAAGCAAGTAAAAATCTAAGATTTTTAAACCTACATAAAACAATGGAAGAGGGGCAGGAGTAGAAATCTTTGCTGTGGAAACCCGCACCCTTAGCAATGTGGAAACCTGCACTCCTTAGTTCCTGTCTTCTTTGGTACATACACAAGGTCAAGAGAAATCTTAAAGCAATAATAATAAAAATAATGATAAATAAATAAATAATAAATGGGAGAGATAAAAGCCTAAGTTTGACGAAGAGCTCCTATATGATTATATCCTGGAAGAAAAAGTAAATATTGTCTCTGTAGGAAAATTTCTTTAACATTAAAAAGTTTATTGTGCTGATAAATTATCTATTACATATCATACATAACCTGTATATGACAAATTGTTACCTATTACATATAGAGGAAGGGAAGAAGGGAGGAAGGAAGGAAGGCAGGAAGGAGTAGGGAGGGAGGGTCAGAGGGAGTAAAGGGAAAAGATGAAGAGAAAAACTCACAAGGATTTCATTACTTGAATAATCAAAAACAACCTAGTAACAGTTGGAGAAGCCAAATCTCTGGTCTTAACTCTTCCAAAAGAAATGTAACCCTGCAAGCAATTTTTGTTCTCTTCCCTCAAAACTATTCAGTAAACCACTTAATCATTTCTAGATCTAAAAATGTTAAACATTTTAAACTGAAAAAATTTCTTGATAAAAGGTTAGCAATGATAAAAAGATAATTTTATGACAAAAGAGATTGAGCCATCTTGATTGAGAAACAAATGTTGAAAAAGTAGCAACTTGTGACAAAGCCAGTAGTCATTCATAATAAAAGGCAATATTATCTAGTTCACCTTTTAACAAAGGTGTTTGCTCTATAATTGTAACACATGGGTGATAAGGAAGTGCAGGTGAAGGTCACAGTAAAAATATAATTTGATGTATATATGTCCATGCTACTCTCTCACTTTGTCACAGCTACATATATACACTTCCAAACGTAAAATAGATAGCTAGTGGGAAGAAGCCGCATAGCACAGGGAGATCAGCTCAGTGTTTTGTGACCAAACTAGAGGGGTGGGATAGGGAGGGTGGGAGGGAGTGAGATGCAAGAGGGAAGAGATATGGGAACATACGTATATGTATAACTGATTCACTTTGTTATAAGGCAGAAACTGAAATTAACTCACCATTGTAAAGCAATTATACTCCAATAAAGATGTTAAATATATATATATATATATAAAATTTAATGAATAATTAGATAGAAAACTGAAAGTCACCCGCATTGTCGTCAAAGTTGAAAGTCAAACAGATAGTTTGGTTGGGAAGTCAGATGTCTAAGAAAACTCAGAAGAAAAGAAAGAATGTAAATACTACAATAAAGAAAATTCCCTGTAATTACTCATTTACATTCTCTTTGGTGGGAAGGAAACTCGTTAAATGGTCATTTTCACACAAAAACATGCTCTTTTCCCTATTGAAGCAAATTAGGAGGAAAATAAAATTTAAGAGGCATACATGCTGGAAAGCACTATTTCTCATTTTAAAAAAAAGAAAAAAGGAAAACATTTCCAGGAAAATGAGATGAAACTAAAATACAACCCCCTTTCAATTCTGTCCACAATATTTTTATACATTTTTCTAGGGTTTCAAGAAAGAAATGACATACCTAATATCATGGGTTTCATTACTAATTTATAAAGAATGAGAGAAAAATATTTTATACCACATTTTATATAACTGAGGTTAGCAATTGCTTTTTCTACTAAGTTGAGACTCTTCAGGGCAGAAATCACTATTGTCTAATTAAATACATTAAATGACCAGAAAGCAATCAGTATATTTTGCAAACTCACGAGTAGTCAGATAAACAAAACACCATTCCTCTTTTTGGTATCTTCATTTTAATTAGTGAATTGATTTTCTAAGCCTCTATGTCTTCTGGATGCCCATTTGTCCAATCAATTCTATTAGTTATTTAACTCTGCCTTTAGTTATCAATAGAACTATGCCTCAAAGTACATCACCATAGTTTTATATCCGTAGGTGGAGTGTGAGGATATTTTGTAAGAACTCAAAAGGACCACAAATTGATATAATAATGGATTGAAAGGTAATTTCAGAGAAGCATAAACTTCATTCTGAAGTGTCTTTGTTTAAAAATCCATCTAATATAGAATGATGAGAGGAGACCTTCAAGATGGCAGAGGAGTAAGACATGGAGATCACCTTCCTCCCCACAAATACATCAAAACTACATCTACATGTGGAACAACTCCTACAGAACACCTACTGAATGCTGGCAGAAGACCTCAGGCTTTCCGAAAGGCAAGAAACTCCCCACATACATGGGTAGGGCAAAAGAAAAAGGAAAAAACATAGATGAAAGAAGAGGGATGGGACCTGCACCTCTGGGAGGGAGCTGTGAAGGAGGAAAAGTTTCCACACACTAGGAAGCCCCTTCACTGGAGGAGACAGGGGTTGGGTGGGTGCGAAGATTCGGAGCCACGGAGGAGAGTGCAGCAACAGGGTACACAGAACAAAGCAGAGAGATTCCTGTACAGAGGATCAGTACCGACCAGCACTCATCAGACTGAGAGGCTTGTCTGCTCACCCACTGGGGTGGGAGGGGGCTGGGAGCTGTGGCTCTGGCTTCAGAGGTTAGATCCCAAGGAGAGGAATGGGGTTGGCTGCATGAACACCACCTGAAGGGGGTTAGTGTGCCACAGCTAGCCAGGAGGGAGTCCAGGAAAAAGTCTGGAACTGCCTAAGAGGCAAGAGACCATTGTTTCAGGGTGTATGAGGAGAGGGGATTCAGAGCACTGCCTAAATGAGCTCCAGAGACAGGCACAAGCTGTGGCCATCAGCATGGACCCCAGAGATGGGCATGAAATGCTAAGGCTGTGGCAGCAGCCACCAAGAGGCCTATGCGCAAGCACAGGTCACTATCAACACCTCCCCTCCCGGGAGCCTGTGCAGCCCACCACTGCCAAGGTCCCGTGATCCAGGGAGAACTTCCCCCAGAGAACACATGGCATGCCTCAGGCTGGTGCAACGTCATGCCGACCTCTGTTGCAGCAGGCTCACCCCGCATTCCATACCCCTCCCTCTCTCGGGCCTGAGTGACCCAGAGCCCGCTAATCAGCTGCTACTTTAACCTCATCCTATCTGGGCAAGAACAGATGTCCTCAGGCGACCTACAGGCAGAGTCTGGGCCAAATCTAAAGCTGAACCCCAGGAGCTGTGCGAACAAAGAAGAGAAAGGGAAATTTCTCCCAGCATCCTCAGGAGCAGCGGGTTAAACCTCCACAATCAACTTGATGTACCCTGCATCTGTGGAATACCTGACTAGACAAAGAATCATCCCAAAATTGAGGCAGGGCACTTTGTGATCAACTGTAGCCTTGGGGTTTGTTTTCTGCATCTAATCTGTTTCTGGTTTTATGTTTATCATAGTTTAGTATTTAGAGTTTATTATAATTGGTAGATTGTTTTATTGATTTGGATGCTTTCTTCCTCCTGTTTATATATATATTTTTTTGCTTTTTCTCTTTTTCTGAGTGTGTATGTGTATGCTTCTTTGTGTGATTTGTCTGTATAACTTTGCTTTTACCATTTGTCCTAGGGTTCTGTCTGTCCGTTGTTTTTTTTTCTTTGTATAGGTTTTAGTGCTTGTTATCATTGGTGGATTTGTTTTTTGGTTTGGATGTTCCCTTCATTCTTTCTTTCCTTTTTTTAAATTACTTTTTAATATTTTTAATTTTTAATAATTATTTTTCATTTTAATAACTTTATTTTATTTCTTTCTATCTTTATTTCTTTTTTTCTCCCTTTTCTTCTGAGCCGTGTGGCTGACAGGGTCTTGGTGCTTGGGGCAGCTGTCAGGCCTGTGCCACTGAGGTGGGAGAGTCGAGTTCAGGACATTGGTCCACCAGAGACCTCCTGGCTCCAAATAATATCAAATGGCAAAAGCTCTCACAGAGATCTCTGTCTCAATGCTAAGACCAAGCTCCACTCAACAACCAGCAAGCTACAGTGCTGGACACCCTATGCCAAACAACTAGCAAGAAAGGAACACAATCCCATCCATTAGCAGAGAGGCTGCCTAAAATCATAGTAAGATCATAGATACCCCAAAACACACCTCCAGAAGTGGTCCTGCCCACCAGAAAGACAAGATCCAGCCTCATCCACCAGAACACAGGCACTAGTCCCCTCCTCCAGGAAGTATCCAGAAACCACTGAACCAACCTTAGCCACTGGGGGCAGACACCAAAACATCAGAACTACGAACCTGCAGTGGGCAAAAAGAGACACCAAACACAATAAGTTAAGCAAAATGAGAAGACCGAGAAACACACAGCAGATGAAGGAGCAAGATAAAAACCAACAGACGAAACAAATAAAGAGGAAAGAGGCAGTGTACCTGAAAAAGAATTCAGAGTAAGAAGAGTAAAGATGATTCAACATCTTGGAAATAGAATGGAGAAAATACAAGAAATATTTAACAAGGACCTAGAAGAACAGAGAGCAAACAAACAATGATGAACAACACAATAAATGAAATTAAAAACTCTCTAGAAGGAATCAGCAGCAGAATAACTGAGGCAGAAGAACAGATAAGAGACTGGGAAGAAAAAATAGTGGAAATAACTACTGCAGAGCACAATAAAGAAAAAAGAATGAAAAGAATTGAGGACAGTCTTAGAGACATCTGGGACAACTTTAAATGCACTAACATTCAAATTATAGGGGTCTCAGGAAAAGAAGAGAAAAAGAAAGGGACTGAGAAAATATTTGAAGAGATTAGAGTTGAAAACTTCCCTAATATGGGAAAGGAAATAGTCAATCAAGTACAGGAAGCACAGAGAGTCCCGTACAGGAAAAATCCAAGGAGAAACATGCCAAGACACATATTAATCAAACTATCAAAAATTAAATATAAAGAAAAAATATTAAAATCAGCAAGGGAAAAAAAGCAAATAACATAAAAGGGAATGAGCAGAAACTCTGTAAGCCAGAAGGGAGTGGTAGGACATGTGATCAAGGGAAAAACCTACAATCAAGAATACTCTACCCAGCAAGAATCTCATTGAGATTCGACAGAGAAATTAAAACCTTTACAGAAAAGCAAAAGCTAAGAGAATTCAGCCCCACCAAACCAGCTTTACAAAAAATGCTAAAGGAACTTCTCTAGGCAGGAAACACAAGAGAAGGAAAAGACCTACAATAACAAACCCAAAACAATTAAGAAAATGGTAATAGGAACATACATATTGATAATTACCTTAAATGTAAATGGATTAAATGCTCCAACCAAAAGACATAGACTGGCTGAATGGATACAAAACAAGACCCATATATATGCTGTCTACAAGACACCCACTTCAGACCTAGGGACACATACAGACTGAAAGTGAGGGGATGGAAAAACATATTCCATGCAAATGGAAATCAAAAGAAAGCTAGAGTAGCAATTCTCATATCAGACAATATAGACTTTAAAACAAAGACTATTACAAGAGACAAAGAAGGACACCACATAATGATCAAGCCAAGAAGAAGGTATAACAATTCCAAATATTTATGCACCCAACACAGGAACACCTCAATACATAAGGCAAATGCTAACAGCCAAAATGGAAATCGACAGTAACACAATCATAGTAGGGGACTTTAACACACCACTTTCACCAATGGACAGATCATCCAAAATGAAAATAAAGAAGGAAAAACAAGCTTTAAATGATACATTAAACAAGATGGACTTAATTGATATTTATAGGGCATTCCATCCAAAAACAACAGAATACACTTTCTTCTCAAGTGCTCATGGAACATTCCCCAACATAGATCATATCTTGGGTCATAAATCAAGCCTTGGTAAATTTAAGAAAATTGAAATCATATCAACTATCTTTTCTTACCACAATGCTATGAGACTACTTAACAATTACAGGAAAAAATCTGTAAAAAATACAAAGATGTGGAGGCTAAACAATACAATACTTAATAACCAAGAGATCACTGAAGAAATCAAAGAGGAAATCAAAAAATACCTAGAAACAAATGACAATGAAAACATGATGACCCAAAACCTATGGGATGCAGCAAAAGCAGTTCTAAGAGGGAAGGTAACAGCAATACAATCCTACCTCAGGAAACAAGAAACATCTCAAATAAACAACCTAACCCTACCCCTAAAGCAATTAGAGAAAGAAGAACAAAAAACCCGCAGAGTTAGCAGAAGGAAAGAAACCACAAAGATCAGATGAGAAATAAGTGAAAATGAAATGAAGGAAACGATAGCAAAGATCGATAAAACTAAAAGCTGGTTCTTTGAGAAGACAATCAAAATTCATAAACCATTAGCTAGACTGATCAAGAAAAAAGGTAGAAGACTCAAATCAATAGAATTAGAAATGAGAAAGGAGAAGTAACAACTGACACTGCAGAAATAGAAAAGATCATGAGAGATTACTACAAACTATTATATGCCAATAAAATGGACAACCTGGAAGAATTGGACAAATTCTTAGAAAAGCACAACCTTCTGATACTGAACCAGGAAAAAATAGAAAATATAAACAGACCAACCACAAGCACTGAAATAGAAACTGTAATTAAAAATCTTCCAACAAAAAAAAGCCCAGGACCAGACGGCTTCACAGGTGAATTCTATCAAACATTAGGAGAGAGCTAACACCTATCTTTCTCAAACTCTTCCAAAATATAGCAGAGGGAGGAATGCTCCCAAACTCATTCTACGAGACCACCATCACCCTGATACCAAAACCAGATGAAGATGTCACAAAGAAAGAAAACTACAGGCCAATATCACTATTGAACATAGATGTAAAAATCCTCAACAACATACTAGCAAACAGAATCCAACAGCACATTAAAAGGATCATATACCATGATCAAGTGGGCTTTGTCTCAGGAATGCAAGGATTTTTCAGTATACGCAAACCAATCAATGGAATAAACCATATTAACAAATTGAAGGAGAAGAATCATATGATCATCTCAACAGATGTAGAAAAAGCTTTCTACAAAATTCAACACCCATTTATGATAAAACTCCTCCAGAAAGTAGGCATAGAGGGAACTTATCTCAACATAATTAAGGCTGTATATTGACATATGTGACAAACCCACAACCAACATCATTCTCAATGGTGAAAAACTAAAGCCATTTCCTCTAAGATCAGGAAACCTCTCACCACTATTATTCAGCATACTTTTGGAAGTTTTAGCCACTGCAATCAGAGAAGAAAAAGAAATAAAAGGAATACAAATCAAAAAAGAAGAAGTAAAGCTGTCACTGTTTGCAGATGACATGATACTATGCATAGAGAATCCTAAAGATGCTACCAGAAAACTACTAGAGCTAATCAATGAATTTGGTAAAGTAGAAGGGTACAAAATTTATGCACAGAAATCTCTGGCATTCCTATACACTAATGATGAAAAATCTGAAAGAGAAATTAAGGAAACACTCCCATTTATCATTGCAACAAAAAGAATAAAATACCTAGGAATAAACATACCTAAGGAGAAAAGACCTGTATGCAGAAATCTATAGGACACAGATGAAGGAAATTAAAGATTATACAAACAGATGGAGAGATATACCATGTTTTTAGAATGGAGAATCAACATTGTGAAAATGACTGTACTACCCAAAGCAATGTACAGATTCAATGCAATCCCTATCAAACTACCAAAGGCATTTTTCACAGAAGTAGAACAAAAAATTTTGCAATTTCTATGGAAACACAAAAGACCTCAAATAGACAAAGCAATCTTGAGAAAGAAAAACAGAGCTGGAAGAATCAGGCCCCCTGACTTCAGACTATACTACAAAGCTATAGTAATCAAGACAGTATGGTACTGGCACAAAAACAGAAATATAGATCAATGGAATAGGATAGAAAGCCCAGAGATAAACCCACACACATATGGTCACCTTACTTTTGATAAAGGATGCAAGAATATACAGTGGATAAAGATAGCCTCTTCAATAAGTGGTGCTGGGAAAATTGGACAGCTACATGTAAAAGAAAGAAATTACAACACTCCCTAACACCATACACAAAAATAAACTCAAAATGGATTAAAGACCTAAATGTAAGGCCAGACACTATAAAACTCTTAGAGGAAAACATAGGCAGAACACTCTATGACATAAATCACAGCAAGATCTTTTTGACCCATCTCCTAGAGAAATGGATATAAAAACAAAATAAACAAATGGACCTAATGAAACTCAAAAGCTTTTGCACAGCAAAGGAAACCATAAACTAGACGAACAGACAACCCTCAGAATGGGAGAAAATATTTGCAAATGAAGCAACTGACAAAGAATTAATCTCCAAAATTACAAGCAGGTCATGCAGCTCAATATCAAAAAAACAAACAACCCAATCCAAAAATGGGCAGAAGACCTAAACAGACATTTTTCCAAAGAAGATATACAGATTGCCAACAAACACATGAAAGGATGCTCAACATCACTAATCATTAGAGAAAGGCAAATCAAAACTACAGTAGGCATCACTTCACACCAGTCAGAATAGCCATCATCAAAAAATGTACAAACAGTAAATTCTGGAGAGGGTGTGGAGACAAGGGGACCCTCTTGCACTGTTGGTGGGAATGTAAATAGATATAGCCACTATGGAGAACAGTATGGAGCTTCCTTAAAAAACTAAAAATAGAACTACCATATGACCCAGCAATCCCACTACTGGGCATATACCCTGAGAAAACCATAAGTCAAAAAGAGTCATGTACCACAATGTTCATTGCAGCTCTATTTACAATAGCCAGGAGATGGAAACAACCTAAGTGTCCATCAACAGATGAATGTTTAAAGAAGATGTGGTACATGTATACAATGGAATATTACTCAGCCATAAAAAGAAACGAAATTGAGTTATTTGTTGTAAGGTGGATGGACATAGTGTCTGTCATACAAAGTGAAGTCAGAAAGAAAAAAACAAATACTGCATGCTGACACATATTATGGAACGTAACAAAAAAATATGTTTCTGATGAACCTAGGTTCAGGACAGGAACAAAGACACAGATGTAGAGAATGGACTTGAGGACATGGGGAGGGGGAAGATTAAGCTGGGATGAAGTGAGAAAGTGGCATGGACTTTTGTATACTACCAAATGTAAAGTAGATATCTAGTGGGAAGCAGCCGCATAGCACAGCGAGATCAGCTCAGTGTTTTGTGACCACCTAGAGTGGTGGGATAGGGAGGATGGGAGGGAGATGCAAGAGAGAGGAGTTATGGGGATATATGTATATGTATAGCTGATTCATTTTGTTATAAAGCAGAATCTAAGACACCATTGTAAAGCAGTAATTTACTTACTCCAGTAAAGTTGTTAAATTTTTTAAAAAAATAGAATGATGCTTCCTGGCCTATGCCATTTTGATGTAAAAGTTGTTGATTAATAAGTTTCAATTACTTGATTAAGCATTTGGTTTCAAACTTTGCTTTTAGTGCTCAGGGGCTATCTCCAGGCAACTTTTCAGTTCATTATAAGTTCAAAAGTCTGCCTGGTTGTACCTTCTTATGCTACAATAAATACATTTTTGTCTTGTCTCATCATCTTTGGTGTGTAACTTTTTGTAACAGAGTTTTGAAATCATATTTTATGGCAGTGAAGCTGCTAGGGGAAATTCATGGATTTAACAATCCTATCTAACATCTCCTGTCATGTGGGACTGTCCCCAGGACAGGACAGATCAGTGAATGTGAGCTGTTTCAGTTTGGCTCAACTGTCAGGCTAAAGAATTTTGCATTACATGGATGGATGGTGAGATCAACTGAGTTTAGAACCATTCAATTTATTCTGTGGCAGCAGCAAAAGAGAACGCAATAGCGACCAGAACTGAATTTGAGTTAAGTTCTGATGAAGTAGCCATGCTGAGATCATAAATTGTTATTACTCAATTCATTATTTAAGGAGCTTTCAGCATTTATGCTTGTGAGCTGTCTTTTGTGTCTGCCTCCACTGTAGATTTTGGCCACATTGAAGTGGTGGTTATAGCTTCATGTAGAGGCCAGTTGATAGTATATGCAGCTTCCCGGTTTCCTAGTATATTCATTTTTCCTCTCCTGCAAGGTCAATGAATAAGATCAGGAAAGGTCTGGAATTCACTTTTAAGTGCTCTGCTAGACTTCTTTCAATTCTGACAGTCTGCTGACACAGAAGTTGGGATATACACAAGAATAAACTGATTGAAAGAAAATATAAATAAGTCTATGCACCACCAAAATACTTGCAGAAGAACTCAAATTTTCTACAAATTATCTGAAAATACATAGGTTTATGTGTACATAAACAGAGCTTTAAACTTGTTGTATAGTCAGGAAAAGCTATGAAAAGAACTGGCAACTCCTTTTAACGAAAAGAATTTCTTACAGCGGAAAATGGAGTTTATCATTCCAGAGGACAATAAATTGTGATAAATTATAGTTAGGTTAACTTGACATTCTACAAAGAATCTTGTTTAAGGTAAAATGCATGAATTTAAAATTATACTAATACAAAAGAACAAAACTTTTATTTTACAGAATTAGATCGTATTTGAAGAATATGTTGCATGGATATGTGAAATTTATTTTAACTGTTGGCATTTTTGTCATATAATACTAGATTACTTCTATAAATTTTTATAATAATCCCATACTGTCTAAAATGTCACATTAAGCCTCTAAAATATCAGTGTCATATAAGCAATAGATATATAATGAATATTTTCATTGATGATGGAAATATGCCTTCCAAACAGGAATTTCCATTTCTTTTATGTGCAGATTTAGTGAACACACCTTATATATCAATAAGATTTCCCTATTTAATTTAATTAATTAAGGGCTCCCTTTTATTTTATAAAATGAGAATAATTGCCTCTAATTATCATTTTCAATGATATTAGTCTCCTAAAAATGCTTAACTTATTGAAATCCTATCAGTCTTCACAAAGTATATATAAATAAGCAGAAAACATTATCATCTCCATTTTATAAATAAAAACTGTAGCTAAGCATGAGAAAGTATTTATAATGAACTTTTTCAAGGCTTTTAGCCTACTCACAGTTCTTAGATTTTAAATAACCCAGATTTTAGAATTTGAAGGATCCTTAAAAAGTACCTCTTCTGAATGCCTCATTTTATGCGTTAAGACACAAACTGGGCGAGATGAAATACCTTGCTCAGTGTCATAGAGCTAGTATAATACGAGACAAGATATTTCTTATGCTTCACAAATATGACTGTAATTTCTATTTTCAAGAATATTGTTAGTTATCATTTTCCAACTGAACTTTAAAAAGAGTATAGCACCTTACATTCTTTTGCAAGTCTATTCTATTATAGATTACCAAATGTGGTGGTGATCTTGCGTATCCTGGTTGTACCCACAAAGATTTCTGGATTGCTTGCATTGCTGAAGCATGTAATAATATTTGAGATATAAAATATATAACCCATGTCACTTTGTTGAATTTGAAGAAGACAAATAAGGATGTAAGGTTTCCCTTTGAGATAATTTATGAAATTTTATATTGCATAAATGTATATTTTCATGTTTTTCCTGAATATTTTATAAAGCACCATCAACAACCTTCCATTATACCTTCTTCAACATATAGGATATATAAGGGGAAGATAGTATACCTTTTTTGCACATAAACCAAAAAAACAATGATGCCTTAAAAGAACTTAAGCCCTTATTCCCTATCTAGTAACACTCAATCTAGGGTATCACATCATCTCTATTATGTTGATATGAATCGAAACAATAGATCTTCTGTCAAATGTACTAATATACCAAACCTAAAGCATTGCATTACTTCAAAAGGAAGCAGATATTAGAACTAAGACTGCAGCACCTATATGACTCATTTAATCAGTGACTCCATGATGTCTTTATAAGAAGTAATATCTTGGTCCCCAAAACAATACCAACAATAGGTAGAAAAATTTTAGGAAAAAACATTTAAATACTTCAAAATATCATCCTGAAAATACTTAAGAATTGTTTTATTATGTAAAAAAATAGATATTTTTTATTACTAAGGATATTCCAATCACAAATATTTTCTTGCACACACCATATTCATAGAGGCATCTCTATATTTTGTACAGTTATTTATCCAAATATCAAAGACTTTCTCATATGCACACTCACCTGATCAGAAAAGAAGTCACTGTGCTCTTCCAGGTATTTACTGAAAGGGTTGGGTTCATAGACTTCCTCCTCTTTTCTCAGTAATATTTTTGATTTTACAGGTACAGGGCGAATTACTCCAGGCTTCGTCTTCATGAATATCAAATTTTTAAAAAATAAAGGAAAAAATACTATTAAAATGAATACATAGGTATATTAAGTTATTCATATATTCTCACAGCAATTTTTTATTTTAAAATGATTTTATAAATACATAAAAACAGCTAGAAATCAAATGATTTTTAACTAATGTAACTAGTTTTAGTTACCTGTTACAGCACAATCAACTCATTAAGATCTACTATTGTGACGTTCAAAATGCAAAAACATCTTCTTTTATCTAGTCAAACATGTTCCTATATCCTTGCCAGTGTATTCAGTCAATAAATATTTCATTTGACAAATATTTATTGAGAGCATCCTCGGTGCCAGACAGCGTACTCATTTGGGGCATGATAGGATAGACGAATCTAGTACAATCCAGCAAGCCCAAAACAACTTTCTTTTTCTGGAAACCCTAAAATCCCAGAAGTCATGTTCAGACTGTGTATGATGAAACCAAGGGTGGCTTTCTGACACAAGGGACTGGGGGCTGGGTAGCAAACAGATGTTCTCTTCCATGAATATGGAACACTGCTTTAAACTGCTCTGCAGCCATGCTGGGAGACTGAAATTATAATACGTGGATTTGGGAGCTATGGGAAAGACTTAATCTGCCATAAAAGCAGATCTGATGAGATCAAGAAAAATACAGCAAAGTGTATGGAAAGAGACACACTTGAGGGCTCTCCAGAATTGAATTCCAAAACATTCCTGGGACCCAGCTGAATTTCTTCTCTGAGGCTTCCTAAGATTTTCCTTTTCTTTTACACAAAATTCCCTTTTTTTTTTCCAATTCAGTTTGACTTCTATAACTTGCAATCAAAAGAGTTTGAGTGAATAGACCAGTCATTTCAGATTCGTGGATTTGTACCCAATGTCAGTCTGACAAGAGAGAGAGAGAGAGAAGAATCTAGTTTGGGGCAATTTCAAAATGATGTTTCACAAACACCAAAATCTCGTTACACTGTAAAATGTCACAAAATGATTGATAAGTTTACAAAAAAAATCCCAAACAAGAATTCAGTAAAAAGTTGTGATGCTTTTTCTCTTTGAGCATTTTGCTGTAATCATTCTTCTCAAGCCCATTTCCTTTCAGAAAATAGTAAATTAGCTCTCCTCAGTCTGTGCTGATGCTCTCGAATTAAGCCTTAAGGGAGGACATCTATCTCTCTGCCCTATAAGCCACCCGTTATGTTTTGAGTCTTGAATAAATGCCACTCTGCAATATTTTTTTCAACCCATATTTTCCCAGCTGGCTTTCATATCTATGCCAACTGGGGGAATAAAGATTGAGAAAAAAATCTCTATCTTCCCCAGGCAGGGAAATATCTCCCACTTAAGAAACTCTGATTTCTCTCCAGGGGAAAAGATGAGCAAGTAACAACGAGTTATGCATGACGTCACACAGTTGAGTATACATATGAGAGTAATATCCTCCAATGAACTCAGCACGAGAGCAAAGCTCAAGCAGGTGCTGATTTCTACAGCCACCTGTCATAGGGAGACGCCTGATACCTGGGTCATGATCCGAAACTGTCCAGATTTCCTGTCTCTCTTTTCCACGTGACTTCCTGTTTCATTTCTCCTTCCTGCTGCTCCTACTCTTGTACCTTCTCTCCTGCTCCTTTGGGAAGCAGGCAATCAGTACAACTCCGGTACTCAGGGCTTACCGGGTTCTAAAACCAACACGGAAGTTTAGACACTAAACTTGGTGGCACCAGCCAAAAGATGAAAGCAGAGGGAAGAAATCTGACCAGAAGCACTTGATATGCTGTGAGAATCCCCCTGCCAGAGAAACTTGATGCCCTGGTTCCTGCATTGCTAGCAGGTGGATGTTCTGGGTCATCCTGGCCTGGAAACTTCCACTCAGATCATCTCTCTCGGGATCATCATCCTCCAGGGTGAATCCAGAAAAGACAGTCCTCTGGTTGGCTGGATATCAAGTAGTTTTAATATCAGAATCAGTTACTGACCCTTCATGCTTATTTCTCTGCCAGGTTTGATGCTTTTTTGGTTATGAATTTCCTGGATTTGATAGTTGTCTGGCAATTGAACAAGGATTCTTTCCCTATTTCCTCTATTTCCACCTGCTCTTTTCTTGGACTCTGTGTTCCTAGGCTTTGGTCTACCTGAAATCTCTGAATTTTCCTCATTCTAGTTTGCTTATTTGGTCTCAATACAGTTGCCCCAATTCTTCCATTTTATTCATTACCTCTTTCCTTAGTCCTGTTTTTATTCCTGCACCATAACTTGCTGTCACTTACCAGCCAGCATTTCATGGACAGGGAAGCCAACTCCAGGCAAAGGAATACTAAACATAGTTTGCCTTTGACATTGTTCACACTTCCTGCCCTATAACCTTTTTTTTTTTTTTTTTTTTTTGCGGTATGCGGGTCTCTCACTGTTGTGGTCTCTCCCGCTGCGGAGCACAGGCTCCGGACGCACAGGCCCAGCAGCCATGGCTCACAGGCCCAGCCGCTCTGCGACATATGGGATCTTCCCGGACTGGGGCACGAACCCGTGTCCCCTGCATCAGCAGGCGGACTCTCAACCACTGCGCCACCAGGGAAGCCCTGCCCTATAACCTTTAACCATACCCTTCACACCTAACTGTGTGTCGGCCTTTGGTCAAATTGAAACTCAAACCTTGTTGGCCCAATTCTGAGCCTCATGTACTCTCCATAAACCATGGTACACTGATCAATCCTGTATATGGCAGCCTCTGCACCTTGCTCATACCATTGCACATGCTTTGAAACCAGCCTCAAAACACTTGAGGATTCATTGCAGATAATGACATCATCATTATCCCATAGACCCAGATTCCGTATCTTACAGGCACTACATTCAATATTTTAAATTGATTATCTCATCAATTCCTTATCAACAACCCTGTGAGAGACTTAGAATCAGTCACATGCCAAAGCCATACAGTTAATATGTGAACAAGTCGAGGTTTAATCCAGGTCTAGTCTGATCATAAACCCAGGGTTTTAATTACTCTGATGTCTACTCCAGAGATAGAGACAGGGAGAGAAACAGCATAGAGAGAAACTTAACATGATTTTTAAACACCCACCTCTCTATAACGTCCTCTGGGCAATCACTAACAAAGTCCTAGTATTTTTGTTTTTGATTCCTTCTAAATCCATTGCTTCTGTTTTATTTCCACTGCCAATTGCCACATTCATGACTTAGGCCATGGTTAACTTATTACATGTCATTTTACTGTTCTTTTCACTAGTCTTAGTAAATCCAGTTTTTCTTACCTTAAGCAGGGCACAAACACTACATTTAGCCTCCTAAAGGATTCTGTAGTTTGCACAGCCAGACAGCAAAATTTATACTGATATTTCTCTGGACTTGGTATAAAATCCAGTCCCAAGAAGCAGCATGATATTGGTGGGGGGAAAGTATAAGGACATAGATTTTGATTTTTCCAATAGTGTTAATAGACTGTATGACCTTGGAAAAAAGCCATTCGACCTGTCTGGACCATCAACTAAAGGATCCTAATCCTCCTGCATGATTAGGTCCTTTAATAATGAATAATGGCACATTTGATTATTTACATTCCTGCCTCCTCAAGAACCACACCACACAAAGTTATTGCATAAGGCTTAGAACAGACTGTCCTTTATCAATTCCTAATCTATGCTGCCTCCTTGCTCATAGTCATCTGGTATCTTCAGACTCTAAGTAGACTGGTTCGCTAATTCTGGCAAACCTAATTTGCTAAGTCTGCATCCAAACAAAAACAAAGGAAATTAGATTAACAAGTGAGAAGACTCTAAAAAGGTGAACTACTCTAAGACGATCATTGCCAGCAACATGACAACTAAACTCACCAGAGGAGGCCCTTCCTTCATTTTTTAGCTGCTAAAGAATCGAAAGATCCAGCTAGACTCGTGAGTGATACAAACAAATGTCATTCTTACAATGCCAGGGAAAGCAATACCATAATTTTCGTTCCAGCCTACGTGGAGAAATAAAAATAGGTAATGACTCCCATAGTCAGCAAAAGGAGCACAGAAAGAACAACAAGAAGGTTCTCCAAATAGTAAATTTCAATGTATTGTGATGAACCTCCTGAGAATTGATTTACACTGGATGTAAGACTTTTCCCCCCTCTTTTGGAGCTATATTTTGAGAAAAAAAAAAGGTTAATCTTTCATTCTTGAATGAAGAATGAATGAATGAATTCATTCATTTCCCCCACCTTTCTAAAGGTGGGGGAAAAATATTTCCCCCACCTTTAGAAAAAAAGCATTATCATTGCAGAAAAGGGTAGGCAGATGTTTTATTTTTAACTGGAACCAGAATACTGTGATTCTGATAACAGAATACTGTGATTCTGCTATTGTAAGTTTTAAAATCTGAGAACCTCATTAGAGCCAGGAGTACATATGGGCTTTTATTGGATGGGGAGTCTGCCTGTTTATATTCTTCTTGACACAATTCCAAGAGTGCTAGATCCCAACAATCATGGACAACTCTGCTCTCCATTTGCTTTGATGAGAAGAGTAGTTCGCACAATACTGATAAAGTCTTTTTTTAAAAACTGAAGTATAGTTGATTTACAATGTTGTGTTAATTTCAGGTGTAAAGCAAAGTGATTCAGTTATACATTTATATGTATATGTTGCTATACATATATATGTATACATATATGTATTCGTGTATATATATATACATGTATGTATGCATGCATTCTTGACATATACGTATGTATGACATATACGTATGTATTCTTGACATTTTTGAAGTGCCTTAAAGACAAAGCAACCATTGTCTTGGAGCTCTGAAGCATTCCTCTATCAGACCATCTCTCAGATGCTCTCTGCAGGCATTTTGCCAAGTGAGACCTATTCTATGTCAGTAACTGTAGTGTCTACCCAGATGAATAAGACATAACACTTGTACTCAGAGGGCTCACAATTCAGGTGAGTTAAGCACAGAACAATCACTGAGTAAATCAAGCCATGTCACAGGACTCCAGTCAAAGCACTGAAATTCCTCATCTTCTCACTTAGAGTAAAAACCCAAACCCTTACAATGCCTGCAGGATGATGCCTACAAGGCTCCATATGACCTAATCTTTCACTCTCCAACCAGCTTCTCCCTTTCCAATCTTGTCTCCTGCTACTGCCCCTCTCTCTCCCTCACTCTCCACTCTGGCACACACTGTGTTCCCTACTCTGGGAGTTTGAATTTGCTCTTTGTATTGTCTGGAACTCTCTTCTCCCTTTCCAGGACTCTCTCTTTCAATTTTTCAAGTCTCTGCTCAAATGCCACCTTATTAGCAGACAGGTTTTCCCTAATGACCCATGTAAAATATCAATCCCCACCTCCTCTTACTCACCCTATTTTTTTTCCATAGTACTTAACACAATCTGAACTCAGTTTATGTTTATTTTCTTCCTTCCTCCACTAGAATGTATTTAAGATCTGTGAGACCAGAGATCATTGTTTTGTTCACTGTTATCTCTCCAAAACCTAGAACTGTGCTGGGAACCTAATAGATGCTAAATAGACATTTGAAGGATGAATAAACTAATTGACAGGCAGAAGTTCAATATGCTGGCTATGATCCAGTATGGGTCTCCCCTTATTTTTCCTGGACTGACTTTTTGATTACAGTATAACCAGGAAGAAGGAACTTCGCCAGATAGAAGATCTACGTGCCTTTCACCCCTAGGGGACCAGAAGAATGAATGTGAGTTGGTGAGCTCCACCCTCAGAGATAAGAAAGAGTAGAAAGCTGAAGTTATCATCTCCAATGATACAGGAAGTCAAGACCAGGGACCAGAGGCCACATCTTTAAGGACTTTGCAAGATTTTAACTCTATTTTTAAAAAATCATTTCTTTTTCCCCCTATTTGATTGCAGTGATAAGCGTTAGGTCTTAACATGGAAGAAAATGACATAATCTTCTTTGGAGAATTCAAGAGTGGGTGGAACTTGGGCGATCACATCTAACTCTATTATTAGTCTTAAGGGAGAAAAAGTCCAAGAGATACAGTATGTGGAGTCCCGGGGCCTGGGGGCAGGTTTTAATGGCCTGTAGGGCACTGATCCCACTATTCATTTGTGTTTATAATTCATCAAGTATACACTTATCCTTGAATATTGCTACTCGGGCACTGTGAAAATAGATATTGTTTCTGTCCTTTGGAACTTATAATCATAATTCTATGACAACAAGTTGGTACTGCCTCTGGCTGGAGACCAAAGTTGAAAATTAACTGTCAACACTGACCTAGAGAATCCATTATATGGATAATGCCTTCTTAGAACCACGTCTTTCATAAATTAACTCCAACTAGTGGACTAGTGTTTTTAATTGCCTTTGACTGAAGTAGTAAGCTCTGGAGTCATGTGATGAGAAAAGAAAAGAAATAAAGAATAGGATCCCAGTTTTCAAGGGTTTATTTCTATCTTTTTGAAGAAATAAGATGTGTAAAAAAAAAAAGCAAGAAAGTAATAAAACACATCATATAGAAAATTCTGTGAGTCTGACTAATTTGATGGATCCAAGGAGTTTGTGAAAGTACCATCACTGCTTCTTTTAGCCATTTGCTTCTGTCTTGTCTATATTCTCCAGTGTTATTTTTTTTTTCTTTAGAATTTCTGTGGCAACAAGCTCAGAGAAACTCAAAAACATTCTCCTAGTCAAGACTGTTGACAAAAGCAATATTTTCTAAATTATTTAGCTGATTCACTCACAATTAATAAAAATTTATTAACTCAAATTCTTTTTTTTAATAAAAATATTATATGCTTGAAGCAAATACTTAAGCTTTTTTTTTTTTCCCCTCAAAGAAACATTTCAAAACACTATAGTACAGAGTAAAGTTTCCAAGATTAGGGAGGAGGGGGCAGACAGTTTTTAATACCACCCATTAGGTGTGAGACTGTTGACACATGGTAGATATCTAGACTTCAGGATTTTTTCCATCAGAATAATGGAAATAACAATCAATGCCATACTAACTCACAACATGATTGTGTGAATCTAAGGAGATCATATGCGTGACAGAAATTTGTAAAGAAAAAATATAAAAGGAACTTGAAAGGAAAAAAAAAACCTTTCCTTTTTCCTGTTTTTGCACTTTGTATTATATAATACAGAGTATTGATACCAAATGATCTAGACTACCCAGGAAAATACTTATCTGATGAACTTTTTCCAAAAATATATTTTATAATTACTATGATAGCTGTATTAAAATAAACGTATGCAGGATTTCAATAATTATAAACCACAGCTCACAACTCCAAAAATATTTTTTGGAACGTACACAACACAGATTGGCCAGTTTAAAATATTTCAACAGTTAAAAGAAAATAGCATGACTCAGACCTGAAGAGGCATACATGATAAATGCTGTAGCACTTGAGCTTGTAGTGTCAAGGAAAATTAGTCAAGGACAAACCACCTTCAAGCTTGAAGAAGACATTAGTTCTATGCAAAAGCTTTCAGGGCTGCATTTTCTGAACAACAGAGACCTCAAGGGCCCTTAGAAAGATCAGTCATGCACCACTAAAACAGGACACATCAGTTGGCTTTCAGAACTGGGAACAAAGTATCTGCAAGGTTAAGCGCCTCTTCTGTACAGTGTTCCAGTAAGCTCCATTTTGCTTTTACCTATATATAACCATGTGGTTTATTTTTTAAATCTATCGTTTTGTACTCTCTAAATTCAGTATTCCATCTTGGGCAACAATGAGCATTTTGTAATGGCATGAAATTTCAAAAGCAAAAGCCAAATGTCTCCTAAACCAGGTTCCCTTACCTATTGCCAAGGAAGACCAGTGTTTACCCATTTTATAAAGCCTAACCTGTTTTCCTACCCAGAGAAAAGAGACCCCACCAGCCTCTGTTAATATTATGATGAGTCAGCTCAGCAATTAGGAAAGCTTTGTGAAGGTTCAGCCTAGATCCGGGATCTTCCTTTCCTTTTGTTCCCTTTCTGATGCCAGGGGATGCACTATCCACAGGTGTGAAGCCTCAGGACCCTAACTGATCCTACTCAGCCCCTTCTCTTCAGAAAATGATCACATGTGCCGGTGGAAGTCACACTTCCGCAGAGGCCCTATTTCCCAACTCCTTCATCAGCCTTTTTTATTCCCCTTGAATTATTTAAAATCAATAATGATTCCTTTTGAAAGTCACGCGGAACAAAGATGACCACGAACACTGTGATCTTAGTTGATCTACTCAAACTCTGTGACCCTCTGTTTCTTTATCTGTAAAAAATGGCCACTCGTTAAATCTCAGAGATAATATTTCAGAGACTTTATATGCAATAATAACATCCCCCACCCCATATGTACAGGGCTACATTGGCAACTTTACATTTTATGATATGTGAGCCTTACAAAAACGCTTTCAGGTTGACAGGGTAGTTGTCCCAACCTCCATTTTTTCTAGATGTGTATTTAAAACATCCTCATCTCTAAGTCCTTCCCAGTTTTGATGTACTGCATTACTGTTTAATAGAAGAAGAGAAACTGAGGCACAAAATGGTGAACTAGTTTCATAAGGACCCCCAAAACACTTCTCTCTGAGCCTAACGCTACATAATTTGGTTTTCAGAGTAAACGGTGGAAATATTTTAAGAGTAATGGGCAAGGTCATATTTCTTTTTTTCCTTCCAGTGTTGAATGGGTACAGTTGCAATGTAAACAAGCAAATAGCTAAGCCACATTAAAAAGAAAAAGTATGAAAACATGATATATTCTTAAAAAGCCAAAGCTCAAAAGCAAAATGGTTTCTGTGTTAAGCTTGTGCTATCATAGCAATTCAACATTTATTTTCACTTCAATTTATTACATTTCTCCCCTAAAATAGGAATCAAATAATTTTAATTGCTTACTTTATGCAAAACATACAATATTTACTTACATAATTTAACTATAATCTATCATGTGTTCCCCAAAATCTTGTATTTATATGCTATACACATGTACACACACATATAAACAGAAAGCAATATGTATATGTGTGTGTGTGCTATCAGAATTATCTGTCATATGGCATCTATATGTATAGTATATGTTATAAGCACACACACATACTGTGTGTGTATATATACATATTTGTTTTTCAAAGGCATTCTTATTTACTGAAATTACTCAGAACTTAACCCTGAAGAGAGTTCATGATGGCAAATATTGGAAATCCATTCATAAAAATATAATTCATTCATAAATTACAATGCTTAAGAGTGAAAATATTACAAATCCTTAAAAAAGCAAATCCATATAGCATCCCTTGCATGCAATTACTTCTACTCTATTCTATATTCACAGAATGTAAATACAGGGTTAATATCATGAAGTAGAAGTCAGTGATTGAATTGAACAATTACATCCATCCAAGAGATGTTCTTTTTGTGTGTGATAGCCTGCTTGATAATAATCCCTTCACAAACCTACCTAGATCTCAAGTGAATTTTGGGATTAAAACTTAATTTAAAACTTGGTTAAGAAATTCCTTGAACTCTCTAGAGAAAATGTCTAAAGTAAATGCAAAAATAATATCATCAAAGTCAGTCAAAGCAACACTTCGTATTTTTCTCAGAACACAAACATCAAATTCATAGAATTATTTGGCCAAAAAAGTTCACTTATTACATTTACAATGGGTCATTTATACTATGTCTTAATTTATGAAATCATTATCTATATTTGCTTCTTTGAAATAGTTTCTTAAAATATTGTCAAGAACTGATATTTATCTATCTATCTATCTATATATATATGTATATGTCAGTCTGATATATATTCACACACATTCAACATCTAAAATCTGTTGTATCTATGTTGAGTATACAAAATATTTCTTAATTTTCACACATTACTCTCAAGAAACAAGTACATATATCATTATTTTAAATATTAAAATAGTTGTAACAATAGTTCCATACTAAAGTGGGAAACTGTTCAACTTCACAATGTTATTGTGCCTCTTATGTCCATGGCAACTCCTTTGCTCCCCTGAACTAGTAACCATGGACTCACTGCCTTAGAGAGGCTTGGACAGAGTGTAATCATTGTTCATTTAGAAGATTGAAGCCCAGTCTCCCAGATTCTTGACTTCTCCACTATCAGCCCAGTAGTTAGCGTTAGAGCAAGAAGTAAAAGATGGGTCTCCTGGCCCCGTTCCAGCATTCTTTCAACTATCCTATACTGCTGCCCACTATTCTAAATCAACTGACACTAAAATAACACTTCACACACACATACATGCACACACACACAAACACACCCCATATACACACTGCATGTATAAACACCAACATGCCTAAGCCATTTGCTTCAATCATGCTATTTTAAGAGTCAAACTACACTTTTTATGATTCCCCAGCACTACAAATAAAAATATCATTGTCATTTTGGCATGATAATGACAAGATGACTTGTTGGCTATGGATGTAGGGCACAGAAATAATTGCTTAAAATAGGGGGAAAAATCAGTATTAAACTGATTTTGTCTTCTTAATGTCTTACAGTGCTTTACTAGATATTTTCATTCGATTTTACTGAAGGTGTTTATAATTAATTATAAACAATAAAAATTAAAAGATAATAAAGAAAATATTTAATAATATCTAGGTAACATATCATGGTTCCAATTTGCTCATCACTGTAACAATAATACAAAACACTGTTAGAAAAAGTAATTTTCCCACTTTATCAAATTTTTATCTATAAATAACAGATTCTAGAGCCTACATCTGTGTTGTCCTACATAGTAGTCACCAGCCCCCTTGTTGGGCCCTTGAAATGTGGCTAGCCTGAATTGAAGTATGCTGTAAATGTAAAATACATAGCAGATTTCAAAGACTTTACCCCCCAAAAAAGAATGTAAAATAATCTCAATTTGATACTGATTATATATTGAAATGATAATATGTATATAAATAAAATATATTATTGAAATTAATGTGACCTATTTCTTTTTACTTTTTTAACGTGGCTCTTAGAAAATTTTAAATTACAAATGTGGCTTGTATTTGAGGTTCACACTATATTTCTACTGTTCGTCCCTGGTCTAGATCATCCACATGCTAATCTTCCTGTCTGAAATATCTCATTTCCTCAATTGCAGAACCTACTCTACATGATCAAAGGCTACATTGTCCTTGAATCCTCTTCTGATCTCTCCCATCCGCAAGTGAGTCCTTGTCTCTAACCTCCATCTGCATCTTCCTTCTGGCCTTGCCCATTCTATCCTAACACCACTACTAGGATGCAAGTTACTGGCAAATAAGTTCTATATATGTTTTTATGTATGTCTGTGACTTGCAAAACAACCACATGGAGCTTTAGTAAAGCATCGGTGAACTTTTACTAGACAAGTAAGCAAATAAACTTATATACAGTCAATTTGTTCTCAGTTCACATTTGTTTATATAAAGCTGTCTTAAAAGATCAGAATTTTCTAAAGTACCAGGTCTATGTCTAGTAAGAAGATACGTACCAGCTGACTCTCAGATACCGTAGAAGATGGTGAGGCGAGGTTTGCCTGCAAAATTATAAACATAGTGTTTATTTAGTGAAATTCATAATTTAGTAAGATAATATATCTATGTTTTCAAGTATTCTGAAGTTTTTTATTGCTAAAATAATACATGTCCCTTGTAGAATTTTGACAGGTATTAAGTAAAAGAAAAAATATCATTATGCCACCAAAAAATGATTTTTTTTACATTTTTTGTACATTGCCTTACAATATTTCTCTTACACATTTTTATTCAGCTCACATAATAGTAAATATGATGTTTTCTATGTTGCTTTTCCTTAACATCTTAACACAAGTACTAGCGTAAGACATAAAAAATTCTTCAAGGTGTTGTAATATGTCATGCTCTGTATACTCCATATTTTACTCAAACTTACCAACATTGTTAGCTACTTATATTTATGTACAGCAAAATGAAACAAATAACAGATTTTTTCATTAAATTACTCATATTAGAAAATAGTTTTCATGAAAAAAATTTTTAATTGCTTTAAATTAAAGAGGAGGCTAATATTGTTTCATCATCCTTGGTTCCTGAATTTCACTCCTTTCTTCTGGATTTAGTTTCCTTCTTGCTGAAGTAAATGCTCTGGTAGTTTTTTCAGAACTTCCTGTCTTGGGCTTTGTCTGAAAATGTTTTTATTTTGTTCTTATCCTGAATGAGAGTGTACTTGGACATAGAATTCTAAGGTAATAGTTATTATTTCCCAGCATTCTGAGGACTGCCCACTTGCTCTGACTTCTGTTACTGCTGCCAATGTAAACGTCATAACTTGGATCATCCGTCTTCACATTTGCTTAGTGTTTAAGGTTTTTCTCCATGACATTCTGTAATTCCACTATGATGTGTCTGGGCATGGACTTCTTTTTATGTATCCTTTTTGGGGGTTTGGTGTAGTCCTTCATTCTGAGAATACATATCTTTCTTCATTTCTGGAAAATTCTCCAGGAATTACTTCAAATATTGCCTCTCTCCCATTATATCTAATCTCTTCTTTGGAGCTTTGATTAAATATATGTTGGGTCTTCTGAATCCATTCTCCATCTCTATAAAATTCCCTGTCATATTTTTTATCTCTTTATGCTGCATTCCTGATCGTTTCCACATATAAGTCTGACGGCTGACACATTTTTCTTCAGCAGTATATTAATACATTTAACACGGCCATTGAATTTTATATTTTAATGACATTATTTTTAACTTCTAGAAGTTCAATTTGGTTCTTTATCAAATCTTCTTTATGGTATCTGTAATTCCTTTTAACTATTTCAACATTTTATTATATTTATAAATTCATTCCAGATTTTTCTATAATCTCTCTTGGCTAAATCCCTTGTTTCTTGTACCTGCTGACTCTCCTTCATGCCTCTGCCCCATGATGTTCTTTACTCATTTGATGGCTTTTTACTTTTGATTTTGAGCTCCTCTTCAGTCAGGGTAATTTCAGTGATGATTTCTGTAGGTATCTGAGAAACCCTGGGTTGGGAAACCATGCCTACAATACATTTCACATTTGCCCTAATGGGGTCCCAGGTATTTCACTGATTCTGGACCAGTTTCCGTTTTATTTCATCACCCTCATATTCCTGAACTTACAGGGTGGCAGGTCCCCACATCTTCAACTTTCACAGGTTTAGGACCCATTTTCTCATGGATGACTATATTACCACCCAAGAGTGTAAATTAAAGATGGTGGGAGGATTTATGTCTATTTCTATCACATGCTTCATGGCCATGTGGCCTTCTAGGCTCCTGGATGCACACAAAGGATTCATCCACAGCTCTGACTCATTATATAGTGAAAGTTAAACTCTAAGCTCCTGGCTACTGTCACCTGGGTTCTGACATACCTGTGTTCCCCCAGAGCTTAAGCTTCTTCTTAACTTTCCCACCTGGGACTCCCTCTTCATTTCTGACACTCACAGTTACTCTTTCTTTCTTTTAGATTGGGTTACATATATATGTTTTAATAGTTATGTTTTCTCAAGCTTTGCTGCCCTTGAATGGGAGACCAGGCTTCCACATCAGGGAAGTGGTCAACATACAGATGCACAATCATAAATATACTTGGCTGACACATGATAAAGTTGTGTTCCTACACTATCTCTATTCCTTTTGAAATTGCAGATATTTTCGGGGTTATGACAGATGTGTCAATATTGCTTTTACTCTCTGAGAAGTGAATGATAACTGAAAGCTGAGTGGTTCCTATGGTATTGCCAAGTACATAAGAGTGTGAGTCACCAAACATAACGACCAGGCGCCTGCTGTCCTTCTCATACTGTGTCCAACATGGTTTGTTTTTGATTTTTTGACTAATGACATTCTTCACCAGGATGGTCACTGCTCACTGCCATCCCTGCTTGCTCTACAGCAGCAGTATGTCCTGGCTAATTTCTCCCCACCTCTAATTGCTGTGGACCAGGTTACCATGCGCTGAGGTTCATGGTTATTCTGTGCTGCAGAAAATTACCCTGCAGAATGCCTATCCCAGTGATTTTTCAATTCACCTAGGGTTTCATTTTTAACCTCATAATGTAATATGAGTAATAACGATTTCTTCTAATGTCTTAGGATCTTTTCCTTTTGGTTAATTCATTATTGCAGTAATGAGAGAATTCTCTATGAATTCCCTAAGTTAAATGACTTCTATGAAATATGCTGAACTGAATGTATCTTGACAGGAACAAAATATAGTTATATTTTTACCTCAATACTTATAGGAAAAAAGAAGTCACACACTAAAAATAAAGTATTTGCACAATTTAACTATATTACTAACATTTTTCAGTACTTTGTGCTAAATAATACCAAACTATCATAGAGAAAAAAGAGAAAATGCTCAGGCAAACACATTAATTAAATTAGGGAAAAACACAAATATCTTAGTATCCAGTCTCCAAAAGTCCCCAAAATTTCTTCACTGGGAATTATGACATAACAATAAGGTGATTTAGACATCCCCAGTACAGTTTTATTTCATCTAATATAATGGACTTCATATCACTATTATGAGAAACTATTCCTAGAGGAAAAAACAGAATTAAATTTGAACCTCAGGGTAGAGTTAATATTTATAAATCTACTGCAGATCCTTTATCAGAGAAAAAGAATATTGGCTTATGTGTATCATCACAAATATAACCAGATGCTTTCAACTAACCCAGTTGTGTCAAACTCTTTGAGAAGCTTCCCTTTGCTTGCCCAATACATGTTAATGTTTATTAAATTCTGTAGCTATAGTTATGTTACAATATTGCAGCAATGATTTTTGAAAAGTAAAGAAAGATTGTCTGGTGAGCTGAGATTGGAATGGTGAGTAGCAAGAGAAGGCTACTATATTTAAAAAACTGCCAGTTGGTCAACTAAACTAAGGAAGAGAAGCAACATGAGGTACCTAAAAATAAACTTGAAATTGGACTTGAACAGCACTGATGCTTTTAGTCATTTGTTCTATCCACGCTAATACTAACCATGAAGAAGGTTAGAGATGAGTATAAGAATGACTCTTGTGTGAAACAAGATCCCATAACCTGTATTCTACAGCCTTTGACATCATTTTAATTACAAAAGAAAAAAAGTGAGAGGAAGATAGAGTAGGAGGATTTTAACCAGCATATCACCATTAAGAAACAAACAAAACTTTAAAACAAACAGAGCAGTCAAAAAATTGGGAAGTCAAAATTTCATATTTCAAAGAAAACCTATTAAAGCGGTAGGTTATATGCAAACTGAAAGAGTTAAGACTAAGGAAAGAAATGAAGATTTAAGAACCACTGAAAAATAAATTGCTACACAAAAGCCACCACTTAGGCCAAGCCCACTTTGGAGAAACCATTTTCTTCTTCCAAAGACCTCATGCCAGAGGCACATAAAGTATATCCAAGCTCCTCAGCTGTTGTCTAGATTTGCTTTTCCTTGCAATCCACAGCTTTTCCCCATTCTCGACTCATGGGTGTCAGGCATCACACTAGCAGACACCTTTTGGGAGATTGGGACAAAATCAAATTGTATCAGGTAAAAAGTGTTGAACAGTTACTTTTGCCTTCTACCCTATGCACTTCTACTTTGGGCAATATTTTTTTCTCTTTCAGCAGTCATGTCCCTCCTCCCTGAATATAACATCCAATTCAATAGGATTAAAATGTTTCTCTTTGACCTTTTCTCTGTTGACTTTAATTGTCCTGAGTTTTCTTTTCTTAAGGCTCAAAGAACTCTAATTAGTGATAATGTGTTAATTGAATTATTTTAGTTCTCCCAGATAAGACTGATCTACAGACAAGCAAAAAGGTAAAACTTAAAATATCAACAGAGCCTCTAATAATCCCTGAGTTGCTGAGCTTGGCATTGAGGAAATATAAAATTATAAGATGATAAGACACTGTCTTACCCTTTATCTAGAGAACATTCCTGTTATTTGTACATAAGGCACTACTCAAAAGACTGAATCCAAAAGAAGATGAGGTACATATATACAATGGCTTATTACTCAACCATAGAAAAAATGAAATAATGCCATTTGCAGGAACATGTATGGACCTAGAGATTATCATACCAAGCAAAGTAAGTCAGAAAGAGAAAGACAAATAACATAT
The DNA here is from genome assembly GCF_949987515.2 of Delphinus delphis. Classification (NCBI taxonomy): domain Eukaryota; kingdom Metazoa; phylum Chordata; class Mammalia; order Artiodactyla; family Delphinidae; genus Delphinus; species Delphinus delphis. The sequence continues at coordinate 41,816,442 of NC_082692.2, read as the reverse complement.
GATATCACTTATAAGTGGAATCTAAAATACGACACAAATGAATATATCTACAAAACAGAAACAGACACACAAACATAGAGAACAGACTTGCAGTTGCCAAGGGGGAGGAGAGGTGGGGAAGGAAAGGATTGGAAGTTGGGGATTAGCAGATGCAAACTACTCTATATAGAATGGATAAACAGCAAGGTCCTACTGCATAGCACAGGGAATTATTCAATATCCTGTGATAAACCAACATGGAAAATAATATGAAAAAGAATCTATATATGTATAACTGACTCACTTTTCTGTACAGCAGAAGTGAACACAACATTGTAAATCAACTACACTTCAATAAAATTTTAAAAAGTTGAATCCAATGGTGAGCATGGTAGGCACCAAGGACAGAGAGATATATGTATGAGACATCATATTTTTCTTGCTTCATACTGTTTATTCTACTTGTAGACCTTACCCTATACGAATATCTCACTAAGAGCTATATTATGAGTTAGTGATATGTCCCCAAAAGGTCTAAATATAAAAAGTAGAGTTGAAAGTATTTAAAAAGTTTGACTCAGTAACTTAGGGAATGATGATTCCACATTGTTATGAACATAATTGGTAGGCAGAATAAAAGGGCATAGTGACCAGCGACAGTCACAGTTTACATGTGCAAAAGAGGAATAAAAAATCAGATCAAGGGAAGTGTGGCTGAAATATGGCGCCTTCATTTTTGGTGACATCTAAAATGATGAAGAGAAGGACCAAGGCATAAAGGATGTCTCATTAAATCATTTCTCTTCTTCCTCATTTAGCTCAGCCTATATAATTACCTTCCTTTCCCTCCTCATCCCCTCTCACACATGCATATCTTGGAAACATTTCTGAACAGTGGGAAAAAAAAAAAGGAAAGAAAGACAGAATGAAGAATGATCAGTAGAGTGGAATTTCTTGCTTATATTGTTCATAATTCATCAAATCTCTGGTCACAACATATAGAAGCAGATTTGGATCCATGTCTGGATTTAAGTAGATTGGATTTTTCACCTCTTACTCTTAAGATCTATGGCTGCATTAGGGCACATTACCTCTGAAACACTCCAGCATAGCAACGTTTCCAAGCATAGCAACAAGGGGACTGAGTGAGGTGGCTTAATTGGAGAAGATGACCTTTATTTGAACATCTGTATATATAGAGGGAAATATTCTTAATAAAGTTTGACACATTTTTCATATTCTGTGATATTTTTAAAGCAATATGCTTCCACTGTAATGATATTTTTCTGTCCCTCAAGCTCATTAAAATGAGATTTTACCTCTATGCTATATCATATTCAATAAAGCTGTCTTTGTTAATTCTCTGGCACTTAAAAGTAACTTCTTAAATGTAGAGAGTTTATTAAATAAGTTGTTATCAATAGAATGTGACTCCAAATGACAGTTTTTTTGATAAACTAGTAATAGGTCCAAATATTTGCCCTATTTTCTGAGATTGCTCTTTATTAAGAAAGCATACTGTGGTTTTGAATTACATGAGTGAAATGAATTTATACTGGTAGCAGTTAATGAAAAATAATAAACATTTACTAAGGCAAGTATAATGCAAAGAAAAAAAAATAACACTCCCCTCCAAAGATGATAGAGTGAAAACAGAATGAAATAGAAATTTAATTAGAAAATTCATTCCATTACATAGAGGGAAGGAAACTCTTTAAAAATGAGTGCGATGAGAAAAAATCACTTGTAGATTAACTGATAAATTATGAGTTAATTTACATGCAAGCAAATAATTTAAAACATTAGAAATATACTAAACATTATCATCTTAGAAGTTGTCACCAAATATGAAATTATTCATTCAAGGTTTAAGCTGTAGTTTACTGGGGATGAAGAATTAATTTAAACCCAGAATATGAATACTAATGGATAAAATATTTAAGGAAGACAAATTATTTCTAGCCCCTGTTGGTACACACAAATAATAACAACAGGGACTTTGACATGAGGAAGACCTGGGTTGGACTTTACCTTCTCTGTGACTTTGTTTCCTCCTCCATAAAATGGAGATTTGAAATAATCATACCCACTTCATAGGACTGGTATAAGGTTAAATGAGATAGTTAAAACTGATTTGCAAGGTAAGAACTCAAAACACTAGTTATTATGATTGTTGAATTTGGCATCTGTTAAAAACAATCAAGTGAAATACGAATGATAAATTAATCAATCCCACAGGTGACCTGTGGAGATCAGGACCACTCAACGTGTTTGTTCGCCTTGTTTAAATTCTATGACACTTAAGAGAACCTCAATTAAATTACTTTAAACTGCAATTCAAGTACACGATGAATTGAAGAAAAACCTGGACTTTAATTAGTCTAAGTTGAAGGTCCTTTATTGTATCTGGCTCATCCTAAAAAACAGACTAAGTGAAATGTAACAATATGTGCAATCAAGATTAAGAAAAGGAAATGAATTATTTTACATGGATTTTTTTTTTTGATGAAGGAAAGTCAGCTTTTTATCAAAGTCCCCTAAAGAGGAATTAGTCATATCATTTCTCATTATTTAATTAAACCACTCTCATCATCCCAGGAAAATTGGAAATCCAGTGGACATACTGACACATTGAAAACTAGCAACTTTGTACATTTGTTTTAACATCAGCCAGTGCTCTGGCTAGCTCCCATCTAGTCTTTCAAAAGACATGGACATATTTGAGGTGTCACAAACAATTCAAATGTCATTTTGTGAGAGAAATTAATAAACAAAGCTTTTCCAAGAAACCAAATTTAATCAAAGCCAATAATTTTATCTGAATTAGAGTTTATATTTGTTCGAGGCTATATTAAATCTATTTGATGATTCAGTGTTAACTTTGAATGACTCAAATGCTCTCACAAAGTTTGCGGCAAATGTTAACCTCCTTTAATCAAGTCGGATAACTGACAGAAGAACAATGTGACATAACCTCTAACTATGGAGATTGAAGCAGCCCCTCCAGAATTGTTTCCATTGTTATCAAATTATCCACCTCCAGGAGGTGTGGGAGGAGGCATCAGCTCTCTGTACCTCATTATAAATGAGTCTAAATCAGATGCACTTGGGTGCAAATTAGGAGTAGATGAGAAAGGAAGGTGAGAGTAAAGAATATTCTAGCTACTTTTTCTTGGGTCTGGCTCTTGTAGAATGTCTCAGTGACAAAAAAATAGAAGCATTTTTAGGGACTTTCTTTTCTTATATCCAACTGGAGAATCAAGGAACTCAGCTAAATCATGGTGCGTCTAGTCTTTCCAAGATAAGGAGGGGAAGAGAAGGGGGGAGACATGGATGAAGGGAAAAACAAAGGAAAAAGAGAGGGAAAAAATGGAAGAACCATTATTTATTGAATCATTTCTATGTGTCAGACTACAGTAAGGGCTTTTCATATGTTAACAGTTATAAACATTACATCAACTAAATATTAGTATCCCAATTTTATAGATGAAAAAAATTAAGGCATAGAGAGGTTAAGTGACTTTCCAGGATTCATTAGCAAGCAGCAACACTGTGATTAAAACTTGGGTATAGACCGCTAAATGCCTCCACTCTTTTAAGTATTACTCCAAATGACTTCCAGTAATAACAGAAAATAACAGTGAAGGCTTCTAGAAAATGTTCTAAGCAGTGTTCCCATCCATACCTTCCAAACATTATTTTCTGAATGTGATGAAGCTCAGTAACTTCACCCAATTTATTATCTGCCTTAGGGAGGTTCTAAAGAAGGCAGAAATGTATAAATTACAAAGAAGATATGTCACAAAATTTATATTTACTAATTATTGACTCTGAATGATGATGATGATGAAAACTACATAGTAGAAAATATGAAGTATAAACTAAAGGGAATAGTTTACTGGTTTGTTTTAAACTAAAAGCTAAACACTTGCTTATGAGACAATCTTGCTTATACTAGAATATGTTGGGTCAGAAGCAGAAGTTGGCCACATGATGGATTATTAGGTAAATAAAGAATAGGAATGGGATGAGACTATGTGTGTGAGTGTGCATCTAGGATGTTCGGAGCCAGACCTCCACAATTAATTGAATCAAGTGTGTGAGTCTATACCTACGTACCCATTATTACTATATTTTTGCTCATAGGTGGAAATCGATTTATTTGAAAACAATTTAAATGAAAGAAAGCAACAAACTAGTCCAAATCAAATAAATTGGCAATCCCCTTAGAAACAGACAAATCTTAATGTTTCAGCTATGTGAGTTGACTCTTTCATAATAAGCATGATAAACCATTACAGAAATGAAAATATCATCTAAGCCTTGATAATTAGAAAGACAGAAAGCAGGTGTTAGGATTCTGTTTGATTCAGCCAAACTAATCAAATGAGACCTCACTTAAGAAGGAATTTATTCAATAAACTTACCTGACATAATGTGATTTTCCACCTACCCCTTCCATTTATGAAAAATTCAACTAATTCAATTTAAATGACTATATAATTGAGTTTCCTCCAAAGCATGCACATGCACCCATTAAAAAAGCAGTATGGGGCTTTCCTGGTGGCGCAGTGGTTGAGGGTCCACCTGCCGATGCAGGGGACACGGGTTTGTGCCCCGGTCCAGGAAGATCCCACATGTCACGGAGCAGCTGGGCCCGTGAGCCATGGCCGCTGAGCCTGCGAGTCTGGAGCTGTGCTCCGCAACGGGAGAGGCCACAACACTGAGAGGCCTGTGTACCGCAAAAAAAATAAAATAAAATAAAATAAAAAGCAGTATGTATAATTATGAAGGGACTCACATATTTGGTTTCTCGACCAGCTGCTCTTGGAAGAGTTGTAGGCATCTGTATGAAAATAAAAACAATTACACTACTGAAGTAATCAAGAAAATGTTAAAAGATCAACTTCTGGGATAAATATGTTCACCTTTTTTTTTTCCTATTAAGACTTTCTAACCATTGCTCCCTCTTTTCTTTACAAAACCCCCTGTCCCTTTGAAAATTATTTCATTAAATACTATCACTTTATTGTTTTTTTCATTGCTGTTATTGATCAGCTTTCTAGGAAGTTTTATTTATTGATGATGTTCATTCATGGATCATAATAGTTCCTTATGTAATTTTGGCGATTTCAAAATTCACACAGAAGTCTCTATCCCCTCAATTCTTTGAGCCACTCAACTCCAAAGATACTCTTATCCACTCCTTTTCAATCATCCACTGCCAGGACCATTCCTAGATGTTACCTTCACAAATAAAATGGAAAACTTTAGAAATTTCATTTTCACATCCTCCTCTTAGAACTCTACTTCTCATCTACCACCTTCATTTCTCAAATATCCCAAAACAACATTTCTTCAGCCTCACTGAGACTTCAAAATCAATGAGCCTTCCCAGCTCCATTATGGCTTTACTGCCTCTCTCATTACATGTTTCATATTCTCAGCCATTTTAATAGTACCTTAATTTATCCTGCTTCCTTCTCTCCTTGTGACAAACTCACAAAAACTAACAACAACAACAAAAACCTGGATGGACCGTATCATATATTTTCTCTAAATTTGTACTGGAGATGCAAAACATGGCTGAGGAAAGTCTCTCAATTAAGCTAACTGATTTCATTAAAAATTATGAAATAATATTGTACATCAACTATATTTCAATAAAAAATAAGAAATTAGCTATGGATACATGCAAGTGCACTTGGGTTGCAGGGAGGAATAGACTACAAAGGAGCACAAGGAAACTTTTTCTTTTGATGGAAGTTTTATATCTTGGATGTGGTGGAGGTTACACAACTCTATGCTTTGTCAAAACTCATAGAACTGTATACTAAAAAGGAAAATTTTACAGTAGGTAAATTATACCTCAATAAACCTGGCTTTTAAAACAGAACTATATAAGCTATAATAAAGAACTGAACATAGGGACTGAAGAATATAGTAGATACTGAACAGATCCTTGAACTGGAATATCAGATTGACAAATCCTCTTAGAGGCATTAGGAAACAATAAATTAAGAAAATATTTAAAGATTAAGAGCTATAGAATACAGAAGCAAAAGTGACAAAATCAGTCTAGTAAGAGTCCTAGGAGGAAAGAAATGTTTGAAAAAAAATAATGACTAAAGCTATCTTAAATGTAAGGGGGAAAAAAGAGTGAAAACTTCAGATGAAAGGTCAAAGAGATACATAAGAGAAAAACAAAGCACATTTAGACACATAATAGGAAAAATCAGTAACATCATAGATAAATATAAAATTCTAAAAGATCACAGTGCCACTCTGTAAATGATCACTCTGTAGCAGAGGAGTAAATATCATGCTGACAAAATACTTCACAAGTTACGTTGTTGAAAAAAAAAAGAACTTAGGGCAAAAACTGTTGAAAAGAGGGGACCTATAATTTTACATCCAGCAAAACCATAATTTAAAAGAAAGGAGGGCAGAGTCAAGATGGCAATGTGGGAAGATGTGGAGTTCATGTCTCCCCACAACTAGGGTACGTGCCAGACACTGGTGGGGGACCTTGATGCCCAAGGAAATGAGAGGAACCTCCAAGCAAACCGGTAGGATGTGGGGGGACTGAGGGGGGAGGAGAAGTGGAGGCCAGACAGGATGGGTGCCCCTGAGGGGTGGCTGAGAGAGGGGAGGGGTTCCCAAGTGGAGGGACCCTCAGGGGCTTGGACTGGGGGGAGTGCACCCAGAGTTTCCCCTGCCCAATAGGCTGGGGAAGTCTTCCTGGCTCTTGGGCCATGTCCTAAGCATTCAGAGTCACCCTCTGGGCTGCGTTGGTCCTGGGGGCATAGGATGGAGGCTGGGGGAAGAACAAGAGAGGCAGGAGGGAGAGACGTTCCAGGACCAGAGGAGAAGGAGAGGCACAGAGGGCATTTGCCTTGCCTACTTGAGCCTGGGAAGCCTGCTGGGCTCCCGGGTGGGGCCCCTGTTCTCTGAGACCAGAGGTGGGAGGCACACCTAGGCCCCTTCTGTTCCATTAAGCCTAAGCCCCGCCCCCCATACCTCCCAGGGCCTTTGCCAGCCCTGTGGGTCTTAAGCATAGGTCCCACCCACTCCTCAAACCCCACCCTTGCTTAGGACATGCCTTCCACAGCCAAGGCCATTTCCACCTTTTTGTTTTTTTTCTCCTCCTCTTTCTTACTATTGTGGTTCTGTTTTGCTTTCTGGTTGTTGTTTCATCTATATTTTTATCTTTATATTCTTTCTAACATATCTGTTAGTTTCCTAGTCTAATTTTATTTTTTACTTTATTATCATTCTTTTTTTTTTTTTTTTTTTGCTGCTGCCCTGCACAGCTTGCAGGATATTGGTTCACAAGCCGAGAGTCAGGCCAAAGGTCCTGTGATGGGAGCTCTGAGTCCAAACCACTGGACTAACAGAGAACCTCAGACCCCAAGGAATATTCATTGGAGTGATGTCTCTCAGAGGTCATCATCTTGGCACTAAGATGCAGCTATACCCAACAGCCTACAAACTCCAGTGTCGGAAGCCTCAGTCCAAACAACAAGTAAGACAGGAACACAATCCCACTCATCAAAAAAAAAAAAAAAATGAGAACAAAAAAATATGTCACAGATGAAGGAGCAAGACAAAAACCTACAAGACCAAATAAATGAAGAGGAAATTGGCAATCTACCTGAAAAAGAATTCAGAGTAATGATAGTACGGATGATCCAGAATCTCAGAAATAGAATGGAAGCATGGATTAGGAAAATACAAGAAATGTTTAACGAAGGTCTGAAGAACTGAAGAACAAACAAACAGAGATGAACAATACAATAACTGAAATGAAAAATATACTAGAAGGAATTGATAACAGAATAACTGAGGCAGAAGAACAAGTAAATGAGCTGGAAGACAAAATGGTGGAAATAACTGCCAAGGAGCAGAATAAAGAAAAACGAATGAAAATAATTGAAGACAAGCTCAGAGACCTCTGGGACAACACTAATCACACCAACATTCAAATTATAGGGATCACAGAAGAAGAAGAGAAAAAGAAGGGGTCTGAGAAATTATTTGAAAAGATTATAGTGGAAAACTTCCCACTATAATCCTTTCCCATGGAAAAGGAAAGTCACCCAAGCCCAGGAAGCACAGAGAGTTCCCTACAAGATAAACCCTATGAGAAACACATGAAGACACACATTAATCAGAAAAACAAAAATTAAATTCAAAGTAAAAATATTAAAAGCAGCAAGGGAAAAACAAAAAATAACATACAAAGGAATCCCCATAAGGTTATCAGCTGATTTTTTAGCAGAAACTCTTCAGGCTAAAAGGGAGTGGCAGGATATACTTAAAGTGATGAAAGAGAAAAATCTACAACCATGATTACTCTACCCAGCAAGGATCTCATTCAGATTCAACAGAGAAATCAAAAGCTTTTCAGACAAGCAGAAGGTAAGAGAATTCAGCACCACCAAACCAGCTTTACAACAAATGCTAAAGAAACTTCTCTAGGTAGGAAACAAAAGAGAAGAAAAAGACCCATAAAAACAAACCCAAAACGATTAAGAAAATGGTAATAAACATACATATCAACAATAACCTTGAATGTAAATGGCGTAAATGCCCCAACCAAAAGACACAGACTGGCTGAATGGATACAAAAACAAGACCCGTATATATGTTGTCTACAAGACACCCACTTCATACCTAGGGACACATACAGACTAAAAGTGAGGGGATGTAAAAAGACACTCCATGCAAATGGAAATCAAAAGAAAGCTGGAGTAGCAATACTTGTATCAGATAAAATAGACTTTAAAATAAAGATTGTTACAAGAGATAAGGAAGGAAACTACATAATGTTCAAGGGATCAATTCAGGAAGAAGATATAACAATTGTAAATGTTTATACACCCAACATAAGAGCACCTCAATACATAAGGCAAATGCTAACAACCATGAATTGGGAAATTGACAGTAACACAACAATAGTAGGGGACTTTAACACCCCACTTACACCAATGGACAGATTATCCAAACAGAACATAAATAAGGAAACAAAGCTTTAAATAACACAATAGACCAGATTTAACTGATATTTATATAACATTCCACCGGAGAGTGGCAGAATAAACTTTCTTATCAAGTGCACACAGAACATTCTTCAGGATAGATCACGTCTGAGGTCAAAAATCAAGCCTCAGGGCTTCCCTGGTGGTGCACTGGTTGAGACTCCGCCTGCCAATGCAGGGGACGCAGGTTCGTGCCCCAGTCTGGGAGGATCGCACATGTCGCAGAGCGGCTGGGCCCGTGAGCCATGGCCACTGAGCCTGCACGTCTGGAGCCTGTGCCCCACAATGGGAGAGGCCACAACAGTGAGAGGTCCACGTACCGCAAATAAATAAATAAATAAATAAAATAAAAATTAAAAAATCAGAAAATTTAAGAAAACTGAAATCATATCAAACATCTTTTCTGATGACAACACTATGAAACTGGAAAACAATTACAGGAAAAAAAACTCTAAAAAACACAAATACATGGAGGCTAAACAGTGCACTACTAATACTAAATAAGTAAGAGATCACTGAAGAAATTAAAGAAGAAATTTAAAAAATACATAGAACCAAAATGACAATGAAAACACGATGACGCAAAACCTATGGCACTCAGCAAAAGCAGTTCTAAGAGGGAAGTTTATAGCAATTCAATCTCACCTCAAGAAACAAGAAAAATCTCAGATAAACAATCTAACACCACCCCTAAAGCAACTAGAGAAAGAAGAACAAAGAAAACCCAAACTCAGTAGAAGGAAAGAAATCATAAGGAACAGAGCAGAAATAAATGAAATAGAAATGAAGAAAACAATAGCAAAGATCAATAGAACTAAAAGCTGGCCCTTGGAGAAGATAAACAAAATCGATAAACCCTTAGCCAAACACATCAAGAAAAAAAGGGAGTGGATGCAAATCAATAAAATTAGAAGTGAAAAAGGAGGAATCACAACTGACACAACAGAAATACAAAGAATTATAAGAGACTACTACAAACAACTATATGCCAATAAAATGGACAACTATGAAGAAATGGAAAATTTTTTGGAAACGTACAGTTTTCCAAGACTGAACCAGGAAGAAATAGAAAATATAAACAGACATATCACAAGGAATGAAATTGAAACTGTAATTAAAAATCTTCCAACAAACAAAAGTCCAGGCCCAGATGGCTTCACAGGTGACTTCTATCAAACATTTAGAGAACAACTAACACCCATCCTTCTCAAACTCTTCCAAAAAAGTGCAGAGTGAGGAACTCTCCCACATTCATTTTACAAAGTCACCATCACCCTGATACCAAAACCAGAAAAGGTATCACACACAAAAAATTATAGACCAATATCACTGATGAACATAGATGCAAAAATCCTCAGCAAGATACTAGCAAACAGAATCCAACAACATATTAAAAGGATCATACACTATGATGATCCTTGCATCCCTGGGATGCAAGGATTCTTCAATATATGCAAATCAATCAATGTGATACACCATATTAACAAATTAAGGAATAAAACCATATGATCACCTCAATAGACGCAGAAAAACCTTTTGACAAAATTCAACACCCATTTATGACAAAATCTCTACAGAAAATGGGGATAGAGGGAACCTACCTCAAAATAATAAAGGCCATTTATGACAAACCCACATTAAACCACATATTCAATGGAGAAAAATTGAAAGCATTTCCTCTAAGATCAGGAAAAGACAAGGATGTCCACTTTCACCACTCCTATTCAACATAGTTTTGGAAGTCCTAGCCACACCAATCAGAGAAGAAAAACAAATAAAAGGAATACAAATTGGGAAAGAAGAAATAAAACTCTCACTGTTTGCAGAAGACATGATACTATACATAGAAAATCCTGAAGATGCCACCAGAAAACTACTAGAACTAATCAATGAATTTGGTAAGGTGCAGGATACAAAATTAATGCACAGAAATCTTTGGTCTTCCTATACACTAACAATGAAAAATCAGAAAGAGAAATTAAGGAAACAATTCCATCTACCACTGAAACAAAAAGAATAAAATACCTAGGAATAAACCTGCCTAAGGAGGTGAAAGACTTGTACTCAGAAAACTATAAAACACTGATGAAAGAAATCAAAGATGACATAAACAGTTGGAGAAATATGCCATGTTCTTGGATTGGACAAATCAATATTGTGAAAATGACTATACTACCCAAAGCAATCTACAGATTTAGTGCAATCCTTATCAAACTACCAATGGCATTCTTCACAGAATTAGAACACAAAATGTTGCAATTCATATGGAAACACAAAAGACCACAAATAGCCAAATCAATCTTGAGAAAGAAAAACGGAGCTGAAGGAATCAGGCTCTCCAACTTCAAAATATATTATAAAGCTACAGTAATCAAGACAGTATGGCACTGGCACAAAAACAGAAATATAGGTCAATGGTAAAGGATAGAAAGCCCAGAGATAAACCCACACACATACAGTCACTTAATTTATGACAAAGGGGCAAGAACATACAATGGAGAAAAGAAACCCTCTTCAATAAGTGGTGCTAGGAAAACTGGACAGCTATATGTGAAAGAATGAAATTAGAACACTACTTAACACCATACACAAAAATAAACTCTAAATAGATTAAAGACCTAAATGTAATACTGGACACTATAAAACTCTTAGAGGAAAACATAAGAAAAACACTCTTTGACATAAACCACAGCAAGATATTTTTGGACCCAACTCTTAGATTAATAAAAACAAAATAGAAAACAAAATAGTAAACAAAAATAAACACATGGGACCTAATTAAGCTTAAAACTTTTGCACAGCAAAGGAAAACATAAACCAGATGAAAAGACAACCCTCAGAATGGGAGAAAATATTTGCAAATGAATCAATGGACAAAGGATTAATCTCCAAAATATACGAACAGCTCATGGAGCTCAATATCAGAAAAACAAACAATCCAATGAAAAAATGGGCAGAAGGCCTAAATAGACATTTCACCAAAGAAGACATACAGCTGGCCAAGAAGCACATGAAAAGATGCTCAACATCACTAATTATTAGAGAAAGGCAAATCAAAACTACAATGAGCAATCACCTCACACCTGTCAGATGGCCATTATCAAAAAATCTAGAAGCAGTAAATGCTGGAAAGGGTGTGGTTAAAAGGGAACCCTTTTTCATTATTGGTGGGAATGTAAATTGATAAACCACTATTGAGAACAGTATGGAGGTTCCTTAAAAAACTAAAAATAGAACTACCATATGACCCAACAATCCCACTACTGGGCATATACCCTGAGAAAACAATAATTCTAAAAGAGACATGTGGGCTTCCTTGGTGGCGCAGTGGTTAAGAATCCACCTACCAATGCAGGGGACATGGGTTCCAGCCCTGGTCTGGGAAGATCCCACATGCTGCAGAGCAACTAAACCCGTGCACCACAACTACTGAGCCTGCACTCTAGAGCCTGCGAGCCACAACTACTCAGGTCACGTGCCACAAATACTGAAGCCCACCTGCCTAGAGCCCATGCTCTGCAACAAGACAAGCCACTGCAACAAGGAGACCACGCACGGAAACGAAGAGTAGCCCCACTCACCAAACTAGAGAAAAACCGCATGCAGCAATGAAGACCCAATGCGGCCAAAAATAAATAAATTTAAAAAAAAATCTTAAATAAAAGAGACGTACCACTATGTTCATTGCAGCACTATTAATAATAGCCAGGACATGGAACCAACCTAAATGTCCATCCACAGATGAATGGATAAAGAACATGTGGCACATATATACAATGGAATATTACTCACCATAAAAAGAAATGAAGTTGAGTTATTTGTAATGAGGTGGATGGACCTACAGTCTGTCACAGAGAGTAAAGTAAGTCAGAAAGAGAAAAACAAATACCATATGCTAACGCATATATATGGAATCTAAAATTTTAAAAAATGATACTGATGAACCTAGTGGCAGGGCAGGAATAAAGCCTTAGACATAGAAGAGAATGGACTTGAGGACATGGAGGGCGGGGGAGGGGAAGGCTGGAACAAAGTGAGAGTAGTATCAACATATATACATTACCAAATGTAAAATAGATAGCTAGTGGGAAGCAGTAGCATAGCCCAGGGAAATCAGCTCTGTGCTTTGCGACAACCTAGAGGGGTGGGATAGAGAAGGTGGGAGGGAGGCTCAAGAGGGAGGGGATACGGGGATATATATATGCATATGGCTGATTCACTTTGTTGTACAACAGAGACTAACGCAGTATTGTGAAGCAATTATACTCCAATAAAGATCTATTAAAAAATAAATAAATAAATTTAACTAAAAATAAATAAATAAATAAAAGAAAGGGCAAAATAATGATGATCTCAGGAACACAGGCAATAGAATCAATACAAAAAGACCTTATTGAATACAACCAAGAGGTCAACAAGAAGAAAAATAAATCCAGGAAAAAGCTATGAATGTGTAAGAAATAAGGATCTAAATAAAGTATGTGTCTAAATAAAGAAGAAATCAAGAAAAATATAACCATATAAAATTCAGATCTAGAAGTCCAAAAAATACTAACAAACTACGTCTACATACATATGCATAGATAGATAGATAGATCGATCTTGATTAAAAACAACAGGAAAGTGCAAAATCCTGTGGTACTTAAGTTTAGAAAAAGATGTATGTAAGCTTTAAAATTGATAGGAAAATAAACATAATTATTGTCTTTAATAATTTAGAGGTAAATATGAAAAGTAACAAAAAAGCAAAGTAAAATTTTCAAACCAGTAAATATCAAAATATCCAAAGGAAAGCAGGAAAGTCAAAAAAGAAAACATTTCAAGTAGTAAATATAAAATAAGATAGGAGATATTAGTCCTAATATAAGAAGAATTACAGTAATTGCTAATGGCTTAAGGTCCTGGATAAACAGAATTTCAGATCAACTATAAAAGTGATATCCAGAAATATGTTGTCTTGAAGAAAATAAGATGAGTGTACAAAAAGATAAAAAAAATAAAGTAATAGAAAATAGTAAAAAAATAATAATAATAGAAAAAAGTAATAAAAGATACATCTAGGAAAACATGAATTAAAAATTACATATATGTTATGTATCAATATATAAGGTCACAATTTTCATATGAGACTAAAAAGAACAGCCTCAGGTTCACAAGGACTTTATAGGCTAATAAAGACTAGAAAAATCAAAATGATGAGAATAAACACATAAGCAATAGCAATATAGTTTCAAAATCAAAGTCAAATCTTATGAACACTTCTCTAGCCTTATTCGTTCTCTTTTTCTTGGCAACAATCACCACGATCACACTCTCTTAAACACTGTGCTCTTGTAGCTTCCATGTTACCACACTGCTCTGAGCACAACAGACTTTCATTCTCCTTGATTGGACCTGCAATATTTTGTTCCTGGGAGCTCCATACCGGGTGTCCACAGCATCGACGTACCAGTCATTCCCCGATCTCTCGTACCAGCTCCAGCCACACAGGTTTAAGGCCTCCCTGACACACATCTTGAACTTACCTTATCCAAATAAACATAACCCTCTTCCCTCTACCACACTGAGCCTCCTTCACGTTTGTCTACAGTCGAGGCAAAGAGCAGGAGCTCTTCCACGATTCTCCTCTCCTTCTCTGCACACATCCAAACCCAAGCAAGGCTGCAATATCTCTTTCATACTCAGTGCTTCTCTGCAGCTCCTCTGCACCAGGCCACTGTCATGGTTCCTCTGACCTCGGTAGCCTCATCACAGCAGCCATCAGCCAGCTTTCTCAATAGTTTCATATTATTCCCCCCATATTTTTATATCTTCCCATTTTCCCTGGAATCCAAACTTCATGGCATGGCATGTAAGTATCCTCGCCGTCCCTACACCCCTTTCTCACCTCATTTCACACTGTTCACCATACTGCAACCACACTGGCCTTCTTCATGCACACTAAGCTCTTTCTTGCCAGGATATTTGCACATGTTTACTCCTCTTCCTGAAAGCTATTCTCCCTGATCTTTCTATGACTGGCTTCTTTCCCTCATGGTCTCAGTTTGAATCCTACTTTCAGATCGTTATATCCAAAGTACACCTCTCAGTGTGGAGAAAAAGGAACCCCCCCTACCTTGTTGGTGGGAATGTAAATTGGTGCAACCACTATGGAGAACAGTATGGAGGTTCCTTAAAAAACTAAAAATAGAACCACCATATGATCCTGCAATCCCACTCCTGGGCTTATATCCAGAGAATACTCCAATTTGAAAAGATACATGCACCCCAATGTTCATTGCAGCACTATTTACAATAGTCAAGACATGGAAGCAACCTAAATGTCTGTTGACAAATGCATAGATAAAGAAGATGTGGTACATATATACAGTGGAATATTACTCAGCCATAAAAAATAATGAAGTAATGCCATTTGCAGCAACATGGATGGACCTAGCGATTATCATACTAACTGATATAAGTCAGACAAAGACAAATACCGTATGATATCACTTTATATGTGAAATCTAAAAAAAAAAGTACAAATGAACTTATTTACAAAACAGAACAGACCCACAGACATAGAAAACAAATTTATGGTTACCAAAGGGGAAAGGGGGTGTGGGGAGGGGTACACTAGGAAGCTGGGATTAACATATACATACTCCTGTATATAAAATAGATAAACAACAAGGCCCTACTGTATAGCATAGGGAACTATACTCAATATTTTGTAATAACCTATAAGGGAAGAGTCTGAAAAAGAATACATATATGTATATTTGTATAACTGAATCACTGTGCTGTAACCTGAAACTAACACTACATTGTAAATCAACTCTACTTCAATTAAAAAAAAGAAATACGCCTCTCCGATTACTCTGCCTTGCTCACACTTATCACCATAGTACCTCACAGTGCCAAGCCCATAGTAAGCACTAATAAATATTTGTTAAATGAAAAATTGCCTTAAATTGAATGGCCTAGAATAATGTATCTTTAACACTATAAGCGTTAAATATTTGTTAAATAAATCAATAATACAGGTTATTACTCACATGTTACTTAAGTCCTATTCCTATTACATTTAATGTAATATAGGGTATTTTTATATGTTCAACAAATGAAATGAGAAAAAAATACATTTAAAATTTATATAGTCTCTGGCAAATCAAACTTTTCTATCTTTAGATTAAAAGACTTAAAGAATATACAAAATAGGCTACAAATAGAGAAGCTATAACTATCCATTTGCAGGTTCTCTCTACTGAAATGTAATAATACTGACAATGAGTGATTACCTGGCTTCTACATCATTATTAAAGGATATTCATCTATAATGTTCCAATTGAAAATTAGAAATACTGTTTTAGTTATAGGCAATTCTGTACATTTAAAATCTACATTTTAAAATCTGTACATTTTAAAATCTGTACATTTAAAATCTGTGTTTGAAGAAACACAACTTTGTAAATCAACTAATAAAAATTTTCAATAAGTAAAATACAATAAAATCTACTTGATACATACAATGTCCAGTTTTGAAAAAGAATATGCAAAAAGTATTTATACTAATTCCAAGAGAGAAAATAAAACTGACCAAAAAAACCTAACAATTATCAATAAAAGAAAAACCACAATCATTTTGAAATTTGGGTAAGTAGATCTGTACAAAGCATTCAAAAAAAAAATAACTTGGAGAAATGTAATATTTTATCCCAACAAATGAAAAAGGCTACATGATAAGAAGGGAGTACTTAAATATTCAATTATAACAATGCTTTAGTAGTCCTCAAATTATCTAAAATATCCAGGATTCTGTCCCTCTGAGTCAACGAACAATGAAATAAATTCAGTTAACCAAAAGAAAAGAATTCCAGAAATAATACCAGTGTTAAAGCTCTAAGACTAACACTACTTTAGTCTACCTCATTTTCAGTTTCTACAAGTGTAAGAGCTCTGAATTACATAAGGACTGAAGCTATAGTTTGGGATGAGAATAAGTCACAAATTCTACATACATTTCTATATCCTAAATGCCAACATATAACAACACAGTCTTATACTTTGGCTTTCAAACTGTTTTGAACTTGACCTACAGTTAGAAATAGATTTTACTGCAATCTATATACACATGCCTATACCTGTACCTGTAAACGAATTGAAATAAATGTCAACAATACCTACTCACTGCTTGGAATAATACAGTCTGATTGATAGTTTACATTCTTATTATTCTATTTTAATATGCTGTTTGCTAACAACAAATAAACAAACAAAAAACAAAAAAACCACAATGCTAGTTGCTATCCACTGATTTCCCAAATCACTACTGGGCCTTGACCTGCAGTTTAAAAATCATTAATATTACTATATTATGGTTCAGTAAATTATATTAAATACATACATACTTTCATTGTGTCAGAACCCAAAAATGTCTGTAGGGAACTTGAATGAGAATCAGAAGAATGCTAGAAAAAAAAAAAAAAAGGACAAGCTTATGATGCATCCATCCTAGCCAAGCAAAGGGAAATGAAGTGAAGCAAAGCAAAGGTTTGAATTGCACGGTCTAGTCTAAGGCATTACCATAGACAAGGAATCCTGTAAGACCTTATCAATGGTAGCACAGAGCTCTTCAGTTTGCTGCCTGAGCTGTTCAGGGAAACACAACTGGAAGAATTGAAACCAGGTACTGGGTTAGCAATGAGTTTCGGGATTGCATTTCAAAAGCAGAGGTGATCTGAAGCCATTACCTCCAGAGGTGGATCTAATGTGTTGTCCTTGGAGATGCTCTCTGTCTTGGCTGGTTCGTCTAGTGCCTAGTGATAATAAATGAAATAGTTCTCATGTGAGGATTTTAGTCAAATATACATGTAGTAAATTCTGAATTCAAAGAAATCCCTGTATGTCTCAATGTTTCCAAGAAGAAATATCTTTGAAACATTTGATGAGCTATTCTCTGACCTGGAGGCATTGCCCACAACTGCCTACTTTCTCCTGTGGAACTAGTATCTCCAATATAAGGAGTCTTGTAGTTCTTGTGGGCACAAGCCCCATTGGCTTTTGTAGCTAGGTATTTTGGGGGTTTGTCCCTTGGGTGGGAGCCTTAAAAGCTGGGACATTAGATGTACAGCCTAAAACCTCAGGGCAAAGTTGGGAGCTGGGGTTTCCCTCCCAATTGTTTGGCACTGTGCCAGGGATGGGGTTGTTGGCAAGAATGTATCTCAGCCATTCCTGCCAGGTTTCGTATGGGTATTTTCTTATTAATCTGAGATGCTGGAGTCACTCAGCTGGTTTCTGGATTTCTCTCAGAGGGAATTTCTCCATGTGCAGCTTTATATTCAATGTGTCCCTAGGAGGAGAGAAGTTCAGAAACTGCCTATGTTGCCATCTTGGTCCATCCCCTTCATCATTTCTAATAATTATTTGTGTCCACCTGCTTTTTTCTTAATCAAGTTCCATGTAGAATCATCCATTTCTAATCTCTTAATTGGACTAACTTTTGGCTTTGATCTTCTTCGGCATACTCACATTCCACTTCAGTAGTTTCTGTTCATATCTTTACTATTTATTTCCTTCTACATTCTTTGGATTTATCCTATTTTCCCTCAAAGAATCCCTTTTGTTGCATTCTACAAGTTGTGATATGTTGTATGGTCACTGTCATTCAATTCTAAATACATTTTTAGGTATTTCCATTAAGGTAGTTTTTCTTTCTAATTTTTTTAAAATATAAGGGTTTTTTTCCCCCAATTTTTAAATTACCTATTTATTTAGTTATAACCATAGAACTTTTCAAAATAGCCATTTCTTATGTAGTGTGAGATTTATGGTATAAGACATGATTAGTTTTTTGTAAATATTCCATTTATGTTAAAGAAAACATCTATTCTCTAATTGTAAATATTCCAGTTACAATTAGAGAACTGTAAATATTCCATTTATGCTAAAGAAAACATCTATTCTCTAACTGTTGGCTGCAGAGCTGTGTGTGTGTGTGTGTGTGTGTGTGTATGTATCTATCAGATCACGATTTTTCATTTTTTTCAAATCATCTTAGTTTTACTACTTTCTTTCTTTTTCTTTATTCTATTAATAATTGAAAATCATCAATTAATTGAAAGTCACCATAAAATCTCACAGAATTGTAGTGAGTCTGTTAATTTCTCCCTGTGATCTTAGCAATTTTTCTCAATGTGGTTTGAAACCATTTTATTAGCTACATTCATAATTAGAAGTATACCTTCCTCATGAAATAAAGATTTGTCATTATGAGGTAACCCTCTATATCCCTAATAGTGCTTTGTGTCTTAATCTCTATTTTGCCTGATACAACCAAATGTTTTTATTAGCATATACCTAAGATGCAAAATGGAAATAGTCTACATCGCTGAGTCACCGACAGAGAGCCATACTGAATGGCCAAGTTGAGCTATACCTCACTGTGTTGTGGGTAGGAAATAAACATTTATTATGTTAAGCTATCCCCCTTATTTCAATAACTCACAAAGGAAAATACTGTCTGAAAATCATTTTTTCAAAATCTATTTCTCTGCATTAAATAAAATATAAAATATTGGCTATGATAACCTAATAGAAACCCTTGAGACTGCCTCTTTCCTACCATAAAAAAAATCTCTTTTCCTCTCCTCCTCCATCCTCTATATATTTTTTTCTTTTTTTTTGCAGTACACGGGCCTCTCACTGCTGTGGCCTCTCCCGTTGCGGAACACGGGTGCCGGACGCGCAGGCTCAGTGGCCATGGCTCACAGGCCTAGCCGCTCCGCAGCATGTGGGATCCTCCCGGACCGGGGCACGAACCCGTGTCCCCTGCATCGGCAGGCGGACTCTCAACCACTGCGCCACCAGGGAAGCCCATCCTCTATATTTTTGATTAATCATGAGTAATGGATAGCAGGGAACAGAAGATGTCGTAAAGATAACTCCTCGCTGGTGTTCAGACAGCTTAATTTTTCCTTGACATGGTGTTCTAATCACCTCCTATTTACCCTGCTGGTGGGGAGAGGAAGAGCTTCCCACTCTGTGGTGATGGGGATGGCCGAATACATGACACCTGACACTGGACAGGTGAAATCAACAGCAGTTTAATAGTCAGAGGTGGCCACGGCCCAGGGGAAGAAACTGTGCATTCCATCAGGGCCACATAAGAGCTGTGCTCGGTGCTCGGGGAACAGTGAACAACAGGGACTGTGGAAGGCAGGTTTTGTAGGATCAAGAGAGTGAGGCATCCCTGCTTCCTTAGAAGGGTGTGGTCGGCTTGTTTGAATAAGTAGGCACTGCACCTGGTCGGTTTGATAGGGACGGTTAGGGGACCTTATCTGGGGGAGCAGAGTGGGGAGGTGAGCTTGCAATTAGACCAGCTGAGGCCCTCCCAATTCTACCAGGTGCCAAGCAGGTAGTATTGGGCTTTAATTTTAGACTTTACACTACACATGGCTTCTAACTATGACGGTCATTATAGAGAAGAAAAAAGTCAGAAATTAATGACCCAGAGGGAGGGGATATAGGTATACATATAGCTGATTCAGTTCATTGTAGAGCAGAAGCTAACACAACACTGTAAAGCAATTATATTTAAAAAAAAAAAAAAAAGCCATAGACTGGGAGAAAATACTTGCAAAGTTAAAAAAGAAAAAAAAATAAGAAGAAAAAAATTAGTGACCAGGATTAACAACAAACTCCTTAGGAGAGAACCTTGGTCTAGCTCTTCCTTGCTCTCCAACAACACCTTCTACCCACTCCTCACTTGCATGCTGCTCTTTAACCACAATGGATCACTTGAGTTCTTTGAACTTGTGCTGACCTTCCAAGCACACGTTATTAACTTTGCCTAGATTACCCCTCCTCCATCCTCAGCTCACTTAGAATTCGTATTCATCCTAAAAATCCTAATCCAGCTCCTTTATAATATTTTTTGGCGTTTGCACCAGGCAAAATCTTCCCCTCCCTCCTTGGGGCACTGCATCATTCCATACATGCCTTAAGCATATTGTATCATCATTACTCTTCAACTGTATCTCCTCTCTACTGGACCATTTGTCCTATAACAATTAGGAAACTATGGTATTTATCTTGGCAGTCTCAGGATAGAACACATGATATGTCTTCAGTAAAGATCTTTAGGATGACTTGAAAGGGCAGACTGACAAATAAATGGAGTTAAATGAATAAATGAATCATAGAAAGAAGATGATCTTAATATGCCTCGGCAAAATGCTCTAGAGAAGGAGTTTAAACTCTGAATATTTTAAGTAACAATTTATTTTCCCATATTTCAATTAAATGTGTTTACCATCAAAGATCTGAGTATGTGATCCATGTTAATATAATGAGCAAATATTTTTTCAGCCAAAATCAAATAGGGTTATTATCTTGGTTACTTCGTGGGAAATTACTATAGGCAAACACAACTTTTATTATGCTACTTAAAGTATTGAAATTTACTCAATGAAAAAACTACCTACTCAGAATGCTTGGAAAATTAAGGAAGATAACTAGTATTCAGTCAGTAATGCTGAAACTTTGAAATGGAGATAATACTCGAACTGCATTAAAATTTGGAAGGGGGATTATTCTAAGTTTGAATAGCCTTGAAATTCACTAGAATTGATTTTTTTTATTGACAAGGAGTTCTCTGTCAAATATATCATCTTGATCCACTCCTTCTAGCAGCCATAAAAAGTAGGTTTTTTCTCTGTAGTACAAAAATGTATTAAAAGAAAATATATTAAATCTCCATTAATGTGAAGCCTGACCGTAGATTGCTTTTTGACAACTTAGCCCGGCAGGATTGTACTGATGTTTCTTTAGATTTATTCATTTTGAGTGAAGTTCTCTCAGAATATTCTCCAATTAAAGATTTTATTTCAAAAACATATATTTTCTACCAAACTGGCTGATAGCCAAGTGAGGCATAAATGGAACATGCTCTGAATTTTTTTTTTTTTTTGCGGTACGCGGGCCTCTCACTGCTGTGGCCTCTCCCGTTGCGGAGCACAGGCTCCGGACGCTCAGGCTCAGCAGCCATGGCTCACAGGCCCAGCCGCTCCGCGGTATGTGGGATCCTCCTGGACCGGGGCACAAACCCGTGTCCCCTGCATCGGCAGGCCGACTCTCAACCACTGCGCCACCAGGGAAGCCCTGAATCCTATTTTTAAAGATTCTTAACTAATAGTTAGAAATAGTCTCATTAAAAGTGGTTATATTTTACTCAGCACAACCAACTTTGGGGCCCAGTTTTTGAAAAGAGACATAGTGAATCTCCTTTTAGAAGAGAATAGTTTCTGAGCTCAGCATGACATTATAATTAAGAGGCAAGAACTAGGAGCAAGCATTGTAAATCAAAGTCTTTATGAGAATATATGACCGCACACTGTAATAGGTGTTCCCCATCCAAAAGGAGCATCTCTCATGGAATTACAAACACTGTTAAGTCAGATATATTGAATCAGCAGACTGATTAGAACCTGCTCTCTTTGGAACTAGGATTAAGTTCTAAAAATCTGAAAATTGAATTAGTTGCACTAAGAGTTAGAAAGTAAACTGCTTCCAAAGAGAGGATACTCTAAAAGGGCTTGTAAACTTTTTGTGATGCCTGGACTATCTAACTGGATTGGATTTCAAAAATTGAATGGGCGAGTACTGTATTTTAATAAAGATAAAATTAACCTCCCAAAAAGCAATTCAGGCAGAAACCCCAAAACTGCTATACTTTGTTAATCTGACCAGCTATTTGGTAGAATAAATCCTGTGAGAACAAGAGATTTGCTTGATTTTCAGTCATTAATACAAAACCATTTGTAGGATTGGAGATATTCTCAGCTAAATAAATCTCATTTTGATTCTCTAGTTGGAGATTCAGGTCTGAATAGCGTTCAGATCTGAAGAAAAGGGGGAAATGTATGCTGTAAGCCAAAGGGGCCTCCAATATATAAAATTACAGCTTCTTTAAAGGTCTAGGAATATTTATCAGCAGATTATTTTCATATGATTGGTTTAAAAATTTCAAGAATTGAGGAAACTTACTTGGTGTTTTTAATCCCAAGATCTCTGGAGGGTTAAATGTCTGTTCTTCTCACACAGAAGGAAGGGAGTTTTGGCAAGTCATTACGGCCAGTTTCAAACCTGTTCCTGAAGACTTAATGGCAAAGCCACCAGACTTTTTCTTCGTTTAATCAAGTATATCAGAAGGGTGTTCCTGATTCCCAGCCAGCACCTCCTCTACTGTAATTCACCACCTCTCTTTTAATAACTCAAAAAATTGGGCTGCTTTGTAAACCCTCACTAACTCAAGTCTTGTCAGAACAAAGCTATTTCCAATTCCCTTTAACTCTTCCTCATTAAAAAAATAAAAAAAATAAACTTTTGCTGCTCTAATTTAATGAAGATTTAAATATATTCTAGCAAGTAATAAAAAATTATCCAAAACATCACCTCTTGCTCAATATTTCACTTTAGCTAATTGATGTCACTGTTGCATGGTGAACAGGGAAAAGCTAGGGGATAATCAGATCCCACTTAAGGTCCATTTCAACAACTCACTAGCCCTGCAGCTTTGGGAAATTTAGTTGACATTTTGGAGCATCAAAATTTTCAGAGTTGTGAGGATAGTAAAGCATTTAGCTCAGTGTCTGACATGCTAAAGTACTCAGTATGGCAGCCATTGTGATTGTATTATTTAACCATTAAAAATTACCAAGTCTAAAACCAACTTACTTTCCTTGTAGCAGAAGGCCTTTTATATCTTTTCCATGGAATTAGAATTGATGAAGCTCATTCTACCCTAAAGGAAGATGCTTATCATCATCCTAATTGCCATATACGAGGCCCCCTTATTTTTACAATCCTATGAGCAAAAAATTGCTTTAAAATAGTGTGGAATAAAATTGGAAATTTAAGAGACCTACCCAGGTGCAAACTAAATTAATTCATTCAATGAATGTTTAACAAAAACGACTATGTTTTCTCAAATAGTTTATAGTAGAAAAAAAAAAAAAACAGTATGCATACTTTAATATGGTTTACTAAGCACCTTAAAAGAAATAGTTGCATGGTAGACAACTGCCCAAGAAGAACCAATTGGTATAGATTTGGGTCCTGGGCACTTTTCCATTGTTAAAGAAATTGGGAACACATTTACTTCTTGAACTAACCTAAATGAAGAGATGTCTCTCTAGTCTAGACCATATGCTAATTCGGTAACCAGATTTTGTTAAATTTTTGAGACATGCAAAGATCCTAAAATAGTCTCACCCAAAGGCATATGTTTAATCAGATTGGAGTTTACCAACTCATGTTTTAAAAAATTAAACTGGCAACTTAGAATAAAATGATTTGACAATTGACAAGATATCTCAAATCTTTACCTTTCTATTTTTGTAGCACAGTTTTTGCTACTGTCTTCAAAACAGTTGTTCTTTATCCTCCTTCCACCAGGAAAAATAAAATAATTTTTCTCCTGTAACTTTCATTTAAATAATTAATCCTATAACTTATAGGTGCTATTTATAAAATTGAGCTACTCTAAAATTCTTTCAAACACATTAAGTTTATGAATTAAATGCATAGTGATATCATTTGTTGAGAAACAGTACCTAACCATAGCCTTGACTTTATCCTGAGAAATAATGGTGAGGAAGGGAACAGATAAATTACTTACAAGGAAAAAGTGTATTCTTTCATGGAAAAAAATTAATCACTCTGAGACAATATATATTCGCAATATTTGATTTCAAGGAAATATCCCTTCATCTTCCCTTCCCTTAATATAATTGCTCAATAAAAATAATAATCCATTTATTTAGAATATTAAAATGTGCCCTTCAGTTTAATTTTAACTTTTTACCTATTGCTATCAGACTCAGATGATTAAGAAGAAAAATTAGTCAATAAGAGAGAGAGAGATCTTCAACATTCTCTGAAAAGGACAGCAGTACCCACATTGAGACTAAAAAATAATGTCTATATCAAACTTATTTCCTCTACAGAGTCCAGTATATTGTTGAACATATTGTAATAAGGACAGTCACAAATGCACGTTCATCTGATTATTTTGTTCCTGCTTTATAATCACTTGTATTACATCCTCATCTCAATCTTAGAGAAGATGATTATTGGCAGGAGATTAAGTCAAAGACCCCAACACCAACACATTAAAATATGATGGCTGTAAAGCCTTAGTTAAGGCTTTAGTTAAAAATTCTTCCCTCCTAAAAGTTCATAGGGGAAAAAATGATAGAAAATGGAATAAGCTATAAATTTAAGTTTGACACAGACAATAAATTACAGAATTGAAGTATCAGAAACCTCATGTCCCCTGCCAACAAAATGTACTCTTTTGAAAATTATGGGCTTCATCAAGGGGTGATTAAAACTGAAACCAATCCAAGGATTCAATGAAAGCTTAATGTCTGATTGGAAGGGATGCCTGTATTTCAATTTGGAGAAAATTTTGCTTTTAAAAATAGTATTATTTTTTAAAGTGATTCTGGTTCCTCATTAATTATACTATATGCTATAAAACAGAATGTGGTTTAAAAAATCTGGTTGGGGGAGAGAATTAATTGTCCATCTATCTTAAGACGAAGTAAATGTGCTTTTTCTATCTTCAAGGTGTTCCACAGCACAGACCCTAACAGAATATTGTAATGACACTGCTCCATCTTCCTACCCCTTAATTGTGCTGTTCTGTAAGATATTAAAGGGATCTCAGAAAAGCTTCTGTGATTTAAAATATTCCAAAATGTTAATCCTCTCCCAAATAGATGAGTCTCTGATGATTATAGTTTTAATTTACTCACTCAACTCAGAAATAAGTCCCTTTGATTTTAATGGCATAGGATGAGTTCTATTGTATAAACAGATGGGCAAAAAGATAGAAATTACCAGATTTATTTTTTAAAAACAACAACCATGAAAGAAACAGCACAATACCATTCAAGAAATATTACTGAAAATAGAAATAAACTCTCATAAATCTTGGGATAATACTTTTGTTATTTAAAAATTCTTACAAAGTAAAATCTCTTATTGAGGAATACATAACATGGGAGAGCCAGCAAAAAAAAAAAAAAAGTGGAATTATAAAAGGCTCTAAAGAAAAACAAACATCATGTTATATCCTGTGACCTTTGAAGAATTCAAATATTTATTGTCCAAAACCAACATCTTAGTCAAGAGACCATTATCCACACTAGATAATTTTATTAGATATTTTAAATTAGATATCATGATATTTAAACTTAGATATTTTAAACTAGATATCATGATATTTACATGTTGTGGTACTAAAAATAAAAATAATAATTTTACTGAAGAGTATGTTTTATTCAAAATTAAAAACACAAAACCTCTCCCAAATGAACTTGCATTAGGTTCAATGCAAAGCAATACCACCATAGACATTTATGAAATGGGTTTGTGATGCAATTTGAAATTAAGCTAATCATTCCTCATTTTTAATGACTGACTAATGGATTATAATCTCTAAAATCCACTGAATTGGAAGAGAAGAGAGCTGGCCAGCACGAGGGAAGGACCCTGTGGCAGAACAGCCCCTATTCTGTCTTCCTGGCTACTGAGTGGGAGAGCTTCTCCCATTTCTGTGAAGGCAGGCACTTGTCACCAGATTTTGGAAATGTCCATCTGAAATGGGGAGAAAGTCTATGGTGAGGGAACACTTCTACTATGACTCCACATAATATTTAACTCTAGAAAATAGGATAAGGGGCATCTGGTGAAGGTGTCACTTCTTGAAGCCACCTGAAACCTCCTGAAATTGGTGTTTTACGCCCATCTTATCTTTCAGTGAACCATAGAAGGTCAAAATTCAGAAGAGAAGCTAGAGAAAAAGTTACAGATGGCCCCCTCACCTCCCACCTCCAGTTCAAGGCATTCAGATATATAGAGCACAGACTCTGGGCCACAGGTGGATAATTGGGAATTTGTTATCAGAGATACATGATATAAGAGATACTGCCAACCAATGTTCACCTATATACCACTTAGAATATCCCACTAACAACTCCTACTTTTTTAGACAAAAGAATATATAACAGTTTTATTCTCCAGATCATGCTAAAATAACAAGAATATAGGCTCATAAGCCAGTGGTCAAAATACCACCTGGTTGCAAACATTAACATTCTGACAAATTATAACATTATTTGAAACACTATAATTGCACAGAAAAAAAATGGGCTTCATGCAAAGATAAATTGCCAAAATAAATATCATAAAAATAACATAAGAAATGTATCATGTCATAGACTTGGTAATTGATTTCACTTCAATTCTGATATGATCCTCCACTGGGGCTTCATTTGAGTATTTGTAATGACTTATGAAACAAGGGGCTTTAATTTAATTTACCTACTGAAGCAGAATCCTGTAATTTTATAGTTAATGACTCAATAGCAAGTCAAAAATACCCTGGAGCCATGTAAAAGTAGCTGGGTCATTGGAAGGGATCTCAACCCCTCCCTCCCATTCATGGAGGTCAGATCAATGGCTGAGGAAAATGGATAAAGATGTTCAGACCGTGATGGGATTTAAGAGGCTAAGTTGGATGTTTGGCTATAATATTTCCACCCTGTGGAAGCCACTATTAATCATCAAATTTCAAAGGTGGCCAGTTGCCCACACGTAACCGCATTTTACCTCTACTCTATTGATCAATGTGAATAGAGGTAGAAGCTCTTAAATATTAATAACCATTTAAAATTCCAAAGGACAGGGATGTACCCAAATCTGAATCAAGTTTCTCAGAGCTGCTTAGTAGCTTGGATAACTCCAGGCTCCTACCAAGACTCTACCAATAAATCAGTGATGTCTCCGATTCTATCCAAGATGCTTTCACTACGTCATCCTAAACTAAGAGCAGCATTTTATTTTAGTAAAGGCAGAACTTGAAAACAGAATTTTTTTTAAAACATAACAAAAATGACATAAGCAATTTTAGAAAACATCACCAAAATTCACTCTGCTTCTGAGCCAACACTGACCTTCTGTTCCAAAAGCAATGTGTTTGTTGGGATTGCTGCAAAAGCCTTGTAGCTGGACTTGGTCTTGTATTGCTAGAATGGGGGTAACCAGAAAGCAAGAGTGGAGTTGAAAAGGGGAAAGAACGTGACATAAATTTAGACTAGTTCTACCAAGTTAAACCACATGTTATCAAATGAAGAAAACAGTGATTATGCTTCAACAACTTGTTTTTGACAGAAAAAAATTAGTTTATCATGGTAATATTTTATTAGAATGAGAAGCAAAGAAATATCACAGTAAAATATCAGCCTAGGGATTATAGGCAAGTATATGCTATATCATTTCAGAACTTAAAAACATTCATTTTTACAAAGTTATATATAGATTTCTCATTAGCAGCATACCCTGAGAAGAATACTATTGTATAAATATTTGGGGTATTTTTGCTTGATTCTCAAAGGAAAGCAATTCTTTTTTTATAGTGTCATAATTAACAAATATTATGCCAATAAGTTTAATTGAACTCAATACATTCTCTTGCATCATTCATAAAAACAATGATCAGAACACGTAAAATTTAGCAGTAATTTTTAGAGAGTAGTATATTTTGAATAGAAGTGATATCAGCAATTTAACTCCATAATGGAAAAACTAGAAGGCTGTGCTCTTGATCTTAATTTCATTTTTTTAAACCTCATCACCCTTTCCTGCACTTTCTAATACAGTGATGTTAATGAATCAAATGATAAAACATTCTGAGTTTTCTTTTTTTTTTTTTTTTTTTTTGCAGTTCGCAGGCCTCTCACTGTTATGGCCTCTCCCATTGGACAGCACAGGCTCCGGACGCGCAGGCTCAGCGGCCATGGCTCACGGGCCTAGCCGCTCCACGGCATGTGGGATCCTCCCGGACCAGGGCACGAACCCATGTTCCCTGCATCAGCAGGCGGACTCTCAACCACTGCGCCACCAGGGAAGCCCAACATTCTGAGTTTTAAGTAAAACTCAGAGTAATCTAGTTCAGTTTTGGGAAGTATTTGGGGGAGAGGGTTGAGCGTGAGAAAGTTGTAGAAACCAGTATCATATACATAACCAAAGGCCCAGTTTTGATATTGTTCTGGGTCCCAAGCTGCTTAACTAAGCTCAAGGTTCCTCTCACTTCAAAAGCTCTCAGGCAACTTCCCCACTCGCCCAGAGCCAGCGGGAAACTGGCACACAGCTCCAGGCTGTCTTCGTCCCCTGGAAAGAAGACCAAAGGATCTACAGAAGAAGACATGGTAATCAAGTAAAATAAAACCTTGAATTTTATGGATGGGATTGGTGTACCCTCATTCAACAGGTGTGAGGAAGGTAAGAGGCTGGCACATTCATATTCCTTAGGAAGAAGTTCAAGTAGAAAAAAATCAAAATGCCAGACCTGGAAGAAGAAAGTCTCTGGTCCCTTCAAGATTTGAGCTTATCTACTGAAGCAGAATTCTGTAATTTTATAATTAATGACTAAAGTCATTAATTATAAGTCTCTCTATTGATCCAGCACTGCTATGGTCTCCAGAAAATAATGTATTTGGATAAGTACTAAAATAAAATGCCATCTCAGCATGTGGAATTAGAGCTGACATCTATGACTAGGCGAATAACATGCATTGCCTCATTTAATTTTGCAGAATCCCTATAACTAAAGAGTCATTAGGAAAAGAAGATGTGGTGAGCTCAGGTGACTCATCTAAGACCACAGCCCATAAAAAACAAACAGATTTGGGATCTAGGTCCATCTGGATCCAATATCCATGCTTCTCTATAAGATACTTTTTCCCAAGGAATATCTAAACAGACAAATAATGCAGAATAAAATATGTTATTAATACTCCACAATGGTTTGTGGATATTTAACTGTAGCAATAGTTGCAACAATAATAGATAACAATCACTACAAGCCAGGTACTCTTCTGAAACCTTAATGTGTATTATCTCATTTAGTTTTCACAACAAACCTATTATGTAGGTATTACATTATGTTTACCTTATATATGGAAACTAAAACAAACAGATGTTAAGAAACTTATCCAGGGTCACTAGCTACTAAATCATAGCTGGGATTTGGACAAGGGTGCTCCAGCTCAACAACTGTGATTTACCTGCCATATGCTCTTGCCTCTCCTTTCAGGATGCGTGATCATTTATAATGCTTGTTCTCCTATCCACAGCTGTCCTAAAGAATATAGTTGACGAAGCCTCTACAGAGCAATATCTTATTATAAATGTAATGCCATATAATCTTAGAATTAGAAGTGATATTGAAGGCAATCTGTTTCAACCCCCTCATCCAAGGCATCAATCTCTCTGATTCTCTGTTCAGGCACACCATGAACAATTGCCTACCTCCCAAGGCAGCACATTTAGGTCTAATTGTTAGAATTGGTACAAAATTCCCCTTTATATTGAGCCAAAATATGTTTCCTGCTAAGTTACTCCTATAGGACTTTGGTCCTCTTTTTCCCTGCTTGGACTAAAAGCTCTCTTCTGTGTGATAGTTATACTGCTGTTTCCACCTACCCCTTCCTTACTGATCCTCAGCTGAAGAATTTCACTATCCCTTTCCTCTGTCAATATTCCTTTAAATATTTTTAATTTAATTTTTATTTTATATTAGATTATAGTTGATTTACAATGTGTAAAAAAATGATACAAATGAACGTATTTATAAAACAGACTCACAGACTTCAAAAAAAAATTTATGGGGACTTCCCTGGTGGTGCAGTGGTTAAGAATCTGCCTGCCAGTGCAGGGGACACGGGTTTGAGCCCTGGTCCGGGAGGATCCCACATGCCACGGAGCAACTAAACCCGTGTGCCACAGCTACTGAGCCTGCACTTTAGAGCCGATGAGCCATAGTTACTGAGCCCACGTGCCACAGCTACTGAAGCCCACGCACCTAGAACCCATGCAATGCAACAAAAGAAGCCACTGCAATGAGAAGCCCGCACTCTGCAACGAAGAGTAGCCCCCACTGGCCACAACTAGAGAAAGCCCACACGCAGCAGTGAAGACCCTACATAGCCAAAAAATAAAAAAAAAATTAAAAATAAAATAAAAGAACATTTACATTTCTTCTAAAAACAAATAAAAAATAAAAATTTATGGTTACCAAAGTGGAAACGTGGGAAGAAGGATAAATTAGGAATTTGGGATTAACACACTATTATACATAAATTTTTTAAAGGTGTGTTTATCTAGATGTATTTTTAACACGAAGTAGAATATCATCATCACTGACATGATATTGACAATAAACTCAATTAATACAGTGAAGATGATACTCATTGGCATTGCCTCCTTGGTTTTTGTGGTGTGTTTAGAATACACAGAATGAAGTTGAGGTCATTTTATATTGTTGGATCACATTGTGTATGCTATTACCTAAAATTCCTAATCCTTTCATCTTTTTCTTAACATTTGTTGAAATTAACCTCTATCCTGTAGTTATGCTTTTTTCCTTCTAGATCCAAAAATAGTACTTTAAGTATTATCTCTATCCAATTTCACTGATTAGATTTGTCAGTCATTGTAAACTTCAAAGATAATAATTTTATATTATTTCATGAACCATTTTTTAGGCATATCATCTTTATCTTCATTCAAGTCACATACAAGGATAGGGAGCTCTTGCCTACTGCATTCTGCCAACCTGGTGGGCATCAATCCATCTTGTAAATTTATTTGGATACGGCAGTTCAACTAATAGATTCACTCAACAAAATATTATTGAGTATCTACTTTGTAACATGCATTGCTCTAAGTATTGGTGATTCAGCAGTAAACAAACACACAAAGCCTTTACTCTCTAGAGCTTACATCTTAATGAATTGAAACAAATAATAAACAAACAAATAAATAAGAAAGCAAAAGAAAAGCCATAGAGAGATAATAATATGCATAAAATTAAAATAAGGTGATGAGATAGACAGTGATCTCGAGGATGCTTTGGATTAAGCATTCAGAATTCACAGAAATATATCACTACTTCTCAAATATCTCTCCTTGTTCAAGATATCATGAAAGACATCACAAAAGCTAGAAGCTGGAAAGAATTCAATAAATGTCTTTTGCTGAAGAAAATGTCTGACTTCCAGTTATAACTGTTTTGGTAAACATTCACAACCTAAGAATTTGCCATAATTTTCAGAATTTACCTTCCATTTTTTGTGTTAAAAAAACAGCTTGCTTCTTTTTTCTGGTAAATCTCCTCTTTCCCATCATTTACAATACTTCTTTTGCAATAAAATTAGAAATTTCATGTGTTTTTTGAGATACGATTTATCTAGACCAGGAGATATGAACTTATTTAGAGCAACTAGTTGTCCTTTCTAGTTCTTCATCTATCTTGGGCTTTATGCATCTCTAAGACATATGTAGCCTTTCCTTCTCAGTCCAAACATCATTCTTGTTGCCATAAGAGATACTTTTTGTGTTCAGTATATTTCTTTTAGGTTCTCCTAACAATATCCAAATTTGGAGCATATTTCTTTTTTAGTATGTCAAGGCTTCCAGGTATGAAAGCAAATTCATTTGTTTCCCTTCCTTGGCTTAAAATTACAGATCACTCTAGTCACTGTAATTATAACTTAAATAATAAGAATAGGCTGGAATAGGCTGGAATAGGCTGGAATCACCATTAGCTAGTCATACAAGGTAGAACCGACCAGCCTGACTTTGAATCCAGCAAAAAATTCAGTGATAACTACTATATCTCTGCAATTTGCAATCTATGTTTTTAGTCATCTTTCCATAAATATCTGTTAAATATTCACTACATAACAGGTACAGGGCAAAGTTTAGGTTTAAAAAAGGAAATTGGGGCTTCCCTGGTGGTGCAGCGGTTGAGAGTCCGCCTGCCGATGCAGGGGACACGGGTTCGTGCCCTGGTCCGGGAAGATCCCACATGCCACGGAGCGGCTGGGCCTGTGAGCCATGGACGCTGAGCCTGTGCGTCCGGAGCCTGTGCTCTGCAACAGGAGAGGCCACAACAGTGAGAGGCCCGCGTACCGCAAAAAAAAAAAAAAAGGAAATTGTATTTTGTATGTAAGTTTATCAGAGCTAATTCTATTTATAGGCAGTGCTAGATATTGTAACATAAATCTTGGGTGTGAAGGTGGGGATAGCAAGAACACACCCTTCCCCTTCAGAAAATATTTCCCACCACTCTCCTCACCACCACCCCCATCACTGACACATAAAATTCACCACAGGCTCTAGTAATAAAGACCTATGAGATCTCAAAACAAACTGTACTATTTGCCTTGAGAATCAGGGATTTGAACTCATGGTTACACTTTAAGTACAGGTAAATGGCAGGACCTCAAATTACATAAACAACAAGACCCTGAGGAAGGGCCTGACCATACTCTCTCAAGAAGCATCACCTCCTTGGATGTCACCCTTTCAAAGAAACCTATCTCCGCCACCCAACATAAATTGGTGACAACCACCTCTTACCCTGCTATACTTTTCTCTATACTTATGATCTTCTAACATACAAGAAAATTTACTTATTGGGGAGGGGGAGGGTCGTGGACTGTTTCTCTTTCACTGTAGAATATAAATGTTCTTTTAGCAGGCATTTTTTGCAATTTTATTTGTTTCAGCATCTTCACAACTTTGAAACTTGTACATAATGAGCACTCAATACGTATTTATTTTACCAATGAGTGATTTTTTTTGAACTCAGATTGACCATTTTTGCTCATAGAGGTACATTTCATTCTGTTCCCAGATTATGTAAGGATCAGCAGAAATGGAGAAAGTCACATAGAGGCTTGTAACCACCAAGTTTTCAGTGTGATATACTTGGAAATGTTATGATGCCTTAAAAGAATGAGAGTTTATAAATAAAACATCAACTATAAAAGTTCATAAAATATCTAAAAGCTCCCAACTGATTCCCTAACCAATCAATGTGTCCATCTAGCTTTCAGGCCAGGACAGTGACACCACTGGAGCCCGCACAGAGCTTCAGACAATCATCATTGAGGGGCAAAATGTATGAGGTTTTGATGTAATGGCCATCCCAAATTTCCATCTGGAACATCATAATAACTCACTAGGAGAAAAATGTAAATTATAATGAAGGCAAAAGATATTGGGAACCCAAATACAACTCCATAGATTAATTTTCTGATATTCAGGTTTTCCCAAGGGGAAAAAGTGTCTCAGACAATATACACATTGATCAAAGAGCCATGGGAGCAACATTCAGGGAGACACCCATCCTGTCTAGGACCATGATTCTAATGTGAAATAATATTTTTCAACCATATCTGAAATCAAAATATAGCCGTTATACTAATAAAAGCAGATTCAGAACTTTAAGATTCTATCTATGAGAAAGAAACATCAAACATACCTTATACCTGAATTTAGCTCAGCCTAAGCTAGCTGTTCCAGTTCATTTTCATATCAAAGGACAGTAAGGCCAGACTTGGAACTAATATCTTTCAAGCATTGATGTTTTAATTTGATGGCTATCTGTATTCTAGGACCTCTTTCCTTTCAGGATCTGGCACTGAGTGAAGCTGATCTAAATCTGAAACTCTTTGACTTCAAAGAGGGTCCTGTGCTCAGATTAGCACCACAGTGGAACGAGCCAGACAAGAAACAGTCCCTAAAAGCATATAAATTCTTTGATATCCCAAAGCTTTTGTCTATTTCCTCCTATCAATCTATAAAGTAATCTTAGCAATTTAAACAAAACGAGTCAAACATCAAAAGAAACTGCGATAAGATTTATCTCTTCCAGTATCCAACAGTGTCCATTTTACTGAACTTTTTACACTCAAGGTACAATTCTTGCAAAGAATAGTTATATATATATATATATATATATATACACATACTGATTTTTTACCTACAGAGATAACAGCAAGAAGCAAGGAGGAAATAAATATGACAAATATGATATATATATGATAAATATGACAAATATGTCTCGAGAGAAACCAATTTTGCAAAAGTTATTATAAATTTTACCCATTATAAGAAACATTTTTTCTGTTCAAAGGAACAGATAAAAATGGATTAGTTATAATCATTCTCCATATTTTCATACATGTTCATCAAATTTAAGAAGCATTTCTACAAGTTGAACTTTATTAACTTGGATATAAAGAAAATAAGCAGAAAAAATAAAGCTAACACTGAAAATTCTTCAATATTGGGGGCAGTAAATGAGCTGGGGAGGAACAGGTCTTCAAAAAACTTGATTTTAGGGCAAAAAAGGACTTCATCAGAAGCCGCTCTGGGCTCACTCTTTTCCAACTCTCCAAAAATGGGACAAAACATGAACAAAACAGAGTGAACCACAAACAGAAACCCTCTAAGAAACCTGTGGAGTAACACTACTTTTCATAGAGGTAAAGAATAAGTGTAAGGCAGTATGGTTTAAGAGACAATTGCCAATAAATTCAGGAAAAAGTAATGTTTAGATCACCAGGGGTTTTTTTTCAATACATTACAAATGAATACCATAATCACACATATGTATTGAAAAGATAATCACCAGGTCATTTCACCTCAAATACATCATATTTTCAAACTTAGAGTTAGAGAGAAAGTTAGATTTCCTCCATCCCATTTGCTTTGAAGTTTAAAATACAAGGACTTAATAATCTTGAAAAATACATTTTAAAGTGATTCAAATATTATACAAATTGATAATTCTAATCATCATTTCATTCCTTCATAAGAATTAATAAATAAGGCTAAAATGATAATTAATATGAGTTATTGCTTTGTAGCAATAAATCTCAGTAATAAAGAACATGGCTTCAGGAATCAGTAGATTTCAATTAATATAAATGTCAGCTCTGCCAGTATAAGAAATGTAACCTGGGCAAGTTATTCACTGAACTACAGTTTCTTGGTATACAGAATGAAGAAAATAATATTACCAATCTCATATGGTCATGACAAAATTAACTAACACTGTCCCTGTTAATTAAATTTTAACTACTTTGCTTAACTACTAGGATAGTCCTTGACTCACAGAAAGTACTTGATATCTGTTACTGTAATTATCATTACTATCATCACTATTCGATGATAAGGCCAATCTTCTTACATGTCCACATATACTCCTCTGGGATCGTCTTCTGTATATTTGGTGGAGTTGTTTACCATTTCTGAAATGCCACCTGCTTTCCTCTTCATTAAGCTAAATCCTAAACATTTCCGACAGGCCTGACATTTATGATAACTTCCCTTACTAAACATATCCCATAATAATATTTCTCTTATACTGAATTCAGTGAACTCTTATACACAATCTGTATTACGTTATATTAATATTGCCTTATCCTTGTTTTCTAGCTTTACTATAGATTTAATAACTCTCTATAGCTTCTCCACATTATATATATGTATATGTTGTTTTGCTGAATAAAATATATTTTTAAGATAAAGGATTATTTTCCTTAAAAATAAAACACATCCACAAAAAAGCTAGCATGGTGGTGGGCATACAGTAGATGTCTAATGCATGCTTTTTAAGTTGAATTGTACTGTAACATATTAACAGCATCATGTGGGCTGTTTTATCTTTTCCATGGTAAGTTCATCATCCCAACAGTGACAGAGTTGAATACAATCTTCATGGAACCAACTTGGACACTCTAAAATGGTGTTAATTCAATGCACTGAACTGAAAATCCAAACCCCCTCCTAATACAGACACTTTCATAATTTTATTTCATTTATAGAATACTGACTGAACCCTAAGTGTCTAAACTCGATATCTTAAATTACATGAGAACAGTTGGGAAGCTGCTACACTCTAGGGCAGAGTTGCCTTCCTCCAGGAAAAAGGAACAATGAATGCTATGGGTAACTCCTTCAAATGTTTCCCTTCTCATATTAAAGTAAATGCTGATTTCACATCCTTCCTCAATGGGTCGCTTCAGAGCATTTAAAAGTCAATACTTCTCCTCTCTTAACTTTACTTCCCTCTACCCAGCCTGTCCACCCTTTCTGTATTTTATAATCATTAAGTATTCAGTGTTCATAATAAATCAAATAATTTTCACATACAAAGGAAATTTCTATTCTCTTTGCCCAACATATATATAGCTAAATCCATATTGATTTAGCTTGAGGTGTATGGAGAGCAATAAAGAAATCATCATGGTGGAAGGGGAAGAAAATTACTACTAATAAATAAATGCCAGTAAAGGAAATAGAAAGTTGTCAGATTGTCTGGGCAGTTATATGGGGCTTGATATATGATAATAGTCCATTTTACAGTAATCCTGTCTACTATTTTATCAGTACAGGATATTTTGATGGATAATAGGGTCCATGTTATTAAAGAATCAGAAATGTATCATATTCCCAAATTCCATCTAACTGCTCTAAATTCCATCTTCGGGATCAATAATATAACTTATATTATGCCTGGAAAAAAATGCCCTTGGAGCCACAGATATAAAAGGTTACCATAAGAGGATTTGCAACATCAAAGAGGCTTTCAGAAACATACACAATTTTAGACCATTTATAATTCATCTACGCATTCAAATATACCAAATCTTAGATCCCCTTGCACTATCTCCTTGTAGGAACAGAAAGAATATCATAATTGATGATTTTTCCCCTGAAAAAAAAATGATTCCGTATTTCAAAAGAAACATGCACCATGCAACGTGCAAAAAAAAAAAAAAATACCTTGTGTTTCTTATTTTCAGGGCCTGTTGACATGGACAATGCACAAGGTGAAATCAGCTCGTTGGTTCTTGTTAGAGAGATGGGAGGTGATGGGGATGAAACAGATGACCTGTGGTCAGATATGGAGCTTTCGGATTTCCCAAGTCTTGAAGGCAGGGTAAGATTTGGGTGCAGCGCTGAGGGACTGAGGTGGCGCACCTCGGTGGGCGGATTAGCACGAGGGAGAGCGGAGCACCCCAGTTGGGGAAGAGAGGCAGAGCCAGCGCTGGAGACAGGGTGTGGGGGAGGAGCTAAAGGTGTCTGCCCCGGGCCAGAGAGAGGTGCTGATGCTCTCTTGGATCTGTTTATCAGGTTTGAAAGAGCTGGGGAAGGATGGTAGCATTTCTCTGGAGAGGGGAGCCTGGCTCTTGGGTTGGTGGGAGGAGACACCGAAGACGATGCCGACGAGGCTAACGTAGAAGGATGTGGGGAAATATCCCTGGGCTTTCCTGGGCCCCTGAGGTCAGCATCCTGTCTGCCCTTGGAAAACAAAGGAGAAAAGCTTGGAGGGACAGGAGGCAGACCTGTAGAACTGGAGGTACTGGTTTGCAGCTGGGAAATCATTGGGCTGCTCTTTAAAGAAGTGGGGGATGGCGTTTTCTCTACATTCAAAGAAGCAAGGCTGCTACTGCCCTGTTTCGGGGGAGAAAGGGAGGATGCCAGAGGAAGGGGAACAGCTTTAGTGGAAAAAGGGAAGGGAAAGGATTGCTGGCTGAGATCAGAAACCTGGTTTTCCCTTTGCTCTGGAGACGCCGCTCGCAGGGAGCAACTTGAGAGGGATTTTTTAGGCGTAGGAGAGGTTTGTTTAATTTTTTGATCGAGTGTGAGGCTGGAAGAAGCCAGGGAGTTGAGAGAGAAGGTGGGACAGGATGCCGGGGAAAGGGGTCTTTGGTGAGAAGGGTTGGATTTGAGGATGGCAGTGAGGAGGGAAAGCCGGGAGGGCACTGGGGATTTCACCCCTGACGTTGAGAAGTTCCCGCTGGATGACACTTCGCTACAGACAGTGGAAGAAGAGCCGTGGAAAGGGGAGGGGAGGGGTTTGGGACTCGGAGAGAGTGAGTGCGTGACGATGCGGACCGGGATGTAGGAGGCTGAATTCGACTTCAGAGAAGCACCGGAGGGCAGCGAAGGAGAAGAGGTTCTCGGACTTTCTCTGGGACTAAGGACATGCGAGGTGACAGTCTTCTTGAGGACTTCAGACGTCAGGCCAGGTTTTTGCTGGACTGCATTTGGACTGGATGAGTGAGAACCTGATAATTGAGCGGGATGGGGGAACTGTGACGTCGAGGACGTGCCCTTCGGTGCAAAAAATGGTGCAGAGTGAGCGGAAGTTTGAAAGTACATGGCTGTTTCTTCCACCAGGGCCCCACTGACATCCAGCCTCCTCGGGTGGAACTCCTCCAGGACAGAGGCTCCGGCTAGGTCGACTGGGACAGGTGGTGTTTTCTGATTAGTTGGAGAAACAAAGGAGAAAGCAGGTGGTTTATAGGCAAGCTGCTCAGAGGCAGTGGGAGAAGTTAACTAGAGGAAAGAGAAACAGACAGGGTCATAGGACATCATTTGTGAAACTGTCAAAACATTCTTGTCACTTGTGCATTTATGCAAACAGTCTTATTAGTTTACACAAAAAGAGGCCCTTAAACCTCTGAGAAAATGGCAGAAATTCTGTTTTGCTAATGAGGCATTGCTTTGAATTTGAAATAAAATATAAATAAACAGTGAACTCTTAGATACTATATCTCTTTTATTCTCCAGAATGAACATCAATATAAAATTGTATTTGCATGTCTCCCTTTGGAAGATAATTCATTGACAAAAATCTAAAAGAGTTATCTTCTTTTGGAATTGTGTGATTTGAAAAGATTTAAATCACCGTCAATATAAATTTCAAAATGCACTTTGGAAAAGGAAATAGGTCTTCTTCCATTGCAAGAATATAAACCATAATATAATAATAATGACTACAATCCTTAAAAACTTTACCACACTTTGAATGTTAAAAATTCTAAAAACTTGGACTACTCCTACATATTGTAAACCTGAAAATAATGCCCAGAATTCAAAAGATGCAGTGCTTAACATCAACATAACTGTAATAAACTGAGAGACTGAAAGCCAAGGCTGAAACAGAGAGGGAGTTTTAGCTTATGAAAAATATTTTCCCTAATTACTTGCCAGAATGAACAGTTAATAAATGATGTGAGTTATGTTGGAAGGAATGAATAGATACTCTTTCATATGGAAAGAAGCCAGAGTACATTATCTGTTTTTTTTTTAATTGGAGTATAATTGCTTTACAATGTTGTGTTAGTTTCTGCTGTAAAATGAAGTGAATCGGCTATATGCATACCTATATCCCCTCCTTCTTGGACCTCCTTCCCACCCCTGCCTCCATCCCACCCATCTAGGTCATCACAGAGCACCGAGCTGAGCTCCCTGTGCTATAGAGCAGTTTCCCACTAGCTATCTATTTTACACATGGTAGTGTATTTATGTCAAACCTAATCTCCCAATTCATCCCACCCTCCCCTTCCCCCACTGTGTCCACATGTCTGTTCTCTACGTCTATGTCTCTATAGGTGCCCTGCAAATAGGTTCATCTAATCTGCCTGAAACAATGCAAGCCACCAATCCCACATCAAATAAAAAGAAAATAAAGAAATATTGTATCACTTTCAAGAGAAGCTAGGGAGAGCCTGTAAAATAACTGAGTAGCTCTATTCTTGCCCTATTTTTAAAATTATCCAGTACTTTAAGACAAGTACTGAAATTATAAATGATTCTAAAGCCAAATCTTTTAAACAGAGGTTTCCCTTTAAAATTATTG
Organism: Delphinus delphis; assembly: GCF_949987515.2. NCBI lineage: Eukaryota > Metazoa > Chordata > Mammalia > Artiodactyla > Delphinidae > Delphinus > Delphinus delphis. The sequence continues at coordinate 41,775,867 of NC_082692.2, read as the reverse complement.
ATTTGAGTCTATTGATCCATAAGAGAAAAGAAAATATTTGTACCTAATACAGAATTTAGGGAATATCTGTTATTCAAAATATTAATTTGTATTTGTTAAGTTATATACTTAATTTATTAAGTTATATATTAAGTTGTATAATATTATATACATTGCATTACATAGCAGAAAAGTGTACGACCATAATAATTAAACTTAGCAAGAGCTTCATTTATAAACTCAGTAAAAGATATTTCTTGATTTTGCTCTATAACATGTTAAGAAGGTGTTCATCAGACCTAATGCAAAGATTTTCACATCATAGAGTTTTGAGTTCTAAAAATATTTAAGACTGATAAATTCAAACAACTCACCCCAAACTTCTAAGTTTCTGAGCAAATGTACCCAAAATATTCTTCTCTTTTTATATGTAAATTCATTTGTGTATTTGCAACACAGAATTCTTGCCACATAAATTATTTTTGAATAATTTTGGCATGCAACCCAGAATATCTGAAAATCATCAATAATTGAAAATCAAACAATTCAATAAAATTGAAAAAGAAAGCTTAACAATTCCCTCACATAAGTTTTGCTTAAAAACAATTCGCTTATCCAGTATTTGTAAAACCAACTCTTGTGTTTAGCCATAAGTGAAAGGTCTTCTCTAATTGTTTCCTATGATTGGTCTGTCCTCATGGAAGGAATGAAGAAATTTCGAGGCTATGTACAGTCTCTTTGCATGCTATGCCATAGCTTTTGTTATAAAAAAATTGTAAATTAATAACAGCCACAAAAATTCCATTACCTTTTCAGTCATGTTTCCAAATAACTTCAGTTTATATAACAAACTCATTAATTCATCCTGATTATCTACCAAATTATCATGTTAAAATCTCAGGACTGTGATTTTGAGGGTCTCATCAGAGGAAAAGACTGTTCCCTTCAATTTCCCCAAGACTATGGCTTCTAATTACCAAACATTCTATTACATGAAGTCATATCTTACCTAATATAAGTAACTCTTAATTTTACTGTACTTTCTAATAGCTTATCATTGAAGAACTTCTAAGAAAAGTTCAAAGGGAAAGATTCTGAAAAGTCTAAGAATGTTTTTTATTATATTTTCCTATTTGATGTATTAATAAGCATTTGCAATATGTTTTTTTCTAATTTGATGTTATCCTAATTTATACTAATATAAAAATGTGGCACCATATTTTTATAAAATTTCCAGGAGAAGGGAATGCATTTTTTAATGAAAAAGATTCATTTTCCTGAGTTCCTCTTATTAATAACTTTAAAAAAAGAGCGAGTAAAGACATGAATGATTTTATGCAGGAAGAAAGGATGGATACCTGTCAAATGTTCAGTCAAGTAGCTCGAAATAGGCCCTTTATTTTAGCTCTTTCCTGTAAATCCCTTACTGATGATAATAAACTTCTCTGATGATGCCTACAAATTGTATCAATCTTTCCATCCTCTCCCATTAATAACCCCAGTTCTGTTCTCTAGGTTCTCTAATTCCTTCTCTCTCAAACCTGTTCTCTGTCTTCTCCACCATTTATTTCTAACCTGATATTTGTTGATGTCTTCGCTTCAGGCACCTCTCTAAAATCACCGCTGACTATGTTCTCCAATCCCCAGCCCTCTTCTGATTCCTTGAGCCCCCTTACCACATACCTCCTCCAAAATCATTTTCAGAACTCTCTTCTCCTAGAAAAACTATCCTGAGCTCTGAATACATTCACAGTAATCTCTGTAACAGAGGATGCTTACAATATTCTGCTCTCATCAAGTGGATGGTCTTAATCTTAAATCCATATTGGATCCTGCATAATAGAGGCTATCAGTTATTTTAACAACCAGTCTCTGTAGTATAGCTGCCTTGTCACTTTAGTCAATCTCAAATTAACTGCTTCTCAGCACTATTCACAGTAGCCAACACATGGAAGCAACCTCAATGTCCATAGACAGAGGAATGGATAAAGAAGATGTGGTATTATATACAAAGGAATACCACTCAGCCATAAAAAAGAATGAAATAATGGCATTTGCAGCAACATGGATATAACTAGAGATTATCATACTCAGTGAAGTAAGTCAGAAAGAGAAAGACAAATACCATATGATTTCACTTATATGTGGAATCTAAAATACGACACAAATGAACTTATCTATGAAACAGAAACAGACTCACAGAGATACAGAACAGACTTGCAGTTGCTAAGGGAGGGTGTTGGGGGAGGGATGGACTGGGAGGTTGGGATTAGCAGATGCAAACTATTATATATAGAGAGAATGGATAAACAATAAGGTCCCACTGTATAGCACAGGGAAATATATTCAGTATCCTATGGTAAACCATATGGAAAAGAATATTAAAAAAAAGAATGTATATATATGTGTAACAATCACTTTGCTGAAAAGTAGAAATTAACACAACATTGTAAATAAATTATAGTTCAATAATAAACAAATAAAATTAACTGCTTCTGTGTATATTCAGTTTTTCCTAATGTGTCCATGAGATTCCAAAACATCTGAATAAAAACGAAAATGTCTGATCTGCTGCCTGATGGTCTGAATAGTTCCCAAGATTTAAACCATGTTGGTCCATATAGTTGTGATCTTTCTCCTGAATCTGTACAGTTTCTGCAAGGCAGAAACTCCCGATTCTCCTTTGTCCTTGCATGCAATCATTACATTATAGCTCCTTGGCCTCCTAAACAAACCTGCTGATCTGTCCTCTTCTCACTGATGGACACTTGCAATGTGACTGAGCAGATTCTCAGCCTTTCTTACCTGAACAATTTAAGTCATCTTTTTGGTATTCCTATTTCTAGTTGCACCCAATTGCACCTATCTTCAGACTGACCTGTTAAAAATCTAATCAGGGCTTCCCTGGTGGCGCAGTGGTTGAGAGTCCGCCTGCCGATGCAGGAGACACGGGTTCGTGCCCCGGTCCGGGAGGATCCCACATGCCACGGAGCGGCTGGGCCCGTGAGCCATGGCCGCTGAGCCCGCGCGTCCGGAGCCTGTGCTCCGCAACGGGAGAGGCCACAGGAGTGAGAAGCCCACATACAGAAAAAAAAAAAAAATCTAATCAAAACACACCGATGCTCAAGATGTCACCAATACTTTCCCACATCTACCAAGAACTCAAGATTGTTCCTTCACAACAGAGCCCCTCTCCTCCTAGCCAGTCTCATCTCCCTCATCCCCTGCTATTTTGCATTTTAGGTTTTAGAAATACTTATTTAATCTCAACCTTCTTGCCAATATAGTCAACACTCTAGCCATCTTGTTCTTTTGCTAATCCACTTGGCAAATCATTATTCTTAAATCAATTATGCTCCTAGACCTAGTCTACTTAAAGCTGTTATTTTAAAAATATAATGGAACCCAGGGCCACTGCACTTGATTTAAGAACTTGTCCTGTACAAGGGCACCAGGTGAGAGTGGGGCTGAACTTTCCTACACTAAGCAGAGGGGGTACATTTTTCTAATTCACACATGGGCTGGGTAAGGCACTGTAAATTGGTGTCATCATAAACTTAAGGTCTATAGTCTCAGCTGGGCTGTGTACCACTCAGCTTTTGTGTGGGTCATTTGGGATTTTTTTTTTCTTTTCTTATATTTTGACCTCAGCTTCCTCTCCTGTTCTAAACAACAGCCTTCCACAAAGTTAGCACTCACTAACCCTTTTCCCAGAACCTCCCTCACTGTGTGCAACAGATAACTGAAATTCCTTTTCTCCAAGGAAAATTATGATTACTGGGAAAATTAAATTTTTTCTAGACCTATTCTTATCCCCTTTCCTTCATTCTAAAGAAAAATAATGTCTTTTCCCTTTTTAAGAGTAAATTTCCCTCTGTACTCTGAATCCCAGCAGCTCTTGCCTTCTCAGGGATCCCATTTCATTAACTATCCCCTGTATGCTATGTATTCATCCTTTTTCTTTTTTACTGGTTCTCTCATCCTAACATAAAGCAGAATACTTCCCATCATTAAAAAGATAATAATAACTATCATGTAGTAGACTGTAAAAATGTCCACATTTTTCTACTCTTTTCGTAAGAAAGGCAAAGTCCTTTTCCTCATTCACCCTTTAACCTCACCTAGCCATATGACTTGTTTTGACCAGTGGGATGTTAGCAAATGTGATACAAGACACAGTGGCTTGAAAAGCACTTGTGCATTGGGGCTTACTGGCTTGCTGAGTGCAGAGCATCACCACAATATAAATGAGCCCAGGCTAGTCCACTGGAAGATGCCAGACCACATCTCAGCTAACCAACCACCAGACAGCTAACCAGCCAGCAGCTGACCCAGCAGCCAATTGCAGACCCGTAAGTGAACCACAGCAAAGATCAGCCAAGCCTGACCCAGAGCTGCAGAACCACGCAGCTGAACACAGCCAAATTGTTGACCTGCGGATTTTTGAGCTAAATAGATGGTTGCTGTTTGAAAACACAATTTTGGTACTGTTTGTTAAGCAACAAAATCTAACTGATAAAAACACATGCACACACATGCACCAAGATCTGTGGTGCCTGTAAATGCCCTAGTTACAGGTCTATGTAGATTTCTTCTCAGCCACACCTTTCCCTACCATCACTGTGTTGATTTACTTACTTATTCTGGCCAACACACCCTAAAATGACTTCTCAAACAGCCGCCCCCACACAGACTGCCTTAATCCCCTCCTCTTAAATGTAGATGGAGACTGTGACTTGATTCTAGCTAATAGAACCTGGCAAAGGTGAAGGGATTTTGCAAATGTATTTAAGGTTCCTAATCAGGTGACTTTAACTTAATCAAATAAGAGATCCTCCTGAGTAGGCATGCCCTAATGCAATAGGGAAGAACAAATCTGACTCCATATTGGATGTGTTTCTTTTACTTTAACCTGTGTATCTATTGCTTTAGCTACAAGTTAAGAATGTTGCCTATAGCCTGAAATATGCAGGATAGCGCATTCTCAAGGCTCTAACCTTTAAAGGTGTAACACTTTTCCATTCATATAGAGATAAAAAGTTGCAGAACAGAGTAACATCTGTCTTGAAGGTTTATAGGAACATTGTGACCAGACCTACAGACCTATGTGGACAGCTGCAAAAACAAAGGATTCCAACACCAAGAAGTTTGCAACAACTAACTAAACCACCTCCCCTTTTTAGATAAACGAAGACTGAATTCCAACTCAGGGAAGCTGGTTCCTTGGGGCACTAGTCTGCCATCTTCTTGGTCTGCTAGCTTTCCAAATAAAGTCACTATTCCTGGCCCCAACAACTCATCTCTCAATTTATTAGCCTGACATGCGGTGAACAGTACGAGCTCAGACTTGGCAACACTAATAAAATGAGCCCTTTAAAAGAGGGTCAGAAAGCTGGAGATCAAGGTAGCAGCTTTAAGAAGCAAGCTGCCATGAATTCTACAGCCTCGAGGAAATGAATTCTGCCAATAACATGGGGGAACTTAGAGGCGGACCCTTCCCTTAGGAGAGTTTCCAGGTGAGATGAACTTGACATCTTGATTTCAAACTTGTGAGACCCAGTTCAGCTGTGCCCAGGCCTCTGATCTAAAAATCCCTGGAGAAAATAAATAGGTGTTTTTTTTAAGCCACTAAATATATGATAATCTGTTATGCAGCAATAGAAAAGTAATATACTTCCCCTGACTTCTTAACAGATTTTACCCCCAGCTCTTCTGCAGAAACTGTTATCACCAATATCTACAATGGTTTATTTTTTCCTAAGCCCCTCAGGCACTTGAATCCCTTATCTCTTCTGATTTCTCTACAGAATCTGACTTGCAATCTCTTCCTCCTTTTCAAAACTGTTTTATCTGTGGCCTCTATAACATCTCTCTCTCCTAGTGTATTTCCTAGGATATTTGATGAGCCCTTATCATACTCCTTCTCTTTTCCACCCTCTTCTTGTGTGTCAGTACTTCCCTGGCTGTCCTCACTGTCTGGAATGCCTGGGCCCTGTTCGTCAGCCAAGAACACTTTTACTCATCTTTCACATTTCAGCTCAGACAATGTGAACCCTTCCTGGTGATCCAGGATGATCTAGGTGTCCTCCCTCTAGACGTCCCACTGTTCCTTGAACCTGTCACCTTTCATTGGCATCATTTTCAGGTGCAATTGTTTTCCAAGCTCCTTGAAGGCAGGTACTAAGTTCTTTTAAAGTTTACTCTCCTAGTGTCTAATGTCTGGCATGTTACCTTCATGCAGGAATGAGGGAATAAAGTGTCAAGTGGGTGTAGGAACAGAAAGCCAGAGAGGAGGGTGTGGTGTCACATCCTGACACCTCCCTCCACAGTGGCATCATCACCTCCCTCCACAGTTGGCCACTCTTACTCTGCTCCAGACTCTGGGCATGAGGGTGGAGAGACTGATGGCTCTTAGATCCACAGGTCTGTCTTTTCCTCATCAGCAAGACAAATATTTGAGTTCTGATACCAAAAGTCGGGAGTCCCTCCTTTTAAAAGTCTTCCTCACCCTTCTGCTGAAATTGTCAAAGCAACTTGATTTTCCATAAATGCACTTCCTCTGCCCCTCGGGCTATTGGTACAATTGATCTCAACCAGAAGAAGCAACCAACGACCAGCGAGGCATCACAGGGATTCTGCCAGCATCAGAGCAGAGCCAGGGTCCCCCACTGAGTCAGAGGAACTCTCCTTGGTGTGTCCAGTGTCACTCACCATGGACGGTGACAACGTAGGTTAAGTGAGTGGAATAGGATGGAATCATATACTCACCCTAAACAAGAAAGGAAATGGGGAGTTGGCAATGGGAAGAGCGCTAGAGAAAGGTTTTTAAAGCAATAAAATCAGTTGGTCAGGGGTATGTATATCAATTAAAAGAATGAGGGCCTCTACATTTTTTTTTTTTTTTTTTTTTTTTTTTTTGCGGTACGCGGGCCTCTCACTGCTGTGGCCTCTCCCGCTGCGGAGCAACAGGCTCCGGACGCGCAGGCTCAGCGGCCACGGCCCACGGGCCCAGCCGCTCCGCGGCACGTGGGATCCTCCCGGACCAGGGCACGAACCCATGTCCCCTGCACCGGCAGGCGGACTCCCAACCACTGCGCCACCAGGGAAGCCCCCTCTACATTTTTAATCATCTCAACTGCCTCAAGGCAATTATACGATCAAGTGGGCCCAGCCAGAATCTGCGATACTACTTGGATGACCTCCCACCTGCTATGCAAGGCAGACTCCTGTTTTGTTTTCTTTGCTGCTGGGCCCCATGTAGCTCTGCTCTGCCTACAGTTAGGAAGTCATCCTGCTGATGGGCATGTACAAATGACTTCCTTGCATTTTAATAGAAACATGCCATTTTTCAGGAACCTGTGTCTCCAAGCTAGTCTTCTCAGCAGTTAGAGTAGCAGAAGACTAGCAGTTAGCAGAACTAACATGGAAGTTTAACCTCCCAGCTTTTTTCAAAGTCTTAAACCTCTAAATCCCTAGGCCCAAAGCTATGGACAATGTGTTTTAACAGGCAACATACAAAACAACAGCCAAGCTATGAGGCTGGAGTCCTAGGCTGTCTTCCCTCCTCTAATATAATTTTTCTCTGCTGTAAATTAAGAGAGTTATGTAATGATGTCTGTTCCCTATTTATATGGCAGTGTCATGGGAAAAGGAGGATCATTCATTCATTCATTCATCAGATACTCTCTTAGTACCTATAGTGTCTCAGGCATTGGAGTTAGGTGATGCAGACAGAAGGCGAGAAGATTTTTTGTCATCACAGGGCTCACAAATCTACTGGTGTAAGAGAGACATATAAAAGCTACTCTGATACAATGTGCTGGTATGAATAGGGTATTTCACTATAGAACAAAGGCCCACGACTATAAAAAAGGTTTCTATGTCTGATGCCCTGTCCAAATAATTTGTTGCAATCTCTTTTCCATGGATCCCTAAAATCTAGGTTCTTAATTAATATGTGTGCCAATGTCCAAATTTCCCAGAATTTTTTGTAAGAGCCTCCTCTATTTGGCCACCACTAGTTCTACTGATCTTATTTTTTGTGTCCTTTCTTCCGTTCTGACATCCAAGCTATGTTTGAACGAATATATAAAATGTTTCCCTCCTCCCATGTTCCTTACCCTGTGCCCCCAAACATGCTGCCATTTCCAACTTTTTAAATACACTGAATCATTCCTGAGAACACTTATGGGCCAGGAACTGTTCTAGGCCATATATTTAATCTCATTTAATCTTCCCAAGGAAGGTTGATAGCATCACCCCATTCTACAAATGAGGACACTAAAGTTTACGACCTCAAGTAACTGCCCAGAGGAGTGTGAACATAAGTTGCCAGTCTCATTTTTGCTTTTTCATACCATCTCTCTACTGTGTGATCTCCCTTTCACTACTTATCCATTCCTCAACTTGATTTCTGCCCCATCACCCCACTCACATTGTTCCCATCAAGGTCACCAAATGACCTCCTAAGTCCTATATTTAATGGACTTTGAAGGCCCTACTTTATTTGGCTTTGTTTTGTATTTTATTTTGACTTGTATTAAATTTATAATATTTTCTATTGTGTTATATATTATATTATTTTCATAAATCATATTATAGAATAATATTTTAGTAGAAGGTGCCAGGCTGCTCTTCTGGAGCAGAGCTGGTCACATGCTGGACAACCCCATCCTCTCTCCCAGAGGAGGAGCCCAGAGGAGGTGTGTGTCCAAGCAGGTAATGGGACCAGACTCTGGGCTCTAACCTGGGAGAGCAGAAGGGCTCCCATATCCCAAATTGAGACAGCGGCCAGGTCAGACCCCGCATCCCTAGCCCCATCCCTACACATCTGGTTCTAATAATAATCATGCAGGAGAGGGTCCCCTCCCTTCCTTGCAGAGGACACACCTCCCTGCAGGGACCCCTAGTGCTTCACCTCCAACTCTATCAGCAAAAGGCCTTTTGATCCTTCCCTTCCCTTTGATCTTGGCCTCTTGATCTCCTAGCTTCTAATCTTCTCTAAATCAAGCAGCAGCATATATTAACCTGGCTGTCCCACTTGGCAGAATTACTTGCTGCAGGACAGTAAGAAAATCTGTCATCAAGGCAGCTAGAAAATATGAAAGTACAATATTGGAGAGGAAAGCTGCATTCTCCAGGAGGTCTCCCGGCGTAAAACAGGGAGAACCATATGATTCCTATGTGATAATTCCATGTTCATTCTCAAAACATGTCATGCCACCCGAACGTTCTTTCACGGTTGGTATTTTGTATCCCAGAATGGATATGATTGATAACAGATTCATTTGAGTTTTAGAAAGAAAACATTACTGGGCTACGTTTAAATTATTGATTAATTAATTAATGTTTATATAGTTTATGCATTTGGCCTCATTTATAAACTACCTTTTATTCGAAAGTCTCTTTAGCTTTCCCTGCATGAAACCCCTCTCTCCAACTTCTTTGGTCCCCTCTCAGCCTCCTTCTTTGGCTTCTCATCTTTCACTGACCCTTTATACTTGACTGCGTCCTACGTTGTATCTTGTATCTTCCTGTTTTGCATTATTTCCACAAGTAAACAGCTCCATTCTCATAGCTTCAGCTCATATGGGAAATACTTCCAGTCTCCCATCTCCCTCTTATGTCCAGATTTATATTTCCAGCTTCTTTCTTGATAGCATTGCATTCTGCCACCAGGCATCTCAAACTCAACATTAGATATGTCATCTCTTCTTATCCCTTCCCAAGACCTGTTATTCTTTCCTCAGTTAATGCCAACATTCATTCAATTTCCTTGGTTATAAATTTCATTCATCACTGATTTTTTTTTCCGTATGTGGTAATGAACAAATCCAGTTCATTCTACCCCCACAAAGTCCCTCTTTTTATTCCCACAGACACTGTCTTAGCTCCAGGCTTTATTGTAGGTCTTTCAGACAAATCATTCTGTTTTTATACGTGTATATTCACCTCTCTTTTAAGTCTAATACTATCCCTAGGAAAGTCAATTCTTAGCCATCTACACCAACATTCAAGACATTAACATTCAAAAACATTACTCTTTTCTTTCTGAAGTTTATTTGAAAGGCTTTTGATTCAACTGCTTATATTATACAGTCTTTTTAATTTTGACTTACACTTTAAAATTTTAAATTCTTTAATGATTTTTAACATAATGTACTTTTGCTTAAACATGCCACCTCAGCAAAAGTATTTGGAACACAAAATACACTCAACCCAATATTTATACTGACTTTGTTCAAGATAATATAGTAACCACTATAGAGAAAAAAGTGTTTAATAAAAATGGGCTTAACGTGGACCTTACCTCTAAAAACTTTACAGTCTGTTAGGTGAGATAAGGCATGAACCTAAATAGTTATAATACATGCTGGAATAGGATAATTGTTATAGAAGATGTACAGAAAAAGCTACCAGAATTATATTGAGAGAGAGTTTGCTTTCACTGAAGGAACCAAAGCAGGCTTCATGAAGGAGTCAATATCTGAGCAAGGACTTCAAAGATGTGAATTTTTAAATATTTATGCTTTTCATACACCTTACTGAACCTCATGTATATGCAAGACACTCTACTAAGTGCTAGAGGTACAGAAATGTACAAGGGACGGACCTTGACTTCAAATAGTTCTCAGTCTAGTGAGGAAGAAAGATAAAATCCACCATTATAATCAGGTGAAAAGGAGTTATATTGGAGATTTTCTAAAACGACTACAAACTACAAGGAAAATGACAAAGATATAGGAGAGAAACTAACTCATCTTCAAAGGGAATGTCTCTAGGAAAAGGTACTGCTTGGGCTGAGCTTAGAGCATCAAATAGCCGTGGCCACATGTAGATGGGCTGAGAAGAGAGAAGAATCACACACAGAGGAATCAAGGACCAGGGATGCAAAGGTATGACGTGTATACTTCGATGACAGTTCAGGAGAGCTGAAGAATAGAAGTACCAATGTGGATAGAAAACGACATCTAGGCTAGGTTATAGAAAGGATAAAGGTCAGACTAGGAGCTAAGTAAATTTTTTTTAGGAATAGCTTCATAAATTATTCCTGACTAACTGATAGTGATAATATATAGACAATTCTGTACATGGATTCATTTTTACCAGAAATAATTAACTACATTTCTGATTGAAAAGCTGATGTTGTTGGCATCAGGTAATCCAATTATGGGATAATCTTTGGGCTTTTTACACTAAGCTTCGACTACTGACTGTACTAACTTCTCAGAGTGACTTCTTTAATGCTCTGGCCATTTCTGATTAGCTTACATTTAACAGTCATCTCATTTTCACTTTTCTTTTTTTTAATGTTTATTTCATGATGACCTACTATTCATCACTCAAACGGATTACTATAGGAAATGGAATCCGGAACAATGGTTATTCCCAAACATTTCAGGACCCAGTTTTCCTCCATCTGCAGTAATCATAATGCTCATCCACCACTAATGAATTAGGCTGAGCTTTGCCTTTTCATTTGGAGCTTTGATACCATGAGCTATAACGTACTTCTAACTAACTGATTTTGGCAAAAAGATCCCAAATGTGTGTTTTGTCTCTGGTTTGCCCTCTATATATTTGGTCACATGAAAACAAAATAAATGACCAACTCAGCAGAAGAAATCTATCAGTTGGGGAAAAGAGTAAATTGAAAATCCAAACATTGCTTCATTAAGAATACTTTTCTTTATTTATATTTGGTATCACCATGTCTTCAAAGGCCATGTTAAACTACACTCCACACACTATGGAAACTTCCACATTGCCAACTTGCTTATTTCATCATCTTTCCTAAGGCAAGAAAGAAATGTTTAAGCCTACCACCACTTACTGAGAATATGTTTAATTATATGATTAGAATATTCCCAATAACTAGCTAAGAATAAATTTCAAGAAGAAATAAATGTTTTAATCCAATAGACCTGGGTGGTGCTACCCCAGTGAGAGTCTTCTATCACCAAAAGACAGCATGAGGATACTGGATGCTTGAGAGTGACATAAATACATCATCAGGAAGTCCAGTGAAGGCTGCATAAATAAAGATAAGGTGGCACCAAAGATAAGATGCCTAAGCTACAGTTTTGCATAGGTCCTAGTAGTACGAAAAGGCCAACTCAACAATAAAAATGTTCTCCCAACTACTTTGGTATGCTTGCAAGTGCCTGGTCTAGCAGTTTCTAAATAGAACATCTTGGTACTGACTCATCCTCATTGTCACAGGGAGCTCTGCACCCATTATTTACTCCCAAAGCCAAGCCAGTCTCTGCATTCCTAACATTCTACGCCTTGTCAAAGTCATCTGATAGCTTCATGACAACAAATAGCCAGTCATCCTATTTTTTTCCCTTCAAAATCCCACCCTCTTCACCCCCTTTCTTTCCTGCTGTCACAGCTATGAGTCTTCTCCTACAGTATCAAACCCTTGACACCTTAAAGGAACCATTCAATCTTGCTGCTAAGCTTTGGGGTGGGATCTTCTCCCCAATTCTCTGAGGCCAGCCCTGCTTCTGGTGGTTTCCAGGAATACAGTCAATATTTCCCTGAAGTCACACAGGAGGAAATGATTTTCCTTACACACTCTTAATTCCTAGTGTATCCTTTTACTACTCTTTTACTAGTTTAAAAGTAAAGTGTCTGCATCCAGTTGATGTCTTTTTGCTGGATCTTTCTCATCTCTGAAATGTGCTTCTTCATGCACCCAGCCCACCAAGAACTCTCTCCTAAGAAATTCCCTGTACTGACCTTCTCCAAGAATTTTCAGAAGGAAGGGTTAATATTCCCCCAAATCCACTCCAGCTAAGTGTTTTACATATTCTCTTCAGCCAGTTCACAGCATAATTGTATATAATCCTTTTCATCTTATGAAATTTATTTCTTTTGAATTTATTATCTATATTTACACTGTGATGGTTTATGATCTTGCGATTTTCGTTTTTTAATATCTCTTTCCTTGAGAGTTTTGTACACCTTGCTGCCTTGAATAAATAGAAAGGTCTTTGCAGACAAAGGGTATGAAACATTTTTTTTTTTTAATGACAAGGAGAAAAACCTACCAGCCCATGTTTTTGCTGAGGAGCCATCCCATGAGGCATTTCAGGATGTGACAGAACCTGGAGGTCTGCCCCCCGAGTTTTGGGGCGTACCACATCAGAGACCAGACTGGAGGAGATTGCTAGAGACGTGGGCCGAGCAGCTGTGGTGCCCATCCCTCCTGGGGGGCCTTGTTCACCTTGTCTGCTTGGAGCTTCATCTTCCCCCTCAGAGTCCACAATAAAGACATATTCAGCTTTGAAGAGGTCACTTTGCTGCATTCCTTGAGGTTCGTTTGCTTTAAATCCCCTTCCTTGGGAAGCCTTGTCCTTGACCTCTAAAGGATAAGTCAATGTTCCTCGGTCTCTCTCCCGTTGGCTCCCAACATTCAAGGTCAAGTACTCATTGGAATCAGACTGCAATAAATGTAGAGACATAAAAGCGTTGATGTTGCTTTGGTAAATTTTTTTTGCATGTACTCTTTCTTAAAACCTTAATCTGCTTATAACCCCCAAGGACAAAAGTTTTTACAAATATATCTAAAAATCAGGTTGGCATAGGAGAGATTTGGGTTGAAGCTAATGGTTTACTTTTACTAACCCACTTGTTTGTCCTGGTCCAAGCCCAAACAATTTAGGGCTCAGGATCAAAGTCAGCAAAACCTGTTTTCAAATAAATCCTGGTATGACTTTTTAAAAAGAGAGGAAGAGAGCAATGTTTTCCATAAAGACATTCACAAAACAAATGGGGATGTGTCATGGGTTTAGTTAATGGTCAAGCAAAACTTATGGCTGTGTAGATACCATTGCCATCTGTATCCTTATCTTTGGAGGCTTCAGAGATATGCAACCAAGATTGATTCATACATCTATAGTCCCACACTAATAGCACCTAATCACAAAGGATCCCATGAATATATTATGTGTACTTGAGTACTGTTAGGGAGAAATTTCCCAGAAGTGCTTTATGTGGCATTCAGAATTTCTCTGAAATAATTTGGTCCTAACAGTCTTTGAAATAAGGTGACATTGTAAGTCCCAGGTTATATATTACTTCTTGCTAGATAAGATGTTTTCATATAGACAACGAGAATCAGATAATTTTATCTCCTACAAGTTGGCTCAAAAATACCACAAAGTTCCCCCAGTCACATTTTATTTATAATAAGATAGTATTACAATACATTTTAAAGAGAAAAATTTTTTACCCAAAATGTCACTACTTAACACAAGTCATTTTTAGGTTTTTGTCTGTTTTAATTTCTTTTTCAGTCTTGGTGTCTCTTTAGATATGTACAATCAGGGTATAAATACAACTTTATAATCTATTGTATCACTTAATATTGTAAGATTAACATGTTCCATGAAATTATATAACCATTATAATTATAACTTTGTCAAGGTGATGTATTATCATATGCTTAGCTTTTCTCTAATTGTTAGATATTAGGCTCCTTTTATTTTTCTCTAATTATTTTCCTATATAACACTTTTTTTTCCTCTGTACTATTTCCCTGGGATGCATTTCCAAGAGTTTAAACATTAAAGGGTTATACACAGTTGTATGACTGTGGATAAGGGTTTTCCACCAAAATTGTACAAATTCACAAAACTAGCAGCAAAGTGTGAGCCTGCCAACATATCCACAATTGCCCCAAATTCAGATATTACACTTTTTTAATGTTGCTAATCTGTTACACGTAAAATAACACCTTGCTGTTTTATCTAGTATTCTTTAAAGATAAATTTAAACTTTGTAAATATTTTGTTTTTATTATTTTAAGATACATTTGGGAGGGGAGGTGTCAGGAGGCCGAATATATCACGTGAACAGCAAACAAAAGGATATCAAATCAAAAGGGTTGAGAATAATGTATTGGAGAGAACCTGAAATTTGGTAACACTGAAGTTCCTATTACATAGTTATATTTTTAGCCAATCTTAGATTTCCCAGTTATCTCACTTTAAGCAGAGAAAATAAACAACCATACAAATTTGCAAGTCATTATGATGGATAATTTAATGTTAACTGCTTGATATAAAAAATAGTAAAAAATAATCCTACCCTATTTACAGTTTCTGGAGTCTTATCACTTGGTTCCTCAGGAATTTTAACAATGAATTTAGAGGTGTCACCCAACTGGGACTGGGTTGGTAGTCTTCTGACAGTGGGGACAAATGTGAAGATCAGAGGTTTGGCTTCAGAATCACCAGAAGAGACCTATGAGACACGTAATAAATTAGACTTTCAGTCTTATCAAAGGTTTATTTTGACTTTACTCTCTACATATTATATTTATCTCATTTATTTTGATAAATTGCCTATTGTCCTATGATCATGTGTATGGTTGGCAAAGAGAACATCTATTAAAATATTCATAGTTTATCTGACACTTTTTTTGTGAAAATATTTATCGGAGAAAGAAATACAACCCAAGGAAGATCCTACTGTAGGACATGGCAACAGAAGAGCAGCTTGGCAAGTTGAGCTGCTGGAATGTTGCAAGTTAACATGGATAAAAGTTAATTTCAAAACAGACCAGATGCTGTGTTTGTGATGACCCCACAGAGGTCAAGGACTTTTATCCATTTAACTCTGGGTTAGCAGGTTCAGTGTGACTCATAATCACCAAGCATGTGTGAAACTTCTGACATATATCATGAATGAGAATGCTAAAATGTGAATTGAAAGTTTACTTTTCTTGCTGCCAGGATACCAATGCCTCTTCTCGAGGATATACCTTCTCTTTCATTCATTCTTTATTCATTCAAAAACCATTTTGTTAAGCATTTGCTGTGTGACAGGTACTCAGGAGCTAGAGATATAACAGCAAATAAGAAACAGCCAATAGACCAGTCACAAGTCGGAAAAGCATACGCACAGAATAGGAAGGGAAAAGCGATAAGGGATGCCTAGCCAGTCTGGGAAGCTCCATAAAACGCAGCACCTGGAATTTAAGTCCTAGTAAAGAGAAAGATAAGGGTCTTCCAGGCTGAGGAAACCAGCTGAGTGAAGGCATGGAAAACAGCACTGGGTGAGAATCAAGCTTGAGTCCTGTCCTTTTGACACTGAGAACCATGTGCTATAGATTGGGAATGAGATCGTCTCATTAGCATGTCAGATAGGTAATGCTGGTTTTATAAGACTCAAGGCTAGTGATCAGGACAGAAAGCCAAGAGTAATAGACGGAGGACTAAATGGAAAGGCAGAAAGAGAAGATGGTGCTGGAGATTTCTCTTTTGAGACGTTTGGGTGAGAAGGAGGAAGAGAGATGGAGAGTAGTTAGAAAGGAAAGTCCAGTCAAAGAGGTGCCCTTGTTGGTCTGTAACAGGATAGACATGAAGACGTCTGTAGACTCGGGGAAGGAACCAGTAGGAAGGAAAGTGGAGCAAAGTCCTGGAGGAAGCAGGCAGCGAAAGCTCAAGCAACAACAGAAAGAACATGGCCTCTTCTGAGAATGGAGAAAATTAACGGAGATACAGAAAAGCTCTGACTGTGAGGCAGTGAAAGAAGCTGGAAGATGAGGGGACTCATTTGGTATGTAATCCATGTTCATGATGGGATCAGCCCCATCTAGTCAGAGGGAAACTGCCACACTGCCACCTCCATGCCTCTGTCACAAGAAATGCAATAGCCCCGGCAGGAACCCCCAGGCTCCTCTCCCTTCAGGTCGTGCCACCCTTGTGTGTCATATCTCAACATGCCCTTTAAACCCGATCACATCAGCTGCATGAGAAACCCAGCCATCCCTGTGTCTCTGTGTGCAATGCACACCCCTAGTTTTGTTCCCTTCTTGTACCTGTAACCGAGAAGGACCCTATGAGGCCTTCCCAGAATAGATCCCCACCCATGTCCTTCACCTGCTTTTTGCCTGTAGAAAAACTTTAGTGAAAGAATAAATTTAATCAGGGAAGTGAGAAAAGGCAGAAAGAAAGGAAAACAGTCAAGCAAGACAAAATAATAATACTTTAGCCATTAAACAAAGTCAAGGGCATTTAGTTCTTCCTCAAGGACTATGGATAATATCCTGAGCCATGTCCTTTGAGCTGTTTTGCAGCTACTGAAACCCTCACCTGGTGGAGGAAGTTAACTGTTTGCTGCCCATAAGCACATAGACCCCATACCGGTTGGAACCAGAAGGCTGATGATGCTGACTCCCAGTTACCTCACCACCAACCAATCAGAAGAATGTCCATGAGCTGACCACACCCTGTTCCTTGAACACTACCCTCTCCAGGGCGGGACACACAGTTTTGCAGGCATTAGCCAACTGTGGCCCCCTTTGCCTGGCAAAGCAATAAAAGCTAGTCTTTTCTACTTCACCCAAAACTCTGTCTCTGAGTTTCTATTCAGTACTGGTGAACAGAGACTGAGTTTCAGCAACATACCACGATCCAACTCTTGGAAACTTTTCACCATACACTTTCTGGAATTCAGGCAGTTGTCACACATCCCTCCACATCCTTAACCTCTTCTTTACATGTTCTGACTCTAACTAAACATGGTTCCTGCTGAAGGACTCTGCTTCCCAAGAAGCTCTCTGTTTCCTCTCACACTGGGTGACCCACCAGAAGTAGGCTAGGTATCCTCTGTGCACTCTTTTCTGCTTCCAGATCATTCTTCTTCCCTCTTACCTACAAACTTCCAGGTTTGAAGCTCCTGCCATCCACAAGTCTACACCATTCACTACCTCTTCTTGTTACAGCCATCTGCCCACCCCCAAGTCAAACCCTTCTTTCTTTGAAGATTTACTTCTGGGGTTAATTCCACTCCTTCTAACACCGCACTTTTTATAATACCCAATATGCTATCCCATGGGTAATTTTTCTAATAGCGTATTTCACTACCTCTACTCTTCCTTGCCCGTCACATCCTTAGCAACAACCAGTAGCCACAACACCACCATAATTTCAGGGTTTTTTCCTTCTCGGATCAACACTTCTTTTCTTTCCACACCATCTCTTCAATTCTGGACTCCAACATTTCTGGGAAACCACCAAAATGAAAGTCTACTGATCCTTCCAACATTAAGTTTTCCCAGACTTCTTTTTTTTTGGCCAGACTTAATGACCGAGTTGACCACAACTCCTCCTGTGCATGCCCTTCAAATACCTTACCTTCTCTCACATCACCATCCACTTCGGGTAAATCATAGTGATCACTCAGTCTACCACATACCTACTCTCCTCCTGCACCACAAGGGTAAATGTGGTCACAGAAAAAAATCACACAACCCCGCTTGCTGGTTTCACTTCAAATTTATGACCCTGAGCCTCAATCTGGCACTTTAATTCTTTGTAATCATACTATACAGTTCCAGAGCCCATTTACTCTCCAACTCGCTAGAAAACTCACACCTTCTCCTCTTTCTTCAAACCCCTACATCTTCTTCCTCATTCTCACTCTGAGCTGACAACTTTGTTTCCCACTTCACTGAGACAGTTGAAGCAATCCGAAGAGAACTTCCAAAACCCTCATCACCACATCTAGTCACCCACCTACATCTTTGTCCTTTTACATAGCCATCAGTCCTGCTACTACACTCCTACTTAAACCAAACCTCACTTGAATACGTTGCCTTCTACTTACTTTCATTTACTCAACAAGATCTTATTAAATGCCTGCCAGATGCTAGGCTCTATTCTAGGGGTTGACGACACACAGTGAACAAAAACCTGTACCCATTCTGGTGGGAGGGAGACAGGAAACCAAATAAATATGCAATAAAATAGGATTTTCAATTGTGATAAGTGCTGTGAAGACTAGTATAATAACCCATAGGAGAGAAAATGATAGGTAAAACTTGGGTTGGCTGGAATCTAAAGGAAAAACTTAGAATTTGCTGAAAAATTAGAGGTGCGATATAAGAGGCAGACAAGAGTCAACACAAGTACAAAATTTTTGACCTGAATAACTGAAAGAAATAAGATATTCTGGGGCTTCCCTGGTGGCGCAGTGGTTGAGAGTCCGCCTGCCGATGCAGGGGACGCGTGTTCGTGCCCCGGTCCGGGAAGGATCCCACATGCCCCAGAGCGTCTGGGCCCGTGAGCTGTGGCCGCTTAGCCTGCGCGTCCAGAGCCTGTGCTCCGCAACGGGAGAGGCCACAACAGTGGCCCGCGTACCGCAAAAAATAAAAAAAAATAAAAAAAAATAATAAAAAAAAAAAGAAATAAGATATTCTTCACTGAAACAGGGAAAACAAGAGGTGAAGCTGGTTTGAAAATAAAGATCAAATATGATATGACAAATATATATCCAAGTGGAAATGTGGGGATGGGAGAAAAGTTCAGAGGAAAGTCTGTCCTGGAGATAAAATTATTACAGTTGTTGACCTCTACATGGTATTGAAAACTATGAGACCAGATGAGATCATCAGGGGAGTCAGCACAAATAAGAAAAGAAGAGGTCCAATGTTGAACCATCCAGCTCTACCATTAAGTGGTCCAGTAGCTGAGGAAGAAGTAGCAAAGGTGACACAGGATTTTAAGAGAAATGGAAAATCCTGGAACACCATTGATGTAGGATGATGCAGTGAGAAAGAAGCCTGACTATAAATAAGTAAAAGGATTGACAGACTATTGTGAGGGCCCAGCCTAAATGTAAATCTGTGAATTTGTAGTAAAAGCAATTTGCTTGGCTTTTTGATAATGTCTCCAGGAATGCTCAACTGCCTATCATAGGAGCAGAGAAAGTGAATTGCAGCATTTATAGAACTGATGTTCAGAGGTGGCTCTGGCAGAAGAATGTTGTGAGCGTCAGGAAACTGAGGGTACTGATGGGAGAAGAGCAAAGGGTCAACCATGAAGTTCAACGTGGACAGGGAAGAAGAGGGACTTCAGACTAAGGGACTAGTGGTCTCTTTGGTTCAGGAATCAGATTTGAAAGCATGGTGGGTGTTGGGGAGAATGGCCCAGGGTCACAGTATGGGTTATGAGAGCTTAGGATTTAGTAGGGTGGTAAGACTAGATGATTATAAGGTCTAGGCTTATAACAGAGTAGGGTTAGGGTTAGGGTTTCTAGAAACAATGTCTATTCCTTAGGGCATAAAAAATACACAGAGAAACCCTTCTGAGCCAACTTTCATTTTTCAATATTATTTTCTGCCTTTAAAAATAATTGTCTATTCCCCCATGGCATTCAGGTCGCAATTCCCAGGCTTATCATCCAAAAATAATAAATCAATGCTTTCCTTTGTAGGAAGGGACATTAGATCCCTCATGAGATTCAGGGAACCCACTAGTCTTATCAGTGATACACAATACAACACACTTTCTAGATGGATTATTTTCTAGGAAGTCTTCTTTACATGACTAATCTCATCAATATCTTGATGGGTGGAGAGGGGTTTTAACAAGAAAATCACTGAGGGTAGTTCAGATAATTTATCATAGAATTTCATTTGGGTAGGAAATAAAGATAGTCTTTTAGGAGTCAAAGAAGAGGTGAAAGTGTGACTTTGTCCTCAGGTGCTATAGGCCTGCCCTCATCTCCCCACATGATGACTACAGGTCTATCTTATGTTCTATCCAAATGAAATTTAAATACTGAGGTATGCACTTCAGTATAAGTGCCCTGTGGTTACAAAATACATATAACCATTATTAACAGTAAGTGGCTTTGCCTTCTAAAGCATATACAGTGACCAAGATTTATTTCTCCAAAAATTTACTTCTTTACTTTAGCTTGCTACTAAAGTCTCTAAAATACAAATAGATCGTCACTACTGATACATTGTGAACTATTGACTTTTTAAAGGTTAATAGTTACAATTTTAGTGAATAAAATTGAAACAAAGTATGAATAAAAATGGATGCTTCAATGAATGAGGTGTGCTTTTAGAACATATCCTCAAAGGAATTTCTAAACATAACCAAATGTTGACAATGAAAGCAACTGAAAATAAGTAAAACTGTTTCCTTCTTTTTTATTGTTATATTTTCTTACAGGAACATCCATAGTCTCCATAAAATTTCTTCACCAGGTAAGGAGAACAGTTTGTTTTTAATTTTAGTTGAGCCAACATATAATGTCAACAAGAATAACATTAAAAATGGAAAATCCAACAGTACTAAAGACTTTTCATCTTCCTAGTTTACTGTCAGAGAACAAGATCAGGGATAAATTCCTATCCTCAGATTAACCACAAAAAGGGCAATGGTTTGGTATTCACTTTTAAGCTGAGAGTACATTGTTAGCATGAGGCTCTTTTTATCACTTTTACCTAGCATCGTCTTATCCTAACAAGGATGTACAGAATATTTTGCACAAAATTTAGTTGGAAAAGGATTTGAAATTATACTAGCTACTCTATACAACATTTAGATGAAGAGCCCCGTGTTAGCCGGTAGACTGCTGAATCCCTTATTCAGGAAAGAAAAACAAAAATTTTGCTGTTTACTGCATACCGTAGCCCAGTTCCAATGGAGCCCAGAAATGAATTGCTATGGTGATGAAAAATCATTTTCCACACAAAGCAGAACCAGATGCATGTTAATATCATTGCATTGGTTAAATGCCAGTTAACACTTTCCATTGTCAGTGTTGTTTAAAAACGCATTTTAGTTCCTATCCTTGAGAAACTAGTTTAATAATAAAAATTAGAGCTGAAAGGATGAAAATATTTTCCTAAGTATAGTTTCAAGTGCTCGAAACTCTGAGACTGTCACCTTCTCACTGGCCACTCGACTAATAATTTAAGAAACTGTTTTCCCCCCGTGCCATGCAGGCTCACTGCTTCTTTGCTCAGTTTCAGGCTCCAGTGCCTTCCTTTCTTCTATTTCCCTATAAGTTCTCTTCCTTCTGACGTTGACACCCACACTCACAGATGGCCACTAGCTTCTTGTTGAGAAGAGACATGACAGGGTGTCTCTCAGCATTTACACTGCGCCAAGGACTGTCCTGAGCATCTTCTTTGGTTGCCAGTAAGCAGTTTTGCCTTTATCTGCTCATCCTTTCCACTAACTGCCTATAACATTTCATTTTGACATAGTCAAATTTATCTACACCCGGGCATCTCTCCCTCAAACCCTCTTGCAGTAAACACCAGAGTGCATAGCCTTTCAAAGTTCTCAAAAGCATGAAGGAAAGACTTCCTTTTACCTGGGGTGTGGTCTGAATGCTCCTTGCTAAGATGCACGAGATCATTTGGAAGTAATTGCTCCCGCAGTCCCTCGGAAGCCCCCGGCTTTCTGGAAGCATTGATTCATCCCATAAGGGCGTGAGCAAACCAATGAGTGAGGTGGGAAGGGAGCCACTCCCTGAAACAACACACACACTCGCAGGGAAAAAAAGAATTCTAAAAAAGAGGTAACGAGGAATCCTCCCTGAACGAAAGGGTTTTGTCAGCTCCAAAGAGTAGATTTATGTTCAGACAATTTTTAGATTTGGAACTTCAGGAGAGGTCAGATTGACTGCTGAAATGGAGCCAGTAGAAGTAAAAGAAGAATTACCACCTATATGTGTTTCCCCTCTTTTCTTTTTATGCATGTAGTCCAATTAAACATTCTGCAAAAAGAACAGAGAATCCAGATTGTACAGCAACAAGAAGCTGATCGAAGGACCTGCACAGCTGACAATTCCAGCAACCAGTTGGTCACACTCACTGGGAACATTTAGAGGTACAAATACATGCAAACACTGGGTCTAAATAAAGAATGAGAAAATACACAGTCATCCCTTCAAAAATCAATAGCTTTAATTAGTGGTCCTTGGCATGTACCTAGCGAGCAATGGTACAGGAGTGTCTCTAGGGACTGAAGTTTTGCTATTAACTAAATTTGCTCTAAAATAGAGCTTGGAATCAAATATTTGTCAAAACTAAATTCCATTCCAATGTTCCTGGAAGACAGTGAGTTTCCTGACTATAGACAAACGTCAAAGCTTTACATGTGAAATTGATTGGAGTCTTCAGCTTTCACACTTCCATTTTCTAAGTGTTGAATTTTCTCCAAATCTGTAATATCTATATTTGTGCTTTGGTGATGAAAGACGTTGTGTCACAAGGGCTGGTTATAGACCAAAGGCTCTGGGAAGGAATGAAGGTTTTATTTTAGGGACCTAGATTATACCTCTTAACATTTTCACCATTATCAGAAGCCTGAATTCTTGGAAACATTACAAGTGAACCAATTGTCAAAAGTGATACTGTTAGCACACTGGGAAAAACTATTTCAAATAACCCAGTACTTTTTGACCTAGTAAATGATCTAAATTTTTTAATGTGAGTGCTGTGTTACATCAGAGACCAAATTATGTGCCTTCTTCTATGCTATGTATATTTATGGATATTCAAGAGACTATAATACCCTCCTGCCCTTAAAGAGCTTACAGTCCAATTGGGAATATAAAACAGGTGTACAAGTACAGAGATGCAAAGCAAAAAAGAAGAGAAAAATTCCCATCCTGCAGTTCTCAAAGTTTATACATAAGCCACCTGGAGATCTTAAAATGCAGTTTCTTAAATATCCTGTAATAAACCATAATGGAAACGAATCTGAAAAAGAATGTATTGTTAGGTACATGTATAATTGAATCACTTTGTGTACAGCAGAAATTAACACAATATTGTAAATCAACCGTAAATAATTTTTCTTAAATGCATAAAATATTTTTTTTTAAATGCAGTTTTTTGTCTTTTGGTTTTTTTGCGGTACGCGGGCCTCTCACTGTTGTGGCTTCTCCTGTTGCGGAGCACAGGCTCCGGACGCGCAGGCTCAGCGGCCATGGCTCACGGGCCCAGCCGCTCCGCGGCATGTGGGATCTTCCTCGACCGGGGCACGAACCCGTGTCCCCTGCATTGGCAGGCGGACTCTCAATCTCTGCGACACCAGGGAAGACCCTAAATGCAGTTTTTGATTGTGGAGATCTTGGGTGTGGCCTCAGATTCAACATTTCCCACGAGCTCCCAGTGGTACGCAGCTGCTGGTCTGTGACACTCAGAGTAGCAAAGACTTAGAGGAATTTTTGGAGGGTTGTGAGATCATAGTCACCTGGGGTAAGTAATTCAAGGATAAAGTGGCATTTGGACTCACTTAGAAGAGTAGCGGAATAGGACCTCTGAAGGTGAGATAGAATAGCCCTTATTTCAGGCAGAGAGAAAAGCTCAGGTGAAGGCACCTATCAGAACGGCAGTAAGCAGCAGGGGTAGCCACAGAGCAGGGAACCAGGGAGTCAGATCACCCACTGGCTGTGGGACCTGGGTCCAAGCCGGGGTTACAGGACCTCTCGAAGGCTCAGTCCCCCACCAGCAAAATATGGATCAAAATAGTATTTATTTCACAGGGTTTTCATGAAAATTACAATTAAATTCAGCATGTAAAGCTCTGTGTCAGGCAAATAAATGTTACACCTGTGAACACTATTGTTACTCAGTTTGGTAAATAACATACATGAGAATAAAGGCAAATAAGACTAGAAAAGTAGGTTCAGTCTAGATCATGAGATTTTTTTTAATTTACCATTTTAATTATTTTTAAGTGTACAGTTTAGTGAGTAGCATTACATTTACATTGCTGTGCAACCATCACCACTATCAATCCACAGAACTTTTTTTCATTTTGTCAAACTGAAACTCCGTTCCCATTAAACAATAATTCCTCATTCCCTACCCCAACCCCCAATCCCTGGTGACCACTATTCTACTTTCTACATTCAGATTCATCTCTCCTCCCCTTTGTAGATCATCAGAGATCTTGAATTAAGATGTTTTGATGCTATTCAGTAGGGAATAGGAACAAAGATCTTATATAATTACATAAATATATGTATATGCATATATATATCATCATATATATATATATAAAATCCTAATTCCTATTCCTTACTGAATAGGGGAGCCTTAACAAATCCTAGAGACCACACTCATCTCCACGATCCATCCCTTGTCAGTGGTTCAATCAGTTTATTCTAAGTGGATTCAAACAATAAGGAAGCTATTTTCCTATATCTCATTCTGTCTTTCTCCCTCTGTTATTTTTCTCATTCCCTCCCCCAAACATAAAGCAATATTCACACATGTTGGTACAGTCAGATTTGGGAGAGGAAATACTTCAGCCCCTATCCTTTGTCCTACTTGATTTCTTCCTTGAGTCATTTTACAATAAGAACCAATGAAATTAATCCATTATTTTGCTATTTTGTTCTGTGTCTTATTGGGAACTTTTCTGTACTCATTTTCTTTCCCTTGTTTTCTTAGTAATTGTTGGCATTATAGACTATTCCTTATATTGATAGAAGGCAAGTTTTACTTAACAAAAAGCAGAACAGTCATGCATTATAATAGCATGCTTCAGCCATCTGCTTAGTAACTGCATATATACTCAAAGAGCACATGTATTTAGAACAATTTCTATAGAAACCATCCTCATTGGAATAGAAAATCATGGCACCTGGTCAAAAAATAGGCCTCAGTCTTGGATGATGAAGACCAAGTGAGTTACCGACACAGGATTGGGGGTGGGAGAAGGGGAGAGTCTAGCCTCCAGTTACAACTACTTTTTTCTATAGATAAGAAGGCCATGTAGGGTCTGCCTAAGACCCTGAAGCATTTTATAAACACAAACTTTTAATGATCTCTATCCTATTAAGGAACACAAACTTTTCTGTTGAATAATCTATTCCCAAAAGAAAGTAAAGTTTGTTGAACATTGCAACAGACAAATATAATCCAAAATTCTCTTTAAAATTTGGCATTATTGATGGCTGAAGTAGGGCATCCTTCACCCTTCTTACTAAACAGATATTACTGCAATACCTTCCAGCCAAGAGAATCTTAAGGTATTACTTTTAAAACAAACAGTATAGAACAAATAGTCTCTCTTCCTGACATGGAAAACAAATTTGAGGGAAAAAAAAAAAAAAAAAGACACCTCTACAAAATATTGCTAAGAAACATGTAAGTTATTAAACAGATCCAGCTGTCAAGACCATCCAGAAGTCTATTTGACTGCTCTTATGCCTTGTGCTTAAAAAAAAGTCACTAGAAATCCCATTTATTCATCTTAATAAACTCCTGTTGAGTGACAGGCACTATTCTAAGCTCTAGGAGACATCAAGATAAAGACTTGGACCCCATTCTCATGAAGTCTCCTTCTCATGAAGGAGACACCTTCACAGCTACACCACTGGTGAATGAAGTTAGAGGAGAGGGCAAGTGATGTGCTGAATCTAGGCTGTTCGGGGAAGCAGCCTCAGGCCATCCCCAGGGAGCTTTCACTCAGCTTCTGCACTTAGTTTCTACTCCTGGTAACCAACATCAAAATCACTTCTCATTCTGTTTTAGCCCTGGGTGGCGTTTTTCCTCTGAAGATGGGAATCACCCAGGGTTTGGACCCCTGCTCCAGAATAATAGGTGATTGTAGGAATCATAATCACAACTCAGAATTAGCTGTATGATATTTAAATGAATCCTGACATCTCATAAAAAATGCATGAGAGGGGGCTTCCCTGGTGGCACAGTGGTTGGGAGTCCACCTGCCAATGCAGGGGACACAGGTCCTTGCCCCGGTCTGGGAAGATCCCACATGCCGCGGAGCGGCTGGACCCGTGAGCCATGGCCGCTGAGCCTGAGCATCTGGAGCCTGTGCTCCGCAATGGGAGACGCCACAACAGTGAGAGGCCCGTGTACTGCAAAAAAAAAAAAAAAAAAAAAAAAAAAGCATGAGATCCTATTGTAACTGAGGAATTTCAGCTTCAAGTATGCTAAGCCTGACTCCTGCCCTAGTTCCCCTTCAACTTTAACTTAATTTACAGAAGAATAAGCTAATGATACATATTGAAATGGAAGATTAGTTGTTCTATTTTGCTTTAACACTTGCTCCTTATTTTTTAGAGATAACTAACCAGAGACTCATGGCAAAATGATGTTCCAATCATAAGCAAGACGTGACGAAACTTTGGCACCAATGATCATGATAATCATCTCTGAAAATAGAATACTACCCTCTCTCCAGCATGTAGCTCCTTTCTCTTTTCTCTATATTATCTCCAAACAAGACCTGGGGAGTTGGGAGTTGGTTCTTTAGGACATGAGTCCACCTTCTCCCCTGGATTGCTGGCTTCCTCAATAAAGCTATCTTTCCTTTTACCCAACACTTGTGCCTCAGTATTGGATTCTTGAGGAACAAGCAGCCAAACCTGAGTTTGGTAACACTGTCACAGTCTAAGTTTGTCCTCATCTATATTGGCATGTGTGCTGGCCTCATCTGGATTTCTTCTATTCCTGTTACTACTCCTTGTAGAGTCTCTTCTCTTGAGGGTATATCCTCCTAGGTAAAATGATACTAAAAGTCCACCTTAATTCAAGTAAACCAAGAGCTTCAAAGTATTGAAGAAAATCTAGCACCTAAGTGAAAATGTTTGACATACTTAGATATTCAGAAGAGGCAAATAGGCCTTGTACATGGTAGAATTTGAAAGGGGAACAGAGACAATGATAAGAAACATATATCCAACAGGAATAAGTGTCTGGTGGTCACTCTCCCCTTGTGGAATCACTGTCCAGCTTGGCTTCTGGTATACCATTTCTCTTGGTCCCCTCGTAGCCCCTATACCCTCCCTCTCTGCCTGCTTTGTGCCATCTGACCCTGCAGCATTGAGGTGACCCAGGAGTTACTTCCTGGATAATCTTATCCAGTCCCATAGCTTTAATTAACATTTATAAGCCATTGAGTTCCAAATTTGTTTCCCCAGCCTGTACAGTGTCCTTGGATAATACACCCCTATAGCCAACTAACATCTTCACTTAGATATTTTACAAACATTTGAAACTTAATATGTCTGAAACTGAATTATTTGTGTTTCTCCTGAAATTGTTTCCCACCCCTCCCCCTAATTTCTCCCCACCAGCATATAGTTGTACTTATTTCTCATTGCATAAGCCAGAAATGAGGGCTTATATTGGTTTTTGTTGGTTTCTCATAATCCCCCATCAGTATATCAGTATTGGTCAATATACTGATATTCTTGCTTTCTCAAAACCTCCCATCAATATATTAGTATAACTTGTCAGCTCTCCCTTCAAAATAAATCTAGAAAATGAATCTATCTCATTACTTCTACTTCTAACATCCTAGTAGCAGAACGTACCATAATCTCCTTTCTGAATCACTTTCTCATAAGTGGTCTCCCTGCTTCTACTTTGCCTCCTATAGTCAATATCTGATAAACCACCCACATCTCCCTTTGGCTGGAGGACTATCCCCAGATGCTGGAAGTGCTGTGACAGTGCTCAGCTGTTTATCTTCTCCAAGAGTTGTTCCTGGTTGAATAAAGCTCCTTATAAAGTCACCCCCCTTCTCAGAGGCAGCCTGTATCCAATGGCTGCTTGATACATCCATACAAAAACCTGGCACCCCTGTTCCAATTTGAGACAATGCTGAAGGGTGAACCCAGTTTCAGAGCTACACTCAAGTTGGCGAACCTTTTACTGAGACTTCATTGCAGCCCAATTCTCCCTCTGTGTAATCTTGTTTCCTTCCCATCTCCCACTGGTGTTGGTCCTGAGAGCACTTCCAAGAGGGAAAACTTCCTGTATGCTAATCTCTATCTCAGAATCTTCTTCCTGGGAAACTGATCTATCACATCTCCCCAGTTGCTTTCCACACAGTAGCAAGATTAAGCCTTTAAAACATGTCAGACCACATCACTTCTCTATTCAACACCCTCCAGCAGCTTCCCCTGACACCCAGAGGCTAGGCCAAATTCCCTAAAATAGTCAACAGCTCAACAGGACTTGGTCCCTATGACTCTCCCTCCTGCTTCCTCAGCTCCAGCCACGTTGAATTTTGTGTATTCCTACAGCATGCAAATCCCACTCCCTCGAATGTTTTTCCCAAGCTTATTACTGTCCCTTCACTTCCTCAGGTCTCTGCTCAAAAGTCACTTTAACTGTAAAACGTCCCTCACCACCCTACATGAGACTGCAACCCCAATTCAAGCCCCTTCCCCGTACTCTCTATCCACTTTTGCCCATGTTATTTGCTCTAGAGCCTGTAACAACTTCTCACGCTTGATTCCTATCTAATTTTGTCATTTTAAAAAAAATTTATTTTATATTGGCGTATACTTGATTTACAAGTCATGTTAGTTCCAGGTGTACAGCAAAGTGATTCAGTTATACATACAATACACATACAATTTTATCATTGGTTTTTAAACTCCATAAGGGTAAGGATTTGGTTTTGATCACCTTTATTTTCCTAGAATAGAATGTGGCACTTATTACCACGCCATAAATATTTATCCAGTGAACTTCTTGACTGACTGAGATCTTTATTTGTGGATATTTCTTGCACTTCTTTTCTTCTAATGAAAAGGACAATTTTGATTAAATTTGAATTGACTTTCTAAAAGAAAACAGAATCATCCCAATCTCAAGTTTCTCGGTTCCACTGGGCCAGTTGCTGCTGGGGCTCACAAGTCCTTACTAAGAATCAAAGGTCTAGAGGCTAAAGGTCATAGCAAAATGAGAGTAACTGCAGTCAGCTTCCTCCCATGACTCTTACATACAAATACCTGTAGCAAGAAATACCAAGATGCTCAGAGCTATGCACTGTCCAACCATCTAGGTCAAAAGCAGACAAAATTTGTTCTGATCTCAGATTTTCCACCAAATAGTTTGTGAGGTTTTGGGTAAGTCACTTAACTTCTCAGGGACAATTTGTTTCTAAAACAACATTCTAGAATCAGTGTTGGTTTCCCGATGTGCCTTCTTTAGAATACCAGCCTTGCAAGATAAATAGTGATGAAAGGATTATGTGGTCAAATAAATTTAGGAATTGGTTTATTCCATATCGACCTTGTGGAGTTGTCTCATGGTCCAGAGGCCCTTCAAGCTTGGCTTAGCCCACAGTTTCTCACATTTATTTGGCCACAGAAGCCCTGGCTTTCCCAATGCCCACTTCCAACCCACTCACAGTGTGAACTCCTGAACTGGGCTGTCCACAAAGGTGTCTTTCTGCTGTGATATTTGATGAAGGCATGAAAAAGAGATATTTTGGTCAAACAAATCAAGAAGTTTCCACAAAGTTACTAGATGAAGTGCTATTCCTGATCTGGGCTTGGAAGGGAGAACAGTGAGATAGATGGATATTGGCAGAAGTCCTCTGAATTAGGAAGAAAGGAAGAGGTGGTCCACATTCTATGTCTAGTGGGCACTATAAATACACGTGGGCCCATGGGTTATGAATATATTCAGCAGCACAGGAATATGAACTGAAAATATGGATAATAAATTGACTAGAAGATCTTGAAACATATCCAGAGAGATATTAATAAAGTGTGGTGCAAAACACTGGGGATAAAGCATATTATTTAATAGAAATACTCAGAGATTCCATATGTAGAGAATCACTTCTATATACATCATAAGAGAAACCTAAATTCTGGCCCACAACACTATTCATAAAGTCTTATTTGTAAGTGAATAGAGTAACACTAGCATCTTTAGAATTTACAGCATAATTTCATAAAGGAACAGAGCAAAGTAATATTGATTTCCAAAATGACTTTTGGTATAGTATGATTTAAATGTATTTTATTTAAAATAAAGGGGAAGAGGGGCGCCTTCAAGATGGCAGAGGAGTAAGACACGGAGATCATCTTCCTCCCCACAAATGCATCAAAACTACATCTACATGTAGAATAACTCCTACAGAACACCTACTGAACGCTGGCAGAAGACCTCAGACTTCCCAAAAGGCAAGAAACTCCCCACGTACCTGGGTAGGACAAAAGAAAAAAGGAAAAACATAGACAAAAGAAGAGGGACGGGACCTGCACCTCTGGCAGGGAGCTGTGAAGGAGGAAAAGTTTCCACACACTAGGAAGCCCCTTCACTGGTGGGGACGGGCGGGGGGTGTGGGGGGAAGCTTCAGAGCCACGGAGGAGAGCACAGCAACAGGGGTGCAGAGGGCAAAGTGGAGAGATTCCCGCACAAAGAATCGGTGCCGACCAGCACTCACCAGCCCGAGAGGCTTGTCGGCTCACCCACCAGGGCCAGTGCGGGCTGAGGGCTGAGGCTCGGGCTTCAGAGGACTGGGGTTGGCTACGTGAACACAGCCTGAAGGGGGCTAGCGTGTCACAGCTAGTCGGGAGGGAGTCCGGGAAAAAGTCTGGAGCTGCCTAAGAGTCAACAGACCATTGTTTTCGGGGTGCGCGAGGAGAGGGGATTCAGAGTGCCGCTTAAAGGAGCTCCAGAGAAGGGCGAGAGCTGCGGCTATCAGCGCAGACCACAGAGACGGGCATGAAACACTAAGGCTGCTGCTGCAGCCACCAAGAAGCCCATGTGCAAGCACAGGTCACTATCCACACCTTCCCTCACGGGAGCCTGTGCAGCCTACCACTGCCAGGGTCCCGTGATCCAGGGACAACTCTCTGGGAAGAACACACCCCGGCCTCTACCGCCTCATTCTGTACCCCTCCCTCCCCACAGCCTCAGTGAGCCAGAGTCCCCTAATCAGCCTCTCCTTTAAGGCTGTCCTGTCTGGACAGGGAACAGACACCCTCAGGCGACCTACACACAGAGGCGAGGCAAAATCCAAAGCTGAACCCCGGGAGCTGTGTGAACAAAGAAGAGAAAGGGAAATTTTCCCAGCAGTCTCAGGAGCAGCAGATTAAATCTCCACAAACAACTTGATGTACCCTACAATGGTGGAATACCTGAATAGACAATGAATCATCCCAAAATCGAGGCGGTGGACTTTGGGAGCAACTATAGACTTGGAGTTTGCTTTCTGCACCTAATGGGTTTCTGGTTTTATGTTTATCTTAGTTGAGTATTTACAGTTTATTATCAATGGTAGATTTGTTTATTGATTTGGTTTCTCTCTTTCTTTTATATATATATATATATATATATATATATATATATATATATATACATGTTTTTCTTTTTTCTCTTTTCGTGAGTGTGTATGTGTATGTTTCTTTGTGTGATTTTGTCTATATAGCTTTGCTTTTGCCATTTGTTCTGGATTTAGAGTTAGGGTTTTTTGGGTTCTTTGGGGTTTTTTTAGCATAGATTTTAGTGCTTGTTATCATTGGTAGATTTGTATTTTGGTTTGGTCGCTCTCTTCGTTATTTCTCTCTTTCTTTTTTTTTTTATTACTTTTTAATTTTTTTATTTTTAATAATTATTTTCTATTTTAATAACTATTTTACTTCTTCATTTTTTCTTTTTTTGTTTCTTTCTTTGTTTGTTCTCCCTTTTCTTCTGAGCCATGTGACTGACAGGGTCCTGGTTCTCTGCCTTGTGTCAGGCCTGAGCATCAGAGCTGGGAGAGCAAAGTTCAGGATATTGGTCCACCAGAGACCTCCTGGCCCAACATAATATCAAACAATGAAACCTCTCCCAGAGATCTCCATTTCAACGCTAAGATCCAGCTCCACTCAACAACCAGCAAGCCACAGTGCTGGACACCCTATGCCAACAAGCAAGAAAGGAACACAACCCTACACATTAGAAGAGAGGCTGCCTAAAATCATAAAAAGTTCACATATACCCCAAAACACACCACCAGACATGGTGCTGCCCACCAGAAAGACCAGATCCAGCCTCATGCACCAGAACACAGGCGCCAGTCCCCTCCACCAGGAAGCCTACACAACTCACTGAACCAAACTTACCTACTGGAAGCAGGCACCAAAAACAACGGGAACAATAACAAACCAGAACAATTAAGAAAATGATAATAGGAACATACATATCAATAACTACCTTAAATATAAATGGATTAAATGCTCCAACCAAAAGACATAAACTGGCCGAATGGGTACAAAAACAAGACCCATATATATGTTGTCTACAAGAGACCCACTTCAGACTGAGGGACACATACAGACTGAAAGTGAGGGGACAGAAAAAGATATGCCATGCAAATGGAAATAAAAAGAAAGCTGGAGTAGCAATTCTCATATCAGACAAAATAGACTTTAAAATAAAGACTATTAGAAGAGACAAAAAAGGACACTACATAATGATCAAGGGATCAATCCAAGAAGAAGATATAACAATTATAAACATATATGCAGTCAACATAGGAGCACCTCAATACATAAGGAAAATGCTAACGGTCCTAAGAGGGGAAATCGACAGTAATACAAAAATAGTAGGGGACTTGAACACCACACTTTCACCAATGGACAGATCATCCAAAATGAAAATGAATTAGGAAACACAAGTTTTAAATGATACATTAAACAAGATGGACTTAATTGATATTTATAGGACATTCAATCCAAAAACAACAGAATACATTTTCTTCTCAAGTGCACATGGAATGTTCTCCAGGATAGATCATATCTTGGGTCACATATCAAGCCTTGGTCAATTTAAGAAAATTGAAATCATATCAAGTATCTTTTCCAACCACAATGCTATGAGACTAGATATCAATTACAGGGAAAAAATCAGCAAAAAATACAAACACATAGAGGCTAAACAATACACTACTAAATAGCCAAGAGATCACTGAAGAAATCAAAGTGGAAATCAAAAAATACCTGGAAACAAATGAGAATGAAAACATGACAACCCAAAACCTATGGGATGAAGCAAAAGCAGTTCTAAGAGGGAAGTTTATAGCAATACAATCCTACCTTAAGAAACAGGAAGCATCTTGAATAAACAACCTAATATTACACCTAAAACAATTAGAGAAAGAAGAATTAAAAAACCCCAAAGTTAGCAGAAGGAAAGAAATCATAAAGATCATATCAGAAATAAATGAAAAAGAAATGAAGGAAATGATAACAAAGTTCAATAAAACTAAAAGCTGGTTCTTTGAGAAGATAAACAAAATTGATACACCATTAGCCAGACTCATCACGAAAAAAAGGGAGAAGACACAAATCAATAGAATTAGAAATGAAAACGGAGAAGTAACAACTGTCACTGCAGAAATACAAAGGATCATGAGAGATTATTACAAGCAACTACATGCCAATAAAATGGACAACCTGGAAGAAATGCACAGCTTCTTAGAAAAGCACAACCTTCCGAGACTGAAGCAGGAAGAAATAGAAAATAGAAACAGACCAATCACAAGCACTGAAATAGAAATTACAATTAAAAATCTTCCAACAAACAAAAGCCCAGGACCAGGTGGCTTCACAGGAGAATTCTATCAAACATTTAGAGAAGAGCTAACACCTATCCTCCTCAAACTCTTCCAAAGTATAGCAGAGCAAGGTACACTCCCAAACTCATTCTATGAGGCCACCATCACCCTGATACCAAAATGAGACAAAGATGCCACAAAAAAAGAAAAATACAGAACAACATCACTGATGAACATAGATGCAAATATCCTCAACAAAATACTGGCAAACAGAATCCAACAGCACATTAAAAGGATCATACACCATGATCAAGTGGGGTTTATCCCAGGAATGCAAGGATTCTTCAAGATATGCAAATCAATCATGTGATAAACCATATATTAACAAATTGAAGGAGAAAAACCATATGATCATCTCAATAGATGCAGAAAAAGCTTTCAACAAAATTCAACACCCATTTATGATAAAAGCCCTGCAGAAAATAGGCATAGAGGGAACTTACCTCAACATAATAAAGGCCATATATGACAAACCCTCAGCCAACATCGTTTTTAATGGTGAAAAACTGAAAACATTTCCTCTAAGATCAGGAACAAGACAAGGTTTCCCACTCTTGACACTATTATTCAACATAGTTTTGGAAGTTTTAGCCACAGCAATCAGAGAAGAAAAAGAAATAAAAGGAATCCAAATTGGAAAAGAAGAAGTAAAACAGTAAACTGTTTGCAGGTGACATGATACTATATACAGAGAATCCTAACGATGCTACCAGAAAACTACTAGAGCTAATCAATGAATTTGGTAAAGTTTCAGGATACAAAATTAATGCACAGAAATCTCTTGCATTCCTATACACTAATGATGAAAAATCTGAAAGAGAAATTAAGGAAACACTCCCATTTACCATCGCAACAAAAAGAATAAAATACTTAGGAATAAACCTACCTAAGGAGACAAAAGACCTGTATGCAGACACTGATGAAAGAAATTAAAGATGATACAAACAGATGGAGAGATATACTACATTCTTGGATTTCCAATCAAAGAATCAACATTGTGAATATGACTATACTACCCAAAGCAATCTACAGATTCAATGCAATCCCTAACAAACTACCAATGGCATTCTTCACAGAACTAGAACAAAAAATTTCACAATTTGTATAGGAACACAAAGAACCCGAATACCCAAAGCAATCTTGACACAGAAAAATGGAGCAGGAGGAATCAGGCTCTGGACTTCAGACTGTACTACAAAGCTACAGTAATCAAGATAGTACAGTACTGGCACAAGAACAGAAATATAGATCAATGGAACAGGATAGAAAGCCCAGAGATAAACCTACGCTCATATGGTCACCTTATCTTGGATAAAGGAAGCAAGAGTATACAATGGAGAAAAGACAGCCTTTTAAATAAATGGTGCTGGGAAAACTGGACAGCTACAAGTAAAAGAATGAAAGTAGAACACTCCCTAATACCATAGACAAAAATAAACTCAAAATGGATTAAAGACCTAAATGCAAGGCCAGACACTATAAAGTCTTAGAGGAAAACATAGGCAGAACACTCTATGACATAAATCACAGCAAGATCCTATTTGACCCATGTCCTAGAGAAATGGAAATAAAAGCAAAAATAAACAAATGGGACCTAATAAAACTTAAAAGCTTTTGCACAGCAAAATAATCCATCAACAAGATGAAAAGACAACCCTCTGAATGGGAGAAAATATTTGCAAATGAAGCAACTGACAAAGGATTAATCTCCAAAATATACAAGCAGCTAATGCAGCTCAATATCAAAAAAACAAACAACCTAATGCAAAAATGGACAGAAGACCTAAATAGACATTTATCCAAAGAAGATATACAGATTGCCAAAAAACACATGAAAGGATGCCCAACATCACTAATCATTAGAGAAATTCAATTCAAAACTACAGTGAGGTATCACCTCACGCTGGTCAGAATGGCCATCATCAAAATATCTACAACAATAAATGGTAGAGAGGGTGTGGAGAAAAGGGAACCCTCTTGCACTGTTGGTGGGAATGTAAATTGATACAGCCACTATGGAGAACAGTATGGAGGTTCCTCATGAAACTAAAAATAGAACTACCATACGACCCAGCAATTCCACTACTGGGTATATACCCTGAGAAAACCGTAATTCAAAAAGAGTCAAACATTGTACCACAATGCTGCAATGTTCATTGCAGCTCTATTTACAATAGCCATGACATGGAAGTAACCAAAGTGTCCATCAATAGATGAATGGGTAAAGAAGATGTGGCACATATATACAATGGAATATTACTCTGCCATAAAAAGAAACAAAATTGAGTTATTTGTAGTGAGGTGGATGACCTAGAGACTATCATACAGAGTGAAGTAAGTCAGAAAGAGAAAAACAAATACCGTATGCTAACACATATATATGGAATCTAAAAAAAAAAATGGTCGCGGAGAACCTAGGGGCAGGACAAGAATAAAGACGCAGACGTAGAGAATGGACCTGAGGACACAGGGAGAGGGAAGGGTAAGCTGGGACGAAGTGAGAGAGTGGCATGTACATATATACACTACCAAATGTAAAATAGATAGCTAGTGGGAAGCAGCCACATAGCACAGGGAGATCAGCTCGATGCTTTGTGTCCACTAGAGGGGTGGGATAGGGAGGATGGGAGGGAGACACAGGAGGGAGAAGATATGGAGATATATGTATATGTATAGCTGATTCATTTTGTTATATAGCAGAAACCAACACACCATTGTAAACCAATTATACTCCAATAAAGATGTTAAAAAAAAATAAAACAAAGGCGAAGCAATAACCTCCTATTTTATGTTCCAGGTATACTTACATATGAAGAATGCCCTCAAAAGCCTTCATCATATACTACACATACAAATTTTATCTGTATTACTCAGTTTTGCTGATGAAAACTGTGTTCAAAAAGTGATTTTAGGATGGCTCAGATAAAAGTTTTAATTGATTATTTTTAAAAGCTCTAAGCTCTTTACATTCAGGCTCTGCCCACCAGGACAAGTCAGGAAACACCCCTGCCCACAGGTATCTGGTCACAGAGAGATCATAACCAATGTTTTGTCATTAGAGTCACATCTGCTCTTTCCGAAGCAACTGTATTTTAAATTAGCTTCCTTATATTGGTCAACATAAAGAATAGGCTAGATATAAATGTAAAAATGTGCATACCAAGAAAACAACTACTACTTCCTCTACATATTTTATATTTTATCTTAATCCATCATTTTTTTCATTGTACTGTATCGAAATTCATGACTCTGCAGAATAACTGAAGACAGATGTCAGAAAGCCAGTGTCGGTCCATTCTTTTCCTGAACTACCTAACCATAATTAGAAGAATAAAATAGCAATAGAAGAAGGGTAGAACTAACTGACTGTGTTTGCAATACAGAAGAGAGAACATGGGGCTTTGGGTGAGAGAGTACTGGTGTGGTATCCCCACCCTTTGCTACTTACTAGCTGTGCAGATTCTTGATCTCTCTGAACTTCCTTTATTTAGGACCACAGAATTCATCACACAAACTGGGACACTCTCGAGTGTGAAAGATGGGGGCATGGGGGGCACAATTAGTAATTCCTTCAGGGCAACAGGCATAAAATGGGACTATAAGGGGCAAACCAAGGCATAATCAGCCTACTTACTTGCAATATTGAGGCCATAATATCTCAAAAGTGTTGTGAGGTTAAAAATGGCATGATATAATAGGCTACGGAGGAAGTTTAACAGCACGTATTCAATAAGTTATTTTTCCCTTCTCATAAATAACAGTTGGGTATTGGTTGGGGATGGGGATGATGTGAAGGGCTAATTGTGTTATCTTTTAAAACATGGAGCAAGATAAATGGTTGACCTACTGCTTCTTCTGCTTGCAGTGCTCTCCAGCAACCATCTCCCTGCTTCATTTCTCTTCACCCTGCTGAGTTCTAAGACACTCAGAGATTCTATGGTGAATCATTCTAATTTGCATGATGAGGTTAACACAATTGCTCACCCACAGTATACTTCATAAAATCACTACCTGAAGACTCCTTCCATGATTTCCTGGGTGAGATACAGCCACCTGTTGCTGCTCTCTTAGGCCTTGTACTTCTGCATAGCATGTGCTGCTATTAAAATTATGTGATTACATGTATAGTGAATTCTTTAATGTCTGGCTCCCCAGTTGGAACATAAGCACCAGGTCAATGGGACATTTCTATTTTGTCTCCTGCTGTACCCCCAGCACCTAGTATAGTGCTTATCACATAGCAGGGGGTCAATAAATGTCCATTAAATAAACAAATGACCATGGGCATACATGAGGGTTGTATGGAGGATTCAGAGAGGGCAAGAGAGATTTCTGTCTTCAAGGAACATACAGTTGTTAGGGAACCACTGACCAAAACTGCCCACCTTGGCCAACTACCATGATAACCACTTGCATGAGTTATCTCACAGTAGGAGTTCCCGACAAGGAATATGGTGCTGCCAAGGAAAACTAACCAGGAGAATTTGGGAGGGTCCAAAAGGAGAGAGGAGATGCCAGCCCATAATATGTCCTACCAACCTCTCAGAATCCTTCGCGCTGGAATCCTTCTAGGCAGAGAGATGCATGCACCACCAGGAAGGACCCTGAGTCACACCAAATATGGGCCAGGCAAGATGATTGGCCAGAGACAACCCAGAAACTAACCCCATTACCATAAAACCTGAGACTGTGAGCCACGTGGCAGAGCAGTTCTCCTGGGTTCCCTTACCCTGCTGCTCTCCACCCAGGTGCCCTGTCCCAATAAAGTCTTCTGCTTTGTCAGCACGTGTGTCTCCACAGACGATTCATTTCTGAGTGTTAGACAAGAGCCCAGTCTTGGACCCTGGAAGGGCTTCCCCTTCCTGCAACACAGGAACAGATTTGATCAAATTTATACTATGTATAAATACCATTTAACGAGTTTTATGTGATACTATTCTGGGTACTTAATATAGATCATCTCTTGAATTTCTCACAACAAGCCAGCAAGAGAATTATCATGTCCATCAGACAAGTGAGAAAATTGAGACTTGGGGAGATTAAATTACTTGCCTAACGAGCACAAGATGTAATTGGATTTGAATCCCTGTCTGCCTGGCTAGAACCCAGTTTCATGTGGACTCTTATTTGCTGACTGCTTCTCCCAGCCTTACCATAGAGATACTCACTTACAGACAAGTGATAAGAAAGGTTCAGGAGAGAGCAGCCAGCAAAGATTTTGTTGTTAACAACGTTAAAGAGAATTGGACTCAGGTGAATGTTTCCCTAAAGCCTCCAGTATTCATTCCCAAAATGAGGCTATACACTCTGACTTTTCTAGCTTTCATCACCATTATTTTCTGTCTCTATGTCATTCTTGCTATAAAAACAATGCATGGTTATTTTGCAACATAACTTTAAAATGGAAATGAGATATCAGCAAAAAATCCAATTGTATTGGTATGAATGCTAAAGCTACCTAAATTTCAATATGGATAGTGCAACATAGACCCAGAAAAATATTGTTGGATCACTAAATATGTTTATGACAAGTATTTCCTTATATTTAATAAACAATATTTATCTTCAAAAACATCTAAACTAATGTGTGAACTCTGACATGTTTTATACCATCGATTTATTAATTCTACTAATGGAAACAATGAAATGTGGAGTCAGATTCAAACCATAAATCTACCAATAATTAGCCAACAACACTATGATAGTTATTTAAATTCCATGAGCTTTCATTTCTCCATCTATAAAATGGGCATAATAAAGGCATCCAAATCTCAGAGGGTGAATGTGAAAATTAAATGAGATGACATATAAGATCCTGATGTATGACCCAACACACAGTTGGCACACAGTAAATGTTAATTTCTCTCTTTCTTTCTAGGACAGATGAAATGTATAAGGTTTAACAAAAATCTCTAATGGATACAGTCTCAGAATACTACCATGTTTTCTTGTGGTGTCCTCTATTTTCTCCCCTTAATGTGTTCACTCCAAAGCAAAACAGAAAGGCAGATTTTAACCATCTTCATCCTCATCTACTGTCATCCTAAAGATCCTTTACAAACGCTGTGACTTGCCCACAACTGCAGAAAACCAGATTCATCAGGAGTTACAGAACACTCCAGCAGCACATTAATAGACTCAACGTTCAGTGCTCCATATCCTCCAGAATCAACCATGACTTAGACCGAAGGGTTGTCCTGAAAGAAGGTGCATATGCATTTGTAAAAGAGTGATTCAGTGGGTGAAGAGATGCCAGTGAATCAAAGCACACTGGGATGATCTTTTCTTTTTTTTTTAGGTGGACACCAGAATTTCCACAGAGGGAAAAACCAGCTGACCGCTACAGTAGCCAGTATATTGCCCCAGGATGAGAGGTGTCCCTGGGACCAACACTGCTGAGCAGTCTTCCACGAAGACAGGAATTAATGATGCCCTTTTGGATCACCACTGCATCTCTGGTACTTAACACTGAGTAGATACTAAATATATATTTGTTGAATGAATTAATTAATAGTTCATGCCAACCCTAAAGAAAAGAAGAGGTCAGAAATAAAGGTGCTAGGGGTCAAGTATAAAGAAATAGAAAATAAAAGGCAAAGCTTTTCTCCCCATGACTCACCTTATTAGTGGTAAGTCAGTAGCTACCGTAATTTAGCCGTCCACTGTCACTTCTCTGACTACATCACATTAGATGACAGGATGCTTCCTAGTTCAGAAATGGCTAGGGTTTCAAAGGTGGGATTTTAAGAAGCAATACAGGAGATAATGCAAGGAAAACATGTTTCTTCATTATCTTCTCTCAGTGTGCAATGAAGTAATATGCAGGATGTAAGAAGGAAGATTTTCAAGTTAATAGATCATTTTAAGGTATTTTATACATCATGAAAGGGAAACTGAAATAGCAACCATCTTACCTGAAAAAAGCACTTTACCTACTTATAAAATTTGTCCACAGGTTAGAATAAAGACAGCATTAAAAATTTGCAGTGAAGACTTATTGAAGAGGTTGTCTTTTCTCCATTGTATACTGTTGCCTCCTTTATCAAAGATAAGGTTTTATGGCACTTGGACATCTTTCGACGTAGCTTTAGGCAGCTTACAACTCACAAGTGCATGGGAGATTCCTGCATCTTTTGTGCTCTCAAGAAAAACCAGGGGGCTTCCCTGGAGGCACAGGGGTTGAGAATCTGCCTGCCAGTGCAGGAGACATGGGTTCAAACCCTGGTCTGGGAAGATCCTACATACCACGGAGTGACTAAGTCCCTGCACCACAACTACTGAGACTGCACTCTAGAGCCCGTGAGCCACAACTACTGAGCCCATGTACCACAACTACTGAAGCCTGTGTGCCTAGATCCTGTGCTCCGCAACAAAAGAAGCCACCACAATGAGAAGTCTGCGCACCACAATGAACGGTAGCCTCTGCTCGCCATAACTAGAGAAAGCCCACGTGCAGCAAAGAAGACCCAACACAGCCAAAAATAAAAATTAAAAAAATTATTAAAAAAATAAAATTTGCAGTGAAGAATGGCTCCCTCATTTCCATAAAGAAACTAGATTATCTAACTCATAGGGATTTGAGGATAATTAAATGAAATGATACATGAGACATTCTCAATATGAGGCCCACCATATGATAAAATCTCAGAAATGATCAGCTATTGTTGTAGCTGTAGGCTATAATATTGTGTTGCCTAATGTGACCAGCAATCTAACATTAAGTATATATTTAAAACCAATAAATGCAAGTTCTGTAATCATTCTAAAATTTCAAAAATATATATTATTACTGAATATATACTCCCAAGTACTTTTCTTTAAAATGAGTATTTTGAGTTCTTTTTTTTTTTTTTCTGATCAACTTTTACTATTTTTTCTTGCCTTTTTATTTTACATCTCTATATACAATGAAACTCTCTTCCCACCTATGATTTTGTTCATTGATTAGTCTGCATGGAGAGGCAAATCTATTCCCTTCAAATCTGCCTATTACAGTAACCAGCAAATTCTAAACAGAAACACTTTTCCAGAGTCTCTAATTTTGAATATCATAGTACAATTTTATTTGAAAATTGAACCATAAGATTCCAGGTAGAAATATTTTAAGAATTACTTCTCAGTCTTTTGAAAGCCCATATTGACATGAATAAATCTGGTTACCTGAAAGGGTTAGGAATGCTGTAAGGCTGGTATCTGTAAGTCTTAGATCCCAATAGGCTGCCCATGTGTCTCATATGCAGTTACATGTATATATATATATATTTTTTTTTCAAATCAACATGTGACTGTGTAGGCGATGAGTGAGGCTTCAAGCTATGTGAAAATAAGCTCTAGAGGTTCTAATGACATTCAGCTGGACAGTCTGTAGGCATAAAGGAATTTGAGACACAAAAAATCATTGTTCCAGTGCAGAATTATTAAAATGTTTTTCTGTAAAAAGAGAATGCCCTCTTTCTTTCTGGAGATATTTACTAAGGACCATAATGTATCATTTCAATTCTCTCAATAAGCTTACCATCAAAAATGCAATATATGTTCCCTCAATATTTTCAAATTTCACTTAAATTATTTTTAAACTATTTTTTCTCTTTAAAAACTGACACGGGAAAAAATAAAACAAAACTGATCCCTCTTCAAAACAGGTTTTTAGGGAAAGAAGAATGAATAATCACTAAATACCTTTAACAATTCCTATGAAGATGGATGTGAGATTTTTACCTCAGAAAAAAACATCTGTGGACTCTTGCCATTTCATTACTTTTTAAGAAAACTTTGGCTTTTCTAGACTCCTAACCATGAGCTCATGAGCCAGACTGCTGGGTTTGGGTCCCAACTCTACCACTAAATAGCTGTGTGACTTTAGACCGATGACTCAATTTTCTCATCTGTAAAATGGGAATAATCAGAGTAGCTACCCCGTGGGGTGCACGTAAACCCTTAGAACAGAACCCAGCATGGAGTAAACACTCCATAAATATTCACGGTTATGATCAACCATTGTTAACAACAGGATGACCAGATAAGTTTGAAATAGTTGGTCCATTTTTTCCAACCTTCCTCCACCCATTCCCACATCCCATTTTCAACACTTACTTCGAAAGAATGAATGACCTCTTACTGCTCAGATAATTGACTTTTTTCTGAACGTCTGTGTTATAGACATTGTTGGCTCCTTTCACAGTCAAGAAAGTCTTTCTCTGGGTCTCTCGGACCCCCCCACCCCGCCTAGTTCTTCCCCAGTCTCTCCTTTGCTTCTCCTCCTCCAGGAGAAAGAGCCCAAAGACTCAGCACCTAATGCCTCCTCTTCCTTTTGCTTGATTCTCTCCATCCCAGTGGTTGTCCTCTGCTCTCATGGTTTCAACCCTCCTAGGCGCTGGCTGGCTCCCCACCAGCACCTCCACCTCTGCCCTCTCTCCTGAGCTCCAGCTTTTCCTCTCTGATGTTTGATACGAGCACCATAGTGCAAGTGGTTGGATTGGGGGGCTTGACAAACATGGGTTTGAAGCCTGGCTCTGCCGTTTGCAAGTTGTGTGACTTTGATCAATTTCTTAATTTCTGGAAATCTCCATCTCCTCATCTGTAATAGATCATTTAGAAAATCTACCTCTTAGGCTCCATTAAACAATACAACAGATATAAATCATTTGACATAGTTCCTGGTCCACAGAAAACATGTTAGATGATTATTAATATTAATGTCCAATTGAATATGTCCAAAATCTTTTGCCATTCCACACTCTTATGTTAAGTAACTCTTCTTCTCCGTAAGTTCTAAAATGTTTTACTGTCCCCATCAATTTCAAGACACAAGATTTTAGGCTTTTTATTATTTTCTATCATTTGTTTCCATCATCTGAAAGAAAATATGGTAATATATTCTTCAGTTGTAATAAAAAGAATGTTTTTCAGCTGTATATGTCATTGACTAGTTTAAAGGTTACATTCTACAGCCTCCCTTACTTATAGGTGTGGCCATGTGATTAAGCTGTGACCAATGAGATGTAATTAGAAGTAAGTCTCCTTAAAATGTTGTGGCATGCCCTTCTTTGTCTCATTCTCCATCCTGCTGTCTGGAATTTTGATGTGATGGCTGGATCTCTGGCAGCTATATGAGACCCTGATGATAGAAAGCTTCACTCTAAAGATGATAGATTCATGAATTGACAGGGGGAGCCGCCAATCAAGGTCAGGACCAACAAGCTCTGAACATTTTTTTTTAATAATGTGAGAGAGAAGTAAATGTCTATCATGAGGTTTCTCTCCTGTCTACAGCCAGATCTGATCTTAAGTGAATTAACAACATTTCGATTGCTGACTCTCCTCTGACATGCACCCCTTACTCTAGTCAGGTCCCCTTCCCTCACAGTCTCCCACTCACTTTGCCTGTACTG
Organism: Delphinus delphis; assembly: GCF_949987515.2. Classification (NCBI taxonomy): domain Eukaryota; kingdom Metazoa; phylum Chordata; class Mammalia; order Artiodactyla; family Delphinidae; genus Delphinus; species Delphinus delphis. The sequence continues at coordinate 41,731,349 of NC_082692.2, read as the reverse complement.
CTTTCTCACCCTCAAGTGTCTTGGGCTTGCTCAGCAAAACGGTCCAGATCCAGCAAGAGCCCATAACTGATTTTTGAAATGCTCACCTCTCTCCCTCTCATCTGAATGTTGTAGCATTTCTATTCTGTTCCACATCATCAATTATCCCCATAGGATAATCTTGCCTCTTGGATTATCTGTAAGATCATTAATAACCTGGGGTCGCAAGTTGGGTTCTCCAGAAACAGATCCCGAGACAAAGTCCAGAGTGTCAGGTATTTACAAGAGATCAACAACAGTGAGAGGGATGGAGCAGAAGCAGAATTGGGAGAGGGAGAAGTTGAACTGTGATTCTGAGGCTGATTGTGTAGGGAGCTCAGGAGTGAGTATTACCACAATAGCATCCCACATCCAGCCAAAGTGGCCAGGCCTTTGCCCAATGTGGGCTGCCCTGGGAAGGTGTGAATTTAGCATGGCATCTCTCTGCAGGTGAGGCAGACCTGAGCGAGGTGACAGATAGAAGCTGTCTGCCCAACACACTCCCTGCACTGGGCAGTAAGACCTTCCTCAAAGAGGAAGCTGGGTACCCATCTCTGTGCCCACCCCCCTGTGTCTGAGTTCTATGCTTCTCTGCCCAACACACCAATTTTAATATTAAACCAACAATAGGTGTCTGATAAATATTTACAGAAAACTTACTCTATGCCTAGCCTAAGAAACGTAATCAGTATGAAATTCCTGAGTGAATCCACTCACACTTTTAGAAAAGGTCTTTAAAAGTGCCTTTATAAGAAAAGATCTTTTTAGTTCCCTGGTGGTGCAGTGGTCAAGATTTGGCACTTTCATTGCCGTGGCCCACTTTTGATCCGTGGTTGGAGCACTGAGATCCCGCAAACCGTGCAGAGCAGCCAACATAGGAAGGAAGGAAGGAAGGAAGGGGGTAGGGAGGGAGGGAGGAAGGAAGGAAGGAGGGAGGGAAGGAGGGTGGGAGGAAGGGAAGGAAAGAAGGAAGGGGGAGGGAGGGAGGGTGGGAGGAAGGAAGGAAGGAAGGGGGGAGGGAAGGAGGGTGGGAGGAAGGGAAGGAAGGAAGAAAAGGAAGAAGAAACTTTTTAAAACCTTTTCCTTCTGCTTCCTGGAATCAGCACTGACTTCACAAAAGCTCTAAATCCGTTGTTTTGCAGAACATGCCTTTTTCTTAATTCCATCTAATGCCTCCCACCATGCTGCCAGGGCCTTCAAACACACACAATATGAAGTAGGAGTACGTGGGACGGAGCTGCCCATTCGACTTGCTTCTATGAGGAACACTGTTCTCCTGGGGGAAATCTTCCTAGGAAGAAAACTCACCATTCATCTGGAGAGCGCGGAAGCAAGCTCACGACAAAAACACTCTGACGAAGTTTCCCCCGTTATGGTTTCTGTTTTTCTCTGATCCTCCAATCCTCCTTCACTCTAAGCTCATCCGGGGGTCTCTGCAGAGTCTCGTCAATTTCTATAGGTCTTTTCACCCTTTCTGAAGGGTGAGTAGCCGTTGACATAAGGAAACAGGCACCTTTCTTGTTTACTCTGCCCACTTTCCTACCCCAAGTACACCATCCACCCCCAACTGCACTCCAATTACAACGGGGGTTGGCACAGGATTTGGGGGGAAGGAAACCCAGAATTGAATGAGGTTCTGACTCTGGTCACTGGTTGATCATGGGGGAAAAAAGCAGGGGGAGAAAGCACCAAGGCTAAACAATAATAATAATAGTAATAAGTCAAAAACCAGTCGGAGGATCAGCCAAGACCAGCATCCTCTCACTTGATCCTGGTCATTTGTGAGCATAGGGAGGAGAAGGCTGTGTTCCTATGATGTATCTGGGTTGTGACCAATACTTTTATTTTAGCCTAGAGATGAGCAAGATTGAACAATCCCTAGGTGAGCTCACTTGGCGTGGCGGCCTGCTGCAAATCTTTCTACCTCTCCTCTACCTGCCACTTCCCAGAATATAACTTTATGGTAATTTATCCACTCAGAGCATCACTCCCATCTGTTCTCTGCTACAAAGATAGCTACTTCCAGAGATTGCTGTCTTCGCCGGTTGGCTGGGGAGGGTGACGGTGATGCTGTCTGACACACTGTCCACAGCAAAGCCACCTCAATGGAGTTCCTATTGGTAATCCACCACTTGGGTGTCTTTGAAATGTTTGTGTTTGGATGTTGTTTTTTTCATCTCCCTGAGCCAGAAGCCTTGTCAGAAAGTCAAACCTCCAAAGTGACAAAGTGCTCTGATCATAGAAAGGTGGTTTCGTTGCCAGGGAAACTGCTTGCAAGGGAGAAACAGATCCTATTTGTGAATTTATAACCTGAAGAAGAAACAGATGCTAAGTTTCTGAGTGAGTCTCACTTCGAATTGTACTTGATGGTAAGAATGGGTTACATTTTTTAGGCCATAGATTAGCAAAATTATACACTGTATAGGAAACCTTCTTACTGTAGCCTAGAAATTAAGAATAAAAACAATTCTTTCTTCCCCTTTTCTTAGCTTTGCAAATCAAGAAAAGCAAACAACATTTTCCCCAGGAAATCCATGGGATCTGGGAAAATGACCAGGACTCATCACAAAGCCCAACACAGGTGAAGGCCTCTGGTACACACTTAAGCGTGATCTTAGGGTAAAACAAAAATCATGAACACTCCACATACATTTTCAAAGGAGTTGTCCAGAATGAAAAAATAAGAAGAGATTAGTGGCCACTTTTTTCAGAAATGGACAAGGAGAAGTTCTGGTCTTCCCTTCAAAATATGTCCCTACATCTGCTGATTAAGCCTAAAATCTAGAACTTCATTCTTTTACCTTGTAGCAAAGTTTCAGATCCTTTCCTGAAAATTAATTTTGATACCAGGGGAAGGGAAAAACTCCTTAAGTGTTAGGTATCTGGCAATAGAAGGGGTGGTTTCTATAATAGGGTAAAAGAATTTGAAGCTGGTAGCCAAAGAATTAATTTTTCATCATGATCACCATCTTTACTATTAACACATCATCATCTCTATTAATATCATCAACAACACTATCATAATTCACCCTAAACTCTATTACCACTATATAATGAGAATAGCTGCTCTTCTTTGGAATTTACCATGTGCCAGAAACAGTAAGTATTCTACATTCATGATGAAATAATTCTCAGGAGTTGGCAAACTTTTTCTGTAAAGGGCCAGAGAGTAGATATTTTCGGCTTTTGGGGTCACAACTGGCACAACTACTCAGTCGGGTAAAAGCAGTCACAAAAACGTGCACATCAACTTTATCTACAAAAGCAGACGGTGGGCCAGATGTGGGCTGCTGGCCCTGCTTTACCAGCTCACATCATCTCATCAGCATCCTCACGAGGCTGTGGGCTTGGCAGGAGCATCTTCATTCCTCCGGTGAGGAAACCAGGCATATCAGAGATGGAGTCATTTGTCCACAGTCACACAGGGAGCAGATGGAGGGTAGGGTGAGACCCTAGGTGTAGCCATCACCAGGGCAACCAGCCATCTGCTCTCCACCTTGTCAGTGTGTTACACGTACGCCTGACTGCTATTCAAGATGATTTTAGGAAATACACGTGTAAGCATTTTAATAGCTCCCCTTATTTTCAAATGCATGAAAAAATAGAACCAGAAAATCCAATGTTTGATTTTACTACTGTTTTTTCTTCAGATGAAACACAAGAACAATCATCAATAATCATTTTTGTGCCTTCCTATTTTTTAAAAATAAAGAAAAAAAATACCTGATGGTTGACAAGAGGGAAAATTTTTTCAATATTCATTCAGTATGTAGGTGCCATTTTGGCCTTTCAAAAAGTTTTCACTCTTTTCTCTCATTTGATTTTCACAAAAAAGAAGAAGAGAAGTACTATGTTATTATGCCCATGCAGCAGATGAGAAAAACTAAGGTACAAAAAGGTTAAATGGTTTCTCAAAGGCAAGCACCATGACAGTGGCCTGGGGCAGAGGGGGCATTTCACCTGGCCCCGGCTCCCTTCTTTCCTCCTGCTGTGTCATCCACGTGGGTTCTCCAGGGCTCAGAGTTGTAAAGAGCCAAACTCAGGAATTTCTTATTTCTCCCAAGGTATCAAGGTAACTAAAAGCCAGCAACATGAGTCGGGTTTCTTTGGCCTGGGTGTCACAGGGCCAGTCACCCAGATGAGCAAGTGTGTGTGTGCATGCACAGTGGCAGTGGGTAAGCCCGCCTCCTGATTTCCACCAGAGCAATCTGAACGTACTTTCTGGACTAGCCATAAATCATTTTGTTAGAGCCAAGTGCTGAATGGCATGAATCTGAAATTCCATATGTGTGTTTAGAAGAGAGCTCGCTTTAGCTGCCAGTGAGCTGTTGGCCCAAAGGCAAGTCACGAGGGCCCCAGATTCTGACTCAGGAAACACAGCTGCTGGACTCTGTCAGCATTTGTTCGGGTTGTTTTTGTTGTTGTTGTTCTCTGGGGGTTTTTAGGGGATTATAGTTTACTCATCTACAAAAGAAAACCTAGATGCCTTTCTGGATAAACAGATTGAGAAGAATACCTCTCGAGCTTTTCTAGCACAAACTTTCATATCTATCAGTTTCAGGAACCAATATACAGGGCAAACACAGCCAAGCCTTGAAGAAAGCATCGCGATGCCGAAAAATATCTCTACAGTTTAACTTAGGAAAACTTTTTCCATTCCCTGAACCAGTCCTCCCTTTAATGAGACACGGACTTAGAAAAAACGGGTGTCAGATAGTAACAAATAGATTTTAGGAAAAAAAATTTCCACTAGATCAGTGTTTTTCAAACTACAAGTTATGACCATGGTGAACTGCGGTCAGCATTTTTAAATGAATTAAAGAAAAGAACAGAATGGAAAAGAATCAAATGTAATAGAAAATATCCCAATAAGCACTGTTTGAGAGACTGTTTCAGATTTATATAAACACGTGCACACACACACACACACACACACACAGGATTTGTGGGCCACAAATTTGAAAGCCATTGGACCAAATGATCTGAGAGCTTTGTGCAGCTGTAAGATTCAATAACTCCCTAACCTATTCTCACTGCAATAAAACCACTCAAACCACACACTGAAGTGATGGAAAGTCAATAGAATTTTAATTCTTACAAATCTCCCCAGCACTCAGTCTTGGCAATTGTTGGGAAATTCTTTATAACCATTCTATTATTATTATAAATTCGTTTCTATTATATTATGAATTCTATTACAATGCTCTTTAGATCATTACCGTAACACTATGAATACTTTAACTAATAGTAATGACACTTTTGCTACATTATAGATACAATGTCATTATATCTATATTTAAATATACTTTGGGAAAATATGATCAAAAAAGAAATAAGTTCTGAAAAACCTGCCTGATTTTTTGTCCCTCCTTGCCTACATATAAGTAAAACAAGACCAAATAAAACATTTCGTAGGGACCCCCTTTTTTTTTTAACATCCTTATTGGAGTATAATTGCTTTACAATGGTGTGTTAGTTTCTGCTTTATAATAAAGTGAATCAGCTATACATATACATATATCCTCATATCTCCTCCCTCTTGCGTCTCCCTTCCACCCTCCATATTCCACCCCTCTAAGTGGTCACAAAGCACCGAGCTGATCTCCCTGTGCTATGCAGCTGCTTCCCACTAGCTATCTATTTTATATTTGGTAGTGTATATATGTGTAGGAACCACTTTGAAAAGAATCAAACATGTACCAAGATATACAAAGAGGACAAAGCTTTCCAGTTCTTGTTTCCAAATGAAGACATAGTCAATGCTCGTGCTGGACCAGTATGTTATAATTTTCATTGAAATGGCAACTCACCAGTCTGTAGAAAAAATCCAGCCAAAAGAATTCAGCACTTGGGTTCCATTTCAATCTGGAAACCCCAGAGGACACTCTGCACCATTTGCAGAAATGGTGGTGCCAGGGTGTGTGATAAATTGAATGAAGAGGACAGGAAAGACACTTCAAGAATTCACTTTCTGAAACTGAAACCCTTTCTATTTTTAATCCTCTCTTGTGGGCATTTAATTCCAGATCCTAGTCAAGTCATGTTGTAAAAAGTATCCAAATTGACAAATTATCAGTGCCATTTCCTTTAGCTGCCGTTTCCCTTTTGAAAACCATCTTCATGGATTAGTATTCAGAAACACAAGCTCAGTTTAGTGCCAGTTTTGCAGAAAACAGAAAGACTGAAAACAAGAATTAAAAGTAGAAATCGTAAAACTCGTTAGTACAAAGAAGTGAGACAGTAAAATAAGAATTTTTGAATGTCTACCAGTTTTCCAACAACTGGTATGAGTTTAATTAAAAGAAATCTATAGCTGGAGACCCAGGATTTAGAAGGATCACCAGAGTTGATCCTCAGAGCAGTGGCTGAGTACATGGGCTGTTCCCAGACTATAAGGGTCAAGTTTTTGCTTGTTCACACTGCAGTCAGGGGATGGTTAGATTTCACTGGTGTAATAAAAACTAGCATAACTTACTGTATAGCACCGGGAATTCTACTCAATATTCTGTAATAATCTATATGGAAAAAGAATCTGAAAAAGAATGTATACATGTGTATATATATATAACTGAATCACTTTGCTGTACACTTGAAGCTAACAAAACATTGTAAATCAACTATACTCCAATATAAAATAAAATAAATTTTTTTAACTAGCATTTATTTGGAACTTACTGATTTTTCTTCCCAAGGATCTTGAAAACACATCCTTACTCCTATCTTATTGACAAGGCAGTCCATATAGTCTCCCAAACAGATTCTATGAATAAAATCTTCCCCACTCTCCATTTCATCTTATCTTCAATTGATAAATATTTTCTCTCAAACAACATTAAAGAACAATGCCTATATTGGAGACATTGATATTCAACAGAAAAAGAAGATATTAGTTCAAACTTCAGTGAATAAGATTTTAGAGGCCTCCTCTCTGTCAGATGTCTTCCTTAAAAGAAACATAGATTTTAGAGTATTTCATTTTCCATATTTAATAAATGTCCTTAAAAAATAAAAGTTTTAATAAAATTCCAGTGACTTAAGTATCACTTATCAATCCAGAAGTGGTTCTCAACCCAGACTATTTTATTCCCCCAAGGACATGGCTGGAGACGCTTTTGGTTGTCACAAACATGGAGAGAGGTTTCCTACTGGTGTCTAGTGGGTAGAGGCTAAGAATGTTTCTAAACATCCTACCATGCACAGGTCACCCTCCACAACGATGATCTGTTTGGCCCAAAATATCCGTAGTGCAGAGGGTGACAAACCTGCTTTACAGTGTTTCCCCAACAACAACAAAAACAACAACATGATTGCAACAGTGTTGTATTTTGGTCTGTACAGTTGGCTTAAATATTAGCTAAGTGACTTGCTCCCCCACCTTAACTTCAAGTAGATGGGATTCAACTTCATGATTAGCAAAGCTGCAGATCCCTTCATGACTCCATGACTTAGCAATTCAGGATTGCTGGAGAATTTTAAAGTCATGCCTGTTAAAATCTGCGGTCCTGTCTTGTGTGTGTGTAGGTGCGGGGGCGCTTCTCTCTCTCTCTCTTACACACACACACACACACACACACACACACACTCTACTTAACACAGATAGAATGCCCTGCACACTACTTGTGCTCCTTCCATTGTGAAGGCTGTTACCCACACCAACCTCAGAGTGAGAGGGCTAAAATGATTACCTTGGAGTCAGAAGGATGAAGATTCTAACGGTCAAAGAAAGTTGCTCTGGAGAGAAGGTGAAAATTAAAACCAACTAAAGTGAAAAACTTAGAATAAGGCTGCCAGATATGCCAACTGATGACAGAGTGGGAGTATCTTGCTGAGAGGGTTAGAGTTATCTGTAAGTCTAGTGGATTCCAACAGAGAATAGGCATCTTCAACATAATTCTTGTGTATAACGTCTGTATCTCGAGACATCCTTATAAGATAGCTGGTGCACTTTATACAGCCGTCTGAGCCTTTTCTGCCAAAGGAGACATGGTAGGAGGATTGTTACTGATGAAGAGTTGAGAAGAAAACATAAATCCCTCAGGGATCAGAGTCCCTCTGATGATGGGGAGATGAAGTCTGAGTCCCGCTGCTTATGTTTCTTCCTACTTCTTTTTTTTTTTGCGGTACGCGGGCCTCTCACTGTTGTGGCCTCTCCCGTTGCCGAGCACAGGCTCCGGACGTGCAGGCTCAGCGGCCATGGCTCACGGGCCCAGCCGCTCCGCGGCATGTGGGATCTCCCCAGACCGGGGCACGAACCCATGTCCCCTGCATCGGCAGGCGGACTCTCAAGCACTGCGCCACTAGGGAAGCCCCATGTTTCTTCCTACTTTAAATGTGCAACTGCACAGGAAAAGAAATCAAGAATCAGGAAACAAAACCTGTTAGATTATCCACTTTCATCTCTCTAGGAATTATGTTTCCAAATTAGAGACAAGGTTATTTAAGAGGCGGGGAGGTAGTATCCATAAGGATTCATGGGAAATTTGTTGCAGAGGTGTGGGAGGGTGAGCAGGTTCAATCCAGGGACATACCACCAAGGCACTGGATCAAGTCCAATTTCATTCAGAGGATATATTGATGGCCTTGTTTGGTAAAAGTCCTGTAGTTTTTGACATATTCAAGTTTGGCAGCAGTTCAAAAGAAATCCTTTAAAAATATCTTTGTTCAATATAGATTTTAGTTTAAAAAATAAACTCAATATTTGGACTTAATTCAGGGTTTAGCAAATTCTTCAAGGATATTTGGTGTAATGGGACCTGGCCTTTCATTTTGTTTTTTTGAGATGGTGTTTCAATGGGATTCTGATTCTGGCTCCTGAAAGACTCAGTCAGGTAGGAGAATTCTGTGGGAGGGACAGTTTCAGACTTTGAGCTGTTGCATGAGCATTCCATCCGTCAGAATTAGAACTGTCCCAAAATCTAGAACTTTCAGCTCACCTGTCATTCCTCAGAACCAAAATGTATTTTCAATCACATTCTCCACTCTATTAAGAGAAGTACGGTTTTGAATCCTGAAAGGAAAATTATCTTGTGACCTTGGGATAAAAGCTTATTCAGGTAATATAAAATGTCAAGCAGCCCACAATTCGAGCTCAGCTAAGGTAATTCCCAATAATATTTATATCCTGAAAAATAGGTATTTCAGCCTTGTTGAAATACTATTATCATAAAAAGACTTCTCTTTTTAATCATTAAAGTAATGTAACTCAGCACGGCTACAAGTATAGAGAACCTCTGAAAATTCATATATATCTTTTAAATCCTAAGAAGTCGATTTGTTTCTAATTTAACTAAAACTCTCAGAGAAAACCAGGTGTCTTTGAAAAGAAAGATGCTTATGTTATACTTTTGCTATGGAAACAATTTTTTTTTAAAAATCCACCAGAATTTTGTCTAAATTCTTTTTTTTTAATGTTCCACTAGAAACAGTTCAAATTCTTTGCTATTGGCCTCAAAAAACAAAGTTTTAATTTGGGGAAAAAACGCTTAATTTAAAAAAAATTTTAGGGAAGTGTATTGAGTTATCATCTACAGCATAAGAATGAGCATATCCCTTTAAAAAGACAAAGAAAATCCCTTCCAGTGGGTCAGCATCCTCTATCATGTTGCAAATACAGGACACAAACACTTAAGTGTCAGTCTCACGGGTTAGCACATAAAGATTGTTTAGATTGAGGTGGGGATATCAAAGTGCATGCAGCGGGGCTTCCCTGGTGGTGCAGTGGTTGAGAGTCCGCCTGCCGATTCAGGGGACACGGGTTCGTGCCCCGGTCCGGGAAGATCCCACATGCCGCGGAGCGGCTGCGCCTGTGAGCCATGGCTGCTGAACCTGCGCGTCCGGAGCCTGTGCTCCACAACGGGAGAGGCCACAACAGTGAGAGACCCGCGTACAGAAAAAAAAAAAAAAAAAAAAAAGTGCATGCAGTGGTCTCCAAGATTCCTGGAGTATGCACCCATCAGTAAAATAATCTGTACACATGCATCCATTATATGAATATTTATTTTTTTGTTTATTTACTTATTTATTCATTATCTTGTGCATGTACTCCAGCACAAACGTACAGTGTAAATCTTGAACCTAAAGGGCAATCAAAATAGTGAAAACAAAAATTAATTCAGATTCTCCCCATGCCCTATGCCCTAGTTTCTCCCCATGCCCTAATGATGTAGGAGATAGATGGGCCCCAGGCTGAGCAGCTGCAACCAGTCTCCTGCTGAGACTTCAAGATAAGATACTAGCAGGAGCATCAGGCTCTGATTGAGTAGAAGACAAAGAGACCACAATTTCCTCATTCTTGTGGTCAAGGGGATTTCCCAGCCTGGAACATGCACAGAGAAGGTCCTCAGTCTAGGGAGGCACCAAAGGAGGGAAGAGCCGCCAGCCCACAATATGTCCTGCCAACCTCCCAGAAACCTTCACGCTGGAATCCATCTTGGCTGAGAGATGCGTGTACCCACCAGGAAGGACCCTGACTCAGACCGAACATGGGCACAAGCAAGATGACTGACCAGAGACAACCTGGAAACTAACCCCATATAAGCAACCTAAGCTGCCCCTGTTGCATGCAACTCACTCTGAGTTTACCCGTGTGCTTTTCGACATGTACTTTGCTTCAAATAAATGCTTTATCTGTTTCACTATCTTGGTCTCTTTGCTGAATTCTTTCTTCAAAGAAGACAAGGACCAAGGTCTTTCTTCCAGCCACCTCACTGCCAAGATCACTAACAGGTTGCCTGGCACAACCGCTGAGACGTGTTACCCATTCTGAGACCACAGCAATAGGTATAACTCAAGCTACTCAAGCACCACGCATGGCTGATTTTTATGATGCAGTGTTTCTTGAGCTTCATGGGGATTGGTAAACAATACTCACCAAAGGTGAGAAGCCAGATTGCCCTAACATTCAAGAGACAGATGTGCTTCTGGAGACGTTCTTTGATGTCCCTGTAATTTAAAGAATGGGCTAGAGAGATGGTGGGGATGGATAAGGGGCATTTACGTAAGGTTAAGACACAACCCAGGCTTTATGGCTGGTCATGTTCTCTGGCCTCTTCCAACTCTGGCTTGGACATTGTCTCATTTGCCACAGAACCCCATGGAAGCAATGAAGGGTAAAATAAATCTATACTTTGCCAGTCCTACACTTGTGTGCCTTGCCAGTCCCTCAGATCTCCCACTTAGGTTATATTCACACCTTTTCCTTCCCTGAACCTCCAGCATCGGACCCTTGATGTCTTCAGGGAGTTGGATACCTCAGAGACCTCACACAAGTTTCTCTTTTCCTGGGATTTTCTTCAGAAAAGACAAACTCTTGTACCTTAATTCTAAAACCACCTGGTTTCAACTAAATGTCTGACATTTGGAAAACACATTAGCATAAGAAGATGCACATTTCTTCTTCGGAACAAGAGCAAATGGGAAAATATCCCCAGGGTTCTTTCTGAAGACTCCCAAACACAGCTGCTCAGCTCAAGAAGTTAAGTTCAATACAGAGTAAGCTTGGCCTTCCCCTCTCCCCCCAGGTGTTTTCCCATTGGACACATTCCCCACGCAGTGCTTCAGGATCTTCAGAAAGACAGGCCTTCTGGCAAAGGGTAAGGATCTCAAGGGAAAATAGAAGAGTCCAAAACGGGAATTTCCTTCACAAGCATCTGAATATATCCTATGCTTTTTAAATTTTTCTTAATCAGTTCAATAAATGGCAGCATTGCCCAGGCTAAATCTGCTTTCTCTGATTTAAGCAAAGTAGTATTCTCCCAAGAAATGTGTCCACAAGGGTTGAGAGCTTGCCTTCTTTTCCTTTCACTGATGCATACTTCTAAGAGCATGTGCCCCACGGTGCAGAAGCAGGAGCACTCAGGAGAAGCCACAAAGAGCTTTCAAGGGTGTTCTTACTTACCTGAAATTCCTTGGCTATTTTAATTGTATTCATTTTCCCTTTGCCCTTATTTTTTTCTCCCTCATTTCCTTTATTTTCCATTTCTTTTTTTCCCTTCCTTTTCTTGAAACACTTTCCCTCCATGAAATATCCACCTCAATTGAGTCATTAGGTTCATTCTTATTAATTGGTAAACAGTCTAAACCGCAAAGCTTATTGTTATCAATTTGAAACTTCCACATCCTCAGCAGTGTATGTCCCTGAGGCAGATTTTGTAACACCCCCGCCCCACCCTCCACCCTCACAGCTACAGAAGAGTTGCTGTTAAAATATGTCATTTTGGCTTTGGTGACATATTGGTATGGAATTTTCAAAGGCCTTTCCCTACTGTTATCTCCTCAACTGTGTGCATTCATTGTTTGTTCAATAAATGTTAATCTGAGCATGAGTTGTGTATTATTCTAGGTCCTGGAGACACAGCAGTGGACTAAACACACAAAACTCCCTGCCCTCTTGGAGCCTCTATTTTACAGGAGAGAGACAGACAACATAAAAGAAAGCAAGTTATGTACTAGAATGTGATAATGCTGAGAAAAAGATAACTGTAGAAGCTGGATAGAGAGTGCCATGGAGTGGAGATGGGAGTATAATATATTTAAATAAAGTGAACAGGAAGCCTTCCTTGAGGGTGACTTTTAAGAAGAAACTTGAAGGAAGTGCGGAAATGAACCATGCAGATACCTGGAGAAAACACCCCAGGAAGAGGGGACTGCAAAAGTAAAGAACCAAAGAGGGGAGAAGATCTGACATATTTGAGGAACAGAAGCTGGGGTGGCTGAAGATGAGTCATCTTGGGGAAGAGCCCCTGGAGATGAGGCAAGAAGAGGCTTGAGAACAGGGGTCAGATGCAAAGGCTTGTCTGCTGCTGTGAGGACTTGGGTTTTTATCCTGAGTGAGACAGGAAACTCCTGGAATATTTGGAGCAAAGCAGTAACATGATCTTGTTATACTTTGGAAGGGTCATTCTGGCTGTATTAGGAATAAATAATAGGAAATGATAAGACAGAAATGAATAAGTTGGTGACTTGCAATCGGGAGGGGGTCGGAAAAGCAGGATGATACTGAAGGGAGTCTACTCCAGGACACTTTTTTTTGTATAGTTTTGACTGTTGATATAACCCTAGTCTTTTACATATTCAAAAAGATAAAATTAAATCAACAATAATGGGGGGAATCCTACGAGTGCCTATAAAAAGAAACAAATTAACATAGTCAGATATAGAAGTGACAACATAATCACACAAAGGAAAGCAAAAGAAATTAATCCAAGTAACTTTTGAGGTTTAATATATATACACCAAAAAAATGCATGAAACATCAGTGTACAACTGAAAGTATTTATAAAATCAAATATACCCTTCAACCATCTCTCAGATCAAGAAACAGAACCTCATCAGCACCCCCAGAAGCCCTCATCCTCCCTTCCAGTCACTACCAACACCCCAGCCTGCCAAGGGTAATTGCTACCTAACTTCTCACAGCATGGATTGGTGTCCCCCCCACCTTTTTTTTTAACTGCATATAAATGGACTCATATGGTATGAACTCTTTTAAGTCTGGCTTGTTTTTCTCAATATTATATGTGTAAGGTTAATGCATACTGTTATGTGCAGTTGTAGAAACTTTACTGTGGGAGAAAAGAGATACAAATATGAAGGCGGAAGATAAGGAAGAACCCCAATCTGTTGGATGTTAGAGGTGACAAGAAAAATATTGGTTTATCCTAGTTTTGTCTGCTGAAAGGACCTAGAGGCAAGGATACCCCAGAAACAATGAGCATATTGGACACCCAAATCTTGATTCCTATATGCCACTCCCCCCTAAAATGGACAAGGGTTGGAGAAATGACTGATTCCAAAGTTGAGTCAAGAGAAGTACAAGATGATACTGAGACAGGCTGGGACCTGGGACCTGGGACCCTTTACTGCAGTGCCTCCTTGAGGAACAAAATACAAAGAAACTATAAGGGACTAAAAATAGCTGCATGCATGCACAGATGGGGCAAATTATGGACAATAAGATACAAAAAGACCAAAACAACCCAAATGTCACTTCTGAAGAGCTGGGAGCAAAAGCAGGGTACTGCGCATGCCCCCCTGCACACAGCACCACCAAAGGGGTGGGCAAACCACCTAAGCTACTGATCCAGCCCAACCACTGGACACACCTCTACCCTCATGCCATATAAGGAACCAGCTCACCCCCCCTCAGGGAACAAGCAAGGGAAACTCTTTCTTGTCCTCGCTCCCTCTGCTGCAACAGGGGCACCAATAAAGCCTTGCCTGAATTTCTTGTCTGGCCTCTGATCAATTTCTAATGATTAAGGAGGCCAAGAACCCTGGTCAGTAACAATACTAAAAATTACATATAGAACATAAATAGATGGGGTAGAGAGAAAGTTTTTCCTAGCAGGAAAGTGCCAACTAATAAGAGAAGCAATATAAGAATTAGAAAAAAATGAATCCTAATGAAGTCTAAAGCCATCAGGTGAAAGTTCAGAAACAGGATATATAGTCTCAAAGTATCTCCTCATATATTACTTATTAATTGCAAAGGGAAAGGATATCTTTACAGTAGATGACTATGGTCGACACCAACTTATGTAACTAACCAATGTGAACATCAACAATAAATTAACAAACTGAAATCATGTGCTTTCTCATGTGATATAACAGAATACATCACTTGTGTTTCATTCTACACAAAAATAATAACCTGAATCTCATCATGAAGAAACAAGCAAAAAACACCTAAATTAAAGGACTACAAAATAGAAGCAAGAACTACAGTATTTCAGCCTGTGGAACAAAAACCACATTCAGATAAAGATACACAAAATGAAAAGTCAGAAGACTATGTACCAGATAAAGAAACAAGATGAAACCCCAGAAACCAACAAAATGAAGTGGAGATAGGCAACCTTCCAGAAAATAAATTCAAAATAATGATAGTGAAGATGATCCAGGACCTTGGAAAAAGAATGGAAGCAAAGATCAAGAAGATGCAAGAAATTTTTAACAAACACCTACAAGAAGTAAAGAACAAACAGAGATGAACAATACAATAACTGAAATGAAAAATACACTAGAAGGAATCAATAGCAGAATAACTGAGGCAGAAAAATGGATAAATGACCTGGAATACAGAATGGTGGAAATCACTGCTGAAGAACAGAATAAAGAAAAAAGAATGAAAAGAAATGAAGACAGACTAAGAGACCTCTGGGACAACATTAAACGTAACAACATTCGCATTACAGGGGTGCCAGAAGGAGAAGAGAGAGAGAAAGGACCTGAGAAAATGTTTGAAGAGATTATAGTCAAAAACTTCCCTAATATGGGAAAGGAAATAGCCACCCAAGTCCAGTAAGCATAGAGTCCCAGGCAGGATAAACCCAAGGAAAAACATGCAGAAACACAGAGTAATCAAATTGACAAGAATTAAAGACAAAGAAAAATTATTAAAAGCAACAAGGGGAAAATGACATATACAAGGGAACTCCCATAAGGTTAACAGCTGACTTCTCAGCAGAACCTCTACAAGCCAGAAGGGAGTTGCATGATATATTAAAAGTGATGAAAGGGAAGAAACTACAACCAACATTACTCTACCTGGCAAGGATATCATTCAGATTCGACAGAGAAATCAAAAGCTTTACAGATAAGCAAAATTTAAGAGAATTCAGTACCACCAAACCAGCTCTACAACAAATGCTAAAGGAACTTCTCTAAGTGGGAAACACAAGGGAAGAAAAAGATCCACAAAAACAAACCCAAAACAATTAAGAAAATGGCAATAGGAATATACATATTGACAATTACCTTAAATGTGAATGGATTATTTGCTCCAACCAAAAGACTCAGACTGGCTGAATGGATTCAAAAACAAGACCATATATATGCTGTCTACAAGAGACCTACTTCAGACATAGGAACACATACATACTGAGAGTGAGGGGATGGAATAAGATATGCCATGCAAATGGAAATCAAAAGAAAGCTGCAGTAGCAATTCTCATATCAGACAAAGTAGACTTTAAAATAAAGACTATTACAAAAGACAAAGAAGGACACTATATAATGATCAAGGGATCAATCCAGAAGAAGATATAACAATTGTAAATATATAGGCATCCAACATGGGAGCACCTCAATACGTGAGGCAAATGTTAACAGCCATGAAAGAGGAAATCAACAGTAACACAGTAATAGTGGGGGACTTTAACACCTCACTTACACCAAAGGACAGATCATCCAGACAGAAACTTAATAAGGAAACAAAAGTTTTAAATGACACAATAGACCAGATAGATTTAATTGATATTTACAGGACATTCCAACCAAAAACATCAGATTACACTTTCTTCTCAAGTGCACACAGAACATTCTCCAGGATAGATCACACCTTCGGTCACAGATCAAGCCTTGGTAAATTTAAGAAAATCAAAATCATATCCAGCATCTTTTCTGACCACAATGCTATGAGATTAGAAATAAATTACAGGGAAAAAAACATAAAAAATCACAAACACATGGAAGCTAAACAATATGTTACTAAATAACTGAGAGATCACTGAAGAAATCAAAGAGGAAATCAAAAAATACCTAGAGACAAATGACAATGAAAACACGACGATCCAAAACCTATGGGATACAGCAAAAGCAGTTCTAAGAGGGAAGTTTATAGCAATACAATCCTACTTCAAGAAACAAGAAACATCTCAAATAAACAATGTAACCTTACACCTAAAGGAACTAGAGAAAGAAGAACAAACAAAACGCAAAGTTAGTAGAAGGAAAGAAATCATAAAGATTAGATCAGAAATAAATGAAATAGAAACAAAGAAAACAATAGCAAAGATCAATAAAACTAAAAGCTGGTTGTTTGAGAAGATAAACAAAACTGATAAACCTTTAGCCAGACTCATCAAGAAAGAGAGGGAGAGAATTCAAATCAATAAAATTAGAAATGAAAAAAGAGAAATTAAAACGGACACTACAGAAATACAAAGCATTCTAAGAGACTACTACAAGCAACTCTATGCCAATAAAATGGACAACCTGGAAGAAATGGACAAATTCTTAGAAAGGTATAAGCTTCCAAGACTGAACCAGCAAGAAATAGAAAATATGAACAGACCAATCACAAGTAATGAAATTGAAACTGTGATTAAAAATCTTCCAAAAAACAAAATTCTAGGCCCAGATGGCTTCACAGGTAAATTCTATCAAACATTTAGAGAAGAGGTAACACCTATCTTTCTCAAACTCTTCCAAAAAACTGCAGAGGAAGGAGTTAGGTGAGGCCACCATCACCCAGATACCAAAACCAGACAAAGATACTACAAGAAAAGAAAATTACAGACCAATATCACTCATGAATAGAGATGCAAAATTCCTCAACAAAATACTAGCAAATAGAATCCAACAACACATTAAAAGGATGATACACCATGATCAAGTGGGATTTATCCCAGGTAGGGATGCAAGTCTTCTTCAATATATGCAAATCAATCAATGTAATACACCATATTAACAAATTGTAGGATAAAAACCATATGATCATCTCAATAGATGCAGAAAAAGCTTTTGACAAAATTCAACACTCACTTATGATAAAAACCCTCCGGAAAGTGGGCATAGAGGGAACCTACCTCAACATAATAAAGGCCATATACAACAAACCCACAGCAAGCATCATTCTCAATGGTGAAAAACTGAAAGCATTTCCTCTAAGATCAGGAAAAAGACAAGGATGTCCACTCTTGCCACTATTATTTAACATAGTTTTGGAAGTCCTAGCCACGGCGATCAGAGAAAGAAAAGAAATAAAAGAAATGCAAATTGGAAAAGAAGAAGTAAAACTGTCACTCTTTGCAGATAACATGATACTATGCATAGATAATCCTGAAGATGCCACCAGAAAACCACTAGAGCTAATCAATGAATTTGGTAAATAGCAGGATACAAAAGTAATGCACAGAAATCTCTTGCATTCCTATACACTAACAACAAAAGATCAGAAAGACAAATTAAGGAAACAACCCCATTCACCATTGCAACAAAAGAATAAAATACCTAGGAATAAACCTACCCAAGGAGGTAAAAGACCCGAACTCAGAAAACTATAAGACATTGATGAAAGAAATGAAAGATGACACAAACAGATGGAGAGATATAACATGTTCTTGGATTGGAAGAAGCAGTATTGCGAAAATGACTATATTACCCAAAGCAATCTACAGATTCAATGCAATCCCTATCAAATTACCAATGGCATTGTTTTACAGAACTAGGACAAAAAATTTTTAAATTTGTATGGAGACATAAAAGACCCTGAATAGCCAAAGCAATCTTTTTTTTAAAAATTTATTTATTTTATTTATGGCTGTGTTGGCTCTTTGTTTCTGTGCAAGGGCTTTCGCTAGTTGCGGCAAGTGGGGACCACTCTTCATCGCGGTGCGCAGGCCTCTCACTATCATGGCTTCTCTTGTTGCGGAGCACAGGCTCCAGATGCACAGGCTCAGTAATTGTGGCTCACAGGACTAGTTGCTCCACAGCATGTGGGATCTTCCCAGACCAGGGCTTGAACCCGTGTCCCATGCATTGGCAGGCAAACTCTCAACCACTGTGCCACCAGGGAAGCCCCCCAAAGCAATCTTGAGAGAAGAAAAAACAGAGCTGGAGGAATCAGACTCCCCGACTTCAGACTATACTACAAAGCTACAGTAATCAAGACAATATGGTACTGGCACAAAAACAGAAATACAGATCAATGGAACAGGATACAAAGCCCCAAGTTAAACCCACGCACTTATGGTCAACTAATCTATGACAAAGGAGGCAAGGATATACAATGAAGAAAAGACAGTCTCTTCAATAAGTGGTGTTGGGAAAACTGAACATCTACATGTAAATAAATGAAATTAGGACACTCCCTAACACCATACACTAAAATAAACTCCAAATGGATTAAAGACCTAAATGTTAGATTATAAACATTATAGTCACTATATAGGACACTATATAGGACACTATAAAACTCTTAGAGGAAAACATAGGAAGAACACTCTTCGACATAAATCACAACAAGATCTTTTTTGTCCCACCTCCTAGGATAATGGAAATAAAAACAAAAGTAAACAAATGGGACTTAATGAAACTGAAAAGCTTTTGCACAGCAAAGGAAACTATAAACAAGACGAAAAGACAACCCTCAGAATGGGAGAAAATGTTTGCAAACGAATCAACAGACAAAGGCTTAATCTCCAAAATATATAAACAGCTCATGCAGCTCAATATTAAAAAAAAAAAACCCAATCAAAAAATGAGCAGATGACCTACATAGACATTTCTCCAAAGAAGACATACAGATTGTCAAGAGGCACATGAAAAGCTGCTCAATGTCACTAATTTTGGAGAAATGAAACTCAAAACTACAAAGTGGTATCACCTCACACCAGTTAGAATGGGCATTATCAGAAAATCTACAAACAACAAATGCTGGAGAGGGTGTGGAGGACAGGGACCCCTCTTGTACTGTTGGCAGGAATGTAAATTGATACAGCCACTATGGTGAACAATATGGAGGTTCCTTAAAAAACTAAAAATAGAACCACCATATGAGCCAGCAATCCCACTACTGGGCGTATACCCAGAGGAAACCATAACTCAAAAAGACACATGCACCCCAATGTTCATTACAGCACTATTTACAATAGCCTGGTCATGGAAGCAACCTAAATGCCCATCGACAGACGAACGGATAAAGAAGATGTGGTACATATATACAATGGAATATTATTCAGCCATAAAAAAGAATGAAACTGGATCATTTGTAGAGACGTGGATGGACCCAGAGACTGTCATACAGAGTGAAGTAAGTCAGAAAGAGAAAAACAAATATCGTATATTAATGCATACATGTGGAATCTAGAACAATGGTACAGATGAACCAGTGTGCAAGGCAGACACAGATGTAGAGAACAAATATATGGACACCAGGAGGGGAAAGCAGTGGGGGTGGTGGGGGTGGTGGGATGAATTGGGAAATTGGGATTGACATATATACACTAATATGTATAAAATAGGTAACTAATAAGAACTTGCTGTATAAATAATTTTTTTTTAAAAAAAAAGGACTACAGGGCTTCCCTGGTGGCACAGTGGTTGAGAGTTCTCCTGCCAATGCAGGGGACACAGGTTCATGCCCCCGTCCGGGAAGATCCCACATGCAGCAGAGCAGCTGGGTCTGTGAGCTGTGGCCGCTGAGCCTGCGCGTCCGGAGCCTGTGCTCCACAATGGGAGAGGCCACAACAGTGAGAGGCCCACGTACCAAAAAAATTTTAAAAAAGGACTACAAAATAGATATCTTCAGTCTTCAAAATGTCAATGTCAGAAAAGACAAAGAAAAGCTGAGAAAACGTCCTATATAAAGGAAACCAAAAAGGCATACATCTAAATATTATACATGACTCCGGGTTACATTCTGGATTGAAAAACAACAGTGTTATAAAAACAGTGTTATAAAGGACAGTGCACTAATTTTGCACTAATCTGGGCAAGAAAGAATGATTTGGGATGAGGGTACTAGCTGTGGAAATTAATATAAAATATATGTTCAAAAACAGTATTGTATCTATGCTAAATTTCCTAAATTTGATAACTGTAATGGGTTATATAGGAAAATTTTCTTATACTTAGAAGATCCATGTAGAAGTATTTAGGGATAAAATATTGTGATGTCCATATCTTACTCTCAACTTGTTCAACAAAAATGAAGCAGAATATTATAAATGTTGATGACAATGATAGACAGATAGATACATAGATAGATAGGTAGATACATAGATAGATACATAAATAGATACATAGATAGATAGAGATATAAAGCAAATATGGCAAAAATGTTAAATAATGGATGTATATAGGTGAAGGGTATTTGGTGTTAACTGTAGTTTTCTTGGAATTTTTCTGTAGCTTTGATATTTTTAAAATAAAAAGGTTAAAAGTTTGAAAAGAATATATCTATTAAAACGTTTTTGTTTTAATATGCATATTTTAGTTCTAACAAATCAGAAATATCAGCTATCAATGTGCTTTTGTTAGCCAGAAGCAAAAATACAATTGAACTGTCACTACTTACTTATTTTGAAGGTACAGACAGTTATTTGGCAATAGATGCTAATCATACGGGCTTATTTAAACTGATTTGTTATGACAAGATATCCTAGGAAAGAACAGGGGTGGGGGGATCTAAAACTTTGCAAGAGAATAAAAATTTACACTTAAAACTAGAATACAGGGGCCGCTGGGCCTGCGTGTCCGGAGCCTATGCTCCGCAACGGGAGAGGCCACAACAGTGAGAGGCCCATGTACAGCAAAAAAAAAAAAAGAAGAAGAAAACAATAGACTACAGGGGGACAAGGGAGAAGAAACGAGGGCAGATTGGAGGCTCTAATTTTGTATAGACAAGAAAGCATGAGTTTGGGACCAGGGCAATGGCTGTGGAGGAAGTGAGAACTGAGGAGAGTCAATATATTTTCAGAGTAGATCTATGATGAGGCTAATGGACTGGATATGAGGTATGACAGAGAGTAGTCAATGGTCACTCCAAAGTTTTGGACCTGAGTAAGAAAATGAGTATGAATAGATGCTTATAGGAGGACAAACCCTGGTAGGCAGCTCTATATACAATGACCTCTTCGAAGGAAGGGAGGATGAGGGGCTTCTGGGATTCTGGTGAGATTCTATATTTTGATCTGGGAGATGGTTATAAGGCGACATCACTACAGATGCTATGGACATTAAAAGAATAACAAGGGAACACTGTGAAAGACTGTATGGTCACAAAACTATGGACTTTGGGTTATTATGATGTGTCTATATAGGTTCATCTACCACAACAAATGTACCACTCTGGTGAGGAATGTTAGTAATGGGAGAGGCTATGGATGTGTGGAGGCAGAGGGTATATGGGAAAGTTCTATACCTGACCTTCAGTTTTGCTGTGAGCCTTAAACTGTTCTAAAAAATAAAGTCCTAATAATTTTTTTTTAATGGTTAGATAACCTCTCACAAGGACCTACACCAAGAAAATGATAGATCCAGAACTCAAACCCAGGTCTTTCTGACTCCATGGAACTGTGATCTTAACCATTTTATCCTAAAATACTTCTCAGAGAGATGCCTCTCAGACGCGCAACTTGTGACAGTGGCCGGCTGGAAATGAAAAGATTGGACTAAAGAGAAAGGAGTTGGATGGAGACGTACTCTCAGTTAACCTGGCCATGTCCCTCAGTTAAGGAACTCCCATTTGGAGCCTGGGATTTACTAAAGGTGAAAAGTCTCCCATGGATGCAATTCCTGGTGAAAAGCCATCTACAGGATAAGTGCAGTGGATTTGAAATCAGACCTATCCATGCTTATTGGATCTTGCAAAATATAAGTGCTTGTTACAAAACCGGAACACATTTCTAGAGTAACTTGACATCATCTCAAAGAACCTTCAAGTCTTAACATATACAACTTTCAGACAGAATATAACTGAAGAAAAGACAGAAGTTTACAGAAATTCACAACGGCTGAATTTCTGGAACAAAAACTTAGTATTCAGCTGCTCCCTTGACTCTGAGATAAAAAGGCCTTTACAATAGCCAGGATATATTGGGAAGAGTTACAGCTGTGCTACCCTGGGTGAACAAGCTTAAAAGGCAATGAAAATGCACTAATCTTCCCAATTTGAGGAATTCTAGAAGGAAAAAAATGCCTGAATTTGCAAGCAAAGAACACTTTTATCTCCTTATTAGCTGAAATAAAAAATGTCCCCAGCTATTGCAGCTGTACACATATCCACCTGCTAGAAGGTATAGAAAAACAATCAAATCACTCTGGAATGCATTCATGGTGGAATAGATAAATCCTCTTCTCCCTGTCCTATTTCACTTGCATCTTGCATGTGACCCTGACTGCATGAGCAATTCCTTGCAAATAAAAGCTGCAGGAACATTCTGTACCCATTTATTATTTCATCGTCATAGGCCTGACATACCCAACACAAAATGTAATTATGTACAGCACCATAAACAACGTTATCTCCAGCTACTACTGTGGATAAATTTCAGTTTCAAAGGACACTATTGGAAAAAAATACAGTAATGAAACTTCATAAGTGGAGTGCAAAGTGTCACCTGAAGAGCGTAGGAATGTTCGAATGCCAGGCTAAGAAAGAGAGAAGGGAGGGATGGAGAGAGAGAGGGAGAAAGAGAAATAGGAGGGAAGTTCAAGGAAGGACCAAGGGGGAAGAGTGAGAACCATGGCTTCTGAATTTTGCTATCCCAATGCATAACTAAGAATATGTTAGGAAGTTAAAATTGCATTTTGAAATGTGTTTTTAATACATTTCAAAGTTTAGTTACATCTTAAATAAAAAGTAATTCTTTAAACTCATGATGCTCAGTCCAACCCAAAATTTACTTAAATTACTTCTTGTTATATAAAGTTACAGTAAAATCAACTTTTCCTGGAGCAATTCTAAGATGAGCATCCACAGCAACTTGAACACTTGTCATCTTTACATTGTAAACAGTCACATCAACTACATCATAACTACTGCCATTTGAAAGAAGAAACACGAAGACAGGACATAGTAATCGTAGATGTCAAAAGTATGACATGGTGACAATAACAAGGAATTTCAGTAGTAATGCCAGAGAACTCACAGTACATTCAAGTCCAGGCTGCCTACAGAGCCTGGTGCCACATGTCAAACTAGTAGATGTCAAGAAAGCAGTGATTGTAACGACAAGGTCAGGGTCAGCCGACAGACCTTAATTGACAAACACTTGCCTGTGCCAGCTGCTGATATTGATGAGCTGCAAAGACGACAAAGCATTGTACAATTATGCCCTCCTTCCTCCCGCTTCCCCAACAACTCTGGACCAGAAATAGAAATGCATCTGTTATTGCAATCTCATCTGAATATATCAACCTGTCTCAACCTTAGCAGTGTTCTAAGAGAAACTCTTCCTCTGGAAATGTAGGGAAGCCCTATTTTAAAGGCTATGAAAAGGGCCTAATCTGATTTGGTTGCAAAAGTGTCACTCTTTCAAGTGATATGTATGTATGTATGTATGCATGTATATACATGTGTGTGTATATGAATATATATGTATATATCAAATGACAAAGATTGACAGAAACAACTTTAAATTGAAAGCCTTAAGTAAAAACCTCAGATTTACAATAGCATCTACATTAAATTAAGTGGCACTCTCAAGTCAACTCAAGCAATTTGGCTAGGTATCATCTATGTGCCAGGAACTAAGGAAATAAAAATGAAAAGGTCTGTTCTTGCTCTCACTTGAATTCATAGCCTTAGGAGAGAAAGAGACAAGCACAAAATATTGCACAATGAGGTAACTGTTACGTTAATCCATAGATGGGGAAAATGTTATGCTCATTCATAGATGGGGAGAAAATATTTGTAGTACATAAAATCGAAAAAAAAAAAAAGGATTCAGAAGTCAAAAATATATTTTAAGGGCTCCACAAATCAGCTTTTAAGAAATGGAATAATTATTTAAGAAAAAGTTTTAAAAAATGAAATGGAATAATTAGCAAATTATGGAAGGAGAAAATTCACAAAATGAGAAAGGCAAATGACAAAAACAAAACAGCAAAAGATATGCAATCTTCCTAGTAATCAGGAAAGCACAAATGAAACCCATAATGAAATGTCATATCCTCCCCACCAAATTGGCAACATTAGATGCTGCCAGAATGCAGAGCAACAGGTAGCATCACACACAGCTAAAGGGAGAGTAAGGCCACCTTGGAAAGCAGTTTGGCAATACCTCAGAAGAGGAGACCGTGGGTACACTCAATGTCCAGCAGTCTCATCCCTAGATGTATACCCGAGAGAAGCTCCTGCACCCGGCCCAAGAAATCACGTACATGAATATTGTATTGATGTTTTACATTAGAGGAAAACGAGAAGAAAGTAGTCTAAATGCCCATCAACTTAAGAATAGATAAATATATCTGATGTATTTATCCGTGAAATAGTACAAAGCAATAAAATTAACTCCCTAGAATTATATGTATCAACCTACCTCTCTCTTAAAAGTAGAATATTGTGAAAATAGCAAATTATAAAAGAATAACTACCATAACATGATTTGTGTGGTATTCAAAAAACCACAAAACCAGCTACATATAATTTTATAGATTATAGGTGGTATTAGTATAAAATGCTCATGAAAATTATGAACACTAAACCCAGGATAGTAAACTCTGGGCAAGAGTGAGAAAAATAAGATAGAAAGAGGTAGATAAGAAGTTTCCTTTAATATTGAAAGGTCATTATTTCTCTTTCTTATGGATCAGAACTACTTTAAGATACTAACAATAAACTCCAAAACTGCAACAAAAGCAGAGGTAAAGGAGCAATTGGTTCTGCCTCAAGGTAAATAACACTGAAATTAAAGTGAATAAGATGATGGTGGGTCATTATGGTATCAAAAAATAAATCTGCCATGGAGAAGTCAGAATATCCTAAATTTTTTTGATAAAAATATATTCATCCAAACACTGATTTAGAGGGCTCACTGCTTTCTATTCATTTGCTTGCAACTGAGACTCTGAACATAGTTGCTATGATCAAATATTCTATGTAATCTGCACAAGCATTAAATGTCCCTCTTTTCATCGCCACCGATGGAAACCTGGGAGCGTCTTACAAATATGGAAGTAGCGCCTCCCCAGGATCTTGCTCCTCTTGAAAATCAAACTGCTTGACAGCAACTCAGTTTCAGAGCAAAATATTTTCTGTGATACTGAACAGTGCTTGATCCCACCAGTGGGCAGCCATGGAGGGATGTTGAGAGCAAGAGAGAGATGGCATCTCTCTGTTGATGTCGCCATGCAGTAGTTCAGCAGTGTAGTCAACAAACACTTATTAATCACCTACTGTGTTCAGCCACTGTCATGAGCAAATGGAGGAAGGTGAATTGCAAGTAATCTACTGCTTGCAGGAAGCTCCCAGAGAGACTCGTGAATAAACGAGGGCACCAGAGGCGGGTACATCATTGCCAGAGGGGACCAGGGAGGTGGGGAGGCTGGTCTGAACAGTAAAATAAAATAAAATGGCCCTTCACAGAAGTTTTGAAGGGCACTTCAGGCAGAATCACAAAATCATGACTCTTAAGAGTTGGAATAGAGCTCGTTTTAAACAAGATCTGTGAGGTCAGGGTAAGGAAGATTGGGGGAAGCAGAGCATAAAAGGAGGTGAAATAAATGTTCTTTCACCAAGACTGGTGATGAAGTCTTATCCAGGAACAATTGGTCTGACTCAAGTGAAACAGAAAGTGCACAGTACTTTCATAGTTTCTTCTGGTTCTTTGGGTAGATGGTATATCTATATCTATATCATCTATATCTATATATCTATATTATATCTTTATCTAGATAGATACAATTTTTTCTAAGACAAAAATTTATATATCTATCTGTAGGATAGAGAACCCAGAAATAAAAGCCACCCACTTATGGCCAATTAATCTATGACAAAGGAGGCAAGAGTGTACAGTGGAGAGAAGACAGACTCCTCAATAACTGGTGCTGGGAAAACTGGACAGCTACGTGTAAAACAATGAAATTAGAACAGTCACAGCATATACAAAATTAAATTCAAAATGGATTAAAGACATAAATGTAAGATACTATAAAACTCCTAGAGGAAAACATAGACAGAGCACTCTGACATAAATTGCAGCAATATTTTTTTGGATACATCTACTAAAGCAAAGAAAATAAAAGCAAAACTAAACAGGATCTAATTAAACTTAAAAGCTTTTGCACAGCAAACGAAACCATCAACAAAATGAAAAGAAAGCCTACTGAATGGGAGAAAATATTTGCAAATTATATGACCAATAAGGGATTAATATCCAACATATATAAACAGCTCATAAGACTCAATATCAAAAAAAAAAAAAACAAATAACTCAATTTTAAAAAGGGGCAGAATCCTAGAGGGGTGGGATAGGGAGAGTGGGAGGGAGATACAAGAGGGAGGAGATATGGGGATATATGTGTAGCTGATTCACTTTGTTATACAGCAGAAACTAACACACCACTGTAAAGGAATTATATTCCAATCAAGATGTTAAAAAAAAATGGTCAGAAGAACTGAACATTTTTTCTAAGAGGACATGTAGATGGCGAATAGGCATATGAAAAGATGCTCAACATCACTAATCATCAAGGAAAGGTAAATGGAAACCACAGTGAGATATCACCTCACACCTATCAGAATGGTTATTATCAAAAAGAACACAAATAACAAATGTTGGCAAGGATGTGGAGAAAATGGAACCCTTGTACACTCTTGGTTGGAATGTAAATTGGGGCAGCCACTGTGGAAAACAGTATGGAGGTTTCTCAAAAAACTAAAAATAAAACTACCATGTGACCCAGCAATCCACTCCTGCATATATGTCTGAAAAAAACAAAAACACTAAAATTTGAAAAGATAAATGCCCCTCAATGTTCATAGCAGCATTATTTATAATAGTCAAGATATGGAAGCAACCTAAACTTCCATCAACAGATGAATGGATAAAGAAGGTGTGGTACATATATAATTTTTTCTCAGACAAAAATTTATATATATCTATATATATCTATATCGAGAGAGAGAGAGAGAGAGAGAGAACAATGATAGGTAGATAAATAGATTTTTAAATCTGTTAAAATCTATTAATCTATTAAAGGTTAATAAAGGGGCTTAATCTAATGACTTTGTTGTAAAAGTCAGAATATAAATATATGAAAAATATAAATATCAATTTAAAACATAAATATGTAAATTTAAAAATATAACTTTTTTATCTGAGAACATCTAAGAGCCCTGGGAAAGGCCAGGGAGAGGAGAGGGTGAAACAAAGCATCTACTGTGTGCTCTACATAATAAAGTCATAAGCATTTGGGAGTTTAGAGTCTAAAGGAGGTGAGAGAAGCAAAGGCACTGGGGGAAGGGTATTCAGGGTTCTAGAATGAGAAGAGGCACCCAGTAGAAGTCTTGGGGAAGGGGTATTGTATTGCATTAGGAATTACAACAGGGCAGGAGGCCAGAGCCCAGTGAAAAAGCCCCACAGCTGGTGATGGCAGAGAAATTTCTAAGAACAGAATGTTCTGTACTCAATGTCAAGTACCTCCCATCCTGTGCTACATTGTAGATCCACCCCCACTGACTTTCTAACCTCCAGTAAAAGTCAACTTCATACAACAGTGTTGTGTTAGTGGCATTTGGAGGAATGCAGTGAGAGGGCCCATTTCTAATGTGAGATTAAACAATGTGAAAAGAGGAAGAGTGACAACCAGGGTGATGGTTGAAGGTCCATCAGAGAATGGTAATGCTAAAGGTGATGTTTCACAGCTGAAGTGTTTTCAAATATTCAAGACATCATAACTGCTCTACTTATTATATATGTATACATGTAAAAGATGGAACAAATACTACAAATAACAAATGGTGTAGAGGGTGTGGAGAAAAGAGAACTCTCCTAATGTGATCCATCAATCCCACTCCTGTGCGTATATCCAGACAAAACTATAATTCAAAACATACATGCACACCTATGTTCATAGCATTGCTTCGTCCTCCTGCTGCATGCGCCTAGCTCCCTGAGTGTGCCTCCGCAGCTTCTGGACGTTCCATGAGTGACAGGGAACACTGGTGTGACAGCAGCCTACCAGGGAGAGGATCTGCAGACATATACATATGGAAGCTACCTGCCATGTGTAAGATACATTATGGAAAGACTCAAATGGCAAAGAACTGATTGAGACTTCTGGTCAACAACAAGTGAGGAACTGACCTCCTCAGTCTGCCAGCTTCTGAGGAACTGGCTCCTGCCAACAACAACCGTGTGGCTGATAGGGTCTTGGTGCTCTGGCCAGGTGTCAGGCCTGAGCCTCTGAAGTGGGAGAGATGAGTTCAGGACACTGGACCGCCAGAGAACTCCTGGACCCACATAATATCAATCAGTGAGAGCTCTCCCAGAGATCTCCGTCTCAACGCTAAGACCCAGCTCCACTCAACGACCAGCAAGCTACAGTGCTAGACTCCCCATGTCAAACAACTAGCAAGACAGGAACACAACCCCACCCATTAGCAGACAGGCTGCCTAAAATCATACTAAGTTCACAGACAACCCAAAACACACCACTGGACGCAGTCCTGCTCACCAGAAAGACAAGATCCAGGCTCATCCACCAGAACACAGGTACCAGTCCCCTCCACCAGGAAGCCTACACAACCAACTGAACCAACCTTACCCACTGGGGGAAGACAACAAAAACAATAGGAATTAAGAACCTGCAGCCTGTGAAAAGGAGACCCCAAACACAGTAAGTTAAGCAAAGTGAGAAGACAGAGAAATAAGCAGCAGATTAAGGAGCAAGGTAAAAATCCACCACACCAAACAAATGAAGAGGAAATAGGCAGTCTACCTGAGAAAGAATTCAGTGTAATGATAGTAAAGATGATCCAACATCTTGGAAATAGAATGGGGAAAATACAAGAAACGTTTAACAAGGACCTAGAAGAATAAAGAGCAAACAAACAATGATGAACAACACAATAAATGAAATTAAAAATTCTCTAGAAAGAATCAGTAGCAGAATAACTGAGGCAGAAGAACGGATAAGTGACCTGGAAGATAAAATAGTGGAAATAACTACCACAGAGCAGAAAAAAGAAAAAAGAATGAAAAGAATTGAGGACAGTCTCAGAGACCTCTGGGACAACATTAAATGCACCAACAATCAAATTATAAGGGTCTCAGAAGAAGAAGAGAAAAAGAAAGGGACTGAGAAAATATTTAAAGAAATTATAGTTGAAAACTTCCCTAATATGGGAAAAGAAATAGTCAATCAAGTCCAGAAAGTGCAGAGAGTCCCATACAGGATAAATCCAAGGAGAAACATGCCAAGACACATATTAATCAAACTATCAAAAATTAATTACAAAGAAGAAATATTAAAAGCAGCAAGGGAAAAGCAACAAATAACATACAAGGGAATCCCCATAAGGTTAACAGCTAATCTGTCAGCAGAAACCCTGCAAACCAGAAAGCAGTGGCAGGACATATTTAAAGTGATGAAAGGGAAAAATCTACAAACAAGATTACTCTACCCAGGAAGAATCTCATTCAGATTCCATGGAGATATTAAAACCTTTACAGACATGCAAGAGTTAAGAGAATTCAGCACCACCAAACCAGCTTTACAACAAATGCTAAAGGAAGTTCTTTAGGCAGGAAACACCAGAGAAGGAAAAGACCTACAATAACAAACCCCCAAAATTAAGAAAATGGTAATAGGAACATACATATCAATAATTACCTTAAATGTAAATGGGTTATATGCTCCAACCAAAAGACATAGACTGGCTGAATGGATACAAAAAAAAAGACTCATATGCATGCTGTGTACAAAAGACCCACTTCAGACATAGGGACACATACAGACTGAAAGTGAGGGGATGGAAAAAGATATGCCATGCAAATGGAAATAAAAAGAAAGCTGGAGTATCAATTTTCATATCAGACAAAATAGACTTTAAAATAAAGACTATTACAAGAGACAAAGAAGGACACTACATAATGATCAAGGGATCAATCCAAGAAGAAGATATAACAATTACAAATATTTATGTACCCAACATAGGAGCACCTCAATACATAAGAAAAATGCTAACAGCCATAAAAGGGGAAATCGACAATAACACAATATAGTAGGGGACTTTAACACCCCACTTTCACCAATGGACAGATCATCCAAAATGAAAATAAATAAGGAGACAGAAGCTTTAAATGATACATTAAACAAGATGGACTTATTTGATATTTATAGGACATTCCATCCAAAAACAACAGAATACACTTTCTTCTCAAGTGCTCATGGAACATTCTCCAGGATAGATCACATCTTGTGTCACAAATCACACCTTGGTTAATTTAAGAAAAGTAAAATCATGTCAAGTATCTTTTCAAACCACAAGGCTATGAGACTAGATATCAATTATAGGGAAAAAAATGTAAAAAATACAAACACATGGAGGCTAAAAAATATGCTACTAAATAACCAAGAGATCACTGAATAAATCAAAGAGGAAATCAAAGAATACCTAGAAACAAATGACAATGAAAACACGATGACCCAAAACCAATGGGATGCAGCAAAAGCAGTTCTAAGAGGGAAGTTTATAACAATACAACACTACCTCAAGAAACAAGAAAAATCTCAAATAAACAACCTAATCTTACACCTAAACCAATTAGAGAAAGAAGAACAAAAAAGTCCTAAAGTTGGGACTTCCCTGGTGGTACAGCGGTTAAGAATCTGCCTGCCAATACAGGAGACACGGGTTTGAGCCCTGGTCCAGGAAGATCCCACATGCTGTGGAGCAACTAAGCCCGTGCACCACAACCACAGAAGCCCACGTGCCTAGAGCCCATGCTCCGCAACAAGAGAAGCCACTGCAATGAGAAGCCCACACACCACAACGAAGAGTAGCCCCCACTCACTGCAACTAGAAAAAACGTGCATGCAGCAATGAAGAACGAACACAACCAAAAATAAATAAGTAAATAAATAAATAAATTTATTAAAAACAAACAAAGTTAACAGAAGGAAAGAAATCATAACGATCAGATCAGAAATAAATGAAAAGAAATGAAGGAAATGATAGCAAAGCTCAATAAAACTAAAAGCTGGTTATTTGAGAAGATAAACAAAATTGATAAACCATTAACTAGACACATCAAGAAAAAAGGGGGAAGACTCAAATCAACAGAATTAGAAATGAAAAAGGAGAAGTAACAACTGTCACTGCAGAAATACAAAGGATCATAGAGGTTACTACAAGCAACTATCTGCCAATAAAATGGACAACCTGGAAGAAATGGACAAATTCTTAGAAAAGTACAACCTTCTGAGACTGAGCCAGGAAGAAATAGAAAATATAAACAGACCAATCACAAGCACTGAAATTGAAACTGTGATTAAACATCTTCCAACAAACAAAAGCCCAGGACCAGATGGATTCACAGGCAAATTCTATCAAACATTTAGAGAACAGCTAACACCTATTATTCTCAAACTCTTCCAAAGTGTAACAGAGGGAGGAACACTCCCAACTCATTCTACAAGGCCACCATCACCCTGACACCAAAAACAGACAAAGATGTCCCAAAAAAGAAAACTATAGGCCAATATCACGGATAAACACAGATGCAATAATCCTCAACAAAATACTAGCGAACAGTATCCAACAGCGCATTAAAAGGATCATACACCATTATCAAGTGGGGTTTATACCAGGAATGTGGGATTCTTCAATATATGCAAATCAATCAATGTGATACACCGTATTAACAAAGTGAAGGATAAAAAACATGATCATCTCAATAGATGCATAAAAAGCTTTCAACAAAATTCAACACCGATTTACAATAAAAACTCTCTAGAAAATAGGCATAGAGAGAACTTACCTCAACATAATAAAGGCCATATATGACAAAACCACAGCCAACATCATTATCGATGGTGAAAAATTGAAACCATTTCCACTAAGATCAGGAACAAGTCGAGGTTGCCCACTCTCACCACTATTATTCAGCATAGTTTTGGAAGTTTTACCCACAGCAATCAGAGACTAAAAAGAAATAAAAGGAATCCAAATTGGAAAAGAAGAAGTAAAACTGTCACTCTTTGCAGATGACATGATACTATATATAGTATATATAATCCTAAAGATGTCACCAGAAAACTACTAGAGCTAATCAATGAATTTAGTAAAGTAGCAGGATACAAAATTAATGCACAGAAATCTCTTGCATTCCTACACACTAATGATGAAAAATCTGAAAGTGAAATTAAGAAAACACTACCATTTACCATTGCAACAAAAAGTATAAAATACCTAGGAATAAACCTACCTAAGGAGACAAAAGACCTGTATGCAGAAAACTATAAGACACTGATGAAAGAAATTAAAGATAATACAAACAGATGGAGAGATATACCATGTTCTTGGACTGGAAGAACCAGCATTGTGAAAATGACTATACTACCCAAAGCAATCTACAGATTCAATGCAATCCCTATCAAATTACCAATGGCATTTTTCACAGAACTAGATCAAAAAATTGCACAATGTGTATGGAAACACAAAAAACCCTGAATAGCCAAAGCAATCTTGAGAAAGAAAAATGGAC
This sequence comes from Delphinus delphis, assembly GCF_949987515.2. Lineage (NCBI taxonomy): Eukaryota > Metazoa > Chordata > Mammalia > Artiodactyla > Delphinidae > Delphinus > Delphinus delphis. The sequence continues at coordinate 41,698,113 of NC_082692.2, read as the reverse complement.
CTGGAGGAATCACGCTCCCTGATTTCAGACTATACTACAAAGCTACAGTAATCAAGACAGTAAGGTACTGGCACAAGAACAGAAATATAGATCAATGGAACAGGATAGAAAGCCCAGAGATAAACTCATGCACATATGGTCACCTTATCTTGGATAAAGGAGGCAAGAATATACAATGGAGAAAAGACAGCATCTTCAATAAGTGGTGCTGGGAAAACTGGACAGCTACATGTGAAAGAATGAAATAAGAACACTCCCTAACATCATACCAAAAATAAACTCAAAATGGATTAAAGACCTAAATGCAAGACCAAACACTATAAAACTCTTAGAGGAAAACATAGGCAGAACCCTCTATGACATAAATCACAGCAAGATTCTTTTTGACCCACCTCTTAGAGTAATGGAAATAAAAACAAAAATAAACAAATGGCACCTAATGAAACTTCAAAGCTTTTGCACAGCAAAGAAAACCATAAACAAGATGAAAAGACAACCCTCAGAATGGGAGAAAATATTTGCAAATGAAGCAACTGACAAAGGATTAATCTCCAAAATATATAAGCAGCTCATGCAGCTCAATATCAGAAAAACAAAAAACCCAATCCTAAAATGGGCAGAAGACCTACATAGACATTTCTCCAAATAAGATATACAGATAGCCAACAAACACATGAAAGGATGTTCAACATCACTAATCATTAGAGAAATGCAAATCAAAAGTACATTGAGGTATCACCTCACACCGGTCAGAATGGCCATCATCAAAAAAATCTACAAACAATAAATGCTGGAGAGGGTGTGGATAAAAGGGAACCCTCTTGCACTGTTTGTGGGAATGTAAATTGATACAGCCACTATGGAGAACAGTATGGAGGTTCCTTAAATACCTAAAAATAGAACTACCATACGACCCAGCAATCCCACCACTGGGAATTTACCCAGAGAAAACCATAATTCAGAAAGAGTCATGTTCCACAATGTTTATTGCAGCACTATTTACAATAGCTAGGACATGGAAACAACCTAAATATTCATCAACAGAGATGAATGGATAAAGAGGATGTGGTACAGATATATAAAGGAATACTACTCAGCCATAAAAAAGAATGAAATAATGTCATTTGAAGCAACATGTTACAACTAGAGATGATCATACTAAATGAAGTAAGTCAGAAAGAGAAAGATAAATACCATATGATTTCACTTATATGTGGAATCTAAAGTATAACACAAATGAACCTATCTAGGAAACAGAAACAGACTCCCAGATACAGACTTGTAGTTGCCAAGGCATTGAGGCAGGGAGGGATGGACTGGGAGTTTGGGATTAGCAGATGTAAACTACTATATATAGAATGGATAAACAACAAGGTCCTACTGTATAGCACAGGGAAGTATATTCAATATCCTGTAATAAAACTTAATGGAAAAGAATATGAAAAAGAATATATATAACTAGATCACTCTGCTGTACACCAGAAAGTAACACAACATTTTAAATCAACTATACTTCAATTAAAATGTTTTTTAAAGAATTGTCCACTAGAAGCATTTGCATTTTTCAATTTTAGCAGTACCCAATATAAAACATAGTAGACAGCAAAAGCTCCGTTTACTAGAACATGCTTCAGTATACAGTTAAATTTGAATTTCAGGTAAACACCAAATAGGTTTTTAATATAATTATGCCCCAACAAATATTTAGAAGGAATAATTTTTAGTATAAGCGTGTTCCAAATAGTTCATGTGACATACTTAAACTCCAAAAAGATCTGTCATTTACCTGATATTCACGTCCAACTGGGCCTCCTGTGTTTCTATTTGCTAAAAATGGCCAAGACCCAAACAAGAGCTAGAGATCTACTTTGTCTACTAACTCTCTGTGTGGTATTTTATAAGCACATTTTTTAAGGGAGAAATGGGTGAAATGAATTGATTACATATTCATTTTCAAGCACTGTTAACCTAATCTGTGAAAGCCTGAAGCAATAGGTGTCTCAAAGGGAGTAGCTTTGATACAACAAAGACCCCCCTGGCTATCAGGAGCAGTAAATGGAACCAGTTGAAACATTTCTGCCAAAATGACAGTAGGTCAGATGGTCATACAACCTATTCAGGTCATTATTCCATTTTTCTGTTAAACTGATGAGTGAAAACGAGAACAACCTGGACCATAGCAAAGTGGATTCCAGATACATAAAACAGTCGATTTTGACCTGAATTTAAAGTTATTTTCTCATTAATGCAAAAATGGTCCATAACCTTCAGTAACAGTTTAAATAATCCAACTATATGTCTGGCAAGAAAACATATGTCCCGAGTCATGTATTTGGAAGATAAACGCTCTTGATTGAGCTTTACCCATATGTTTCTTAAAGCATTTGCTTGCTTGCTTGCTTGCAGACTATAAATGCTGTGCCAAGGTCAGCTGGTGCTCTAAACTGTTGCTGCTATGGGTCCCACTTTTTCATCAGTCTGTAGATGGAAGTCCTTTTCCCAACCTTAATAAGACACACAGTCTCTGACTGCTATAGGGCATGTGGTTTTTAAAGCTTCCTTCCCATTTTAATTTTTTAAGGAAAAGTTGAGTTTGGTATGTTTTTCAAGAAAGATCACATTAAATAATTATTTTGAATATTGAATATATTAATATAGTCTACTTTTTATAGGTTGACCATAAATGGTCTAAACCAGGGGTCTGCAACTAAGGTCCACAGACCAATTCTGGCCTGCATCCTAGTTTGGAAAAGGAACTTTTATTGGAACACGACCACACTCATTTATTTACACATTGTCTTCTGCTACAACCACAGGGTTGAATAGTTACAGCCTATAAAGCCTAAAATATTGACTCTCTGGTCTTTACACAAAAGATTTGCCAACCTCTGGTCTAAACAAACATTTACCACCAGTCAAGGGGACAGATCGCTCCTCTGGAGCTGATTTGGATATAGTTAGAATAGTACGGCAGCTTTGATAATTCAGGCTTTGCATAGTGAAGAGAGACAAAGTCTAAAACACTGTCAGCTTGGACATGTCTCCTCAGGCAAGTGCAACAAAAGCAAAACAAACAAATGGGATTACATCAGAGTCAAAAGCTTTTGCACATTGAAGGAAACCATCAACAAAAAGAAAATGCAATTGAATGGGAGAAGATATTTGCAAATATCTTTTTCTGATATCCAAAAAAAGGGGTTGATAACCAAAATATATAAAGAACTCATACAACTAATATCAGAAAAATAAACTGATTAAAAATGGGTAGAGAAAAAAAAATGGGTCGAGGATCTGAATAGATGTTTTTTAAGAAGACATTGATGGCCAACAGACATGAAATGGTACTAAACATCACTAATTATCAGGGAAATGCAAATCAAAACCACAATGAGATACCTTCTCTGACATACCTGTCAGAATGGCCATTATCAAAAGTACAATAAATAACAAGTATTTGTGAGGATGTGGGGAAAAGGGAACCCTTGTACACTGTTGATGAAAATGTACATTGGTTCAGCCACTATGGAAAACAGTATGAGGTTTCCTTAAAAAACTAAAAATAGAACTACCATAGGATCCAGCAATTACACTTGTGGGTATTTATCCAAAGAAAACAGAAACATTAATTTGAAAAGCACTATTAGTGTTTCAAAACACTAATTTGAAAAGTTCATGGGAGCACAAGCCATAGACAAGATATGGAAGCAATCTAAGTGCCTATCAACAAATGAATGGATTAAGAAGATGTGGTATACACACACACACACACACACACACACACACACACACACACACACACACACACACACTGGAATATTACTCAGCCATTAAAAAGTATGAAATCTTTCCAGTTTTGGTAACATGGATGGACCTGTAGGGTGCTGTGCTAAGTAAAATAGGTCAAGTCAAACAGAGAAAAACAAATACTGCATGATTTCACTCATATGTGGAATCTAAAAAAACAAAACAAAGAAAACAAAACAGAAACAGTCTCATAGATACAGAGAACAAATTTGTGGTTGCCAGAAGGTAGGGGTTATGGGGACATGGATGAAATAGGTGAAGGAAACTAAGAGGTACAAACTTCTAGCTATAACATAAATAAGTCAAGAGAATAGAAAGTACACACAGGGAATACAGTCAACAATATTGTAACAACATTGTGTGGTGACAGATAATAACTGGTCTTATTGCAGTGATTATTTGTATAAAATGTATAAAAATATGAAATCTTTATGTTGTACACCTGAAACTAATAAAATTTTGCATGTTAAATATAACTAAAAAATAAATAATATAAATATATGGAAAAATAAAGAAAAATAAATTAATTAAATGGTGGTGATGGTTGCATAGCTCTGTAGTATACTAAAAACCACTGAATTATACACTTTAAATGAGTGAATTGCATGATATGTGAACTATATCTCAATAAAGCTTTACACACACACACACATACACACACACTGCCTGGCAAAGGGGCTCTCTCCTCACTCAGTCTAATGCAAAAACCATTCTCAGTGGGTCATTCACCTCCATCCTTTGCTCCTGGCAGATATAAGAGCTAGTTATCCAGTTGCTATAAGAATCAAGTTAACAACTCAGTTTGATGTCTTTCTCCTTTTATCTTTTTGAAAAAATCCATTAAAGTTCTAGCCTCTGTCAAATCCCACCCTCACCACCAGAAAACACTAGCCGAAATCACGCCTAGACACACTCCCAAACCAGTCCTCCTAATCAGTTGGTACACACTCATTTGGGGAATATAGGAGATGCATTACTTTTCATGCAGGGCGGTTTTAGATGAAACTGTATTCAGGCTTCTATGTTGGTGGAACCTCCAGGACACTATACAAAATTTATTCTTTGAAGCTTGGGAAAAGCCACCCAGAGACCATCTATGAGGCTGCTCTCTGTTTCCATCAAACACTGGCCACAGACACGCCTCACACAGAATATGTGTGCCTTACATTGCATTCATTTTAACTAAATCTTACTGGCAGTGCCCTAAAGATGCTTTCCTCCAGCAAGATGGTCCAGTAGCCTTTGTTCAAGCAAAGCCCAGAGACATCAACCAGGTGTGGATTGGGTAGAGGAAAACAGTATCCACACTTTCCTCTGACTGCGCAGTCAGCATGCGATTTTTAGCTAGATTTATGATTATCTGGCTGGGGGGGCTGCTTTGGGAAGGCCAACGGAGATTACAGTGAGGGGCCTTAGGTTTTCCATCCTAATCCGCCCCGGTACATCCATTCATCCCAAACTCATTGGGGCAGGGAAGGATGGGTGATTGCAGGGAGGTAAGTGCTTCTCCAGGAAGGTCAGAAATGTATCATCTGATGCTCACTAGAGCAGGAGGCTTTAGAAGGCTAAAAACCAGTGAAATCATTCACCTTATTATTGAAAAGCATTCTTAACTGGGATAGAAATTATCTTCTCACCCTTTGAATCATTTGTCAACCATAAAAAATGAGATAAAAAATGGTTCTGTAATGATGAAATATACTCATTCAAATCCCCTCTTTTAACTGTAGTGAAACAAGTGACAAATGCAAGTCTTGGGTTGGCTTCGTGGACTGACCCCTGGGGGCATCACTTGACAGACTCTAGATAGAGGGAGGCAGTAGCCTTGGTGCTGGGCTCTGAGTCATTGGGAAGACTGCCTCAATGGCTTGGGAAACCAGGAGGCCATCAGGAATAAAAAGAGGAAGCAGTTCTTTGTGAGATATCACTGAAGTGATATCTTAACTTGCATCCTAACTATGGCCCCATATAAGTAGTGGTGAGAAAAAAATAGCCCTTTCATATCTTAAAACATTTAGAATCTGGAAACATGTATCATGGAATCTTTCGATAGTACAGTTACTAACAAAAATCATTAATATTTATCAGATAAATGGTATATGCTAAGCAATGCGGTAGAGATTTTCAACATTTACCAGACTCGTGATAGAAATCCTATATATAAGTATGACATACTTAAACGTTGCTTTAAAGAATTTACTCATAAACAACAAGGTCCTACTCTATAGCACAGGAAACTATATTCAATATTCTATGGTAAATCATAATAGAGAAGAATATTAAAAAAGAGTATATATATATATATGTATAACTGAATCACTTTGCTGTATAGCAGAAATTAACACAACATTGTAACTCAACTGTACTTCAATAAATAAACAAATAAATAAGAATTTGATCAAATTGGTAAAAGGTCTGATGTGGCTATTAAAATTCAACAAACCAATCACAAATCCATCTCCACACAGTAGACGAAAGCGAGGACAAATAAGCATAAATCACGTTGAATAAAACTTCAGTAAGAGGTACACAGGTATTTCTCTGGTTATTATTCAGGGCCTTGGGAAATTTTTTTTCTCAAATGAATACAGCAGCTGTGCTTTTGCAAATGAAGAAGTCAGAAAATTTGAAATTTTTGAGCAAATTTCTGTCTATAAAAATAATTTCCATTTATTAGCTGTTTACTGTGTATCAGGTGTTTTCCATCTAGTGTTTCTCATCCCTTACAGCCTGCAGGCTCCGTATGATTTTATAAACAAGGAAACTGAACACTTGCTAACAAATGACACATTTGGGCTTTGAACTCAAAACTGATGTCCCCAAGGCTGGGCTTGTCCTTTGATGCTGCTCTGCTTCCCCAGTAGTTAGAAGTTTCCAGTTCAAACACAGGAATACCCATTAATTTGCATAAATTAGGCCAAACCTAGGCTTCTTTCAGTTAGGGGCAAACCTCAACCCAGTATATCAAAATTATTCATCTTTCAGGATGACAACTGAACTAAGACAGCTCCACGATGATCAAAAGGTGCTTGTTTTTGGAAGTGAGATCATGAGAGCTAACAGAAATAAAACATGTGGCTTTAGGTCCTACTGTATAGCACAGGGAACTATATTCAATATCCTGTGATAAATCATAATGAAAAAAATATAGACAAGAATGTATATACATGTATAACTGAATCACTGTGATGTACAGCAGAAATTAACACATTGTAAATCAACTATACTTCAATTTAAAAATATATATATATATATATATATATATATATATATAGCTTTGATTTCTCTTTTTCTCCAGAAAAGAAAAGCAATCCCAGGCCATTCACCTCCCAAACACAGTCTGGAGTCTTGCCGTGATTAGCAATGGAAGTCTCCTATCCCTATTCAATTCACAGGTCTGCATAGTGCAGGCAGGTCCCAGAGCTGAGCACTCAGAATCACTATAAAATCAATTACCTTTTCCCATCTACAGCAGCAGGCACATACTGGCAGCTGTTCGTCAATAGAGCCTCGAAAAAATAATAATAACTTTACCAAGATAACAAACTTGGTGGAATTTCTTTTTTAAAACTCCTGAAAAACATGACTTAAGAAAGTATGGCTCAAAAGCAAAAGAAATAGCTGGGAGGAAAACTGATGACAAAAAAAGTAAGCTTAGTTTGGTTGAACACGCATTTTTATGTGAATTCATGAATACTAGCCCATTTATGGCCAACTTATAAAAATTTTTATTACAAATTATGAAGTTAATATCTGATAGCAAACCTGATAATCGTCAATTAAATGTAAGTTCTAAGTGAGCCTGGATGCACCTCTATTTAGTTGTGACTTTGCCAGAGAAATTTAAAATTCACACTATGGTGAAAATTTGGGATTCAAACTGTATTAGGAATAATAAAGATTGACAGTAATTTTAGGTCTGTGGCCTGTCCTCTAGACCAGTGGTTCTCAAAGTCTGCTTCTGGATCAGCAGCAAGGAATCACTTGGGAATCTGTTAGAAATGCAGATTCTCAGGCCCTACCTCAGATTTGCTAAATCAGGAACTCTGGAGATGGGGCCTAGCAACCTATATTTTAACAAGCCTTTAGGAAATTCTAAAATTTGAGAACCACTATTTTAGGGTCCATGAACTCAGTGTTCTGGTTTACAAGAATTGGTTAAAATACATGTCTTTAGGACTAACCAAAGGAAAAGTACACTACAGTAATTCTCAGTTTACAGAAATGAAAAGTTTACTCGCAAACTGCTTTGGTTTTCTAGAAGAACATAGGAAAATGAACTAAAGTTCTCAGTTCAATCCACAAAGCCAATTTAACTTCTAAAATTAGAACTATCATACTAAAAATGCAATTTAATAGGCACTGTAATGGAATGTCCTTCCAGAAATAACTATGGAAAGCTGAAAGCTGATACAGGGAAGTGGGCAAGTTGTACGAGGAAGGTAAAAAGACTCTCCCAATCCTGCTCCCCCAGGGCTCTTCCCCCATTTCTAGGCCAACCCCACTGGAAGAGGACAGAGTTTGAAAATGGGACAAGGTCACAGGGGAGTGGTGGCAGAGGCTGAGTTCTCCCTAATGGGAGAAGGGAGTGAGTGATGACTGTTGCCATTGGAGCTCTGACAGTGTGCGGCAAGGTGGAGGGAGGGATGGCAAAAATCTCCAGAGATTTTGAATGTATCAGTCACTCACTGTAGAATTAGCACAGTAACTTTAATTTATATAGAAATCATCCATATTTTTATATCACATTACAATATAATATTACAGCAAAATCCCCCCAGAAGCTGAGAAAGTCAACAGCAGCCCCTGAGGCAGAAGAAAAAGAGGAATGCTTGGAAAGGGTCTACTTGCATCCATGGGCTGTTTGTTACGCAGGCATTTGAAAGCAGAGACAATGAAATCAATCACTAGATTAATTTACACAAACTTTTCACAGAGGGGAGGAGAGCTAGATTATTTCTGATGACAGATTCAGACAAGACTTTGTTTCTGCTCCCATAAAACTCCTCAAAAAGATTCACAGAGGCATCTCAATGTAAATTAAATCATAGGATGCTTCAAGCAGCAGAATCCTGGGAAACTCCAAAACATGATTATTAACCAATGGATGCCACCATCATCAGTGCATCATCTTACTTGGAATGTGCAGAGTCTAAGTAGCCAGAACTAGTTTCACACTGAAGCAGAAAAGATGAATGTCTAAATCGTGGGATTTGAAGTTCAACAGGAGGGTCTCTCTACTCCCAAATTATAGCACATGGCTCATGAGGTCAGAATTTTTTTTTTTTTTCTTTGCGGTACGCGGGCCTCTCACTGCTGTGGCCTCTCCCGCCGCGGAGCACAGGCTCCGGTCGCGCAGGCGCAGCGGCCACGGCCCACGGGCCCAGCCGCTCCGCGGCACGCGGGATCGTCCCAGACCAGTGCACGAACCCGCGCCCCCCGCATGCCAGGCGGACTCCCAGCCACTGCGCCACCAGGGAAGCCCCTGAGGTCAGAATTTTTTTAACTTATATCCATATGAACGTTATCTACAAAGAAAGTTACCTTGGGGAGTCCATATGTTTCTTTAGTGTTTCTGCCATTCCTCAAAAGATGTTTGAAATCTCTCTCAGGATTAAATTAAAAAGTAATTTATGAAACATAAAAAACTGGTTTCACTGCCTTAAATGTACACCCTTTTTCTTTTAATCCTAAACAGTTTATCTCATCATGACTTTTGTCTTTTTCTAACAACCTGCTATTGAAAGATATACTATGGACAAAGGAGATTAGGATTCTGTCTATAAAGAAAATTAAGGAAGAATTTTTCCCACGAAATTTCTAATATAAATAGTTTGCAAATGTTATCATAGCTTAAGGAAGTGACAACATTGATAGAGAAAGCATTTATACATGTTTGATTTTGTCATGTTTGTTAAAACATATACCACTATTACAGCAAAATATATACACACCCCCCCATTAAATAGGACCATACAGTGCTTGAAATTCCATTATTATGTTTTGTAAACCATTTCTCTCTCCCTGAAGGTCTTATTTTAAAATGCAAATACCTAGGAAAGAAGTAATGCATTAAGTCACCTACAATTTATAGCAGTGGAATATATTACTTTTTGTTTGCATTAATCCCTAAGTGAAATTTAACGTTTCCTTCAATTATGAATGTAATCAATCACTGTAGAATTAGCACTGTAACTTTAATTCCTAAAGAAATCATCAATATTTTAAAATATATCACATTACAATATAATATTGCAGGTATAGCAAAATATCACGGATCACTACTTTGAAATTACAATAGTTATTAGACCTATCTCCAAATCTTGTTATTTAATGAATGAAGCACATATTACAATATCACAATTTTTTTTTTTTTTTTTTTTTGCGGTACGCGGGTCTCTCACTGTTGTGGCCTCTCCCGTTGCGGAGCACAGGCTCCGGATGCGCAGGCTCAGCTCAGCGGCCATGGCTCACGGGCCCAGCTGCTCTGCGGCATGTGGGATCTTCCCGCACCGGGGCACGAGCCCGTGTCCCCTACATCGGCAGGCGGACTCTCAACCACTGCGCCACCAGGGAAGCCCTATATCACAATTTTTAAAAAACATTTTGGGACATTCCCTGGCAGTCCAGTGGTTAGGACTGGACTTTCACTGCCGGGGCTAGGGTTCAATCCCTGGTCGGGGAAATGAGATCCCACAAGCTGTGCAGCAAGGCCAAAAAAAAAAAAAAGATAGTTTGAGGTCTGTATTTCAATATAAGTGGTTTTCTTTATGGTATGTCTTTTATAGCGTGACTGTAAAAACCATATGCTAAGAAGGGAACCATCAGCCTCCTTCTACTGAAAAGAGGTGGCTCAAAAAAGGTTATATAATGAGTTCATTTATTACATTTATTTATTTTTAATTGAAGTGTATTTGTTTTACAAAGTTGTATTAATTTCTGCTGTACAGCAAAATGACTCAGTTATACATATACATACATCCTTTTTTATATTCTTTTCCATTACTATTTATCCCAGGGCATTGAATATATCTGCCTGTGCTACACAGTAGGACCTTGTTGTCCATCCATTTTATATGTAATAGTTTGCATCTGCTAATCCCAAACTCCCACTCCATCCCCCCCCCCCCACCTTGGCAACCCCAAGTCTGTTCTCTACACCTATGAATCTGATTCTGAGTCTATTTTCTTTTTGATCAGGGCAGCAAAAGATTACAGGATACCATAATAGCAGTTGGAAAGGGTTCCCCAAGGTTAGAAGGAAAATTTTGCATGTAATAAACTTGGTGTGCCCCGCCCTTTCCAGAAGCAAAAGCAGTAACACGGTCCTAGAGGCACATTACATAAACTGTCAGCTTGGAAATCATGAGTTGAATGTACCTACTCTCTCTATGACCAAAATGTCAGCAGAGAATCTCTAGTAAAGCAGTCTAGTTTAACAGTTTACCATTATCCAGGATATCAACCATGTAGGAGGTGGTAAAAAAAGAAATGGAAAATTTGACATTATATCAAGCTGAGCTAATCCCAGCATGATACTAAGTAGCTGAGAAAATTGAAGGAGAAACAACAAAAGTGATGAATGAGGCAGGGGGACTGAGTCAGGAGATGAGTTGGACAGCTGTCTCAGGAAAACGGTCAAGTCATTGTGCATGGGTGTCAGGAGGGGTCCACCCCTTAACGCCTAACACTAAAGAATGAAAGCGATCATTTGGTGCGGTTTACCTCTGAAGGGAGCACAGAGGGGCAAATATGGAAAAAAATAAATAACTATAGTTGACACATTGGCACAAAGATAAAAAACGCTTAGCAAAAAAAAAAATTGTTGAGTAAGTCAAAACTTTTAACTTGACCACTCCATATTTTGCCAGTATTTTTTCACAACTTTCCAAAGAATCTTATTGATGAAACACTAGGGTACCAAAGAGGAATATGCTATATCTTAATCTCACTTTGTAGTTCAGTCCATATTATGCTTGAAATAAAAATATAGCTCATTTGAGTCTTTTTTTAAAGACATATTTTCTGAAATTGTTGAGTATTTTAAATAATTTGGAAATAAAGAGCATTATTTTCATCATCAAGCAACTGTAAAGGTGCCCCTTGAACATGTATATGTAAATATATTTGTACTATTTGTTATCTGTAAACATTCCAATGAGAAAGATTAATCCACTTAATTGAGAAGGAAAGGATAACATTCACTGAATGATCTTGAAATTGTCTCAAGAAGAAACAAATATATCACCTTTTTCTAATAAGTAAATAAATAAAATGGTAGGAAAAAAAAAATGTTAAGTGAAAGTGTGACCTCCAGAGGCACAAGGAGGATTCTTAGGACACTTGGAACACTTTGAATGTGAAGTGACCTATCAGACGTGTTCATGTATAAGGGCAATCAGCACTGGCTGGGGTAACAAATATCACCAAAATCCATAGGTGACAGTAGGAATGTAGAGGACATCTGCTACATTGTCCTCTTCTCTGGGATGTTTGCCCACCTCCAACCACCACTTTCACCTTAACTACTCTGGGAGTTGACATGTTCCCTCATGGTCCCTACATCTGGCAATGGACTAGGAGATGCACACCTGACCCAGAAGAGGTTAATCACAGAGATAGTCAGGGGAGGATGATGGGAGCTCTGTAAAAAGACAGACCCTGAAGCAAATCCTGGGCTCAAATCCTGGCTGTAGAGATTTATAAGCTGGTGAATTGAGGCAAGTCACCTAACTCTTCAGAAGCCTTGAGCATACCATGTATCAAATAAAAGTTGTAATAATTCTGATCTCATAGAGTTGTTGTGAGAAACAAAGTTAAAAATTAATTGACAGTGTGTAAGATTGCTTCTGACAAAAAGTGTTCCATTCATTATTTCATTAGACCACGTTCAGTATTAAGAGTTGACCTAAGCGGGGCCAACAAGAACTTTCTTCTGGATGTTTTAAATTGGGGAATGGATCATTGAAGCCCATTTCCCACAGGGATGGCAGAGTTTTAAGACAAAATTCAGGTGCCACTGGTGACCTGTCCAGACACATGGCAACCCCAGTCTGCGGTGGGAAAGAAAGAAGCTGACAAAGAAACAACCAGACATGGGTGCCCAGGGAATAACCCGGCTGCTATAAGTCCCAGCTTCAAATATCTCTGGAGGCCTGGGCAGCCCAATCTCAGCTGACTGGATTTTCAACCTTGGCTTGGATGTGTGAGTCAATAAAATACTGCTTTGGCCTAAACTATATAAAGTTTGATTCTTATTACTTAAACCAGTCCTGATGACTATAATGAAAATAGTCTAGGTTTCGTGGCATCCTCGGTTTTCTCAGTCTCTGCCTACAATGTTCAAGGTATAGGCTGTGTACAGAACAGCTTTAACTTTGCGACTTGAATATTAAAAGTACAGAGCTCACTTTGGGCAATTAGGCTTTCAACTTAAGAGAATCTCAAAATGCTGATGGACTGTTTAGAAGAGAACAGTAAAATTTAGCCTGAACTTGGAAAGTGATCAAATCTAATTCTAGAAAGTGAATTAGAATGAGCTGATGATTTTAAAGAAGGACAACTTTTATGTGTATTTCTAAAGAATCTGCCACTTTAAGGATTCTGCAGAAGCTGTTGAAGGTTAATTAGGTACAGTTTGAAAAGAAAGAGTTAAAGTGCCAATTTTAGATTTTTCCCCTTTGTTTTATTTCTGAACTAACTGTGATTTATTGAATGTGCTGGGCATTTAATGTAATGACATCTATGAAACAATATGTCAAACTCAATTTATTTCTTCTTTTTATCAATTTCAGTATATTTGATTAATTCAGCTACAAATACATACTGTATCCTGAATTAATCTTAGTGTCCTGCCAAAGATCAAATGCCAACTCATGAAAATTGAAATTCTTGAGTGGTTCTCCCATTAATCTCAACCTCCATCTTTCCCAGAAGAGATTATGCCTTGATAAACAAATGCCTTTGGGAAAATTACAGTGCATTTGCTTTCCATAAGGATGTTGGAATTTCATAAGGTTTCCCAAATATTTTCATGTGTCAATGCCACTGATAAAGGCAGAAAATCTTACCTAATTAGTTTGGGAAAGAAGTCTCATTGGCCTTAAAGTGGAAATGAGAATGGAGTTTTTTTCCTCTAGATATCACTGATGTTGAATATTTAGGTTTAAGATAAAACATCACTTCATCAAAGCAATCTCTTTCTCCACTTACCTCTCCATTTCTCTGGATGAGACGTCATTTTCCAATTAGTATTGTATTGGTTGTGGTCATGTGTTATTCCCCTTATTTGACTAGAAAGTCACTGAGGGCTGAGACTGTGGTTTTTACATCTTTGTAGCTGTCACTACACCTGATTCAGGTCTTTGGACAATAAGGAAGTTCCATAAGTGTTTGCTGAAATAACAAATCACCTGCAAAACTGATCTACTTCTCATTAAATTATAATAATGTAATGCTGGGAGAAACATTTACTGCCTTCCCTCAATCAGTATCTATCTAAACTGCTTAAACTGAACTTTCTAAGTAAGGAAATTTTACTGTGTATTATACAGTGTGATCAGAATACCAGAAAGTCATCTTGCCTCTAAATATTCAGAAGTTTATGTTAATATGTATGCACACACACTCATACTGCTTAGAATTCCTTTCTAAAATGAGTAAAGAAAAAGCCATCAGTCATTCATGCATTAATTGGAGTTAGTCAAATTATTTCTTTCCTGAAACCTCAGGAATTAGGATAATGGGGGTTTATGAGCCAAGTATATTGCACACATTTAATGTTGCTAGAAATAGAAATTTGCTTATTACTTTTAGAGTGAGACCTGGCTATACGTCTCTGATACATAGAAATGTTTATGCTTTTGACCTAATAATCCAACATTTGGAATTTGTTCTAAGTAAATAATGTGAAAATGAAAACAAAAATGAACAAAGACTATTTTTTTCTTTTGCGGTACGCAGGCCTCTCACTGTTGTGGCCTCTCCCTGTTGTGGCCTCTCCCATTGTGGAGCACAGGCTCCGGACGCGCAGGCTCAGCGGCCATGGCTCACGGGCCCAGCCGCTCCGCGGCATGTGGGATCTTCCCGGACCAGGGCACGAACACTGTGTCCTGCTTCGGCAGGCGGACTCCCAACCACTGCGCCACCAGGGAAGCCGAAGCAAAGACTTTTATAATAGCATTTTAAGAGGAAAGTATAAAACAAGCCAAATAATCAATAATAGGAAAAGTATTCGAGAGTTATAGAGAAATTTGATGACTAATTCTACTGATAAGATAAATGTAGAAAGGATATAGAAAAATGATGTTGAGTGGACGAAAGAAAATACAGAATAATATATACCTTTTGATTACAACTACATACAATTTCACTGGTATGAAAACTAGAAGAGATCATCCAAAAAAAGATTACATATACAGTTATCTGAGTCAGAAATCCTTTTTTTTTTTTTTTTGTGGTGTGCGGGCCTCTCACTGCTGTGGCCTCTCCCGTCGCGGAGCACAGGCTCCAGACGTGCAGGCTCAGTGGCCATGGCTCACGGGCGCAGCCGCTCTGCGGCACGTGGGATTCTCCCGGACCGGGACACGAACCCGTGTCCCCTGCATCAGCAGGTGGACTCTCAACCACCGCGCCGCCAGGGAAGCCAGAAATCCATTTTGAAAAGATTATTGATAAAGTAAAAACTATTAAATCTGCAAAAAATTTGAGATGAGGACAAGGAAGAGTATATAAAATTTATATTGACTAAGTAAATCATAGGTGGCCTGGACTGGACATTCCAGGAAGGGCTTCAGCAGCCCATGGAAAGAATAGCAAGGAAACCCATGAGAATGGAGGACGCCAAAAAATTAACCCAAGTGCTTCAAGTGCTGCGTAAGTTTGACCTGCATGAAGAATCCCAGAGCTATAACCTCACTTATCAATAGAACTAATCATAAGTCTCAGTGGTATATTCTTCCTTATAGTTTCTCTAATGCCTTTGTGCTTTAGTTTAAGACTTTTGTGGTTGCTTTTCCCTGGGAAGAAACAATGAGTTCGCTAGAATTCATGCTCAGGGCAATCAATTCCTTTTATATATTTAGGTATCTTTACATATGAATCTAAATCCTCTTTAAAAAACTGAGAAGTCTCTATCCTTGATTCTTTTTAACTAGAGGTAGCTTTGATGAAATAAGAAATGATTCATAATAATTTAGTCCTAATAATAGCAAACACACAATGAGTGTATATTGGGCAACATCCTGGGGGTTTAGCACAAAGCAATTCATTTTCACCAGATAATAATCATATGATGTGGGAACATTTATAATCTTCAGATTAGAAAACCAAGGGAGAAAGAAGTTCATTGCCCCAGATTTTTCAACTAGTTTGAGCAGAGCTAGGATGTATACACCAACCATCTAAATGAAAATCCACTCAATCACTTTCAATACTACCTCTCTTTCGGCATTAGCTCCCTCCTGTTAAAAAACCATGAGGGAGGGCTTCCCTGGTGGCGCAGTGGTTAAGAATCCATCTGCCAATGCAGGGGACAAGGGTTCAAGCCCTGGTCCAGGAAGTTCCCACACGCCGCGGAGCAACGAAGCCCGTGCGCCACAACTACGGAAGCGCGCGTGCCTAGAGCCCATGCTCCGCAACAAGAGAAGCCAACGCAGTGAGAAGCCCACGCACCTCAATGAAGAGTAGCCCCCGCTCGCCGAAACTAGAGAAAGCACACACGCAGCAAGGAAGACCCAACGCAGCCAAAAATAAATTAATTAATTTTAAAAAAATCATGAGGGAGTTAATAATCATCTTAGCAACATGGAAAAACTCTATTAAAGGAGATCTCCTGAAGGAGATCAAGCAGCAACTTGCTAATTCCAGATTCTCCCAACCCTGAACTCAGAAGTAATTATGATACAGTGTATGTATACAGTTAAACTCCCTAATGCTTCAAAAGTTATCAGTTGCTGTAGATGAGTTATTTGGTTTAGTGTCGATTAACTCCTTTGTCCTAGTGTTCCTGAACATCGTCTTCCTGCCAGACTCCTCTTAATAGTTCCAAAAAGCTACAAGCTGACATTGACTCATACAAGGGGAGAAATGTTTGTCTTGTGGTTATCAAAGCTTGAGAGGCTTTTGAAAGAGACTTTGTGTAACACACACTCTTCCTTACTGTGCTGATAAATTAAACCCCCCGTGTTGTATTGGGCATTGATGCTACTGGGGAACAAGTTGAAGGGGACAAACCTCCAGGCTGCTGTATTTTAGCCATCAGCAGCCAGTGACCTGATACTGTGAAAATCTTCAAACTTCTAATGCTTCTTTCCCCGGAATTGAATAACTTAATCACATGCCCTGGACTACAAATAAATGTGTGCCTTTTTGTTGATTCTTGACCCTGGGGATTGACTGGAGTTAACACACAAAAATAGATGAGGAAAAATTAGGCGAGGTCCACCATAATTTCTCAGTCTTAATTTTTTATGATTTTCTATGGTTTTAAGTCAAAAATATCCCCACACATCTGGGTTATTTCCAAATTAGAGCCAACAGTTTTTAGTAGTCAGAAAAGCAGAACTCATCAGTATTAAAACCTCAAGCAAGGGAAGTCCAGACAAGAGATAATTTCTAAAGTAGGCTTCACTTGTTTCCAGTGAAACACTAATTGGAATTTCTGAGAAAGCAAATTATTTAATTTAAACCTATAAATGACCTTTCTAACTCTTTGTACCAATTAAATTCAGGGTTGAATTCTAAAAGTACCCAGTGCATTCTTTAAGTACAAATATCTGCCTTGGGCAATAAAATTTGGAAGATTTTCGTCCTCTGTACTAAGAAAGCTCACGCACATGCACACTACATACACCAATGCCCCAGCTCTGCCACCCCCTGGACACATGATCTGTCCAACTTATCATGTTTGTTTTTAAAAAGCTTTGACTTTTTAGGGTGAATCTATCTTGAGCAAATTTACTTACCATAACCATGTTTTACTAGATAAGTACAAATGGTTTAAATTGCTTAATACCTATTTGCATTACATTTGCACCTAGATGATAAGCAAAGATGTACAGAGTTAGTATATCATTGTTAAATATGCCAAAGCCATAATAACTTTATCATATGTAAAATATTTCCTGCAAATATTACAAAATTATTAGGCTTCAACTGTAATTTTTTCTCCATTAGTTTTTCTAAGTACACATATACACGCACACATACATACACATTGACAAGAGAGTTTTCAGGTTAAAAGAAAAGCAAGGTGATAGGACAAAGGCAGGGGAACTGAGGGATGAGAGGAAGAAGAAAAAGGTCTCACACTCTGGCTCATTTTAATTCTGGCCCTGAACATTCATTTATTCATTCAACAAGCATCTATGGAGAACCTACTAAGTGGCAGACACAAGATCTGATCTCTGTTCAAAAATATATAAAGAAGCTACTTTAAACCTGACTTTTTCCTTATTTTCATTTGTTTCCAATGACCATAGACAACTTACTTTATTTTTTTCCACTTAAGAAAATTGTGAAATGGATATTAAAGTTAAGCCAGGATTAACAGAGGCTTAGAGAAGAATTCCGTTGAGGGATGAGTAAGCACTTTTGTTTCTCACCTCTCTCCTCTTTCCCATTCATCCTATGACACTGCCAGGGGCGGAAAACTAAAGGGCCTCTGTTTTCTGGGAAAGGTGTGTAAATCAGATTACAGTTAAAGGTTCAGAAAAGTGAGCAAGTGGAGACTGGCCTAGACCATAGATTGTCTGAAAGTCTAAAACGGTTTTGACTTCATCATGGAGAATTATAAAGTATTTTTTATTAATTTTTATTGAAGTATAGTTGCTTTACAATACTGTGTTAATTTCTGCTGTACATCAAAGTGAATCAGCTATATGTTTACATATATCCCCTCTATAAAGTTTTTAAATAAGGAAATAGCCTGATTTATTGTAAAGGTGCTTTTCAGGCTATTGACCTGACTGTGGTCCGCAGAGTGAAATGGACAGAGAGAAAGTCTCTTAAAATATTCCAAGATATCAGTTGTAGGGGATAGATGGACTGATGGATTGAATTCAAACATTTTAGAGAAAGCTTTGTCAGAACTTGACAACGGAGGGGAGTGGGGGATAGGGAAAGGAGGAAAGTGAGAATTGTGATTGGGATAGTAAGAAGAAAGAGAGCTAGCAGCAAGAGAACGAATACATGAGGATAGTGTTTGTGTTGGAAGTAAGAAACACTACCAAAAAAGTCTCCATAGTTCTAATGTTGAAAGTAATTTGTTCTCTGCTTTGGTTCATTTGCCCCCATCACTCAGATGGGGAAGGACCAGAATTGATGACTCCCTAGGCTATTACCTTGTTTATCACAAAGGTGTTTGATGTAAAATCAGGTCAGCTGGAAAAGATTTCAGGAATCTCCTAAAATGACATGATTTAAATGTGCAGAGTGAAAATAAGTACATTTCAAAGCAAAGATTTTTAAAAGAGAGTGTTTTTTAAAAAAATAGATATCACCAACCTGAGAAAGTAATGGGGTATGTCACAAATCCCTGGGCCATCTTTGTGCTCTAGGACTTCTAAATTGCCCTTTGCTTTCTCTTCCCACCCCTTCTGAGATTTTCCCCTATACCCCTGTGACACTTGGGTCATTTCGCCTTTGTCTTTCACACCTGCGTTGTTAACATTGTCAACTACAATTGGCACTTGCCATCTACCTCTGCAAGGATTAAATCATGTGCAGCTGTGCATGCAGCTGCTGATCTTCAACACCCCCCTAAAAGGACTTCAGGGTGGAGAGCTGAAATGAGACGCTCTGTGCTCTGGGAAAAACTGGCAGAACAGGTCTTCAGAGAGATATTTTCAGGAGCCGATTTTATGAGCCCAATTCTTGTGTCTCCTCATATGTAGAAAAACACTAAACTCCTTCATGGTGATGACTGCTCCTCGTGACTGGCAGAAACCTTCTGCCAAAAAATATGTGCTTGATGACATGTACTCCCCCTTCACCAAAATCACATATATACTGACCTTCCCCCTTACCTCTTTGGAGCATATCTGAAATGCTGTCTCCTGGGCTGCAGTCCCCTTTTTGCCCCAAATAAAACTTAAGTCACAACTCTCACATTGTGCATTTTTTTAAGTTGACAGTTTTATGGCGACCACAAAGGGACACAGAGAGGACTTCTCTCCTTCCCCTGAACTCTATGAGGAACCAGAGCCTTAGTACCAGCAGAGGCACCCATCTGCCTCCTCTGAGAATCCAGACGAATTTGCTTAAGTCTCTCCTGGTTCTCGGATCTCCCATATTGGTTGATGATCCTGAGTGTTATTTGGCGGTATATAGCAGGTACCTGCCTCCTCCCAGTTGAAAGATACTGGGGGCGGGGGGGGGTGGCCTGGTTAAAAGATATCAGTGAAATACTCACCCAGTTGAAAGCTACTGGGGGGGACTGGGTTGAAAGCTACTGGGGAATACCCACCCAGTTGAAAGATACTGGTGGGGTGGGGCTCAGTTGAAAGATACCAGGGAAATACCCACCCAGATGAAAGATACTGGCGGGGGGGGGGGCTCAGTTGAAAGATACCAAGGAATACCCACCCAAGTGAAAGATACTGTGGGGGTAGGGGGCTTGCTGAAAGGTACCAGGGTTTGCTCAGTTGTAGGAGACTGAGTGGTCTTCACTGAGTGGTTAGGTATGAGACTGATCCGATGCTTTTCCTCATTTTGGCTGCCTTAATAGAATTTGTTGGGATAAAAGTGAAGTTATTACATGAGAGCTTTGCTCTGAAGAAAATGGACAAGACTCCTTCTGGCCAGTTACAGCTTTCTCAGGCGACTAGGAAATTTATGGGAGTGGTGGAGACAGAGTCCTTATGCCGTGCCGTGGTCCTATAGGGAAACCCACTCATTGATTAAAACACTTGCTCATCCAGGGGTCATGGGTAAGAATTGGTCATTCAGCAATTCGAGCACCCGCGGTAATCTGAGACCACCGAAGGGAGAAACCGAGACATGTAAGAGGGCTGAAACGACTCTGGGGTGATGCCTAGAGGAGCTAAGCTCACAAGCAGCACACTGGCCACCACACAACTTCACTAGTAAATTTTATCCCTGACAAATTCAACTTTAAAATGGGAAATAAAGCCTCTCAAACACAGAAACAAGGGGCATCAGAAAGCCAGCCTCTGACTAACACTCCAGCCAGGTTTATGTATGTACAAAAATGCATACTTTCAAGTACCTACTTAATTGGGGAAATTATACTAAAGGAGATCTCAACCTAAAATCGCCAAATTGGAGTTCTTTTGATATTCCAAAATTAATATTTTTGCATGCACGGTTAGAAAAAAACTGGCTGTAAAATCAAACAGACTGAATGGAATGCTTACTTTGATTGGTATCTAGAAGCTTCTAAAAGAGAAAATGATAAGAGTAACTTCTTTTTAAACATGTAACTAAAGCTAATAGAAATAATAAAGGAAACATTTCAGTGTACAGTAGGAAAGTAGAATGTATGTTTTCAGTAAAGAAGGCATGAGGAATGGAATTGCATTTTATCAAGGGAAAAGTGTAGGTCTGACTTATAGCTGGCTGTTTCTGAATGGGAAATACAGTGATGGATACAGAAAGTTATAAAAAGTGCTGTGGAAAGTGGACCCCAAGAAGAGTTTTATGCATGGTCCAGATTGACTAAGGTTAAAATAAACTTGAGTAAATGAATTGTAAAAGTAAGCACATGCAAAACTTGAATTTGGTTTTTCTCTCAAGAGGACAAGATATTTTTAAATGTTGAACTGCGTTTCACAACAGATTTCAAGTTTCTTTACCTTTTAAGTGATCTGTTCTGTATCTGCCTTTGAAATCTTTTATTGTTACTTTGGCTAAGTGAATAACTATAGTTTCATGGTGACCTGTGATCCTATCTGACTGAGTGTTCTAAACCCTTTTTGATATTTTTTGCTGAAACTTCCTAAATGAAACTCTAATGAAGTCCTTTTGACCTCTAGCTAACTTTGGGTTGCTTCAAAGGGCCCCTGAAACATCCCAAAGAAAGATATAAACTAGGTTCATTTTGTATGTTGAGTTACATGGGAATAATTGTCAAATAAGTAATAAATCTTCTTAGGTTATATTGTATGGCAAATGTTACTATATATATATATATATATATATATATATATTCTGGAAATTATACGGAATACCTAAAATTCTGATATGTCCTGGTAAAATGTTATCAGTCATAATTCTAGTCATTATCTTAAAGTGTTGTATGTCACAGCAATAACCAAGTTACTCTGTCAATTGCATTGCATAGTCATCAGATTTTAAACATGCCTTCTTAAGTCTTTTGTCATTATAGACACTTACGGTTTTATTCCAATGCCTTTGCAAATATGCTTCCTCTTCAAGAAGATTTATAGAAAGTACTTTTGGATAAATACAAGTTTCTGACTTTCAGACCATAATGCTGAACTGGGTAACAAATTGAAGAATTCTAGTGAAAAACCTGATGGCTTCATACAGCTGTTAACCAAAAGGATTAGTTACATAAGACTGAGTGAACTGGTAAATACGGTTATAACTTTTATGTTTTCTATCTGAAAAATTATTGGCTTGAATCTGTGTTTTCCAGATGTAAGGAAAACCTTCCCCTCAAACTAATCATCGTTTACATTAATATGGTAAATTATACCTTTGTAGGCAGAATTGAAACATTTATCTTTTTTCTCTACCTGCTCCCTCCAGAGTTTGTAAACTCTTAGGATCCCAGCAGCATTATCAGATAAATTATGAAGGCCAATCAATAACTCGTACAGAAAATTCAAGGTATTTTGGGGACCTTAAAAAGGGAGGAATTCATCTAGATCTGTTAGGTAAAATCAGTGATAAGCCCTTGGCATGACTTTCCTAGCCCTGAAACATCTTTTAAAAGTTCAGTCTGAAGAAGCAAGAAGAACTAAAGTCCTGCAGCCTGTGGAATGAAAACCACATTTGCAGAAAGATAGACAAAATTAAAAGGCAGAGGACTATGTATCAGATGAAGGAACAAGATAAAATGCCAGAAAGAAAACTAACTGAACTGGAGATAGGCAACTTTCCAGAAAAAGAATTCAGAATAATGATAGTTAAGATGATCCAGGACCTCAGAAAAAGAATGGAGGCAAAGATCAAGAAGATGCAAGAAGTGTTTAACAAAGACCTAAAAGAATTAAAGAAACAACAAACAGAGATGAACAATACAATAACTGAAATGAAACCTACACTAGAAGGAATCAATAGCAGAATAACTGAGGCAGAAGAACGGATAAGTGACCCAGAACTGAATGGTTGAAATCACTGCTGAAGAACAGAATAAAGAAAAAAGAATGAAAAGAAATGAAGACAACCTAAGAGACCTCTGGGATAACATTAAACACACCAACATTCTCATTATAGGGGTTCCAGAAGGAGAAGAGAGAGAGAAAGGAACTGAGAAAATATTTGAAGAGATTATAGATGAAAACTTCCCTAACATGGGAAAGGAAACAGCCATTCAAGTCTGGGAAGCAAAGAGTTCCAGGCAGGATAAACCCAAGGAGAAACATTCAGAAACACAGAGTAATCAAATTGACAAGAATTTAAGACAAAGAAAAATTATTAAAAGCAACAAGGGAAAAATAACAAATAACATACAAGGGAACTCCCATAATGTTAACGGCCGATTTCTCAGCAGAAATTCTACAAGCCAGAAAGGAGTGGCATGATATATTTAAAGTGAGGAAAGGGAAGAACCTAAAACCAAGATTACTCTAGCCAGCAAAGATCTCATGCAGATTCGATGGAGAAGTCAAAAGCTTTTCAGACAAACAAAAGCTAAGAGAATTCAGTACCACCAAACCAGATCTACAACAAATGCTAAAGGAACTTGTCTAGGCAGGAAATACGAGAGAAGAAAATGATCTACAAAAACAAACCCAAAACAATTAAGAAAATCGTAGTAGGAACATAAAAATTGATAATTACCTTAAATGTGAATGCATTAAATGTTGCAACCAAAAGACATAGACTCGCTGAATGGAAACAAAAACAAGACCCATATATATGCTGCCCACAAGAGACCCACTTCAGACCTAGGGACACATACAGACTGAAAGTAAGGGGATGGAAAAGATATTCCATGCAAATGGAAATCAAAGGAAACCTGGAGTATCAATACTCATATCAGATAAAATAGACTTTAAAATAAAGAATGTTACAAGAGGCAAAGAAGGACACTACATAATGATCAAGGGATCAATCCAAGAAGAAAATATAACAATTATAAATATATATGCACCGAACATAGGAGCACCTCAGTAAATAATGCAAATGCTAACAGCTATAAAAGAGGAAATCGAAAGTAACACAATAATAGTGGGGGCACCTTAACACCTCACTTACACCAATGGACAGATAATCCAGACAGAAAATTAATAAGGAAACACAAGCTTTAAATGAGACAATAGACCAGATAGATTTAATTGATATTTATAGGACATTCCATCAAAAACAGGAGATTACATTTTATTCTTAAGTGCACAGAGGACATTCTCCAGGATAGATCACACCTTGGGTCACAGATCAAGCCTTGGTAAATTTAAGAAAATCAAAATCATATCCAGCATCTTTTCCAACCACAATGCTATGAGCTTAAAAATAAATTACAGGGAAAAAAACATAAAAAACACAAACAATATGTTACTAAATAACGAAAGAAATCCCTGAAGAAATCAGAGGAAATCAGAAAATACCTAGAGACAAATGACAATGAGAACATAACAATCCAAAACCTATGGGATGCAGCAAAAGCAGTTCTAAGAGAGAAGTTTATAGCAATACAATCCTACCTCAAGAAACAAGAAAAATCTCAAATAAACAATCTAACCTTACACCTAAAGGAACTAAAGAAAGAAGAACAAACAAAACCCAAAGTTAGTATAAGGAAAGAAATCATAAAGATCAGAGCAGAAATAAATGAAATAGAAACAAGACAATAGCAAAGATCAATAAAACTAAAATCTGGTTCTTTGAGAAGATAAACAAAATTGATAAACATTTAGCCAGACTCATCAAGAAAAAGAAGGAGAGGATTCAAATCAATAAAATTAGAAATGAAAAAGGAGAAGTTATAATGGACACCACAGAAATACAAAGCATCAAAATAGACTACTACAAGCAACTCTATGCCAATAAAATGGACAACCTGGAAGAAATGGACAAATCCTTAGAAAGGTATACCTTTCCAAGGCTGAACCAGGAAGAAATAGAAAATTTGAACAGACCAATCACAAGTAATGAAGTTGAAACTGTGATTAAAAATCTTCCAACAGGGCTTCCCTGGTGGTGCAGTGGCTGAGAGTCCGCCTGCCGATGCAGGGGACACGGGTTCATGCCCCAGTCCAGGAAGATCCCACATGCCGCGGAGCAGCTAGGCCCGTGAGCCATGGCCGCCGAGCCTGTCGTCCAGGGCCTGTGCTCTGCAACGGGAGAGGCCACAACAGTGAGAGGCCTGCATACTGGAAAAAAGAAAAGAAATCTTCCAACAAATAAAATTCCAGGTCCAGATGGCTTCACAGGTGAATTCTATCAAATATTTAGAGAAGAGCTAATACCCATCCTTCTCAAATGCCTCCAAAAAATTTCAGAGGCAGGCACACTCCCAAACTTATTCTATGAGGCCACCATCACCCTGATACCAAAACCAGACAAAGACACTACAGAAAAAGAAAATTACAGACCAATATCACTGATGAATATAGATGTAAAATTCCTCAACAAAATACTAGCAAATAGAATCCAACAACACATTAAAAGTATCATACACCATGATCAAGTGGGTTTTATCCCAGGCAGAGATGCAAGGATTCTTCAATATATGCAAATCAATCAATGTGATATACCATATTAACAAACTGAAGGATAAAAACCATATGATCATCTCAATAGATGCAGAAAAAGCTTTCGGCAAAATTCAACACCCATTTATGATAAAAACTCTCCAGATGGTGGGCATACAGGGAACCTACCTCAACATAATAAAGGCCATATATGATAAACCCACAGCAAACATGTCTCAATGGTGAAAAAGTGAAAGCATTTCCTCTAAGATCAGGAACAAGACACGGATGTCCACTCTCGCCACTATTATTCAACATAGTTTTGGAAGTCCTAGCCACAGCAATCAGAGAAAAAAAAGAAAAGAAAGGAATGCAAATTGGAAAAGAAGTAAAATTGTCTCTATTTGCAGATAACATGATACTATATACATAGATAATCCTAAAGATGCCACCAGAAAACTACTAGAGCTAATCAATGAATTTGGTAAACTTGCAGGATACAAAATTAATGCACAGAAATCTCTTGCATTCCTAAATACTAACAATGAAAGATCAGAAAGAGAAATTAAAGAAACAATCCCATTCACCATTGCAACAAAAGAATAAAATACCTAGGAATAAACCTGTCTAAGGAGGTAAAAGACCTGAACTCAGAAAACTATAAGACACTGATGAAAGAAATCAAAGATGACACAAATAGATGGAGAGATATAACATGTTCTTGGATTGGAAGAATCAGTATTGCGAAAATGACTACACTACCCAAAGCAATCTACAGATTCAATGCAATCCCTATCAAATTACCAATGGCATTTTTTACAGAACTAGAACAAAAAATATTAAAATCTGTATGGAGACACAAAAGACCCCGAATAGCCAAAGCAGTCTTGAGGGAAAAAAGCGGAGCTGGAGGCATCAGACTCCCTGACTTCAGACTATACTACAAAGCTACAGTAATCAAGACAATATGGTACTGGCACAAAAACAGAGATATAGGTCAATGGAACAGGATACAAAGCCCAGAGATAAACCCACACATCTATGGTCAACTAATCTATGACAAAGGAGGCAAAGATATACAATGCAGAAAAGACAGTCTCTTCAATAAGTTGTGCTGGGAAAACTGGACAGCTACGTGTATAAGAATGAAATTAGGACACTCCCTAATACCATACACAAAAATAAACTCCAAATGGATTAAAGACCTAAATGTAAGACCGGGCACTATAAAACTCTTAGAGGAAAACACAGGAAGAACAGTCTTTGGCATAAATCACAGCAAGAACTTTTTTGACCCACCTCCTAGACTAATGGAAATAAAAACAAAAATAAGCAAATGGGACCTAATGAAACTTAAAAGCTTTTGCAGAGCAAAGGAACCCATAAACAAGACAAAAAGGGGTGGGATACGGAGGGTGGGAGGGAGATGCAAGAGAGAGGAGATATGGGGATATATGTATATATACAGCTGATTCACTTTGTTATAAAGCAGAAACTAACACACCATTGTAAAGCAATTATACTCCAATAAATTATACTCCAATAAATATGTTAAAAGAAAAAAAACTACAATGAGGTATCACCTCACACCAGTTAGAATGGGCATCATCAGAAAAATCTACAAACAACAAATGCTGGGTAGGGTGTGGAGAAAAGGGAACCCTCTTGCACTGTTGGTGGGAATGTAAATTGATACAGCCACTAGGGTGAACAGTATGGAGGTTCCTTAAAAAACTAAAAGTGGAATTACCATATGACCCAGCAATCCCACTACTGGGCATATACCCAGAGAAAAACATAATTCAAAAAGACACATGCATCCCAATGTTCATTGCAGCACTATTTACAATAGTCAGGTCATGGAAGCAACCTAAATGCCCATCGACAGATGAATGGATAAAGAAGATGTGGTACATATATACAATGGAATATTACTCAGCCATAAAAAGAAACGAAATTAGGTCATTTGTAGAGACGTGGATGGACCTAGAGACTGTCATACATAGTTAAGTAAATAAGAAAGAGAAAAGCAAATATTGTATATTAACACACATAAGTGGAATCTAGAAAAATGGTACAGATGAACTATTTGCAAGGCAGGAATAGAGACAAAGATGTAGAGAACAAGTGTATGGACACCAAGGGGGAATTCGTATGGACACCAAGGGGGAATTCAGGGGTGGTGGGTGGTGGTGGTGGGATGATTTGGGAGATTGGGTTTGACATATATACAGTAATATGTATAAAATAGATAACTAATAAGAACCTGCTGTATAATAAATAAATAAAATTCAAAAAAATAAAAATAAATAAATAAATAATAAGTTAATTTAAAAGTTCAGTCTGAGACCCCTTATAAAAGTTTCAGCAAAGAAAAAAGCCTGCATGATCAATTATAGTTATATCAATCATCAGGCCAAGTTTATTGAGACCAGATTTATTTGGCAAACAAATTACTCTTAATTTGGCTGTATTTGGTAGAAATTAGGGTACTTTTAGAGAGAAAATGATGCTTCAATGAATGTTAAATCCCAGTTTTGTTAATGGAGGTCTGTATTTACTAAGACTCACTTCCCGGATAGTTCCTTGCTATTATGTTATATTGACATAAAGATAAATTGAATTATTAAAAGGACACTCTAAGTTTGTTTCTGAAACTTGTCTTAGTAATCTATCTTTGGATGAAGATCAGATGCCTCACGACCTGCAACCAGGGGACTATGTATATTGGAAAAGACATCATTTAAAGACTCACTACAACCCAGATGGAAAGGCCCTCACCAGGTACTCTTAATTAGCTCATGTACAACAAAATTAAAGGAAAGTGACTCAGATTAATTTCCAATTACAAAGCGTCCCTGCACGGGACTGGTCTACAGAGAGGACTGCTGACGTCAAAATCACCTTAAAACAATGCTCAGAGGAAACTACACTCACACCAGGACAAGAAGAAGACAACATCAGAAGTAGACAGCTTACCCAAGATGCTCGACCTGACTCGTATGATCATTTATAATGTTTTCTGACTTCTTGGACCTTTACATATAAATCAAATGTTTTTCTATCATGGACACGATCCTATCCTAGTTTTAAAAATCAATCCATTTGTTGGATTTGTGGCCAATTACCTGTGTCTAGCACTTCTGTATTACCTTGGTGCATTTCTCAACTCCAAGGCTCTAATTGGACGGTCCTTAGGACATTTATTTTAGAAGAAAGAAAGTTCAGTCCTGTTTAGGTTACTCTTGATATTACTAGATGGGATCCCCTCACCTAGACAACTAATAATACCTGCTCTGACCCTGGCCAGAAAAATGAATTTTCCTCTAAAGTCACTCAAGCTCAATCAGAGCAACAAGCAAAATTTCAGCCAAGGAATAAAAGCTCCCACAACTATGGGATGGATTTATGTGGTTACCACCAGGTTATGGTCATTTAAGCTTTAAGGCACCCCTTTACCTTGGGAACAATTAAATTACACTAAGGATAACCAGCCTAGTAACTAGGAAATTGGGCTGGGAGCTTTATGGACAGTGCCGATATATCATTTCCCCTGAAAGATAAAGATTGGTACAGAACAGACTAAGTCAGATCACCTGAGGATACACTGGGCTGCACCTAATGGAAGTTCTTGGCTTAATTCTCACTTACGACTTTAATAATACTGCTAGTTATATTATTTGTATTTTGCCTGTTTTACAAGATTGTTGTTTCCTGCATTAACAAATGTGTGATTGAGCCTCCGACAAAAATATATAGTTTTATATGAGACCAATGATTGTAATAGTGTAAATAGATATGGGAAGATACAACAAGAGGGAATTTTCCTGGACCATAACAGATTAGTAAGACAGGTGGTCCAGAGTCCTTAGTTACTGTTAAAAGACCTAGTCTGGTAATAGCACATTGAGTGGCCTATTAGCAAAATCTTCTTCAGACCTAGGAATGAGCCTTCCTAGCAACGTGGGTTGAAACGGTCATGAAATGCCTCCCAAGGCATGGTTGAATTTATGACCATGAAGGGACCCTGTCAACTACAATTGACACTCGCCATTGGCACTTGCCACCTACCTCTACAAGGATTAAATCATGTGCTGCTGCAGCTGGTGACTTTCAACACCCGCCTGAAAGGAGTTCAGGGTGGAGAGCAGAAATGAGGCCCTCCGTGCTCTGGGAAAAACTGGCACAACAGGTCTTCAGATAGATATTTTCAGGAGCCGATTTTATGAGCCCAATTCTTGCATCTCCTCATATCTAGAAAAGCACTAAAATCCTTCATGGTGACGACTGCTCCTCGTGACTAGCAGGAACCTTCTGCCAAAAAATATGTGCTCGATTGCGTGTACTCCCCCCTCACCAAAATCACATATATACCAACCTTCCCCACTACCTCTTTGGAGCAGTTTCTCAGAGCTATCTGAAATGCTGTCCCAGGCTGCAGTCCTCATTTTGCCCCAAATAAAACTTAACTCGCAACTCTCACATTGTGCATTTTTTTAAGTTGACTATATTATTATAGTTTGCGTTCACTTTTTACACTAATTCCCCAGTGGAAACTCCCTGAGGGTGGGGATGATACCTTATTCATTTTCGTATCCAGATACTGGCATAGTGTTTAATACATAAAAGGTCTCATTTTATTCAATGCCATTTAAATTCAATTTGTATGTTTTGCCTCCAGAATTACATAAATTCTGCCAAGGTTGGACCCCAGTGCCCTGTATAAAGCCTTGGGCACAATGGAATAACAGTGACAGAGGTTACTTTCTTATTTTGTCCACTTTACAGTTAGGAAAAAACATACACTATCACATTTGATCTTCAAGGCAGTCCAGTAAGCCGAGGTTTTACTCCCAGGTATGGATAAAGAACAAGGTCACATTTTAAGCCATCAACTCAGGACTACATGGCTGATAGGCACAGTCTAGAACTCAGCTTCCTCCTGATACAAGCTGGTCCACTGCTTATCTGATCCTCGTCCTCAAGACAAGTCACTCAGTTAACTGAACCATCTCCATTTCCTTGTTTCCATCTTCTTCCGGAACTAGTTGCTTTTCTACTAATAAGGTGACATACTTGCAAAACAGAAGCAAGTTGGGAAAACTGCTTCAAGGAGTGAAATTAACAAATTGTAGGTGACAGCTTCTAGTGACCCAGACACTTCTCCCAGTTAGCTCAACCCCTTTGGATCTTTAGTAAACTTTCCCCCCATTGTCTGCCTTGACCATGGCGAGAACTGTGAAACACAACAG
This sequence comes from Delphinus delphis, assembly GCF_949987515.2. Lineage (NCBI taxonomy): Eukaryota > Metazoa > Chordata > Mammalia > Artiodactyla > Delphinidae > Delphinus > Delphinus delphis. The sequence continues at coordinate 41,667,215 of NC_082692.2, read as the reverse complement.
AAATATAAATTTCTTTACCCAAAGAATTGATAAAAGTCTAAACTTCAGTCCTTAATAAATATCCCTAGATCTCTCTCCCCCATCTACCCCCATCTGACTGCCTCCCAAGGGCATTGTGACTAACTATACATTGGTTTGTGTGACTTCTTACCCTATTAAATATATGTACATTTCTTCTATTTGTATGTCTTCTATCCTCATACTGCGATTGAATATCCTTTCTTTTTTATTCTCTCTTCTAACTTTCTTCCTGCTAAATTATTGTCCTTATTAAATATTTTTTATCCTCTATCATCTTTTGCAGCTATCTACTTCCAAAACTAAGATGTTAGAACAATTGTTACTTATGTAACCTTGACTAATGCATTGCCCTTGAGAGCAAAAATGTTTCTCACCCCCATTCCTTAGATTTTACTTTCATCTAAAGATACCTAAACGTTGTTGAAATATGTATTAGCTGAATGACTGAGGCATATAAATGAGATAGCACAGCTCAGGTCAGGAGGTAAAGTGGGAGTCATATCTTATAACTTTGACCTCCACACAGAATCACTAAACACGGAACCAGACGAACATTTTCATCTCGCTGAGGTGCTTCCTGTTTTCCCTGACCAGGCCTTTTGGAGACACTTAGGAGTATTGGTTTTAATAGCGAAAGGTCAAATTACAACACAGGTAAATAACATGTCCCCTAAGATTTCTTACATCTCCATTGAACTCGTTAAGAAGAAAGAGTCGCTAAAATAACTATGATTCAGGAAAATGTCATTTAAGCACTTTAGAATTTTGGCAAGAATGCTATATATTTAAGACATAATACTGTCATCTTTTAAAAGTAGAGTAGATAACTATAGCTTTCAGTGGCTCTGAAGGTATCTAGGCATTTCTGGGGGAATATTTGAAACTACATAAGATTTCTCCAGACACAGCAATAGAATATGTCAATTCCACTTTTCCACTGCGTTAATTCTCCCCATTTATAAATTGAGTGTAATAATGTTATACGAGAGCATTGCATTTACAATCTTAAAAATCTTTCAACCAAAGTCTACTTCTTGGACAAAATTTTGGGAGAAATCAGTGCATACCCATTATGAATGAAATAGATCTCATTTTCAATCCAGGTTCAAAATATTTTGAGAACTAGATGAGAAAACACCCACTGGAGAAAAGAAACTAAATTTGATCAGACTAATGGAGTGATTATATATTTTCTTTTTCACATTCTCTTCCATTATGGTATACCCTGTGATAAACCATAATGGAAGAGAATAAGAAAAAGAAAATATATACATATGTTTAACTGAGTCACTTTGCTGTACAGCAGAAATTAACACAACATTGTAAATCAACTATACTTGAATAAAGTTTTCTAAAAATTAAAATAAATAAAATTAAAAAAAAGAAATGCTAGCCTTTAATCATGCCAATAATAGTGACTCGTTATTTATAGTCAGCAGGATATTTAAAATAATATTCCCTGGTGAATCCAGGGTCAGTCACTCACTAACTATGTGACTTTGCACTTTTATATTCATGTCATTTCCGTAAAATGAGAAATTTGCAGACGAGTCTTTCCCTTCTGACACTTACATTCCAAAGTTTTATTAATGCCATCAAACTTTAATTCATTTCCTATTCACTCAAGTGTTTTTATTCCTCATATGTTAGTCTCATTTCAATTTTGAGAATAAAGAGGAGGTATTAACAGGAATTAGCAGCAGTATTTTCATAGTATTATGGCAAGGCGCATAGGAATGCCTGAGTTCGGCCAGTCACCTCAACTTCAAGGAGTTCCAAGGGAGCCACGTGCGCCAAGACAAATCAAGTAGCATTTTATTAATAACTGTCCAAATACCAGGTTCCCCAGTGAAAGGCTTCAATCAGAAGTTGGAGCTGATTCGAGGCCTATGCACCATCTTTTACTCCGTCCAAAACGGTAGGACAGCACATTCCAGTTGAAAGGAACAGAGGGAAGAAAGGAGAGAAAGCAAGATGTGTGAACACACTGAGTCATATCTTTGAAGATGCAGTGGTCAACATAGCCTCTCTCTCTCTCTCTCTTATTCTATCTCCATCTCTCTCTTTTCTCCCTGTCTTGAAAAAATACACCCAACCAATACATCACCTTCTAACTGATAATGTCTCATTATTCTTATGGACTTGTTTGTTTTTGTTGTTGATATTGAAACCATCAGGGTCAACTACAGAGCTTTAAGCTCCAATTTACTGCAGCGGATGAAGGGGTTAAGTTCATGTCCATGTAACTTTCTCTGTATACCCTCCTTTTTCTCCTCTATCTCTCTTTATCCTCCCCTAGACATTTGGTTCCTACCCCAACTAACCAAATTACAACAATTGTCGTTGAGCCAATATTTGATATTTGTTTGAGGGGCCAATGTCACCAACACCTTTTTTGTAAGAGGAACTGATTCTTCTCATCTAACCAGTGCGGCTTCTGTTCTTAGTGGCATTCTTCAGAGCTCATCTTAAAGGTCATGTTCTCAAGGAGGCTTTTCCTGACCTTTTGACCTAAATTAAAGAGTTTTGTGTCTCATGTTTCCTTTTACTAATACTAATTACATAGTTATGTGTTTAAAGACTGCATTTCTTATTAGAATGTAAGCCCTATAAAGGCAGGCAGTTGGCCATAAGCACAGACAGCAGGTCTGGGCTGGTTAGATAAACGTCCCGTCTCCCCTGGCACCCAGATGCAAGCTTATCCAATGCAATTCTGCCCACACTTCAGTCCCACTCACGCCCTTGGCAGGAACAGGCACAAGCACACACAATGCTCTAAAGGCAGAGATCGCATCTGTGCTTTTGCCACTGTCTCCCCAGTATCTAACATGAAGTCTGCCACCTGGATAAGGCTTGATAATTAGTTAATAAATTGAATTTTAGTATTCGAAGTTCTGACATTTGAACTGAAAGCCCTAATTATAAATCGAGGCTTTCAATTAATTTGTCCAATTAATTTTTCTACATTTTTCTCTTTCCGTCCTCTTAAAACACATACATATGTGCACACACACACACACACACACACACACACACACACACACAATATCTTCACACACATTGTACATTCTTTTTTTGTTCCTAGCCTCTAATCCAAACTTATTTGCTTATATTAGTCTGACTAATACAACCTAGCTTTACAATGAAAGTTTCAGAGGTAAAGTGGGAGACCCTAAGGAAGTTAACACAGTGTATTATTACAGGTTAGATTTTTCTCTTCTGTTAATAACTATTAATATGTTTGTTAAACATGTGGTCTCTATTTTCATGTGCCTGTCCCAAACAGTTTGGAAACACCTCCTGCATTCTCTTGATAAAACTGGAGCTCTATTTAACTGCAGAGTTTACATACTGCATCTTGAAATCCTCAAAGCAAAATATTTTACTGGAGTCAGGACATAGATTTGATCTAAAATATACATGTGGAGGGGGGATAAATTAGAGGTTTGAGATTAACATATACACTCTTCTATATATAAAATAGATAAACAACAAGGACCTACTGTATAACACAGGGAACTTTACTCAAAAGTCTGTAATAACCTATATGGAAAAAGAATCTGAAAAAGAATGGATATATGTATATGTATAACTGAACCACTTTGCTGTACACCTGAAACTAACACTATATATATATATATATATATATATATATATATATATATATATATGCTTTTTTTTTTAAAGAAGTTCCCAACAATTAGTTTTCCCCAAATAGACCAAACTGCCTCAAAACATTAAGGGACTTGCCATGACTGGACGTGATCAAGCAGTATTTGTCACAGGTGTCCTAAAGACATTCCTGCAGGAAAAAAGAAAGTTTGAGAAGATTTGTATACTCAACGTTTCCTAAGAACACAGGTTCTGCTGCCTAAAAAGTGACTACCATCCCTATGAATGCAAATTCACAGGTATTTTATTAATTTATTATCCTATATGGACAACAGAATGTAATAGAATTGCTAGGAATACATTTTGTTGTGAGCTCACTGTAGTAAAAAAGAATGCAAGATTAATTTGCCTTCCTTCTGCACCCCAAGGCAGCACTCATACCAGGACTGCAACTATTCAACTTAGAGACCTCCCAGGGTTCAGATTCCACAATCACAGCACGAGTCTCCCATCTATCCAGTGGCACAGCTGTACTGAATAGGGCTTTCAGTGTTCCGGATTAGAACTAGGGTTCTGCAGGGGTAAATGCCATCTCTGCTGCTAACTAGCTTTGCATGTCCTTGAGTGAGTCATTTAATTTCTCAACACCTCATTTCTTCGTCCGAAAAATTAGGATGAAAACAATACCAAAATTATCTGGGCCACTGGAAAGAGCAAATAAATGAGCAAATATATAAAGTACTTAGAATCCTGCCTGACACAGGTAGGACTCAATAAATGTTAATCTTATGCCCTTGGGCAATTTTCTTATCTTTTCTGTGTCTTAGTTTTCTCATTCTCAAGCACTTACGAAAATAACGCTCCCACTTTAGGCATTGTGAAAATCACAGGAGAGATGTAAAAATGCTTTGAAATAGATCAGCTTCTATACAAATGCCAGGAGTGAGTAAAATGAATATTATGGACTGTTAAGCAAATTCTTTTCTTTCTGCCTTCCTTCAGTTGAAAGTACTTTGTAACTTTCTTCTTCACTCTGTAAGAGAAAAGTTTCACTAAAAACAAATAGGAATTTTACATCCAGTTAGACAATAGCTGTAGCAATAGAGGCATTCTTGCTGATAAGTTTTCAGAGATGGGTTTTAGCATTTTTCTGCATATAGAAGATCAGGGCTTTTTCAGAAAGCATTCTCTTGGAAGCAGAACAGGACCCTGGCTCCTGGGCCTCCCACTGTTTACTTCAGCAAGTATTCCCTGGAGCATCATTCACAGAGCGGTCTATCAAAGGTGCAGGGAGCAGAATGACCTCTGACAAAGAGGAAGAGCAGCATCTTCTCTAAGTAGGGAAAGAAGATGGAGAGATGAGCAAAAGGCTCTCGGAATCACTCCCAAAGGTCTGCCTGACCTTTTGCATTCAAGCTGCTGTACAGGGCATCCTCTTTCAGATTTTCAGTGGAATCTTCCAATTTCCCAAACTTGCTCAACTTAGGGCCAGAACTTAAAGATGCAAATGCAAAGCCTTGCATTTAGAGCCAAAAAGAATTGCCTTTGTGCTTGATGAATGATGGGGCTTAACTCAACAGCGGTTCAAGTGCATCAGGCTGAGGGGGCAGGTGGCTTCTCATCAGGACTGGTGCCGCCGCGTGATACGCTCACAAAGTCATGGAAGCATGTATTTTAAAGTGAAGAGGTCATTTTTCTTATTATAGAAGCGGTACATGGTTATTGTAGAAAAGTTTGAAAATATTTATATTTTATTTATATGTAATAGTATATATAAATATACATACAACATGAAAATTGTCCTGAATCTCACAACTTAGAAATAATCCAGATAACGATAGACCTTAGAGTATAAGCTCCACATGGACAGGGATCTCACATAAGAATGAGCCAGGAGACAAGATCCCAGCCCTTGAGGAACTCAGCAGGGCTCCTCTCCTTCAGATGTCCCCTGCTCAGGTCTGTCACTCTATTTTAAATTTCCCTCCAGTACTCCCTGTGTAATCTTTCTCCATAGCACTGATCACATCTGAACATTATATATATATTATATAAATATTATTATAAATTATTAAATATTCAATATATATTTACTGATCATTTTTCATGTGTCACATTCATTAAGAAAAATAGCAGATCATAAGTGATCAGTTGATTCCACATTATATATTTTTCCTATTTATTTTGTTTATTATCTCTTTATTCTCGCTAAAATGTTGGTTCGCTCTGATATTCCTAACTTTAAACAGTACCTGGCATGGAGCTGGCAATCAGTAAAGATTCCTAAATTAATGAGTGAAGAGAGATTAAATAAAAACACATTGCCATGTACCTTTTCCTAATAATTATGAACAATTTTAATTGGTTTAATTGATTTAATTTTAGTTGGTTTAATCATTATAAACCAGTCCAATAACAGAGGAGTGGGTAAATACATTATAATTCTTCTACAAAATAAAATATATCAAAATATATATTTCTATATTCTATGGCATGTAAATTTTCCATTATGTTTGTTAGATTTTGAAAGTCAGATTATGAATGAACACACATAATATGATCCCGTTTTCAATATACATACACATATATTCATATTGATGTACAATTCTTGCTATGTGTCTGGCATGATGTTATGCACTAGGGCCACATGACTAAAAATGTGTACTTAGGAAACTGACATATAAAAGTTAATGATGTTGCAACTAGATAAGCACTATAATGAATATACGTGCATTTCTTCTGCTTTAGGAGAGGTCTGGCTTCTTGAGAAAATGGCCAGGGAAAGGAGGGAACAGTTATCTCATTAGAGAAAAGGCACTTTATACATACGCATTACTTTAATGGCCAAGCTGCCGGGGAAAATGTTATCTTTTTGGTGCACATGATGATAAAATGTTTTACTTACCATTCAAAAGCAAAGCCACGCTTCTAAACCATTCGCGATCACAATGAGATTTGCAAGTGACATACAGATTGTAACAGTTTTGAGATCTTTACTTTAGCCCTGATTATAGGTTGGGAACAGTGTGGAAATCAGAGAATTGTGAAGAAGTGTGTTTTTGTTCAGTGCTCACTCCATCCCATGGTGCTGTATCCGACACAGTCCTGAAATCACAAGAAGATTCTTCTCCTTGGTTTGTTCCACTGTCCCTAATACACCAAGGAAAGCAGAGACTTGGAAACTCAATCTGAGCCAACCACCCTGTTTGTCATCAGTACAATGTGTTATTTGCAAGTTCATCCAGTATCTTCCATTACAGGGTGTGGAGCAGCTAAGAATAGTTGCAGAATTTGACTCTAAGCTGCCTGCCGGGAAGCACAGAACTGACTGCGTGACTCACTGTGGGATGTAAATTCTTGTGAAAGCACTGATAGAGGAGAGCCCTTCGGCAAGGGAAGGAGAGGGCGCCTTTTAACAAGTTGACCGGGCTGCCAAGAACTTCTGCCCCTTTGGTCTTTTAGTGAGAAAGAGCAAACTCGGAGATAAGCGACACTCCAGAACATCACTAAATGGTACGAGGTTAAATTTCTCTCACATAGCTCAGATAACAACGTTGGATGCTTTCCTTTAAATAAAATTTAAATTCTGAAATAAGCTTTGGTCATAAACAGCACCATAAGCTAAGATAGCAGGGCCAAGGCTTAAACAGGCTGGAAGTGCTTACATATCAAGTGATTCCTGCATCATTTATTATCTCAGCCACTGGTGAACTTGCATCAGCAAGCCATCTCAGAATATCCCAGATGGATACCATTCTCAAATACCCACTTAAGAATCTGGAAATAAAATGAAAATAATACTAGCAGGGAATATTTATTCAGCGAGGCACTGTGCTAAGCCCTTCACTTGCAATTTCTAATTTAATTTTTACAATCACTCTAAAAATATATTAGATTATTATGTCTGAATTGAGTTCATTTACTTGCCCACAGTCACAAAACTAGTCAGGAGAGTATCCTGCAATTTGGCATTACTTTCTTCCATTTTTATTTCATGATCACCTGCTATAGTAAATCAAGAAAATAATATCATGTCACTTGAACTTTATAGCGAGATTTTGCACAAGTTTCTGCCTATGGTAAGTAAGACTATTAATTCCAACTTTATATTGTATTCACCTAGCATGCAAATTAGGAGAAAAGAACATTTTTTTTCTCTTAACCACGGAAGAGGAGACATCGTTAATGCTCACGATTCTCACATGAGATTTTTTAAAGGTAGAAAAATATAAAGATCACCTTTTTAACATTCAAAAATTCCAGTGCCATGCACATTCTTTTACCTCGTAAAATAGCTGATATCTGTTTTGAACCACAAAAATGGCATTTCCACGTGGTTCAACCCTCCAGATAACACAGTGGTGCTCCAGGATATGGGCCCAGAGCCAAGCAGACCTGGGTTCAAGACCTGATAAAGCCACTTTCTTGGCCTGTGATCTTGGCACATTATTATTGCTCTCAGTCAAAGGTCCTTGCGTTGTAAAGTGGGGCTGATGAAAGTTCCCGCCTTTGTGAGAAGATCATTCAGACAAAGCACTCACTGGAGCACCCATCCTATTCTCGGCAGTAAAGGATGCTCTAAGATGACCATTGTATACGTTACTCAGGTACGTTGGAGCCAACAAGCCCCCAATCCACATACCTTCCTCTTACAATACCTCTTCAATCTAAGTAGACCAGCATATGAATATGAGTCTTCATTTGCAATTCTATTCATTTTTCTGTGAAATAAGTGTCAAAGTCACTTTAGAACCCAGGAAAGGTTCAACTCTGTGACCTAATTTATTCTCTCATTCTAGAATTATTTACTTAAAATGTGTCACCATGTTTTCTCATTTTTCTCTCTTGGACCATCACGTTGCCCATTTCAAGAAGAATAAATTTTTCCTTATAATTTCACTCTAAGAAGACAGAAGAAGAGAACACTCTTGAATGTGTGGTAAGACTTGTCATAATAACTCAAGGGATTTTTAGCACATTATGTAAACATTACTATGTTTATCCATCTTAAGTAGATAATTATTTACTGTTTCAGTAACTTTGCATAAAATAAAAATAGACCTCTGTGTCTTTTAAAAACAAAAATGCTAATTAATTCTCTAAAATCAATGTTTTTAAACATCACCTAAATCTATTTTTGCCAGAGTTTCAGACAGAATAGAGATATTCTCAGTGGATGGTTGAACAATAGATAGATGAACTTTAAGTTTTCTTCTGCCCCAAGACTCATGATTTTGATAGGAGTTTAATACACTTCCCTGACTCCATGGTCCTTGTGCCTCTTACTCTACTTCATTGCTCCTGTAAGGCTATTTATCACATTTGCCCCATGGCCACCCAGTTTTACATTCATCACAGCCTAGGATGACCTTATATTTCTTCCCCAGGACCCAGTGATTGGACAAAGGGTTAAGCCTATGACCTACACCTGACAAGTTAGAGTCCTCACTCATAATTTTCCAGCTTGAGACTGTCACCATCCATCTATGTCATGGTATCACATGAGCCTACCTAAGAGTGAAGCCAACACAGAGAAGCCAGGAGATGGACAGAGAGAAAGGCAGAACAGCAAGGTGATGGAGAGAGTCAGAGCACTGGACACGTCATTTGAACTCCTGGACTCAGCTGTGCCTGAAGTCCGTATATCCATGGTCTTCTTAGTTACACCAACTAATAGAGTCCTTTTTATTAAAAGCAAGTTGACTTGGCTTTCTGTTACCAGCAACCAAAAACACATGTAAAATAAATGACAGAGACCTACTGTATAGTGCAAGGAACTATGTTCAATATCTTGTAATAACCTATAATTGAAGATAATCTGAAAAGGTAGATAGATAGATAGATATAACTGAATCACTTTGCTGTATACCTGAAACTAACACAACATTGTAAATCAACTATATTTCAATAAAAAAATTTTTTTAAACATGTAAAATTGGTGGCATAATGCCTAGTCCACAGTAAGTTCTCGTTAAATTGTATAGATAGGTGTACAATTTAATACAAAGAGCACACATTGATCTAAAGCGCTGGAAAAGCACTATACAATGTATCACAAACAAAACAAAGATGACTAAACCGTACTTCAGGATATAGCTCTTCAAATATTAATGCTATGCATTAACTATTAAATAACTTCAAATATTAACTATGTATAACTTCAAATGTTAATAGTCTGTAGAAATTAGACAGCACTGGGTCCACGAAGGAGCCTGGGTGTTGTTGTCAGGGGAAGAGGAGTGGAGAGATGGTCACAGAAGGGATGGAGATCAATTCCTCCTGAAGGACTTGGGGAAACTTTCTGGGAAAAGTGGGCTTTCAGCTGGCTTTGCCGAAGGGTTGGATTTCTGGAGCCCGAGTTGGGGATATGGTGAAAAAAAACCTTCCGAGGTGGTCAATGGCATGAGTACAGAAACCTGAAAATTCAGGGTATGTTTGTAAACAGGGCGGCCCTGGATCCATAAGAGTTCACGTGAAAGGTGTATCAAAGTAGTATTAGGGGGCTTCCCTGGTGGCATAGTGGCTGAGAGTCCGCCTGCCGATGCAGGGGACACGGGTTCGTACCCTGGTTCGGGAAGATCCCACATGCCGCGGAGCGGCTGGGCCCATGAGCCATGGCCGCTGAGCCTGCGCGTCCGGAGCCTGTGCTCCGCAACGGGAGAGGCCACAACAGTGAGAGGCCTGCGTACCGCAAAAAAAAAAAAAAAAAAAAAAGTAGTATTAGGGAAATAATGCCAGGAGAACTTCCTGTCTTCAATAGGCTTTCAGAATTCTCAAAATCTCAAAAGAGTTTGGGGGACAAATACAGTGATGCCCATGCAACTCATCAGAATATTAAGAATGCACTCCATTGTCTATGGTGACTGACTAAGGCAAGATACATCTTCCCCTTCAACCCTGGGGAGGGCTCCTCTTTCAATGCCCCAATCTGGATGTACCTCTCTTCCACATTACCATCTCTCTCCTTCTTCAATAATGAGCTAAGCTTCTTCAAAAGGTGGGCAATGAAAACTTCTATATCCCAGCTGTTGCTGAGAGGGTTAAATGATGTGCTCAGCCCAGTAGCTGTGGCAGAGTAAATTCTTAGCACGTGCTACATTTCCTTCTTGTCATTACTTTTTTTTTTTTTTTCATTATTCTCTGGCTTCTACACCCATTCATTTGGAACACCTTAGCTGAAGTTCAACAGTTACAGTAAGTCACGGGTCAGTGGTTTACAGTCCTCATCTGTCCCCAAAGCTGCATCATTCCTGGCCTCCTCCTGACACTGCCCCCTCCCACGCCCCTGTCTGCTAACTCTCTACCATCATAGTTTTCACTTCACTCTTCAAATGTAGGGATCCTTTGTCTCTTTTTTTGTTTGTTTTCTTTGGGTTTTTTTGTTTGTTTGTTTTTGTTTTTCTGGCCGTGCCAGGTAGCTTGTGAGATCTTAGTTCCCAGACCAGGTACTGAACCCGTGCCCCCTGCAGGGGAGGCACTGAGTCCCAACCACTGGACCGCCAGGGAGGTCCTGGGATCCTTTCTCTATAGGCACTTATTCCTTCTTCTGGTTAAAACTATGAATTGTGTGCACTTACTATTCTAGCTCTAATTTTGCGTTTCCAATTCTTCACTGGGATATCTTCACATGGTTTCATTGGCAGAAGCCCAGGCTCAATGCCTGCTGTGCAATTTGTCTATATCCACACACCTTACTCCTCCTCAACAAATGGCAGGCCATCCTCCTGCCTCCAAGCTCCTAGTACCCATCCTCCATCTCCCTCCCTCATAGCTGATGATGTGTCCAATCTCACAAATTTTGCCTGTGTAACGTTCCTTTCCGTGCACTGGCCTTTCCTCGTGGTCAGCTCCCCAACACCCGTTTCAAGCTTTCTGACCCACCTGCCCTGGAACTTTGACACTCACCAAGATTCACAGTTCAGGAGAAATCAGTTGAGAATCATGACTATTTCAACCATGAGTAACTTTCATGTGAAAGGCTCTGCATCGAATCCCAAAGCTGTGAACTCAGTTTTATTGTAGTATTTCCAAACATCATAGTTAATTGGGTGGACTGTAGGTCAGATAATTCACTTTTTTGTGTTTTCAATGTGACATAAAGCTCTTCCAAACTTTCAACTATTTGCTATTATTTTTCTCCCTTAGTAAGTGCCAAATTAGCTCAGTTTTTGTTCATTTTTGAGTGCTAACAAACAAGGCTATCCTCAGCAGCAAGCAGAAAAAAATCCTGAAGGAGGAGATATGATTTCAAGGGGCAAGAAATTTCTCTGTCCCTGGTTCACTGGCAATGAGGTATCATATCCAAGGTTTTTCCCCTTATGATTATGATTGCACTTGAAGAAATAGGTAAAAGGATGTTAATTTCAACAACTTATAAAAACAAAGTAATGGACACAATTTTAATGTTAAGTAAGAGTGGATTGTTAAATAACTTAGGGTACAGTCATATAATACAAGCCATGGAAATATTAAATATGACTTATCAGCATGTTTAAAGATATAAAAAATCATCATAAATTAAGAGAAGAGAGACAGTTTAAAATTTGCACAGGGATGATTTCATTTTGTTATATGAAGAATGTATATCAAAATTAGCAGAAATAGTCTTGGAGAAATATGATCATGGAATATTTTTTTTCTTTTTGTTCAACTACTTTCTATGTATTCTACAATGAAAAGGTGTTAAATTACAGGAAGGAGAAAAAAGGTAATGTTTTCTTACCATTAGAAATAATAGTCAAAAAAAAGACCTATGCCTTAAGAATAGTCTTTAATTGGTGAACATTTAGTATTAATATAAATTAGGTTATTCAACATTTGTGGAAGTATATATTGATGGATTCTTGGTAAAGAGGAGATATGAGTTTCTGAAGACACTAGATGGAAGAGAAATATAGCCACCAATGACTGGGTTGGTCAAAGAGAGAGGAGGATAAAAAGGGCCTCTCACTGTTGTGGCCTCTCCCGTTGCGGAGCACAGGCTCCGGACGCGCAGGCTCAGCGGCCATGGCTCATGGGCCCAGCCGCTCCACGGTATGTGGGATCTTCCCGGACCGGTTCACGAACCCGTGTCCCCTGCCTCGGCAGGTGGACTCTCAACCACTGCGCCACCAGGGAAGCCCCCCACTTCATAATCTTGCCTAGAGAGAGCCTGCCACCAAATACAGCTGATGGTAAAGAAATGAAAAATTCGAGGTCTCTGTCAAGTGTGCTGTTACTCTCTCAACATCCCTAGCAACTCACCTATGTAATAAAATAGGTCATGCTGATTCACAGGGAAATCAAATTTATATTTTTGCCATGAGCCTATTCCTTGAGAAGTTTAAGAGTCTCAAACTCGGCCGTGCACACAGAGCCACTACGCCTCATGAATTTCTAATTTCTATAATTCCACAATTTGAAGCCAAGTTTAAAATAACTAAGTTTAAGATAAATATAACATTTTAAAATAAAAATCTAGAATTCCCTACGTCAAACACAGTGTATGATCTCATGAACTATTTCCTGAGATACAAGCTCAATATGAAATTTTATTCCATACTTGTCTCTTGTAGGTGGGAGGAAAGTTGATGCACCTAAGCCAAGCTGGAGAAGAACTTTTTTTTTTTTATAGGACTACAATTGCTTTACAATGTTGTGTTAGTTTCTGCTGTACAATAAAGTGACTCAGCTTTATGTATACCTATATCCCCTTCCTCTTGGACCTCCCTCCCCACCCCCATCCCACCCATCTAGGTCATCACAGAGCACCAAGCTGAGCTCCCTGTGCTACACAGCAGGTTCCCACTAGCTATCTATTTTACACACGGCAGTGTATTTATGTCAAACCTAATCTCACAATTCATCCCACCCTCCCCTTCCCCCACCCACATGTCCACACGTCTGTTCTCTAAATCTGTGTCTCTATTCCTGCCCTGCAAATAGGTTCATCTGTGCCACTTTTCTAGATTCCACATCTATGCATTAATATACAATATTTGTTTTTCTCTTTCTGACTTACTCCACTCCGCATGACTGACTCTAGGTCCATCCACACCTCTACAAATGACCCAATTTCATTCCTTTCCATGGCTGAGTAATATTCCATTATATATATGCACCACATCTTCTCTATCCAGTCATCTGCTGATAGACTTTTAGGTTGCTTCCATGTCCTGGCTTTTGTAAACAGTGCTGCAATGAACACTGGGGTACATGTGACCCTTTGAATTATGACATACAGATGGCCAACAAACACATGAAAAGATGCTCAACATCACTAATTATTAGAGAAATGCAAATCAAAACTACAATGAGGTAACACCTCACACAGGTCAGAATCAAAAAATCTACAAATAATAAATGCTGGAGAGAGTGTGGAGAAAAGGGAACCCTCTTGCACTGTTGGTGGGAATGTAAATTGATACAGCTACTGTGGAGAACAGTATGGAAGTTCCTTAAAAAGCTAAAAATATAACTACTATATGACCCAGCAATCCCACTACTGGGCATATACCCTGGAGAAGAACTTTTAAAGGAGATTTTCAAAGCAGAAATCCTTGGTTCCCTGAGTCCTTTCCATTGGCCAGCTCTTGCTATTTTATTCTAATACTCGTAGCATTGATTTCACTGACCCAATAACCCCCAAAGTCTTCATAGTGGAAGCCCATATTAATTAATGGTTTTCTCATGATTACCTAAGGGGAAAGGGGAGGAGGGGTAAATGGGGAATTTGGAATTAAGAGGTACGCACTACTGTATATAAAATAAACAACAAGACCTACTGTATAGCTCAAGGAACTATATTTATATCTGATAATAACCTATAATGGAAAAGAATCTGAAAAAGAATATATATAATATAACTGAATCACTTTGCTGTACAACTGAAACATTTTAAATCAACTATATTTCAATTTGAAAAAACAAGAAATGTACAAAGAAAAAATAAATAAAATATCAAAAACAAACAAACAAATTAATGGTTTTAGAATGAATTTTAAAGTCTTCTTTTGAAATCATGTTATATTGCAAAAAAAAAAAAAAAAAAAAAAGGCCTGCCACCACTGGAAAAGACTACTTTCAAACACCTAAAAATTGGCAAAAGCAGTCACATGGTTGACCTACATATTCGAGCAATAATGAGCACATGCCCATTGGCTTGAAATACTTCCTAAACATTGCAGTTTTTCAAAAGAAAAAAGAACCAAGGTGTGTATTTTAAACAGTATTGAGAGATCTTGGGACAGAGAGTGTCCCATTTGGGCCAGAGCAAATGGACTCTCACGGGCACAGACAGCAATTCCACGTCCCACCAAGAGCACTCATCACATTTGCAGATGACAGCACAAAGCAAGGCAGTGCAGGGTGGCTGCCTGGCCTTCCATTTCCGCCCACTCCTACAGAATTGTGGCAGCTTTTAAAATGAATTGTGGCTTTTCATTCTTGAACCAGGAACCATGGGCCAAGGTAATTGTCACATTTGTCAAATTTAAGGACTAAATACTCAAAATGACCAGACGGTTGACTGTGTTTGCTGTGAATCCCTGAATCTGCACTAACAATAGAGTGATAACGTCAGTGTTCTTTTTTAAAAGTCCAAGAAATTTGACTTCTACTCTACCTGCAAAGGAAGAAAGAAGCACTAAAGTCATCTCTTTGGTAACTTTTTAACATAAAGCAGCAAAACACACCACTTCCCATACATCTGAATCTCCTCTGTTCCACAGCCAATACCCCTCCAGGTCACCTTCACCTCACAATTATGGGTTAAGTGAGGCTTGTCTAGCTTCCTGCTTCTCTTTGTTCTCATTCATTCCTCACACGGTTGCCATGCTAAATCTTGTATAATGCCGTCTTTAGCATTTGGATCACTTGAAATACTTCCTAAGTATTATTTGAGACTCTGGGCTTTGCTTTTTGCTCTCCCATGTAACTCCCCCATTTCCTTCTACCTGATAACTTATCACTGACTGGTATCTTATTCCCTGACCCTAAGAGAGAGTCCAGTCCATCCCCGGGGTAGGTATCTTTCTCCGTACTGGCTCTGGGTGGCTGGGTCACCTGATTCAGTTAACTGTACATGGAGGTGGGTGGAGAACATACTTGGCACAAAGAATTATAGGGCTGTAGGTGGAGCAGCTTTGCTTAGAGAGGGTTGAGGTTGGGCAAGAATAAAAATACCTGGGATAAACCCAAACACCAAGAAGAGGATTATGTAGCTGTTGAAACGCATACTGGGCTGAGCTTTTGCAGTTCAGCTCAGTTCCTCAAAATTGATTTTCTCAATTCATTACATTTTAACTAGCCACCAGGGAGATAGGTAAAAACTGGTTCTTATTCATTGAAAACATCATTTTTCCTCTAAAACAAATAAAAAACTATCATGGGGTAAAAAATGCAAAATTCACATTTCCTTTTTTAAGATAAAATTAAGACATTTTCTAAAAGTGTCTAACTTAAAGGAGACAGCAGTAGGCTACACAAAGTATTTGGGGGTCTTTGTTCCCACTCCTCTGACTTGAGGGGGAACTCGAAGGAAGCAGCACTGGGTCTAAAGGTTTAGGGGTGTTGTAGGAAAAGGGTTGTGTTGGAGGGGGGCTCCACTGGCAGAGATCTCAGAGCACCTGGGGAGAAAATTTCTGAGTCTCAAGACCGTTGCCCGCAGTTTGCACTGAACCCACATAACCGGCTCTAAATCTTTCCAGATGGCATCTTGTCCCCTGTTATATTTCATGCTCCTTTCCTATTCATGGTCCCTTCCCTACTTGCCAAGCGAGCTAAGGAATGATGAGAATGAGGATGAGGTTGATTATGATGGTTAGTTTTATGTGCCAGGAAAACTGGGCTAAGGAATGTCCAGGTAGCTGATAAAACATTATTTCTGGGTGTGTCTGTGAGGATATTTTTGGAGGAGATTAGCATTTGAATCCCATGGCTGAGGAAAGAAGATCTGTCCACACCACTCTGAACAGGCATCATCCAATCCTTTGAGAGCCCCAGTAGGACAAAAAGGCAAAGGAAGGGTGAGTTGTTTCTCTCTCTTTTTTTAGATTTTTTATTTTTTAATTTTTAAAAAGTTATACAATTTTTAAACGTCAGTTTCCATGTACGGTTATTACAAAATATTGGCTACATTCCCCGTGTGGAATCTGCCTTACACCCAGTAGTTTTTGCCTCCCACCCCCAACCCCTGTAATGCCCCCCCGCCACCATCATCCCCACTGACAACCACTAGTTTGTTCTCTGTATCTGTGAGGCTGCTTCTTCTTTGTTATATTCACTAGTTTGTTGTGTTTTTTAGATTCCACATATAAGTGATATCATACAGTATTTGTCTTCTTCCGTCTGAATTGTCTCTCTTTTTGAGCCCTGCCCTCTGACATTGGGGTTCCTAGTTCTTGGGCTTTCGGACTTGGACTGAATTATACTACTGGCTTTCCTGGTTTCCCCAGATTGCAGACAGTGTATCGTGGCATATCTCAGCCTCTGTAACCATGTAAGCCATAATAAATTTCCTCTTATATGTCAAGAGAGAGAGCGAGAGAGAGAGAGAGATAGGTATCCTATTGTTTCTGTTTCTCTGGAGAACCGTGACTAGTACAGTTATGATGATGTTGATGCTGATGGACTGATTCCTACCTTTCCAGATTTCAAAGCATTGTGATATACATTACATATATGTACGTTACATATATACACATTACCTACATTTATACCCACCTATGTTGTATATATTATCATGGTATCTTAGCAGTTGTCATGTCAGATGTATAGAGGAGTAACTTCATCCCTAACTTATAAATGAGGAAACTGAGTTTCACCACGTTGTTCCTGCAGGACAGAGTCTTGTGACTCTTGGTCTGCTGCCCTTGACGCTAAGAATTTGTCTGCAACTCCTCTGTTGTTTCCTCAGGATGTTTAGTTTATATCACAGAATACTTGTTTACAGGTATTTTGTAGGTATTTTAGTTGTTCTTATGTAAGTTCACATTTTGTCCCCAACTAAACTGTAACTTTCTGATGATAATCTCAGTTATTATATTGTTCAATTTTCTGCCTTTGTTGTCATAGACAGTCATGACTTTAAAGAACAGTAATTTGTTTGGGATTCTAAAATCAGTTGCTAGGGAAACAAGCTAAAACTTCAGCCATAAATCTGTAAATATATTTATTGAAATCCAAAAAAAGAAGAAGGAGGAGGAAGGGGAGGGGGAAGGAGAGGAGAGGGGAAAGGGAGGTGGGTGGAAAGGAGGGGGAAGAATGAAAAAGCAGATAGTGGTTAATCCTCCCCTCTCATACATCTCTCAGCTAGAAAATCACAAAAAAATACCTTAGGTTATGGGAGGAGCTTGGCCAAAGCAATGTTTTTTCACATCTAAGGAGGTTGTTGTCAGTTCTTTATTTATAGAAAGGCTACCTAAAGGCTTAGCCATGGACACATAGACTATTGAGAAAAAAAGTGAGTTAAATCCCAGTGGACTCTGCTTTTCATCTGTCTAGCATTAATTCCCCTCTTCCCAAGAAGAACCCTGATATGTTAAGCTACTCACCCTTCCGCCACAAACCCCATGTGAATTGGGGGAAATCGACCTGATTTTAGGGGAATATCCTAATTTCTAAGCTAGTGGTCTTTATTAGATGGTACCATCCTCCTCATGGAGTTTGGAAATGTGTGAGAGTGTTTTTTGGTTATCACAACTTCACGTGCTTTGAGCATTTTGTGTCCCAAATCCAGGGAATCTAAATGAGCTCCGACGAATAGGATGGCCTACAAAACCAGGAATTATACCATCCCAGAAGTCAACAGCGAGCATGTTGAGAAACACTGCTTTCAACAAACCAATGGCCAATTATTTGACAAGTGTAAAAATTCTTGAATAGACACTTAAACAGTGATACACAAATGGCAAATCTGCACGTGAAAAGATGTTCAACATCCTTAGTTGTTAGGGATACAAGACAAAACCATGATAAGACTCCAGCACATACCTATTAGAATGGCTATAATAAAAAATGCTGAAAATATAGGTAAAGTGCAGGTAAAGATACGGAGCATCTAGAATGCACACACATTACTGGTAGGAATGCAAAACAGTGCTGCTACTCCCAGAAAACTGTCTGGCAGTTTCTTATAAAGGTAAACATACACTTACTTACAGGATGCCGAAGTCTCCTCCTAGTTATTTACTCTAGAGAAATGAAGGCTCGCGTCTACACAAAAACCTGTACACTAATGTTTGTAATAGCTCTGTTGATAATAGCCCCAAAATGGAAGCAACCCAATGTCCTTCAGTGGGTAAATGGTTAAACAAACCATAGCACATCCATACAATGGAATCTTCCTCAATAATAAAAAAACAAAGTATTGATCTAAGGAGGTATGCAACAGCTTCAATGGATCTCGAAGGCATTATGCCACGTGGAAAAAACCAGTCTCAAAATGTTACATACTATACGATTCTATTGAAATGAATGTCTCAAAGGGACACAGCAAAGGGACATAGTTTTGCAGAATAGGTCAGTGGTTGCCAGGGGTCAGGAGAAAGGGGAAAGATATAACTTCAAAAGGGCAATTTTGAAATTGCATATTATGTCCCCACAGGGGAGTTTTTTGAGGTGATTGAACTGTTCATGTATAGATTTGTATACACGACTTTGATGGTATAGAACTGTACACAAAAAAGTCAATTATATGGTATGCTGCTTTAAAAATAAAATTTTAAATGAGAAAAATAATTACCAGATATATTTATTCAGCAGCTTTTTCCTTTGCAGCAGGGCTTTCAAGAACAAATAAAAGTTATTTACCAAAGGATAAATGTACACATTAGAAAGTTATAATGCATAAAAGAGAGACAGAGAAAAATCACTGGGAGATTTGAGTGGGGAGAAATCATTTCCAGATAAGAATGAGGACAGGTCAAAGGTAGCCTGGATCTTAAGGGATTGGTAGGTTTTTTTAATTTTTTTACTTTTATAATTAATTGTATTAGTACTACAGGAGTAATATATGCCCAGGTAACACATTCCAACAATACAGATGGAAAACTAATTGGCAAAAGACACACACACACACACACACACACACACACAATAACTACTAATCCCACACCCCAGGGTAACCACTGTTAACTTGGACACAGCTTGGTTTATATCCTCCCAAACATCTTTCTGTGCACGCACAAATGCTAAATATATACAATTTATTGACCAGACTGAACTCAGTAGAGTACAAATATGAAATGGTTTTGTTTTTCTCCAACGCCTGTAACTGTGCTATCAGATTTCTCTGTATCACCCCTTAAAAACAGCTTGGGAGGACTCCACAGTTTTGTGGTGCCTTTCAGACACTAACTCTAAGTTTAGTCAGAGCAGCAGTTTTGAGGGGGAGAAGTATTAGCCTATAATGATCTCAAACAATTCCTAACATGTCAAGAATTTGAATAAAATTGCCAAAATGCAAGAGGAAAAAAAAATCTGTCTAGATTAATATTATCGTACACTTCTGATGTTGAATATGCATGTTTAGCTACATTAATAATTTATGAGTAGACTTTTGATTATTTCATCTATATCCCCAAAGATTTACATATTCAAGCTTGCCCAAAAAAACTTGAGGGCATCCCTATCAGAAAAATGGAGAATCACCTCCCATTCAAGGTCACTCTATATCAAACATATTTACAAATGGATGATTTGGTTTTCTTTTTTAATAATAATAATAATGTCTTTTTTCCTTACTTAACAATATATCACCTATGAGTTGTCAGTGTAATTATATCTATCTTTTTTTTAAATGACATAACTCAGCTAACCAGTCACACTTTGACAAGCATTTAGATTGTTTCCAGTTTTTGCCATTACAAAATATTGTCACATGAAAGGTGGATATACCTTGTGCATTCATTTCCTAGGGCTGCTGGAACAAATTACCACAAACAACAGGAATATATTCTCTCACAGTTCTGGAGGCCAGAAGCCCAGAAGCGAGTAGTTGGCAGGACCACACTCCCTTGGAAGGATACAGAAGAATCCTTGCCTCTTCCGGCTTCCAGTGGTCCAGGTGTTCCTTGATTTCGAGCAGCTCACGCCAAGCTACCCCCATGTGTCTGTCTTCTCCACTTCTCTTAGGACACTTGTCTTTGGATTAAGAGTCCATCCTGACCCAGGATGATCTCATCTTGAGGTCCTTAATTACACCCTCGAAGACTCTTTCTTCAAAGAAGGCCACATTCACAGGTTCTGTCTGGTCACACCTTTTGAGAGCATGAAACTCACTACACCTTATAACATGTGAACATGGAGTCTGTAAGATCGGTTAAATGTGCCCGAACTAGACTATAAAATATTCACACCCAAATTGTGATAGACACCTCACCAACCCTGGATATTCTTGGCCTCTTTCATATTTGCTAATAGAAAAGGATAAAGTGGTGCCTTGTTTTCATTTGTAATTCTTTGGTAATTAATGAGAATAAACATCTTTTTGCATCCTCATTAGCATTTTCTATTTCTTCATCTGGCTTATGTCCTTTGTTTATTTCTTTATGGTGATTTTTTTAAATTTCACTCATTGATTTGCCATTGCTCTTGATTGATAGGATTTGGGTATATGAAAGAGAAAGAAGTGGATATTTTTAAACCTGGCCTCTCCTTCCTTCTGGAGGCTCTGAGTGTGAATAACTCAGGTCTGGAATTTGGGTGAGGTGTGACGGCTCCCACTGTGGGAGCCCAGGTCAGGCCTCTGGTCACCAGACCTAAGATGGGTCAGTCGGTTGGTTTGTCTGTTCTGTTGTACAGATCAAGCAGAGCTCAATCAGCAGTCCATCTCCACTAAGCAGTAGAACACAGTAGCTGAAAACATAGGCTCTGAGTCAAACATCCTTCAAGGAAAGAACACACCAGTTCCTCACTGTGCTGCTTTGGACAGTCAGCCTTGCACAGTTGCAAAATGAGAAATATATACAAATAAGATGCTGAGAACGCTTTGCACCTGTTTTTCTGTGGGGAATGCTCCCCCCCAACCCCATCTCCTCCTCATGGAGTGTCAGCTCCTGAGAGAGGCTTTCCTGAAGGTTCCTGAGTTGCCCCCACTCACTCTCTCGCTTCCATCTATCTCTATTCCTTCTTCCTGTTTTATTTTCTTTTTCCATTTATTGTTACTTGAAATTACCTTGTTTATTCATTTGTTTGATGCACAACTGTCAGCTCTCTCACCGTCCTCCCCTATAACGCTGGTCCCATGAAGGCTGTGGTCCAGCTGGTTGTGTCCACTCCTGTATCCTCAGTACCTAGAGCAATGCCTGACCCACAGCAGATGCTCAAAGGACATTCAAGTAGTTAAAGTAGATGAATGAATGACTGAGGAATGAGAGTAAGTAGGCTTGCACACAGTAAGTGTTCAAAAATGATAATGAGAGACAATATCTAAACCTCTACGATTCTGCTTGTTAAATCAACAAAACAAAGAGGCCGTTAGACTGAGTGGCTTCAACACTTTAGCTGCCCCCATAAGCAAACCAAAACCTAAGCCTGAAACACCTCAAGGTTAAGAAATCAAAACTCAGGACAACCAGTCACAAGCAGCCAACTAGACTTTCCCAAATAAGGCGGCCACTTAAACCACAGCCCATCAGATCATTTCCTTGCTTTGCTTCCCCTTCTTCTCTGTACAAGTCTCTCCCAGCTCCTGTCAGTGGAGTTCTCCTAATTACTTCCGGTTTGATGCTGCCCAATTCAATTGATTTTTGCTCAGATAAAACTCTTAACATTTTTAATATGCCTCAGTTTATCTTTTAACATACTATACTCAGCACAAAAATAGAACTTGCTAACAAGTGCCTGTGCTGTCAAATCCTCTTTTGGGTCAAATGTACTGTGTTTATATTGTCATTGTCACTGTCTTATTTTTAAATGTTCTAGCATTTAAAAGGGGAGAACTCTGTAGCTATTATTTTGTTTTGCTCTAAAGATGGTTAACACTTTAGCATGGCTGACCAGTTCATCTACAACTCACTATAACACAGAACACACACTGCATTTATTACATTACCTCTATTCTTTTCACCTTCATTTTATAGTTCATTTTACAGGGTGTGGGCTGAGGGAAATGAGTAAAGGTGGTCAAAAGGTACAAACTTCCATTTATAAGATTAATAAATTCTGGGGATGTAATGCACAGCATGGTGACTATTTTAAAAAAAAATCAAAAGAGACTGGGAGAGTTAAGGACAGAATTTAAATACAGGGCTCTTCATTGTCATATCTTTCCTGTTTAGATCACTGAGTAAACCTGCATCACGCAGTTTCACACATGGACCCACCACCCATCTGCTTCTTTGAAATCACGGTCAACAGGTCAGCACCACGCCAAAGAGAATTTTCTCTTTTTTTAACATTTTTAAAAAAATTTTATTTTATATTGGAGTATAGTTGATTCACAGTGTTGTGTTAGTTTCGGGTGTACAGCAGAGTGATTCAATGATACGTATACATATGTCCATTATTTTTCGGATTCTTTTCCCATTTAGGTTATTACAGAATATTGAGTAGAGTTCCCTGTGCTATACAGTAGGTCCTTGTTGATGATCTATTTTATATATAGTAGTGTGTATATGTTCAATTCTCTTGTCAAAGAGAATTTTCTAATTTGTGTTTTCATCACTGGCAGTCACTTCTTTAAACCTGAGAGACACAACAGTCTACACTGCAGCCAAGCCCAAGGACATTCCCTTTTGAAGGACAAGTGGACTCTGGCTTTAAGATCAGTCTCGGCCATTAACACACTTCAGTAACATTCACCCATTTAAAATCCAACCTAGTTATTCCTCTTGAGTTATTTTATTTGTGCTTGTTTATTTTTAAATGGCAGCTCCCAGAATGGTTTTCAGAGGAAAATGATTTATTAAGGTTCATAAAATGTCATCACAGGGTACCACTTTCTCTAACAAATTACCCAGAAAACTAAGATGAAAGCCAAACTTAAACAACTTAAACTTTTTCCAGAACATGGTCAAAAATGACAGAAACACCAACTTCCAAAGAGCTCCTACAATTTTGCTCATCCCCTTTATTAGTGAAACTTTTATTGTTCAAAGATCTAAAACATGTCAATCTTTAAAAATTATTTAAATTGGTTTTATAGATTTTTATGGTTATTATGCCTCTTCTACTCCAACTAGAGATGAATTTTCCAGTAGTAACTCTATTTCTATTAAGTTCTATGATGGGATTGTGGTCTTTTTGAGATTCTCTCTGAGTAGGGTTCTGATAAAACACCCATCTTAACTTTAATCATGGGCTTCATTAATAAAAAATTCCTCCAAAAGAACATTCTGAACACCTGATATATTACAAGTTCTCAGTTACCACCCACAACACATCCAGTTCCATAAGAGAAAAAGAAACCTCAAATTCCTAGGGAACATAAAGCAAGGCTGTGGTGATGTAAAAATGAAACAATGCATATAAAATCCCAAGGACCATGTCTATCTCATGATATGTGCTCAAAATCTTTGTTGGTTTTGATTCTAATTTCCTAACGTGAAAAGTAAATGTTCTTTCTTACATATGTGACAAGAATTATAAAAAATAAAAAACGAGTGTTTATACATAACAAAAACTGATTGGTATGCTAAGTAAGAAAATTAGGATTCTAAAAGATACAAAAGAAAATGTGATATAGTACATGCTAAGAAGTCACAGTTTGGCAATGCCAAAAACAAAACAAAATCCAGTAGACCTTTCTAAGGACATCTGAATGCAGAGACCAAAATGTCAGAAAGAGTGGTTTTCCACTGGGACTTCATGGATCAGTCACTGATTTTTAAAGATTCATCATCACACGGGTTCGTGCCCCGGTCCGGGAGGATCCCACATGCCGCGGAGCAGCTGCGCCCGTGAGCCATGGCCGCTGAGCCTGCGCGTCCGGAGCCTGTGCTCCGCAATGGGAGAGGCCACAACAGTGAGAGGCCCGCGTACCGCAAAAAAAAAAAAAAAAAATTCATCATCATTTTATAAGTAGAAAGAAAATTTTAAAAACAAAAAAATGAGAAAAGATGTACTCTCCCCATAAAAAGGACAATCCATTAAATAAATTGAATAAACATAAATTGTTTTATGAAGGAGACTGCATTGTTCTTATTTTTCTCATTTACTCTGGAGTGAGTAAAACCTTGTCGCAGACAAGCAGTCATCCACAAATCAGTTTTGGCAGCCAGTCTTCTAGAAAACACCATGAATTAATGAGAGCCTTCTGAGGTCTTCATTTCTATCTCAAGGAGCTTCAATTCTTCCAACCATACGTAAGAGAAAACCTCACTATGAAACCAGTAACCTTAACTTAGACTGGAGTCAGATCAGAGAACAAGTCTACTGATGACACATCCGAGGGCATATCCAATAGTCTAGTATGTATTTGATGGGTACTCAGGCCACATGTCAGGACCAGAGCTGACCCTCGGCAGAACTCTAAGGGAGCAGGGGAGTCAGGGGAAGTGTAAACGAGAATTTTCTGAACACCATACACCTTGATCTAGGTAGTATCTTTATTTAATCTCCCATTAAATCATAAAAATATCATCAGTAGATATTAGCAACAATACTTAAAAAGAGAAAATTAAGGTTCACTGGAAAAAAGTGACCGAAGACAACACCATAGCTGGAAGTCACCAGAACTGTGATTCCATCTCTGAATCCAACGTGATATTTTAAGCCCTCAGCACTTGCAACTTGGTTGGGACCTTTACCCCCAATCTTCCTTGCGATAACCATCCATCTCTTTATCAGAATGATCTTTCCCCTTTCAAAAGGCACCCCCAAGCCTGCTGACATTTTGCTTTCTCAACAAATCTGACAAACTTCTGTAAATCCCCCCAAGGATGAACATATCACCCCTGCCCTTGTAATAGACATTGTCACTTCACAACAACACTTCCTTAACCCAAAATCATGATGGGGGAAAAAGGTTATTGTTTGGAGGTATCTATCAAGATGTCTCTCACTGTGCTTTAAATCTCTCTCTCTCTCTCTCTCTCCCCTCTTTCACTCACACACACACACACACACACACACACACACACACACACACCCCTACGTATACACAAAAGCATACACTCAATTTTAGTGACTTACAGATGTCCTTTGAGAGGAAATTCCCTATATGGACCCACTTAATTGTGTTGGGTTACAGAGCTAATCCAGGGAAGCAATGGAAGATTGGCAAGATTCCAGATGCCAAGCATGTGGAATTCATATATGTGCAGCTGGAGCAGTATAAAATGTCCTCCAGCTCTCAGGATCATAGAAACACAGTGAACTTTACTACCTGTCCTTTGCAGAGCACACACAGAATTATCAATCAAGTAAGAACAAAAGCAGAACATGAAATGGGAAAAAGTAATGCAGCCTATTAGAGACCTCCTTCCAACTCCCAAACTTTGTTTTTAATTTTATTGAATATATTTGATTTACAAGGTTGTGTTAATTTCTGATGTATACCACAGTGATCCAATTATACATATATGTATATATTTCATATTCTTTTCCATTATGGTTTATCACTGTAATTCATATTCTTTTCCATTATGGTTTATCACAGGATATTGAATATAGTTCCCTGTGCTATACAGTAAGACCTTGCTGTTTATCCATTCTATATATAATAGTTTGCATCTGCTCATCCCAAACTCCCAATCCTTCCTTCCCCTCACCCCCTCCCCCGCTTGGCAACCACAAGTCTGTTCTCCATGTCTGTGAGTCTGTTTCTATTCCATAGATAAGTTCATTTGTGTTGTATTTTAGATTCCACATATAAGCGACTGCCCAAACTTTTTGATTACTCCTTGCCTTGTGTGTCAACCAAGGACAAGATCAGTAAGAATCACAGATTTTTACTATGTCCCTGTGACTCTCAAAAGGTAACACTGAAGGAACATTTTTTCCAACTCTACTGAGTTATAATTGACAAATAAAATTGTAGGATATTTAAAGTGTACACTGTAATGGTTTGATACACGTGTACATTGTGAAATGATTCCCCCCATTAACCTGATTAACACCTCCAGAATCTTACCTATTTATCTTTTTTTTCCATTTGGTGAGAACATTTAAGTTCTACTCTTTTAGCAAATTTTAACTATTGATACACTGTTATCAACTATAACCACCATGTTATACACTAGGTCCTCAGACCCTAGTCACCTTATAACTGAAAGTTTGTACTCCTTCACCAATATCTCCCAATTTCTCCCATGCCCCAGCCCCTAGCAACCACTTTCCTCCTCTCTCAAAACAACATTCGTAAGTCCTGGCATTATCCACACGTTCCCAAGAGGGTCTGCGTGTTTCTCCCCCATCTCTGATGCCCCGACAACAAAGTGTCTGTTTCTACTCTGTACTCACTGGGGACCATATTGGAAACCTCTCTTCCCACATCCCTCCTTCCAGGACTGATGTGTGAGAGAAAAATTAATTTTCATAGCGTTAAGTCAATATATTTGGGTCTACTTATAACACCTATTTAGACTACCCTCCTAATACAAGTAAATTAGCCTAAGAATCTTCCCATTAAAACTTTAGCGACTGGCTGGAATTACAGGGAAATAGGTATCAAGATTTTTACATGTGTTATTTGTAACAATAACCCTTTGTTATGAGCGCTATTATTATCTTCCCTCCACAGACAAGGAGTCTGACATTTAAAGCAGTTAATAAACTTCATTACAAGTTAATACACTTGACAAGGTTAAATGCCCCACATGACACAGTGAACCGTGGGAGCCAGGAATTACGTCAGTGTGACTGTCAAGCCAGGGCTCTTCACCACCATGTATAGTATCCCTTTGTCCCTAAGAACACTGGGCTAAGCCAACTCAAATATTCTGAGAGAGAAACTGGCATTTTTTTTAAACCAATAAACTGTTCTTTTTTGCAAATGTTTTCATCTTTGACCAATACTTCTTCTACATTGCCCGTTCTTATTAACTGCAGCGTGGGGACCTCATAACATGGCTCTCTTACGGTATACAGACCTATGCTTTTAAAGGTTCAACCTCAACAATTAAATATACTTGTACAAGTGTCATTCCCTGTGGTAAATACCCCAGAAGGATTTGGATTTTCCCCTTTCTGTAGGTGAGGCATGAAATCTAGGCATGGTATGTCCATCAGAACTTTCAAGAATCTAAGCTCTACCCTCTCAGGAGGTCATAGAATCACATAAATTAAAACTGAGAGGAACCTCAAATGATCCAGTTTAATATTTTCTTTTTACCAATAAGGAAATTGAGACCCAGGGAAGTTAAGTGACTTGTCCCAGCCATGCTTAAATTGATCGTCAAGCTTTCCTCATTCTTTCCACAATTCCACTTGGCTTCACTCAGAGAACAAGAGGCCAAGGAAAAGAGCAACATTTAATGTTCCCTAGTAACAGCATGACAAGATTTGTGATGCTGGGGGAAAAAAAGAATACCGTTTACACCTTTGAACAAAATGCTTCCACACCTTTGAATAAAGTGATATAATATTCTATCCACTGGGAAATTGATAAAACTGCAGCTATTTGTTTATGGCCCTTCTCTTTCTCTTACTGGATTCTTCTCATTTCACAAGTGAAATTAACCAACATTTAGGAAAACTAGGCTGAGCTCTCCCTCTCTCTTCACGGTCAGGGGCAATGGCTGCACCACTAACTCTGTAGCCCTGAAGCAAAGACATAAAAGACCATCTCTATCTCTGTCACACAAGATAACCTGATACACAAAAAGGAAAGCTAAGTTCAAGCTCTTAAAAAGAATGTCGGTAAGTGGATTCAAATTGTCCTTTTGCTAAGAACAGAAGCAAACGACATTTATCTGTTAGAGAATGCTTTCAACTCTTCAAGAATCTAGAAGCCATCCCTGACCCCTGGAATCATTGATTCCCTGGTCTCCATGCATGTGTAAGTTAAATATCGGCTGCCCACGTGCCCTGGCTTGTCTGGGACAGTCCTGGTTAGTGCCTGTGGTCATGAAGCAATTATTAATAGGGCCCCCTTTTACCCTCAAAAGGATCCCTGTTTGAATAGTAAATCACATGGTCACCTGATTAAATAAGAATTAAAAAATCTGTCCATCACATAAAGAACTCTGATACTTAAAAATAAATACCAATAGTACCATAGAGGAAATTAAAGTGGTTGGTCATAAAAATGAGAAAAGTTCCCCTGAAACTATCTTGTCATTCTTTAAAGTTATAAAGTTTCAGATAGAAGGATATCTCAAAGTAAGTTCTTATAAAGTTCAGACTTGCAAAATATTGCAAATGCCTCATTCAGAAAATATTTCCTATAATCTTTCTAAAACAGTAATCATGTCCATCTGAGTCTTTAATTAAACTAATGTTTCAGTCCATCATTCTTAGTGTTCCTATAGGAGAATTATTTGCTATTTGGACCCAAACACTAATTAGAAAGCAAATAAGTTGTTACATACATTTATCCCAAAATGTATTCTTGTGCAAATTTAACCATAAAGAAAACTGAGTTTAAAGGCAACATGATATGGTGGTTAAGTGCATGGACTTGGAGACAGCCTGGGTCTGACATGAGCTCCACCATTTACTAACTGTGTAACTAATTTCTCTTACCTTGGTTTCCCCATACATAAAAGTAGAACAGAAATAATATCAAATTTGGGGGTTATTGTGTAGAGCTATACATCATATGTGTGTGTGTGTGTATATAAACTTATATATATGTTTATAAACATATATATGTTTATAAACATATAAATAATATATATTATATATAAACATTTATATCTATAAATATATATTATATTTATAAATATAAATATAAATAAATATATATATATATAAACAGTGATGCCTAGGTCATAGCAAAAATATGTAAGTATTAGTAGAATGGGTGGCTGTTGTTGAGATGATGAAATGTTTCCCTGGTGATAAAGAGAATCTATAGTATGTGGGATTATTTCTATTATGGATAATTAGAGTATATATGCTTTTCCAATAAATGGTGCTGGAACATTTGGACATCCAAAGACAAAGAAGAAGAAGGTAGAGAGGAGGACGAGTAGAAGTAGGAGGACAGGATGAGGAGAACAATGACGAAGGGGAGGTGGAAGAGGGGGAGAGGCGCAAAAGAAGAAGAGGGAGAAGGGGAGAAGGGAAAGGGGGGAAGGGGGTGAAGGTGAGGGGTAAGTATCATCCTAAAATTTTACCTAGGACTTTAAATACATGGGAAACCAAAAACAATCCGTTTTACATCTCAAGCATTATAAGAACAAACCAAAGCCAAATGCACAAAGATTCCAGATATCTCCAGAATAGATACGCTATACTTCATCCAGAGTCTACAATTTATACTGCAGAGTAGGTTAGGGATAATCTACCTCGCAGCACTGGTATTTGGTAGAAAAAGAAAATGAATCTTAGCAAAATATAAACTCCTCAAAAATAAACATAGTAATCCTCAAAGGATAGCGCAGATTTTATTGACATCCTAAGCATCTCGTTAAACATAACTGCCAGTGGTAGAGGTTCCTGGTATCTGAAAATATCTAATTAATCGCCATTTTTCATAGTATTTAATTTTCACAAGGGACTTGTAAACCCAACCTGTTCTTGGAGCAAAAATGAAGTCCAACTAATTATTTTAAATGGTATTAAAAATCGTATCACTGTGGCTATATTTCTACCCATTCTGAGAAAGTTCCATGCCTCTGTCATTCTTTCATTGCTCCAATGAACTAGTGCTTTAGCTCACATTTGGAGTCTGCCACTTTCCTCCTGTCACATGCTGGCCTATTGTCACACTCTGGCAATGCTGTCACCAGTGCCAAAATCTACAATTCTGCCACCAATGCCATCACTGCCTGCCGACGGCCACACCAAGGTGTCCAGGGCTCTGCGTTGAGGATGCTGATGCCTTTGCCGAAGCTGCCAGCACCCAGCACACCGGCATTTAGTGCTTTCTACGCTGCTCAAAGACTTCATGGAAGACAAGTCTGTCCATTTTTACTCACAAGCAAAACTGCTGAGGTCGAGTTGGAGGTCAACCAGAAGGGGAGGCCACCTGCCATACTCAGGGTCCCTTATTTTCTATGAACAAAACCATAAGAATCTCATCTGTCTTTTCCCCGAGGACTTGGGGATAAGTCTTTCACTGGGAAGCTTTTCAGTGTCTCTTAAAAACAGTCCTTTGAAAGTGCCAAGCTACCAGCTCTCCAGACATGGCTGAATCTTAGGATGAATTCAGTGTAGGCTTAGTCTGTGATCCCTGCTACCTATGAAGTCAAAGTGCATTGCACACCCACACACAGACACACGTAAAAGTCACACCTGGGCAGTTGAACTGAGATTTATTGGGTATACATCAGGCACAGCCCTTGGTGCCATGAAAATCAAGTTCCTGATCTTGGGGGGTTTGCAGTCTGCTGGTGGCCCAAGGCTGTTTGACCGAAAGATGAAAACTCACCAGATGTCTACAAGTCTGCTTTCAGGTGAAGAATAGTGCACCAAATATCAGTTTACCTTGCATTCTTCTCTGATTCAATCTCATCAGTTCAGCAGGATCATTAAAACGTGAGGTTATTATGAAAAAAATATCACTCTGAGCTATTTGAAATTTCAGTAAAACTGAAAAATATAGTTCAATACACAGTATTGCTGTCTTTGTTTAGACTATTAAGAGATGTGCTACACAAATATATTCACTGATTGCATGTTAATGTCCTGCCAATGTGGAGGGTCCATAAAAGACTCGTTCATTCCACACTGTATAATATCTGAATTTTTGTAGGGAAGAGATGGAGTATATTGTCCACTATACCACTGCCCTTAAATTTCCTCATATGATGTTATCATAGATTAGTAACTAATTTCCCTACTGTGTCCATTATTTTCACTTTTACAAAACAACATTGTAATAAACATTATTATAACTAATATTTGTATATTTCTTTGCTTCAAAGAATTCCTGGAGTAAAATGACCTGGCCGGTAGCTACGTAAGCGCTTAAAGCCTTGATACGTTTTATGTTCCAGAAAAGTTGTGCCAGTGTAAGTCCTACTTGTAGTATAGGAACTATATGTTTTATAGAAAAATTCTTAAATAAAAAAATAAATGAACCATTGGTGCTGTTGGTTTCCCAGGAAAATACATTATGTACGAGGAAGAAAAATGCCAGATGAAGGTGAGAGACCTAAATTATGATCTCTTGAACAGAATAGTTTCTGGATTTAAAACTTTTTTCAACCAAACAGCACTATTAACCATATTTCTGTTCTTCTTTTAAACATTCTACACACACACGCACTACGATGCCTTCCTATTTACCTCTATTCTTCCCCTCCTACAAACACCCCACCTTGATAAGTCTAGCAGTCATTGGTATATTTTTTATTAATTGTATTAGGTATGTCCTAATTATTTGTACCTCACAATTTAGCCATTTGTTCTACTCCTACATAGTACTTACATTAATGTAATGTAATTATCCTCTGCTGAGACAAAGCCATAATGTCTTTCAGAATGGGCACCAGGTTTTTAAAATGCTCTTACTTTTGGAACTTTGTCCTCCTTCCAGGACAGACAAAATTAAAACTTCGAGTTCTGATGATGGCACACTTCCTCAGCATTGCCTCTGGTTTGAGATCACATTCCCTCTGCAGAGGACAAATCCCAAGTACAAGTCCAGGGTTTCTTCACCAGATGCAAGAAGTAAGTTATACCCCACTGCGATTCTCATTTGTCTAATGGCTCCCGTGTATTGAAGGCTTCTTGTGTGCAAGTGCTTTTCCAAAATTTCCTTATTTCCAGTCCATATAACAGCTCTGGGAGGCAAGTCACATCCCATTTTACAGATAAGGAAGCTGAAGCTGACATAGGTTGACATAGGTTGAACACACAAGAGTCCTCACCACAGAGTCCCTGAATTTAACCATCACGATCACTATGGCACAAAAAGAAGGGTCAACACTATAACTTTCTTAATTTTCAAACTTTTAGAAACAGCATAATTCTTTTAGTTATATGCTCAGAATATTTCTTGGCATGCCATGTACCATAGCTTATACAACACTTCTACATAATGCCTCTCTCTCAGTGAAGAATCAGTATGTTTCCAACACTCCCTACCTATTGAAAAGATTTTCCAACACAAAGCATTGAGGAAGAGCTTTAAAAATAAGTCAAGGCTCTTCTGGTTCAAGATGGCTGATGGAACCCAGGAGATTCCCTCACATCCTTCCGTGCACCTCATTAAAAGGAGAGGAAAGGAATTTAAAAGAATAAACCCACAACAATAAGAGATCTGGCATGGGAGGGGAATCAGCATGAAAAACCATATTGTAAATTTCTAGAAGATAAAAAGGAGATGGAGGTGTATTGCTCTATGAAGCAGAGCTGCAGCCGAGAAGGGACCCTTAAAAGATGCCTTTCCAAACCCTGGAGGCACAAGAGTCAAGGAAGGCAAATTCCACAGGGCATGACTGTAGTAGATTTGCAAAGGAGAGAATTCATTGGAGGTCTCTTAGACCCACCCCCCCCCTTCTCCTTCCACACCCCCTGCAAAGGAGTACGGGCAGCCACGAGGTCAGCAAGCTACATGCAGAGGACTCCCAGGCTGGACGAATGAATGAATGAATAAATAAGGAGAAGCAATTAGAACAAAAAAGCATACAGGAATTCCCAGATTGAAAGCTGAGCTCCACCGGAAAAACAAAACAGAAATGGAAACACTTGATTTTCCATATTTCCTTCACACTTTCTAAAGGAGTTCCCCACTCCCCGTGATAAGCTTATTAATTCATGCTGACTTTTTCTCATTCAGCTTCCCCATGACGACGTGATATCCCAGTAAATTATACCAGGTTCAGGAAAGCAATCCTATGGGCTCTCTCATCTGCTCCAAAAATAAATGTCATCAAGTCAGTATTTAAGAGCATGAAGTGGTCTCTGAATGGCTACATCCTGACATCCAGCTTGTTTCGGAGAACAATCTGGGATGAGGTCTTCCCGAGAAGCTACCCATGCAAGGTAACGCCCACTAACTGAAAAGGAAATTGATGAAAGGACCCTTGAGAAAAATAAGTTATAAATAAAAGAGAGAAACCAGCAGTTAAACCACAGACATTCTCTTGCCATTTTAAAAAATCATCTCCTTATTTTTATGAAGATCAGATAGCAAAATAAAGCCCATGGCTCTCAAATATAATTCCATCACTAATACAGCAGCCTATTTGTCATTTCCTGGGGGGAGCCATACTCAGAACAGAGCTGGTTAGGTAAGTCACTGTAATTCCCACAATGAGAACCTAGGAGCTATCTCACCACACGTACAGGGTATTATAAATGTCACTGTGAAATCACAGCTCGGTTAAAGCCTGTCATCCATCCCTCTTCTGTTACTCACCATCACACAGAGCTCTAGCAAAAGATCCATTCAAACAGTACATCTCAGACTTACATTATCAGCAGACACTGCTTTAATTAGCAGTGGTTTTCAAAAGACTGGATGGCTTCGAGAACTTCGTGTGAACCATAAGGTATAAATCTGGATCCTCATCAGTTTCACTTTACTCTTCACCTCCCCGCCCTGGGTTCTAACAGGCACAGCCCTCATTTTTTCTTCAAGGGAAAAGAAAAATCATAAGGGTGACTAGGATTTTGCCATTCGTGTGCAATCTACTTTTTCCCCAACCTCAGTGATGCAAAAGGGACTAAAATTAGAGTTGCAAAAGAGACTAAAATTAGAGTTGCAAAGGGACCAAGTTATCTGTGTCAGGCACATTGCAGGGAGCAGCGAGAACTACAAAAGGGAATGAATACGCCCTAAACAAACCATCTTAGAAATAACATTTAAAACACAGAGCTCATATTTTCTAAATTGTTATTCCCGATGAAAATAAAGTGTCCCTTTTATTTTATGTTATATCGTAAGAAAATAGAACGCCTTATTTCGATAATATCTTAATATTAATATTGAGGCATTTACATGCTTCCTTCTCCATCTATTCCATAATTTTCCTGCATGATTCAGTCCTCAAATCTTCTCAAATCTTTGTCATTTCTCACTTCTCAGTGAAAACATCGAAAATATATGCAATTCAATGCGTGAGTACTGAACTGTGAACGTCCTACTGCAAGGAAGGTTTAATCTAATCACAAGGGCTTCTGTTTTACATTTTACATTCGGTCAGTGACGACATAAAAATATTAACGATTTCAATGTTTGTATAAAGAGGCATTGTTTGGTATGGCAAGGATTTAATCAGCACAGAGCCAAAGGGTATTTTTCTACAGACTCATAAAGTTTTAGACAGAGTAGCAATCTTGGAAAATCCAACCCAGCCTCTCACCTTGTAAATAAGGACACCAAAGGTTAAGTGATTTGTCAAAAGCCACACAAACAACTTTCCCACCAATACTGGTCCTAGACTCAAATACAACATGCTTTTCACCACACCAGATGGCACTTAGGAAGAGGGAAGAAGGCCTCTTCTTTGGAATAAGAAGTCTTCAGCACCATACAATCACACACACGCACACACACACACACAGAGGCATAGGTTCTCTGTTCTGATTTTCATAGATATGGTAGGATGGTCCTCAGAACACCTGCATGCCCTCTCCTACCCTAACTCATCATTTTCCCAGTCTCACCTCATTCTGCAATGATGCCCATTAAGACTCTATTCCCACTGCTTAGTGGATTTCCCATTGATTCCTGTGATCCACCACCGTCATGGCATCTCGTCTCTTCCCTCCTTTTTTTATTTCATGCTACATATTCTTCAGGAATTTTTAAACATTTGTTACTAACTCTATGGAGAGGAGGACAGAGAGAGCTTAGAGTGGGATTATTTCTTATGAAAGAGTGCTTTCAGAGCCATTATTTAGTTTTTCACTTTGATCTGTCAAACGATCAGGATTCACGGTTACTCTTTGCAACTATGCATCTTCAGCCAGGGTGAAACCAGACTCTTCTTACTACTCATAATGCTTGAGGGCTGTTTCAGTGCTTTGGAGAGCATGTCTTAATCAATGAACTCCTGAATACCTGGTACAGACTGATCAAGCCTGTATCCCCTTTACTGAGTTCTCAGAGAGTTCTTATCCCCATAAGTCATGGGAACAACGTAACTGATCTCACTAAAAATTCAGAAGTGACACTGAGCTCAGAAATTCAGAGAACCCTAGTTCTGAGTTTCCTGTTTGCCTTCCAGTCGAGGGATGCTTATTGAGGCATTTACTATAAAATCGTGTTCATTACCGCCCATCTGTTTCTTGAAAATTATTATTTCCACAGAGTATGCTGGGTGTCAACTTATTACAGAGCTCTGGCCCTCTCTGGAGAAAAGGGAATAGTGAATTCAAAATATACTGATGACGAATGGGCTATCTTGGCAGGGGTGCCAAATAGGGGTATAGAATGCATAGTAGGCACCACAGACATGGCCGAGAGACCGGCAGCATTTTTAGAGATGCCCAAATGCCTACCAAGCTCCATGATGGTGCCACCCATAAAAACAAACGAGCCAGCAGCATGGAGGAGTTAAGGTTTGGGAACAAATTAACTCACATCCTCTACCATCAAAATGATCAGACACAATGGACATCCAAGGCAACTTTCTCAGTAAAATCCAGAACACAGCAAGAGTCATTGATCCACTCTTACAAATGCAAAGAAATGGAAGAAAGTTTTCAAAATAAATAATCAAATGTCAAAGAAAAGGAGATGTCACATTGTTCATTCATTTGTTTTCATTTCCCTTCATTTTGGTCATCACCAAAATTAGTTTATTAAGGATTTAAGGCAATCAATTATGATATAAAGATAGAGAGATTCAGTACCTTACCTCCAGAGAATTACAACCCTAAATTTACCACTTATTGTATTATGTGATGCTATCTTGTCTGGAATTATGTATAGATCAGAAACAACACTCAAGCTATACTGAAAATAATCTCTAGATAACTCACCAAAAACATCAGCAGTATACACTTTTGTTTTTCAGGTATGTCAGCACCTACTGAGTACCTGTTACCAGGGACCCTAGTTAGATACAGTTAGAAAAATAGATATATAGATGTTGGTTTGAAGCCTTGGGAGCTTGCTGGGTGAAATTTGAAATTGGTCCCCATGCAGGGAGGGCAAGGAGAGACTGGAGAAGAGGCAGACCCTCCAGATTGGTGGGTAGCAGGTTTAATAAGCAGGGAACTTATATACCAGGCTTGTCTCGGGCATCAGCAAGAGGCGTGGATCCCCTGGATCGCTTGCCAGAACCTTAAGAGTTTATAGAGCGGTCGTAACTGGGTTCAGTCAGATGGTACCACCCAGCTGGTCTCAGCATCACGTTCCCCTCAAGGCTGCATCCTTGGAACAGCTCCCACGGTGGGAACTGTGGGCAGAATGCACATTCTAAGGACAGGGGAGGGGTGAGGAGATTTCCACTGCCCGGGTCCTTCTCTTGGGTCAACCAGAGGTCATGTCCCCCCCATGACCTCCTCCAACAGGAGACATTTATAATGAAATGAAATATGTTACTGCATAAAATGCTTTACAACTGTTCCCATTGCTAAGACATTCTGATGGGTAATTATAATCTTGCTGTCCCTAGTCTATGTGAGAAAAAATAATTTGGAATGTTTTTGTTTTGTACACTTAGAATACGTCTAAGCTACTAAAACGTACCATTATTCTTTTATAATCTACTAACAAATAATCAAAACAATAATCTCCCTGATGGCCAAGACTTTCTTTATCATGCATGTTCTGCTGCAGCCCTTAGTACCTGTCTTATTCCAACTAGGCATTCAGGAATGTGTATTGATCTGAAAGCCTCTTTTTTGTTTCTTTCTGAGGACAATCCTACCTAATAGACACTAGGTTGCATCTCTGAAGATGCTCCAAACAAAACTCAAACTTGTCATCAGTTAATAACAACAGGAATTATAACCAAAACAGCAGTTCCGTGTTTTATTTGCTAACAGATTTCTTCTTAGAAAATAATTAATTTTTTTTGTCTTAATGAACCTATGAATTGATAACTAAAATAACCTTAAAGTGCTACCCTTCACTGAATTACCACAGAATTTTTAAATGTATACTTTGTGTTTTTATATTTTACCCATAGTTTTTTCTTCAGTGTCTTTTCTCTTTCATTGTATTTAAAAGTGGCAGGATTCGCTTTTCCTAAAATTGAGAAGAATGCTTTTTGTGAGATTCTAAGGAAATCTGCATGGCATCAGATAAGTCTTTCACCCTCAAATTTAAAATAAGTCAAAAAAATTTTAAATATTAAAGATAGAATTTTATTTAAAATACAAGTTTTTAGCTTCTTATGTTAGATACAACCTGTTTTAAAAAACTGTCAGATGACAAATTTCTTTCTCAATCTCAGTTACTTTTACTCAAAAAAGCAATATTGATGATATTCAGCAACTGACTACTATGTTAATTTGCTTCTAACAAGCATCAATATAAAATGAGTTGGATGCAATACCCTTCTCATTATCATTATTTTTGTGATACTTACTGAACATTTATTGCTTGGGAGATAGAATTGTCTCTTGAGATATATTATACTAATGTGATAGAAATTATTGGACTTATGTGTGAGATCTATTTGTTCTTATCATCTTTTAGAGAAAGAAACCATTTTGATGTCAGAATGCCCTGAAGTGCATGACCATTTTTACTATGTTAATACATGAATTGTTCCTTTTTGTTAAGAAATTTCAGTTGAAGATCAATGTAAGTGAGATTCTTTGTTGACGCCTTTAATAATCTAAAAGAAAGAGTTCAGAGAGTAGTCAGAATTTCTGGCCTGAATTTTACTTATTTATTATTTATCTATTTATCTGTACAGGTAACTTCCCCAAGTACTGAACTTTATTTACTGTGTTCCCTCCCTCCCTGAGAACAGTTTCTGCTCAGCACAGATTGGATATTCTGCTGTCTTTTGATTGGCCCCAGATCTTCCTCCAGCCTTCTGGAAATAAATCAGAGGCCAGACCTAGGCTTCCCCTCCAGAGTCAAGTCCATGAAATCTGTGGCAGCTACTCCCTCTAAGGAGAGGACTTCGCTCATTTCTAGATTCATAGATGTGTTCCAGGTAGAGTCCGGCATGCAGAATGTGTGACCTCCCAGGCAGTGAAATTTTTGTACACCAAGAGATCATTTTCACTTTCGTTCAGGTGCCCCATATCCACTATGTTATTTGCAAAACTTCCTGTAAGAGATTGCCAGGGAGCTCTAGGTCAAATTTCACGTTAATTCATAGCAACTCTTATTCGTGTTTTATTTACCCTCTATCTGGTTCCATCAAGGTTTTATAACCACTAAGCCATTATGGTTAACATATCTGAGTTTTCCCTTTACTTTGAAATGCATTTCAGCTTTCTCTTTCTATATAAACAAACCCTGGGTATGTACTTGCTAAGTAAGTCAGGCCAGGAACAGTTTGAAAACATCAGTCTCAGCTGAGGGACTTCACATACATTATAGTTTTTAATGCTCATGACAGCCTTCAAATTAGGTATTACTGCTCCCCATCAACAAGTAAGTTAACTGAGACTCAAATAGCTTAAACAAAATCCCAGTGTCCTACATTTAGAAGTTATGGAGTGAGAATTTGCACCAGATCTTTCTGACTCAAAACCCCTGGTTAGTTCTACAACAATACATGGCTTTTCAAAACAGTCAAAAAGCAAAGTAGTCTATGGCCATGACATGTTTAAACAACCACCTAGAATAGAGGTCCACAGTAGATATTCAAAATGACCCAAATCCTTTAAGAAAAGGTTGTATTTTATCCAATGTATTTCTTCAAGACCTTGAAATTCTAATACACCTTAAGAGTTTTCAACCCAGTATCGCTCTTCTTTCTATCTTTCAAGAATATCACTACTAGTGCATACATCTGAACGTCAGAAATCCAAAACGATGCAGTCTCACGAGTTTAAGAAGCCACGGTCTTAAACCCAATATGGTTTTACTTTTTGCTACTTGCACTGCTTTTAAAATTAGCCGGCCCTGTTCTAACATTAACTCTGAAGCCACAGTAACTTTACAAACATAATTAGCCTCCTATACTCATCAGGTGGACCATGAACGATACATTCTACTCTAGGTTACAGTATATTTTATGTTTGAGCAAATAAAAGTGACCACTATGTTCATTGACACTGAATTTCTTAACATCAAGGTAAAGCTACTTTTACAACTTTTATAGCCAAAAACTAAAAACTTTTTGAAGAGTGAACTTCATCCTTACACCAGAAGATCATGAACTTATTCCATAAAACATTAAAACAGTCCATAATTCTTATATTTCCCCGGACACATATTTCTGGTATCTCTGAGAGAAACTGGGCTTTGAACATTCATTAAACCTCATATCAGTAAAGACAATAATCTCCCAGTATTGAGACAATCACAACAGGGCTCAAAATAAGTGGATTCTGGTTTTAAAAATGGAGATAAACCACATCATTAACTAAATCAAATTTGCCCACATTCTGGTAATGACAATGCATTAATAATTTTATTACATTGTTTTCAGTAAAGCCCTTGAAATTCATTCATTTCAAGGTTGTTGACCAGAAAAACATGGAAACATAGGCTGCCTGGTACAACTTTTCCAAATTATGACAGCCGATTTTTACTCCGTCAGTCACATCATAAAGCTGTGTTTGCAAAATCTCACCAGTCTTACCGTCAGTTTCTCCTCTAAATTCTGGTTTAATAAGCTTCCTTTTTCATGCTTTTCAAATGCCATGTTGAAAGAGAATGAGAGAGAGAGACAGAAAAAGTGAGATTCCGATTCTGTCTAGAAAACGATGTGACGTGCTTACGTGTTAGATATTGCAGGACATTCCAACTTGTGAGAGCCCAGGACACTATCAGAAAGCCCTGGCGATAATTTCTGGTTAGCTAGTGTTTCCATTTATAGATGTTCAAACCCCATAAACAGAGCACTGAAGAGAAGTCAGGCAGCTGGCCTTAGATAATGATAAATGTCACTTGATGTAACAGCAAACTCTCCAACAGGAGAATATCCCAACACGTTAGGTTACCTGAGTCAAGAAAGATGTCTGTGACAAAAAGCCACTATCAAAGAATTCATTAGTAGCCATTGCAGCACAATAAAATATACTCTAGAATATGGGCCTAATAAATCAATTTTAAAAGGACAAATGTGATGGTCATATAGCAAATATGAATCAGCCAGTCCCATTCTTCCAAATTCCAATTTGGGTCCCGGTAGTCTAGACATTTATGCATTATTTTGTAGCTCAAAACTTTAAAAAGTCACTTAAAGGGAAGTTCAAAGGCTAACTAATTAAAACTATTCAGACACACAACACATATATTCAATGGGTGTCAGTTTTATTCCATGAAAAGTGGGCAAATGATATTTAGAAACTTCAGGAAAGTGTTGTGAAAGGAAAGTGTTTTCCTTCACAAAACTGATTTTTTCTTCATTATCCTGGCTTTTCTACTGGGAACAAAGTTATGACAGGGAAGATGAAATTCATTTTTCCAATGGAACAAATGTTCTCAGAATTCTTTAGAAAGTGTTACATGCTTGAAAGAAAATTAACTGTGTGGCATGATGGTAATTAGCTCTCCGGGGTTTTTTGTTTGCAGCAAACTACATATGCGAATGGCAATAAAACATAAAAATGGCTTTCAGAGTAAGCTAAGACTGATCTCTACGGTGGCCTAGTCTCTCAGCCTTTTCAAACATCATTTTCACAACTGTTTGTGATCGTATCTCAAATTACCTATCGGTTTTTCCTCCACTTTTAGGAAACATTTTAGGAAATGAGTTATGAGGCTCTGTCCTTTAGCGTGATTACAGCTGGTTCTCTATTGCCAGGCAGGGTTGCTCTAGAGCTTATTCTGCATCAGGATGGACGGGCTGAGGATTCCAGAAGTGAAACATTTAGTAGAAATAAACCTAGCTAGCCCTGCTTCAGGATGAGAATTCAGAAATGGTCTATCAGACTCAAGGTCCAAAGGGGCTTCCCTCTTTGGCTCACCTCTGAGATCCAGAAAGGGAATCACACATGTTGTCCTAATACGTTTGCAATAAAGTCTTATAGGCTGAATAGCAGGCAAGATTGGTATATGTCAAAATCAAGGCAAGAGTTGAAATTTTATGTGAAGGGAACTTCCAAAATCTCTCTAGGAAAAAAAAAAGCATGCTATGGCTGCAAAAGGAAACAGTTATTGCTAGTGTAATGCCGGAAGGTGAAATTCAGGATCCAGTTGGGAGTAGGGGGATGGTAGGATGCAGAGCCGGTTGGAGAAGGAGAAGATAACAGGTATAATGACAGGGACATGCCAGTGCCAGTGGGAGGGATGGAAAGTTTAATTCAACAAACATGTACTGAGTATACATAATGGGTGAAGATTACCCTAGATTCAGGCAGATTTTTAAAAAATAATGAATAAAAACAATAATAAAGTGAAAAGATACAATCTCTACTTTTCTTCCCCAACAAACTCACAATGTAAACGTGACTGTATATAAATAAGATATTATAGCACTCTTACATAGCCCAGTCCCATCGCACTCACCATGTGCCAGGAGCGGCTTTAAGACTTTCCATATATTACCTCAATTAATTCTCCAAACCACTTCTAGAAGGTAGATGCTATTCTGCCTACTTCTTTCTGGTGTTTGTTAAACACTTCTAGGTAGATACTACTATTTTCTCCGTTGTTATGAGATGAATTGTGTTCCCCAAAAAATTCATACATGGAAGTCATAACCCCCAGTCTCTCAGAATAAGATTATACTTAGAGATAGGGTCTTTACAGAGGTAATTAATTTAAGATGAAGTCATAAGGGTGGGGGCCTAATCCAATACGACTGGTGTCCCTGTAAGAAGAGGCGATTAGGACAAAGATACACACAGAGGGAAGACCATGTGAGGACACAGGGAGAAGATGGCCATCTCCAAGCCAAGGAGAGAGCCTCAGAAGAAACCAACCCTGCTGACACCTTGATCTTGGACTTCTAGCCTCCAGAACTGTGAGGAAATATATTTTTGTTCTTAAAGTCACCCAGTCTGTGACTTAACAGACTAGCAGCGCTAGCAAATTAATGCACCCATTTCATAGTTGAAAAGATAAGACAGTTACACAGCCAATAGCTGGCACTCAAGCCCCCTGGCCCAAGCACCTACCCACTGGGCACTTCAGCACCTCTGAACAAGTAATCTCATCCCAGGCACAACAGGGCAAGCGGGTCTGTAGCCCCAGCACTGTACGGTGAGGACCACTTACTCCATCTGTGTACAGAGATATGCTTAAATATATTTTACATATGTTTAAGGGACAGGGGCTTTCTTAGGTAAGATCATGCCCATGCAAAAGCCAGTCCTTGTCCACTTGCTGGTCCAACAGAAGAGATGAGCTACATGGGTCTCCTTCCTGTTCATCAGTCACGACAAACACGTCTCCTTCCCCTGACTGGAAAGCCCTCTCTCCAGAGCCACGTGGCTCCATTCTCCCTTCATCCAGAGCTTCCCCAGTGACCATCTAAAATAGCAAACCCTCTGTCCACTCATTTGCCGTTTTCTCCTTCATAGCTCTTATTACCTCTGGCAGTCTATTATTTCACATGATATTTGAAGTTTATACATATCTAACATTTATTTGCAGTTCATCTCTCCTACTACTGTATAAGCACCAGAGGGTGCTTTATTCACCACTTTATCCAGGCACTTAGAACATAATAAGAACTAAATAAAGAATTTGTAAAAGAAAGAGGGCAGGAATGAGAGGAAGGAAAGGAAAAAGCAAAGAAGGAAAGAGGGAGGAAGGGAAGGAGGGGAAACAAGGGAAATGTATCAAATGGATGTGACAAGACATTTAATGAACTATTATTTAAAAGACTTTTGGTAGGAAACACAGGAATAAAATGCATGTTTATCCAACGCAAATCATACTATAGATGAATACAATATGGATTGCTCACTTATCTTACTCAAAACACTAACCATTAGAGTAAAGGAGAAATAAGTAGACTCAGGAAGCGGGAAGAATTGAATTTATTTGCAGATTCTGCCAATTTCTAGTTGGGTCACTTTGAGCAAATTAATTCTCAGAATTTCAGTGCCCTCTCCCTTTAATAAAGGGATGATATCAACCTCTTAATGTTGTGACAAAAATTAAAATATGGTAACAGGTGCAAAGAACTTCACACAGTGTCTGCCATCAAGCAGGTTCTGGGTGAAAGTGCGTGCCATTATTTCCCCAGGCTTCGTGAAGTTTATCTAGGAAAAAAAGTTCACTTCAAAGATAGTATCAAAGTCCTAACAAATGTGGCAAAAAAATTAACAGAGAGAATGGGAGAAAATATTTGCAAATCATTTATCTGATAAGAGACTTGTATCCAGAATACATAAAGAACTCTTACAACTCAACAATAAAAAAAGACAAATAAACCCAATTTTTGAAATGGGCAAAGGATATGAATACACATTTCTCCAAAGAAGACACACAAATGTCCAACAAGCACAAGAAAAGCTGTTCAACAAAATTGTGATTAAGGAACCCAAATCAAAGCCACAATGAGACAGCATTTTGCACCCATTAGGATGGCTAAAATCAAAACAGACAGTAACAAGCATTGGCAAGGATGTGGGTAAAAGAAAGCCTTGTACATTGCTGGTGGTTACAAAGTGGAACAATCACATTAGAAAACAGTGTGGGAGTCCCTCAAAACCTTATATACAGAGTTACAATATTATCCAGAAATTCTACGTCTAGGTATATACCTAAAAGTTTTGTATATGTTCATACAAAAACTTGTAAAAAAATGTTCATGATAGCATTATTCATAATAGTCAAAAAGTGAAAACATAAATGTCT
Organism: Delphinus delphis; assembly: GCF_949987515.2. Taxonomy (NCBI): domain Eukaryota; kingdom Metazoa; phylum Chordata; class Mammalia; order Artiodactyla; family Delphinidae; genus Delphinus; species Delphinus delphis. Next base: position 41,622,709 of record NC_082692.2, on the reverse strand, counting down.
ATCAACACATGAAAGCGGACATATCATACAGAAGCATATTACTCAGCAATAAAAGGAATGAAGTATTGATACATGCAGCAATGTGGATGAACCTTGAAGTGAAAGAAGCTAGTCACAAAAAGTCACATATTACGATTCATTTATATGAAACGTCCAGCATAGGAAAATCCATAGAAATAGATAATGGTTGCCAGAGGTTGAGGGGAAAAAGCAGACTGTGGAGTGACTGCTGGTGGGTAGGGATGGGGTTTTTGAGGGTGATGAAAATATTCTGAAATTAGATAATGATGATGACTACATAACTCTGGATATGCTAAAAAGCACTTAATTGTACGTATACTTTGAAAGAATGAATGTTATGGTATGTGACTGAAGGTATTATTTAAAAAAAAAAAAAGAGGAAGATCTATAATTCCTTTCTAAGATGGGAATTTATGATTTTTCCCCAGGAATATAATATGAGCAACAGGTCGCTCCAAACAGGAAATTAAAATCTACTCTACGGTAGGCCAGCAAGAATTCCATTCAAAAGTGAAAGAAATGACCCTCAGCAAATGATATTCGCTTCAAGGCACTGCCACCTCCCTCCATTCCTTTGCCTCATCACCATATGCCTTGTGGGGCTGGGGAAATCCCAGCTGCTCAGGTTTTGTGCTCATATTCAAAAACTGGGGGAAAGTAGAATTTGCAGCCATTAAAATGACTTGTTCATCTACTGGATCCAAGAGTTAAATATAGTTTTGTTTTGTTTTGTTTAATAGTGGTAACTTCCCCCACACCTGCCATTGAAAGAATCTTTCATCTCCACAACAAAAGCACAGATAAACGCTCTGCTGCTGAAACGTCACAAGGTAGGTAGACACCCACGAGACATGAAAAACAAATGCTGTCTTCTTTTTAAAAGAATGACATGTCTGCAGAGCATGGTGTAGACAGCTGAAGATCTTCCTCATTGTATGTGCCAAGGATAAATATCTTTTTATTAAGATAGGATCCTCTTCTGAGACAGGGAACACCTTTTATATGGGTTTCTTATCATTCTACACAGCATTTCCCAGACATGGGTCCTACGTGCTCTCCACAGTCAAGTCAGAAGCCCATGTAACCCCACACCCATTTAGTAGTGATCCAGGACACTGCACTCAGCACATGCCTCCAGGTGCCATATCCTGTCCCAAGAACCACCCGCGTCCCACCCCAGGGCTGTGTTTCCTGTGGCACTCAAACACCAAATGCAATTCCAACTACACCCAGCGCTGAGAACTTATCTCACTCAAACAGCTAACTTTGGACCTGTTGGTGTTGCTTTTGGTTCAAAATGTATGCCTATGTCTCTAGGAGGCTCTGTTTGATGGTCCAATGGGATGAGGGGGAGGAGTGACAGTGAAAAACAAAACACAGAGACTGGCCCCCAGAATTCCCTGGTTTTCCCAGCATCCCTGCCTGAGTCTGTTTATCAGCTTTGGCCGCTGTGAACCCTCAGGCAGCAGTTGTGAACTCTTATTCTAGAAAATCCTTCTGACTCTTATCTTCCGGTCTGTCTGTGCATCTGGCAAATAGGCAAAGACCCAAAGACTTTAACCTCCCACTGTCACCATTTGTAAGCCCCTTTATGGCTTCTGCAGGCCAGAGGAACATGCCCATATCTTGTGAAAAGATAATGTCAACAGAGGAATTTCTTAAAGTTGAATTTGCCACTATGTAATAAACATTTTTTATAAGTGGAAGCTGCCAAGTGGACACAAAAGCAAACCCCAAAATATCATTATATGATAATTATGATAATGACAGCTTAACAAATTTGTACCTTTGTAATTACCAGTCTTCAATGAAACACAAACCTTTTCTACTGGAATATGATATTTTTGACTTCTGATACTATTTGATCCCTTATTTTGGTTCTGGGACAATTTTTTAAATGATTCTAGGCAACACATTTTAGTCAACGGAAGGAAAAGAATATTTTCTTTACAAAATCACCTTTGATGGTAGAGCATTTGTTTGGAGCATTAGAAAATATTTCAATTAAGCGAGAGCTGTGAGAACTTTGAAAAGTGTTATCTTTTTTAATGTGTGCAACTGAAAAATGCAATTCTTTTATCAAAACTTATTGAAAAATAAAATGAGAAATTTTTAAAACAAACACTAACACCAATCAACACTGACAAGAGCAATGATTCTGATATGAAACGAAATCCTTATCTCCAGAGCCTATAACACATAAGCTGGGAAAAATCAGCCCAGGATCCAAGTCCAGCAAGTTTCGTTTTCTGAACTATGCTATACTCAGCACCTACAATATACCTTATTTATACAGTATATATATATATATACACACACATATATATATATACATACACACACACATATATAGTATATACACTATATTTACATATACACAGATATTTATATATACACAAATATTTATGTATACAAAAATATATACGCTGTATGTGCAGGCCCTCTGAATAGTAAATACACTTCCCAGTACTCAGTGTCTCTCTTCTCTCTCTCTCTCTCTCTCTCTCTCTCTCTCTCTCTCTCTCACACACACACACACACACACACACACACACACACAACATTGCTGTCTCAGGAGTGAAGACAACAGCCAAGATTAACAAGATTTCAGGAAAAAGGATTCAAAGATGAAAGCCTTTACTTTTTGAATATTAGAATTCCAGTGTGTGTTTCTCACGTCAGAAAGGAGTTCTGGATTTAAGTTTTCCTGTGTCTTTGCAGCTAAGCAAAGCAATGAGATTTTACACCATCACTCGCTTCTCCCCTAACCCCAGCAGCTTTGTCATGTGTGGACATGACAAATCACTTTGCCCCCAAAGTCACGGCTCCGGGCCCTTTGACAGCGTGCATATACCCAGGATATACTTTCAGCTTTATCAGTGGAAACTGAAACACGTTCCAAGGCAGTGTGCCCTTATACAGAAAGAATGCTTACCTTTCAACTGACTTGGAAGCAGCCTGCAGGACGGCCATCCATCAGGGAGGTCACCGGCCACATTCCCCGAGCAGCTGACCCTGTCAGTCTTTGGAAAATACTGTTTACTCTGTAACTAATGCTGGATCCCAGGCACAAGATACAGAAACAAAATTTTAAAAGAGTTAGGCGTAAACCTCATCCCCACTAGGACCTCTTCATGAAAACAGGAGTTGCGAAGTTTCCCCAGATGATTTCTTAATACGAAAGTCTCAGCAGTTCTGGAGATTTGGAGTCGAGCATTGAAAAGTTTTGCAGCACAGCAAACTATCTACTTTTTAGTGTACTGATGAAAATTCTTTAAGCTTCCCTATGGACATAAGTGATAGACAAGTAAAAGGTTACTAGAAATGGAGTTTTCTCTTCTGTTTATTTTGATTAGATTTTTAAAAATAAGATTGAAAGTCCTCCTGAAATGAAATGCCAATTGTTCCAGAGAAAATAGGTCAGAATTATACAAAGGGGAGCCCGTGACAGACTGAACAAACCCCACAGTCAGGCAGGGCACTTGCCTTGAGATCCAGCCACCAGGAAATACCCAGAGGGGCAGACTGTTGGTTCACCAACTGGCCTTGACACTCACGGCGAGGAGAAAGAGTCAGACACTCCAGACTGGCAGGTGGCAGATTAAATAAGCAAGGGAACTTCCATGTGAGGCTTGTCTTGGGTGACGACAAGACAAGCAGATCTCCATACCTGCCCACCGGAATTTTATTTTATTTTTATTTTTTTAACATCTTTATTAGCGTATAATTTCTTTACAACGGAGTGTCAGTTTCTGCTTTATAACAAAGTGAATCAGTTATACATATGTTCCCATATCTCTTCCCTCTTGCATCTCCCTCCCTCTCTTCCTCCCTATCCCACCCATCTAGGTGGTCACAAAGCACCCAGCTGATCTCCCTGTGCTATGTGGCTGCTTCCTACCAGCTATCTATTTTACGTTTGGTAGTATATATATGTCCATACGACTCTCTCACTTTCTCCCAGCTTACACTTCCCCCTCCCTGTATCCTCAAGCCCATTCTCTAGTAGGTCTGCATCTTTATTCCCGTCTTGTCCCTAGGTTCTTCTCACCATTTTCTTTTTCTTTTTTTTTTTTTTTTAGATTCCATATATATGTGTTAGCATACAGTATTTGTTTTTCTCTTTCTGACTTACTTCACTCTGTATGACAGTCTCTAGGTCCATCTACCTCACTACAAATAACTCAGTTTTGTTCCTTTTTATGGCTGAGTAATATTCCATTGTATATATGTGCCACATCTTCTTTATCCATTCATCTGTTGATGGACACTTAGGTTGTTCCATGTCCTGGATACTGTAAATAGAGCTGCAATGAACATTGTGGTACATGACTCTTTTTGAATTATGGTTTTCTCTGGGTATATGCCCAGTAGTTGGATTGCTGTGTTGTATGGTAGTTTTATTTTTAGTTTTTTAAGGAACCTCCATACTGTTCTCCATAGAGGTTGTATCAATTTACATTCCCACCAACAGTGCAACAGGGTTCCCTTTTCTCCACACCCTTTCCAGCATTTATTGTTTCTAGATTTTTTGATGATGGCCATTCTGACTGGTGTGAGATGATATCTCTTTGTAGTTTTGATTTGCGTTTCTCTAATGATTAATGATGTTGAGCATTCTTTCATGTGTCTGTTTGCAATCTGTATATCTTCTTTGGAGAAATGTCTATGTAACTATTCTGCCCATATTTGGATTGGGTTGTTTGTGTTTTTGATATTGAGCTGCATGAGTTGCTTATATATTTTGGAGATTAATCCTTTGTCAGTTGCTTCATTTGCAAATATTTTCTCCCATTCTGAGGGTTGTCTTTTTGTCTTGTTTTATGGTTTCCTTTGCTGTGCAAAAGCTTTGAAGTTTTATTCGGTCCCATTTGTTTATTTTTGGTTTTATTTCCATTTCTCTAGGAGGTGGATAAAAAAGGATCTTGCTGTGATTTATGTCATAGAGTGTTCTACCTATGTTTTCCTCTAAGAGTTTGATGGTGTCTGGCCTTACATTTAGGTCTTTAATTCATTTTGAGTTTATTTTTGTGTATGGTGTTAGGGAGTGTTCTAATTTCATTCTTTTACATGTAGCTGTCCAGTTTTCCCAGCACCACTTATTGAAGAGGCTGTCTTTTCTCCACTGTATATTCTTACCTCCTTTATCAAAGATAAGGTGACCATATGTGTGTGGGTTTATCTCTGGGCTTTCTATCCTTTACCATTGATCTGTATTTCTGTTTTTGTGCCAGTACCATACTGTCTTGATTACAGCAGCTTTGTAGTACAGTCTGAAGTCAGGGAGCCTGATTCCTCTAGCTCCGTTTTTCCTTCTCAAGATTGCTTTGGCTATTCGGGGTCTTTTGTGTTTCCATACAAATTGTGAAATTTTTGTTCTAGTTCTGTGAAAAATGCCAGTGGTAGTTGGGTAGGGATTGCATTGAATCTGTATATTGCTTTGGGTAGTAGAGTTATTTTCACAATTTTCATTCTTCTAATCCAAGAACATGGTATATCTCTTCATCTATTTGTATCACCTTTAATTTCTTTCATCAGTGTCTTATATTTTTCTGCATACAGATCTTTTGTATCCTTAGGTAGGTTTATTCCTAGGCATTTTATTCTTTTTGTTGCAATGGTAAATGGGAGTGTTTTCTTAATTGCACTTTCAGATTTTTCATCATTATTGTATAGGAATGCAAGAGATTTCTGTACATTAATTTTGTATCCTGCTACTTTACCAAATTCATTGCTTAGCTCTAGTAGTTTTCCGGTAGAATTTTTAGGATTCTCTATATATAGTATCATGTCACCTGCAAACAGTTTACTGTTTTACTTCTTCTTTTCCAATTTGGATTCCTTTTATTTCCATTTCTTCTCTGATTTCTGTGGCTAAAACTTCCAAAATTATGTTGAATAATAGTGGTGAGAGTGGGCAACCTTGCCTTGTTCCTGATCTTAGTGGAAATGGTTTCAGCTTTTCACCATTGAGGACAATGTTGGCTGTGGGTTTTTCATATATGGCCTTTATTATATTGAGGAAAGTTCCCTCTATGCCTACTTTCTGGAGGGTTTTTATCATAAATGAGTGTTGAATTTTGTCAAAAGCTTTCTCTGCATCCTTTGAGATAATCATATGGTTTTACTCCTTCAATTTGTTAATATGGTGTATCACATTGATTGATTTGCATATATTGAAGAATTCTTCCATTCCTGGGATAAACCCCACTTGATCACAGTGTATGATTCTTTTAATGTGCTGTTGGATTCTGTTTGCTGGTATTTTGTTGAGGATTTTTGCATCTATGTTCATCGGTGATATTGGCCTGTAGTTTTCTTTCTTTGTGACACCTTTGTCTGGTTTTGATATCAGAGTGATGGTGGCCTCATAGAATGAGTTTGGGAGTGTTCCTCCCTCTGCTATATTTTGGAAGAGTTTGAGAAGGATAGGTGTTAGCTCTTCTCTAAACGTTTGATAGAATTCGCCTGTGAAGCCATCTGGTCTCTTGGGCTTTTGTTTGTTGGAAGATTTTTAATCAGTTTCAATTTCAGTGCTTGTGATTGGTCTGTTCATATTTTCTATTTCTTCCTGGTTCAGCCTCGGAAGTTTGTGCATTTCTAAGAATTTGTCCATTTCTTCCAGGTTGTCCATTTTATTGGCATATCATTGCTTGTAGTAATCTCTCATGAACCTTTGTATTTCTGCAGTGTCACTTGTTACTTCTCCTTTTTCATTTCTAATTCTATTGACTTGGGTCTTCTCCCTTTTTTTCTTGATAAGTCTGGCTAATGGTTATCAATTTTGTTTATCTTCTGAAAGAACCAGCTTTTAGTTTTATTGATCTTTGCTGTAGTTTCCTTCATTTCTTTTTCATTTATTTCTGATCTGATCTTTATGATTTCTTTCCTTCTGCTAACTTGGGGGTTTTTTGTTCTTCTTTCTCCAATTGCTTTAGGTGTAAGGTTAGGTTGTTTATTTGAGATGTTTCTTGTTTCTTAAGGTAGCCTTGTATAGCTATAAACTTCCCTCTTAGAACTGCTTTTGCTGCATCCCATAGGTTTTGGGTCATTGTGTTTTCAATGCCATTTGTTTCTAGGTGTTTTTTGATTTCCTCTTTGATTTCTGCAGTGATCTCTTGGTTATTAAGTAATGTGTTGTTTAGCCTCCATGTGTTTATATTTCTTACAGATTTTTTCCTGTAATTGATATCTAGTCTCAGAGTGTTGTGGTCGGAAAAGATACTTGATACGATTTCAATTTTCTTAAATTTACAAAGGCTTGATTTGTGACCCAAGGTATGATCTATCCTGGAGAATGTTCCATGAGCACTTGAGAATAATGTGTATTCTGTTGTTTTTCAATGGAATGTCCAATAAATATCAATTAAGTCCATCTTGTTGAATGTATCATTTAAAGCTTGTGTTTCCTTATTTATTTTCATTTTGGATGATCTGTCCATTGGTGAAAGTGGGGTGCTATAGTCCCCTACTATTATTGTGTTACTGTCAATTTCCCCTTTTATGGCTGTTAGCATTTTCCTTATGTATTGAGATGCTCCTATGTTGGGTGCAGAAATATTTACAATTGTTATATCTTCTTCTTGGATTGATCCCTTGATCATTATGTGGTGTCCTTCTTTGTCTCTTGTAATAGTCTTTGTTTTAAAGTCTATTTTGTCTAATACGAAAATTGCTACTCCAGCTTTCTTTTGGTTTCCATTTGTACTGACATCTCACACCAATTCCATAAGATAGCTGGGACCATCCTCTCCCTTTTACAAGTGAGGAAGCTGCACCCAGTAAATGTCGAATAATTTGCCCAAGGCCCCAGTTCAAAAGGGACAGAAGGAGACTCAGAATCGAGATGGGCTCTACCCTCCATCTTAGCCTCTGGTGTTAGCATGACTGGTCAGACCAGAGGCCTCACACTCCCAAGGAGGTAGGTGTGGGGGGCAGGTAGGCCAGGGAGAAGGACTTTGGAATTCCGTACAGTGGGAGTTTTAAAAGCAAGATGCTGATGGTCAAGCATTAATGGGGAAAGGAAGGGTCAGTTCAGATCATTTCCACTATAAGAATTTTGCTCTGGGAAAAGCAAGGGATGAGCCTGGGGTAGATCAGTCCAGCAAAGCCACCATGAGTGTTATGGCAACAAGGGATTTACTATAGGAATTAGAGTTTTCACAATTGTGGGAGGAGCAGTAACGTCTAGAAGACTTAGAGGACAGAAGAGTCATTAGCCAGCTTCCAGGGTACACTGACCCCACTGGACAAGACACAGAGCTTGAAGAAAGATCTGAGAAGCTGAGCACAGTTAGCCTCTGAAGTGGGGCTGTAAGAAGAGCTCGCGGTGGTTACAGAGGGGCTGTGGCCCCTAGCAGTCACTGCCTCTGTGGGTCTGAGGTCAAGCATCTGATGGTGGACCTGGGGCCATAGTTTGTTAGCAGATCCAGTGGTCTGGAAGATGAGAGGGCCACAAAGTGAAGGACAGCGAGGACAAGCTGGTACCCGTCAGGCACTTCTACATCTTTTCATCCCCGGATCTGATGGACTTCCATTTCTATATTTCCACCCAAGTTCCTCTCTTGACCAAAACTAAGGGAAACTCACCAGGAAGGGGATTCAGGAGATATGATTCCAAGCTTAACCAGATTATCAATAGGCACTATTCAACAGAAAGAGCTAATGCAGGAAAATCAGTTAGGAAGGTGTGTACGATATAATGTGGCTGGTGGAGAGGGGGAAATAGAAGATGGGAAAGACAAAAAACAAAATGAAAAGGACTTGGCAATCTACAAACAAATATAAAGAATTCATCTTTGGGGTTAATATTAGCTAATATTAAAAATATAATCACTTAATAATATGTTGTAGTTTACAACAGTAATCTATAAAAGTATAATAATCCAGTTCTAGCATTATCAAAGGCCCTTTGCCTCTTATAGCAAAACTTATTGTTTCTAATAAGAACGTTCTAAACTGGCAATGTCATTTCGAATTAGCATTGTTAAAATTTCAAAAATGAAAATATGCTTCAGATAAAATGCTACCAAAACTTCTTAGAAGGAGAACATTTCTTGGAGGTGATACGCAGTTTTACTCACCTCTAATAGGTTTTCTTGTCAGTGTGAAAAATCATGCCGGATTTTCAGTTGTGAAAATTCTTCTTGTATTTGGAGGATTGAAGACCTATGACTTCAACAACCAAAAGAGTAAGACATGCTTGGGAGTTCTACTTCCCAGAATATTTGAGGCTGTAGAGCAATCGTTCTCCTGTTTCCTCCAACCACTGAAAAACCAAATCTCATCAGCAGTCCTATTGACCCCCTAACCCGTCCAAGGTGATAACTTATTGAGGTTCCCCTATTTGACTTACAAGATAAATAAGCCTTAAAGGACACAGAACCCATCCAAGATGATAACTTATTGAGGTTCCCCTATTTGACTCACAAGGTAAATAAGCCTTAAAAGACACAGAAGAAAAGAGTCTCTACCTTCCTTTAAAAATAGCAAAATTAAACAGATTTCAGGTAAACCCATGTGGGTATCAAATACTGCCTTGTACGTGATATCACAGGCACTGGATTGAGAGTTTAGGGGGCCAGGGGTCCAATAATTTCATCATTAAAATGAGTGAACTAGACAAGATAATCTCCATCTTTTCTTTTTGTTCTAGAAATCTAACACTGCCATAGTCATAGTTTCAATAAATTTCATCCACCATCTAAGCAAAACATAACGCAGAAAATCTTCAAACCTTAGTCGACGACCAGGTTTGAAGATTTAGAAGATAGTAGAAGACTGTCTACTGGCCACAGTCCCCAAAGCCTCCATACATATGGAGTCCCACTCTTTGGCATCCTTTTTTTTTATAAGATGTCACAGAGGTTTAAAGTTGGACAGTTTTTTTAGAACAATATCACCTTCTGGTAAAACTTTTTATCAAGACCCCAAGACGAGTAATGATAATAACAGCCCCTTTCATCTGAAGGGCCTCAGCAGCTACTCACAGTACTGTTGGCATACACCATCCCACTTGAATATCAGTGAAAACCTCATCATGTAGACAGAGCTGGGGACATTACAGCTATTTGCCAAAAGAAGATACTGCGGGTCAAGGAAACTAAATGGGTTAACAAAAGCCAAGTAGACATCACGTCTGAAGATTCATGGTCTTATTTTGCTCTTTTTGTCGTAATCTGCTGAGGGATTTTTTTAGACTGTAATGTCTACCAGATAGCAATCGTTTTGCAAGGCACAAAAATTGTATAGGATAATTAGAAGTAAGATTCATAATAAAGAGGTGCTTCATGGTTGTTCACTCAAGCAGGCTGGTAGCCAGTGTAAACTCAATGATATGTGATAAGCTTGTGTCAGTAGAAACAAAATTATGTCACTGTACCTTGACAAGAATTGCTAGCGTGCAAGTTAACCCAGTAATGTTTCCTCAAGAAGATATATATGTATATATATATATATACACACATACATATACACACACATAATATATATACACATACACTATATATACACATATATATAACACATATATGCATACCTACACACACATACATATATATTTACATATATATATACAATACATATGGAGAACACAAACCCTCTCTATATAAATAGTACATGTACTGTACTGGAGGTTGCAAATATAAATGCTTTCAGGAACCAGCCAACCTTAAATTAGTCAAGTGGGCACTTGTGAAACAACCAAAAATGAGGACCACGGTGAACTGGACACTGCCGGTCCTTATTCAGCTCCAGGCTATTGTTCCTATAGGAGAATACAGGCCTGGTATTTCCAGATCTTCGCATTTTTCTAGAGAAACTGGATTCTTCTATGAAATCTCCTCATTTTTAAGTGTGGGAAACTAATTCAATTTTTTTATGCTGTACAAGAAAAGAAAAAAAATACAAACACAGCACTAATCACATCCATAGGTCCAATTAGGCCAGCAGACCACCAATATACAGCTTCTATTGAATTCCAGTGTTAATACAAGAAAGTATTTGGCTTGTTAGCCCAGGGGTTCCAGGATAGTGGAACCTGGGACTAAGTTCTAAGGAATGAGAATCAGGCGAAACTAAAAGACAATAATATAATTACCAAGGATAGGATGAAGACTAAAGTCCTGAAAAAAGTGAAGTGTTTGCCTAAATTTCCATCCCTCATGCCTGTGATCCAGACATGGAGAATTACTTGTGGTTCTTGAGTAAACTGTGAACCCCATCACCTCTGGGCCTTGGCACATGCTGTTCTGATGCCTGGACACCCTCTATTTCCTCCTCTCACTTTTACTGGTCACCCTATCTTCATACTCCAGATTCCGGGCCACATCTCACCTGTTCCAAGTATCACTTAGCAAGTCCGCACTCTAATCCTGTCCTTGGCAGTGCTACGCTGTATAGTTTATCACACAGAACTGTATTTGTCTGTTTTCTTGCACTTCTTCTGGATGACTCCAGAGGGTCCTTGAAGGCAAAATCTCTGCTTTATTAGAGTTTATAGTCTCAAGTTTTAAAATACTGTCTGGCACATAGTTGGTGCACAGTATTTCTTAAATGAATATATGCTAAATAATAATGTAATAAAAATATTTTATAGCCTTTCAGATAAGTAATTTGAAAAGTAAAATATGACTCCAAGTAGAAAAGTTATGACATTTCTATTTTCAAGTTATAAATCCTCCTGTATCTATTTCTTATAAGCTAAAGGCAGGTCCTTTCCCTTTCTTCCTGCCTTGATAGTAGATAAGAAGGCTAGATTGATGGCAGCCTTCTTGTGACTATAAGGAAAAGGCAAAGAGAATTGCAGAGGTGTTAGACTTGACGTCATTTATCGTTGAACCCACTCTGCCATCCAGTGCTGTCTGGGCCTTTTATTTGAGGAAAAGGCACTGTTTTCTAAAAATTCTAATTAAAGTATTATAAAGAATAGGAGCATTTACTCAAGGATAGAGCACTATTTTAGGAGGAGAGACTTGTTCTGTTGAAGGTTAATAAAAGATATGATTCCATGTATGAATTAACCTTGGAGGAAATTAACCTAAAGGAAAATGCCTTAAAAGAAAAAACTACACATAATGAATTAAATTATTATTACTTACTCTCTCCCCCCAGACAAATGCAGGTTCATCCCAAGTTAATCACTAAATTGAAAAGGTATTTTATTCCAGCAGAAAATGAACAGTCTTTAGCAAGTAGGTCATTTGTACCTAAAGCAAATAATTAGTTACACAGGACACCAAAGAATAAGGTAAAAATCTATACAATTACTTTAACCACTTTTTTCCAGTAAAATATAAGGGACGAAAAATACATTCATGGTTACTTTCGAGTCACTGACTATGGAGTTTTTATAAAATACACTAAAATAAAATATACTTGAAAAGAAGGACACTTTTAATATACCAACAACTTCATTTTATGTAGACGGCTTCAAGTTATATGATTTTTAACTCAAATTCTAATATTTGCAAATGAAAGACAATCTATATGGAGTTGGATTTACTTTGTCCTGTTTAAAACAATTTCTAACAACTTGTTAAACTATGATTAAGGCAGCATGACTCAAGTACAATATTAGAAAAATATAAGTGGCAAAATATTCAATTGTTTTTCTAGGAGAGGAAGACAAGTAAAAAGCTTTATTCAAACATCTGAATAGGGGAAGACACATCCAGCGGCTCCATCCTCCATCCTGAAGTCACCTGGGTCTTGAGATCCCAGGTCAGGGTCCTCATCTGAAGTAGAAGGACACGTCAGAATAATTCCAGGTCCCTTGAGATAATTGAGATAATCAGAGGTTGCTGACAAATGAGATGTAGGGATTTCAAAAGGAAGGAGGCTAAACAAAAAAAGACGAGCCAAACGCCAGGAATCATCATGGAAGATAAGCAATCAAATAAATGTAATTGCCGACAAAGATGTGACTGAAGCATGAATAAAACAACGAGGCAAACGTTTTAAGCAGTAGAACGGGAAAAAGGAGACAATGGATCCAATTAGGGATAGAAAAGCAAATAACAGTGTTACACACTTCAAGAATGTCAGTCTGACTTTGCTATTTTATTGACAATTTTGATGTGTGGGTTATTTCATGTATCATATGGTAGTAAATGCTGGGATCACAAGGGTTCACCTGTACGTTGAAAGGCCATATTACAATTTGCATAGATTTTGATACACTGAAGAGAGCCTCAAAGTACTCAATGACAAAACATATTTTTCCTTTCAAAATATACTTTTAACTGCCACCAAAGTGAAATTACTTGCATAATGGGTGAAATTACTTGCAAAATGGTTTAATCAAAATCCAAATGCTAATTGATGAATGTATTATGTAAAAGCATCATTTAGTAGGCAGATTTCACCAAAATGAATCCTTGTTAGTTTTTTGTTATGAAATACGGACAAGAAAAAGCCAGAGGGCAGATATTCAAATCCTTGTCAACAAGCCTCCCCCAGTTTAGCTATCCTATGGCTGTTATATATGCTATGACCCATCCAGAATGCCAGGTTCACATAAAAGTTTAAAACTGCAAAGAGTGGGAACCATAAAGTCACACTGGGATGAGGTCCCCCTACACTGAGATTTTACTATCTCGTAGTAAAATGTGTACATATACGCCTGTGTGCCTGGAATTTTATTCATAAAGAACATGCATAACAGAGATTAGAATCACAGTAGACTATATTCTGTGAAACAAAGGAACAGACAGTTGGAAACTAATCTGGATGAGAAGATTCAGTTAATCAGTCACAGAAAATGGAAGCAAGTGTTTCTTATATACTGTGCACACTACAGACAAATACACAAAGGCAAAGCTTGGTAGAGAGATGCACCAATCATTGTTTCCACGCTCAGCCATTTAGACCCCTGGTTTTGAAAGAACATTTCAGAATTACTAATTTGCAGATGGTAGGAGGCCATGTATGAAGTAATGTTAATATGTCCAACGTAAAATACATATTAAACAAGTGTACTTACTTATTTAATCTCATTTCTAACCTCAGGAAATCAGAGCATCCTTCCTATCATTGTGGCCTAAATGAGGTTTTATCACAAAAATAAGTCGTTCAGAGTCCTCTCTTCCTGAACAATAATAAGACTATAAGGTCTGAGGATCTCATGTCTAAACAACTGTGAATAGCATCCAAAGGATAGAAAGATTACAAAAAGTGGATTTGCTTCCAACGACCCTGGTGGTAAACTTCTGGCTCTTTGAGTGACTCTCATGTTTTGTATGTAGTGGAAAGCCTGCGTTTCCTTTTGTCCTCATCAAAATAATGTAACTATCACCTTGCACACGTCTCTGCCTCGAGTACACATCCCATGTAGGCGTCCCATTCCTCTAAGCCTATGCTTTTCAAAAAGTGATCCCATGACCCCCTCCCCCATCCACTCCATCAAACCCACTTTTGTATGTTATGCTTGGGAATGCAATATGATACAAACCCCATGGAAGAGAATTTGGCCATAGCTAACAAAATTATATATTCATCTCCCCTTGAACCCAGCAGTCCCACCTCTAGGAATTTATCTTGAAGCTAATCCTCCAAAAATATAAAAGTATATATGCACACGTTTATTCATTGCAGCATTATTTGTAACTGCAAAATATTGGAAACTGCTTAAATGTCCAAGCACAGGAAATGGTTGAATAAACTCTGGCACAGACACACAACAAATACTATCCCCTCCTAGAAACGAAAGAGGAAACTCTCTAGGAAGTGATGCGAGATGAGGTCCAAAAGCTCTCGTAAGTGAAAAATCGAAGCACAAAACATCATATCCCGTACCTTTGTTTAAGAAAGAAGAGGAGGGCTTCCCTGGTGGCGCAGTGGTTGAGAGCCCGCCTGCCGATGCAGGGACACGGGTTCGTGCCCCGGTCCAGGAAGATCCCACATGCCGCGGAGCGGCTGGGCCCGTGAGCCATGGCCGCTGAGCCTGCGTGTCCGAAGCCTGTGCTCCGCAACGGGAGAGGCCACAACAGTGAGAGGCCCACGTACCACAAAAAAAAAAAAAAAGAAAGAAAGAAAGAAGAGGAAGGGAACTAAGAAAACATACATATATCTACTTCTCTTTACAAAAAAATTACAGGGGAAAAATAAAACAGAAATAATTAAGTTGGTTACCTAATCTATTAATTACAATTGATAATATTTATAATTAATAATTATAAATAATTATAACCACAATGTAGGGGGAAACCTAATTTGAATAATTTATAAGTTTTGACCACATGCCCTGCTTGTCCTCCATCTCGGGCAGGGCAGGGAGATGGGAGAACTGGAAAGATCCTGAACTCTTTTTAGCAGGTTTGTTTTTGTAGTACATGTGGGTGAAGGTATTCTGATACTATCTCAGATGTAACACGGGATTGAGCAGATGAGTCAGTATGCTGATGTTTCGGGAAGCCAGGATTCTCACTGGGAAAGGAGGGACACGTAAATGTGGGATGGGAGAAGGCAAGAAAGGTAAACTGGAATTGGAGATACTGGCATAGACCCATGATACCTAAAATACGTGTGTGTATGTATATGCATGTACATATATATGCATGTACATGTGCCCGTGTGTAGAACATATGCATGTGTGCACGCATAATTATGTGTGTGGGTGCGTGTGTATATGTATGTGTCTGTGCAGGTACATGTGCCCATGTATATGTGTAGACCCCGTGCTTGTGTGCATGTGTACTTATACATGTGGGTGCACTTGTATATTTCTTGGCTCTTTCCAGGAACAATGAGGACAGGTGAGGTGCAGAACTTGATCTCTAATACCATTCCCCACAACAAGGAACCAGGGTCCTTGGAGAAGTGGCTGAAAGCCGGGCTGGGGAAGGGTGATCCTGGAGCTACAAGATGAGCCTGGAACATTCTGTTACACCAGAAGGTAAAAATGAGCTCCAAAGAATCATGGAAATATGACCCAGGCACAAGGAGCCATCTTGAAGGGCCTCTACTGGCCAAATCTGGAATAATATGAGCTTAAAACTATATGAGGGGACTTCCCTGGTGGTCCAGTGGTAATGAATCCTCCTTGCAATGCAGGGGACATGGGTTTGACCCCTGGTCAGGGAACTAAGATCCCACATGCTGCAGGAAAATAGGCCCACATGCCACAACTACTGAGCTCGTGAACCTCAACTAGAGAGCCTGCGTGCCGCAAACTACAGAGCCCACGCACCACAACTAGAGAAGAGAAAAACCCGCACACTACTACTAGACAGAAGTCCATGTGCTGCAACAAAGAGCCCGCATGCCTCAATGAAAGATCCTGTGTGTTGCAACTAAGACCCAACGCAGCCAAAAATAAATAAAATAAATCTTAAAAAAAACAACAACTAAATGAGGATAATAATTAGAGGCCACTTGGGGTGGGGTGGGGAGGGGACACATGAAGCCATGTGTCCATACAGATAACACACATATGTATGCATACATACATGGGGGGGGAGGGAGAGTTCTTGGTTCCAGGACAATGTCACGCACTGACAGGTACCCACGGAGGGGGTGCTGAAGTGGGTCATGATGACCTTTCCAGGTGTTACATTCATACCCTGAGTTTTGTTCTTACAGTTCAAATAGTTGACAATTAAGCCCAAGAGAATGTTGCTTCTTTGGGCTCTCAGGTGATATTCTCTTTCTTAACATCAATATTTTACTGCTAGGAAGAGAGTCACAATGTCTGATGAACGCTATCAAGGAGATGGCAAATACAGAGGACTGAGGTCTCTTTACAGTTTCTTTATGACTCCTCTGAACATTAGTGTAATATATCTAGAAAAATAAATTAAGAGGTTTAATTGAAGTTTTATGACAAAATGAGGACATTTTTTAATGGGAATTTAAAAGTTCTGAGCATTGCTACTCAAAGCATTAAACAAATGAAAAGCAATGAAAAGAAAAACTCCAAACTGGCCTAGACATCCCCAGGTGACCCAGCAAGAACATTTTCCTGTGATGTGGTAATTGCACAAACTTCTGTCATTTTTCTCTCTGCCCTACTATCTTTCAGAGAGCCTAAAGCCGATCAATAACATTCATTTTACGTCTAAAATACTGGCAGTTGAAAGGTGGATTAAGTCCAATCAAGACCTCTGAAAAGTGCCACCAGTGCTTTTAAGTGACCATGATAAGAAGGCTTTCCAGTAGATTAAAAAAACAAAAGTAACATTCATACAGAAAGGCAAATAAAACCCCAGAAATGATGGAATGGAAGAACGCAAAGACCAGCAGAGAGGAACAGTGATGGCAGAGTAAAGAAGCCAGAAGGGTGCACCTCTGAAACACTTTAAAGGTCAGAGAGTGAAATGAGAAAGCGGGGGGAAAGTATTTGTTCTAGACAGGCCAGCTGGGAGGAAATGTTTTCTGATTTCTATAGTATGGACCCAGCAAAGAAGCCAGCCAACCCGTGGTGGAGTCGCTCATTTTGAAGCCAGTCTATTTTGTTTAAGAGATGCTTTAATAACCTAATGTCCAGCTAAGGAAATGTTGGCACTGCCAAGTTGAATAAACATGAAACAGCACCACTTGGGCTAAACATACCACCCCATTTGGGGTTAAACACACCAGAAATGTATCAGAATTTAAAATGTATATTTCTGAGACAATTCCATCAGTGGCTTTGTGAGAAAATATTTTTGAATATTTTAAATCATCACTGAGAAAAAGGACATTTCCATTTTGTAGGAAGTTTGTCACTTTTTCTTCTTTTTATTTCGTTGAAATTTTTATGAGAAGCATATCAGAGCAAGCAAAATACCTTTAACAACTTACTGAGAGAACCCTAAATCACATTTTCATGACAGAAATATATACATATATTATTAGAAAAAGTGCCTATTTCCAGAAACAAAAACTAACTCTTCCTGGTCATCTGTTTTCTTTTCTTTTCTTTTTAACTATCTACTCTCACTAAATTTTCCAAGATACATATTTTGGGGTTTCATTATTCTTCAATACTGAAAATGGACTTATGTTTCAATCTTTTTTAATATAACTTGCTTTCTTCTATGGTCTAATAAGAATGCTTCCTGAAATATAGATAAGAACACGATGGTATCTAAGTCCTAACACACAGGCACAATCCCGCCCCTGTGTGAACAAGGATATCACCCCACAGTATCATATTAAAACCAGTTCTAAATATGACTTGGGCAGAATTGTTGCTTTATAGCTCTGTACCTTTTAAATTAGAAATTTTTCAGATTTCACGTAACCCAATTTGTGGTATATGCATATTACTTTTTAGACTATATCTAGCACATGATCAACTCAAAAATAAATTTCCCGATACCATGAACATGGCTCATGACCTCTACTTATAACCTGTGCAGCACCTTCAAGGTGAGGGAACTTACTCCTTCAGATTTTTTCTTTTCCTGATCGAAGCGGTTAGATTCCATACCACCCAATTAGGTAATTAAAGGATCAAGTACAGATCCAGCAAACTCTGGAAACAAAGTTGCAAGGGCTGTAGAGTGGAGCCTGCTGCCTTAGAGACACCCTCCCGACCCAATTCATTCCTCCTCTCCTGCCCCCTTCCCCATCTGCCTGACCCCACCCCCAGCAAGGTTGAGGCAATGCTGTGGTATTTTGAGACTAGCTCCAAAGGTGGATGAAGCCACAAAGCACAACTAGAAATATGTGAAGACATTTAGGGCAACTCATTAATCAAATTTTAAAAAACTGGGTGTGCAAACCTTCAGAGTATGTGGCATCTTATACATCAAGAATTCAGGAACCTTCTCCTCCCATGGTAAAAAGTGTTTAAGTGGGCTGTGTTGAGAGTCAATTTATAATAACTGACTATTTTTATGGTATTAGTACACAATAACTATGTTTTTTTTTCTTTCTGCGATTTTGTGCAAATAATCCTTTCCTTTCTTATGTAAATAGTATTAAAAATTAAATGATCACAAAAGACTTTTAGGCATTTACTTTATGGGGCCATAATGTTTTCCAAGTCAGAGATAGGCTAACTGTTGCAGGTTGGGTTTCCCAAAAACAGATGCAAGATGGATTGGGGATCAACAGCTGTGAAGGATAAGGGACACAAAGCTGGATTGGGCGAAGGGAAAAGGGAACTTCAACTCCTAGCTAGGAGCTTCAGCGAGCGGGGCCCATTAGAGCTGGTTGGGAGGAGATGGCCAGCGAGGCTTTCATCCCTTTCGCCATGTCAGTCACTGGAAGGGGGCTGTTTGAACAGAGGGAGACAGGGCAAAGCATCTCTGCCGCCGAGGCCGACACACAAGGACACGTGACAAGTGCGGACTGTCTGCTCACTGCACTCCCCACAGCTGGCCGGCAAGCTCTTCCTTGAAAAAAGATCCAGGCAGTACACTCCGTGTACACCAAGCTGGTACTAACTGGCTAGACTAGGGCCCTACCTAGCAGCCTCTTTCAAAGTTATCTGTATCCTCTGCTCTGTAGAGCAGTTCCATTTAACAAACAAACATTTAAACAAAAAGTATTTGACATTCCTACATGACTTTGGAAACACAGGGAGAGTCGCTCTTAGGGAGGCTACCTTGAGCTGCTTCCCATGTCTGTTGAGCCAGTTACATCAGCAAGGCTGGCAAGCACTCTCCTTTGTAAAAGCCACCATCGGCGTCTGGCCCTGGGTCAGAGCTGGGCCCACAGCTCTGCGGTCTGCTCAGGTTCAGGGAACCCCCAGCAAATGGCAGAGTGTCCTTCACTTCAGACATCTTCAGGAACTAGAAGAAGTGAACCACAGTGATTTCTGGCTTGCTAGTCAGTTAAAACCACAGACCAACAAGAAGAAGTGCTTTCCAGGTGATGATGTAAACAGCAACCTCCCCAGGCCCCTCTCAAACAGCTGGGGTGCCTGAGGAGAAGAAACATTGGGAGCTGACTGCCTAACAGCCCCCCTCAAACAGGCCATTCCTAGACTTGCTTTCCTCCTCCAGCATAATCATGCTCATCCTCGTTGCTATGGGGATTACCCTGAGGGTCATCACTTGTGAACAAGCGCAGGTTTGGGCAGCCCTCTCCAGTCTGATGTTTCTCTTGCCCCCTTGATCTGAACATGACGACACTGAGAACAGAGCCTGGAGTCCAGAGAACCCCCAAGGTCAATATCATGGTCCCAAGCTCTGGACTCCAATAATGCCTTATCATCATTCAAGCTTGTTGAAGACTCACCTACTCTGACTCTTGATTTTCATCCTGACTGATCCTCTTCCTGTGAGTCTTTAAACAAATCTTTTCTAGATCTCTCTCTCCTCATCTGAAAATAGGGTGGGTGTGTGTGTGGTTGGTGTAGATGATGACTAACTCCAAAACTCCGGGGGCTAGGACACTGCTGTATGGATCCAAAGGCACAGCTATGGGACCTTTCTTCTCTATCATGAATCAATCACCTGGCAAGTGAAAATAAAATGAATCACCTATTAAATGATAATCAGCATACCACTTTGGATATGTGGTGATACAGGCTTGAAATGATCTCCTTTCTCTTTCAACCAACCCACAGTTTGCTTTAAGACCAACAAGAGCCTAACTTTGGTCCTTCAAAAGTTCATTCAAAAAAAGCAAACTACCTTAAAAAAAAAAAACACAAGAAAACATTCTCAGATCCTCTACTGGGTGAGCCTGACACCTGCTGGCCTCCGTCTCCCCTGCAGTCACATTTCAGAAGGAGCATGTTTTTGCAAGATTCTAATACTACCTATGCAAATGTATTTGATCTAGAATGGCAGAGTTTTCTGGAAAGGATCCCATCGCGGCACTTATGCAAGAGAGTGGATGTGAGCAAGACTCCAGTGTATTTCAGTGATCCATTTAGGGATTAGGATTAAGAAAATAACATGTCAATAAATAAACTAAATTTTAGTCACACATACACACACAGAGAATAATCTGAAAATTCTCAAAGAAAACTGTTCTAAATTTCCCCTCATCATTTATAAGAATCTGTAATCTGTTAGTGATACTTATGTGTTTATAGAAAATCAAAGTGACAGATAATATGAGAGAAAATGAGAAAGAAGCAAAGGGAAATAAAAGGAGAGAGAAAGATAGTAAGACAGAAACCTGGGAGTAGATGGAGAAAAAGAGGCAAAGTGTAAAGAGGCAGCTCCAGGTACCAAGAGGCAAACACCGAAGTAGCCAGAGCTGGAGGAATCTTGAGTTAGGAAGCAAGAGGGTAGACCGTTCACTTTCCCCAAACAAAAACTGAACAATAAAGTAGAGAAAAGTGATCCAAGAACTTTTAAGCTGTTTGGTGACTAACACACCTCACTTAGCTGGCTGCTCTCTTAAGCTGCCAGCTTTATCTCTGTGACAGCCCATGGCGAGAATGTAAATTCTGGTCCCTCTACAAGGCAGTTAAATGTCCCCCGAAGTGAAGAACACATTTCCAAGGCAACACTGAATTCAAGAGTTTCATTTAAAAGGGGGCTTCTTATGCAAATCAAAACTGCAATGAGGTATCACCTCACACCAGTCAGAATGGCCATCATCAAAAAGTCTACAAAATACATTCAGTATCTTGTAATAAACTATAATGCAAAAGAATCTAAAAGAGAAAATATATATGTATAACTTAATCACTTCTCTGTATACCCAAAACTAACACAACATTGTAAATTAACTATAGTTCAATTAAAAAATGAACCATAAAATGCAAATATGATAGTATTATTTTTTTTAAGTCTACAAATAATAAATGCTGGAGAGGGTATGGAGAAAAGGAAACCCGCTGACACTGCTGGTAGGAACGTAAACTGACGCAGCCACTATGGAGAATAGTATGGAGGTTCCTTAAAAAACTAAAAACATAGTTACCATATGATCCAGCAATCCCACTCCTGAGCATATATCTGGAGAAAACTCTAATTCAAAAGGATACATGATAAAGAAGATGTTGGTATAGAAATGAACTTATTTACAAAACAGAAACAGACTCACAGACATAGAAATCAAACATATGGTTACCAAAAGGGAAAAGCGGGGAGGGATAAACTAGGAGTTGGGGATTAAAATATACACTCTACTTTATATAAAATAAACAACAACGTCCTACTGTATAGCACAGGAAACTATACTCAATATCTTGTAATAACCTACAATGGAAATGAATCAGAAAAAGGATATATATATGTACATATATATATATAACTGTACACTTGAAATCAACTACACTTCAATCAATCAATCAATCAACGGGGCCTTCTTAAGATGTCACTGAACACTTCGTTTCCTTATAATCAATTTCTAGCACTAAGATAATTAGTTCTGCTGGGAGGAGGGAATACAGGTGCAGCCAAGGTATTTATATTGGGATATAATAAAATATACACTAGAATTCATTGGGATACGCTTAATGCAATAATAAAATACACTTCCTACGCTATAATTTTTCTTATCTTTTGTTTGGGGTAGAAGTCAGAAGACCAGCGTTCTCCTCCTAGCTCTGCCACTCACTAAAGGTCATTTAACCTCCCTGAGACTGTTTCTTTATCCATAAAATGGGGACACCAACAACCTAGTCTAGCCACCTTGGAGGATTATGAAGATTAAATGAAATGACATCTTTGAAAACACTGTGAAATTTTCTGAGCTGGACTTTAAAAATGTGGAATCAAGAAACATTCTCCCTGGATAAGTGAGATATGAACAGCCTTGGAGAAGAGAAAGATGCCAAAGGAGGGCCATCCCAGCGGAGATGGCGTTCCAGAGGAACCCAACCCCATCCAAGTCTGGGTGAAAGCTCTCAGAAGCTATGGTAACGAGGCTAAGACACACCACTAGCAAATGGAAATATTAGACACAGATGAGTTTCTTCTCTGGCTCTCAATATTGATTCAAATAAATGCCCTACCCTTTCTCATTTGAACAAGATATTCTCTGCTTGGTTGCAAACTACCATGGAAGAAGAAAAATTGAATGTACCCTTCCATTCTGTCAGTTAGAAGTGGCCTTATAGGGGCTTCCAGAGACGAAACAAATGAAGTTACTCCCGTGAGTAGGTTCCGACCTTGGTATCACATGGGTCCTTAACCACCCCATGGTTTTGTGTGCCTGTGACTCAGGCCACAGAGCAAGGATCCTGGATGGAGATGTATTTTTCCCAGGTCCTGGGCACCATTGTCTCTCAAGTGAATTTTGATTCCATGGAGATCGAAGGACACACAGAGGAGGCATGAATCAGAGGGTGATGTCACCCACTGAGGTTTTTCCACTTATTTGGGATAACTCAACTCCTACATGACTGAGCTAGTTCCTTGAAAATTTAGAACTTTGAGAACGGTCGAATTAGTTTTCACCTTAGAAATAACCTCATAATTGTGCCTAAAAAACATGCTGGACAAGCAGACTCTGAGAAGTTCCTTCCAGAATGATGATATCGGTTTTTTGTTTCTATTTACATAGCTATGCAAAAGGTGGACCTACTTGTAAGTCTGTGAACCTCTGCAAAGGAGTCCAAGTAGAGAGCATGTACCCCAGGATAGGCAAGAAGAAAAGATCAGAGCTTCAATTTATATTTGTTTACCTCATCCTTTTTAAAAATCATAAGTTTGTATATGTTTTATGATGCGCATTATCGAATAATATCACAGTGCATTTAAATAATTTACAGATGCACACAATATATAAATAAAATTGTTCATTAATATCAGTGCCTTATCCCCCAAAATTCTGCAGAACACAGAAATACAGTAAAGAATATTTAAAGAATATATTCTGTTTAATTTTGTCATATAGAAGATTACATGCTGCCTAGTAGGTTGGTTGATCCTTAAAGCTCAGTTCTGTCCCCCGTTTACAAGTGTCAAAGACTAACACTAAAATTCTAGAACTTTGATCCTAAGTGAGTCCAGTAAGACAGGGGAAATGCATTGATATCAATGGATCATGACTAGAAGCAGAGCTAGGTCTAGTGTCATTACAGACATCAACATGTAACACACGTGTAACCTACAAACAAAGCCATGAAAATACTAATGTCACACACATGGTGTGATGTTTATATTTTTCAATAGAAGTCGTGTCACAGCATTGGAACCCCCAAGGCTAGCCTGAAATTGAATGTTTCTTTAATTCAAAGTCTGGGAAGTTCAAGAACTTGATCTTCAAAATGGCACAATCAAGGCAAAACAAGTTAACCTGGTGATCACATCCTCATCAGAAAAGCTCATTTCCCTACGCTGACCTAACTGTCATATCTGAGGAATCACAGACAGAAGGGGTGACAAAACATTGGCTTAAATACAGCACCAGGGAGCCCTCTCTCTCTGTTACATATATAACTTACCGTCATTACTTGATTCACTTTCCGGAATGAGGTGCCCTTCGGAGCTGAGTCATCAGCAGAATCAGGTCAGCCAAGATCTGAGACAGTTCCTTCCTGTGGGGCAAAAAGTAACTCATCACGTCCCTTTTATTACTTCTTGTTTTGAATTTTAAATGTTATCCACAGGACCCTCCATTCACCTCACTATGGCAGAATCTAATCCCCAGAGCCATGGAGATGGTGACTTTCTCCAGATTTAATGAAGACAACTGGCATGACCAACCCCCCCCAAACCCCCACCCCACCCCCGCCCCACCAGGAATGACTCATTCAGTAAAGCGCAGTGAGGAAGGTCATAAATTCAAATCCTCTGCTACTTCCAAGGACCAAAGCAGACAGAAAATGCATTCCAAAGGTGAATTGCCAAAGGTTGTCAAAATTGTGCTTCAGTTACAAGTAATTAGTACAAGGACTTTTAAAAAAGAAATTATTGTTACTTATCAACCTAACATTTTATTATTTATCCAGGTTTGTGACTGAGAGAAAATATAGACTTTGTCAGCCTTAGTAAGTCCTCAGCTTACTTTCTTCCCTAAATTCTGCTTCTTACTTTGATAAACTATGGCCACTCAAAATACCTCCACCATGACACTAGCAACTTACACAGCAATCTCACTCCTGGCCCTATATCCAGAAAAGACGAAAACTCTAATTTGAAAAGGTACATGCACCCCAATGTTCATAGCAGCACTATTCACAATAGCCAAGACATGGAAGCAACCTAAATGGCCATCAACAGAGGAATGGATAAAGAAGATGTGGCACATACATACAATGGAATGCTACTCAGACATAAACAAAAAGGAAATAATGCCATTTGCAGCAACATAGATGGACCTAGAGATTATCATACTAGGTGAAGTAAGTCAGACAGAGAAAGACAAATATCATATGATATCACTTATATGTGGAATCTTAAAAAATGATACAAATGAACTTATTTACAAAACAGAAACAGACACACAGACATAGAAAACAAACTTACAGTTACCAAAGGGGAAAGAGGGTGGGGGAGGGATAAATTTGGAATTTGGGATTCACAAATACACACTACTGTATATAAAGTAGATAACCAACAAGAACCTACTGTATAGCACAGGGAATTATATTCAATACCTTATAAGAACCTATAATGGAAAAGTGTCTGAAAAAGAACATATATATATATATATATATATATATATATATATATCTGAATTACTTTGTGGTACACCTGAAATTAACACAATATTATAAATCAACTACACTTCAATTTTTAAAAAATAATAATAAAGTAAGAGGAGAAAACTATCAACTTAATAAATCCATCCATCAAAACT
This sequence comes from Delphinus delphis, assembly GCF_949987515.2. Lineage (NCBI taxonomy): Eukaryota > Metazoa > Chordata > Mammalia > Artiodactyla > Delphinidae > Delphinus > Delphinus delphis. The sequence goes on along the minus strand of NC_082692.2, from coordinate 41,597,050 downwards.
CTAGTGGCAGCATGGACGTTGAGGAAAGACAGATGTCCCATGTGCTTGAGCATTCTTTTAAATTAGGGCTCTTTATATCATGTAGTCATGGCTGATCTGCTTTAAAATATTACCACATGAAGAATTTTTTTAAAGACTCAAGGCAACAAGTGCCTTTAGGGATCCTATAGGCATCATCTTCCTCTTGTCTTGGAAGTAAAAAATATTCAAAGCTGAGTAGACTTCTCAAGAAAGCCACAAACACCCAGGGTACTGACTTCCTAGGACTTAGTAAGAGACAGTCACCTAGCTCTGTTACCTCCAGCCCAGGTCCAGCACCATATACACACCTTGGCCCTTACGCCTGCCACACACTTCTCAGAAAACTTCCTGCCCAAGATCCTGGGCTTCAAATCCAGACTGTCTAGTTCTGAATCCTAGTCTTCACACCTGCTAGCTGTGTGACCTTGACAAGGTCTTTCACCTCTTGGTGTCTCAGTTTCCTCACTTCCTAACAAGTATCTTATTGTGTTGGTTTAAAGATTGAGTTAGTAAGTATAAAGGATGCTCTGTACTCAATGATAATGCCTGGGGGTTGGAGGGCGGGGCGGGGGGTGGGGTGGGTGGATGGAATTGCCCAGGATGGGAGGCCATGGCTCAGCACGCTAGGAGGAGGTGGAAGAAGGTGGCTTCTTCTCCTCTTGAATGAAAGCAAGCCAGAGAGGCTTCAAGAGAATCCTTGGATAGAAACTTGGGGCCTCAGGAAGGAGAGCTGGTGCCTCTCCCAGTTGGCTGTCTGCTTAGCTACCCTACTGCCCTAGACAGGAAAGAGTAACTTGGACAGAAATGGTAGATGGGAAGAGGCGAGTGGCCCATGTGTGGTTTGGCTAAACAGGGATGTTGGGCTTCCCGTGGGCCAAGTGCACACCATGGGAGGTAGCTGAACTTGAGCATCCTTGCTGTTTAGAGGGAGTATGCATGGAAGGCAACCTCCCTCTGTCTCTCTCTCTCTCTCTCACACACACACACACACACACACACACACACACACACACACACACACACTGCTCCCAGACCCCAAAACACCAGCCTGGCCAGTGGGTGGAGGGAGGGGAACTTTAGAATGGAAATGAGAATTTAAATTCTACTGAACTGAGGCTTTTAAATGCCCTAAAAATATCTGCAGAGTTAGTACAAGTGTCCGGAGAGTCACTACAAGGCAGCATATGAGGTTTGAGAGACCGTGGTTGGAGTCCACACCAAGAGGAAAAGAACCCTGTTCCCTGTTTGAATTGCAGTGAGTTCAGACTGATGAACAAACTGGTGTCAGCTACAAATTGGCACTTGCCATCTACCTCTACAAGGATTAAATCATGTGCTGCTGCAGCTGGTGACTCTCAGCACCCCCTGAAAGGAGTTCAGGGTGGAGAGCAGAAAGGAGGCCCTCCGTGCTCTGGGAGAAACTGGCACAACAGGTCTTCAGATAGATAGATATTTTCAGGAGCTGATTTTACGAGCCCAATTCTTGTATCTCCTCATATCTAGAAAAGCACTAAAATCCTTCATGGTGACGTCTGCTCCTCGTGACTGGCAGTAACCTGCACGAGACTAGCAGGAACCTTCTGTAAAAAAACTATGTGCTTGATAGCATGTACTCCTCCTTCACTAAAATCACATATATACTGACCTTCCCCCCTACCTCTTTTGGAGCATTCCTCAGAGCTATCTGAAATGCTGTCTCCCAGGCTGCAGTTCTCATTTTGCCCCAAATAAAACTTAACTCGCAACTCTCACATTGTGCCTTTTTTTTAAGTCAACACTGGTTAGAAGAGCATCATGGTCATCATGGAGGTTACTAACTCCTAAATCCAGTTTCCGCATCAATACCACACTGCACATGTCTTACCAAAAGAAAAAATTAATCTTGTACAAATGTAATTACCTGGAATTATCCTTCTCTAAATAATACATATGGGGTTTTGCCTGCTTCATAATCCTTATTCTCTGAAATCTGATGTCACCTCCAAATCACAGGAGTGGGTCTCAAGTTGATCTCTCTGCAATTCAGCCCCTGCCTCTGCCACAGCTGAATGGACCAGCAGGGATCACATGACCAGCGGGATCACCTGACCAGTGAGGATCACATGTTCTCTGAAATCCAAAAGTCCATCATATTTTACAAAACAATGAAAACCTCCTTCTACAGAGTCAATTCTATGAAATCAGGGCAAGAATGAAATAGTATTGGTCTAAAAAGTCAGGAAAGTGTTCTCCTAAAAATTCCATAGTACTTGGTCTGCTGTTTTAACTCATTCATGGTTCTGATATGTTAGATCAAGTCTGGCTTAAAATGGAAAACTATAAAGATCTCCAGGCAACGAAGTCTTGACCTTTTCTCATTTCAGTCTTTTAATTTTAGTACTTTAAGTGGATTGACATGTAACTACAATGCCTATTTTAATACCCGTGTGTAGTAAAATGTTTTTTGTTTTCGATTTTTTTTTTTTGGTGTTACTTTCATCTTCATAAAGATGAAAATCATGAAATAGACCTGTGTTCTTCAAAGTGGCGTGAACACACCCTGGGGAGATGCACGCAACCCAAAAACAATCCACCAGAGTGCAGGAAAGATATGTATGTCTAATGATGGACATAGTGTATTAGTGCAGTATTAGGTATATATATGTCTAAATAAATAGACACATATGTATCAGGTTCGCATGCTCAAAAATGATAGAGGTCCTCTTGAAAAATTTAGGCCACTGAGACAGCCAAGAAATCTCCACTTTTCCTGACCTGCCGGCTTTTCAGTCCTAGAGCACAGTGCCATCTAGGGGTGCCTGAGGTAATACAGTCATGCTATTCAAGTAATTTTTCTAAGAAAAATAGTCTTGTCACTCAGATGGCAAGACAAACAAATAATAATGTTCTAAATAAGAGACACACAATTTTAACTATATCATGGGATGCTTTGAAAACAGTATTTCTATAGTTTCCTGCTGCTGCCCCGAGGCTTTTTCCTCTGTCCCCCTAAAGGTAGATGCTTTCCTAAAGCTGTCACGCTTTCTTCCCTGCCTCATGCATTCTTCTCTCTCTGCCTGGCCTACGTTCCTTCCCCCCTTGAATCTGTTTCTGATCGCACCAGCGAAAGGGCTGCACCCTCCTCTACGCTTCATACCTCTTTCCCTTAGAGCACTTGCCCTGGTGACTTCTGATGATTTGTTTCCTTGCCTGTCTCCCTAGTCTATTATCTTCTAAAGCAGCACTGTTCAGCAGAAAGATAATAGAAGACACAAATGTAAGTCACCCTTAATAACTGTAAATGTTCTAGTAACCACATTTTAAAAAGTAAAATGAAACAGGTAAAGTTTATCTTAATAGATTATATTTAATGTATTCCAAATATTATCATTTCAATATGTAATCAATATAAAAAATTACTAATGAGATATTTTCCACATATTAAGTCTTCAAAATCCAGGGTCTGTTTTACATTTATAGCACATGTCGATTTGAACTAGCTACATTTCAAGGACATAGTAGCTACATGTGTCTAGTGGGCTGTATTGAGCAGTGATTTCTAACGGCAGGGTCTGGTATCTCCTTACACTTAGTAAATGTTCAATAAATGCTTCGAAGATAAATAACTTTAAGCTGATAATGCTGCTAGATGTTCTCTGGGAAAATCTGTCCTTTTTGTATCATGCATTGGGTCTCTATAAATAGACACCACAAAAAATCTACAAACAAGCCTCTCTTACAGGAGAAAAGGAGTCTAGCAAATCTTATCAATCTCTCATTTTGTTCTAAAAACTCCTTTTAGAGGTAAGTTATGCACATGGATTTCAACGTGTTTAATAATCATAAAATTAGCAATTGTCAGACTCCTAACGATGCACCTAGGTTTCTCCTTATAATATGCCATATATTGTTAATCACTTTTTACAAGTCTTCTCACTCTGCCAGCACAGCACACCTTTTAAAGGCAAAGACTGCCCTGTTGTGTGCGTTGCTATACACTCAGGGCCTATTTATGGCTGGCACACGGTAAGCATCCTAAGAAGAAATTTGTTGATTTGGAAAATTTGAGAGCTTGGATCCATGTGTGTTCCACTTTTCTCTGGATTTGTGAGTTTCATCTATTTTTTCCATTCATCTCGAAAACAAGGAGCTCCTCACTCTGTACTAAGTGTTGGAGGCAGGGAGGGTTAGGAACACTGCTCCTTCCTTCAGTCTGAGCACAACCAATGCAAAATGTAATCCCTTCTCAGGACTCACCTTCGCAGACCACTCCCACATCCCTACTCAGAGCGAGGACTGGGCCTTACCCGTGCCCATAGCATTTCTGTCTGCCACTGTCTCCGGCAGCTCTTGTGAGCTTCCTACAGCCCAGGGAAGTGGGTAGGCCCTTCTTAGAGGTTCCAAGAAGTTAAATAATGCCCCCCACCAAGGGTCAACATGTTAATAAATTGAACCCGTAGTAGAAGCCAAATATTCTGACACTTAAACCATGTTTCCACTATAATGGCTCCACCTCTGAAGTTTGAGAATGCATCTTCCAAGTCATCTAATCTGTAGCTTATTGTTGTCTTGTATTTAAAATGAACTTCTGCTTTTTCTTTTCTGTCATTTGTGTCTTACAGCATTAGTCCATGGGGATAAAAGTTACGGTGACCTCCTCCAGAACTCTGAGTGTGAAACCAGTGATACCAATACAAAATAAATGAGATTGGCGATCTGCAAAAATCATCTAGACACAGTGTTCAGAGCCGTCATGTGTTGATGTGCAGGCTGGGCACTGCATAACTGTGCAAAGTGCCAGTCGGGTGCACGGCTTGCAAATCACAACCGGCAGCCTTGAGGGTGGTTACCTCCCAGGTCCACAGGGAAAACAACCCCAGAAATCAAATCTAGGTCCGGCAGAGTGTAAACAAAGGTTGAATATTATCAAGGGTACTGAGACATCTGAGGAAGAGTGTGTGGCTGACAGGTGGGCCTCAGGCCTAATCTGGCCTTCACACCCAGAGGGCAAATGCCTCCAGGGCAGGAACCAGGCCCAGGTTTGTTTAGGCCCAACTCTGTGCACAATAGGTCTAGTTCATGACCCAAAATAAACAATCATTTATTTCTTTCAAAGTGTACGTGTGTCTCTAAGGGCTTTGCAAAAGGCAAATTTTATGCAGGTTAATAATAATCACAGGGCTTCCCTGGTGGCGCAGTGGTTGAGAGTCCGCCTGCCGATGCAGGGGACACGGGTTCATGCCCCGGTCCGGGAAGATCCCACATGCCGCGGAGCGGCTGGGCCCGTGAGCCATGGCCGCTGAGCCTGCGTGTCCGGAGCCTGTGCTCCGCAGCGGGAGAGGCCGCAGCAGTGAGAGGCCCGCGTATCGCAAAATAATAATAATCATCATGATCATCATCACAAAGTAACCACAGGTCATTCTTTTCACTCATAAAGTCCTTGAAGAATACTAGAAAATGCTATTCAACACCAAGCTGGCACATAACTTGAGAACCATATCCACTTTTTAAAAGTGAATGGCTCCTACTGTACAGCACAGGGAACTATATTCAATATCCCGTGACAAGCCACAATGGAAAAGAATATGGAAAAGAATACATATATGTGTAACTGAATCACTTTGCTGTACAGAAGATATTAACATAACATTGTAAATCAACTATAATTCAATAAAATGTTTTAAAAATTTAAAAAAATGTTTTTAAGTGAATGGCTCTTAAGAAAGATGGTTTTGCCTAAACTTACAAATAATTTCAAGTAATCTGAAAAGGCTTCTGAAGACATTTCATTCTAGGAAGAGGAAACAATCAAAAACCACTATGTGTGATGCAGCTTTAAGTAAGCCTGTGACACAATTCAGTGGGTTAAGTCATATCTTCTCTATCATCCCTCCAGCTGTTTGCCTCTTCCTGGTACACCAGGCATTTGGGTGGAATTTTTCTTGAGCAGTCTGTCAGCCAGGCCCCTGAGAACACAGAAGAATTGTATCAAACCTTTCCACCCACAGCTCACACTTGGCTTCAAAAGAAGAAGTAGAAAAAGAAGAAGAAAAAACAGTGGAAAAGAGTAATTGCATTTTCAATGATGGACATTCAGCTGCAAGTTCTAGAGTCAAGGTGAATTATTTGCTGACATGCAGGCCTTAGCCAAGTTCACTTTCCAGTCACTGCAAAGCACAGGGAGAGGTGTGCAGGTGGGTTAAGCCCTCATTACTCTTCAGACTTCAGGTGTCATTTGCGAAATGATCAGACTCCACTGGACCCAAGCCCTGAGGCCAGGACACTGGCTTACTCCTTGATTTTTTTTTTACCTTTCCTTTGGTCATGACTTAGTCAGATCTGATTTTGAGACTACCTTTTCAATTCATGAAAACGAGCTAGATCATCTCAGGAATAAAAAAAAGTCTCCACAAACCATTCAACGGAAACATTTAACGTTTATGGAAGCACACAGCTTTCTGCTGGGCCTTCTGGAGCGTGCATGTGAGTTGTGGCCCCCGCCTTCAAGGGGCGTACAATTTAAATGGGAAGGCAACACACATACAAATGTGCACAAACAAGCGGTGCGTAACAGCAGTGGAAGGCAGTGCATACAGGGAGGCAGTGATGGGTAGATAAGAGGGCAGATTCTAAGCCACCGTTTGGATTCAGATCCTGGTTCTACCATCCTGTGACCTTGGGTAAGTTACTTCACCTGCCCATGTCTGTTTCCTCACCTGTTAAATGGAGGTGATAACTGGACTTACTCCACTCATTGTGTGATGAATAAATGAATTAAGAACAGCTTAGAACAGTGCTGGGTGCATAGTAGGGACTCAGCTCCATAGAAAGAAGCTATAATTTTATAATTAGGAACCAAATACATGGGATAGGAAGGGCTTTCAAAGTTCAAACAAGGGGAAAATTGCTGTGGGTTGGTTGGTTAATTAGAAAAGGTTTTACAAGGAAAATATTGCATCTGAAGTAAAACTGGAAGGGAAAGTGTGAGCCAGAGGAAGAGGGGGATTCAGAGGAGTGGATATAGGACATCCTAGTTAGAGGGATGCTCTTTCATTGGAAAATAGGGGAAGATGAGGTTGAAGGATGGCTGGCCCATTGTGGGAGGGCCAGGCACCAGGACGAGCATGGTGGATTTTATCCTTTGGACAATAGGAAGCTCCTGAAGTTTCCTGAACAAGAGAATGATGGATAAGAGTAATGTCTTTATGAAGGTTAATTCTGCAGCGCTTGGAAGTGAGGCTTGGAGGGGAAGCCATCCATGAGATAACTGCAATAATTTAAGCGCAAAAGGGTAAGAAACAAAAAGAGTTAAGAGTCTGCACAGGGGACTTCCCTGGCGGTTCAGTGGTTAAGACTCAGCACTTCCACTGCAGGGGGGCTGGGTTCAATCCCTGGTCAGGGAACTAAGATCCTGCAAGCTGTGCAGCGCAGCCAAAAAAAAAGAGTCAGCACAGATGCTTTCATGCAAGAACTACCAACTGACGGAGGTTCCAGAACAGAGATGAGAGAAGGAGTTGGTTGACAGCATTAGTGACAAAAAGAACAATGATGCCAGTGACATAAACAGGTAAATCCAGAGAGTTGACCTTACTTTTCTTTCTTTTTTTTTTTTTTTTTTTTTGAATTCAGAGGAGGAAACCAGAATTCCCTTCTAGACATAATGACTTGGAGGAAACAGAGCGCAAAGAAAGGCAGATGGAGACGTGAAATTATTACAGAAAAGAGAGCTGAGATCAAAAAATCGGTAGGGGAGCCTGAGATCATGGGAGCCAGAAGAATGGATGGATTCACAGAGCAGGATTCATGGATACTAAGAATTAATGGATAGTAAAGAAAAAGACACACTTGGAAGAAAGAGCACAGCTTCTTCAAGGAAGGAGTCTTGACCTTTTTATCATCCGCAATGGCCATAATGGAGAAGTACTCAAAATGGTAAAGGATGACAATTGATACTGAAGCTTTGGTCTAAATCAATAAACAAGAGTGTGCAGGGCAAGACCCTGAGCTGGCAGTCAGGAGAGAAGGGGGTTCAGGGAAGTGGGGGGGGGGGGTGTCAACCACGGGGACTCCCGGCCCTAAAACTCCACGGGATTCTGTCCACCTCAAGGCGTGGTGCTGTGGATAACTTCAGTCGTTCTTCTTTGCATTATTTTTATTTTCCAGTATTCCCTAATTAGAATGTTTAACTTTGTTAAAGTACAGGGGAAACTATTCTAGAAGCTTATAAGACATCTGTCTACAGGGATAGGCTTCATTTTAACAATTTTCAAGGAAAATGTAGATGCTTTGGACTACTTCTATAGGTATTTATAGATATAGGTATATTCTATTTAAGAGGAATTTACATATCACCTTTATGGAGGAAAATCAAATGCATGCCAGTTATCTTTTATTTCTATTTTTAATATAGAAGATGCCTACAGCAACAAATTACTTTAAATTTTTTTCTATCTATCCATCTACATATATATGCCTAGGTCCTTGCCATAAATTCTAAAAATACTCAGACACCTCATTTATTTAGTCAGTGGATACTGAATGCATTGGGGAACACATTGGTAAGGAAAAATAAAAAAGATGTACCCTCTCTGTGGAGAAAAGGGAACCCTCCTACACTGTTGGTGGGAATGTAACTTGGTGCAGCCACTATGGAAAACAGTATGGAAGTTCCTCAAAAAACTAAAAATAGACTTGCCATAAAATCCTACAATCCCACTCCTGTGCGTATATCCAGACAAAACTATAATTCGAAAAGATACATGCACTCCTACATTCATAGCAGCACTATTCACAGTAGCCAAGACATAGAAACAACCTAAATGCCCATCGACAGATGAATGGATAGATAAGATGTGGTACATATATACAATGGAAGACTACTCCGCCATAAAAAAGAATGAAATAATGCCATTTGCAGCAACAGGGATGGTCTTAGAGATGATCATACTAAGTGAAGTAAGTCAGAAAGAGAAAGACAAACACCATACGATATCACTTATATGTGGAATCTAAAATATGACACAAATGAACTTATTTACAAAACAGAAACAGACTCACAGACATAAAGAAAAGACTTGTGGTTGCCAGGGGTTGGTAGAGGTAGGGGAGGGTTAGATTGGTAGTTTGGGGTTAGGAGATGCCAACAATTGTATAGAGAATGGATAAACAACAAGGTCCTACTGTATAGCACAGGGAATTATATTCAGTATCCTGTGATAAATCATAATGGAAAAGAATACGAAAAAGAATGACTATATTATGTATAACTGAGTCACTTTGCTGTACACCTGAAACTAACACAACATTGTAAATCAGCTATACTTCAATAAAATAATTTTTAATTACCCTTTTTACACAGAGTATGATGAATTTTTTTTTCCCTTTGACGTCTTCCCCTTCCTTCCCCACTGCACCACACAAGTTGGTCATGTAAAACTGACGTCAACTTACAGCAGAGCATCACACATCACCACTGGTAAGAGTTCTTTGGTCATCCCTACCTGTTGGAAATTCTTACCAACTCTCTTCCCCACTCAGACCCTCACCTCTGCCACATGGCTGGGCTCCTCTCCCCTCTGCAAACACTTCCCCTCCTCCTGCCCTTCTCAGAGACCTGTTTTTTTTCCACCTTCCAGTGGAAATTTTTAAAGTCCTGTTTCTTCATGATGCTGTGCCATTTAGTTCTCCGGCTGCTTCCCGGACTTGTCTTCACTTGTAAACTCTCCATCTGTGGTTCTCAGTGGGAGCGTGTGTTGGCCTCACCTGGAGGGCTTGTTAAAACAGAGGGTGCAGGCCTCACCCACAGAGTTTCAGAGTCGGTAGGTCGGCGTGGTGCCTGGGAATTTGCATTTGTTAACAGGAGCCGCTGCTGCTGCTGGTGACAGGCCACACTCTGCAAACCGCTACTCTGAAGGCTTCTGAACAAGTTCTCCTAACAACAGAATCACCTCTGAGCTCCTGGCTCCCGTATCAGCCCCGCAAAGGGAGAACTGGACTTTTAAATAAGTTGTTCTCTCTCTTGGGACTGAGCAGGACCATCTCCCCTAGGAACATTTTCTGTATCATCCTTAAAACATTTGTTCTGCCCTCTGTTCAGAGCTGTAGGGAGGATTCTGACTCCATCATTGGACGTTAGACTGCTGGCAGCTCTCTGATGATGAAAATAATCAATATGTAATCAATAATAAGAATAGAAAAATATATATGTATAACTGAATCACTTTGCTGTACACCTGAAACTAACACAACATTGTAAAGCAAACATACTTCAATAAAACAATTTTTTTAAGAACAAAAAGGATATATCCAAAGCAATTGATAGCATATCTAAAGTATCCCATCAATGCATAATCATTTTTTAATGAATGAACTTAACCTTTGTCAGCATATTTGAATCTTGAAAATACATTTACTGGGAAAAAACAAGTTGCAGTGAACAAGCACTATATGATGCCATTAGTATAAATTTTAAACCACAGATCCATACTATATACTAGTGCATATTCGTTTTTGATGTCTATCAATATCAACAAAATCTCCTTTTCCTAGTAGAACTCTCTGCACCTGCAAATATGTAAAACATGCTATGAAAAAGTGGAGGTTGCTTTTTCCTGTGTTTATTTCAATAAAAGTTAATGAACTCTGAAAAAAAAAAAGAATAGAAAAGAGTTTTATTTGAGTCAAACTGAGGACTGTAGCCCGGAAGCCCGCTTCCCAGATTACTCTGAGAAACTGCTCTCGAGAAGCAGGGTTTTCAGCACAGTTTTACATCTTGTCAGAACAAAGAACATTAAACAAGTCAGGGAAACATTTCTCCAAGGTTTCAAAAAAAAACAGACCAGCACGTGCACATACAGCATGTCCAGCATGGCCTTGGTACCTGGGAAGGGAGTCTTATCCAAGGAGGACCGGCATTGGCGTCCCAGGAAGAGGGGCATTTAATCATTATTTTTAACATGGACTTTCTTTACTTTTCTTTAATAATTAAGGCAGATGTACAATGTATGTTTGATAGGCCACAAACAGGCTATTTTAGTTGGCATCAAATTCAAGTTAACTCATGTATAAGCCAGAATGACTTCCCTATAATCTCAATATGTGAAAATTTCTTTTATCATCTCAAACCTCACCCTTTCCTCTTCCCCTTGTGCCAGCATCTGAGGAAGCGGGTAAGAAAGCCAGGGTGCTCCCTGCTTTGGTGCAGGGGGGAAGATTCAAACCACAGCATCCTCTCTGCACGTGAACTCTCACCCCAGCCCACCCCCCGCCCCCCCCCCCCCCCCGACCACAAAAGAAAAGGCCAGCTTCCTTCGCTCCTTCCCTTGCTAGCTCAAGCCATTCTGGACCTGCATGAGAGGCCTGCCTGCTCACCCTCAGAAATCCCCATTACGTAACTAACAAACCATTTCACACCCCTTTGGTGTGTTTATGATGTCATCAGCCTCAACACCTGAAGCAAACTCTGAGTGCGGGTCCCTCCTGCTTTTGTAGGATGACCATAAAAACTCCCCCAGGGCTTAGAGGCTTTTTCCTTTCCTCTTTACATCTAAAGAACCCACAAAAAAATCATTCTATGAAACCGTATAGGTAGAATTAAGCAAAAGTTAAGATGGAATTTGAGATACCTTCCTCTGCCTTCCCCACCAGCTACTGGAAACTGGGTACAGACATTTCAGGAAAAAAATTAGAGGAAACTCCTCTGGTAATTCACACCAGCCCAGTAGAAAAGTTCTAAAGATACTGACATGACCAGACTGCCTTACAGGACAGACCATGGCAACCAGCCCCATTCACAGACACGGAGCTTCCAGCCAGCTTAATGCCCCACTTAAGAATGAGCAGACCGAGGTTCAGTTCCTGATCAGGGAAATAAGATTCCCCCAAGCCATGCAGCGTGGCCAAAAAAGAAGAAAAGAAGCACCCAAATAAGGATCACCAGATATTTGAGGATAGTGTCTCATATGAAAGACAGAGACCAGAGAAAATAACAGGAAAAAAAGTAACTTATAGGAGACAGATACAATGCAGGAAGAAAAAATTTCTTCACAAAATATCATTAATATCCTCAAAAAGATAAGAGAACATATTGCAACCACGAAGAATAGGACACTGTTTTTTTAAGTGAGCAAAAAAATACTTCAAAAAAAGGAGCTCCGAGAAATCAAAAATATAACAGCAGAAATAAAAAACTTAGAAGGAAGAAGAAATCTTCCAGAAAGTAAAACAAAAATATGGAAAATAGAAATTAAAAGATAGAGAATTAGAAAGTCCAGTCGCTCAAAGATCCAAATAATAGAAAAATCCAGAGACTTCCCTGGTGGTCCAGTGATTAAGAATCTGCCTTCCAATGCAGGGGATACAGATTCGATCCCTGGTCGGGGAACTAAGATCCCACATGCTGCGGGGCAACTAAGCCCACCCCCTGCAACTACTGAGCCCTTGCGCCACAGCTACAGAGAAGCCCATGCACAGCAGCAGAGGATCCCGCAGGCCACAACGAAGATCCCTCATGCCGCAACTAAGACCTGACGCAGCCAAAATTAAAATAAATAAATAAATAAATATTAGAAAAGAAAAAAGAAAATCCAGAAAGAGAGAAGAGAAAAAAAGAGAGTAAACAGTCAAGATAATTTTTTTCAATTCCCCATATTTGAAGAAAATTAATTTTCACCTTGAAAGGTACACAAAACTCTAATATAATAGATGAATATAGAACCTACATGAAGCAATAGCATTGTGAAATTTCAGATCAACAGGAAGGTAGGGAAGATCCTGAAAGCTTCAATTTTTTTTTTTTTCTTGCAAAAGATCAAGAATCAGAACGGCATTGGAAAACCCAACAGAAACTGTGGAAACTAGAAGTCAAAATTACAAGGGAAAATGATTTCCAACCTAGAATTATATACCCAAGCTATTGATTAAAAGTTACAGTGAAATAAAAAATATTTTCTGGTAAGTCTGAAAAACCTTTTCTCAAATATACTTTTCTCAGAAAACTACCAAAGATTATGTCACACTAAAACAAGGAAGTAAACCAAGAAACAGGAAGACAAAGAAAGCAAAAAACAGGTAATCCAACATAAGAGCAAAAAAAATCACCAGGAAGATGTGCAGGAAGCTCCCAAGTAGACGATTCTGAAGCAGGTCTTGAGAGAAACTAGGAGAGTTTAGAGCAAGTTAGGAAACACAATGGGGGATTTCTTCAAGAAGATGAATAGACAGGACTTAATGCAGCTGATAAAATCTGGACAACTGACAGAGTATGGGGTTGAATTGGTGACAAGCATATAAAATAATGAAGCAAACCATTATTAACTCCAAGGAAAATCAAGCATGTTACAAAAGAGAAAAAGTAACCATTGTATGTCACTTGCCTTATCTGTAAAATAGCATTTTTAATTTTTTTAATTTATTGTATTGAAGTATAGTTGATTTACAATGTTAATTTCTGCTGTACAGCAAAGTGATTCAGTTATACATATGTATACATTCTTTTTCATATCCTTTTCCATTATTGTTTATCACAGGATATTAAATAAAATTCCCCGTGCTATACAGTAGGACCTTGTTGTTTATCCATTCTATATATAATAGTTTGCATCTGCTAATTCCAAGCTCCCAGTACATCCCTCCTCTACTCCCAACTAGCATTTTTATAGCAAAAATAATAGCATTGAATATTCCTCTAACCAAAATTCTTGTATATCTCTATTAGGAGGGAGGGGAGAAGGCAGAAAGTCGAATGTATGGTAGGTCAAAAGAGAAAGTATTAAGCAAGACTATCAATCAATACATGATGACTAAAACTGCAAAACTTTAGTAACAATAAAGTTGTAGTAAAGAAGTAACAACAGAAATCTGCCATATAGGGATATGGAAATAAATCTCAATAAAAGAGCTCACTTGGTTGGAAGCGGTTGTTGCCAAGGAGTGGAAATTTGGGAGATGCCCAGTGGAATGCTGCGTTTTTTACTGGAAGCCCCGTATACTTGTCTGACTTCTTAAGCTCTGTGCATGTGCAGTTTTAAATAGTTTAAATGTAAACTACTCCTAAGTTTACCAAATAACTTACCCTATAAAAAATTCCTAAATTAATTTTCTTTTTTAATACATATACTCTTCCCACAAAGAATCTGAGGTGGCATATCAAAATACATATGTAACTAAAAAGTCAATACGAATACAAAAGAAAATCGAGGGAAAGGAGAAAAAGGAAAACAAGTTTCTTGAAGAATTACCAACTTCATAGTAACTTTTTTATTGCTTTATTTACTCAACTGAAAGAAGTGAAAATATAATGGCTACCAGCATTTTGTGTGGGGTTTCTTGTTTTATTTTGCTTTGTTTTGTGGGAAGGAGATGTCTGTCACTCTTTTTAGATGTGAAAAAGGTGTTCCCAACCCATGGTAAAGCTGAGAGCCACTCAGCTAGAAAATTGTTTCTGACTCACAATTTGGAGCTGAGCTACTTTTTAAAAGTGAATCTATGCCATTAATGTTCACATATCAGCTCTGCTTCTCCCCCAAGGACTAGCACACAAAATAGGGGCAGTTATTTTTCCTGTAGGCTTCGGGGTGTTTTTAAAATATTTATATGTAAGTGGAATGTCTGAGCCAATGCTTCTCATCCCAGGCAAATTTCTGCAAATGGGAATATCTGTGACTGCGTTCCTCTGCAAAATAACTGTGTTCCCATCTGGGCTGCTTTCTGTTTGTCTACATTGTAGATGCAAAAGCCTAGGAAACTGTCCAGGAGTTGCTTTCGTTTCTTAAAAATAATATTCAAATTACCATTAGGGACACGATTAGCTCTTAATCAATAGTCTTCCGTGTTTTGTATTTTCTAACATTTGCATTTTAATAACTTCTAGTTTGATAACTAGAAGCTTAATAAACTCTGCAAACCACCCAGGTCATGAGTTTAGATATAAGAAAGTTCTCGGGTTTTTTCAGTTCTAAGTTGTTATGTTTTATTTTCTAACACTTGTATTTTTCTTCACAAATAGCTATAATTTACCTAGAAGGAAATTCACCAAAATATTCAGAAAGTGTTCATTTTCTTTGTGTGGATCAGCATTTTCTAAAAGAAGAGAGGAAGGGAAGGGGGTGCCAAGAGAGGAGAAAACACCCCTGATAGAAATGAATCAACCGTGTGCATCAGTCCAGGCCTGACTTTCTGAAAAGTTTTTATAAAACTCATTAAGATAGTGGCGTTCTCTATTTCTCTACGCTACTCCTCTAAATGCCTGGCTTTTCAAGAGCTTGAAAAACCTAAGAGAAAGATCTTTGTTTCCCACAGATTCTGTATGGGGGACTTGGACACCATACAGATTAAATCTCTTAAAGATTTAGAGAGTAATGTCCAGAGCAGGTAAGCTACCTACTTCGGGACACACAGCCAGTCAGTAATAGATCACAGACCAAGACACAGCCACCATCTCCCGAGCCAGTTCTGCCCTTGCAACCCCACTTCAGATGTCAGAGTGCAAGGTAAACTTTTTTTATATTATACTATCAAACTAAGAAAATTTTATTTTTCAAGCCTGAAAATAACTTGTGGTTTCTAAATTTGTGGGTCCAGAGAAATCGACTGCAATGGATAAATACACTGTGTATTTCAACTCACACACCACAGCACATGCATGTGTGTGCATACACACACGTGTACACGCACACACATACACCAACACCCAGTGAGGCCATCTGCCATCTAGCAGAATGCTTCCAAGTGGCAAGATGGCAACATATTCCTGCATGGATAGCTTTACCTTGAAGGATTGCTATATCTGCATATCATTCCTAGAATGTGAGTAACCTTGAGCGTCTCCAGAGACGTGGCTGGAAACTTGATGCAAACTGCTGAAAGCAGAATCAAAGAAATCACCCTCTTCTTCTTGGCCACAACCAAATCCTCACTGTGCATGTAGCTTCTTCGATTTCTCGTGAAAACTTTCCAGGGATTTCTTTGGTCACTGCTTTTGACTCTAATAGTCAAGAGGTTGCCAAAGGACTGGCTCCTGCTTCGGATTTCAAGAAGAAAAATAAATGTTCTGCAGCCTCTAAAAAGGTGATAAAGCGGAGTGATAACATTCATCTAACAATATATTGTTCACTCTGTTGGTGAACAATATTCTAAGGCATAGAGAACATCTTTAATAGATTATTTTCACTCTTTGCCATATTTTATTCCTGCACTTTCTTCAGACATTCTAAAGATACCAGCACTTTAACCCTCCCAAATGGTCCTCCTTTCCGCGTCTTCACCTTGTCTTAAGAGAGATGCCTGGGCCCAGCCACATCTTTAGTACATTCAAGTTTAAAGGCTTAACACTTTTTTAATATAAATACAGGGGGGGAAAAAGTAAAGTGCTTAAAAATAGAATCAATTATTTCATTAAGCCATTCAAAGAGACAGTGATTTGGAGGGATTTTGCTGACTCTGTAAAATTTTTAAACCTGGAGTTACCGAAATGAGAGACAACCTACTAAAAGAATCAGTAAACAGCCTTCAAAGCTGTTTAAAAGCTTAAAAGCTGTAGGCAATGCTGCCAACAATGAATAATTATAGCAAAAAATCTTGTTTAGGATACACAGAAAAAATTTTAAATCACTATAGAGGAAGCACCTTCATTTGCAAAAGTGATGTCCTATAAGAGACAATACAATGTCAACTGACTGTTAAGATCTAATAAGAAGATAATCTTCTGACTAAGTCCTCTGAGGCAAACTCCAGTATTGGGTCAAGCATTGGAAAGTTCAAAGCAAACTAAAAAAAAAATAGAAACATAATTTTTAAATGCACAATTGGAGCACACTGTGCATGAAGAGTATTTTGCTGAGGGATTATTTTTAACTCTTCTGCATACAGATACGTTCACCATTATTTCACTGACATTCATGAGATTTATTCAATTAATTCGAGTCATTAAATGATATTCTTCTTCCTCCCCACTCCCTTCCTGATCCTGAGAATAGAAAAGTCCATTAACAGGTCATGGCAGGAAAGTGCTTCTTGATGGTACCATGGCAACATGCCACCAAACACAAAGGGGACCAGTGCTGAGAGGATGGGGAGAATCGAGGCAACCCACACTAGAGCACACTTTTTGGGGGACTATAAGTAGAAGCATATTTCTTTAGTTAATATGTCATTTTATAGCTGCAAAGAGAAAGACCTAAAAGTAATTTTTTAAAAACCTAGTATATTCTATTTCCAAGGACCTATTCTCTCACGTTCACAGGTGGAAGCTCTATCTCCTCAGCTTCTTGCACTGGACTGACTCTTCCTTCCATTTTTCATTAGCTAAGCTGAGCATGTCCAGAAAACCACCTTTCCCTGTAATGAGCCCCAGTGGGAACCTGGCAAAGGAGCTCCTAGGAGGTTTCAGGAGCCTCTTACCACATCCTGGGAGGCAAGACGGGACCAGGTGATCGACTTCCCCACTAATTTTATCCTACATGGAGGGCATTGGCACCAGTCCAGCTAGGCTGGGGCCGGAAGCGTTTAGGATGCTTACCAAGAAGTGCCTATTAAAACAGAAATGCAGGTATCCATGCCCCTTACTCTGAGAAGGGGAAGAAGGAAAAGGACTCACTGATCACACACACACACACACACACACACACACACACACGCACGCACACATCATCCTGCCATTTTTCAGAAGCCATCTTTTAGAAAGTTTCCTTAGCGCATTGCTTTGCCCCTTGATTTTCTTTCCTTTAATTATGGCAGAAATCACGAGGAATAATAAACATTTCCCATCCTTTACAAGTTAAAAAATAGGCAGGAAAATTTGAATTATTAAACAAGTCTGACATGGGGAAATAGAAGCAGAAAATCATTTTTGTCCCCCAGCTTCTCCAGGCCCTTTAAAAATCCGGGCTGTCCCTCTGATTTTTCTAGTCTCTTATAACTAAGGCAAACATCCTTGATCCAGAAGTGTGAAACCCAGGCCCCTGTCCGATGGGCGTGAGATGGGAACCTTCCTCGAGGGAGGCCATGCTCCGGGCAGGATGCCAGCCCCGCAGAACTGCCCCCTGTCGCGGTGAAGAAAGATCTGTGAGAAGAAGAGGATGGGGTCAGGAGGAAGGAAAGTACTCCCCTGACCGGCACTGATGTCTGGCTTCATGCCGTCTGGGCCGGGCCATGGGGAAAGCTGACTGTCCCCCTCCCTGGTGCTTGTGTATGTGTTTTGGGAACCCCCATCGTCAATGTGGACCTTCCCCTGTAGTTCTCTCCACCCCAACACAAGCGTCTCCATCCTCAAGCTCCTAGGAGCCCTTCCCATCCTTAGCTTCTCTCTGCTGAGCCATGTCAGCCCCTCCAGGTGGCCCATTGGGTCCCTTCAGGGGATGTCAGGCTGTGTCTCACACTTGCACCCCCATCTCAGCAGGAGAAAACTAATGATAAGCTCTGGGAAGTCCGGTCCATCCCTTCCCCGAAGCAGCTCTCCTTAACTCAGCTGTCCAGCTGGTTTCTGGACTGAGCTTTCTCAGGAGGGCCCCTCTTCCACCTACTTCGACTTTGAGACTAAGAGGCCCAGACCTAGATGTCTGGAGTGGGTCCCTTTGAAGACCCTCCTGCAGGCCTTGAGGAGGGGGCAGACACCTGGGTGGGGGCTACTGGGAGAGGGGAGAGCCCCAGCAAATTCCAACTCTTTCTAAGGATAACTGGGGCTCCCTGAGTCAGGGCTGTGTCTCCCCTCAGACTGGGGCTCCCTGAGGCAATTTTTTTGTGTTTGCATAGAATGAGACGATTTTATATAGTATTTTTTGAAATGCACATAAAATATAACTGTATATTGGATAAAAATCAAAGTGGCCATTGGCCCTTTTAAACCTTTTTCGCGGAGTAATAAGGAGCCTTTTGTTCTCCTGGCCAATCTCTCACTGGACGCTGAGCACCCACATTGACTTTGGATTTTTTCGGTTGGTGATGGAGAAACGGAGACTTCAGCAAATCAAGGAAACAGGAGGTCATGGACTATTTGCCATTTTGTACAACTACGTTTTAAATATTCCCTAAGAAAAAAGTAAAAGAATCCAACCTCTCCAGCCCTTTGATTAGCTAAAACCATTACTGACAAATTGTATCCTGAGTGGTTTAGTCCTAATTCACGATGTAGAAGACAGTGAAGGCTCTCCTGGGATTAAGAACCAGAAAGAGGAGAAAAAATATAAACGATGTGCTTCAGGTTCAGTAGACAATTTTGGGCATTTGGAGTCAGGATACAGTGTTGTTTAAGAAGTCAATAATTTCCTAATCTCTTGCCACAAGATACAATAAATAATATTTTTTAAAAAAATGAATCCCAGGAGAAAATTTGAAATTGAACAAATACCCAGACAATAACCAGATATTTAAGATTGCTGGTGTGGACACAACATCTGCAGAGCGGGCAGCACAGATGCTCATTCAGAGGTGGGGTGCTGCCAGCCCACCTGTCCAGTGAGCTGGCCGCTGATGTCTGCCCGTGGGTCCCCACCCCAACCCAGGAGCTGACCTCCACTGAAGGCCACATTAATTACTGGTCATGGGTGCAAAGGCCACCTTCCTGCTTCACTTGGGCTCCCAAGCTCCCATCAGACAGGCTGAAGTCTCTGCCCCAGTGGCCTTGCTGTTTGGCTTCCCCAGACGCCCAGTCCTGCTTTTCACACTCCCTTCAACGGTTGCCACAGAGAACATTTCCCAGCAAATCTCCTGCACGCAAATCTCCGTCTCAGAGCCAGTGACCTGGGGAATCACAACAACAGTAAAGCAAACCAGAAGTAAAGTGGTTTCTAGTTTGTCTTCACGCCGTCGTCTAGTTTCCCTGTTTGCCATTCAAAGATGGTAAAGAAACGACTTCAGACAGTAAAAGTCAGAGTACCAGGCACCCACAGGAATAGAAACAGTGCCTACACGCTGTGCAACTCTCAAAAGATGGGCTGTGCCTAGAAAGTGAACGGGGGAGTTTATCTCAGCCGTAGCTCTGGAAAATCCTCAATTTCTTAGGCTGAAATACTGTCAGACTGAGAGGCAGGCAGAGGTTAACTCGATACAATGCATAAATGTAACGGGGAAGCCTGGCCCAACAGAGCGTCCAGTGGTGGGGAAAATGGGGGTCGCCACTGAAAATGCCCATTTCGGGTAGGCTTTTCCCTGGCATCTTTAATATGTGGGGAACACCCACCTGCGATTCTTATTCCATGATAACATCGTATCTCTCTTCCAAAAGTTCACTAGATACCATGAAACTACATTTCTGCTTCAGAAGTTTTCACAACAGGCCTGTCAAGTAGGCAAATGCCTTTCCTCTTCTTCTGGAACCAATCTCTTTACCTCCCCCATGTGTTCTGTTTCCAAGCCCAATCTCCTCTCATCACTGCCCCTTCCTCACCACACCCATGTCACAAACACCCACTACACCTCACCTTCCCCTTCTTTCCTCCCCCGCTCCCTCCCACACAACTTCCTACCAGTTGAACCACAGATGCCAATCAAGTGTAAGAAGCTTCCAGGGGCTTCATCACCCTCCGCCATTTTTATTCAACTGGACTCCCCCCACACCCGCCCCCACACCCGCCCCCGCTGCAGTTGATTGGCCAGGAGCCTGACCTGGGGGACCAATCAAGAGGCCGTGCTGGAGTAGCTTGTATTTCTGTGTCTCCCTCTGACTTTCTGTCAGCACCAACCCCAATTTGGCTTTTGAGCTGAAGAGTTTTGCAAGCACTGGGGCTGGGACTGCCTTTGCAAGTGACCATTGGAGGAATCGAACAGGCCTGGTTCAGGCACAAGAGCTGCCACCGTGAGCAGCTCAGTTATCTATATATGCCTCAATGTCTTAGTCATTCAAATGTGGATAAGACCACCAAGCTCCGAGTGTTGTGGGAA
This sequence comes from Delphinus delphis, assembly GCF_949987515.2. NCBI lineage: Eukaryota > Metazoa > Chordata > Mammalia > Artiodactyla > Delphinidae > Delphinus > Delphinus delphis. The sequence continues at coordinate 41,576,176 of NC_082692.2, read as the reverse complement.
TTAAAACTGAATTGAACTAGTGTGTGTTCTGCAGCCTGGATAGTGCCTGAAACATAATGGCAGTCACTCAGTAAAAGAGAGCTATTATCTCTTCTTCTACTGATGATAAAGCCAGACGAGTCCCCTAGAGTGTGTGCTGGGCTTAGCGGCTTACTTCTAACAAAAGAGCAGGGAATGAGAAACATAGGGAAGATAAACTGGGGAACTCTACAATGGAGAACGCTGGCTCTGTCTAAGGTCCACGCAGAAAAACCCAGATGGCTTTTTATTTTGGTTTTGCTGGTGGCTTTGTCCTAGATCAACCCCAGGTTGTTTCAACCTGATGACCAGTCTCCCCTGACCTGACCCAGGGCAGGGCTCTGGGAATCGAATCTGGGGCCGACATCATTTCCTGCAGGAGTACAGTGTGCAGGTCTGGAGTGGAGACGGATTTTGCAGTCTGCAGCATGAAGAGGAAAGATGGGACCACCTAGGGAAAACGCATAAGTAAGGAACAGAAAGCTGAAAGCAGAATGCTGAGACCATCAGAAAACACCAAGGAGGGACCAAGGGACCCCTCCAAGGGACCAAGGAGGATGGTGAGAGATGTGTGAGGAGAAGCAGAGAAAAGAGAGTCAGGGGAGGCAAAGGCATGGGCTTCAAGCTACAGAATTGGACCCATTACTGGGTTATGAAATCAATTACTTGGTTGTGACCAGCACTGAAGAAGAAGGAAACTGGAATTATTAGAGTTCTTGCATATAGTCAAGGATAAGGACTGTGTTGGGAAAGGTTAGTTTCAGCTGAGTAACCCATGCTGGGTTACTATGTAGAAGTTTCCTTCATAAGTTGATTTGCAATAAAAATAATTGGAAAAAGCATGGATGGGAGTTCCGAGGAGGCGGGGGCTGTCCACAGAGCCAAAGCCAGCAGAGCCGACGGGTCTAGAAACACAAGCGATGAATCAAAATGTCCACCGGCGTGGGAGCTAATGCTACGGTGGTCATTATTTTGCAAATATAAATGTATCACGTCAACACATGCCACACCTTAAACTTACACAATATGTCAGTTATATCTCAATAAAGCTGGGGAAAATGTCCATTGAATATGGCAACACGGAGGTCTGGTGAGCTGATCAGAGCACTTTCCACAGCGTGTTGGAGGAAGTGCCCACGGAACTGGGTGGAAAGGGTGGGGGGGTTAGAAGGAGGGAGAGCAAGACTAGACCTCTTTTTCAAGAAACTTGGCAGAGAAAAGAGGAAACAGGTAGTTATGGAGGGGACTTAAGATCAAGGTTTATTGCTTACTTAGGATACGATTTAAATAAGTTTATAGAAGCAGCTGAAGTTAAGGGGCAAAGTGGGTCATTGATGGAGCAAAGTGAGGAGAGAGGCTAAGGAGAGCAGATTGTGACCAGGGAGTGGGGTCTGGGGAAAGGAGAGCCCAGCATGGATGCCCAGTGGGCGCCCGTAGTGGGGAATGGGAAAGCCTGCCTTTTCCCCCATAAAATAAGGCAGGCATTCAGGTATCTAAATATGCTGACTTTCCAATTTTTTAAATATTGTAACTCTTCCTGCAGGAAGATAAATAATTTCAATTGTGGAGACAACAAGTCACGGAAAACGATATTGTTCAGCCAGGCCTAGGATGGTCATGGGGCCCAGGAAGGGCACCAAGGGTTTGTCCTAGCCCCTGAGCATTCTGAGAAGGGGTGGCCCTGGGACTCATGTCCCAGAGCATCCCACGTTGGCAGAGCAAGTGGCAGGAAGGCTGTACTGTCAGAGGCGGGGACCAAGGTGCAGGCTCTCTGAGTTCAGCCCCTGCAGGAAGCCAGTGTGTCCAGATGGGCCTCTGGCTGTGATAAGCAAACAGGACACTTAGCGCCCTCTGGTGGCGAAAGTACCATATGGGCCCTACGACTAGAAGCAGAAACTCCTGTAAACTTTACCTGTAAAGGGCCAAATAATATTTTAAAAGGCTTTGAGGGCCAATCTCTGTACATAAACAAATACACACACAGCTGTGTGACAAAATTTTATTTATAAAAACAGGCAGTGAGCCATAGTTTAAGGACCCCCCACACTTAAATGTTTTGATAGGAATATTGTCCAAGAAAAGTTTGTTATTGTTCCCAAAGCAAATCATGGCTCAGAGAAACACATCACTCAGTGACCACTACATTAAACAAGTCTTAAAAACGCACAACTTATTTGGAAATTATATGATAAATGATTAGCGCCACCAGTCAGATCTCTATGAAAGTATTGGCTTGGCCAGAAAGTTCGTTTGGGTTTTTCCACCAATAGTTTTAATGACATATATAATTTTGTTTTAGATAATAACAAAGCATATAATTTAACATTTATGTATTGATTTTTTTTTTCCATACCAGATACTCATTTTGAAGATCATCTTTGCAATAACAAGGAGGAGGATAATGGATTGGGGGAGAAAAATGAAACCTTGGGACAGTTGACTTAAAACAACGTGACTCTAGTTTCTTAAGACACTAAAATGAGCGCATGAAGAACACAGGTGAGGTTTAGGACCCTGAAATGTTTAGAGACATCGCGGTTGGGAGATTTCCTCCAACAGCCCAGGTGTAAGAGAGGTTATGGGTTTGGAGATTTGGGGCTGCAGTGTGAGGCACAGACACACAAATGAATAGGACACAGTTCCTGCCATCGGGCAGGTCAGGAAGTGTTGATCCCATCTGGCCATGAGCATTCCCAGGCTTCCTCTGGGGAGCTGCTCCACAGGGAAGCAGAGTGTCTAATTCTGGTGGCACCTCTTCGACTCCCATTAGCTTGGTTATGTTCACAGAAGCCTCAAGCCCAGCCCTTGGCTAAAGAGACCAGATGCCCTTCTGCCCACCTGTGGGACCACTGCACGCACACTTCAGGTCAGCCAAGGAGCAGGCAATTCCTGAAAGCCTACTCTGTGCCAGCTTTGTCCCCTAATTCTCTAAAAATATCTTCCACTAGGTATCATTCCCATCTTAAAACTGAGTCAACTAAGACTTGGGGAAATTAAGAAAAACCTCTCAAGGTCTCAAAATTAAGTAAGTGCTATAGCCTTTTTTTTTTTTTTTTTTTTTTTGCGGTACGCAGGCCTCTCACTGTTGTGGCCTCTCCCATTGCGGAGCACAGGCTCCGGACACGCAGGCTCAGCAGCCATGGCTCACGGGCCCAGCCGCTCCGCGGCATGTGGGATCCTCCCGGAACGGGGCACGAACCCGTGTGCCCTGCATCGGCAGGCGGACTCTCAACCACTGTGCCACCAGGGAAGCCCCAGTGCTGTAGCTTTTAAACCCAGCTCTGCTCAAATCTAAGGCTTCTGCTCCTCCCCATACACAGAGCAGTGATTCTCTTAGTGTGGGCGCTGGGCCAGCCATTACGCTGGGAACTTGTCAGAAATGCAGATTTTCGGGCCCCAACCTAGCCCTCCCGAATCAGACTCTGGGGGTGGGATCCAGCAATCCAATTTAACACGGCCACCAAGTGGCTCTGGTGCACGTTGCCTCCAAGACAGACAGAATGTTGTAGTGGTCCCAGCAGGAATGGGCTCGCCCCCGAGCACCGAGGGGGGAGACAGGGCAGCAGGCACTGATTTTTCTGGCCGCCCCATGCCAGCTCCTTAAAGAGTGATGCGATCCTATCACCAACAGCTGTGATTAGAGGGAAAGAACCAGGCCAGAGCTTCAGCGTATTTTGTTGACATGTTTCTTCTAACAACCTATGTGCTACAGGGAATTGTACACCAAGATGCAGTAAAGGAGGTTGGGTAGCCAGCTTAGAGTCAATCACCACAGGTGACAAACGCTGGGTTTCCAAAGGTCTGCTTCCATCCAGGCCCTGGGCACACCACCTTCATCCGATGGCAACATCAACACGGGGTGACGGCTGGGGAGGGACAGAGACGCGGAAACAGGCAGCCGCTGATGGGAGGCGGTCACCACCAAGCAGGGACCCCATCCAACCGGTGATTTTTCAGGTGTCCAGGTGAGAATACAACCCCGATGAGGGTTCCCTCCCATCCTGCAGGGTTAGGGCTAGGCTTAGGGTAAATGCCTATCCAGCTGGGTCCGCCCTCATGGGAGAAAGTGGCAGGGCCAGAACCTAACAGCCCCGCAGTCAGCTAAGGGGGATGCTCCCTGACCCTCAGACGTTCCAGAATGACGACAGCCGAGAGCAACCCCCACCTGACAGACCCAGCCCAGAGCCCATTCCTGAAACTCCCCAAACCAACCCCGAAACTCGCCCCACCCAGAGTGCCTCTGGGCCAATGGGCAGGACAACAATTCAGGAAGAATATTCTATGCCCAGACAAGTGAGTGTGTTGTTTCGTTTTTCCAAGCAGTGCTCATCAAGGTTTAAACAAACAAGCCCTCACACCTACGGCAGGGAAGGATGGGAGGCCGCAGCCAGGTGTGTTAACACAGGATGCTGGGGTCCAGACAGGAGCAAACCTGTCTGCAAACAGCCAGACCTTAGCTCTAGAAAGCCCCTCTAGAGAAGCTTCTGTGGATTCTATTTACATGGTATCAGGTGTCCATCAGGCCCCGATGCTCCCGGTTTCCTGCCACGTGAAGACTGCCCAAGGCTGTCTCTTCCTACAACCAGGGTGATCGAGCCAGTTTCCAACAAAATTAAATGCTGCTCAGTCACACAAGTTTTCTATTCTTCTGCTTTGCTGCGTCTATGATTAAACGAAAATTCCTAAAGGGGAGTAATCACTATTTGTCAAATCTTTCACAACACTTTTTTAAAGGGAGGATCTGAAATAATAAATCACGAGTCACCTTTCCTATTTCCCCTCAAACTGCATCGAGATCAAGCTGCAGCACTCTAGATCTCCAAGTCTTCCTTATCTATCTTTTCTCCAAGGGGAGGCTGTGAAAGGCAGTGAGGATGAAGATCGTTCCTGATTAACTAGCTCACGCCAGGGCTAACTGCCAAGTTTTGAAACATGTTAGAGCTCTCTCAAGAGCCAGTTCCCCAACTGTCACTTCAGTCAATATTAAAAATATATATATCAATTTTTTTCTGGCCACCCACTAACCAAATACTTTTTCTCCCAAGTTTCTCAAGGATTGCACACAGTCTGAGATGGTAGGACAGAGATCCCATGAACGTTTTCAGAGCCCTTGCCATAGGACATGATGTGGGGTGGGCAGGGGGAGGGGTGGAGGGGAGTGAGGGCCATAGCATTTGCTACCCAAACTGGGCACAGAGGAAGATCCAGGTCTGCAGAGATGGTGCTAAATTTCACTGAGTTCTATGCCAGTCTTTGTCCATAACCCAGGCCTAAATGATCCCCAAAAATTAAAACAGAGCCATCGCATCTACAATAAATACAACTCTGAATATAGTTGCAGCTTCCCAGTGTTTTAGCTGAGGGAGGGATGGGGGGCAGAGGAAAATAAGGGAGTCATGGAGATCAGAATCTAGTCAACGGAGATGTGAATCAAATTCCAACTTTGTCATTTACTGTTGGATCTTGGAAAAGTCGTGAAAACTATCTGAATCTTGCGGGGAGAGATCAAGATGATGGAATAGAAGGACATGGAACTCCCCTCCTCCCACAAATACATCAAAACTAGCTGAATCCTAATTCTCTCCTTTGCAAAATGGAAATGCCACAACCTACCTCATGGGCTGTTCTGGAAAACTGAGACTGTGTTCAGTCGGCCTGGGGTGTGGCACATAGTAAGTGCTCAGTAAACAGCAGCCATCATAACTGCCATTTCACCAACACCAAGGGGCAGCTCATCATTTGCTTAGAAATTAAACTCTTGATGCCTTGCAAGGCCCTTGGAGGATCAACCCAATTAGATTCTCACCCAATCAGAGCTCAGGGGTCTGTCACAGGGAGGGACTGCCCACTCGCACAGTGTACACTGTCCATCTGCCAGTTGTGAGACACAAAAGCTCGTCTCAAACCTTCTCCACAGCCTACTGAATGAAGGTAACCAGATCAGGTTCTTCTGGTCGGTCTCCCCTTCCCGCCAGCTGTCACCTTTTCAAAAAGAAAACAGTCCAGCAAGATGGGAGTGGACCGCACATGCACCAGCTCAGGCTGCATTGATTTCTTTTATGCAGTAGGTTTTTTTTCCCACTGATGCTCCATGTCTTAAGTCTACTTGCCCGTCCTGGTATAGAAAAGCCTCAGAGGGTCTCCCTTGGAGAGAGAAGAGACAGAACACAGCAAGAGGGGGAAAAGGAGGGAGTTATAAAAATCAAAGGTGAAATAGAGTTAAGATACTAAATGGGCACAACAGACCAAAGTCCAGAACACTGAGGACTTGGCAGAGAGGGGATGTGGCCTGGAAACCCAGAGACCCTTTTCTCAATTAGGCGTTTAATGGTTTCTTGGTAGAAACTAGATTTCCCTTAAGGACAGCTAGCTTAGTAAAGTCCAGTTACAATGAAGGGGTTACCAGGGGACCATTGCTAACTTTACCATTAAGTGAGCTGACCAGACAAAACTTCCCTCGCCCATTACATAACTCATGGGTCTCTAGAGAATATCGTAGAAGAGAGAGTTTTCAGATGAAGTTTTCTTCACCAGAGAACTAGCATGTGTCCTCATTTCCGGGGAACAAGACACTGGTGATCACACACTGCTGAGTCCGTGGTAGGAAGTGCAGAGCCGCTAATAACACCATTGTAATGACAACAACAGCAAAGACCTGTAATAGTTGCACCCACACACTCCCTGAGAGCTTGTGTCCTATGCAACCCATTTCATCCTCACTCCGAGCCTGTAAGAGGTATCACTGCCCCATTTTAGAGATGAAGGACCGGGGAGGTTAAGTCGCTTATCCAAAGTCACATGGCAGGGCTGGGATTCAAACCCACGTCCATATGATTGCAACGGCTGTGCTGTGCTGACTCTCAAAATTTTAAACTCCAAAGGCTACTTTAAAAGGTACGCTTGCTCTCTGCTCCCCCCGAGTTTTTTAATTATTTCATTGTACAGTCTTCTCCTTATGGATGTATTTTGAAACATAATTTGGTTCCTTTAAAACGGCTTAGCATTTGCAGCAACATGGATGGACCTGGACATTATCATACTAAGTGAAGTAAGACAGAGAAAGACAAATACCATATGATATCGCTTGTATGTGGAATCCAAAATAAATAAAAAATAAAGAACTTATTTACAAGGCAGAAATACACTCACAGACATAGAAAACAAACTTACGGTTACCAAAGGGGAAGGGGGGGAGGGATAAATTGGGAGGTTGGGATTGATACTACGGTATATAAAATAGATAAACAACAAGCACCTACCATATAGCACAGGGAACTTTACTCAATTATCTTGTAAAATGACTCAGCATTGGTCTCGTGTTGGTAACTGCTGACACTGGGGGACAGGTATATGGGGGTCCACTACATAATTCTACTTTTGTATGTTTTTGATGACCCATATTTTAAAGTTTTTTTAATTGGCTCTTTGGAAAGTTGGGTGAAGTCAACACTAAAGGCGGATGTGAGCTTTTAACTCTCGCCCAGCTGCAAGGTCCCTGCTTGCCTCCCATTAACAAGCAGCGCCAAGGCTGTCCCTGGTCAGACTGCGTGTGTTTGTGCAGCCTCGCCGCCCGCCAGCCAGCATGCCCGTAGCAGGGGTGTCAGTCATCTTATACGATTAGAACTGGTTGCTCCGAGTAACTTTCCGACAAAGAAGGAATTTTCCCAGCCTCCACCCCATCCATTATGCGTGCCTTCTTGGGTGTGGTCCATTTCACAAGAGATGGCAGGATGGCTGTCAAAGGCTGGTGCAAACGACTTACCTGTGCTTCTTTACCCCAGGAAGTTTTTAGGTAGAAAGATGGGGTTGGTCAGGACCATTGCTCCAAACTTTCCAGAAAAAAACAGAAGATCCAGGCAAACTGTTGTATCAATAGTTTTCTCACCTGCCCCTCTTTTCATCATCAATGATTTCATGATTTTATCTCCTCTACATTTTGAAGGTTTTATCCACTTAGGTGTAATTTCCTTGCTAAAGAAGAGGAACTAGGGGCTACGAACAAGTGGATGAACAGGTCATACTCGTCTTCCCTGCTTTTACCTGTCACTCCCCCCAAGACAAACAGTCAGGCCTTACAGCTACTCCTCCCTTTCCTAAAGGAAGGGCCAGAGAGGGGGTGGAGGCTGACCGGGCTGTGGAGAAGGATTCCTCAGGAAAAGGTCAGAAACTTCTGGCACTGGCCTCACAAGGCAATCCTTTCACGTTTAAATTTTCCTTATAATGACAAGAAACTTTGCTCCCTCATCTGCGGGCACCCCTTTCCTTTTCTCCATTTTAAGATTCTGGCATACTCGGTTTTATTTTATAAATATGATGCTTATGCCTGTTGCCTGACACACCTGATGTCTTTAACACTTTGATGGCCCTTGAAATTGCTTTGTAGAATCACTCTGTTTTTTACCAATAAAGGAAGAATTTTTTTAAATGAAAAAAGAAAACATGATGCTTAGGCTCATGGGCTGACAGAGAAGCAGATTGGCTTTATTTAAGGAGAAATCTTGACCCTGAAGAACAGAGAGAACTTCCATGGTGGTTTTTGTTTGTTTTCATATAAAGCCTACCCTTTACTATTCAGTTCACCATGGCTTTGGTGGAACAGAGGTGGACAGAACAGTGTGTGTGTTTAAATTTTTCTAGGAATTTCTATGTACCTAATTATTTGTTTCCTTTTCCTTGGAAAAGGCCGGCATGTTCTTGGGTTGGGTCTGACTGGTGGGTGCTGTTTCCATCATGATGCCTACACCTGTCCCAGCATCCGGAGGGTAAGAGCATCGTAGTGTCACCCAGAGTAAACGACTAAGGTGAAGGTGACTTTTCCTGCTCAAGGAAGGGGGAGGAAACTAATCCCAAGACTGAAAACGAAAAGCAAAACAAAGCAAAAAACCCCAAGTGAATGTGAAGTAGAAGAGACAGGCCAAAGGAAACAAGTAATTAGGTATGTAGAATTTTCTAGAAAAATTCAAACACACACACTATTCTGTCCACCTCTATTCCACCAAAGCCATGGTGAACTGAGTAGTAAAGGGTGGGCTTTATATGAAGACAAACGAACAAAATACCAGGGAAGTTGTATCCGTTCTTCAGGGTCAAGAAAACTCTCCTTATATAAAGCCGATCTGCTGCTCTTATCATCCCATGAGTCTGTGGCATCATCTTTTGCAAAACAAAACCGAGTATGCCGGAATCATAAAACGGAGAAAAGGAAAGGGGTGCCCACAGGTGAGGGAACGAGAGATAAAACTGAGCAGCCAAAAACCACTTATGTGCCGTGTGCTTTCAAGTCAGCAGTCTTAGAAACGTACACGCACATACAAACCACCGAAAAAGCAAAGTGAAACTCCTGGTAGTAAAAGAAGGTATCGCAGTTGGTTGGTTGAAAGCAGGTTTCTAAGGAGTCTCATTGGCCAGACAGCCCCAACCCAAGGTGAGGCGCCAGACTTGAAGGCGATGCTGGGCTCCGCCTGGGGTGGGAGGAAGGGGTACTCAGACCCACGGGAGGTTAGCATAAAACCACCGGCGGCTCAGGTATTTGAGGAAAGGGAGGGCATTCTTAAAGACCTCGGCTGCCTTCTATCATTTGAACATACGAGGAGAAATCAACTTTAAAAAGCTGTAACAGCTCATGTCCAGGGTGACTTTATTTCATGGAAAGAATAAAAAGACAACACCAACAGCATGATTTTCCTAAACACCACACAGGGACAGGCTGTGTCCTCTTTTCATTCCTCTTTTATCACATCATACAAAATTTTAAAAAAAGAAACCAACAGAAACACACCAAAACATACCCCCAGACCCCTTAAATTAGCAGACTTAAAATTAAAACTTGAAGCAATATTTTGTTATACTTTGATCCAAACTCTATGTACAAATTAAATTGCACTTATAAAGACAGCAACATTTCTAATGGGGTTGTAGTTTATTCTGCTTTATTGTGGTTTTATATCTCGATATAAAACTTTTAAAGCTTTCTTCAGTAAAAACCATACTTTCTTTAATAGTACATAATGCATTTCCCCACTGAATTTCTGAGCCGGTTTTTTCTTTTTGTGCTTTTCTGCTGTTTTATTTTACAAATGGCACATACCTTCTGAGTAGGTACAAGCAGACACAACACTCATCCTAAGAGACTCATTCATGAAAAAGTCAGACTGTAAAAGAAATGAAATATTAGCAGTCTAGTCCTTTGGTTCATCTTAAAAAAAAAAATCAACTGGTATAATTTACGAATTGGTGGTAACTCTTCTTTTTGGTTAAAAACAAATCCACCTGGTAGATTACTGATTAAAATCCAACATTGCTTTCAAAGTACCACCTTTCCAGCCTCCTCTCTGCTCAAAGATGCCATTGTGACAACTGGTTTGACAGGACACAGGCTACAGTAAGGCACAAGTGGATGGTACAAATAAAAACAAATACTTTAGGACTGGTGGTTGCTTTTTTTTCCTGCACGTACCGTTTCCAAGATAAAATCACAAAAAGAAATACATATTTTTTGTTATGAAATACCTATACAAAATGTTTAAATGTACACCATCTGAGCTGCCAAAAAGGGTTTAAAAAAGTATCAATTTCTCCCCCATACATAAAACTCTCTCTCATCAGTAGGTCCAAGAGAACTTGGGTTCACAATGTCCCAGCACTTTATGGGAGGGAGGAGGGTCAAAATTCCCCTTCCTGCTCTCCCTGACCCCAACACAAGACAAAAACAAAGGTCAGATGTTGTCAGTAGTGTATTCTACTTATTACAAACAACTGAAATTTAGGAAAAAAAAAAAAAAAAAAAATCAGGCCGGAGACCACGGGTGGGTGCAGTGACTGGCTGCCGGATCAGAGTAAGGCACTTCCCGGGGGCGCAGCATCCCGACGCGTGGGTGGGGACCGGTGCGGGGTCCGGTGGAGGCCAGGGCCTCTGGGGGCTCCACGCGGGGACAGGCTGGCTCCGCAGCAGGACGACTCGGGAGGTATGACGTGGACGCGCCATCTACACCGACGTGGTCACGCGGTCAATGGTGTGGTTGACCTCGTTTTTGTTGGAATCCAGTCCTTTAGCAGCATTCCTGTCGTTCCGTAAATTTTCCACCGTCTTTTTCATGTTCTTGAGCTCCCCTGGGTGGGGCGTGGCTCGTCTCAGGAGTGTTCTCTGAAAAGCAAGGAGCGGGGTGAGTGTTTGGGTTTTACTCCATCACTCCTTCAAATGCGAAGCTTCCTGGGTAGCTTTCCAACACAGGTCTCCCCTTCCTAGCGGTTAAGAGGCAGAGTGGGCGAAAAGCTTGCTTTGGAGGTACGTGCATTTATCAACTGCTCCCTCGCGGTTAAGGGAAGACGAAAGTGCTGAGTATAACTTACCTAGTCAAGATGGAAGGGCTCCTTTCAGAATAAAAGAATACTTCGCAAAATACGAGACGAGTGTTACGATAAGAACAAAGTTCCACGTGCAGTAAGAAAAAAATAAAAGATTTGTGAGATAGAATTGTGGGGGGAGGGGAGGAAGAAGAGAAAGGAGTCAAAAAAATTCTACAATTAAAATCCCTAGAATGTTCTACTATTATCTGAAGCGGTTCTGGCTTCCTTCAACCCATGAGGCACGGGAGGTGAAGGAAAAGGGAAGTGAGGAAGGACTTCTTTTCTAATTTTGCTGCTGTGTTTTATTTATGACCTACTGAAGAAAGTTCACATTTTTCTAATAAAGACCACAGGGTGGGAAGTGAAGTGACAGGGTATGGGCAATGTTTTTAAAATTATATTATTTAACATGTTCTGTGCTCTTCTGCTCCTAAAACAGTATTTACATCTTATAAATGGCCAGTCCGGGAGTTTCAGGAGGAGCTACGATAGGTTAACAAAGGAGGAGCGGTACTAAGGCAACGCGTAACTGGTGAAATAATCATGCTCTAAGAAGTCATGAGATAAAGTCATTTACATTGGAGTCATTTTGTCATGCCTAATTCCTACTTTGCCCTCTGCCACTGTAAGTGAATGAAAGCCCACTTGGGGACAGCTGGAATAACAAAGACTCCAGGCAGTAATTTAAAAACTGCCCTTTGTCTTGGGGGCTGCAAGTACTCCCTCTGAGTTCTGCTTATGAAAATCTCAATTAGTGCAAGGAGTTTAAGAAGCCAAAGCCAAACTGCAGGAAGACTCCGAGAGTTGTCCCTGACTCAGCTGGATGGCTGAGACATATGGAGGATGGAGGCAAGTAGGGCTGAGTGGTCCTTTCAAACCTATTCCTGATTTCTGAATGAAAACCCATAAGGGAGTCCTACTTAACATCACAAGCTCTCTGCATGAAGGTGAAGGCTCCCGGTTATGTGAAGATAAGCAAGAAGTCCAGGAGGACAGCAGGCAAGCTAAGCCACGTGGTGAAACATGGGTGAATCCCCATGGTACGGCTACAAATGGGGGTGGAGGGCAGGGAGAGACTCAGTTCACTGGGAACAACAGAGAAGAAAAAATTCCCAACCAATTTTAAGAAAGCAGTGGGGGCAGGAGGGGTAAGTATCACAAATAAAGAAAAAGAAGCACCCACAAACTATTCAAACAAACAAACAAAGTCTCATTGGTGAATCAGAACCTTAGAAGCTCCCAGTTTTGCCTTCTAAAAACAATTCTTAGATGTTGAAGGCAGAACAGAGAAAAGACTATTTGAAAATAAGGGAGATCTTTATCAGGTGTCCCTTTCAATCTCGGAAGGCTTTTAAACTTTGAACGTCTGTGGAAGCCAAGAAGCTCGAACCCCATACCGTTTCATTATCGTCCTCGTCCTTTTCATCTTCCAGAAATCGGATTGCGCTGACTCTGTTCACTGCACGCTCATTCCAGGCCTCATCGGACACATCGTTCACCAAGCTCTCCAGGGCACCACAGCGAGGCAGGTTCTCTGTTGGACAAAGACCACGTCAGCAGGGTTCCCATGACTGGCAAGGTTGCCCTTTCTTTTCAAGGATGCGTAGTTCCATTTAAGATCATAAGATATCTGCTAAATCAATATTTACTATTTCATTCCAGAATGTCATCATGACTCATAGAGTTCTTTTGCATTTTCTTTTTTACACACTCACTTCAGAAACTTCCTCTTGACCATGATTTGGCCACACATGTTGGATCTAGTACTTTGCTTGGCAGCACAACCTACCGCAATTGTTCTCTTGGGGTCTTAAGTGCTCCTCTGACGAGGCTGGGATAGGCAAGGTGGCTCCATTCGCCCAGACCCTTCTCCCTTTATTCTATCGAAACCAGCTCCCAGAAAAGGATTTATGACAGGCATGTGATATGAGTGTGAATGCTTTTTTTTTTTAAAGTAATCACGTTTTTTATTTTAGAAGATGTTGGGGGTAGGAGTTTATTAATTAATTTATTTATTTTTGCTGTGTTGGGTCTTCATTTCTGTGCGAGGGCTTTCTCTAGTTGCGACAAGTGGGGGCCACTCTTCATCGCGGTGCGTGGGCCTCTCACTGTCGCGGCCTCTCTTGTTGCGGCGCACAGGCTCCAGACGCGCAGGCTCAGTAATTGTGGCTCACGGGCCTAGTTGCTCCGTGGCATGTGGGATTCTCCCAGACCAGGGCTCGAACCGGTGTCCCCTGCATTAGCAGGCAGATTCTCAACCACTGCGCTCCCAGGGAAGCCCTGAATGCTTTTTTAAACCACACATAATTTACAAAACAAAGGTACAGTCACTCAAAACAACTCCCTGTTTTAAAAAGAGTTTGCTGCAGATGTTCAATACTAATCCTCCAAACTGTCTGTTTGGATTTTAAGGGACTCCTACCTCTTTTAGGAGTATGTATTTGCATTTTCAGCCTTAGCTAGAACTCAAAACCAGAAGGCTGTTTAAAGAATATCAAATGTGATACACGGGTATGAGCAGCACGTTTTTTCTGCAGAGATACAGGGGAAGCTTCCCAGAAAAGACCCACAATGACCTCACACCTAGGCTGGCTCTGCAGGCAGATAAGACACAACGCAGTCCCGTGTGCGAGTGAGAGGCCTTAAGGACAGGCATTAGCTGCTGCTAATTCTCGGGGCCAAGTGAACCTGGTCCTTCCATTTACCTTGGCAGGCAGGTTCAGAAGGCAGCTGAGGAAGTAAGACACAGGTGAGAATCTTCTCCCCGGTGGTGTGGTCAGTGTCCGTCTGGAACGTGAGCAGGGGCTGGGACTGGTTGTCTGATAACCACAGAGCCTTCAACTTTAAAGCAGTCAGGGATAAAGGCAGGTGCGACAGCCTCGATGAAAACAAAAGGAGACATGGGGAGCTTACAATCTGTGATTAAATCAAGTCTTGTCCAAAACAAAACAGGAAAAAAAAAAAACCGCTTCCTGGGATTGGGTTCAATATGTGAAAAGGTATTATGTTTATAATAAGATACTCGATTTACCCTTTGCCAGTGGACGCTTCAGTGGGTGACTATGCTTCCCTTTTCGTCATCACCTCTCTCATTAGCACCTCCAGGCCATGGGGCAAAAAATGAGGAAATTACAGCACGCGCTGTTTACTCTTGGGAAGTTTCCATTTAAAGGCCGGGGCAGGGCGGGGGAGTGGGGAAGCCAGTGTTAATTGTGGAAGAACCCAGAAGCCGAGTTCTTCCTAAGTCAATGGGGACAGCCTCACCCGCAGGGCTGGAATAAGACCATGGCGTTACCTGCCCCCGGTAGCACCTGGCAAATCGGGACGTGAGGAAGGTGAGGCCTTGGGCGCTGCAAAGTTTAAACTGCAGTTAAAATAAAGATTAAAAGTGTTTCTTTATGGACTCCACTTGCTCTCTCTGGGGAGATTATTTTAGGTATTCCATTTTAGACTTTTAAGTCTCTGAAAGCTCCCACTTCTCAGACACCTACGTGATAATTAATTTCCACCTCAGATTGCTTCAGTTCCGAAGGAGACAAAGCACTTTAAAAACTGTAATGTGATACCTAAAGATTAGTTTTCTATCTATGTTTGTACAAGTATTTGACCAGTTAAATCTATTTAGTGATGACCGTCACCAGAAATCATATGCACTTGGTACTTGGCGAAGATTACTTGGAGCAGAGGATCTCAACTAGGGGCAATTTTGCCCCCGGGGACACCTGGCAATGTCTATAGACATTTTTGGGGGTGCTACTGACATCTAGTGGGTCAAGGCCCGGATGTTGCTAAATACCTACAACGCATAGGACAGCCGCACAACAAACAACTACCCAGTCCCAAATGGAACACTGCCAGGGGTGCAATGCTGCTCTGGTAAAAACCAAGGCTTTACACAAGTTTAATTCACTCTGAAAACACCCGAACCTCTGCAGATACCAGGAATTTAAGGTTTAAAGAACTTAAGGTTATATTTGATCAAGTATTTTCACTCTAAGGACGGCTCCGTGGATTAAAGGATAGCTCCATCTTAGAAATGACTTCATACGTTAGCTAAAAATAAGCTCATCACAGTCTGTTACCTACAATAGGAGGCACATTTTCTTAAAAGAAATATCTGGCCCATTAATTCTATAAGAAATTATGTGACAGCGTGTATTCCTGGGGTTCTTTCTTCTATGAAATGGTACCTCTATCTCCATTTAACATATATGGGAGAGATGCCTAAATGTCTCACCAACAGACTAATGCAGACTTATCAGACGTATTTTGAATTGACAGACTTACGGGAAATAAACTAGAAATAAACTAGAAGAAGCAGTTTTGCCTGGTTTTTTTTTTTTTTTTTTTTTTCCTTTTTTGCGGAAAGCGGGCCTCTCACTGTTGTGGCCTCTCCTGTTGTGAAGCACAGGCTCCGGACGCGCAGGCTCAGCGGCCATGGCTCACGGGCCCAGCCGCTCCACGGCATGTGGGATCTTCCCGGCGGCATGTGGGATCTTCGCGGACCGGGGCACGAACCCGTGTCCCCTGCATCGGCAAGCCGACTCTCAACCACTGCGCCACCAGGGAAGCCCCTACTCCAATACTATAAAACGAATCCAAGTAAAACGTAAGCACAGACCAACTAAGTTAATTTAACAGATGAAGTTAGAAATGATCAAAGAATGCAGACAGCGTATTAACACACTTTCTATAAGAATAATGAATACATTTCACAAAAGCCTTCCCACGTCCTAGTTATGGAGGGGAGAAAATATTTTCTTTTCCTAAAAGTTAGTCCAGTCAAGGCTGACCCATCCCATACCCACTCAGTGGGTGCAGTATTGGTTAAATACAGGGAACTGTGCCCACGTGGGAGTGAGGTTCTCAAGTCGATGCCGTGAGAATTGCCGACGTGAAAGGACCCTTGAAAAGACTGCGTGTGTTGTACACGCCACTATTTCACCAATGACGGCCAAATTGGGTGGGAAATATGTGTTTTTAAATCCCAGAATCCACCCAGTGCAGTGACATGCACATACCAGGAGGATGCCTGGAGGGGTCTGAGGGTGCAGCAACTCACAGCCCCACTTCCCCTGATTCTGAGGTATTGGTTCTTTGAGGGGACTGGAAAGTGAAATCTCTGTGCTTATTTGTATAAGCGTACAAATGATCTCTCCCTCTGCCCAAAGGCTGTCACACACATACTCAAATGCAAGGAAGTTAAAGACACAAGGCAGGTATCTGCCAGGCACTGTGACAGGACTTTTTAAAAAGAATATCCTGGGGGGGTGCTTAAAAGACATCAAACCCTTTTTCATTTTATTGAACCAAAGGGTAATTTCTTTTGAAAGTTTGTCCCTATTTCTTTTTTAAAAAGGAATTAAGCTAATGTCCTCCAGAATGTTTCAAGTTTCAACGTCTTGGGCAAGAAATCTATAGTCAGCGTCTCTACCTTGGAGAGAGTAAAGAAAAAATAAATCAAGATTTGAAAGCTGGCATGACACACAGATACTAAAAACACGGTCGTTGTGCCTTCTCAGACTAATAACTGGCTTCCCAGATAAGTGCTAAAGCAAAGGTATAAACAAAAGGCTAAACAGAGCATCAATAATAAATAACAGCTGCTAAGGATGCAAATCATGTCATAAAAGCTAAAATAAATTACTAGACTCCACAACAACAGGTCTTAAAATCACATGCCACCAGGCCAGGTAAGACGGATGCGTGGTCTAGAACACTGGTTTTCCCGCAAAGAATCAACGTGCCAGCTTGGATTCCACTGCTGCCGGCCAAGCACACACCACACATGAGCTCGTTCACACGTGTCTTATGGACAGAGGTGTTCCCAGTGTCAAAGAGGAAAAAAGCCCTACTCCCTGCCCAGTCTGCAAACAGAGACTCTGCGGGCTGGGCCGACCCTGTCGCTGACTCACTGCGGCCTTGGGGAGAAAGACACACACTCCTCTGTTCCTCTTGGGTGAGCCATCCCAGATACAAGCCAGAAAACAGATTTTTTTAAAAATCTGCTTTCCAGGGGAGTTAGTAATACATTTTTGGTTTATTCTGGTACCTTCTGTTCACTACAGGATCAACACAAGAAGCCGCAGCCCCCTTTGTACACATCTCTGTGGTACATTTAGGACCACATCGCCTCAGAAATAAAAAGCCCGTGGTTACTATTTACATCAACAGTACAAGGAATAAAGCAAATGGACAACCAAACCGTGAGCTTCTCGTTTCCAGATACATCGGTGACCAGCCCACTGAAGTGACCTTCCCCACCTCTGGCTATGATAGCAGTTGCTTTATCAAATTTATTTAGCACCTAAACATGGCCTACTGATTAATGTAATACTAACTAGACCTATGGCTGAATGCTTCTTACAACTGAATATTTCATCTGTTTGTTACCTCCTAGTAGAATTGTTAGTTTTAAGCAACGTTTTCAAAAATGTTTAAAGAGATACACAGAGAGAACATAATCAGTGAAAAAATGTAAACAATCCCAAAATATCTAAAGCGAAAGCCCCCTGTAACCTCAAGTTTCCAGCCCTCCTCTAGGGGAACCACTTAATATTTTGGTGTTCTCTATAGGTAAGATTTTTGAAAAACAAAAACAAAAATGAGAGCACCAGGCACTGTCCACACTTACTCTTTGCCCTGGACATCGTGGGTCACAACGCAGAGAAACAGATCATTCTCTAGCTGCTCAGTATTCCACAGTCTGGCTACACTGTTGTGGTTTGTCTTTTAATATTTTTTCCAGCTTTATTGAGATCTAATTGACATATACCACTGTGTAAATCTAGGTGGACAATGTGATGATTTGATATATAAAGTTGGTGTTCAGTGTCTGAGGATGCAGGACCTGCGGATGCGGAGGGCCAACTCTGCTGCGGCATCTTATATAAGGGGCTGGGGCATCTGCCCATGTTGGTACCCTCGGGGGTGCTGGAACCAATCCCCCCAGGGATACAGAGGGATGACTGTTTCGGGAAATGATTACCTCAGTAGGCTTAGTATCTCCATCTCACATAATCACCACAGCGTGTGTGTGTGTGTGTGTGTGTGTATGTGTGTGTGTGTGTGTGTGTGTGTGTGTGTGTGTGTGTGTGTTGGAAGCATTTAAGATCTACTCTCCTAGCACCTTTAGAGGATATAATACAGTGTTGTTAACTACAGTCATCATGCTGTATGTTAGATCTCCAGAACTTATTCATCTGCTAACCGGAAATTTGTACCCTTTGACTGGCATCTCCTAATTTCCCCCACCCGCTGGCCCCTGGCAACCACCAGTCCACTCTCTGTTTCTATGAGTGCAGCTTGTTTAGACTTCCCATAAAAATGAGATCACACAGTATTTGTCTTTCTCTGTCTAACTTATTTCACTTAGCAAAATGCCCTCAAGCTCCATCCTTGTTGTTGTAAATGACAGGATTTCCGACTTTCTCATGGCTGAGTAATATTCCATTTCATATATACGTATATATGTGTGTACACACTCACACTCTCTCTCTCTCTCTCTCACACACACACACACACACACACACACACACACACACACACACATCTTATTCATTCACCTGTTGGATGCTTAGGCTATTTCCATAGCTTAGCTACTGTGAATAAAGCTGCAATGAACATGAGAGTGCAGATACCTCTTGGATATCCTGTTTTCTTTTCCTTTGGGTATATACCCAGAAGCTGAACTGTTGGATCATATGGTGGTTCTATCTATAATTTCTTGAGGAAACCCCACACTGTTTTCCATTGTGGACGCACCAACTTACATTCCCGCCAACACTGCACAAGGGTTCCCTTTTTGCTGTGTCATCACCAACACGTGTTACCCCTTGTCTTTTTGATAAAAAGCCACCCTAATAGGTATAAGGGGATACATTTTAGGCTTTTTAATTTATTTTTTGGATCACGAAATTCAAAGTTACAAACGATTTCTCCGTCGACAGCCATGGTTTGCAGTATTTGGCACTAGTAATATTGTGAGGAAGACGCTCCAATACCCGATTTTGTGTACTTGGTGGATAGTCATATGGGAAAGAACCTAAGAGTTAAGGACATCTGTATTCTGGGCCCACAGGTGGCTGCTGATACAAGGCACCTCCTCTATTACTGAACCAGAAGGCTTGGGGCTTTAGTGTCCAAGTGGCATTTCAGTGTTATCCTTGCTATAATTTTCCTATCAAACGTGTCCAAAAAAAGTTTCTGGGAACCGATATGCAGCCTCCCTGTGCCGTTTCCTACTTTTATATGCTTGTGGGGAGAGGCAGAAACTTCTGTTGTATTTGGTAGGACTTCCCATGGTGTGACATTTCTGCAAGCTGAAAAGCTAACATGGTAGCCTCTTTTCACCTGGAGGGTATCAGTTTCTCTACTGATACTTTAAATAAGTAGTAATTAAATATTTTAATAAGCTTAAAATCTGGTTATGCGTCTATATATACAATGGACTAAAGGACACACCTAACTGACTCAGATGACAGCTATGGCACTCGACTTTTTAATTGGCGTTTGTCCACCCTGGCCCAGGCATAATAAATATTGAACTTTCCCTTCTCCTGAGAACTTGAGAATGGGGTCTTCACTCGTGTGAAAAACAGTTTTTAGAGGTCAGAGCCATCTTTCTGCTCGAGAATTAGTGACGCAAATCCATGCTCCCCAAAGTGGCAAGAACTGGGGCGGGTCTGGAATCACTGAGCTTCTACTGCTGTAGGGAGAGGTTAGGAGGGAAGGGCCCTTCTCAAGCTGCATGTCTCCCGTTGGGCTTAATCCAAGCAGAAATTCAACATCTAGCTCAAATTAATTCTGAGTTTCCAGTCACCAGTGAATGGCCTTAAGAATCTATCAAGATGTCCTGAAAGCATCAACTTTAAAACGGTGAGGGTTTCCTGAGGCCATAGCTCATCCCCAGGTTCCCCCGTGTCCTGCTGTTTGTTTAGCACTGCTGTCCACGATCCATTAGCAGGAGTGAAAAATGGTGGCTCGTGCCTGACCTGTGAGCAGCGAATCACATAGGCCACAATCCCCCAGACACTCTTTGGATCGCTGGCCTTCACCATTTTGAAGCATTGATTATCTTCCCCTGGTCCAGCACGTTCTCTCCCATCTAACTATATAACACCCAAAAGCATTTTTTAAATTCCTTTTGGCAACATAGCCTGTGATATCAGGCCCTTTGCAGTGGCCTGCCAGCCATTCTGCAAAATGAACATTTTTAACATTTCCATTCAGTCGACAGATATTCACCAGGCATCTACTGAAGGGACAAATCACAATGACACACAAACCATCACATCTAACTTTAGGTAACTTTAATTTCAGGAGGGTCGCATGCAGGTAAACAAGCAGTTATCATCAGGGTAATTCAGAAATGCAGACCCAGAGAGGAGGCTTCCTGGAGAAAAGAGGAACATGAGTGCCAAAGGATAAAAGTGGGGAAACAGAGACGGTGTCAGAGGTGGAAAGAAGAGCCTGGGTAGGCGGGCTCAGGGGAAGGAAAGTGCGGTGACATTCGCAGTGATGAAATTGGTTCAGAATGGCTGAAATGACTCTACTCCACATTCCAGAGTCTGGCAAGCAGCCCGCAGGCCTCTGACCCAGAACTCGAGAGATGGCGCTGCTGTGACCTTGGGGACACCGACTGGTGGCTCGTCAGGTTTTTTAGACTATGAAACACCTGGCAATTCTGACATTAGCTGTGGATCTTCTCACCAGCAAAGTGTCCCTGAATACAATTTTGTTCACAATGTCAGGGGGTTCAGAGTCACGGGCAAGACACATCAAGACCCCTGGCTACAATCTAGCTCAGACTCATGGGAGCTCTTTTTTCAGATGAGGAAACCAAGGTCCACAATGACATACGGAAGCCAGTTATAAAAGCCAAGACCTAGGTCTCCCTCCCCCTTCCATCGCGGTACCGTCATCTGGAAAGCATGTGTCCGGCCGTGCCCACTGTAACCTTAAAGGACTCCACGCTCTGGCCGCCCTTGACCTTGTCCGCTCCATCGGGCTCCATCACTCCAGCTCCCAGACTGGGAGCTTCCAGGCCTGGCTAATGTGACCAATCAGTATATATTTTACAAGGTGGAGCAAAGGCAAGACAGCCAAGGCTGGGGTGGATGACCATTTGCTTGTCTCGGGCTTACCTGTTCCCTGCCACGTCCAGGACGTGCAGCTCAGCGGCCCGTGACACCTCCGCAGGGATCCGAGTCAGCCTGTTGTCGCGCACGCAGAACACGGTGAGGCTGCTGCACCCGCCGATCTATGATGGGAAAGAAAACATGACTGTTTTCCAGGTTTTTCTGGGAGATGGGGGTGGGACTGGAGGGTCTCGTTCATCAAATGGCATGAAAAGGATGCACAAAATAACATCACACGATTTTAAGTCTCACTGATGACCAGCTATGATTGATTTAAATCATATAAAACACTGAGTCGTCCAGTAAGCTTAAAAATCTCTGCAAAACATTAAACACGTATGTTCTAAATTAAGTCAAGAAAATAAACAATACAGTTCAAAAACTGCATTCTGAACAGAACGTCATTTTCTACTGCTACCTAATGCAACTGCATCTTTTAAATATGTTAACCAGACAACACAGGTCCAGACATATAGTATTTGGTAATATGGGAGTTTAAGAATTCTAGTTTGGAAAAAATTATGAAAAAGGATATATATATATATATATATATATATATATATATATATATATATATATATATATATATCTCTGAATGACTTTGCTGCACTCCAGAAACTAACACAACATTGTAAATCAACTATACTTTAATAAAAAATTAAATTAAAAAACAAAGAATTCTAGGTTTCAAAAGTCAGGCCAAAGATACACACACACGCACACACACACACCCCTTTGAAGACCTGCCCATTATGTTAACTTCAGTTTTTCAGTTTCTTTAAAAATAAAAGAAAACGAGGAACATCTGAGAGATGATACATTGATTTCTACCATACATCTTTTAATAGCCTTTGGTCATTCACAACTTAATTTGATAAATTCATTGCCCTTTGACAAATGCAAAATGAACCATCTTGTAGCAAAAAGTGAACTTGGTCGGCTAAGACCTACTGCTGAAAGCACAAGTCAATATCTGCGTCCACACCAAATTTGATTCCCTTTTTATTTTAAGTAACCGATTCAAAGGTAACTGAGCTTAGTAAGAGTCTAGTCTTCGCAAAAGAATTCAAGGACTCTCTTGAATAAGCTGTCTGTGGTTTCTACAGTCAGGAAAGCTGAACGAAGGGGTTGCAAAACCAGCTGGGTCCCAGACACAACATCCCGCAGGCCCGCGTCCACGCTACACTCTCCACACATGCGCTGTTCTGACTCAGGGCGGCTGGGGAAAAGGGCTGATGAAGGGACCTATTGATTCTGATACATGGAAAAATACCCCAGAGCCTCCGCCAGAGGAGGAGCAAGACACCCAGCTCTCCGTCAGTATCTGAATATACCTTCTGCCCTTTTCTATTTATTTCTGTGTTAAATGTACGTGTGTATCTTAAAAAGCGGAATGCACATTTATGAAACTGCTACATAATTACCTTTGTGCACAATCTTTTTATGTCTTCCCTTAGGAGTTAATATAAGGATTTTGAAATAATATATTTAACCACAGCATGTAACCATAATGAATGTAAAAGAAAACTAAACACACAAGAAAACACAGACTAACATTCCTCTCTGGTCACCTGGAAACACCCAGAGACGTACTGTTCCCCTCGTTTCTCAGTATTCACATTTCCCATCCCAGAAAAACTGGTTTGCTCACTGTCCTCTAAAAGACATCTTATATTTTTGGTCGCACTGTTTCTTATAGATACACCCTTCTTCTTTCTGTCTTTTTTAAATCTTACCATCACCCCCAATTAGCTAAACATCCTCTACCCCGAAAAGCCTGCCCAGAGCCCCTGGTCCACGTCAATCCGTTTCCTTTCTAATTATGGTCCATACAAACCCTCTGACAGATCGTTTGACGGGGCTGTTTAATTTGCACGCTTACATGTCATCAGGGTGTTTGGCATCCTCTCTGCCCAAAGGTGAAGCCCAGCTACCTACCAACATTCCTCATGAAGGTATGTCTACACACTTGTGTTTGTTTACTTACTACTGAAAGGCTGCTACTTAAAGTTGTCATCTGCTTCTATGTGTAACAATGGAGACCGCAAAACTCTTTTCCCTGGTAAGAATTACCAGGGCGGCCTCTCACGTTTTGTAAATATCACGTCCTAAAAGAGGCACATCTTCTGTGGGGCCTGGCATTCTTCCCTCCCTTGAGGAAGGGGCTCAGTCTAACCCAGGTGCCCAGGCACCTCCCAGAAGGAAAGGAATCAAAACCCTGGACACCCTGGATCGTGTGAGGACCGACACGATTAGATTCGCTCTGATGAATTTAGGTGACCCCCACAAAGATCGACCCATGCGGAGGTCCCCGTGGGGCCCGGCCCCGCTCCATGTGGACGGGGATCCGCACCGGGTCTGCGAGCCAGGAAGGGGCGCCTACTGGGTCAGCACGTGGCTGAGGCCGGTCACGCCTCATGCCGGCCTGGCTTTGAGGAGACAGGGCTTATCTGGACTCCAGGGAGGCAAAGCAGGTATCGGTTATTTACACACAGAGCCGAGGCTGCATCGTGACTTGGGGCTTCGCTTTGTCAGGAAGCCGCCCACTGCCCCCGCCACCGGTGGGGTCTTTGTCTGGGGGGCCTACTGTTGCATACACCATGTGAACATTTTCCGTTTGTACCGTGTGCCTATACCATCTACTCCTAAACATTAATTAACTAATGAAAGTGGGTCAGAGAGGTCTCTGAAAGTCGCCCGTGCAATAAAAGTTCTGGACAAGTTCACACCGCTTACGTACTTTGGGGGAAAGAACGGGAACTCCCGGTGGAGGGTGTGCACTGGCTACGTGCTTACAGCTTGTGATTTATTTTTTTCTCTTTCCTTCCCCGCTCTACTCTCACACCATTTGAGAGGTCAAGAGGAGGAAGGCAGTGTATCCAAGAGCCTCAGGCGCTCTGGGTGGACAAGGCAGGTGAGTGGCCTCTGAGCGCCACTGGCCATGTTTTCAGGAAACGATGAGGACAGAGAGTCCATCTGGGCTGAATGTGTGAGGGCTGCCTAACGGGGCAAAAAGCAAAGGACACGCTCACACCAAGCCAGCTGGGAGGGCACGGCGCAAAGCTTTGGCTTTTGGAAGAGATGATCGAGCAGTCAAAACCATGATTCCAAAGACAGAGTTCTTCACAGACGTCAGAGGGGGATGCGGGGTGACGGAGAGGGGGGGCTCTGGGATCTCACAGACCAGGGGTGGAACTTAGGCTCCGTCTTAGGTCCTGTGGATTTGCATATGTTACTTTAGCAAGAGTAACAATAAGCATTAGATTGAACGAAACCACCTATCACAGCCCCTATCCTAGGACCTGGCCTCCTGCTGCTGTCAAATAAACGTAGCTGTTGTTTTTCCAAGAAGTGAAAGTCCCAGGTCCCAGTGACAGGCTGTCCACACCTGAGCCCCTGCCATGTTGCTGGAACTGTGCTGAGGCTGGCCACCTCCGCCCTGGATGCCCCAGAACCTCCTGAAATACTGTCCCCCTGACGGTGCATCACAGTGACATTTTGTGTTCATAGGAGTGAAGAACTGGCCTGAGCTCAGTATTGCATTCTGCATCATTCGCGTGTATTTGTGCTTTCTCTTTTGGGTTCAGGAGGCAGAGTTTACAGGCTCCTTAGGGGTCAACAGGATAAATGTCTCCATCACTTAGAAATTCTGGGAAGCAGAGTCACTGTTTAAATAACTTATTACCAGTTACGTAGGAAGCTGATATTTTCAAACTCCCTTTAACCACAAAATAGCACACAAGGAAGGCAGCACCAGAGAAAAGAATACGAGGGCTTGGACTTGGATTCTCTGAGAATTACAGAACGTAGCTAAGGATCCTTGTTGAGCTGTTCTGTGTTCTCCTAATTCAAGACAATACTGTCCTTAACTCTTCGGCACTGATCTGATCCATCTCAAGGATATGGGACCTGCAGATCACTGAGCAAACCTTCAGTAAGGTCAACTTTCCCTGAGTATTAACTGCCTGCAGGTGACAGCTTAAAGGAGATAATCAGACAGATTGCGTGACTCAAAGAGAAAGCCTGTGTTGGTCACCTTTGCCTATAGCCTGCCTTGTGAATACCTGCCCCGAGTGGAAAGGAACTTTCATTTTCCTTCGGCATCTTCCTTTCAATATTATTTGTAACAGAACTGAACCCACATTTCACTGGCAAGAGGGAAAATGTACAATAAGCAAAATCTGGTCAAAATCCTATTTGAACAGAAATAACATGAGGTATAATTTTAGAAACCAAAGACTATTTTTTGCCTTTCCCATGATCATCTGTGGCATATTATTCAAATGTTCCCTGCTCCAGAAATATTTTGGAAACCATGTGGTTTTGGGACTCCCTGAATTGTTGGGCCACTGACATCAAAATATCCACTAACAGCGACAGCATTCTTCTAATTATAAGAAAGTAACTTAGTTGACTGGAAAATAAAAACCACATACACACACGCACGAAAGCACAATGAGAAAATAACTCAAACCAAATCCTGCCATGAAGGGATAATCAGTCTTAACATTTTGAGGTTCAAATGCCATGCATTTGTGATTATAAATATGCACTTCAACAGAATTAGAACCATCCCTATGATCTTTAGCACCTTTGTTTGCATACAGAATCAAGAATGTCTTCCCAGGTCATTTTGCTTCTAACAGAATTTTTACTGACCACATAGTTATTTCCTTCTACATATGTATCACAGATTACTTAGCAGATCACCACTGTAGACACTGCTAATTAGTTCTACCATTTCTTTGCTGTGTGATCCTGGGCAAGTTACTTAACCTCTCTGAGTCTTAGTTTAGAAATCAATATCTGTTGGATACTGATGATGATTTACCTATACCTCATTGAATTGTTGTGAAAATCAGACAAGAATTAGCCTGAACGCACTTGGCACAGGGCCTGGCACATGTCAGCTGCCTCCGGACATGTTTGGCATGGTGCCTGGAACATGCTAGATGCTCCTGCATACACTGGGAGAAATAATCTCATGCATGATTCTCAGTGTACATCCATAATAGTTCTCCTAGGATAAATTCCTAGAACTGGAATTACAGAATCAAAGGGTATGCCTATTTTTCAAATTTTTAATACTACTACCAAATTCCCTTCCAGAGAAGTCATAATAATTTATATTTCCATGATAACAGGTACTTTCCTGTACTCTAACCAATATTTGGTATATTATTATATTTTTTAAATCTTGAAAATCTGATAGGTGAAAATGCTTCAATTAACATTTTGCGAATAATGATTTCACATTAAAAGTCATTTCTATTTTTTTCTCCTGTGAATCACTGGTTTTTGTGGGGGGGTTCTTTGCTTTTCTTTCTGTCCACTTTTCTAGAGTGGGTACATCTCTTTTCTCAATGATGTGAAAGAATTTCTAACAGAGTAAGGAAAGACAGCCTTCTTCACGTGTGATGCTGTAAACATCACCCTTCCCCCAGCCTGTCTTTATTTTCTTGAAGGTCAGAAATCTCATTTTCACATAGACAAATCCATCAACTGTTTCTTTTATGAGTTATTTCCTCTTTCAAGTTTAGGAATGCCTTCTCTATCCTGAAACCCAACGGTCAGAATTTTTTTTTTTTAATTCTAGCATTTTTAGGTTTTGTCGTATCTCTTTTATTTATCAATAATTCACTTTAGAACATCATGGGGAACTTACTCTAGAAGAATTTTAAATTGTACTAATAAGAAGGCAGAAAGCTGTCTACAAAATGAGTACTCTATCACCATGGACATTTCTGAATAGCACAATATCTGTGGGTGATTCGTGTTTACAGATTGTCTGATAAAGGAAAGCTTTGACGAATGATCTGCAAATCCTCCCTTGTCTCATCTGACTGGACAGGTATGATGTAGGTAGAGTAACTTCCATTTTGACCTAATGGAGACGAGAGACTAAGCCCTAAACTTGGATATATACTCCATTTCTTCCAGCCAGAAACTCTCTGTGGTCTAGGTCATTTAACAATAAGATGTGGCTGGAAATACTATAAAGTTTGTGTCTATCCTCATACCCATGATCACACATACACCGACGTCCTGTCTATCCACGAATCAGAGTCTCTTCCCCTTAATTCTTCCCTCAATTCTTCCCTCCACCAAAAACACGGTTTTTTAGGGAACTTCCTTATCACAGAAACATACACACTTGAGCAACGGGATGAGAAATAAAAGACGCAAGTAAGTGGATTGAAAAATCAGAAGCATGCCACATGTAGCAAATAAAGCGATTCTAGCCTGTCCCTCGGAGACAGAATCGTGCCAACAAAGTAGAATTTGGTGAAGGCAGATGAGCCCCCAAGGTATGCCTTTCAGAATTTCTGAATAACTTAAGATGTAATTCACAGAAAAGCATTCTTTTGAGAGAGAGTAATCGGAACAAGTCTGACAAACACATAGCAAAACCAGGTTCCAGGCCATGCAGTCATTTAAAGAAACAAAAAAAAAAAAAACTGAGTTTCGAGGAAAATGTCCGATGTTTTACAATGAAGAGCACACAAAGCTGTCAGCCGATCTGAATCTTCATGCATTTGAGAAGCAGAATGGAAGTCAGAGATGCAACTGTGGTCTGAACAATACTTACAAGATTGCAAGTTTACCTGACTTTTCTAAATTTCCAAGCAGCTAACAATTAAGAAAACAAGAGACATTCATTGATTTGCAAATGTTTACTACACATAACACCACACAACACAAACAGAATCTATTATTGTGACCCACACAGTGCAAACATTTTCCCCTCAACCATTTGGGGAAAAAAATGCAAATAAATGCTGCTATAGACGAAGGAACTGTGCTGTAAAACTGACAATATGTGATACTATCCAATGGGGGGAAAAAAAGACAAAAAAGAGGAAGAACTACACAGCACGCCAGACCAATGGCCATTAATACAACTATGGATTTGGGGCATATAAATGGAATTGGTCAGCATTTCAGTTTAGATGTGTCATGCGTGAGACTTAATTGTTCAAGAGGAAGTAATCACGTTTGGAAAGAAAAGAATCCAGTCAGGAGAGTGCAGGATTTGATAGGATGGTATCAAGCTTGGAGGCAGAGTGTATGCACACACGTGGCATTCCCCCTGCACACACACTCACACTCACACCAGACCAACAAACAAGACCCCGTTCAAGGTGAGGGGCCCATCGATGATTTGGCAGCTCAGCCCGAGGGTCAGAGGCCAGCACTGCCCGTCTCTGCAGGGTCACCAAGCTGGGACCCACAGCAGAATTGGGACACGTCCTAGCCTGGGAGCTCAGAGTATGTGAGTCGGAGTGAAATGGGCTAGAAAAGAGCCAGTCCCTGGGGTCCTAAACAGCTCTGCTTTCTCGGGCAGCTGAAGGAAAAGGCACAAACTTCATTCCTTGATGAAACTCCAAATGCCAGAGAAACAATCATATCAATAATTTCATTCTCTCAGAGTGACAACAGGACTGATGCTAATATGATGGGGACAGTTTACAAGAAGAAACTCCTCACATTCTTGTCTAAAATGTGTTCCTTTGAAAGAGCAGATCCAAAGAGAGGGATGGGGACATGGCAGGTGCGTGGTGACCTTGCTGGGGATTAACATCATACTCAGAAGCCCTCTCCTTGGCATTTACTGAAACTATTCCTCAAATGTATTAATTTTCTAAAGTGTCCAAACTAAAGATGATTTGACCTTCCTTTACCCAATCAAGGTCCTGCCTTACGTCAAGGTCACAGCGATGAAAAGGTAGGTTCAATCTGCTTTTATGGGCTTGGCCATCTGGGGACACGTCTGGAACCCATTCTCCCAACTCCCAGCTGTGTGAGCCCCGGTGGGGAAAGCTTCTCACCAGCCTCAGTTTCCTCATCTGTAAAGTGAGGAAACCCTCACGGCCTCAAAAAGCTGCTGTGACGATTCAATGAATATACACAACAGCAGCTAGTGTAGTGCAGGACATTGAGAAAGGAAGTCATGAATCTTTTCTACTTCTCTCTGCATGTGTTTATGTGTCCGATCTACACCCACCCACACATGTTCTCCAACAAGAGTACAATTAAATGCTCAGAACACCAGCTCTGTGTTTCGGTTTATTGCTTTGAGACTGGAACCAAAACATTTTGATGAGCAGACTCTCTGTTGTCCCAGTTTAGCTGAGATGAAGAATTAGGTCTTTCTGCTGGAAACAGAACGTAGTCACATTTATAACAAACATCCTTATGCTTCCACTCAGGAAGGCTGGCCGTTCTCACCCAGGGACAAGCCTGGGCTGCCGAGAGTAGAACACCCAGATGGGGAAGGGAAAGAAGAGACCAAGCCAAGTCGGACACCCAGAGAAGCGGCCCTGGGAGCGTAAGAACCCCTCGAGCTCTGGCTGGTTGGAGGGCAGCTTTGAAACTATTCCAAAACAGACGTTAGAAAGGGTCAAACAGAGAAATAAGGAGGAAACGGTGCCTGGCCAGTGGTCATCACATCAGAGGACACAGCACCTTTTCATATGAGGCCTTGGCCAGGGCGAGGGGCTCACCAACAGCTCACTTGATGGGCGGAGGCAGGGGGCGGGGGAGAGTGGAGAAACGGCAACTTAAACTTTATTTTAGGTTCTATTGCTAATAAAAAATCAAGCTCAGTACGACCCATTTCCAATCAGGTTCTCCTGGTTCCAAATAGAAAGAGAGTCTTCCTTTTAAACAATGGCCCAGACACCTCCCTGTGTGATCTGTCCCAGGTTTCCTCCCCATTCTCAGTATCGGCACCTCCTTTGCCAGAACTGAAATGCCACTAAGCTGCACAGCTATGCCTGCAAACGATGGTGACCGTCTCTTTTCTCCTGCTTGCAGCACGGACCAAAACATCCTAAGAACCTGGCCCGACCTTCGCGGGCGTCCTCCTCTACGTAGAAGGCTCGCTCCCTCTCTCCCGGAGGCAAGCCTCTGCCCAGGAAGACGCCCCACCAAGATCCATTTTTATGACTCCAATGGTTATGCGGCAGTTTAACCTCCTCATTAAACCCAGTCAAACCCAAAGTCATCCCCTTCCTCTGCCCAACTCCCAGATCACCCCTTCCTGTCCGTGGTGTCACTGTTCTCCTAGGTCAACCCCAAAATGTCGTTCTCTCTGTCCCCCAACAAATTCACCCTTCCCAACTCTGCTCACAACTATCTGGACCCACCTACTCTCCTTAGTGTTACTGATGGTCATTCTTTCATACAATTCCTCCAACCATCCCTGAATCCACAGATGAGAGTTGACACCTTTAAAAAGCATCACATAAGTCTTTTAAAGTAGTTGACATCTTTGACCCCTTATGTGTTATTATTTCTTTATAATTATCATTATATTATTTTCTTAAAAGCACGTACCTCTTTTGGTAAAGACACTAATTTATTTCTGTCTGCATTCAAGTTGCTCAACTTCTTAAGTTTTCCAATGCTCTTAGGTAAAGTCTGTTAAAGTAACATTTTTGTTATTAACTTACTGCATACTTTTCACACAGCTCAGAGTAAAACAGATCTTCTCAAGAACTGAGAGAATCTAATCTCATCCAGTAAGAGAAGTGACGGTTCTTCCTGGATATCAGGTGTTTGTAACACTCACTTGGGGGACGTGGCATCTAATATTTTGTATTTTTGTAGAAATGAGAGTATGTTTCAATGAAATGAGGTCAAAGGCACAGGCCTGGGAACTGAGAAACACCAAGTAAAAGAGGTAATGAAGGCTCTTTAAGTCAACAAAGTGAAATCTGCAACCTCGAGATTCATCCCTCCCCCGCCTGCACCTCTGAGAACTCCAAGAGATGGTGGCTTAGATGCCTGTGGAGGCCAGAGAGCTCAGCAGGCAGTGAGAACCCGAGCGGGGGGTGGGGGCCATGAGGCTGGGGGAAGGAGGGGGGCCACCCGGGCTGGTGTGGGAGCCCACGGGGCGGGGGGGGGTCTTCAACCCTGATGGAATCAGGGATGAATATTATTTTTCTGACTGTTATGACTACCATCTGTAATTCCTCTTTTCTTTTTTTTTTTTTTTTGACGTGGACCATTTTTAAAGTCTTTATTGAATTTGTTACAATATTGCTTCTGTTCTATGTTTCGGTCTTTTGGCCGTGAGGCATGTGGGACCCAGCTCCCCGACCAGGGATGGAACCCACACCCCCTGCATTAGGAGGCGAAGTCTTAACCACTGGATCGCCAGGGAAGTCTCTACCATCTGTAATTCTAAACCCAGAAACAAGGAAGGAGAGCCTAGTCCCTCTCACCCAACCTGCCCGAGGAGGCCACTGTCCTGTCTGAGGGGAGATGCTCCGGGCACACCCCGCACTACCAACCCTACATCCTTCACTCACTCTTGCTGTCTTCTTCTGATCTTTTCACCTAAAGAGCATTACTTACTCTGTTTATAAAGAGAGGAGAAAAGGGAAGAAAAGAGGAAAAAGGAAAGTAGAGTAAAAACTAAAGTGACAAAATATAGAGAAAAGAGAATGGCAGGAAAATAAACTAAAGAAAACAGCGGCTACAAGACAACGACAAGAGGAGAAAGGGGAACAGATGGGGTGGGAGGTGAAGGACGATGGACGGAGAGGAAGCAGCAGGAGGCGAGAAGCAGCTGAGGTTTGCCGTCGCCCTGGGAACCCGCCCCAGCAGGTGCTGCCCCGGGAAGATGCAGAGGCCTCTCTCTGGTCCAAGCCCGGGGAACCTGAACTGCCTCACCCAGCTTCTCAGATGGGGCAAGATCAAGGTCAAAGCTGTGCTCTGGCTCCTCCAAAAGAGCATCCCCCCACCCCCAGTGCTCCCAAGGCTTCCCGAGACAACCACCATTCCCTCCCCCTCTGGCCCATCCTCGGACTCCCCGATGGAGGCATCAGCACCTCCACTGACAAGGCCGGTCCCCACCCACCCCCCGCCCCCGCCTCCCTGGGCCCCCTAGTGTCCAGCTCAGTCCCTGTACCCTAAGCATCACAATGGGGACACACTCTCTGATGGGGGACCTGGACACGTCAAAACGGATCACCTTTATGTCACATGCTTGCTTCTCAGGTCCCTTTGTTAGTTACAATGTAAGGCAATTTCCATCTGGTCTACCCAAATTACAAATAAGTAGAATCGAACCTAAGGAGCCTTTGTGATACAGAACCCACAACATAAGTCTCCCTCTGACCCTGGAACCACACTCACCAGGAGCCGGTTTTCCGTAAGAACCAATTCCGTGAGGCTTTCACAGTCCCCAACCGCCTCGGGCAACTGGGTGAGTCTGTTCTGATCCACCTTCAAGATTGACAGTTTCTTTAGTTTTCCTGTAAAAGCGTTATTCAAACTCATTAGTTATCACTGTCTTCCTGATCACCGCTTGGTACTTCCTATCGGCTGTCCTTGCTCATTTGATTTCCTCACCCAGCTTTTCAGATTATGAAACTGTACCATTCTCATTTCGACCACGAACAGTTGAGAGTTAAAATCATTTGTTCAGAATGTCAGAAACAGTCAGCAATTAGCGGCAAATCCTTTGGAAAGTCACTACCTAAAAATACGTCAAAGCCCAGAGATTTCAGGAAATCTGATGGATCTTTAAGAAGAAGAAATGTCTCGTGTACAGAGGAGAGACTTTAATGTTACTCTAACAATCATCCTCACTAAAAACAAAAGACAGCACAGTGCAGTTTATTCTATCACCTGTGGATGACAATGACTCTGTGAAGATCCCTACGATGAAGTATTTCTGTCAATGCAGAGTCAGATGGTAATCTTTGGGCTTCCCTGGTGGCGCAGTGATTAAGAGTCCGCCTGCCAATGCAGGGGACACGGGTTTGAGCCCTGGTCGAGGAAGATCCCACATGCCACAGAGCAACTAAGCCTGTGAGCCACAACTACTGAGCCTGTGCTCTAGAGCCCACGTGCCACAACTACTGAGCCCGCACTCTACAGCCTGCAAGCCACAACTACTGAGCCCGCGCTCTACAGCCCGCGAGCCACAGCTACTGAGCCCATGCACCACAACTACTGAAGCCCTCGCGCCTAGAGCCTGTGCTCTGCAGCAAGAGAAGCCACCGCAATGAGAAGCCCATGCACCGCAATGAAGAGAAATCCCCACTTGCCGCAACTAGAGAAAGCCCGCGCACAGCAACGAAGACCCAACGCAGCCAAAAAGAAATAAATTTTTGAAAAAAAGATGGTAATCTTTGAAAAGCCACATTAAGACTGATCTATTTCACTCTGGGTGGGAAAAACGGACTCACGGGCAATGCCCTCAGGCCACGGGAAAGGAACTGGGGTTTACTGCAGCCTCCTCAGCCCCCGCGGGATGGAGGAGATCCTGCATCACCAGATTCTCACTTTCAACTACTACTTCGTCAGGGGCTGAGCCTACAGAGCAGAGGTCCTTGTTATCCACAGAGAGTGGCCGGCATGATGACACTGTCCCCAGGAAAATCGGAGAACAGCCTCTATCGTAAAAGAGACATAAATCTGGAGATGTGGAGATGCTGAAGGGATGAACTCGCTTTGCGTGCGGTCCCGGGGCAAGGCAGAGGAACTCACCGATTGCTAGGCTCCTTGTTTAGCATAATCAGTACCAACTAACACTGTCCGCAGAGAGTCCCCCCGCAGTCCTCAGGCCAGGAGACCCATATCCTTCTGCGAGGCATGGAACCCTACAGCTGACAGAGCTCACTCCAAGAATCTCCTCAACAACATCACTGACAAGTGGTCCGACAGCCTTTCCTCGAATACTTCTAGGGATGGGAGGCTCATTTCTTCACTAAGCAGCCCAAACAGATGCATTTTAAGCTCTTTCTTAAATCAAACTGAGATTAGCAACCCTTTCCTTTCACCCACTTGAACTAGAAGACGGGATAAATCTCCTTCTACCTGACAGCCTTTCAAAGGCTTGACATCAACCGTCTCATGACTCCTATTTCTCCCTTTTCCCAACGACAAAACATCCCCAGTCCCTACAACTGCTTTCCGATGCCATATATGATTCTCAGCAAATGTTTCTACGTGGAGTCAAAGTCCCCATCAATTTCCCAACCAGCCTCAACCAAAATGCAGAGCCTGTATTTCTGCCAGGTCGCTATTATCATCTGGACCAAATACCAGAAAGGAAGGGGTCCTCTGTCACACAGCTTCTCCAACTACTGAAAACCTTCCCCAAACTCCCTTTGATGTTCTGAATACAAGTTAAGTGAAGGTCAAAGACAGCTATCCTATGTCAACCACACAGTTAAATATAATTTCTTACAATTTCTAGGCAGCTTGGCTACAGTGGAGCTGACAGCGTATGTCTGTTTATATCTTCTCTGTTTGCATTTATTTTCTCACCCTGGGCTGTGTTCCT
This sequence comes from Delphinus delphis, assembly GCF_949987515.2. Classification (NCBI taxonomy): domain Eukaryota; kingdom Metazoa; phylum Chordata; class Mammalia; order Artiodactyla; family Delphinidae; genus Delphinus; species Delphinus delphis. The sequence continues at coordinate 41,541,370 of NC_082692.2, read as the reverse complement.
TTACGGGAAAGAAAATGTCTGGACGTTTTTTTAAAGGAAATGGCAAAGAATGGTTCAAGGAAAAGATGATTCTCAATAGACCAGAAAAGGTTCCATACGACACCCACTCTCCCCGTAACAGTCCTTACCTGGGTCACACCATAAGGTCAAAGGTCGTTTCCCATAAACTATTTACGATGCTCAATTAGAAATGTCTTAGTGGTTGTTCATATGTCTGAAACACATTCTGTGATTTGGGCTGATCCCTACTGAAATCATGGAAATAAGATGTGGAGGAAGTAGACAGGGGCCAACACTTAAAAGTAACAACACGTATAACTGCTACCAGACCAGGGCGACAGAAACGCTTGCATATGGAGAAACTTTAATTGTATTAAATATTCCTTGCTTTCCTTCTTTAAAAACAAATGACTGAAGGAATCACGTCCCCAGCACCTGAGAAGAGCCAGCACCTTGGTAGTTAGTTATTTTCAATACTCACCAATGCCATCTGGGAGTGTTTCTAACAAGTTCTGGGAAATGACTAAATCCGTTAATGACGTCAGGCCACTGATTTCTTCGGGAAGTCTTTCCAACCTGTTTTCAGAGACATCTAAGCAGAGCAGGTTCTTCAGATTTCCTATTTCCTACATCAACGACACAGGAAAAGAAAGTCATGCCTGAACCTGCCACGGTATGGAGGAATTTGTTACAGCGATTTTTCAAAATCGAATCCCAGAGAGGTCCTAAGGATGTTTCCTTAGCGCCGGTGTGAGTGTGAAGGCAGGGGTAAGTTTCCAGACCCCCTTCCAATGAAAACCGAAAGCAGTGTGAATCACACACACGGAGCTGGGAGGGACGCCAAGCCCTCCGACGTCACGCAGGTGAGGAATCACTCCCTTAATAAGATGAGGAGGTTGGCACCAAGAGAAGATGAGTCGTTTTAAGGTCCCACAGATTAGTGGGGGGAAAAAAAGGAGGCTAGAATCCAGTTCTCCAAGTTTGGAATCAATCACTCAGAAGGCAGCTCGCACTTGAGAGTGAGCCTGAGATGTCCTGGAAGGAAACCATCTACTTTCTATCTCCCATGACAGACAGCGCTTGTTACGACATCGGTGCGTCTGCTCCCCAGCCAAACTGGAGCACACAGACCCGCCGACACCGTTAACACCCGGGACAAGAAAGGCAGACTGCTTTGAAGCAGAAGAGCCAACCCATGAGTGAGGGAGGTGCCTCTATGAGGCTCACATTCCATTCAAGAGATCTTCCGCTCTCCAAGGGCACAGTTTCTCTCTGATAACCGCCTCCACTGTTCCGTGCCATTGCCAGTCTGTTACGTTCCCACTCTCAGTACCCTCCCACCCAGACTGGTCTGGGCATCCTCTGCCCACGTCTGTTCACAAACCACGCCTCCATCTTTCCCTCCAGGAAACATCGCTCCAGTCACGGAATCAGACCCCTCCTCTAACTCCAGTGGCTCCCTGATGGCTACATAAGCACAAACTCCTCAGCCGGCATTGAACTGGGATCGATTCTTCCAAGTTTATCTCCCACCTAATATACATCCTGTGAGCCCCACCCCTGCATTCCCTGCCTGTAGGAAATCAGACTACATTTCTACTAATTTCATGCCAGGCCCCTGAGGTTCTTCCACTTTTTCATTCATTCCTTTTAACAATGGCTTTGTCTCCTTTTCTTTCTGTCATCTGTGAAGACAGGAAAATAATTCTGATTCTCTGGGACTGTCTGATGTGTTTAGTCCTGGCTTAACAGAAGGTTATACAAGCGGGCAAATGAGATGTTGAAATAACCACTAATAACATGACCAGTGGCGTGTTCATTTCTTTGTGTTTGGGACATGGCATTTTGCACATAATTGTTCATGTACATCTGTCCACACATATACTCTCCCCCTGCATGTCTAATAGCTGATATTTTCAAGTTTATTGAAGTATAGTTGATTTACAATGTTGTGTTATTTCTGCTGTACAGCAAAGTGACGCAGTTATACATATATATATATACACATATATATATATATATATATATATATATATATGTTCTTCTTCATAGTCTTCCATTCTGGTTTACCACATTGAATACAGTTCCCTGTGCTCTACAGTAGGACCTTGTTTATCCATCCTATACAGCTGATGTTTTATTACTTTCTTAATAACTCCCTGGCATCTTCCCCCCATCCTTTGACTCTTAAGTAACTAGAATCCTCTCAATCAAAATTTCTCATAATTTCCTAGAGAAATCTAAGTGTTAATCAAACCCTTGCCCACACCAGTTACTGTTCTGTCCTATCCTTTTCCCAAATGCAGCCAAGAACTCAGAAATACACTCAAATTAGTTCCTTAGTTGCATTAGTCGTGGGTGATGTCAATGGTAATTCCAGCACTATAACTACAACAATTAGAATTTTACTTAAATGCTTTTTTCTGGTGTTAGGCTTCCCTGCACCGATACACATTTCCCACCCGAAGTGCACGGTCCCATTACGACAGGTTCACACAGCCCAGCAGACAGCTTCTGAATTACTGTAAAATACACACACCTAGACCATCATGAAATATATTCTGACTTTAACCCTGGCTGTAAGAGACAGCAAAGAGTAAACTTCAGTAATAGTTGGAGAAAAACAAAGTAAGGGGGGAAATGCCCGTGTGTTGTTGTTAGTTCAAGTTTCTCTTTCAACTGACCAGAAAGCGGGTCCTGCTTGCTGGGACCCACAAGGTGACCACGACGTACTCAGAAGCCCACACGAGACTCCATTTCATTCCGAACATGGTTCTCACGCTCGGTAACAGCAGGAAAAACATGAACAGCGTGTGACATTCCAGCTAAACCATAGCAACACTTGGAAAAAATATGAAATAAAAGCTTTTTGCATTGCTCTTACATCAACTATTACGGGGCAAACTGGGGCCAACTTATCCCAAAGCACTTGGCACATCACAAACAGTGGCAGAAACTTGTACCATCTCAATCTGGCATCCTGGTAACTTCCAAATTTGCTGGGCTTCACGCAGGCAAGCCAAGCATAGAGCAAGGATGAAATAAAATGCAGACTTCACACACTACAGGATATATTTATTATCGTTAGAAATGGTGGGTGGAGGCTTTCAGTGTTTCTACAGCAATGCAGCACGGTGAATGCTCAATATATTTTTCCAAATCTGCTTTTTCAACCAATGTTTTGGTTTTCAAGATCCCTCCTACAGAAAGTCTTATGTAGAGGCAGGAAACACATGAAGGTGGTGGTGGTTTTACCTTTTGGGGGAGACAGTGTGAAATGACCACTCACCTGAGGTAATTCTGACAGTTGATTTCCGTCCAACCAGAGATCCTTTAGATGTAAGAGAGCGCCAATCGATTCTGGCTAAAACAAAAAGCAATGTTATGGTAGCAAAGCTCCAATTTCAAGCCTTCCATTAAGAAAGAACCCTAATTCAACAGTTAGTAATGGGGTACTGCAGAGGTCGTTTGTTGGTACTTCTCCAATATCAGCCCCCCTTCCTAAAAGTATCCCCAATGTTCCCCAAGAATGCCAGCTGTTTCCACTGATACCCATCATCTCTAGCCGTGACCCTCCACCCCTGAATCATCATTCTTAACCTGTGTGAACTGAAGCACGTTCTCTAATGCTGCCAAGCTGTATCCGTGGAAACACTGGCTTACAAGCATCCCTACAGATCTCCCCCAAAATATTTTGTGATCGTGACTAAGGACAAGGTGAAATTCAAATCTCTCTTCAGTACAGACTTACCAAATTATATATTTCATTGTTTCCTAAATCAAGTTCTTCTAGTCTCCGTAGCTGGGTTAGAGAGCTATTAAAAAAAAAAACAAAAAAACAAAGGGAGGGAGCTCTTAGGACTTAGAAATGCTGAGCAGTACGGCATTCCTCACTTGGACTAGTTTCCCAAAATAAGATTCATCTGGATTTTATGGTCATAATTATTGCACAGGAAGGACTATTGAGAGAAGGCTGGCATCTCTCAAATTTTCCAAAAGACACAAAATTTCTTTTTGACAAGACACTGTAGTACTTTTTTTCTTTTTTTTTTAATGCTTCAAGAAGTTCATTCAGTACATAACCCCCTCTCCTTTTCCCCAGAGACTCACTCAGGGAGATACGTAAGAAGATTCTCTCTCAGTTCCAGTGAAGCCAGGTTATAAAGACTAGAAATGAACAGAAGGAAAAAGTATAAGGAAAGTTCCTGAGATTCTTCCTACTCCACCCCCCGCAAAGTACACACTCCACAAGGAGCAACTCTTAATAAGACCTTGTACGTCACTTCCCAGGGGAAAACATCTATGACCACCCCCACCCCCACTGAAAACAGCATCATCTCCACTTCCCAAGTTTTAATATTAAAATAAAAAGAGCAGGGTCATCACAGTAAGGCACCCTCATGCCTATACTTTGTACAGTTGATATGTGAAAATAACTCGCTAGCCCTTGAAAGACAACCACTCCCAGGACCAAGATAGCAGCCGAATATGTGCTTCTAGGCTTTAGAATGTCGAAAATGTGCTGTTGCCATAAAAACAGGAAAGCCTTTAATCTCGCGGAGCTCTTCTTACAAACATCAGTGAGAAACCATGCCCGTTTGAAAGCAGTGGGCACATCGGTCCAGAAAGTCCACATGCTCTACTTAAGACCACAAGTTTACAGGGCAAGGGAGCACTGAGATGCAGGAGGACTCAAGTAATAACATACTCCACGCGGTGCCCACGATGCGAGACGGTGGTCAATAAGCAGTGGCTGTGGTAATGTTGCTTTTATTCTTTTTTTTTTTTTTTGTGGTACGCGGGTCTCTCACTGTTGTGGCCTCTCCCGTTGCGGAGCACAGGCTTCGGACGCGCAGGCTCAGCGGCCATGGCTCACGGGCCGAGCCGCTCCGCGGCACGTGGGATCCTCCCGGACCAGGGCACGAACCCGCGTCCCCTGCATCGGCAGGCAGACTCTCAACCACTGCGCCACCAGGGAAGCCCGCTTTTATTCTTAATAAACCCCGAATGGCACTCTTTCCAGCAGATTCTCCTGCCTCTCAGCTGTAATCCATGTCTACTAGGAACACGGTGCAAGGAGACAGATGTTCTCCCCAGATGCCGACGATCTGGGTGGCAGTGGCAATTCTGAATCAGCAGACACCACACACGTCCAAGTATGTCAGCACTGGCACGAGGTACTGATTCAGTAGATCATCGGTTGGTCTATTTCTCCAGCAGCCACTGTGCTAAGCTCTAACCAATAGAGAACTCCAGCTTTTGCTAATGTCACCAGAGGAACGACAAGATTTGGAAGGCATTTACGTGTGAGCGCACAGAACACGGGGAGTCAGACATCATCCCAACACTCTCACCTGCCTTAATCCTCTGTACTCCTTCCAACATCAAAGCCAGAATCGCGGGCACTGACAAAGCCGGTTTCATAATATCAGAAATGTAAATTTGATGTTCAGGAACGATACATATACACACGTAAAGCCCATGGGCTTGGAAGCGTATTTGAACTATACTAGGAAATGCACAGATACGGTATCTCCTCCTCTAATTTTAGAGAACTAAAGTTAATTTTAGAAATTTAGAAGCTGAGTAACGGTTTTCACAATTAAAGCAAGAGCAAACAAATACAACTCTTTATAACATACTTTTTTTAAAGAAAAAGTCAATATCCCTGCTAATAAGTAATTGTGAATTTAATATCAATTAGTCTCTCCCCAAAATGCACCCAGGTGGGAGTCGCAGCTACCCAGTTCTACTGCCTCGGGGCCAAGCCTTTACGTAGAAGAAATAGAACGTGGGAGGGAGAGGGTGCAGTATCTGCCCCCAAAAGCAACCTGTAGATAAGGGGGAGACAGGACGTTAACTCACTGTAAAAGTAAAAACTTAAAAACAAAGGGCTTTGTTTCCAATGTTAAATGCTCCTGGAACCGCTGGCCAGTTTTATGGGGAAGGTGATCATCATTTGGCTGCTTTCACATTTCTATTTTAAAAACCACTGATAGAATTGTCTTTTTTTTTTTTTTTCGGTACACGGGCCTCTCACTGCTGTGGCCTCTCCCGTTGCGGAGCACAGGCTCCGGACACACAGGCCCAGCGGCCATGGCTCACGGGCCCAGCCGCTCTGCGGCATGTGGGATCCTCCCGGACCGGGGCACGAACCTGTGTCCCCTGCATCGGCAGGCGGACTCTCAACCACTGCGCCACCAGGGAAGCCCTAGAATTGTCATTTTATCTATTTAATGGTCATTACTTTCATGCCTCTTTTGACCCACTAAAGACATCCACTAATGAAAGGAGGGGAAAAGTCCTTCTTTGCTTCAAAATCTTTACTCCCTGGGCAGCATCAAAAGCATCTTGCAAAGAAGCAGTGTCACCCAGGCCCTGCTACTGAGTGTTGCACCAAGGTCTGCAGTCCTGGTCTGAGGCCTCCTGCCTGAAACAGAACAGAGCTGGGACCCGCCCGCCACCTGGGACGCCACCTGGGGCAGGAGGCACTGGCTGAGGCGCCTTACCTGGGTCATCTCTGGACCAGGAACAACCAGCACATTGTCAATACCACTGGGATGACACCATTAGGAAAGTGAGGTCCATCAGACAGCGGCAAAGCCACAATTCAAATCTGGTGAAAGCCAAGACTCTGCCCTCGCCCTGGGGAACACCATTCTCTGGAACTCTCTCTTTATACTTTACATTTTAAAAACACCTGTCAGGGACTTCCCTGGTGGTCCAGTGGCTAAGACTCCGCGCTCCCAATGCAGGGGGCCCGGGTTCGATCCCTGGTCAGGAAACGAGATCCCACATGCCGCAACTAAGAGTTCACATGCCGTAACTAAAGATCCCGCACACCACAACGAAGATCCTGCATGCTGATCACACGTGCCACAACTAGGACCCGGTGCAGCCGAATAAATAAATAAATAAATATTAAAAATAAAATAAAATAAAATAAAAACACGTGTCAATTTGGGGCAAATACAGAAATCTTACCTCCTCAACCACACCAAGGACATTAGGGTTTTTGTTGATTTATGTCACTTTAAAAATATGATAACACATTTTGAAATTATCTCTAAATTTTGTCTTAAGGGGAAAAGGCACAGGCCACAGTTACTGAAAGCAAATCATTCTTGAGTGAAAATGCTGCAAAAACACCAACAGGCTTGTGAATATACAGAACTTATAATAACAACATCACCTATCGTGCTAACACCCAAATATAACACCCTGTTATGTAAGAAGGTTCTGACTATAAAACCTCTTAGTTTCTATCATTTGGGGATAGTAGGGAAATGTGGATGCATGGGTGTTAGTTACAGTGACAACAAAAAATATCCTATTTTTGTAACCTTTCAAAACTCAAAAATTAATTTAAAATAAAGTGTATAAAATAATATCCTTTCTGGGGCGATGCTTCCCCGTTATCTTAAACTATTTAAACTGAAGAAACTGGGATATTATAATCAGACTCAAGGGACCCACTGATGCAAGGTCATCTAAAAAGAGTCTGAGAGGAACGAGGGCCATCCCTCACAACTACTTGGATTTGCTTGGCTGAAGTGCTTCACCACAGCACCTCAATTCCCCTAAAATGAATACAATCATATCTATTGCAGTAAATAGGGCATGATATATATTCCCTTCAAGTTAACAGAGCCAGTTTGGTACCTTGCTTCCTTGAGATAGCCCAGTGCCCAAGCTCAATCAGGGGCCTCACAAATACGTGTGCCCCAAGTCAGGGTATCTGAAAAGATTGCTATAAGATGCTATCAACCACAGGAGTCACCCTCTCTGCCCAAAACCTCCTCCAAGGACAGGCCTACAGATGGGAAGTGGCTGGCACTGGCCAATTTTTAAGGATACATCACCCATAATTGGTGACTCGAGGAACAACAATGAATAAAAAGCAAAGACAGTGGTCTGACTACAGACGCCCACCTCCCACGTAACCCCAAACCTCAGAGTGTAAGCTGGACTGTTCGTTCTCAGTTCGATCATTAACTGATTCTCGAATGAAACCATGGGTTTGGTTCTCATCAGTAACTTGCCCTGGACAGTCCCAGACCAAACACAGAATCCTACCAGTCCCTCCAGAACGTGGTTCTCCAGGCCGTTCTAGGAAGAACTGACATAAAACATGGTCTGCTTGAACGCACGTTTAGACCAGAGACATTAAGACCAAAATGAATGGACGAATGATCTCCCCTCCTGGCTTTTCCAAACACGGCATCTTCAATCAAGACTTCAGGATGGGAAGACGCTGGGGAGGTCGTGAAGGAAGAGCTGGCTGCTGCCAAGAAGGTCCTGCTACAGCTACTGAGTTTACCGCTACCTAACCTGAAGTTGGGACTGGTCTGAAGGTGGCAGGTGCCATCTGTGCCTTTTCAGCGGCTCCCTTCTGAGACTGGAGACCTCAGCCGGCCCTGAACACGGGTCCACAGCTTCCACTACTCAGGCCTCCGATAGTGTATGGAATATAAAGATGGAACTCCCACTGTAATCCGTAGCACTTAAAAAATGGATACTGGCCTATTCTACTAAGAAGATGTCTTATGGAATTTAAAAAAGTGATTTAAGTGCATGACTAGAAGACTTTCTCCTGAAGATCTTCTTCCAGAAGATATTTTTTGAGATAGGCAATATACCTGCAACTTCCATGTGGAAGACAGGCTCTTGGTGCTCCAGCCAGGCATCAGGGCTGAGCCTCTGTAGTGGGAGAGCCAAGTTCAGGACACTGGCCCACAAGAGACCTCCCAGCTCCACGTAATATCAAACAGCAAATATCTCCCAGAGATCTCCATCTCAACGCCAAGACCCAGCTCCAATCAAAGACCAGCAAGCTCCAGTGCTGGACACCCCATGCCAAACAACTAGCAAGACAGGAACACAACCCCACCCATTAGCAGAGAGGTTGCCTAAAATCATAATAAGGCCACAGACACCCCAAAACACACCACCAGACATGGACCTGCCCACCAGAAAGACAAGATCCAGCCTCATCCACCACAACACAGGCACTAGCCCCCTCCACCAGGAAGCCTACACAACCCACTGAACCAACTTTAGCCACTGGGGACAGACACCAAAAACAACGGGAACTACGAACCTGCAGCCGGCAAAAAGGAGACCCCAAAAACAATAGGTTAAGCAAAATGAGAAGACAGAGAAACACACAGCAGATGAAGGAGCAAGGTAAAAACCGACCAGACCAAACAAATGAAGAGGAAATAGGCAGTCTACCTGAAAAAGAATTCAGAATAATGATAGTAGAGAGGATCCAAAATCTTGTAAATAGAATGGAGAAAATACAAGAAATGTTTAACAAGGACCTAGAAGAACTAAAGAGCAAACAAACAGTGATGAACAACACAATAAATGGAATTTAAAAATCTCTAGAAGGGATCAATAGCAGAATAGCTGAGGCAGAATAACAGATAAGTGACCTGGAAGATAAAATAGTGGAAATAACTACTGCAGAGCCAAATAAAGAAAAAAAAAATGAAAAGAATTGAGAACAGTCTCAGAGACCTCTGGGACAACATTAAACACACCAATATTCAAATTATAGGTGTCCCAGAAGATGAACAGAAAAAGAAAGGAACTGAGAAAATACTTGAAGAGATTATAGTTGCAAACTTCCCTAATATGGGAAAGGAAATAGTTAATCAAGTCCAGGAAGCACAGAGAGTCCCATACAGGATAAATCCAAGGAGAAACACATATTCATCAAGACACATATTAATCAAACTATCAAAAATTAAATACAAAGACCAAATATTAAAAGCAGCAAGGGAAAAACAACAAATAACATACAAGGGAATCCCCATAAGGTTAACAGCTGATCTTTCAGCAGACATTCTCCAAGCCAGAAGGGACTGGCAGGACATATTTAAAGTGATGACGGGGAAGAACCTACAACCAAGATTACTCTACCCAGCAGGATCTCATTCAGATTTGACAGAGAAATTAAAACCTTTACAGACAAGCAAGAGCTAAGACAATTCAGCACTACCACACCAGCTTTACAACAAATGTTAAAGGAACTTCTCTAGGCAGGAAACACAAAAGAAGGAAAAGACCTACAATAACAAACCCAAAACAATTAAGAAAATGGTAATAGGAACATACATATCGATAATTACCTTAAATGTAAATGGATTAAATGCTCCAACCAAAAGACATAGGCTGAATGGATACAAAAAAAAGACCGGGGGCTTCCCTGGTGGCGCAGTGGTTGAGAGTCCACCTGCCGATGCAGGGGACACAGGTTCGTGCCCCGGTCCGGGAAGATCCCACATGCCGAGGAGCAGCTGGGTCCGTGAGCCATGGCCGCTGAGCCTGTGCGTCCGGAGCCTGTGCTCCACGACGGGAGAGGCCACAACAGTGACAGGCCCGCGTATCGCAAAAAAAAAAAAAAAAAAAGACCAGTATATATGCTGTCTACAAGAGATGCACTTCAGACCGAGGGACACATACAGACTGAAAGTGAGGGGATGGAAAAAGATATTCCATACAAATGGAAATCAAAAGAAAGCTGGAGTAGCAATTCTCATATCAGAAAAAATAGACTTTAAAACAAAGACTATTAGAAGAGACAAAGAAGGACACTACATAATGATCAAGGGATCAATCCAAGAAGAAGATATAACAATTGTAAATATTTATGCACCCCACATAGGAGCCCCTCAATACATAAGGAAAATGCTAACAGCCATAAAAGGGGAAATGGACAGTAACACAATCATAGTAGGGGACTTTAACAACCCACTTTCACCAATGGACAGATCATCCAAAATGAAAATAAATAAGGAAACACAAGCTTTAAATGATACATTAAACAAGATGGACTTAATTGATATTTATTGGACATTCCATTGAAAAACAACAGAATACACTTTCTTCTCAAGGGCTCATGGAACATTCTCCAGGATAGATCATATCTTGGGTCACACATCAAGCCTTTGTAAATTTAAGAAAATTGAAATCGTATCAAGTATCTTTTCCGACCACAATGCTATGAGACTAGATATCAATTACAGGAAAAAACCTGTAAAAAATACAAACACATGGAGGCTAAACAATACACTACTTAATAACCAAGAGATCACTGAAGAAATCAAAGTGGAAATCAAAAAATACCTACAAACAAATGACAATGAAAACACGACGACCCAAAACCTATGGGATGCAGCAAAAGCAGTTCTAAGAGGGAAGTTTATAGCAATACAATCCTACCTTAAGAAACAAGAAACACCTCAAATAAACAACCTATCCTTACACCTAAAGCAATTACAGAAAGTAGAACAAAAAAACCCCAAAGTCAGCAGAAGGAAAGAAATCATAAAGATCAGATCAGAAATAAATGAAAAAGAAATGAAGGAAACTACAGCAAAGATCAATAAAACTAAAAGCTGGTTCTTTGAGAAGCTAAACAAAATTGATAAACCATTAGCCAGACGCATCAAGAAAAAAAGGGAGAAGACTCAAGTCAATAGAATTAGAAATGAAAAAGGAGAAGTAACAACTGACACTGCAGAAATACAAAGGATCATGAGAGATTACTACAAGGAACTCTATGCCAATAAAATGGACAACCTGGAAGAAATGGAAAAATTCTTAGAAATGCACAACCTCCCGAGACTGAACCAGAAAGAAACAGAAAATATGAACAGACAAATCACAAGCACTGAAATTGAAACTGTGATTAAAAATCTTCCAACAAACAAAAAGCCCAGGACCAGATGGCTTCACAGGCAAATTCTATCAAACATTTAGAGAAGAGCTAACACCTATCCTTCTCAAACTCTTCCAAAACATAGCAGAGGGAGGAACACTCCCAAACTCATTCTATGAGGCCACCATCACCCTGATACCAAAACCAGACAAAGATGTCACAAAGAAGGAAAACTACAGGCCAATATCACTGATGAATATATGAATATAGATGCAAAAATTCTCAACAAAATACTGGCAAACAGAATCCAACAGCACATTAAAAGGATCATACACAATGATCAAGTGGGGTTTATCCCAGGAATGCAAGGATTCTTCAATATATGCATATCAATCAATGTGATATACCATATTAACAAATTGAAGGAGAAAAACCGTATGATCATCTCAATAGATGCAGAAAAAGCTATCGACAAAATTCAACACCCATTTATGATAAAAAAGACTCTCCAGAATGTAGGCATAGGGTGAACTTACCTCAACATAATAAAGGCCATATATGACAAACCCACAGCCAACATCATCATCAATGGTAAAAAGCTGAAACCATTTCCACTAAGATCAGGAACAACATAAGGGTGCCCACTTTCACCACTATTATTCAACACAGTTTTGGAAGTTTCAACCACAGCAATCAGAGAAGAAAAAGAAATAAAAGGAATTCAACTCGGAAAAGAAGAAGTAAAGCTGTCCCTGTTTGCAGATGACATGATACTGTACATAGAGAATCCTAAAGATGATACCAGGAAACTACTAGAGCTAATCAATAAATTTGGTAAAGTAGCAGGATACAAAATTAATGCACAGAAATCTCTTGCATTCCTATACATTAATGATGAAAAATCTGAAAGTGAAATTAAGAAAACACTCCCATTTACCACTGCTACAAAAAGAATAAAATATCTAGGAATAAACCTACCTAAGGAGACAAAAGGCCTGTATGCAGAAAATTATAAGACACTGATGAAAGAAATTAAAGATGATACAAACAGATGGAGAGATATACCATGTTCTTGGATTGAAAGAATCAACATTGTGAAAATGACTCTACTACCCAAAGCAATCTACAGATTCAATGCAATCCCTATCAAACTACCACTGGCATTTTTCACAGAACTAGGACAAAAAAATCTCACAATTTGTATGGAAACACAAAAGACCCCGAATAGCCAAAGCAATCTGGAGAAGGAAAATCGGAGCTGGAGGAATAAAGCTCCCTGACTTCAGACTATACTACAAAGCTGCCGTAATCAAGACAGTATGGTACTGGCACAAAGAAAACGAAATATAGATCAATGGAACAGGATAGAAAGCCCAGAGATAAACCCACGCACATATGGTCACCTTATCTTTGATAAAGGAGGCAAGAATATACAATGGAGAAAAGACAGCCTCTTCAATAGGTGGTGCTGGGAAAACTGGACAGCTACATGTAAAAGAATGAAATTAGAACACTCCCTAACAACATATACAAAAATAAACTCAAAATGGATTAAAGACCTAAATGTAAGGCCAGACACTATCAAACTCTTAGAGGAAAACATAGGCAGAACATTCTATGACATAAATCACAGCAAGATCCTTTTTTTTTTTTTTTTTTTGCAGTACGCGGGCCTCTCACTGCTGTGGCCTCTCCCGTTGCGGAGCACAGCTCCAGACGCGCAGGCTCAGTGGCCATGGCTCACGGGCCCAGCTGCTCCACGGCACATGGGATCCTCCTGGACCGGGGCACGAACCCGCGTCCCCTGCATTGGCAGGCGGACTCCCAACCACTGCGCCACCAGGGAAGCCCCAGCAAGATCCTTTTTGACCCACCTCCTAGAGAAATCGAAATAAAAACAAAAATAAACAAGTGGGACCTAATGAAACTTAAAAGCTTTTGCACAGCAAAGGAAACCATAAACAAGACCAAAAGACAACCCTCAGAATGAGATAAAATATTTGCAAATGAAGCAACTGACAAAGGATTAATTTCCAAAATTTACAAGCAGCTCATGCAGCTCAATATCAAAAAAACAAACAACCCAATCCAAAAAATGGGCTGAAGACCTAAATAGACATTTCTCCAAAGAAGAGATTGCCAACAGACACATGAAAGAATGTTCAACATCATTAATCATTAGAGAAATGCAAATCAAAACTACAATGAGATATCATTCACACCAGTCAGAATGGCCATCATCAAAAAATCTACAAACAATAAATGCTGGAGAGGGTGTGGAGAAAAGGGAACCCTGTTGCACTGTTGGTGGGAATGTAAATTGATACAGCCACTATGGAGAACAGTATGGAGGTTCCTTAGTAAACTAAAAATAGAACTACCATATGACCCAGCAATCCCACTACTGGGCATATACCCCTGAGAAAACCATAATTCAGAAAGAGTCATATACCACAATGTTCATTGCAGCTCTATTTACAATAGCCGGGACATGGAAGCAATCTAAGTGTCCATCAACAGATGAATGTATAAAGATGTGGCACATATATACAATGGAATATTACTCAGCCATAAAAGGAAACGAAATTGAGTTATTTGTAGTGAGGTGGATGGACCTAGAGTCTGTCATACAGAGTGAAGTCAGTCAGAAAGAGAAAAACAAATACTGTATGCTAACACATATATACGGAATCTAAGAAAAAAAAAAATGGTCATGAAGAACCTAGGGGCAAGACAGGAATAAAGACGCAGAACTACTAAAAAATGGACTTGAGTATATGGGGAAGGGGAAGGGGAAGCTGGGACAAAGTGAGAGAGTGGCATGGACATATATACACTACCAAATGTAAAATAGATAGCTAGTGGGAAGCAGCCACATAGCACAGGGAGATGAGCTCGGTGCTTTGTGACCTCCTGGAGGGGTGGGATAGGGAGGGTGGGAGGGAGGGAGACGCAAGAGGGACGAGATATGGGGATATATGTATATGTATAACTGATTCACTTCCTTATATAGCAGAAAGTAACACACCATTGTAAAGCAATTATACTCCAATAAAGATGTTAGAAAAAAAAGATTTCAGGATGGAGCCTTCCCCATCAAGGCAACCTGGTCAATTCCACTCCAGCATCTCTGCATATCTTTCAGCAGTACCGAGTAAAGGACACGCTGCTGAGAAGTGATGCATTTGGGGGACCTGAATGCAATTCTGTCTACTTCAGGGGCCAGGCTCTTAACCACAGGCCAAGAGAAACTCCACATGCATTTATCAGCTGCTTCAGTCAACACGTGGTATTATAGAGACGAAAGAAAGCATCCGGTACTTCTAATATTTTTACATATGTGACCAAGGATTAGACACTGAGATGCAAATTGAGAATGACTGGTCTTTAATCCTCCGACTTCTAATAATGATATCAGCAGATAACTATACAACAGACACCGGTGCAAGCGCTTTCCAAGAACTAACTTTTATGGATGAGAAAACGGAGGCACAGAGAGGGGACCTGAACAAGGTCTTCCACAACTGGGAAGGGGCAGAGCCAAGATTCACCAGGGAATCTGCGATTTTAATCACCATCTTCTGCCATCTCTCACCCTTGAGTTTGTGAAGTCAACTTTGTGAATAGGTAATACATGAACCTACATGTATGTAAAATAAAGTATTCAGTAATAAGTTTCCTCCTACTTCTGTCTTTCATCTATCTGGTTTTCTACCACTTAGACCCTCTCACTAGAAATAACCCTTTTTGTTAGATATTTATGTGTTCACCCAGAGTTGCCTTTTATGCAGAGACAAACAGGTATGAATGTATAGGCTTATCTCCTTTTTTTCACACTAAAGGTAGCATCCTATACAGAGCAGATATTTGTCTCCTTTCTTATCTGTACACCCCAGTATTTTTTTAATTGCATAGTATCTCTCTATATAGACCTTAATTTTTTTAACCACTCCCCTAGTAACAGATATTTTACCCTTCAATTTTAATTTCTGGCAAATTAAATTTCTATGTGATACCATCAGGAGGACCTCATCCTCCTCCTACAGAAACCAATATCTTCTATCCTCCCTTCACTCCCGCCGTTTTTACCACCAAATGGGGCTTAAAAAAAGAAAAGAAAGACAAACACCTAACAAGCTCCTGCAGAAAGAGTGTGCACAGAAGGCTTTCTTTCCAGAACACTGATCTTAATGTTCTACACGGTCCCTGAGAGCAGGCACAAGAGTTATACTCTTCTGTAAGCCAGAATGTAGGCCAACTATATTTTTAGGATTCTATTTCAGGGACTGGATGAGGGGTTACTTTAAAAAAATTTACATCTGTTCTCCACTATATTTCAAAAATTCCTTTCTAAACCACTTGGATTTTTTTTTCCATTTCGGTGGCCAACATCATTAAGAAAGTAAAGAATAAATTAAGGTGCCCCGAGCAAACAAATGGCAGTACAGTATTAAACCATTAAAATATAAAATCTGTAAACATTTACGGCAATAACATTTGACTGGAACGGGGGAGAAACACACATTCATAGTGTTTCTGCTTTTTTAATACCAGATTAGTATTTAAGAAATCTCTAGTTACAAACTTCCTTATGGTGGCTTTGCTCTAGAAATTTTTCTAAAAATTGTTCATTTTGTTTTTGGAACAACAAATATTTTACAGAAATTTCTGGGCCTCAAAAAAAAAAAAACAAGACCATTAAATACAGTAACAGTTTTCAAAAAGATTGATTCCTCACAGGCAGCACGTACTAACAGGTCACCATTCCCAAGGGCAGCAGACACAAAATCACAACCACACACTTGACTTCAATCTGCCAGAGAACCCAGGGCTTATCTGCCTCTTCCACTTCTATTAGCATATGGTGACAATCAAATCTTTATTGATAATAACCATTTAGTGACTGACCACTGGGTTTTGGGCACCATGCCAGTCCATTGCTTATATTTCTTCTTCTTAAAGAATGCTCTTTTTCAAGGAGAAATTTTAATTAAACAGAGTAGAGATGTCTAGACATATTGAGGCTAACTTTTTTTTTTTTTCTGATGCCACCGGTTTCTTTAATGGCAAAGGATATGGAATCTCATGGAGCCAGATACACAAAGTCAAGACACAGCAGCTCCCGATGGAGGCAGAGCCTCCCCAGATTCTCCAAATCCTCCACAAGTTCCCGATGGGGCTTCTATATCCTCCCTACCCCGCCCCCACCCCTCCACAACACCTGGACCTTTTGGAGGCTCTGGCTGTGCAGACCTCCTGATCAGCAGGTGCCAGTAACTGAGACAAAACGACTTCAGCACATTGCCTGTAAGCTTACCTCGGGGAGGAGTGCCTGTAAGAGTAAACCTAGGTCCATTTCCCAGGTATAGCCTCATCCCTCAGCAGCACCAGGCTCAAGTCTGCCTAACGTCCATTCTTTTTATTTTTTTCATTGAGATACATTTCACATACTATAATATCCACCTTTACAATGTGTACTATTCAGTGGTTTTCAGTATATTCATAAGGCTGTACAAACATCACCACTACCTAATTCCAGAAAATTTCCATCATCCAAAAAGAAACTTCAGACCCATCAGAAGCCATTCCTTATCCGCACCCCGTTCCCCTCACCCTGGCCCACCCCACCCCTGCCCCTGGCAACCACTAATTTAATTTCTGTCTCTACGGATTTACCTATACTGGACATTTCATATAAATGGAATCGTACAACATGTGGCCTTTTCTGTCTGACTTCCTTACTTAACATGTTTTCTAGGTTTATCCACATTGTAGCATGTGTCAGTACCTCACTACTTTTTTTTTTTTTTTTTTTTTTCGGTATGCGGGCCTCTCACTGCTGTGGCCTCTCCTGCTGCGGAGCACAGGCTCCGGACATGCAGGCCCAGTGGCCACGGCTCACGGGCCCAGCCACTTGGCGGCATGTGGGATCTTCCCGGACCGGGGCACGAACCCATGTTCCCCGCATTGGCAGGCAGACTCTCAACCACTGCACCACCAGGGAAGCCCCCTCACTACTTTTTATGGCTGAATAATATTCCATTACATAGACATAAGAATATTTTGTTTATCAGTTCATCACTGATGAAAATTTGAGTTGTTTCTGCCTTTTGGCTATTATGAATGATGCTGCTATGAACATCTACGCACACATTTTTTATAGACATATGTTTTCTTTTTTTTAATATAAATTATTTATTTTTGGCTGCACTGGGTCTTTGTTGCTGCACTCGAACTTTCTTTAGTTGCGTCGAGTGGGGTCTACTCTTTGTTGCGGTGCGTGGGCTTCTCAATGCAGTAGCTTCTCTTGTTGTGGAGCATGGGCTCTAGGCGTGCGGGTTTCAGTAGTTGTGGCACATGGGCTCAGTAGTTGTGGCACATGGGCTTAGTTGCTCTGCGGCATGTGGGATCTTCCCGGACCAGGGCTCGAACCCGTGTCCCCTGCGTTGGGGACATATGTTTTCCCCATATGAAAACATATGTTTCATATGTTTTCAATTATCTTGGGTAAACATAACAAGGAGTGGAACTGCTGGGTCATATAGTACCTATGCTGAACTTTTTGAGGAAGGACCTGCGCCCTCAAATGAGGGGCTGCATCTTTTTTATTGAAGTATAGTTGATTGACAATATTGTGTTAGTTTCAGGTGTACAGCAAAATGATTCAGTTATATATATATACACTTTTTTCAGATTCTTTTCTATTATAAGTTATTACAAGATATTGAATATAGTTCCCTGGGCTATACAGTAGGTCCTTGTTGTTTATCTATTTTATATATAGTAGTGTGTGTCTGTTAATCCCAATCCCCTAATTTATCCCTCACCACCTTTCCCCTTTGGTAACCATAAGTTTGTTTTCTATGCCTGCAAGAGTGTTTCTGTTTTCTAAATAAGTAAATTCGTATTATTTTTTGGATTCCACATATAAGTGATATCATATATTTGTCTTTCTCTGTCTAGCTTACTTCACTTAGTATGATAATCTCTAGGTCCATCCATGTTGCTATAAATGGCATTATTTCATTCTTTTTTACGGCTGAGTAATATCCCATTGTATATATATACCCCATCTTCTTTATCCAGTTATCTGTCAATGGACATTTAGGTTACTTCCATGTCTTGGCTATTGTATTAAATAGTGCTGCTATGAACACTGGGGTGCATGTATCTTTTCGAATTAAGAGTTTTCTCCAGATTCATACCCAGGAGTGGGACTGCTGGATCATACAGTAAAACTTTTTTTTGTTTTTTAAGGAGCCTCCATACTGTTTTCCATAGTGGCTCCACCAATTTACATCCCCTAAGCTGCATCATTTTAAATTCCCACCAATAATGTATGAGGGTTTCAATTTTTCCACCAACATTCATTCATCTTTTTGATGACAGTCATCTAATGGGTGTGAAGTGGTGTATCACTGTGGTTTTGATTTGCATCTATCTGATGACTAATGATGTTGAGCATCTTTACATGTGCTTATTGGTCATCTGTATATCTTCTTTGGAAAAATTATTCAAATTCTTTGCCTCTTTTTAATTGGGTTATTTGTCTTTTTAGTGTTGAGTGGTAAGAGTTCTTTATGTATTCTAGATATATGATTTGCAAATATTTTCTCCCACTTGTAAGTTGTCTTTTCACTTTGTTGATAGTATCCTTTGATGCAAGAAAGCCTTTGATTTTGATGAAATCCAATTTACCCATGTTTTCTTTTGTTGTTCAGACTTTTCATGTCATATCTAAGAAACCACTGACTAATTCAATGTCACAAAGATTTACCCCTATGTTTTCCTATCAAAGATTTAACTCTTACATTTAGGTCTCTGCTCTATTTAGAGTTAATTTTTGTATGTGGTGTGAGGTAGGGGTGTGATTTCATTCTTTTGCATGTTGATGGATATTTAGTTGTCCCAACAGCATGTGTTGAAAAGACTATTTGTCCTCAGGCTTCCCTGGTGGCGCAAGTGGTTGAGAGTCCACCTGTCGATGCAGGGGACACGGGTTCGTGCCCCGGCCCAGGAAGATCCCACATGCCGCGGAATGGCTGGGCCCATAAGCCATGGCCGCTGAGCCTGCGCATCCGGAGCCTGTGCTCTGCGACGGGTGAGGCCACAACAGTGAGAGGCCCGCGTACCACACACACACAAAAAAAAAACTATTTGTCCTCATTGAATTGTTTTGGCACTCTTGTCAAAATTGGTTAACCATAAATGCAAGGGTTTATTTCTGAATTTCCAATTCTATTCCATTGATCTGTATGTCTATTCTTATGCCAGTACCACATAGTCTTGATTGCTGTAGCTTTGCAGTTAAGTTTTGAAATCTGGAAGCATGACTCCTCCAACTTTGCTCTTCTTCTTTAAGACTGCTTTGGCTATCCTGAGTCTCTCATATTTCCATATGAATTTTAGGATCAACTCATCAATTCCTACAGAAAAGCCAGCTAGGATTTTGATGGGGATTGAGTTGATCTGTAGATTAATTTGGGGAGTACTGTTATCTTAACAATTTTAAGTCTTCTAATCCATAAACACAGGATGTCTTCCCATTTATTTAGGTCATTTTTAACTTCTTTGAACAATGTTTTGTAGTTTGCAGTGCACATGTCTTACATTTCTTCTGTTAAATTTATTCCTAAGTATTCTATTCATTTTGGTGCTTTATAAGTGGAATTGTTTTCTTAATTTCATCCTGGATTGTTCAGTGCTATTATATAGAAATACAACTGATTTTTGTACATTCATCTTGTATCCTATAACCTTGCTGAATTCATTTATCAGCTCTAATAGTTTCCTGTGGATTCCTTAGGATTCTCTATATACAATATCATGTCTGTCTGCAGGCTACCTCACTTTCGATAAGCAAAAAAATGCAGTTTGTGATTTACTTGAGTAGAAATTGATACAACTGGTCTCAAGAAAACTATTTTCACTATCAACAAGCTCTTTTGAGAGAAAAATTCATTCACACTTTGTACCAACGTTTGAAAACTCTTTAAAGCAAAATTATCCTTTCGGGCTTGACCGGTAGAATCTTCCAGGTGTGTTTAGCGATAGTAAAAAGTCACTGTCACTTGGCACTGTTTTCAAGGGCCTATCTGAAAAATCCGTTCTATTCAGACAGTTTTCTTAAAGCCCATCCCGGACGTGGAACTCTACTCTCAAAGGTCCTATGAAGGTCTCCCTCCTCCTCCACCGCTGCCCTTCTGTGCTAAGTGTCACCTTCGATGATAAAGTCCTTTACTTAACTTTACCCCAACTTTTTCTAAGAGGGATTTAAAGAGCTCTTTAAAAAGTGCAAATATGTAAAAAGTTTCATGAATGAGAAAATGAGGGCCGGGCAAGGGAGGAGGAAACTAGTGTGCTCAGTGGGGCACCTGCAGCAAAGGAAATGCAGCTTTTTCCAGGGAGAAACCAAGTTCAAACCCCCGCTCTACCACCCACCAGCGACACACACACACACACACACACACACACACACACACACACACACACGGGCAGATTACTTACCCCCATTTTACAGACAAAGCTAATGAAACTAGGGATGGTTCATGCTAACCTGTGAGTAGGGTGCTGTAACAGGACAGGTGTGCCCATCAGAGCGCCGCCCCGCCTCCCCCCCACCCACTGTGCGTGCCACGCAGCACCTCTGCTCCCAGGTCTCCAGGTCCTTTCATCCCATGGAAACTAACACAGCTGCTCTCGCTGATCGTGGGAACCAGCTCTGAGCTTTCTGGCAACAAAAGCAGAAAGGGAAATGTGATAAATGTCAGAACTGTTATTAAAAGGAAGACGCTTACAGTTCTCCCGGTGAGGCATTTTTCCCTCTAAAAAATAAATATTTTAAAAATCTCTCCCTAGTGGCTCCTTATATGGGGGAAATTAAGCAATATTAATGGATAATAATTATTCTTCAGTAGAAGATTTCAGGGCAATGGAAGCAGGTTCTTTTCATAGTTATTTCTTTATGTCAACCTTTTATAGAAACTATATAGCATTTAGCCCAAAAAGTGACAGTGGAGGAACAGGTTAACAAGGTCCCAACACAAAGCGTCTGGAACCTAACTGGATCATCTACGATGTCAGCTTGGAAACCAGCAGCATGCAGGAGGTAACACTGTGCACCTTGTCCCACGAACTTGTTCAGCGTGTCAGAGCCACGGCAGGGTCAGTAGAGACACAAAGAGGGTCTCAGACCCAGAGCCCCACGGCTACAGGAGACAAGGTGGCCTGGGTGCACACACTAACAGACACACACACACACACACACACACACACAATCAAACACTGAACTAGCCTTCTGTGCGCAGACAAAGCACTCAAGGGCTGATTGTGTGTGCGATGTGGGGGGAGGGGAGGGGCGGTCAGGGAATCTGAGTCTGGGATCTATTTCACCTCTTCCAATCACTGGAGGTTTCATGAAAGAGGCAGAATTTCAACCATTAGGTGGGGAAAAACCTCAGCCAGTTTGTAAAGAGAGGAGGCAGGTAAAGAATTTTGAAGTTCACTTTCATAAAAGGCTTTGAAGCTCTCTGCTTGGTTTGAGCAGAGCTCAGCGGGATCTATAACCCAGTGAAAACTCCCCAATGCATGCTGCTACAATAAACAAGCACCACCAAGCATCTGAAACAGGGGTCTCCAAACTTCAAGTGAAACACATATACAGCAGACTTTTTAAATGAAAATATTACATGGAACACCGATACAAAAAAAAAAAAAACTTTAAAGCTAATAGCAGAGCTGTGGTGGTACAAACAGGGACCAGCAGAGACCACGAACCAGGGCACTGGTCCACACTCTCCACAACTCCCGGCAGAGACTTCCCGGGAACACCTAGGGGCCCAACAAGGCAGAGTTTGAGAACCACTGGTCTCTGGCTTAAGGGACTCCCAAACAGTCTGCTCTAGAGTGGTGGTCCCCACACGTTTAAGAGTAAACCTTCAGGGGCTTCCCTAGTGGCGCAGTGGTTGAGAGTCTGCCTGCCGATGCAGGGGACACGGGTTCGTGCCCCGGTCCGGGAGGATCCCACATGCCGCGGAGCGGCTGGGCCCGTGAGCCATGGCCGCTGAGCCTGCGGGTCCGGAGCCTGTGCTCCGCAGCGGGAGAGGCCACAACAGTGAGAGGCCTGCGTACAGCAAAAAAAAAAAAAAAAAAAAAAAAAGAGTAAACCTTCCTAATCCTTCTATTTATTTAAAAAAAAATATAGAAGCACTATGTGCCATTATATTGTACACATTATAAAATATATAAAACCAAAAAAATTTAAGTAGAAGATAAAACAAAAGAAAAAATATTTTTAAATATTTTACTAAAGATACAAAAATCTTTCTGGCTCTCATTAGTGAAAGCAATGAGACTGAAAATACTGTATTATGTAGTAAATCTTTTGTTTTACATTTGGGGACAAAACTGATTCTAAATGATTTGTTTTGATACTTGTTTAATGGCTGTAACAGGTGAAAAAGACACCTCACAAAGTTACACTGATCCAAGAACTGCGTCATCAGCTGCACTTATTAAATCACCCTAGGACCAATTTTTTCAAATTTCTTCTGATTATGGAAAGGTCTTTGCTGAAATTCAGCTGATAAATTCCCATCTTCCCCAACATTAAACACTTGCTCATAAAGACTAATCAGAAGGTGTATTTTTCTATTTTTAACAAAGGGGTTTTAAAACACCCATTGAAGGTGAGTTCGTTTCCCGCTCTTTGTTAGGTATCACCTTTCCTTTGAAGGACCAAGTAATGTACTCACGGGCCATCACAGAAAAGAGTCAGCAAATTTGAGACACTTTTATTCTAGTGAAAGAAAAATGTGTGCTTTTGCACGAAGTAGCCCGTATAACGCTCTGTGGTTCAAAAGATTTTCCTGATCATTTCTCATCTTGCCACAAGTATTATGAAGATTCTACTACCTGAGAGACTTGCTTTATCAAGGTAACTGCACTGACGGTTACCTGGCACGTAGCCACGCCCTGTAGAACATGAACCACCTGGGCGATGCTGGCTGCTGCTCATCACCAACAGCTGATGCTGCAGACTCCCAAGCACCCAAACAGTGCACTCAGCAATTCCGCCGGCAGCGGGCTACTGTGCACTGAGGCAAACTCACGGGACCTCTGCACGCCTGTCGAGGACAGTGCATCTTTGCAAAGCGGTGACGAACGCCGAGGACGTGGAAAAGGAAATGCCATGGTATTTTGAGAAGCTGGGCAGGTGCCCATCGGGTAACCCACCTCCCAGAGCACAGATTTGGGGATGTTTAAGAAGGAAATACAAACATTCAGTCTTTCAATGTATACTATTACTTTTTCGAACAGCTGCTAGGTTGTTAGGACAAAAATGCTTATCAAGTTGTTTGGACCTGACTACTTAAAAAATGGACTGTTAGGTGTCGCTAGGGGAATGAGGAGAAAGTCGCTGAGCCCCTCAGGGCCACGGGAGGCGGCTGTCCTACAGTGATGGGGGTGGAGTGGGGGAAAAGCAGGCCTGGGGCCAGGAGTGCCGGACTCCACCTCCAACTCTGCCATCAACGCCCGAATGCTCTTCAAACTGCCGTCAGCGAATCACACGGGATGGGACAGGCTGCCCTCAGCTCCGAGGCCCTGCAAGGCTGCCTGTCCTAAAGGCTGGGCTCTCTCCTCCAGGCGGGACACGCCCACCCGATCCTGGAGAAACCCACAGTTCTCCCAGTTAAGGCCACGTGCTGTGCCAGGTGCCAAAAGGAGACGCCGAGATCCCATCGTCAACTGAGGCTCAAAAGGCCAATGCTGAGGTAGCTGCCCCATCTGACCAAACCGGCAGGGTTAATTTATGCCCAAACCTCCACTTCAGAATCCACAGAGACAACAGTGAGTATCCGTCATGCAAGTGGCCATTCGATGTCATTTTCGTATTTTTTGTAAGACCCGATCTTTGTGCCTTGTTTACGATACCATACTGTCTCTGAGAAGTATTCTGGTTACTAAATATTTGGTTAAATGCTCCTGAGCAACCATGTGGGAATCTTCGGGAAACTGAAGAGTCCCTCCCAAGAGGAAAGTTGGTAAGTGTCAAATAACGATTTGTTTAAAGTACAGTATGCTTATGCAAACAGAAGATCTCCTGGACAGTCACCAACTCAGCCGTTTCAAGTGCCTTTTCAGCACCGTCCAGGGCACAAGAGGGGTCCAGTCTTCCCCAGGGAGGAGTCTGCTCTCCGTTTCTTTCTACTAAGTGAGAACGGACACATAAACCCTAAGTCCAACAGGAAGAAACCATGGAGTCTCTTGCTACGGTAACAAAACCAGGAATAGGAAACGTCCCGTTTCCCATTAATTTTCACCAGCTGACCTAATAAAAATCAGTTGATTCACTCCTCTAACCAATATTCTTACTTTCTGGGTGATTATTCACCACACGGTTCAAGTTCAAAGTGGCATTTTATTTTGGAAACAAGCGGTATATATGAGGCTGTAATAATAACACAAGCTGATTAAATCTAAACTTGAAACAAAACAAAAAACTGCCCTTATTACTGATCAAAAAAGCAGATACACAAGAAACGCTGAAAGTTGACAAAAACAAACATAGATATTAACATAAAAGTGGCATAAAGACTATCGTAAATTATCCTGAAAGGATTGTTAAGTAACATTTTCCATAAAAACAATGCAGTAGGGAGTGAGAGGGAACTCTGGTTTAATAAGAACATATTTTCTCTCAAAGCATGAAACCTGTTTAAAAAGACATGAATGAGGGGATGGAAGGGGCAGCCATCAGGCCAGTGGGAGGCCGGGGAGAGTGGAGGAGGGTCTCAAGGGAATTAGATTCCAGAGACCCCAAGGGGCAGGAGGAGGGCAGCAGCAGTATTTCAGTGGCTATTATATTAATTAGAAATATATGAAACTTGACACAGCAAGAGTGCAGTGCATGAAATCCATGGCAAAACACTGTGAATTTCCTCCACAACGGGTACCATGAACTCAGGGACCCTCTTGTCTCTGTCCCTTCCTGAGAGCTAAGGGGCACAGTTCTTAATCAGCACATGTGCTGGCCCAGGGTCCAAGCATCAGCGTGAACCTCGGAGGAACAGAGACCTGCAGACGGAAACAGGGCAGCCAGCCGTCCTCCTCCTGCAAGGAGGGGACGCAGGGGGCTTCAGACGTCTGGCAAGAGAACCTTTGCAGAACAGACCCAGATACACTGCAGTTCCCCAAAAGGCGAGCTTCTGTTTTATCTTAGAACTTAGGCAGGACGGGTAAGGCCGAGAGAAATCCTTTATGACGGCAGGACACACCGGTCCACCAGTGTCAGCTGGCCACGGTGGGCTTTTAAGTGGTCAAGCATGAGCCACCAGACTGCTTTAAGCCAATGTCTGTCCTGAAGGGATGGAGAAGACTAGAAGACCTACTAAGATAATTCCATCAATCAGTTCATCTGTGGGAATGTGCAAAAGAACACTGATTCACCAGCATACAGTTTCTCCACAGGATTTTATTTCTTGACATGGCTGTCCTCCCCGACCTCCGAGCCAGCATCGTGGACACGTGCCCGTCCCATCCCACCCCTCTCCCCAGCCCACCCCCCCCCCACACACACACACCACACCTGCTCTCCAGACACACCACCCTAACTCCCTGTTCCCAGGTCCACGGCACACAAACGCTGTCAGAGCTGCTGTTTAGGGCACATGCCCTATGTTTTCAATGAAATTACTACGAGTAGTCGTTTCTGACAGTATTTAATAACCACCTATATAACACATGCTACTTCGCTTCAATTAACTACTCTGGAATCCATCCGTTTAGAGAAAACTTCAAAACAAATTAGGTTTTTCACTAGTAACAAGTAGCAGCATCCTTTTTAACCATTAAAATTTAGGGGCAACTGGATGCAAAAACGCAGAGGCTTCCTTGAGGGAGATATTGCATGATCTTTCTTGAGGGAGATACTGAAGACTGGCTAAACGGCTTTCTGAGTAGAAAAACAAGACCTGTAAAAGCGAAGGAAGTGGAGTTGATGATATAAACGCCCTTTCACCCTGTATACGCAAACTTCACATAAAAACTTACTTGCCAATATTTTCAGGCAGAGACTGCAGTGAGATGTCATTTACAGAAAGACATGTCAAATTCTGCAATTCGGGAAAGCTTTCTGGCAATCTAAAACAAAAAAAAAATGTTATAGTTGAAAAAGAGAAGTGCATATATGGTGCATACTAACATAAATATAAAGACTTCTTCTGTATGCTGACTGAAATCACCTCCTAAAATTACTTTATGTATGGCATATTTGTCTTGTCTTTCTATTTATAAGGAAAAAAATAAGGACCTGGTCTACCTAGCAGTACCGGGGTATGATAAATACTTGCTGACAGGGTGATCCAGAAATAATTAGAGAGGAAAGATATTCAAGCTGTAAGAATAAAGGAGAAACAATGTTGTGAGCCTACCGAGTGTATGGCTATGAAAGAAAATGATACATAGTTCCTGAAGCTGAAAGTGCCTAAGAGTGAAAATACTTTATTGATTAACAGAAAATAGAAATTTTAGTCCACAATATTATAATAAAACACAAGAGAGTTGCTTGATTTTTTTTTCTTCCTGTAGCTTACAATACCCAGAGCAAAGCTACAGATTACTTACAATTGATCAGCTGACAGCCAATTGCTACTTTCTTAATATTTTTCTTTTGATTTGATTTAATATGCCAATCATGTGAGATGATTATATGTTTCACAACGTTCTACACAAAGAGAAATTCTGTATACTTCCCTTAGGCTACTGAAGAGTGAGGATTCAAAATAAAAGTATTATTTAAATACCTGCAAAGAAAGTTTACTTTCAATATTTCTATGGTTACTAGTATTTGGAGAGGAAAAAACACAAACTGAAAGCAAAAAACATCTCATTGCATCTAAAATGCTTATACATAAATCTGCTAACATGGAGAAAAGAACACATAACTCATTTTTTTGCAGGGGGTGGTGAGGACTTCTTGCCTTAGTGATAGTCTCTAGATTAGACTCTTTCATTTCTTTCCTCTTTCTAAGTTCTTTTTTTTTTTTTTTTTTTGAGGTACGCGGGCCTCTTACTGTTGTGGCCTCTCCCGTTGCGGAGCACAGGCTCCGGACGCACAGGCTCAGCGGCCATGGCTCACGGCCCAGCCGCTCCGCAGCATCTGGGATCTTCCCGGACCGGGGCACGAACCCGTGTGCCCTGCATTGGCAGGCGGACTCCCAACCACTGCACCACCAGGGAAGCCCCTCTAGGTTCCTTTTTTAAAAAACAATTCCTGGGCTTCCCTGGTGGCGCAGTGGTTGGGAGTGGTTGGGTTCGTGCCCCGGTCTGGGAAGATCCCACATGCCGCGGAGCGGCTGGGCCCGTGAGCCATGGCCACTGGGCCTGCACGTCCGGAGCCTGTGCTCCGCAACGGGAGAGGCCGCAACAGTGAGAAGCCCGTGTACCGCAAAAAAAAAAAAAAAAAATTCCTATGCTGTTTGACATCTAATACAGGTAATTCCAAACTTCAAAACCAAATGCAGGCCCCGAAAGACAAGAGTATTAACTAGGATTTTCATAATCGATGAAATACATTCTCAGGAATGGTTTTTACAAAGTTGCAACCTCTTCCATAGTGTAATAGAGCTAAGATTTTCTTAATTTATATATCAAAAGATGCAACTTAACAGTTCTGAGTTTTTACCAGAAACTATATATAATTTTAAAACTAGCTAAAATGATCGTAAATATAAGGAAATTGTATCTTTAAATGGCTGATCTGCTTTTTTCACTGGCTCTTAACATTAAGAGCCAAACTAGTGATGTGACCCGATGAGGAAGGCCAGACTTAAGGTCGGGAGAGAGGAAAGCTAGTCTGAGCTGCTGCTCAGAGGCTGCATGACCTTGAAAGGTCATTTCACCTCTTGGAGCCTCAGTTTGTTCAGCCATAAAATCACTAGGCCACGCTGAATAATTTTTAAGGTCCCTTCAACTCACAGACATCGTCTTAATTCTTAAAAGAGCACACCTGCCAAATTAAAACGGCTTTCCTTTAAGAAACCTGCCAAAAACAAGTCCAGGGTGAAAACTGAGTAAGGCCTCATACGATGCAGTGTGTTCTGGTCAAGAGAGTTTTGAAATGATGATAAAGTCACATATCAGCAGACATTAGGGGAAGAACACTAAAGTAGTAGACAAGGGGATTAAGCAACTGAAGAGTTAACAAAAAAACTCCAGAACAGCATAATATTTCCCAGCTGCCCAAGCCTATGAGCTGCCTTGAGCACAAATAGCTCAGTTCAGTTCAACAAACACTGAGGGCTCACTCCATTCCAGAAAGTACAGTAGGGCTGCAGATAGAACCGTAAATGACAGAGGAATATATCTCGTTGGCGGGCCTTGGTCAAAGTGATCATTTACGTGTAGGTTTCGAGTGTTATGAGAAAAGTACGCACAGAGGGTTACAGGGCCCAGAGGAGGGGCCTCGGTGAGTCGTCAGGAAAGGCCTCCTGAAGAAATGTGATGCTCAGGCTGCATCTTAAAGGAGAGCGAAAGGGTTGGCACCGTCAAAACGAGGGGGAGTGAAATCAGAGACCTGGAGCCTTTATTACAGAGGCCACAACATCAGACAAGGCAATTGAGGGCCATGCAGGTGGAAAGGCCGGCCAAGGTCAGACAGAGGGCGGTGGGGAGGCTGCACAGCACACCAGGAGCTCCCACTTGATCTTACAGGGACGGGGAGCTACAGAAAGGTTTGAGAAAGAGGGACAACCGTACGGATGATGGTTAAGAAAGAGGACAAGACGTGACAACGGTGGTGAGTTAGAAAGCTATCAGGCTAGAGCCTACTAGAGTACTATTTTTCATAAAAATAAATATTACTAGTAACATAATAACTAAAATTCAAAAGACAAAAACCAGAATTGTTTTTAAGACATATTTATACTTCTTAAAAATAAGCAGATACGGGAAAAACAAAACGAAATAGGGCATTCCCCAGCACTCCATACCCAAGAAGATCTAAGCAATTTTGAGACAGATGAGATGAATCCCAAATTTTAACTCAATCTCAATTTTTCTAGACACTTCAAAAAAAAACAAAAAAAAAGGGAATGAAAAGGAAAGGAAGAGTACTTTCCTTTCTTCGAGGTTGCTTACAGAGTCTTGAGAAATTTTATAAATGGGCCCACCTGGCCCAGAGAGACATCTAGAATGGACTCTGGAGGTCTGGTCCCTGCATTGCTGTTTGGGCATCAACTCAGTTACCCTGGCAACACAGGCACCTGGAATCCACTGGTCAGTGGGCTCACGACTGAGCCAGGAGCCACAGGAGGGGCTCCTGACGTCCCCGTGTTCAAAAAGGGTACCCTTAGTACTATGGACAGAAAAGCAAGCAGAAAGGTTACCTAGTCAGTGGGTTTCCGCTGAAGTCAGCGATCTGTAGTGCTTTACAGAATGAGATGCTCTCTGGAATTTCAGGAATATCTGCAGAAGGAAAGAAAATGTCTATCACTGACCACGACTGTTAACAGTTTTCATCATCCTCAAGATGGACCACAGTCGCAAGGGAATATCTACAAAGTACTAACTCCGCTCAAACATGGCATGGATTCCTGAAGTACTTTTCTACATTTATTTTACATTTGCTTTCCTAATATAAGATATATTCTAAACAGAAGCACGTTCAAGAAAAACATAAAAAACAACCACCCCACCAAGTCCCATCACCTCATCAAAACTCACTGAGGGCATTCGGTTGGTAATTCCCTGTAGGCTTTATTTCCCCTATGTTTTCATATGGTTATATCAGTACAAAGTATTCTAAAGTATGCATTTTAAAATTATGGAATTTCTTCTGATTATAGGCATATTTGGAAAATACAGAAAACTCCAGTGAAGAATAAAAAACCACCAACATTCCCATCACCCAGAGACAATATTTTATTCTGATGTATGTTTTTAATTGTCAGACACACATACAGAGTGTGCGTATAAATAGATCATATTTCAAAATACTAGGTTCAAGCTTCACTTTATGTTATTTTACAAACTTTTTCCCCTGTCATTATTTTTCCAAATAGTTTCCCATTCTTAGTGGCACAAAAGCCCACTGCACACATTTCCATATTTCATGTAACCAATCCCCAGTTGTTGGACATTTAGGTTGTTTCCAAGTTCCTAACGTTATAATTATATTTATGTCCATTTCTGGTTATTTCCTTAGGCTAAGCTCCCAGAGTGTAATCACTGTGTCAGAGGCACTAACACCTCTGCAGCACTTGACAAATACTGCTAAATTGCCTTCGAGGGGGCCAGGTACACCTTTATACTTCCACCACCCGATTCAACATCTTTCCCTTCTTCCTTTCTTTCTCTTACATTTGAAAAACTGCCCATGTTATTGGTAAAATAGTCTGGCAACATTTTCTTTTATATTCCTTTGATTACTAATGAGGCTGAATATTTTTCCCCACGTTTACCTGCCACTAAACATTGCGATTCTTGAAATGACCAAAAATGCTATTTTAAATTCCTCTTTCTCTTGGTTTAAACCCTGAGGTTACAGCTTTCAGGGCTGGAAAAGGTTAGTTCATAGCATTTAATTTCAAGAATACATTTATTTTGGACGTACTAATGTTAAGAAGGGCTAAAATAGAAAAGGCTCTCTTGATCCCATGCCATTTCTTCCACCAGCTCGACAAAGGCACGGAGAGCCAAAACATACCAAATATTTCTAAATTGGGGGTAAAAAGGAGACGGGAGAAATAAAGGGAAAAATGGATGCCCTGCTCCAACACCACAAAGTAATCAGAAGCTACATAAAAGCTCCAAGTACAAATTTAAAAGCTGCAAATATTTAAATTTGTGGTAACATTTGCCTCACACAATTCTCTGCCTTGCATGGTCGTATAAGGTAATGAAGAATACATACTATTAATGATCCTAGTTTCATAAATATGATAGCAGTATATACATATATATATATACACATACACACACACATATATATACACACAAACATACATACATATGTACACATACATGTGTGCATGTGTGTATACATACATGTTGCATGCATGTGTACACATACATACACACTATATATATGTGTGTGTGTATATATATATGGCTTATCCACATTAAGAATGAACTAGTGAATATAACAAAAAGGAGGTGGACTCACAGCTATAGAGAACAAGCTAGTGGTCACCAGTTGGGTGGGGGGCAGTATAGAGGGAGGGAAGCAGGAAGTACAAACTATTAGGTATAAAATAAGCTACAAGGATATATTGTACAACCCAGGGAATATAGCCAATATTTTATAATAACTATAAATGGAGCATAAGCTTTAAAAATTGTGAATAACTATATTGTACACCTATAACTTAATACAATATTGTACATCAACTAGACTTCAATTTTAAAAAAAGGAAAAGACCGAAAAAACAAAAGAAGGAACGAACAAAGGTACATCCATCCATCATTACAGGACCAGCACGGCTATCCAGGGTGTGAGGCCTGCCCAGGTAAAAGGTGCTGGTCAGCCCTGCACTCCTGACTGTCACTCCTCGGCCACCACTTCAGGTCCTAGTGAGCAGTTTTTATAAAGCTGAAAAATGAGGTGCAAGGGCTGCACCCGTCACTTCACAAGTGCTACGGAAGATGAAGCTGACACACACACACACACACACACACACACTGTACAGCAGCTTTCTGCTTGATCTGAGGAAAAGATCAAGGAAACAGAGAAAGAGGAAAGGCACATCAATTTGGTAGAAGTCTTTAATATTTCTCAGACTATCAGAAACATCCCTGAAGCTCAGGAAGATGGGCCTACCAAGGAACACATGAACTCTGGTCGGGGCTGGTCTGGAGTCAGGGTATCTGAGGGTAACAACAGCAACTTCCAGAGAACACAGCTAGACCCAGTCCAGACAGAGCTGCCTTGTAGGAAGACATTCCATCCCTAGGCAAACCTGCTTGTACACAAGATCGGCAAACAGAACATAGGTCTCAACTCCAAAGACCATTTCTTTCTACCATACGCATGTTGCTAATTTAACTGAAAAGAAGGTATTTGCCTGTAAAAATAATAGCTTTAGACAAGGAAGGCAACAGTGTGGCTAGAAGAGTCCTGCTTACTGGTTTGCTTTAAATTACTAAAATTATCAGAGCAGAAAACTAAGGAAGGGAATGCCTGTTCCTTCTTAAATACTTAGCTAAAATATCACACCCTCAGGGACACCTCCTTTGGGCCCCAAGATTCGGTTGGATCCCCGTGCTCTCAGGTTCCTGCAATCTGTTACAGTTTTAGTTAAATAATTGTTTGGTGATGGTCAATCTCCCTTATTGAACTCTAGGCTCACTGGGAAGAAAGACCACGTGGGCCTTGTCTGTTGCTGTTTCCCCAAAGCTGACATAGTACAGTCGGCCTACAGGTTCCACATCTGGGAATTCAACCAACTGTGGATCAAAATATTAAAAAAATATTCCAGAAAGGTCCAAAAAAAGCAAAACTTCAATTTGCCTCATTGGGCAACTATTTACATAGTATTTAAATTGTATTTACAACTGTTTGCATTGTAATAGGTATTATAAGTAATCCAGAGGTGATTTAAAGGATATGGGAAGATATGCAAAGTTATATGCAAATACTATGCCATTTTACATAAGGGATTTGAGCATCCTTGGATTTTGGTATTTTGTCCTCCACAGAGGCCAAGGGGTGACTGTACTAAGCTTAAACAGCCCACGGGTACTGAATGAATAAATGAGAAACTCACATTGTTAAATCTCTGCAAAGACAGTTGCTCTCTAATGTGAGTCATGAAATATCCCCTGTAGGGTGGGTATTATCTCTGTTTTACTAGTAAGAAAACTGCTTGGTCCCAGATCTCTTACAAGAGATAGTATAAAGGCTGCAGGTTATTCCCAGCTGCAATCCCCTTTAACTGTCTTCCAAGTGTTTTGCTCTGGACAAATGTGAGGTTTAAGACTAAACATATGAAAAACTATAGACAAAAACCACTTCTCAATGAGGCCAAGGCTGACCACCAACCTTTTCTGCATTTATGAGGTCTGCAGCCTCGGATAAACTATTTAACCTACCTGTGCCTAATTTCCTTATCTGTAAAATGGGTCATCAACAGATATTTTCAAATAATACCAGTATATCATACCTTAAGTGCTGCAGAAGTTCAGAGAAGGGAGAAAATGAAACAAAGAAGGACACTTACACTTTGAACCAAATAAATAAGAGTAGAGGAGCAGCATAGGCAGGAATGTGACACTGGATGCAAAGTGGGGAGAGGGTAGGCCCTGGGCACAGTTTGCCTGAACTTCAGGATATCAGTTTGGGGGTGTCTGGAGAGGAGGCCGGAGAAATCTCTTGACAGAAGACTACCAATGCCAGGCTGAGCTGTTTACAATTAATTTGCCAGACAAGGAGTTTCCTCTTCTCTAAAAGAGGGATAATCACAGCTCCAGCTTAGGGTTGCAAAAGAATAAAGGAGAGTCACACAAATAAAAGCACATGGTACCCTCTACTGGACCTCTTTCTTATACTGGGTGGGGGATCAGTAGAGAGGACCACTATTTTCCATTCAAAGCCAAATAATTTTTTTATTGAAATATAACTGACTTACAATGTTGGATTAATTACTGCTGTACAGCAAAGTGATTCAGCTATACATATATATATTCTTTTTTTATATTCTTTTCCATTATGGTTTATCACAGGATATTGAATATAGTTCCCTGTGCTATACAGTAGGACCTGGTTGTTTATCCATCCTACGTATAATAGCTTACATCTGCTAACCCCAGCCTCCCACTCCATCCCTCCCCAACCCCATCCCCCTTGGCAACCACCAGTCTGTTCTCTATGTCCGTGATTCTGTTTCATAGATAGGTTCATTTGTGTCATATTTTAGATTCCACGTATAAGTGATATCATATGGTATTTGTCTTTCTCTGTCTGACTTACTGCACTCTAGTATGATAATCTCTAGGTCCATCCATGTTGCTGCAAATGAAGGCCGAATAATTTGAAGAAGAGTGGCGTTATTAATAGAGATGAGAGGCCTGAGAGGGCTTTTGCTTCTATCTGAGAAGGAATAAAACCCTGAATAAACATCTATTTACATACAAATATTAGAAATAACTCATGAGGTTTTTCCTCTCATTAAAGAAGGTACCCCCAAACTTATAGCTGCCAACATTCAGCTTAGTTCAAGCTGCTATATAAGGTGAAACAAACAAAAAAATCTTTACTCATATTTTTCATGTATTTAAACTGGCTTTGTCTTATATACGTCCAAGAATAAAAGCATAAAATTTGATATTTACGAAATGTCTGAAAATGATTGTAAAATTAAGTAATCTCTTCCCTACAATTTTCTTAAAATAACCTTCAATTCAGACCCATTCTAAACTACCATCATTTCTGAATCAGAATTGCTTTGAGTTAGTGAGATGTGGTTGCACTTCAAAAATAAAAATACTGAATCTGTTGTTTACCAATATAACCATCACTACCACCTGTATACAGGCAACTGACAATCAGTTCTAAACTCTGCAGTGCCAAAAATCGTCACCACCACCAAGCAGACAACCATCCTGGCACCATGAGCCCAAGGGCTTCTGAGAGAGAATACACTTTTCACCGCAGATACTGTCATTTAGAAAGTGATTTAGAAGGACAGTGCTTGCCCTTCCTGGCACTCCTCCTATTTTCTCAGCATCCATTTTTAACATATCAGGCTGGGGTTCCACCTTCCCCAGCCCCCTAACCCTCAGAAGTAATACAGAGCCTTAGCCTGCAATCCTCTATAAGGAATCCGATGCCCAGAAGCCTCAAGGTGGACCACGCCCTTTCCTGAAAAGCTATCACCATCTCAGGGCCCCCCTTGGGATAGACACAGGCTGGACTGTGTGACCTTCCTTCTAACTCCTTCTAAGGAGTTTAGAACCTTCCAGGGCATTTCCTGTCACAGAGAACGGTGCACGAACGGCCTGTCCAGTCTATGATCGCAGCCCCTGCGTGCAGCGGAATAAGTTCTTTCTGAATAACTGAGTTACTCACTGGCATTTCTTCTGGTTCTATATAAACAGCATCTCTTCTCCTGGGTTCAAGACCTGTCTGAGGTCCGCAGTTACAGTGCGAGGCTCTCTCCACCAAGAGATCATGAAATGCGAAACAGAACGAAAGTCTGCAGGCCCGCAGCAGGCGTGCAACACTACTGAATTACCTACCAACTGCGCTGGGCCTGGAATCCAGAGACAGACTCCAGGCCCTGCGCACGGGGATGCCTTCACTGCCGGGCGGCCCTGCTCCTCGCAAAGGGCTGCTGGCCTTCTCTGCCTTGTCCACCACCCCAGGCTACTGAGAGGTACGATGAGATGATGTACAGGGTAACGTGGTAAAGTACACAAATGTAAAGGGCTAGGTGGGGGGAGGTGTTCCCCCCCGAGGGGCACAGGCTGGCTTTCTCACTTTTTCTATCAACGTGTGGGATCTGGGGCACATGGTCCCCCCTCCTCTCACCCCGACACACTCAGACCAGAGGGGAAACTGTCCTCAAGACCCCTGTCAGCACAGAGGGAACTGAGTCTCTGCTTGAGCATTTTGTTATCAGTATCCCATCTCAGAGAAATGTGCAGCTGCACGAACCGTCAGGCATTGAGGGCAGTACCTCAACGCATCACTGATACTAAACCACATCAGAAACAAACAAAAAATAAGACAGCACAAGCAAATGGCGCCATGGCAACGACAGCCACCCCTGAACTGCCCTCAGAGATCCAGGGGCAGAGGTGACCCAACAGCCACCTGGCCGTCCCAGAGGCACCCGGGTACCAGACTCTAACCTCCCCTGGCCTCTGCGGTGACATTCCACAAGCCACCTCGAGACTTGTCCTGGGAATAAATGTGCACCAGGGCCCACCAGCCAGTGCTGGTCGCCATGGAGGCAGGCGCACACACACCTCCCTTCAACCACATATACACCTATACTTTTTAGCACAGTACTTCTACTTTAGAGGAAGATTTGAAATTGCTCCCCACTGCCTGGAGCTCTGAGAAGCCCCCTTTGCAATCGGTCACCTGACAGTTGTTGTCACCGCCACCTTCGACACAAGTAGCAGGTCTCAGGCACTGAGAGAACAGCAGGGGACAGACTCAAGGTCAGGAAGTGACAGGTACAGGTCTGAAAGAGGAACTCCTCCGAACCCTGTTACACCACTTGACCGTGTGGCCCCAGATAAGAAGAGATGCCTTTCTGAGGGTCTTCATGCATCATCTAATCCCAAAAACAAAGAGTGGGATGGATGGTGGTGGTCCCGCAAGCAG
Organism: Delphinus delphis; assembly: GCF_949987515.2. NCBI lineage: Eukaryota > Metazoa > Chordata > Mammalia > Artiodactyla > Delphinidae > Delphinus > Delphinus delphis. Next base: position 41,504,372 of record NC_082692.2, on the reverse strand, counting down.
ATGCAGAAGCAGGCCTGGAAACATTAACTAAACAGCCCAAGGTCACTGTGCTCACGTGTGGAGGAGCAGAGCTTTGAAATTCGGGTCCATCTGCTTCACGGCAAGGAAGAGGACAGTCAGATTCCATTGGTTCCAAACGTGCTGGAGAAAGACATGCTGGAGGAAATGCACCTGGGGAGACAGACGAGGTGGGAATACAGGCCCGCGGTTCCGAGAGAGGCCTGGGCAGTCATCTCACCCAGAGACAGGGTGGGTGAACTCTGTTGTGAGAGCCCCCAACAGGCAGCTGGGGGCAAAGCCAAGAGGTCGAGGGAGCAAAGGGGTCCCCGAGGGCGTGGGTCTATGGTGCGGCCAGCAGGTAGGGGACACGGGCTGGGCAGCAGGGATCTGCTGCCACCGTCCAGAGGCGCCAACAGAGAGAGTGGTTTGAGGGGAATCAAACCGCAAAGGTGGAGAAGGCAGGTCGCCTGCCGGTTCCTGTGGACAGAGAGGAACGGAGGGCATACAGCAGCTGCCCGACTCCAGTCTCAGACACGGGGCTCCTGGCCAGCAACATGGGGAAACGAGGAGACAGTGGCACGACTTTCCGACCATGAAGCCAGATGTGTATATTGACAAGGGTCACTGTCCTCTGGGCTCTGTTTAATCCGAGATTATAGCCTGACTGCGGCCTCGAAATCTCCTGGCTTTTTACTCAATGACAATGAGTTCTTATCAAAATAAAGACTTAGCAATCCTGTGTCACAATCCCTGTAAAATAAATCCTGCTGTTCCATTACATCTGAAAGTCTGAGAGCCTGGAGACTTCGGAGTGTGCCGTCAAAAGGCCTGGCAATCCAGGGGAGAGAGGAGGGAGGGGGTTATGGCTTGAGGAGAAAACCAAGGTCAAGGGGAAAGTTCACTGTAGCGTGCTTGGGTCTGATCTTTTTGTTTGGGACATCTGCGGGGGGCGCGGAGAGGCAGACGGAAGTAGGATGAAGGAGCGTGGGTGCTCATGCCCGTCTTTGCTCAGAAGGCAGCACGGAGGGGACGCAGGGCCGAGGGGAGGCTGAGGGTGGAGGCTTCAGAACCCCGTCCCTGTCCACATCCACAGGGAAAGACGGAAGGGGCACCTGGAGGCGCGGGTGCAGACGAGGGAGAAGCCCACAGGCTGGGAGATGCCCCTTCCCACAGCAGAGGCAAGTGACAAAACCCCCAACATGAAACATGCTCAGCAAACAGTGAACCCCGCATCCACGAGGTGCATGCAGTGGGCAGGGAAGACGGGAGGCTCACCCTGGCATGGAGAGGGGGATCCCGTCACATATAAACACCATGAATGCAGGCCTGGCCAAAGACAGGATTCAAACACAACAAGGACTAAACAACCAGCTGTGAACAGAATGAGCGCGTGAAAAGAGATGCTGCCGGGCCGTGGTGAAATACTGAATGCTATGACTTCAGGCTCGCTCTGTACATCATGCTGCTTCATTGAGGACTATTTACTGCTCAGGTAAAACAGGGCCCTGTGTGCCAAACGGGCTGGCTGACTGCTGGCTGCCTGATACCATCCTGCTTAAAAATACCCGGGATTGTCAAGAAAGGCTCAGTATGAACGCGTGATCCCAGTCTGCATTTGCTGCCCCAGCTGTTCCTCAGGGTGTGCAGGGAAAAAAATAATAATGTGAAGTGGACATTTTTTGTTTTCAAAGGCACCATCTCAGTTATCACATTATTCCAACACCCAGGGACTCGCCCAGGAGGCAGCCGGCCTCTGTAGACAAAAGACGTGATTCCTGCCCTAGCAGCCTTTCCAGCATCTGGAAGGAAAAATGGGAACAGACAGTGCAGGGCAGAAAGGCTGGCATGGCCTCTGCGTGGTGCATGGGGAAGGTGGGACACGGGCCCTTTGTCAAAGTTTTATTTTGAGTCTTGGTAACTTGTGCTGGGAACAAATTTTCCCAGCCCAGAGGGTTTTCACCTAATTCCAGCCACAATTACAAAAATAACCTTTACTCCTCAGCTTTTCCTCCCCAGCAGAGTTGGCTCAATAAACACAAATATGTCCCGAGATACAAGCTCTCCTGTTTTGGAAAAAAAAAAAAAAAATTCACCGGAAACAAAGAATTACAGAAAAGTAAATGTTAGGTTTCATACCGAATGAGAAGGGGGGTTGGGGGGAATGTGGACAGTTTGGCATCCTTTCTATTTGCCCTCCTCCCAAAATAAAATATATAGGATTTTGAAATAATGTCTACTTAAACCTCAAGATAACAGCAACTAAATATCGAAACCGAAAAACAATATTTGTATTCATCAGCTATTTTAACAGTCACTCAAAATTACTGCTCATTTTAATTACTCCCATTTAATATGGACAAAATCACAACTCCTGGTATCTATGCACCAAAATTCTCTAGGGAAATGAGGTCTTCCAATGGATCCAGGATGCTACAATCCAGAAATGAAGGCTTCTGCTCTCCCCCAAGCTCCTCCATCTTCTGAGACTGTACACCCTTTCCCTCCCCTGAACTGCAGATAAGCACCTGGGGTCAGGGTCCCCCTGCACGTGGATTCTGTGGGTCTGGCCCCGTGCTGCTCGTGACACCTTTATAAGTGTACTTCACCTTTCCAGTTAGCATCTGTGACCATCAGCTGAGATAAACATCCTCTCACACCACCACACCACACACAGTGTTTGCCAACTGACAGACCACAGGCTGGGGTGAGTCATTCAGACTCCTAAAGCCACGCTCTGTGGAACACAGAGAACAGAGGACAGGGCGCAGGGCTGGGGGCGACAGTGTGTTCTCCACAAGTGCAGGGAGAAGCCTCCTGGCCCAGAGGAACTCGCCAGAACGCTGAGGGTCAAGAGTTCCCACCAGCCCCTCCCAGGGCACATCCCTAACCCGGGGCCAAAAAAAACACTGAGGATCCCAGAGGCTGGGGATTACCAAATTTCACAGAACAGAAGAATCACTCCGAGCGCTTCCTCGATGAAAGGGCTGGGCCCACTCCGAGCCAACGGATTCACAGGGTCTAGGGTCTGGAGAAGGAATCTGCATTTTAATCCAGCTCTCCTGGAGATGCAGAGTAAAAGGGTCTTCAAGCCCCCGAGAAACACTGAGGCATTTAACCTAATTGGTTCTCAGCCCTGAACGCACATCAGAATCACCTGGTGTCATCATGGCCCGAGATTGCAGTAAGTCAGCCTGCGTGGGATCCAGGAAGAAAGACAAATATCATGTGATAGCACTTCTATGTAGAATCTAAAAGAAATGATACAGATGAACTTATTTACCAAACAGAAGCAGACTCACAGACATAGAAAGCAAAGTTACGGTTAGCAAAGGGGAAAGGGGGTGGAGAGGGATAAACTAGGAGCTTGGGATTAATAGACACACGCTACTATATATAAAATAAATAAACAACAAGGTCCTACTGTATAGCACAGGGAACTATATTCAATACCCTCTAATAACCTATAATGGAAAAGAATCTGAAAAAGAATATATTTTTAACATATTTATTTACATATATATTTTTATAACTGAATATATATTTATATAACTGAACCACTTTGCTGTACACCAGAAACTAACACAACATTGTAAATCAACTATATGGCAATAAAAAAAAAAACCCTACCTCAGGTGAATCGAAGATGCAGCCAGGTCAGGGCCCACTGATGATGAGGCCCTGGCTGTGATGGTGTGGTACCCAACTTACCCGACAATTACTCACAGCTCCTGTCCACCATCCACCTCCAGAGTAAAGCTATTTCTGCTCTTAGACGGAAGCCCAGCCTACAACACGTAAGGCTATGTGCGCTGAGCGCCTGCTTGATCAGACTGCTTCAAAGGGAGCCAGAACAGTGATGGGAGGTAAAGTAAAGCTGTCTTGTTGTTTGGAAGAAGATGGGGACAAGAGTAGGGGGAAGAGGTGGGGTAAAGATGCAAAGGGGGTCTGTTTGAATCTAATTAACGGCTTCCTTCCCATTTTTAGATAAAATCAATTTTTAAGAACTCCCTCTACCTGTAATACAAGTACACTTTTTCAACACTAACCCTAAAAAGAAAAGAGGTTAAACTAGAAAACGGAGTGCAAAAGTATTCTAAAAAGGGCTCAAAAACATGTTTATGCTATTCCAAAAAATACTGTAGAAAAAGAGCTTAAGGGCTTAAATATATAAGCTGTCAACTCACAGATGAAAAGGTATGATATTACTAACAATTTCAGGTGTACAGCAAAGTGATTCAGACATATAGATATATACAGATTCTTTTTCAGATTCTTTTCTCTTATAGGTTATTACAGAATATTAAGTACAGTTCCCTGTACTATACAGTAGGTCCTTGTTTGTTATCTATTTTATATATGGTAGTGTGTACCTGTTAATCCCAAACTCCTAATTTATCCCTCCCCCCCATTTCCCTTTGGTAACCATAAGTTTGTTTTCTATGTCCGTGGATCTATTTCTGTTTTCTATATAAGGTCATTTGTATCTTTTGTTTTTCAGATTCCACAAATAAGTGATATCATATATTTGTCTTTCTCTAACTTACTTCACTTAGTATGATAATCTCTAAGTCCATCCCTGTTGCTGCAAATGGCATTATTTCATTCTTTTTATGGCTGAGTAGTATTCCATTGTATATATGTGTATGTGTGTGTGTGGGTATATATATATATACATCTGTGTATCTGTGAGATAGATAGATATATCAATCACATCTTCTTTATCCATTCTTCTGTCAAAGGACATTTAAGTCACTTCCATGTCTTGGCTATTGTAAATAGTGCTGCTATGAACACTGGGGTGCATGTGTCTTTTCAAATTATGGTTACGGTTAGGTTCTTAAATGAGTGGCTCCTGGCTCCAATTTAATTTACGTGAGTTTCCCTGGAGATTAAAATGAAGACTCCGGGGATCCTGCTCTGGGAATTCTGAACGTGTAGTCCTTGGGGAAGGTGGGAAATATGCAATTTTAACAGATTCTGACGTAGGCGGTCCCAGAGCCCACCTGGAGAAACACTGCTCCAAGTGAAGGAAGGAAGACCAAAATCCAAAGTCTAACTTTCCAGGTAGAAAGAATTCTTGCTCCCATCATATCTGAAATCCCCTTTCTCTGTGGTCTGATGGTCAGCAGGACATTCTGATTTGCTGGACTTTGTCATCTTTTTCTCCATCCTCCCTTTTAAGCCTACAAGCATGGTTTTGCCCACATGGTCTGTAGGCCTCTGCGGAGAGACTGTAGCTCGTCGTTTCTTGGACAGAATTCTTCCTTCTGCTCTATCTGTGATAACATCCCAGCTCCTGGCATGCAGAGAAAGCACAATAAAATTTTCTCGAAGTTCCTATGTGCTTCTTTTCAAGAACTTAAAATCCATTATAAAGATCACACCTTATAATGCCATGGAAGTGCTAAACCTCACATTTCATTGATTCTCTGCCAGCCATCTACCAGTTTCTGAACTGATTAATTCACATAATTCAAGAAATCTGCACCTAAGGCTGGATAGAGGGGCTGCAGACCCTGCACCTTGTTACAAAGCACCATTCAGAGAATAAGCGCTCCTACAAATCAAAAAGCGACAAGAACAGGGGCTCTCCTCTTGTATCCAGTTTCTCTCTGAAGTTAAAACGGAAGCAAGGGCAAAGCCTAAGAGAGCACCCTATTCATTCACGTGTCCCTATATCAGACTATTTACGCAGCTAATACTTGGTGAACCCTGGTGACTTATGTCAGGCTATGTTGCAGAAGCTAAGGAGGCAAAGGTGAGGCACGGCCTTTGCCCACAATGATCTTAAAATGCAGTGGGGAAGAGAGGTGTCATAAAAATAAGCCCAGTGTAGTGTGACACCCAACACGGGCAACCTCACCAGGGCGGGGAGAGCCTGTGAGTGGGAAGGGCAGGTTGATGACTTAAACTTTGCCTCCATTGACTTTTTATAATGAACCATATACTGCTTTCCTAATTATTAAAAAAAAAAAAAATCCCAAGGTGAAATAAACTTGGAAATACAATGGGTAAATGCAACCATTAAAGGATCTTAGAAGGAAAAACACTGTCTGTGGTCCTCAACACTTAACATGGAATAACCAGGCTTAAAATGCCAGAGTCCACTCTCGTCCCAACCATCGCTGACGACCAGACTCCAGAAAAAAGAATATTGGTGACTGGTTTCCCCCACCTTTTGCCTTCTGGGTGTGCCTGAGACGGCTCATTCCCATGCCAGACACCCATCAAACCCATACACATTATGACCCAACTTATGAAACTCCTCCATTAATTATATCACGGTCAGCCGTCCAAGACACACATCACGTCAGGGTCGCTCCCGTGCCTTAGAACTGGCAGATCCAGCAGGAAACCGTGATGGCTGTTGTTTCCTCCTGGAAATGGGGGCTGCAGGTGTTTTTCAAGCACTTCTCTAATCTCGCAAAGAGAGTCCGGAGAAAGGCACAAAACAACAAGCAATGAATGCCACAAACCGCTCGGGCGTTGCTTCTCCGGTCACAGATGACCTCCCAGATGCCAAATCAGCCCACGTTCACTGCCCATCCAGCCCCTTTTTCCAGGCAGCCTTCCCGGATGTGCTTCCCACATCTGGCTCCCAGGCAAGGTCTTGGGATGCTCCCGTTTCTCCACCTGCTCCTTCCCAGCCTCTGTCTCAGGCTCCTTTTCATCGGTCCTTTCACGACGGTGCTCCCCAAGGTCCTGCCTTCCCGCAGCCGTGCCTGGACCGTCTCATCTGTGGCGACAACTCCATCCATTGATCTGCAAGCGTTAGCTCCACCCGTGAGGTCAGTCCTCCAGGGAGTCTGACGTGGTGGCAGTCGGCCACGCTCTCGCTCGGCTTGTCTATGACACCAGCCAGCACTGCTGAGCAGACCAACCGCCGCTCCTTCTTGGATCTTCCTCTGCTCTGCCTTAAATGGTGACATCCTGCACGCCCCTGCCCTTCATTCCCGCAGCCCCAGATATCCCCTGCACAAGGATGCCTCCCTAACCTTCACCTCCCCTGAGCCTCAGACCCTGATACTCAGCTGCCCACCGAACACCTCCACTGGGATCTTCCAAAGGCATCTCCCCCTCATCTTTGCTCTCAGTCCTGTCCTGTCTTGCGTCTCCCGTCTCCCCACGGTGGGAAGTGGGAGCTTATCCCAGTCGCAGACCTCTCACTCGCCCTTTCCTCCACATCCAACACATCCCCTTCCCATCTGTCACCCACACGCCTGGTCCAGTATCTCCCTTTTTCCTGCCCCCCCCCTCCAGTCTCTCCATTACCCACATGGATGCCTAGCCTCTGCCTCCAGGCTGCCCCCATTCAACCCCATGCTCCCTGCTGGTGCCGGGAGACCTGGGAGTCACGCCCCGGCTGGACACCCTTTCACAGCGCCAACCCTACCCCCACCCCCCGGGTTTCAAGAAAACACTCCCTAGCCGAGCCCACAGGCCCCCGTGATCCCGCCGCCATCCACCTCTCTCCGGCCTCGTCTCTTGCCATGCGCTACGGTAATACCTTGCGTTTCCCAAATTTCAGACCTTCAGACACACACACACATGCTATATCATCTGCCCAGGAACATCCTTCTTGTCCTTCTTGTCATTTCTTCGTCTCTACCTGCAACTTGTTCCTCAGAGCTTGAGTAAATGTCATCTTTCCCAGGAAGCCTTCTTAATACTCTTCCCTTCCCCAGGAATGACGGAGACCCCACCCCACCCTGGGCTCCTTCAGGCACACCTCTGACACCGTCCTGTCATCGCAGATGGACCTGGTCCTTTCATTCCTGTCCCCTAAATCCCTTGAGAGCCATCACCAATCTACCACTAGCCAGCTACCACTGGCTCCTAGCACAGAACTCGAATACCTGGTGCTAGTTTAAAAATTCAGGAAATGAATACAACTCATTCTAAAACTCTGTTCCTGCTCCCTTGTCCCTTATCTCAGTGAAGTGTGCGTTCCGGCCAAGACTTCACCAGTGCTTTGCTGGGCCTTTGGAAATACTCTGCCGTTATTTAGAACACTTATCTGAGTTTCTCTCTTCCCATCTGGATCCCTGAGGAAGGTCAGAATGGTTGCCAGCACAGTCAAGAGGCATTTTAGAAATAAGAATAACTTCAGCTGGCTGGAGGGAAGGTCTCCAGAAGACCATCTGCTTAGGAAATGCCAACGAGCTACAGGGAGACCTCCTTGCCACGGTCCAATGGGTCACATATAAAGGCTGACTGGTCCAGGACAAAAGCCCAAGGCAGGGACCTTGATAAGAAGGTCTGACTTATGGATGAAAAAGATGTGGTACATACACATAATGGAATATTAGCCATTAAAAAGAATGAAAGAATGCCATTAGCAGCAACATGGATGGACCTAGAGATTATCATACTAAGTGAAGTAAGTCAGATGGAGAAAGACTAATAACATATGATATCACTTACATGTGGAATCTAAAAAACAAAAAAAGATACAAATGAACTTACAAAACAGAATCAGACTCACAGACATAGAAAACAAATGTATGGCTACCAAAGGGGAAACGTGGTGGGGGGAGGGATACATTAGGAGCTTAGGATTAACATATGCACACTACTATATATAAAAATAGACAACCAACAAGGACCTGGTGTAAAGCACAAGGAACTCTACTCAGTGTTCTGTAATAACCTATATGGGTAAAGACTCTGAAAAAGAATGGATGGCTGTATACGTGTAACTGAATCACTTAACTGTACACCTAAAACTAATACAACATTGTAAATCAACTGTAGTCCAATACAAGATAAAAATTAAATTTAAAAAAAGTTATGAAGGCCCGAGTTAGGTGAGGGAGGGAGGAACACCCGTGACCCACTCAGTTCCCGGGGTGCCTGCTGCCACCCCGACTTAGTTGAGGCCTCTGTGGTGTTACTTGGGGCTCCCCCACCCCACTCCCCAGCTCCAGGCCGCCTTTTGCTGAGGACGCGTGTGGAGTCATTGGCACCTGGCCCTCCCATGTTTGTCTACCTTGCTCAGGCCCCCTTGTTCCTCTTGGTCTACCACTCATCCACCCCACTGAATGGAGGAAGCCTATACTTTCACATCCTGCAACGCCATCAAACAAAGGGTGAAGAGCAAAGTTAAACACTCCAGGGCATCAGCCCTTAACGTGCAATAGCACTTCCACTGAGCACCTTCACAAACAAAACGTATGTTAGGTAAACATGGAGCTGATTGCTTCACAGAACCTTAAAAGCAGCGGAGCGCTAGTGCTGGGTCTGCTTCTGCCCACGTTCTTTCCCGTGTCCCTCTCTCTGCAGCCACATGGCCCTGGGGGTGGCTGTGTCTCCCTGACTGATTTCAGCACGAGAATCCTAAGTCAGGTAGAGACTTCTAAACTTCTTAGTCACCTCTTGCCTCACTCTGGCTGCCTTTGACTTATCACATCCTCTGGAAATTTCTCCATCTTGTTGGTTATCTACACCAATCCTACCTTTGAAACCTGTAGCTTCCTGTTGACATTAAAGTTACAGATCAGTTCGTGTTTTCTCCAGAAAGACGAAAAGGCAAGAGTTATTGATGAATCTGCCTTGTTAAAACAGTTAAATATTTAACAATAAAGGTTTGGGAAATGTTCGCAAACCTATGTGAAGTGAACAAAGGCAAGACAGAAATATCTATGTGGTGCATAACCCCAATTTTTGTGAAGCAGGTTATGAAAAGGAAAAAGATAAAGAGTAAACATAAAAACATTAATGATGACTATTTCTGGGTAGTAAGATATGACACTTTTCTATTGGGGAGACAGAACTGTGATCTGGAATCTAACAAACCTGGATCCACTGCTCACTCACCCTGCCACCAAAGACAAGGTTTTTAAATCTGAGACTCGGTTTTCTCACCTGTTTAAAAAGGGGGATGCAAATTTCCTTCTTGGAGGTGGTTTGAGGATTAAAGGCGATAACACACGACGCACTTGCTTAGCCTCACAGCTCGTACACAGTAAGCCCTCAGTAAGTGTTCTGGGGATAAAGATTCACACAGTTCTCTTGGGTTTTCAACAGTGTTTCTTTACGTTTCCTTATTATTAATTCTCAACAAGCAACATGTGCTTTAGAACACATAAGCTGGAAAAGCAATGATCCTGATAATTCCTTGCTCTACCCTTCCCCAGTCTTCTCAAGGACAGGTCAAATGGAATTCACTTTAAGTACAGTGAGGAAAAAGAAAAAAAAGGACACCAGCTAAACTGGGGCTACTCTATGTTGCAAAGAAGAATTTCCCAGAGGGAAACCTGCTGGCTAGCCCAGGCAGAGCCTCAGGTGTACTCCATGGGTGAGATGAATGTCGGTGGGTTAAGCAGGTGAGTCACCCAGTCGCCAGGTCAGTGACCGTGTGCTCGGAGAAGATAAGGCTACGAAAATGTGTGCCACGCTAAGTAAATTCACGTGGGACCAGTGATCGATCTGTATGCCGATGGAGCCAGGTACTGATGTCAACATGTCAGCGTGTCACCTGTCTTCAGCATCCTTTTCAAGAATTAAACGCCCCATCACAGTGTTTGCAGAATATTCACACTCTGAGAAAAGAACATGATATGATCTTAGCCACTGGCAGTTAGAGACAAAGTCCTATCCATAGGAGAGGGCCACACCTACTTCCAAGGGACCTGGGACGTTCACGTTGTCTAATCTCTTTACTTTTCTTTCAAAGGTAAAGCCCCATACAGTCTTCATTTTTGGCTTTCCTTGTTCTACGCTTCTGGCAACACACCGGTCTTTTGCCAAGACAGCACAACGATGACCTTAGAAGGGTCACATCAGAGCATCCCAAGAAAGCCCTACTTTCTTTCATTAGATGATATTTCCTTTTTGGACATAAAAGATGGACAAATCACCTCATAGGGTGGACCAGTTCTACTGGTGGTTGAATTCATTCACTAGGTAGAATTTCATGAGTTTAAATCTCTTAGGATGACTTTTTCCTATTTTCATCTCCAAATGCAAAGAGCACTTAGTCATAAATATTGCCTATATTCTTTCTCTCAAAATAGACTAGAACTATCAGCTCTACCTTTATCATGCTCAATGTTCCCCAAATAATGAAAAGTGCCACCCCTCTGGGTTTCCCATTTCAGCTCCATCACTAACTAGAAATACAACTTGGAGGCATACCACAACTTCTTCAAGCCCCAGCCTCCTCATCCTCGTCAGTCATCCTGAGATGCTTCTACCCAGCTCCCAAGATTGGTGTATTGAGTAGATAAAATACGGGTGTGACGAAACAGCACAATGCCTAGCGTAAGGCACACAGTATCTAGACATCACTTCAGGTAGAAAGCTCCCTGTGTCACTCTAGCCTTCAGACGTGCTCGTGTCCTCACCCCTGCCCTGCATGCTTATTCTCACAGTCCTAGTGCAGATCCTCATGACCCAAAACAAAGGACAATAACAGGGTTAATTCCAGCAGCCAACACTGAGTGTTCATTACATGCAAGGCACGTTCTTAAGCCCTTTACACACACAGCCTCTTTTAAGAGTCACAATACCATTTCCCAGATGAAGAAACTGAGACACAGAGAACTGAAATAACTTATCCAAGATGGTGACCCCTGTCCTGAAAATCTTTCAGGACCCCATGTTCACCAGAGCAAGCGCCTCAAACACCCCTCACACATAAAACTCTTGTTTTCAAATTATACTTTAAACCAGTTTCTAAAAATTCAAATTAAAAAAAAATCATGCATACTTGCACAGGTCTTATGCAGTTAGCAAATGGGTGGCCACCCATCATGTCGATCCGTGTCTGGGTTTACACATTTCCGTGCAGGTGTGGAAAGGAGGCTACCCTTCCTCTTTGGGGGCACACATCTGAATTTCCTGCACATGGGTCACTCACTGGAAGGTTGTGACAGTGCAACAGAATCGTGTGTGTGTCTGTGTCTGCGTGTGTGTGTGTGTGTGTTTACTAGGCCTGTATGTGATCAGTGACATAAAACCGTACAATTCCAGGATTCAATTAAATGCCAGTTGGGGCAGCTGCTGCTCACGCCTTACCAACAGCTGGCTTTCTCTTTTTCTTGTGTAAATACCTAACTGCACTTCCCACCTCCTTTCAGTTAAGCTGGGGACATGAAACTGGCCAACAGACCATGGATGGGGATGATGTAGGCCACTTCTCAACACAGCCCATAAAAATCACCCAGGCACAAACCCCGTTTTCCCCTCCCACAAGGACCCTGGTGGCCGCTAGTTGAAGCAACACATGCATCCAAGGAGGAAGATATATAGATCCCTGAATATACAGAAGAGAGCCTCTCACAACCATCTCCCCATTCCACACACCCCCACCAAACACACACACACACACACACACACACACACACACACACACACGGGAAGGGACTGTAAATTGATCAGCAATAAAATTTCTCATTCTGTTGAGCCCTTGAGAATTCTTTAGCCGCGCAGCACGGCTTGTGGGATCTTAGTTCCCCAACCAAGGATTGAACCCAGGGCCACGGCAGTGAAAGCGCCAAGTCCTAACCACTGGACCACAAGGGAATTCCCTCTTCTCTGATTTTGGATGAATCTTAACATTTTCAGTGAGTAACCAACAGACAAGCACTGAGATATTTGCATTTTAATGATATCATTGCCTCCATAAATGTATAACAAATATTTGAAAAATTTTTCCAACAAACAACAACTCAGCTGAGGAGTCCACTCTTCAACTCCCTCCAAATTTGCAACTCAAGTATAAGAATTGTTAAAGACTGCATGATCTCCAACTTCAAACCAAAAATCCCCATTATTCTCTCAAGTCTCTTTCAAATCAGTTACACTGTAACTGACACCTCTCTGTGTGCCCTGAGCACTTTATTTGTATAACTGTATAAGCCATCAATGTTAAATTACTTACATATGTCTGTTGTGCCTGTAGAATTACCTCCTTAAGGGATAGAAGAATTCAGCAAAGAGCCTTACACAAACACAGTAAGTACTCAATAAATGGTGCTTGAATTTAAAAAAATAATAATTATGAGCTATAGTTGATAACCACAAACAGTAAAAAAAAAAAAAAATGGCCTGGATCCAAGGCTTTTTCAAACTGAAAAGATGTAAGAATCAAAATTTATTATTAGCTTGGAGCAGGTGTGTTAGACTGAGGACATATTCAATACTTACAAAGTCAATTTAAAAACCAAATCATTTCTGGGCTTCCCTGGTGGCACAGTGGTTAAGAATCCGCCTGCCAATCCAGGGGACACGAGCCAGGGCTCGAGCCCTGGTCCAGGAAGATCCCACATGCTGTGGAGCAACTAAGCCCGTGCGCCACAACTACTGAGCCTGCACTCTAGAGCCTGCAAGCCACAACTACTGAGCCCGCGTGCCACAACTACTGAAGCCCCTGTGCCTAGAGCCCGTGCTCCGCAACAAGAGAAGCCACCGCAAAGAGAAGTCCACACACTGCAAGGAAAAGTAGCCCCCGCTCGCCGCAACTAAAGAAAGCCCGCACACAGCAAAGAAGACCCAACGCAGCCAGTTAAATAATTAATTAATTAATTTAAAAATAAATAATAAAATAAAATAAAATAAAAACCAAATCATTTCTATATATAATCCTCTAGTTTCAGTTCTCAGTCCTGCTCCTCAGTCCCCCTTTCCTCCTCGGCTTCTTCATCCTTTTCTAAGACGTGTCTTTTCTAGCTTAATAAGCTCAGAGCATTGTTTCTGGTCATGGCAGCATATTGCTGTCACCATTCTTAGGGAGAGATGCCATCCAGCCCTCAGCTGCCTGGAGGCTTAGCATCTCTTGGCTCCAGCCCAAGTCACGTGACAAAACAGGTGACCTCAAAATCAAAAATGAAGCGCCATGGCCACCCACCCTCAACCACTTTTACAGCTGGGCACTGTCAACCTGATACCAAGGAAAACTGCCTAATCAGAAAGTGAGCAGAGACTGGCATTCCACATGTTGGGTTTTTTTTTTAATCACTGAAGTATAGTTGATTTACAATGTGTTAATTTCTGCTGTACAGCAACGTGATTCTGTTATGCATATCTATACATTCTTTTTCATATTCTTTTCCATTATGGTTTATCAGAGGATACTGACTATAGTTCCCTGTGCTCTACAGTAGGACCTTGTTGTTTATCCATCCTATATATAATAGTTTGAATCTGCTCATCCCAAACTCCCAATCCATCCCTCCTCCACCCCTATCCCCCTTGGTAACCACAACTCTGTTCTCTATGTCTGTGAGTCTGTTTCTATTTCACAGATAAGTTCATCTGTGTCATATTTTAGATTCCACATATAAGTGATATCATACGGTATTTGTCTTTCTCTGTCTGGCTTACTTCACTTAGTATGATAATCTCTAGGTCCATTCATGTTGCTGCTAATGGCATTATTTCAATTCCTTTTATGCCTGAGTAATAATTCCCTGTGTGTGTGTGTGTGTGTATATATATATATATACACACACACACACATACCACATCTTCTTTATCCATTCATCCGTCGATGGACACTTATGCTGCTTCTATGTCTTGGCTATTGTGAATAGTGCTGCTATGAACATAGGGGTGCATGTATCTTTTCCAGTTAGAGTTTTCTCTGGATATATGCCCAGGGTTTTGTTTTACTTCAGGAGAAAACACTACAATTATGTGCCTTCATCTTAGCCCATTCTGTGTAAATCCAACACTGTTTTGGAAAATTCATCACCCGGCCACAGAGCAGTGCAGGACTGAGTGAATGACTGAATGGGGGAGGGGTGGAGGAGGGATGAGGAGCTACTGACAATCTCTAAACGTTTAGAGAACCCAGGACTGACTGAAGTTCGTACTGACCTAAAAAATATATTCAGAGGTGTTGACCTCAAACTCAGGGCACCATCTCTATTACAAACCTGCTAATTAAAGAGAAAACAAGAAAGAGAAAGTTATATAAACCTACAACTTATTCAGCACAGCCATAATTTTTCTGGTAAGTGGGAGAGAACCATATGAATTAATAAAGAGTAACAATAGTTTACTCTTTTATACTTTTTTGAAATTGCCATCCGAGGCAGATTTTGAGTACTATAAAATTATCAGTGTCCTGGTTTATTTACCTAAGTCAGCCTTAAGTAATGCATGGTTGTTTTTGAAAACTGATCCACTCGAAAACGTGAAACCACTGGTCTGAGGATACGCAAAGTGACAAATTCTGAAAGAGTTCCAAAATCATTTTGAGCAGAGGCATTGCTGTCAAAATTTCCCTTCGGATTTAACAATTTGCATCACTAATTTGTGATAGATTTTCACGTTTATCTGATAAAATATCATGGATGTTTCTTTATGGGACAAAAAAAAAGGAAGGAAGGATCTGTTTGCATAGTTTATTCCAACTCTTTCAGTGTTTAAAATGGAAAGGTGATTAGAAAACGTCACAGACGCCAAATTTCTTTCCACCTCCACTTTGAAAATAATTATTATTATCTGGAATTAAAATGTGAGTGGAAGGCAATTATATGTTTTCTATTATTAACCCCTCTCCCTAACAAAAGAACAGGTAAAAAGTTAAGACAGAGAAAGGGCCTGTGATAGGAACGTGGCAGTACTTGTAAAGACAACCAAGCCAGGTCTGGGGTAGAAACTGTCAGCTCTCCACCCTCAAGGCAGAGTGGCCCTGTGGGGCTTCTCTTTGAGGGGTGTCTCCTGTACCATTTTCACAGTGACTGTGACAAAGAAACTCACCGACTGATAACACAGATTAAGTCTGTGTTAATCCAGCAGTGTGCTAGGCAGAGCACTAAGCCTGGCCCCGAATTAGGCAGAGACAGAGAAGGGAACAATGGCCGGATTGTGTAAAGTCTTAAGCCTGCGTGGGCGAGAACTGGCCTCTGTCACACTTCTGTTGTGGGTGTATGTAGTTATTACCCCCAAAAAGCACTAACTGTTCATAACCAAGAAGGAGGACTTCTAGGCGCACTGGCTGCCTGGCTTGCCAGAAAGAGCTTTTTTTCAGGACACACTCAGAAGCACCAAGACGTGCTGTTATACAAGGGCATTTCAGCAGGCTTCAAAATTGATCTTAGATTTCATTAAACAAACCCACTGCCACAGAGCACAGACACTGATCCCCATCTTGCAGCTGTACAGAGGGCGACTAACCCAAACATTTAATCCAAGTCTAGCCTCTCGACTTTGTGGGATGATGATCCTGCTGACGGATTGGATAAGCTGTCCATCTCCTAACTCTGAAGCTCTGTCCCAGTGCCACTGAGGGTTTTGTACTAAAACTGTCTTTTAGTTTCCTGTTCACTCAAGTTTGCAAAGTAATTCTCCAGAATGTGCAGTCTCTGGCCATGTTTGTTCGGCATGCAGTATTACTTGCCCCATAAGAGAAATAAACTCATGACTTCTTTGGCTGTGCTAATACTAATAGCATTTCCTTAACTTCATCCATCCCTGTTCTACCTTCACAATTTTTGTCATCCTGGCAGAGCACCTGTGTTCTTTATTATTTACCTCACTCTTTTAAATCAACTTTGTTGAGTAAGATTTATTTTTAAATCACTAACATGAATAGAAAGCCATTATCATCACCAGATATAAAAGATAAATATAACAATCAATACAATATAGTGCTATTAAGTTTTACAGAAAGCAACCTAAAGGGAGTAAAAAAAATTTTAAATAAAAAGGAAAGAGGATAACTTCCTCACTCTGATTCAATATTAAAAACTGCTGTTTTGCAGTACCACTTAAAATCTTCTCTAGCAGTGCTGGTGGCGTATGCCTTACACTTTGGGGGAAAAAAACTGAACTAAACAGATAATGATACAGTACTGTGATGTAAGTCGAATTACAGCATAGACTATAAAATTCAAATTACTAACCCTCTGGGCAGGACTCATGATGCACTAAGAAAGTCCACCCTACACTTGTGGACAGCGAGATAGTACTCTGGGGTAGTACCTCTTCTCACGTATCCAGAAAGCATTTGTCTCCAAGAGCTAAGAATCAGTGAGCAGAGAAAACAGACAAAAAGTCCGGGCATGAAAGCGGATGCGCTTCACCACAGAAAACTGCATCAGACCTTAACTTGAAGCCTATAGTACTATCTCCCTCCCTTGAGCAGGGAACATTAGGAAACGTCTAATTTTGCTCCTGGAATCAAAGCCGACTTGAACTTCAGTCAGCTCTAGCCTCTTACCCTTTAGCCAGGAATATCCTGGAGGTTTCCCACCTTCCACATGGGCAGGTGCGGGACCAAGAGAAACAGCGAATCTGGGCTCAAAGCCACAGGAAGCTGCTGAGGGGCTGTTAGGAGCGGGCTTGGGGGTGGGGATGGCTAAGATCTCCTTCTCAGTGTGTTTGGCATCCCTGGGGAGCTTCCTAGCAATGCAGCATCTCCAGACCCATCCCAGACCTACTGCATCAAAATCTACATTTTAACAAAATCCAATGGTAATTCATGGCACGTTCAAGTTTGACAAGCACTGATCCAAAAGGGCTTGAGTAGTCTGACACCAACATCTCGTTTGCCTCCCTCCTCCATGGGCGAGCGACACTTTCTGGAAAATCAGGAACTGAGGAAGGCAACAAAGGTCCTACCACGACAGTGGCCAGTGCTGGCCGTGGCCCTGCTACAACCCAGGGACTGGGCAGGAAAAGCCTCTGATCACGGAGAGGGCCTTCTCCGCTGGGGCTGCAGAAGACACACGGGGCTCCAGACACGAGCCCCAAACCCTTACAAACATCTGCATCCACGCAAAGTGCGGGTCCTCCCACTGCCTCTCAGGCTGCAGACTCTGTAACCTGGATTCACCTACTCAGCTGCCTAGGAAACTCACATTAATGGGATTTTATGGGCCAGAAGAATGAGAGAGGAGACATAGGGAGATTTGCCTGACCTGGAAACAGCTCCAGACCCACGTTCCTGTTGGTTATAGTAAAACCATGACCTTGTTCTGCTCTGTCATCTGTGCAGTTTTTTCACAACCACAAAGAAAGGCCCCTCTACCACCACCACCCCATTCCCACCACACACACGAGCCAGAGCAAGGCTTTGCCAATAGGCGAAGGGGGAGTTTAACTCCCCCAGCATTTCTACAAGAGCCTGATTAAAAGGGAGCAGATCTGCGGGATCCGTCACAAAAGTCCAACACCTGCAGAAGGAGAGGTTGAAAATGAGGCAGGGAGAAAAGGAGGGTAGGCATCCCAGGGAGATAAAACACTGTGTGACCTGACACGACTGCAGTGAAAGCTCACCTCCTCTTATCAACATGCTGGAAGGTATAAATGGACATGTGGAAAGAGGCACGTAGCCCTTCTTTCTTCCTCTGAATATTTGAAAAGACACAGCTGATGTGGAATCTGGTAAAACTGGCCGCTTGACAATGCTGAATTCCCACAGAGCATCTCTTCCCATCAGAGTCAATAATAGGACTGCAACCCTCAAGCTTTATGCGTTCTCTGCTCCCAGATAATTAAAGCCAATACTTCTCCTCTTTCTCAAGTATTTCTGGACCCCTGCTTCTCTTCCTTCCTAATGCCAATTTCAAAATGACTATTTGATTTCTTGGGACTGTGTGATTTCAGCGACCATTTTTCAAAGTCACTGCTTCCTTGCAGAGTTCATAGCCAGCCAGTCTTTACAACTGAGATCATCGCTAAGACAAGAGAGAGCAGTTTCAATCACATACGCCTTAGGTAAGGGAGACGCAGGACAGCCTTAGAGGCAAGGCTGGCCTCAGAGGTCCGCCCCCTGCTACCCTGCAGTGTGAGGGGACGCTGCCCATCAACAACTTCTGCAATGAGGGCAGGGCCGCGCTCTGTACTGCTTGCCACCCCTGTACCAGGGTAGCCAATACCCAGGGTGCCCAGTGACCGGGAGCTATGGCTTACGGTTGGCTTAAAAAGATGAGTTGGGTCAACCAGGCCTCATTTAGAAATGGCAGCCAGATGCCACAGCAAGGGCAGAGGCCCAGAAGTGCATGGTGAGAAACCACAACAAACCAGGTCTGCAGAGGCCAGCTCCAAAGGACAGAGCACCCAGAAACAGAAGAGAGAGGCCAAGAAACCACTCAAATGGTGTCAGATGTGGACCCCGGGGCAATGCTTTTAGCAAGTCAGCTCCACCCCACACCCCATCCTTACCATCAAATCCCTTTTACTTAATCAGAGCTGACCCCCCTGCAACCAAATAAGCCATTGTAAACAAGCCTCCCAAACTAATTTTTTTCACTCTTTCTAGTACCTGCAAGGGAAGAAATAATGCTCATGACAAATAAAGGTAGACGCTATATCAAGAGCATATGGCTTGGCCTAAAGACAGTTTCCAATGGATGGGATCTGAGAGGTGGTAGCAATTTACAAAGTGGAGGGTAAAATCATTCTTTCTTCACCACGTTTTCAATCAAGTACTGATTATTATTGCTGCCTTATAACAGTGACCCACAGGAAAATACTATTATCCGGGCCTTGGGGTTTCTGCAGAGGACATCAGATTGAAAGAGCCAGACCTCAGGGTCACTGAGAAGGAACCTACAGATTTTTGTAGGAAAGCAAAACAAAACACAATGCTGGTGTGTAATAGGAGAGACAGAAAAGGATTATCATTTTTATAAACAATAGATTACATATGGGCTTATCCTCAGGACATTAAACCGGAGTTCTTGCAAGGACTGAATTCCACCACTAAAGACAGGACCCCTGGGAGCTGCCACTTTAACTTGAAGTAATTAATCAAACATGCTCCAACAAGCCATGGGACCAGTCTGCCCGGGGAATGCTCTAAGGGCTATAAAACCCAAGGTAAAACCAGGGTACCCATTTAAAAGTGAAAGGTTAAACAGGATATAAACACCCTGCTAGGGCGTTCACTTAAAAGGAAGCAACATTACAGTGAAATCTGAAAATCAAAATAAACTCACAAATATGCCACACAAATAATTCAAGTGGGCAGACCTACCCGGGGCCTAATCAGAACTGAATGAAACTGACAGAAATATCTGGACGGCAAGCAGGTCTGTTCACTGCAGCAGGGAGACAGATTCTCAGGGGAGCAGCCCAGGCAACCAGGCCACAGCCAGGAGAAACCAACCCTTCCCTAGGGCGCTTTCCCCGCCACAGCAGTCCCCCGAGATCTGGACAAATGACCATACTAGTAGCCCTCAATGTCACCTCCAATCAAACGTGGGGGCAAGCTGCGGATTTGCCAGTCCGCAGCTCCACCGCTGTGAATCAGACTGAACCAACTTTGAGAAAGTTATCGCCTAAAAACTGTCATGACATTTTGGGTAAATACATATGAGGTGACTAAAGTATTCAATCACGGCATTAATTTCATCCCAAAACATATACATAGCTTTCCTCCAAGAACATTTATCCAGCCATATTTACTAAAAATTGTAAGCACCAGCATCAGAAGAGACAAATGAACAATTCAAGTGGAATCATTTTTTCTTACCATTTCGGGACACATCAAGTTCCACCAGCTGCATGAAGTTTGCTATTTCTGGAGGGAGCCGCTGAATTTCGTTATCGCTAAGTCCAAGCTTTCGTAACTTGACTAGCTGGAAAAATTGCTGAAAGACAAAATAGTTTCATGTAGGTCTCACATCTATTTGCAGTGTAAACTTTTTGCCCAATATGAAATTTAAAAACAATATGTCTTTTAAAAATTAGTGACGATTGCACCAATGTCAATTTCCTGATTTTGATATTGTACCAAAGTCATGTGGCCATGTCACCAACAGGGTAAACTGGGTACACAGGCCATCTCTGTGTACCATCTACAATTATTTCAAAATTAAAATTTTTTAACAATGAATAAGTAACTCAATGAGAATAGTAATGACTCCTTTATATTATCCAGTAGGTGGTCACATTTTCTACTTATGGAACCTGATATGAAATCTGCAATGTTAAATAAAGATATTTGAAAATTAGAGTAAAATATTTCTTAAACATTTTTAAAAGAAATTACTGTGCATTAGAAAATATATAAATATCCCACAAATGTGTGGAGGAGAAAAAAATTATTTTTGGCCAATCTAAAAAAGAGCCTGCACTGGATCCTTCCATTAACCACGGCACACAGAGGTGCCTTTTGCGCCACACCCTTTAAAAACTGTACTAAAATAGCATTAAAGGAATTTATAGGGAGATGGATATAGGTATAAAAATATGAAATAAAGGCATGAAGACAATTCAAGATGAGAGGGAATGAGAAGCAAACTAGACATGCAACAAAATCCTTGAAGCTAGAAAACAGATAAATTAAATGACAGCTAACGAAAGAATCGATACAAAGCTGAAATTTAAGCCTATGGAGTGAGTAGCCAATAGCAGATTAGGTCCAGGTACCTCTGAAGGAAGGAGAACTGTCTGAAAATGGATATAAAGACAGTTAGGCCCCCATAAGCCCTCCTCTCCCCTGCACAACCAGGCAGGGGACTGGAAATTTCCCCCAGAAGAGCTGACTGCAAGCACAGCTAAGGGCAGGGGTGAGGCACCCAACTGGAAACAGGGGGAGGGGGTCAGAGCCTGCTCACTGAGATCCACCCCCTTCTCCCTGCAGCCAGGCTCCCAGCGGGGGAAACAGACAGACTTACAGACACGGATTATACAATAGGGAAGCCCCAGGTTACAAGCCCCACCCATGCCCTCAGAGCTTCAATTCTCTCCTTTTTTACTTCAAGTGCCTGGATCTCATTTAAACAGAGCCAAGGTTCTCCAGACACTTGAGGAAAGCCCTTTACATGCAAGAGAGTGGGCACCCACACACATCTCAGAAGAAACAAATGTGATGTAGGGAGCAGGAAAAACTTCACCAACCAAAAAAAATATAATTAATACCCACAGAGAAATAAGAGGAAGTGAAGCAGCATGATGCCATAAAAGGCAAGCTTCAAAGAATAAACTCTCAGAAATTAAACACTAGTGCAGCATCAATATAAGAATCCAATAAAAGAGATGAAAAATAAAGTTAACAGAAATCCCTCAGAAAGTAGAAAAGAAAGACAATGAGGTGGAGAAACGGGACAGAAAAAAATAGGAAAATTAGAGGATCAGTCCCTCAAGGTACTATATCCAATGAATAGGTATTACAAAGAGAAAGAAAACACAGGGACTGCAGAGCATGAGTTTCCAGTTTGAAAGGGCCCAACACGTGGACAATAAAATGAATGACACAAAACACATAGGGATACCAAGGAATATTATAAAAGTTCATAACTCCAGAAGTAAGACGATTCTAAAAGCTTCCAGAGACCAAGGGGTTGGGGGGTGGGGCGGGGAAGGGAGGTCATAACAAAGGATTGGGAATCAGAATGGTGCTGGACTCAACAGCAACCTTGAAAGTAAGAAGGCAATAGAGCAATGCCTTCAAAATTCCAAGAAAACATTATTCCCAACCTAAAATCACATACCCAGCCAAACCATCAGTCAGGTATGTGACAGAATAAAGACATTCTCAGACACGCATGGTCTCAAAAAATTTATCCTCCTTGGACCTTTCTCAAGAATCCATCGAGGGACTTCCCTGGTGGCGCAGTGGTTAAGAACCTGCCTGCCAACGCAGGGGACGCGGGTTCGAGCCCTGGCCCCTGGGAAGATCCCACATGCCGTGGGGCAACTAAGCCCATGCGCCACAACTACTGAGCCTGTGCTCTAGAGCCCGCGAGCCACAACTACTGAGCCCACGCACCACAACTACTGAAGTGTGCGCACCTAGAGCCCATGCCCTGCAGCAAGAGAAGCCACCACAATGAGAAGCCCGCACACCACAATGAAGAGTAGCCCTCACTCGCCGCAACTAGAGAAAGCCCGTGCGCAGCAATGAAGACCCAATGCAGCCAAAAATAAATAAATAAAATAAACAAATTCATTAAAAAAAAAAAAAAAACAGAATCCATCAAAACGTGGAAGTATTGGGTTGGCCAAAAAGTTCATTTGGTTAGTGACTATGTTGTTCAATAAAATTCTTGGTGAAAATGAAAAACGTGTCTCTTATTTTCACTTAAAACTGAATGAGTTTTTTGGTCAACCCAATAAATCTAAAAGGAGGAAGATCTGAGATCCAGAAATCAGAGAATCAACAAAACAGAGACAAAGGACAAAACAGTGAAGGAATTCCAAGATGGCAACCGAGCAGCAGGTCCCAAGAGCAACCTGTCTACACTGAAGAAAATATGAGGGCTCCCATAAAAAAAATTAAAAATACCAACACATGTGAGGGGTTATCTGACATGTTTTGGAAGTATCAGGAAGATTTATTTGGTGACAAATTAGAAACTGAAACAGAGAAAACAAAGCAAGCAAAAAAGGAGGGAGTTATTAATTCCAAAAAAAATACAGAGTAAAAGAAGATATAGTCATAATATAAATATAAAATTTGGTTATGAACAATACTTATACAGTCATAATATTTTAATATTTATATACTGTCAAAAACAAAATTTATATTATGTCAATACTGAGAGGATGGGAAAGAAACTGCAAGTGCTAGAGACTCATCTTCCATAGAAGGAAATCAATAAATAACTAAAAAGTGGGGGGGGGGGGATCAAACAGTAAAATCAAGCCATTTAGCAATGTGGAAGCTAACGTCAATAGAAATATCCCAGAGCTGAGGGTGCGCAAAAGCCAGAAATTGGAGTGGGAGAGGGGGAGGGCAAGAGGCTTACTGGATTTTTAGAACATTATTTGCATATATTACCTTGCTAAAAATAGAAATTGAATTTACAAAGGAAAAAGTCTCTACTAAGATGACAGGGTGCTCCAAATGATAGTTGCAAAGGATGGTAACATTTAATAAGCTTCATCATTTCTTTTCCTTTGGTAAAAGGGAATGTAACTTATACAATCAAAAAGAAGGCATCATCTTTGACAACCAGTTGGGCAATACACAAAACGTAAAAAGTTTTTCAAGTCCACTGACATCATAACAATACTTTTGGGCATCTATTCTCCTAACATAATTGAAAATAAGAAAAACCAGCTACGGTGCACAATATGCCTTTGCATTCTTATCATTACAAATGAAAAGCATGTCAAATAAGGGAAATGCTTAGCATGTTATTAATAACTCAATACCAAGCAAACAACAAAAACGATTACTGTAAAGACCAGAGAACTTGAAAAAGATTGACGACGCAAATATAATTTTAAAAGAAGACAAAATGGCAGGTACTCTATGGAAAAAAGCACGCGTGCATGTTGAAAAGGGAACAGGGGGAAAAAAGTTATGCTAGGCAACAAGGGAAATGCATGAACAACTTTATTTTTTTAACAAAAAAGATGTTTTAAAATAAAACGAACTATGAATCTCAGCAAATGAATGCTACTAATTAGCTATATATGACAATGAGCGTGCTCAACAAAAGGACTAATCCTCTGGAGTTCTTTAATCATAGGGCTGAAATTTAATTTCTTAAGGAAAGGTATTGAAATTTCTTTATGTGGGTTACACTAAAGCATTAGCTGACACAAAAGCCATTCAAAAGAGTCACATTTGAATAACTGAGCTTATGCCAGTTGTTCAAAGAGTCTGACAGTTTAATAATGCATCGATGTGTTTACTCAGGCATGAAAAGCTCACTTTGTTTTCCAGGAAAGGCATAACAGCAACAGCACAAAAACCATCACCAAATCCATACATTCAAGGACCATTCAGAAATAATACAAGAAACCAAGTCAACCAGGACTTAGATCTACAGTGAATAATAAGCTAGTTGTATGTCTGTGGAAATGACAACCTGCAAATCCCAACGTCCAACAGAAATCCTAATTTAATCCTAATACTCATTTTAAATCCTAATTTAAAGCAAGCAAATTTAAGTTTTGTTCTGCATAGTAAAAGCATCCTCAAAAAGGACCTGTCACAAATACTACTTTATTCAACTGGGGATGCACATACCAGATGGAAAAACAACCCTATCTGACAGCATCCCACAACGAAAACAGTGATTCCTCAATCCTTCCCTCATTATCCTGATGGGATCTTAGTTCGGTGTCCAAATGCTTTAAATTAACTACATTCTATAAGATAGACACAATGCCACTAAGACTGATTAAATCTTCAAGTTTTCAACTTCCGCAGATCGTCATGGAAGAAAACTCCACAAGCTTATAAACGCTTCTGCCTTCTCTCTGAGATGAGCCAGGGCACATGAGGAACAATTCCTGTAGCCCTCTTGGCAGGAGGCCTCAGCAGGGTGATCATGTGACGGGGTACACAGACACCATTCTTCAACCACACCATGTTGATTACAGCGCACTGGCCCACTTAGAGCACATTTTGTACAATGACATGGAAAGAAACCCAAATTGCCTTGGCTTGCTTTGCTACACCACAGTCTTCTTATAGCCACCATTGTTTTTAGTAGATACAGAGTCTTTAATCTGGTTGAACAGAATGTTTCTTTTTCCCATTCTCCATTTCTGGCAAGATTCTTTTTCCTTCTCTTGATAGTGTGAGTTCCTCTCCCTTCTTCTTAGGAATACTCAGTCCTAAGAGAGCTGTGTCCTTTGCTATCACTATACGGCCAATGATCGATTGTCCCCCACTGCCCAAATGTCCCCATAAGGTGAAGAAAACATGAACCACTGTTACAGATTCACCTGGGAGATGACAACATAAAGAATGTTATTAAACTCCTGAAAAAACTGTTTGAGCTGTCATGACACCAAATTTACTCACAGACTTCCTTCTGGGGGTCTTCTAACCCTTCAACTAAATTTGACCCCTTGCCATCCTACATAACTCTCATCACATCCCTACTCCTGTCCCCAAAGACCTGAACTGCCTTTGTGGTCAGCCTCCTTGGTAAAGATGTTGTAAATCAATGGTTCTAATCTCCAGGTGAGAATAACACTTGTTACAGTATTTATCATTCATATCATCTGGCAGTGTTCTTTTCTACGAGACTTACAAAAAGTAACTGTGACTTTATTACCCACAAATTCTACTCCTAGGTATATACCTTATAATTTTTTTTTAAACTCTCACATATTCTATTCCAGAATATATACAAGAACGTGGGTGACAGAATTGTTCGTAATTGCCCAAAACTGTAAATAACCCAAATACCCATCAATAGTAGATCTGACAGAGGTATATTCTTGTAATAAAATTTTTCACAGTAATGAAAATGGAAGCTTACTCTTAGTCATAGTATGGAGAAATCTAGAAATAATATTCAGCAAATGAAGCCAGACACAAAAGAAGGCATACTGTATTATTCCATTTATATAATGTTGAAAAATCACCAAAACTAAACTGCTTTGTTAGAGATGCGTACAGAGACGGTAAAAAATATTTTTAAAAAAGGCAAAGATGTGATTACTATTAAATCAAGTTAGTGGCTACCTCTAGGTGTGAGGGAAACATTATGATCAGGAAGGTCATGCAATGGGCATTAGGAGGCCTGCCAGTGTTAAACCTTCTAAGCTGAGTGGCAGTTACGAGTATTCATTTTATAATTTGTTATACACGGTAAGCTGTACATTTATGCCTTATGCCAGTATATGTGAAACATTTTTATTTCACAGTAAGAAAAGTCTTTTTAAAGCTTTAAACTACTTACTAATCAGGAAGAAAAAATACCAGACAATTAGCACCATGACATCAAATTCTTTAACTCATCAGAGTTAATGATAATAAAAAGCAATGGCATTATGTCTGGAGAAGGGGGAGAAACAAAACGACCAATAGTAACCAAAACAACAACGTTAGAATGATCATTCTGTAGCCGTTATGATATAGCTGTCAACCTTTACTGAGGGATTCTCTGTGCTCAGCAGTGAGCTGAGGACTTTACCTGGATCACATACTCTAGTCGTCTCAACGTCACCACAGTGCTAACACCTACATGTATCAGTCAGCCACTGCTGCATAACAGACCATCCCGAACTTAGTGACTCAAAAGCAACATGACTTTTGGAAATTTCTCACATTTCTGTGGGTTTGCGGGGCAGTTCCTTTGCTGTTTCCACCTGAGCTCACTCATGCAATTACAAGCAGCTGGAGGGTTGGAAGGGCTGGAAGACCACCCTGGCCTCACGCTTATGGTCTGGCAACTAGTGCCAGCACCCAGTTGGAGCACCTCTGTTCTCCACAGGTCTCTTTCCTCTCCCTTACGATTGAGTGGCTTCTTACATGAAGCTCTCTGAGTAACATTCAAAAGGGACAAAGAGTCTGGGAGGACTCTTGGGGACAAGACCTTAAAATTTGCACCATGTCATTTCAGTCCATAGTCAGGGGAGTGGAGAAATAGTCTCCACTGGCAGATGGAAAGAGCAGCAAAAATCACACTGAAAAGACGCATGGGAGGGGAGAAATCTGGTAGATTAAATGGTCCACCGCAAAATGAGGTAGGGGCCTCAGGGGTGCCACAGAAGAACACATATAAAAACTGCACAGATGAGGGGCTTCCCTGGTGGCGCAGTGGTTGAGAGTCCGCCTGCCAATGCAGGGGACACGGGTTCATGCCCCGGCCCAGGAGGATCCCACGTGCCGCAGAGCGGCTGGGCCCGTGAGCCATGGCCGCTGAGCCTGCGCATCCGGAGCCTGTGCTCCGCAACGGGAGAGGCCACAACAGTGAGAGGCCCGCGTACTGCAAAAAAAAAAAAAAAAAAAAAAAAAACTGCACAGATTATCCTAGAAAATTCTATGGTTGATCACAGAGTAATGATTTTTCCCAAGGAAATTTAAACAGAAAATATAATAATATACTGAATAA
Organism: Delphinus delphis; assembly: GCF_949987515.2. Lineage (NCBI taxonomy): Eukaryota > Metazoa > Chordata > Mammalia > Artiodactyla > Delphinidae > Delphinus > Delphinus delphis. The sequence continues at coordinate 41,476,668 of NC_082692.2, read as the reverse complement.
ACTTTGGTTAAGACATGACTTTTGATACACAAGAAAGTTAGGGATAAAAGGAAAAGCCCAAGAAATATTCACAGAATAGTTAAAAGATCCATTGGCTAAAGCAGAGAATTCAAATAATCGTATCCCATGTCCAGAATTTGAATTTGAAAGGGTTTCAGCAAACACTCAAAAATAAGAACTATTGATGAAATAAGCATCAATAAGATACTTTTTCTAATATGTTTTAGTAAAGAGGGATGAAATGGTAATGTCCCCAGGTGAATCACTTGACTTCCCTGGTCCTCTGTGTCCCTGTGTAAAAAATAAGCATTAAATGATTGAAGGGCTGTTTTTAGTTCTAAAAATATTAGGACTGCATTTCAAAATACCTTCAATGTACCATAAGAAACATGAAAATCCTATTAACGCGCAATACAATAAGCATGCAGTTAAAAATGCATAAAATTACAGAAAGTAGATTAGTGGTTGCCTAGGAAACGGGAAATGACTGCTAATGGGTATGGGGTTCCTTCTGGGGCGATGAAAACATTCTAAAATTAATTGTGGTAATGGCCGCACAACCCTGCGAATATACTAAAACGATGAATCATTCACTTTAAACGGGGGAATTGTATAGCCTGTGAATTAATCTTAATAAAGATGTCAAATCACACACAGAACTGGTAAACAATAAAGAAGGAATCCCCTTTGGTAATGAAAGACTAAGCTAGGAACACACAGACATTTTATTTAAAATTGAATTATAGTTGATTTACAACGTTGTGTTAGTTTCAGGTGTACAGCAAGTGATTCAGTTATATTTACATATATATACACATATATATATATATGTTCTTTCTCAGATTCTTTTCCATTATAGGGTATTACAAGATACTGAATATAGTTCCTTGTGCTATACAGCAGGTCCTTGTTGGTTATCTATTTTATATATAGTACTGTGCATCTATTAATCCCAAACTCCTAATTTATCCCTCCCCTCCATCCCACTTTCCCCTTTGGTAACCATAGGTTTGGTTTCTATGTCTGTGGGTCTATTCCTGTTTTGTAAATAAGTACAATTGTCTCACTTTTTTAGATTCCACATATAAGTGATATCATATGGTATTTGTCTTTCTCTGTCTGACTGACTTCACTTAGTATGATAATCTCTAGGTCCACCCACCTTGCTGCAAATGGCACTATTTCATGCTTTTTTATGGCTGAGTAATATTCCATTATATATACGTACCGCATCTTCTTTATCCATTCATCTGTCAGTGGACATTTATAATAGGTTGCTTCCATGTCTTGGCTATTGTGAACAGTGCTGCAATGAACATTGTGCATATATCTTTTCATATTAGAGTTTTCCTAGACACTTTTATTTAATCAAATCCCTATATGCACCAGTGAGGTAAAGTTTTTTATGTTCAGTTCACAGATGAGGAAACTGAGGTTTCAGCAATATTTCACGGCTCCCTGATACTGCTGCTAGTTAATAACATTCTTTCAGGCATAACAGCATTAGAGGATCACAGAATAATAAATTTTCAAGTAACTGGCAAACAAAAAACATTTGTGAAACTATATTCTAAAGAGCTAAGTGAAACAAAGTCATGGGAAGGGGAAACTGGGGCTAGGATAGGTATTACATTAAAATGTTGCCAGCGCTGTAGGAAAGAAAAGAACATGCTAACAAGCCCTCATGGCAGGGGCACTGTGGCCAATTCAATCCAGGCAGAGAGAGCAGACGTGAAAGAGAAGAAATCTAGATAGATAAGAAAGTGAGTAACTTCTAGAGGATCTTGGGCCTGGAGAGGTAACTCCAGATAAAGCCTAAGGCCAGGGGAAAGGCTGAAAGAGACAGGAAACCAGGAGACAGAATGTGATACAAGTTTATAATACGACAGAGCAAAAGGGGCACATCAAGAAGAAAGGCTTGGTCTTCTTTTGGAGGCAAAGGAGGAAACATCACCCAGCAGCAGGGCAGCCCTGGTGGAATTCAAAAAAGACTGACTACACTGTCTATTCAACTGGCAATTCGAATTTTCTGAACGATTTTCGGATAGATATAGAATAGAATTCAAAAGAGAGTCACAGATACTAAAGAATTTGAAATGCTGATTCACAAAATGGGAAGCTCATATCCACACACTACTGCGTTGGGCCAGGGTACAGATAATAAACATGAAATGAGATAAAAGGTTCAATCCCTTCAGTAAAACTAATACAAAGCAGGGAGAAATATATTTCCTTGCCCACTGATTTGCCCATAAGACAAATAAATGAGATAGACCACAGGGAAAAAAGTCTCCTGTTCTAAAATACAATGTTTAATCAGTTCCTGATTGAGCAGCACAGGTACCTTTTCTTTTGGCAACAAAACGAGTGCGGATTCTTTTCCTTGCGTGGCCCTAGAAAGTCACAGTCAAATCAAAGTTCAGAGAAGCAAATGAGTTTCCCACTGAGTGCTGACATGTATACTTGAGCATTGATAATAAGGATGTTTACTTTGCTTGGAATATTTCTCTTCCCAATTTTTCTGTCTCTGGTCTCCACTAATCATTTTACCCTCTCTCATTTGCTAATATATGTTCACACTTTCACAGTGTTTTCATTACATTATCAAGCTGGCATCATGAATGAACACTAACGAGGATATGAATGCCTCAAGGGTGCACCCCTGGTAATTAAAACAGCTCAGGTGTGAATCACTTTGAAAAATCATAAAACCAGGAATGCATCATTTATCGTGCTATGATCAGAAGCCTGGATGAGGCTGGGACTGGTATTGCAATGGCTTGGAGAAGAGAAACCTTCCTTGAAAGTACGATGGATTAGGACAGCACTCCTTTACTGAGAACCTGAATGAGGGGAAAGCCAGGGTCACTGGAGGGCAGGCTGATGGCACAGAGAGAGAAGGGACAGACTCGGACTGAGCAGGAGTGGTCCAGCATGGGAAGGGTCAAACATGCCATGGTGAGAACAAGATATCAACCTGAAACACTAACAAAGGGGAAGGATTAAACACAGGCTGGTAAAGTCAAACAATGAACTATTGTATGGCCATTAAAAATGTTTAATTTTTAATTAAACATGGAGCCCTGGAGAGGGCTTCCCTGGTGGCGCAGTGGTTGAGAGTCCGCCTGCCGATGCAGGAGACGTGGGTTCGTGCCCCGGTCCGGGAAGATCCCACATGCCGCGGAGCGGCTGGGCCCGTGAGCCATGGCCGCTGAGCCTGCGCGTCCGGAGCCTGTGCTCCGCAACGGGAGAGGCCACAATAGTGAGAGGCCCGCGTACCGCAAAAAAAAAAAATATTTCTGTAGAATGTTTAATAATACAATAAATCCAAGTGTTCTAGGGCTATGAAAAAACAATGTAAAAGTGTATAAACTAGGGCTTCCCTGGTGGCGCAGGGGTTGAGAGTCCACCTGCCGATGCAGGGGACACGGGTTCGTGCCCCAGTCCGGGAAGTTCCCACATGCTGAGGAGCGGCTGGGCCCGTGAGCCATGGCCGCTGAGCCTGCGCATCCGGAGCCTGTGCTCCGCAACGGGAGAGGCCACAACAGTGAGAGGCCCACGTTATCGCAAAAAAAAAAAAAAAAAAAAAAAAAAAAAAGTGTATAAACTATACAATCCCTATTATGTTAAAAAAATATATAATATAGTTTTAGGGAAAAAACTACTTTAAGGGCTTCCCTGGTGGCTCAGTGGTTGAGAATCCACCTGCCAATGCAGGAGACATGGGTTTGATCCCTAATTTTTTTAAAAAACAACTTTAAAATGGTAAATCTGCTGAGAAAAAAAGAACTTAAATTCAATGATTAAGGATCACTCAACTTTGGGGTATTGATATTTTGTACCACAGAAAACCAAAGACTATTTATCTGAAGAAAGAGTTGTTTTTCCTTCAAACTTGAACCAACTTCAAGCAAAACTTGAAAGGAAGGAGCTAAAACCAGCTTACATACAAAAAAAACAGCTCTTCCAGCAAGAAGACAAACAGATATTCAATTCAGGTTATTAAAGTGGCTTTCTATTATATTTTGACACAGGATTTTGAATAAGATTGAATTTTTCACACATTGTACTCACGAAGGCATTACATGACTCAAATGGAATAAAACTGTGTTTGGGGGATGTTTTGGCTTAGATTCAATACAATTTATCCAAGCTAACAAGCAGTAGCAAGCACTACACAGAAAACGTGCCTACCACGTGCAGGGTTTTGAAGTGGAGGAAAAGATGATCAAACAGGTGTAGTCCTTAATCTCAAGGGACACCCAGGGGCTGACACAAACAGGTAGATCAAGTAGTTAAAATACAAGGGAGAAAGTGCAAATCATCACAAGTGAGGCTCAAAATACTAAGGAAGGATAATAAACGTCTTGTCAGAAACTACATCTATTATGCTCCTTCAGGTTAAAAAAAAAAAAAAGGTCCATTAGGCTATTTTATGGTCAATCACACCACACCAATAAGATCAAAGATTCCTATGAGACATCACTTAAGAATGGATTATTCAGAGAAACTGTTAAGAAGGTCGTTTCTGAATTTTCTCAGGAAATTCACCAACATTTAGATCAATGCTCTGAGTTCTTCCAGGCTCAGCTAAGAAAAAAGATATGGGCAACACTAATGAACGCATATCTTGGATGAAGAGAATACGGCCAACTGCCTATTTGTTAACGTTTTCCATCTTCTATAGTAATAAATCGATAGCACCCCTAGCCAAGGATTGATCTTTCTGGAGAAAGAGCAAGAAATGAAGGAACACAGTCACTGACACAGCATTTAAAAAAGTAATCTGAGGGGCTTCCCTGGTGGTGCAGTGGTTGAGAGTCCGCCTGCCGATGCTGGGGAAACGGGTTCGTGCCCCGGTCCGGGAAGATCCCACATGCCGCGGAGTGGCTGGGCCCGTGAGCCATGGCCGCTGAGCCTCTGCATGCGGAGCCTGTGCTCCGCAACAGGAGAGGCCACAACAGTGGGAGGCCCGCGTACCGCAAAAAAAAAAAAAAAAAAAGGTAATCTGAGTTACCAGATCACAATCACTCAAGAAACTGGTAAAGACTCTCTCTTGGTAACCAGAAAGCTCATCAACACCTCTTTGGCTTTACAATTTTAGAGTAATGACAGGCCTAATTTGTGAGTCTTTTTCTATATAATCTGAACAAATCACACTGTACTGTGTCGTTTCCCCCTGAATATTCTGCACCGTCCCCAGTCAAACCACACTACCAACTCCACGATGCCCCAAATCAGCCTGAGTCCTAAGATGGAGGAAGTGTCCATTAGGGAAACGTCACAGAGACTCCAAGCCCTTCCACAAGGGAACATTTTGTTTGGAGATACCACATTGTGAAAACAGTCATTGTGTGACTTTTTGTTGTAACATATGCAGGGTATCTTAGAATTGTTCATATGAATGTCAATATAAAACCATGTCAGGGTCTGCCGTGGATTTGAAGCCTGAAGAAGTGTGAAGGTCAACACAGCACATCCTGGGCTATCGTACACTACTTGCCCAGTGCCCTTCATGCCACACTTACCTTTAAGAGCGCTGGCTTTTCTCTCTGGTTGGCATGAGAGCCCGTGTTTGATCTGATGCTGACAGAGGATATAAGGTGCTGGGGCAAGATTCAAGGCCCTTAATAGAGAAGGGGTTGGGATACCCAAAGGAGGAGATGCACTGAAAACAATGCACAGGCCGTTTGATTGTAAGGGAGGAATTTTATTTTTTATCCTTTTTTTGTTTTAATCTATTTTTGGCTGCATTGGGTCTTCGTTGCTGCACACGGTCTTTCTCTAGTTGCGGCGAGCAGGGGCTACTCTTTGTTGCGGTGCACGGGCTTCTCATTGCGGTGGATTCTCCTGCTGCAGAGCATGGGCTCTAGGCGCACGGGCTTCAGTAGTTGTGGCGTGCGGGCTCAGCAGTTGTGGCTCCCAGGCTCTAGAGCAGTAGCAAGCACTACATAGAAAATGTGCCTACCACGGCTCAGCAGCTGCGGCGCACGGGCTTAGTTGCTCCACGGCATGTGGGATCTTCCCGGACCAGGGCTCGAACCCATGTCCCCGGCATTGGCAGGCAGATTCTTAACCACTGCACCACCAGGGAAGTCCCAGGGAGGAATTTTAAGACACCCATCAATGTGATTTGAAATAAATTAAATCAAAACAAGACAAAAAATGGCTCCTAATCTTCTAAGGTGACATATAATGGCACTTCGGGTGCATACTCATTATAAGTAAAGGGAAAAAAAAGGACTTTATCTCTTATCCTCAATAACACTTAAGATGACCAAACTGTCATAAACCACTATCGAGAGATTTTTGAAGGGTGGGGGAGGGACCTGAGTCACCAGTGAATCTGATGTATTGCCACCCAGAATCTGTGTCCAACAAACTGCTGCAGGGGCTGGGCCCTGCAGTGCTACTCATCACAGTACCATATTTATTTTGGAGAGTTTGTTTCGAGGAATTGCCAAAGGACTTTTCCACGAGAGGAGGGGGGCGCATCATCGAGTAACAGAGGAAACTCAAGAGAAGAAATAACCCAAGCACGGGATGCACATCTGCTGAGGCCCCACAACACTCCAGACAATTTAAATATTGCAGTTCGGTCTTTGCATAGATGAAGAAGTCACTGTTAGGCCCCAGCCAGATTTCAGGCATTTAGAAATATAGTGATCGCTGTCAAATTTAATAGTGCAGAAGGGCTTACCTTGCCGCCAAACATTTTCTAATATATTCTAAATATGCATGAGCTACAACATGTACTTTGGCATCTGTAAGCACAATTTAAGATTAAAATGGCATAATTCAGGAACTTTAGGATGAGCGTGTCTCTCCACCTAGATAGGCTTGGGTTCCAAAGTGTTTCTAGCTCCTATGAGAGTGGCCTTGCATCTTCAAAAGAGATCATCTCTCGTGTTCAAGCTTCTCACACACACTCAATGCATACTGTTTCCTACCGGCTGCCCCAAACAGCTAAGTGCAAAGCAAGATGGTAAGACCCGAGAGTAGATTCCCTGGCAACTCCCACACAGTTATGCAAAAACATAACGGAGCACCTGCCGATCCCTGCATTTTAGCTCCACGAGCTGAACGAGATATTAAATTCTCATATTAATCCAGACGAAGAAACACAAGGCCTAATTCTGAAAACTGTCTGAACTGCCTACCGTGTAAGGAGCAAGAGAAACCATCAGTGTCTCCCAGAACATGCTGCACCCCCATGGTCTCCATCTGAGTAAATGCTTTGTGTGTGGAGAGGACAGGCAAAGCTCTCCCCCAGCCACTTCTTTAAGCTGCTCTTTTGGACATTCTTTAGATTTTATTGCTACTGTTTGCCAACAACCTTGGTCAGAGGCCACACACACATTCCTGGTGTTCGTTCAACATTGCAAAGTACAGCGGTGCTGGGTGGGGACCCGAGGCTGCCCCATCAGCCACTCCACTTGTTCAGCTCAGCAGCTAAGGACTCAGCTCTTCCATTGTCACCAAGCCCTACAGAGAGGTCCCCGCAGTGTGCTCGAGCCGCTGACCAGCCGCCTCCTTGGGAGAAGTGCTTACTCAGTTCATCACCTCAAGAGTTCTGGATCGGAAACCTCTCTTTTCAGCATGTGATCAAAAAGGACATTTGAGAAAAAGGGAACTCCTGGATGAATCCCAAAGCGAAGTAGAAGAGACAGCCACCTTCCTTCAGCTCCTGGACCCCAGGAAACAAGCAAGACCTATCAGGTGTCTGGACACAATGGCATGGACCATCCCCCGTAAGTTCTTGGCGTAATTTTCTGAAGTAGCTCCAGGGTCCCAGTAGCTTCCATGCTACCACTTCCCCAGGCCCCCAGCCTCCAACTCCCAGCCCTGAGTCCAGCTTTTTAGCCAGATGTGTCTAATAAAAGGACATCAGGCCATCCCTGTCATGGAATCCCATCGGCACCTCCCACCCACCCCATCAGTACCAACAGGGGCTGACCCCAACCCAGCACCACTTTCTCTCTGGAAAGCATCTTCGACAGCCTGGCACTGCGGCTGACTACGCATCAAAGACTTGGGAAGAGCATCAAGTATGCACAGGTCCAAGCAATTTAAAATTAAAATGCTACATGACCAGAGTAGACTTGGAAAGTCTAATTTCAAAAAGTTTCAGCACTTCGCTTTTCACCAAAGAAGCTCTAAACTAAATAAGAGTTGCCTCTACGGTGCCAGGTACTAGGCTAGGGGCTCTGTAAACATCACCTCACTTAATCTTAAAAACCACCCTGAGCCTGACAGCTACCAGGATTTCACAAATAATGAAAGTGCAGCACAGGGAGGCTACACACCTGGGCCCCATTTACACAGGTGTGTCAGTGCCAGGATTCAAACTCAGGTCCAAAATTCCTACCTGTCCACTATAAACAGCAAGGCCAAGAAGCATTGTGGAGTCCAAAGTCTGTAGACCTGGCTCCCCAAGTTACTGGCTGGCTGTATGACCTCATGCAAGCTGCTTAACTGCTCTATGCCTCAGTTTCTCCATCTGTAAAAGGGGGTCATAATAGTACCCATCCCTCACAGAAGTGCAGTGACAATTATATGAGTGAATCGAGGTCAAATATGTAGAACAGTGCCTGGCATGTAAGAAATGGTTAATAAATGTCAGCTATAATTATTACTATTATCTCACCATAAAGCACTCCCTCCTATATATCCAAGCTACTTAAACTTTTCAAGTGTGAGAAATGAAGATCCAGTTACAACATCTTGCTGCCCTTGGATTATACTGTTAGGATGAAGCTAAGTGCTACACGAGAACCATGCCCATACATTTCAAGACTTCTGTTATTTTCAAAAGCAGAGAAAGACCACAAACAAAAAGACATTATTACACATAAATCAACAGACTGCTGAGACCAAATGCTTACAGGACCTGGAGAGGTCCTTACATGTTAGTTAACGTTACATGTTAGTTAACAAGTCCAGTCACCCCAGTCTACCCAGTACTCGAGCTACTATCCAAACACAGCAAGTAAATTCGAAAGCAGTATTTCCTACTCATCAAATCATCGAAAACAAAATAAAGCAAGAGTGAACTAAAACATACATGAAAGGGCTGGAAGGATTTCGGGGAAGCTCAGTGACCCGGCAAGGGCAAAGTCAGTCAAGACTGCAGGGTGGGCCGAGCCTGGTCCTGAGAGGCACACAAGTGGGAGGGGAGGCCAGGAGGCCCGCCCAGGAGGAGGGCTGAGCCCACGCAGGCAGAGAACGGTTCTGGGAAGCGGCCCTTCAAGGGCTGCCTGGCTCAGGCCAGTGGGTGCTGCCCTGGGGCCCGGCTCCTCCAGGCCTGGCACTGTGATGACCAGCAGCAGAGGCCTGGGCACTCCAGATGCCAAAGGGACTCAATTAGGGCTCCGGGCTCTCTTCCAGGGCCCACAGCCTGGGAGTCTAATTATGAGAAAGGAAGGAGAGCGGGTGATGCAACTGCCCACGTCTCTCCCCCTTGGCCTTGAACCGAGAGCCTCCACCTCTCAAACGGGTCAGCTTCCAAACATGTACTTGCAGGTCAGCGGTGGAAGCTCAGAGCGCATCTCTGCACACACGGGGGCAACACTGCGCATGTGGCCGAGTCTCCGGATCACCCCACGAGTCTGCTCGACCCCCAGCAGCCTGGATGTGTCTTCCTGAAGCCTCCAGCAGCCGGCCACTGCTTACAGAACGAGGCACAGGCCTCGGAGGGGCACAACTGGGGCTCTCCTAACCTGGTCATCTTCTACTAAAAGCATCAACATTTTCTACAGGTTTTGGCAGCTTGCGAAGTGCTGCCTCGTATCTCACGCCACCCACAGAACCGCCCATGGGGCAATCAGTCATTCGAGCTGAACTTGAGAAGGACAATATGGTACGTAAGGCGACCGAGCCACAGCTCACATCCAGCCTCCCTGGCTGCAAGTCTGGTGTCTGGTCTAACCTCTGCCCTGAACTGCAGTGGCCTTTCCGACCTCAGTCCCCACACCCACAGCCTCAGGGAACCATCTGCTCCACACCAGGCACTGACTGCCTCCAGCATCTCTCTCCGGCTAGCAACAGCTCACTCACCCCAAATGTCACAACCTCTCGGAAGCCTTTTTACCCAATCAATATCCTATAATGAACCTTAATGGAAAAGAATATGAAAAAGAATATGCATTTACGCATATGTATGTATAACTGAACCACTTCGCTGTACACCAGAAACTAACACAACATTGTAAATCAACGACACTTCAATTTAAAAAGAACAAGGTGTATTCCTCTCCCACCACACATACAAGATTTGGAACTGATTGCCATTATGAAGTATCAATATATCTAAGAACCACAGAGACCAAAGGTCTAAGGACGTCACACTCTTTCCCATGCATGCTTGCCAGGCAAAAATGAGGACTGCACAGGACACTGGAACAAGCTCAGTACAGAGCAGCAAGGCTGGTGAGGAGCCCTGATCGCACCCCAGGAAGAACCGAAAGGGAGTTAGATTTGCAGGGATTGTCAAATAGCTTACAAGTATCTGAAGACCTATCACGTGGTAAAAGAATCAGACTTGCTCAGTAGGGTCCAACCAAAGAAAGAAAAAAGTCCCTCTATATATTCAACTAAAACGTGATGGGGTCCTCTGGGGATACGGTGAAGTCCCTGCTCAAGCACAGGGCAGATGACTGCTTAGTGCGGTTTCCTGACGGGAACTGATGGATTAGATGGGAAGTGGATCTAGAAAGTGCCTGTCTGACCCCGAGATTCTGCAAGTTCAATTTCCCTCAGCATGCTCTTTCTCCCACTCAAAATCTACCCAGGTTCTTAGATAACAGCCTGTGACACGTGCTTTGGTCTGTAATTAGCTAGCACCAAGTACGGTGTCTGCAAGAGGCAGCAAAGCAATCTCTCGTTATCTGGGGTCAGAATTCAGCATCCAAAATTCAAGTCAGAATGTGATGTCACAGCCCCTGGTGAATGAGAAGAAAAATAAGGAAGCACTGACCAAGTCAGGTGGCAAAAACATAGCACGACTTTTCACAGGTATCGGAAGGAAGGAGAAAAGAAAGAGTTTGGCAAGACAGAATCACCAACTTGGCTTCTTCACAAGGACGCGGGCGTCAATATATTAAGTTCTTCAAGAAAGGATCGTGTCCTCCCTCAGGAGTTACAAAGAACTTTTAAGATACGGAATTTTAATTGATTCCTATCAATACTTTCCATGCTAATAGGAGGTTTCTGTTCTGTTTTGAAATCCAAAGATCTGACCTCATAGATGAAAATAGCACTATGAGTGGGAATTGTTACTGAGTCCAAGCTCGCACTGCTTGCCGCACAACAGGCCAATAAATCGAGAGATGAGGTGTTGGGGCAAGGAATGGTGACTTTATTCGGAAAGCCAGCAGACCGAGAAGATGGTGGTCTCGTGTCCCAAAGAACCATCTTGCCTGAGTCAGAATTCAGGCTTCTTTTATACTTAAAAGGGAGGGGGTCAAGTCAAGCATTTCCTGGTTCTGGTCAGTCTCCAGAGGGGATGTGTTAATTCCTCCCTTCCTGCAGTCCTTCATTCACAGGTGGGCCTGGTCAGGACATTTCCTGTGAGCTAAACAAAGGTATTTTAGCTTGACGCTAATTACCTGGGAGGCAGGGTTCCCAGACATGGGCCATTATGTAGAATTTAAGCTTATAGGCAACATCCCTTTAGTGATTAATGTGTAATGGAATACTACGGTCCTTCCCTAGTACAGAATAGCAGGTCCAGGTGAGGCGGGCCACAGCCTTAAGGCTGGCATGATAACCCCAAGGGTCACAGGAACGGAGAATTCGGAATCTGACCTTGGGAGATGCATCCTGGCATCCAATCACCATCCTTATACCGGTGACGGTTGAGCTGGAGAAGCCAGAGAGTACCTCACACAACCGCACCTGCTCAAGCCCTTTCCAGCGCCCAGAGGCTCCCACCTAAACTGGGCTCAACCTTCCCCACTGCCGGGAACACACTCACGTCTCCCGAGAATACACACGTGGATTACACGTCTGTAAGGACAAGAACAAGAACAAGAGGAAGAGAGAATGAATTCTTTGTGTAGCCATTCTTCCCACCCATTATAAAGAAGCACATTCCATAGGACCTAGGATGCAAACAAGAAGCGAAAGGGCATTTAGTTCTAGTCAATGAGATTCTGGTACTTGGCCAGGTGGCCATTTGTCTACTAATCCTGAGTGAACCACAGAAAACTGAACCAACCGCTCCTCCGTCCACGAGCCCGGCAGGACCTGGATGCTGCCCAGCAACCACCCGAGCGCTGGCCGGCCGCTCGCCCTCCCCAGCGCCTTTAGGAGGACACGCTTTCACTGCTCCAGGTCGCTTACCTGAGAGCACAATGGAGATGCCAACAGTGTTTCTGGCTCTCAAAATGCCAAAGCCACCTTTCTGATTAGGCCACAGCAAGACACAGAACAAGCCTCGTCCTATTTCTCCCTGACCTTGTCCAGTCCGAGGGTGGACTTCATTCAAGGGTACTGGCTCTAGCTTTTGGCAGGCCTTTATTTTAGTGTCGCCCATTTGTTTGGACACTCAACAAGCAAGTTTAAACCACATTCCCTGCTCTCTCACTGGCGTCTGAGTCTTTGCTGCTGCTGCGTCTTCCCCAACTCCTCTGCAATTTTCCTCCCTCAATTGCTATGTTCTTCTTATCAAGGAGCCGTACCCTTCACCAGCCATCTGACACTTTAACGGTGGATGCACTGTTCCTAACAGGACCTAGAAATATACAGCTGGGTTAACAACCAAGAGCAAACGGTCTCTCAATCCATGACAAGTGCAGTGATTATATTTTCTTTCACGAGTCTTAGTTCAAGATAATTATTGACAAAAACCTAACTATGTTTGACACGCTCCATTCAAAAAGGAAAAGAACAGAATGGTCTCGCAACATTGAAAAGAAATTTTTTTTAAGGTTTTAAAAGCCTAGCATTAGAAGGCAAAGCATTAACCTTAGAGTCTTTCCAAAGTCAGCCTCTCAATGGGCCAGACAGCTACTGAAAAAAATGTCCCCTTTACAGCCGTCTTTAATAGCATAGAGGTCTGCACAAAATCTGAGAAAGGCAGCCAGGGCCCGACAACCTAGAAAAGAGCAGAGAGAGAAAATGAAAATGGGAAACGCAAGTGGTGACTTCGCAGATGGTCATCGGGACAGTCCAGTATTCTCAGAGTAAATGA